>NC_090926.1:526837897-528087897 GCF_040938575.1 Ambystoma mexicanum
GATTTTTTCTTCTCCTAACCCTATTTGTTTGTCCTGTTTTGTGTGTGTCCTTTGTGCGTGTGGTGCGATATATAAACATTTGAATACATAAATACATAAAAAATTGCTTGTTAGAGAACAGTTTGATTGTTTTAAATCCTTTTCCAGTATTTTTTACTTTGAAGATTCATTCAGTAATACCTGATAAACTTCAAACGTGCAGCATCTCTAACACAAGGCACATTTTACACAGAGTGATTGAGCGTTGCAGAGTCCGGACCGGCATTCAGACCCCCTTCTAAGCTGATCCCGAAGTCCTAGCCAGATCCTACAATACAGCCATTAAGGCAGCTGTAGAAGCCATTGCACCATTTAAACCATGCAAGGCTTAACCCACAAGCCACACCAATGCTTGCTTTACCCCAGACCTCCTCGTACTCCGGTCGGAGACGTGGGCAGCATTGACCCTCTGGCAAACCATGCGCACAGAGGAAGCAAAACTCAACTTGAAATCCAAAACAAAAGAGTATAAAAAAGCTATAAACAGGGCCAAAGCCATTTCCTTGGAAGCTAGAATCCTAGAGCCACAATCTAATACTAAAGAAATATTCTCGATCTTCAGAGACCTAGAGACCCCCACACCAACACCACAGAACTTCACCAAGGATAAAACCTGGTGCGATGAAATCCAATCAGCTATGAACGGTACGCTCAATACCCTCCAAGCCGAAATTCAAACAACCAGGCAAACACTCAACACCCCAACCTCCAACATCACACGGCCACCCTCACCTACGGCACCAAACTCCTTCTCCTTTAAAGAAATCACAGAATCAGATCTAATCAGCATTATGAAAACCACCAAACCATCTAACTGCAAAGGAGACATGTGCCCAGCCACACTCATCAAATAATGCACCAGCCATCTCGCCCTTCCTCACAGCCCTTGTAAACACCTCTTTTGCCACAAGCAAAGTCCCACCATGCCTGAAGGAAGCCTGGGTCCCCCTCTCATAAAGAAACCTTCCCTCGACCCAAGCATACCTAACAACTAGCGACCCATTACAACGGTCCCTTTCCTTCTTAAAATAATGGACAAGGCGGCATACATACAAGTACAACAATTAATTGAGGAAAATAGACTTCTTGGACTACGCCAATCAGGTTTCTGCCCAGTCCACGGGACTGAGTCAGCGTTACTTGACGTAAAAAACCAAATGGATGAGGCAAGGGACAAAGTGAAACCTGCTCTCTTCCTCCTCTTAGATGTATCAGTGACTTTCGACCTCATCAACCACCAAGTCCTATGCCATCACCTCTCCACTACAGCCAACTTCTCCACTAATGCCACAGCATGGATCACCTCATTCCTACAAGGGAGGGCCATGCAAGTCTTCTCAGACCTGGCATCAACCTCACCCACTATTATCCTATGCGGTGTTCCGCAGGGATCATGCATTTCGCCCACCCTCTACAACATTTTCACTTGACCCCTATTCCTCATCCTCCACTCCCTGGGTATCTCATAAACAAACTACGCTGACGATACTCAGATCCTCATCATCCTAACAGGAGACTATGGCCCTCATTACGAGTTCGGCCGATAGCCATGCCGCTGCCGCCGAAATCGCATCTGTGTCCGGGTCCTCGGAAAGAGGACTTACCGGACCATTCCAAGTTCAGATGGCCCAGTAATTCCTCCCTCAAGGACCCGGACACGGTCCTTCCCCATTCCCATTTCAGCCCCCATAGGGCTGAAATGGGAATGGGAGAGGGAGCAAACAACGGGCCATAACGAGATGGCCCGTTGTTTGCTCCCTCTTCCCCTGGCGGGACCCGGTAAGCATGCCTGTTTTTCCCAGGCGTGCTTAACGTGTCCCGCGAGGGGACCTCGTAATGTGGCGGAATGGGTTCAACGGCGCCGTCACCTTTTACGGCGCTGTTTAACCCGTTCCGCCAGGGTCGTAATGAGGCCCTATGACACTGACTCAAAGACTCTTAACTACATCTATAACACAATTCAAGCTTGGATGGCAGCCAACGGTTTATGCCTTAATTCAGACAAAACTGAACTTCTCAAAGTGGGCTTTGAAGAAACACTCAAGAACCTTGACTCCCAATTCACTCAATTCACCATTGACAGCATAAAAATACCAGTGGCAAACACAGTAAAGACACTAGGTGTCTATCTAGACTCAAATCTAACAATGACCAGACAAGTAAACGCCATTGCCTCAACAGCAGCCTATCATACCAAACTGCTGACAGCAGCCAGACCATTTCTATCAAAGGATAACTGCATCATAATTGCCAGAGCCATAACAGGGTCAAGACTTGACTATTATAATGCTCTCTTCCTGGGCACTTCCTCCAAGAACTTATCTAAACTTCAAATGATACAAAACAGAGCTCTCAGAGCAGCCACTGGAATACCCAAGAAAGAGCACATCACAGAGGCCAGAAAACAGGCACATTGGCTCCCAGTAAGAGAAAGAATTGTATTTGAGGCACTTGCCATCAAACACAAATGCATCCATCTCACCGCCCCACCCTATCTCTCCGATAGGATGCACCCCACTAGGTCCACCAGGCCTACCAGAACTCCCTACACAAACCTTCTCACGACCCCTAGAGTCAAGAGAGCCAGAGCAGGTGGGGCAAGCTTCCCATACCTAGCTGCACTCATTGAAATGCCTTACCTCCACCCCTGCGAGCTGAAGTCTCCCACCTAGCATTCCGTAAAGCGATTAAAACCATACTCTTCAACCAAACTTTATCCATGACTGCTTACTCTTTATGTACCCGCTATTGGATTATCTGCAACCTGCCTCCAATACATATATGTAACCGTATGTGCCTGTTATTGGATTATCTGTAACCCAACTACATTACATGTATGTAACCTTCATGAAACTAAGTATGCCACTTAAATGTAACGTATGTACCCGTTATTGGATTATCTGCAACCTGCCTCCAATACATATATGTAACCATATGTACCTTTTATTGGATTATCTGTAACCCACCTACATTACATGTATGTAGCCTTTATAAAACTAAGTATGACACAAGTAACAGTGCCATAATGCCTTTGGGCTGTATGTGCGCTATACAAATGTAAAAATATAATAAAATAAATAGAGTAGAGTGCCTAATTCCCATTGTGGGTCTACGTGTGGGTCTCCTCAAAGAAGATTTTGGAAAAATATGATCAAATAATGGATTTGACAGCACCATTTTCCCAATATATTGGCCAGAAAGCCATAGTTACATAGGAAATGTAATTCTGAACGGTAGCTAATAAGTGGTTCCAGTACTCAATGGCCTGCCACACTGTCCATGAGTATTTCTTCTTTGTTAAATTCAAATTAGAAAAATACATATGTCATGCATGTTACAAATACATTAATAGTAAATCACACATTACGTGTATCGTCTGTCCAAAATATTTATTTCATAAAAATAGTAGTCATTTGTGTTAGGAGACATCAGCATGGTCTCAACATGTAACTTAAAAATCCTCATTGTCATTCACCTAGATTCCATTTTATTCACCCTTTGGCAAAGCAGTCGCCTGCTTGAGAACAGCAGTTCCAAAGTACAAGGAGCATGGGCAGCGTCAGGCCCTGGCTTGTGAGGGCTTACGACCTCCCAAATGGTGAAGGTTGGAGGCAGAAGGTAGCGCTCTGCTGTAATGCTCAGTGGGCTAAGGTACTAATGCAAGAGCCTGTCACAATTTCTAACGGTGGAATGGGGGCGGGGGGTATTTTACATTTAAACAATTTTTTTTAACGTGGAGTCAGAAGCAAATGTAGAGGCAGAGGACAAAAGCTTGTCCATGCAATATAAATGTTTGCCAAATGATGAAGATAGAGGCATAACTGCAGGCCTCAAATTTTAAATGTCTCATTTGTCCAACGATTAGTATTGCTTTGTGAAACTTAATATCCTGAATTGGGAGTAAAATGCATTCAGTGTGTCAAAGGAAGGTGTAATAACTTTTCAGGTTTCTGCGCTGAGAGAAGGGAGTTTGACACCGTAATCGCTTAATGGCCGCACTCACGATCAGCGTTCGAATCTGCAATCCAGCCCCACCACCATATCTATGAGTCTGGCAACACCCCTGAAGTGGAGGGCACATATGTTTAAAATGGAAACATTGGAAGTACTTTAAGAAATTAGGTTGGGTTTATTTATTAGAGCCAATGCGCTCTGCATCCGACCTCTCAGCCTGAACTAATCTTACATTGGATTGGATTGCATTCACTGACAGTTTGAGTCAAACAAAAAGCCATCTTTTGCAATCAAGGGTAATGTGTATGGAACGACGATCCAATCAAAGAACACATTACTCTCTGGCACCAATGTTGCATAACCGAATTGTGTTACATGTGTGCCTAAGACTAAGGAACAGTCCTGGCTCTGATATGTACAGCATTTGCTGTATGCCATGTTCCCCTTTGAAATCGGAAACAACTACTTACATGAATAAAAAAGAAACGATGTACGAATCGTGCGTTAGGGGCCACGTTTCAAATTGGTTCTGCTGACATCGAGAAGCAGCCGTGGCAGAGCACATATGGAATATCGCCATGCTCCATATCCACGCCTTGGGTGTTTTGACGTTCAATAAAGAACACACCGAAGCTGGCATGCAGAACTGTGAGTATGGAGTTATCGCCTGTGAACCTTTTCCGGTCACCTGCATATGTTGTTTCGTCACGTGTGCATGTTGGCAAATGAGAGGTTCTAATGCCAAAATGTCAATGGGGAACCTGGCATTGCTCTTGGCATGGAGTGCTTTAGTTAATATGTTACGGCAGTTAGAGTCAGGAAGAGACACCTGGTTTACATCGTAGACCCTTTATTTCTTCCACCTCACCTTGAAGTTGGACACCAAATTAGCTAGAGCACAGGTGGGTCAAGAAAGATTCTTAAGGATATCTGTGACTCTTCTTGTACGTTTCCTGGTAAAGTTCAATGCTTAGTCCCAGAATATGTGCAGGGGTGCAGGAAAGTCGTAGACAACTCAAACACGTTGCAACAAAGAGAATGTCTGTGCCTGTGTGATAGGGTGCATGAGGGATGAGGAGTGAATGATACAGGTACATTGACAAAGCCCCCTCCCCAGTTTCATTGGTGAAGAGTAGGGGAGAACAACGATGTCCTTAAACAAACGACTTTAAAATAGACAGACACTGAACAGAAATGTCAGACGGAACACATTTCAAATGAGACCAATGCAGCCCAATTGTTCGGTCAGTGGTAGCACCTGGTAGGACATGTCACCCTGTCCATTTAGTCCGTTCTGGCCCTAATTCCTAGCTTGGGTTACAAGCAGTGTAGAAAGCCAATATCCTGCCCTCCAGTTTTCAGCATCACCATTCTGTGTCGGGATAAAAGACTGGAGGGAGATATTGTGCTTTCGAGCTGTAAAAGCTGCTAACATCCCTCCTTATGGGGGCAGTGTGTGCAGCAGTATCACTGAACGCATTTCTTAAACGACTGCCACTATTCTAAGCTTTCAGTAAATTTGAAAGGTGGTGCTGCATTTTGGGATATGCCTTAATAACCAAGGAGAAACGTGTGCAGTAGATGTTAATGGCAACTAAAAGGTGTCATACTGTATCTCAATTGTTTACATACAAAGCAGGGCTCTGCCAGGGGAATCCCCTCACAGTCCCTGCCTTGCATTTCTGATGGTTACCAGGGCCGTCATCAGGCCCTCTCATCATGCATGTGCAAAAGCAGAGACTTTCATATCCCTACACTACATTATTTTTTAGTTAAAACTAGCAAAAGTACCCTTTCTGTGAAAATGTTCAGTAGACATCCAAGATAACACTTGAAGTGGGAGAATGGAAAAACAGGCTCCCGTCCTTCCCCTCTCGCGCCTGGTCTAAAGGATCACGGCCCAGACACCCGCCACGAGAAGAGTTTGCCCATCTACCAGACGACCAAATACCCTGGTACAGGAACATACGGATGTGTCCATCTGGTTGCCCAGCAGGCCGCCCTGCCCATGCCGATACCTGCGGCACGGATCAACTAGACTAAAACCTACACGTCGTTAGAGATGCCATGACGACCTAGCCAACGGTCAGCACACCTGTGCCAATATACACACTGGACACTCCCGCACCAATCTACACGAAGAATATACCCAGTGCTATGACGTAGGCGACAGACATACTCATGGACGTGCATCTTTATTATTTTCCACATAGGTTCTCAAAATGCAGAAACGCAAGACGCATCATGAACTCATCTAAAGAGCTTGCTTACGCTTCTCCCAAACCCAGGTGCCATAACGAGAAATATAACGAAGACACGATACTGGTCATAAGACAATATGATAATATAACCTAAAGCGCCTGTGCACCAAACGGTTCCACCTATACACCAGGCCTAAGTAGGCCGCAAGCAAGAGCTCCCATGGACGTTGAAAGAACAAAAGTCAGGTTGCTGATCCTGCAGAATGAGCCTGGCGAAAGCAGACAGCCAAGGTCGTAATGTTGCAAACCCACATTCCAAAAGCAGACCATCAAGGGCACGATGTTGCAACCTCGCACGCCGCGCACCAACGTTAAAGTCGCACCTGCAAATTAAACCAGACACACAGTGAAAAAACAATATTAATTGTGCAGAATTCTGCCTCAAACACGGTCCCACCTCACGTGACCAAGCCGAACCTGACAGGATGCCAAGCCCAGGAGAAAGAAGGCGTCTGGATCCCTCGTTACAAGACACAGGCAGATACACTTAAAAGGGTCAATGGACATCTGCGACAGTGGGAGTAGTCGGCTTTCCAGCTCATGAATAAGTCCTCACATTGTCTGCACGTACTCATAGTGAAACATTGTTGCAAATGACAGGTACACCGAGAGCTGGGAACAGCGATGGTCCCAGGCTGGGAAGCTCGCGGGCGCACCAATCAGAACATGGGGCTCTTATCACTGACGCCATTAACATTAACCAATCATCAGGAGTCTTCATGTAACAATTCTCATATATCTGGGTTGTCCCTACAATTAGATACATCACCTGACTAACCCTTGTCCACTAATATTGTTCTCTATACGTATGCTATACTAACCCTACCACTCGAGCAACCAATTAAGAGTGGCGATAGGTTTTTTGCTAACTTTCTAAGGTGACGCAAGTAGCGCGTCATACTAAGGTAAAAAGGGCCTGCGAGCCCACGATTGTTTGTGTGTCAGGACGGATGCGTACGATCCTTGACCCATCCCTGCCGTTTTTGTATAATAAACAGCAGAGTCACCTTGCCTCTTGTGTGTGTCTCATACTTTATCTCTTCTGGGATATACGGGAGGAGTTGGGGCCTCCCTTCCCGGAGGTCTGCGGACGGCCCGGCCGACCCCGGCTGAATTTTCCCCCCGACAAGTTGGAGGCACTGCTGAGATCTGTTTAAGATCCGCCTTTTTTCATTTTTGCTTTTTCCAGGCACTCCGGTTGCGAGGAGGCCCGGCGGCGCGGCCCCCTCTGCCGTCGCCCCCTTCTGAGGACTACAGGATGTGGGATGTTTTTACCCACGCATCCAAGCCCTACCTCAAAACTGTGCAGTACTGACATGGAAAACATCATGATGGCCAGAGCTTCCCAGAAAATGCACAGGGAAATGTGTCAACCATGTTAGTTTAAACGGCACCTGCCACATGGTTGAACAAAAATCTGACCAAGTAGAATTTCACTTCCAGAATAGCCAAATTCCAGACGTGACAGTAATAGCAGTAGGACAACAGACTGATGATGGAGGGTCCTCTCTATTTCTGAAAATCAACCTTCCTTCCAGTTTAAAGTGATACTCCACGCTGGAAGGAAACACTCTGAAATTCTATACTAATCCACAATCAGAAACTCCCACTCCTATAGTCCAGAAAGATGTGAAATCAGCTCAGAGCCTGGCTGATATTCAGCAAATTGGAGAGCAGTTGTTCATCCTTGTCCAATTAAATGATGGGAAGGACTCTGTTCTCGCTCGAGTGTGTGTGAACAACGGTAAGAGCTTCATCAGCGAAGCCATGTTCCGCCAACTCCCAAAAGATCCAGCCATTCCCACATTCAAACTGATAGACAAATGGGAAATGGACCTGGAAGCACCTAATTCCAAACATCTCCTGCCAAGCAGGTGTATGCTCAAAATCTCCATTGGCAACAAGAGCATAGTCCATAATTGTTGGGTCGTGCGAGACGTCACTGCCGCCTTTTACTTAGGCAGTGACATTCTCAATCGCTTTGCCATCAGTTTGGACCTAATAAACTTCCAAGCTTGGTCCCGATTAGCGGATAATCCCATGGGCTTTGATGATCCAGAAAAAGCATTTAGGTCAGCTCAATTGCTACCTTATGCAGTTGAAATTCAGATCAAAGAGGAAGTCACCATCCCAGAAACGACCTGACAATTCTCCCTGGAAGTGAAAGTTAAAAGAGGACAACATTTGAAAAACCCTGATGCTTACATACATCTAAACGCTTCTCTCCAACAGCAAGGGTTGGGGGTAAACCCAACACCATTAGTCAACATAGAACATGACACCATTCTAATAGAGGTGGATAACAGCGACTTAAAGAGTATTACTCTAGCCGCAGGCACCATTATTGGAATGGCGGTTGATGACCGACATTTTTCCATAGACTTAGGTAATGAACTGTTAGGGCCAATCCCCAAGGACTGCTTTGACAGTGACAGTGATGACAATACAACACCAGACAGGATTTCTACCCGGCATGGGGGGAACTTCCTGGTGTACACTTCTTGCCCTTATGGTAAGGAAGATGTGACTTGTGACTTCAGGAGGGATGAGGTGATTTTCCAGGTCCATGAGGGCTGCATTTCCCACCTGAAGCCTCCAGTCCAAATCAGCACTCTGACCAGGGACTTCTCCACCCAGCTGGAGGAGGCCGCTGAAATAGCCAAACCAGAAGTCTTTCCAGGCTTCAGGCAGATGGTGGAAGAGAGAGTCAACCTAGCTGATGCCTGTGTGACTCTGGAACAAAAGCAAAAGTTGAAACAAGTTTTCTTGGATTTCCAAGATCTCTTTGCGGTAGACTCATATGACTGTGGTCGCACTGACATCCACACAACAACAATCCCCACGGACCCTGGCATGACTCCTGTGTTTGTGAAGCAATATCGCTTGCCTCTCGCATCAATGGAGTCCCTTACTGAAGTAATTAAGAACCTTGAGTCCCGGGGAATAATCCGTCCAGTCCACAGCACCTTCAATAATCCGGTGCTGGGAATATTGAAGCCAAACGGCCAGTGGTGACTCTGCGCTGACCTCAGGGAGCTCAACAAACGGGTCCATACTTCCCGATGGCCTCTGCCCTACATTGACCAAGGGCTGGCCCAGATCCAGGGGTCACAGGTATTCACTGCAATAGACCTGACCAATGGATACTGGACCGTGCCTGTCAGTAGGGAAGACCAATACAAACTGGCTTTTACCTTTGGGGGCCAGCAGTACACATGGACCCGGACTCCCTTCGGATACCTTAACTCCGGTAATGAGTTCAATATTTTCCTACATAAGGCCATGCCCGACCTGGGTGCGAGGGGTAATCTGGCTTATGTAGATGATGTCCTCATCAAAAGTTCATTTGTGGAGGAACACATAGCGGAGATCCGTTATGTTCTGACGCAGTTGAGGGCCGCCGGAGCAAAACTTTCCTTTCAGAAAGCACAGTGGTGTAGAACCCGTGTTAATTTCTTGGGGCATGAGATTACTCCTCAGGGTCTCTGTCCCCAGGAAAAGAAAGTGGAAGCACTTCAGAAACTGAAAGACCCCACAACTCTGCGGGAACTAAGGAGTCTCCTTGGACTGACTAATTACAGCAGAAAGTTCATTGAGGGCTACGCAGAGATCACCAGACCCCTGATCCATCTCCTGAAGGGGGGGGGTCAAGTGGGAATGGGGTCCAGAACAAGCCGAGGCAGTAAAACAACTCAAAAGAAGCCTCTCACAAGCACCTTGCCTAGCTTACCCTGTCAGAAACAAGGAGTTCTTCCTGGAGACAGTGTTCTCTAATACGTGCTTGACGGCCGTATTATACCAAAAGCATGACAAGGTCAATAAAGTAATCTCCTATGCGAGCAAAACTTTATCCTCTGTGGAGGAAAAATTCAACGATTGTGAGAAGGCACTCCTGGCAACGGTGTGGGCATTGAAGAATTACCGCCCGTTTATCCAGGGGGAACACATCATAGTGGAGACTCCACACCAGCCTCTGCAATATCTCCAAAGTGATAGAATTGGGCCGGAAATGTGAGTAATTCCCGAATTACTTCCTGGATTCTGTCAATGCAAGGCTTTCCTGTGGAGGTCAGATATGGCCAAAACAAGAAGAGTCCCCTCGCGCAAGGTCTGGCTGACTTGCATGATTGTGCCAGAGAAAACTGTCTCGAGGACGAAAGTCTAAAAATCAAGGACAACACGGAGGCATACCTTAATTCCCCACACAAAGTCTTTGAAGAGGACAAGTGTGAGGGAATGCCCACTGTCTATGTGGATGGATGCTCTTACCATGTTGACAACAACGGGGAGAAAGAACTGGTGGCCGGCGTAGGGAATGCATGGGTGAATGAGTCCCCAGAACCCTCCGCTGGATACAAAATTGGTCCCCGAAGTAGTCAGGTGGCAGAATTGATGGCTGTGCATCAGGCCATCCTCACTGCTGTCCAGCATCAACTCCACGAACTGGTCATAATCACAGATTTGGATTATGTACGGAACGGGTTCGTGGAGTACCTGGTTAATTGGAAAACCAGAGGTATGTTATGTGCTAACAACAAACCCTTGGAACATGGGAAGTTGATCCAAAACATTGATGATCTGGTCACCTCGAATGAGATGACCATCTATTGGAAAAAGATCAAGGGTCATTCCAAAGTAGAGGGACCAGACAAAACTGGAAATGACTTAGCTGATCAGCTGGCCAAAACCGGGGCCATCCAAGGGGATCTAATTGAGATTGAGTCCCTGTTGGGGGAGATCCAGGTCACTGCTATCACTAGGTCCCAGACAAATGCTCACAACGACCTTTCAATTGCACAATGGAGTAAGGAGACCCCTGATGCTGATTTGATTACCGCTCAGAAGGGGGATCCAATAATTGGTAAATTTTACCAGCACATTGAGGACCCTGAGAACTTTCCCCTGACGGATACCGATTACATTGAGAAAGAGGACCTAAGAGTGTTGATGAAATGTCCAAAAATGTTCCGAATCCAAGACGGTTTGCTGGTAAGGAAATCCAAAGCTGGCCACGATCAGTGGGTGGTTCCTACCTCATTCCGAAGCCTGATGTTAAGTCACGCCCATGATGCGGCCACCGCCGGTCATAGGGGGTTTCACACAACACTGGAAATCTTAAGAGAGGTTGCATACTGGCCACACATGGGGCAGGACCTCGACCAATATTTGAAGGGGTGTCTTGTGTGTGCACAATTTCAGCCATCATCCCTCACGCACCGTGCGCCTCTCCAAAAGAGGGGGATGACACTGCCATGGTCAGATTTACAAATCGACTTTGTAGGCCCCGTGATTCGCTCTGCTAGGGGGAATAAGTACATGTTGACTGTGACATGCTTGTTTACCAAGTGGGTGGAATGTCTCCCAGCCCCAAATTGCAAGGCAGAAACCGCAGCTGCCCTGATGATTAACCACATCTTTTCCCGTTTTGGTCTACCTCAAAGGATTGAGTCAGACAGGGGTAGCCACTTCACCAGTGAAGTAATGACAAAGATGTGGGAGATACTGGGGGTCAAAAGGAAGTTGCATATTGCTTACAGGCCAGCTTCTTCTGGGGCAGTAGAGAGATATAACCGGACAATTGTGAGCATCTTAAAAAAGTTTGTGGCAGATTCTGGGCCAAGTTGGGATATCCGATTACCTCTGGTCCTAATGGCCATCAGATCTACCCCTTCATCTGCAACCAAAATGTCACCATTCGAGTTGATGACTGGGTGCAAGATGGTGCTTCCTCAGCATTTGCTCTACAGGACCCGAGAGCAGACACTGTTAAATGCCTCCACTACTCATGAGTATGTGGAGAATTTAAGGAAACACCTCCAACATGCTTTTGCTTACGCTCAGCGGAATCTAGAAAGATCGGCTGATAGCATGAAGACCCACTATGACCTGAAGACTTCCAGGAAGGAATATCAGGTGGGGGACTGGGTCTATCTATACAACTTCCAAAGAAACCAGGCAAAACAGCGGAAATTCTTGCCTACATGGAAAGGACCCTTTGAGATCATCGACAAGATCTCCCCGGTGGCCTACAAAATCCACATCCCCAAAGGTCCTTTGGCAGCGGGGGAAGACAAGTGGGTCCACATAAACCAGTTGAAATGTTGCCATCCCAGGCACGCTCTGCAACAACTGGAGGAATCCTCTGGAATCCTAGCGGGTACTGTTTCAGACTAATTCAGTTCCAACCATAAAACATACCACATCTAGTCTCTAAAATATTGTGATTTGCATGAAACTGTCTCTTAGTTATACTGTTTTTTTTAAAAATAAGAATGTAATGTTTCGTTATGATGAAATGCACATGCTGCCCCACTATCTCAACAGTGGTGGAAAAACGTCTATGACTAGGTATTGCCTCTCTTCCTTTGTCGTCCTAGGAGAAAGAAAACCTTGAGACGGGCCAAGGAGGACGATCCGGAGACCGGGAGCAGAGACGCAACGGGCCTGGGGTACCGCCCAATCTTACCATCAGGACCGGCGAGGAGAACCGATCGATCCGACCGGATGGAGAAAAAGATGCTGAACTGTGCCATCTATTGGAAGAAGATGAGGAGACATCCCAAGTCTTGTGAGTCCCATTAGTGAAATAGAATGGCCATCGCAAGAGGGGGGCTTGTGGGATGTTTTTACCCACGCATCCAAGCCCTACCTCAAAACTGTGCAGTACTGACATGGAAAACATCATGATGGCCAGAGCTTCCCAGAAAATGCACAGGGAAATGCATGAAGAATAGGCTGCCACCCATTTTGCCGATGTTATGGGCACAGAAGGGCACTGCCTAAAACCACCATTGGACTACCCACACAGTAGTCTGAAACCATTGGGAATGGCAATGCTGATTGCCAAAAGCAAACCCATAACTGTTGGGAATTCATTTTCTTAAATCCCAAAAAGGGGTGCAGTACCAGTACTCACCACTATCAAAAAGCCGGCGTTTTAAAACAACACCAGATTTTACTTTTTTGTAGAAAACTGAATAAATGAACCCAAGGCAAGCCAAAGAAAGACTTACTGAGAGGTGGATACAATTAAAGTTATATTCTGAAGTGACTTGAAGGTTTATAACAAGACTGGCTGAGCTGTGGATTTCAGCAGTTTAAGTAAATTTGGACTGAAAGACACTAAAAATCTAAATGTTTAAAAGAAATGAGTGACCTACTTTTGAGTGTCACATAGGCTGCAATTGTTTAAATGTCATAGTTTTAAACTTAGAATCAGCATTCTAGCTGCATATGTAGAACATGGTTAGTTATTTGAATGCAGAAAACTGGGGAACAGAAATGACATGTAGCTAAAAACTGGCTTAAAGAGATTCCAATTTTGCCTGGCAACTACCCCCCATCAGGAGTGAAACTTGAGTCACAGCTGTGTTCCCAGGCCTATCTGCCTTTTGCTGGCCACACTAAGGATATGCCATCTCTCTGATAATTGAATTAAGGGGAGCCCCCACAGAATACAGGAGCTCTGAACAAAGCCCTGTCCTGACTCAGGCAAATGTTTTATTGGCGGGAGTCGTACATGGAGCTTCCTCCTGAAAGGACAGGGGAGGGGCACTGCCTGTGAGAGCAAGCTGGCTTGGCAGAACTGGAAAAACCAGAAATTCAACCTTGTGCTGGTGGGAAACCACACCCCTTTGGGGCCAGAACATAACTCTAAAAAGATGAATAACTCATAGTACGGACTTGTGAAAATTATTTAAATGACACCATAATTCTTGTGATTTTTCTGCCCACATTTTAAGACGTGTTAGGACCCGGTGGTATGTTCAGGGGGGTTTTAGCGGAAAAGAGGATATTACTCAAAATGTGTGCATGTGAAAAATCTGACACTTCATCAACTAATGTCCATACTCCTTGCGCACATGTGTGTAAATTTGGGTTAATGTCCGAAATTGCAAAATCAGTTAAAAAGTGCAAATATTGCCATTTCTGAATGCAAGCTCCCAGGAAGAGCAGATTTGGACAAGGGTATACCTCCTGTGATATGTGAGGGGTGCGTGTAATTTTAAACGAATGTGTACCTGTGCAAATATGTTTTTTTTATCAAATATAGATTGTGTGCAATTTGACAGTGGAGGATCCTCTGACCCATAAAACCTACAGCATCACTCTGACTCACAGTTCCTTCCCCAATCATGGGAGAGGGGAGAATTGGGCCAATGGCAAGTGGAGATGGGTAGAGCCTAGTGATGCTGCACACACACCCATTTTCAAAACACATAAAAGCAGACAGTCAGGACAGATAGAGACCTTCAAATCCATTTGCTGCGGGACGCTCTGCTGGGAAAATCCATACTTTACCTCCATCAATCTCTAGAGAAAGCTGTGCAGAAAGATCCAGACTTTAAATCCATCAATCTCCAGAATCCAGAGGGAGAGCAGACCCAGACCAGACCGCTGTTAGCAGAACCAGAGAGAGCTGACCCAGATCACTGTGAAGTGCAGAGACCAGAGTCCAGTCTAAAACCTGACCAGATCCGTGGCGAGGCCCATTCTATTTCTAAATATATTGTGAGTACATAGCAAACTGTGCAGAACCAATCTCTTAGTTAAAATAATATAATTCAATCTATTTTATCTAAGTAGAACTGCCTCCTAACTGTCACCTGTCATTTGTAAAGCTGTCACCTGTCATTTTCTAGTTGCAAGCTGCACTTGTCTTTTTGAACTTTAAAATTTCAAATCTGAAAAACAACCTTTATTTAATCGCTCATATCTCCGTAACCGTTTGTGCTAGAGACGTGCAGTAACTTTCCTCAGAACGCTTAGAATCGTGGCTTTCCTACGAACCTAGAAGCGATTTGCAAATTTCTCAACGTGTGAAAACAGCAGTTTTCTTGCTTTCAGTTGCTAAAAATTTGTTTGCCTCTTAAGAACCATCCTAGATCCTTGCTAAAGTGAGCCTGGACTAATATTAACTTGATACCACTCACCCTGAACCTCTAGGGGGAATTAAAAGCCTTTTAGCATATTTTCCACTTCATTGCCAGCACATATAAAAGCATTTTGGGCCTGTGTTTCCAACTTCTGTAGTCTAAGCTTGCTGGGGTGAACTGAATTACATTTGATTGCATTTCTGAGAACTGTGTGCTTTCCTTCCATTTCCTTGCATTGCATAAAGGGGGGAGGGGATTGCCAGAGAAAAGTGATTACATTGTTTTGTTGAACGCATATTGAGTATTTTCTGTATTGCATTTTCATTCAACATTACATCCATCTGAACTTATATAAAGCATTCTCTACCACCTTCTTCTTCTGTTCCTATTCACAAGTGTGCTAGTGCCAAATTCTCCGTTGTTAATCTTTATCATATCAGATTAAGTGGGATATCCAATTATTAATTTATTATCAAAGTGTGATATATCTATACATTGTTTAATTTTTTTCAAATAAATCTTTTAAATTTGCAAAACAAACCTACTTCTTGGCTCAGTGGGGTCAGGAGGATTCCAAGAGAGGGGTGTTATATAGGGGTAGTCATCCAGAACGCATGAACTGGACATAAAGATATATCAATAAGGGTTTCCATTCAGTATCCCAGACTAGGCATTGACTTAGCTGTAGTGTTGAATTGAATCCTCTTACAAGGACCATCGCGGAGCTGCGAGAAGACTGGACAGCGCAATCCGGATATTGGCCCTCGGGAGCCGGTTGAGAAGTATCCCGCCCGCGGTTGGCGAGTGTCCAGACGTGGTCCAGACGAGGGGAGGTGACGAGCCGCTTGGAGGGGTGCATGCAGTCGAGCGGCCCCGCATCAAGAGAACTTGGTGAGCATGCCACGCACAACAAGCAATGTGAAATTGTGAGGGAGGGGGGAGGAATTAAATACGGGAGGCGGGAGGTGTTACACAGGTGCGCGGCGAAGGTTTGACAATTTAGTGTTGGAAATGGAATGAATGGTAGCCGAACGAGTGCGAGGGCAGTCGGCTACTTTACGCGAAGGGAGGGGGCGGAGCACGAAAACATCACGTGCGGCCGCTTGTAGACACTGATTGGCCTAGGTCGCGACTACGTGTAAGGGTGTGTGTGTGTGTATGGTTTCCTACGATTTGGCATTTATTGATCAATGAGTAGATGAGGATCCCTATTGTTCGAGCAAGACACTCGATATGTAGATGACGTTTCCCTGTAGGCGGTAGCTAGTTAGTTGCCCAATACGGAAGATAATTGGCTGGTTAAGCCCTCCTGTCGAGGGGCGTATCACACACGAGGTGACGCAGCGTGCGCAGTCCGATTATATTATTGATTTGATTACCTTGTTCCAGGAGTGACAGGAAGACAGCTGTAAGGGTAGCGGGGGTAGATTGCAAGTGTATTTTGAACTTAAAAGAATATATGAAGAACTTACCGATAGCTCGAAGAGGTCGGTGACGTCACCAGTAGGGCTTTCATAGGATATCGCGAACACAAGGCATCTCCGTTTTGAGAGTGATGGGGAAGAGAAGTGTGGTAAGGGAGTGGAAATGGAGATAAACGGTAACTGAGTTGATCGGGGAAAGGCAAAACAGGGAACGTGGCTGCGCACGGAGAACGCCGGCCACGGCAAGTGTAGAAGGGGGAGGAGCACGTGAAATTAGGACGACTGTACAAGAACGTCATAAGGGGTACGCAGCCGCAGGGGGCTACGTGCGCCTCGGCCGCAGGGGGCCATAAGGGTGTTGTATAAAGAAAGAAAGACAGGAGAAAATATACAAATGTAACATACTATATTTTTTATATAATTTTCCTTAGCGGACTATCGTAAGTCCCCAAACTTACGGGGCCAGGTAACGATATAAGGTTGTATATTGTAACCTACTAGTGAGATAAACTGCTACCAGATAGGGGAAGGGTAGCAAGTGGAGCGCTACTATGTCATACGGGACAAGATCGGGAGGGTGGGGGAACACCCTCACTACCCCACTACAACACATATGCACAACACTGCCACCCCATAGGGAGAAACTGATTAAGTATAGCATAGAATGGACCCAGGGGACGGATAACAAGATGCTGACACCGTGGCCGCCTAATGGTAGCTTCGATCCATATGTCCAACATTCATTATTAAACCATCTGCACAATACATATAAAGGGAAGAAGTTGGCAAACCACGTGGAGGTGTTTAACTTATGGAGGATGTTCCAGGGGTCCCGACCAGGACCAAATGGAATGTTCACCATGGGGGAAATACCGGAAGACAAAGAGATTAAGGAGGAAGGAGAGGATGGGAAACGGGGGAGTGAGGACCAAAAGAACACGGGAAACAAAGGAGAGGGAGGAGAAAAGAATAATAAAACAGATGAAATAAAACAGGAACCGAGCAACGATATGCCCCTAGCAAAGGGATTGAAAGCAGAGGGAAGGGGGTTGTACCCTTTAAGAGAATTAGGAGAAATAGAAAGAGGACAGTTAAGGGCGGCTGAGGGATACTCAAACCCGGCATACAGCCCTCCACCATATGTAGCTCATAGGAAGGTGCCAGCAGGGGAGGGGTGGACCGGAGAAGACCAGACTGTGGAAATAGGAAATGATGAGTGGGTAGCTGCCCAGATATTATTAAAATTACGAGGTTCATTAACAGGAGAAGAGAAGGAGGTAGTAAAGAAAACAGACGAGGATAATGCCAGGGAGAGTGAAATAAGGGGGGAAGAGCTGTTAAGACAAAAGGAAGAGATTTTGGAGGAACGACTAGCAAAATTAAGGGATGAGCAGAATGAATTGATTAAGCAGCTCGAGAGGGAGGAGAGAGAGAGAGCGAGGGAAAGGAAAGAAGGTAAGAACGAATTGGAAAAAATAAGGGAACGAACTGAGGAGCAAAGGAGAGAAGCTGAAAGGGTAAAAACAGCAGCAGAAAGGGTATCAAGAGTAGTGATGCGAGAAAAGAAAAGGGAAGAAGAAGAAAAAGAAATGGCAATGTGGAAGAGGAGGCTGCTATCAGAAACAACTAAGAAATACGAAGAAGGGAGGGTGTTAGAGGGTATAGTAGAAAGGGAAAGGGAGAAATGGGAAAGGAAGAAAGAGGATGAAAGAATATTGGAACAGATGAGAAGTGAAGTGATGGAGGAATTAAAAAGGAAAAGGGAGGAAAATAGGGAGATGGAGGAGAGAAATGAAGGAGAAAGAGAAGATAGGAGAAGGGAGAGTAGAGCATGGGGGGATGTATGTAGAAACACAGAAGTAGCAACAACATCAACACAAAGGGGAGCGGTTGATGAAGGAGGAAAAGGAGAACTGGACCTAATAGACTTACAAACAGTAACGATCAAGGGGAAAAAGACCGAGTGGGGGGTGCCGTTTACGACTAGCTTTTGTAGTGAGGAAGAAGAAGCAGTGGAAAGGAAGGAAGAAACAGTGAAAGGGAAAGCTTAGATAAACTATACATCACCCGGACCAACACAGACTCACCATGGATCAGTAGGAGAAAGGAAGAGCTGGGGAGAAGTGAGGAGGGAGAGCAAGGAATAGCGGAAAGACAGGCACATGAGGCCACACCATCCCCATCACGCCCTCCCCCATCGCACCCTACATGCTCAACCACCTCACGCTCGTTACGCAAAATAAAACTCGCGCCCTTCACAGACGAACTGACACCCTATGCATGTCGGCTTAGAGACCTCCCTAGTCGCAGACAGGAAAGACGAATACACATGCCCACATTAAATACAGGAAATGATGGAAGAAGGGGAAAAGATGGAGAGGAAAGAGTTACGAGCAGGGGAAATATGGACGAAGTTGAAGATGTAGAAGAAAGAGAAGAGGAGGAAGGGTGTGAGGACTCGATATTATGGAACACAAAGGGTGAAACAAGACATAACTTAATGCCACTTTTGGAGTGAGGAGGGGTTAGACCACAGTATGTCCCTTGGAAGCATACCGATAAAGAAAATATAAAATGCAGGCTCCCATCATTAAGTGGAGGTGCGGGTAAATGGATATATGAAATGGAAAAACACACCGCAGGACAGAAACTGGCAGTAGGAGATGTAAAGGGCCTTTTAATATCAGTATTAGGGGATAGAGCGGATGACATTTGGAAGAGAGCGGGATTCCATGGGGTAACAATAACAAACACATCGCATGATGGGGCACCATTCGCAAACTGCAGACATGCACTATGGCAGGCACTGAGGGTACAGTACCCAGACACCTCAGACATAGGAGCAGTTACCTCCCGCAAGATGCGTGAGAACGAAGATCCTGTTGATTATATCCAGGAAATCCAAGAGAAGTGGCGCATGGAAACTAGAGTACAATGGGATAAAACACCAGCAATATTTTACCATATACTGGTACAAGGGCTCCCAGAAGGAGTTCAGAAACAACTAAAGAAAGTAGTGGGAATGGAAGCAAAACCATGGCCAGAAATACAGCTGACTATAGTGCATCATTGCAGGACATGGCAAGGAAAAATGAAACAAAAGGAAGAGGACAGGAAAACGGAAGAGGCTAAACTAGTACAGAAAAAGCTTACTAAATATACAATGGAAGGGGCACTAATAACTACACCTACAACAATGACCCAAAGCCCCACACAAATAGTAGCTGCACAAGATTCCTCCCAAATGCCACCTTCACCGGCTATAACACAACAAGCGCCGCCAATCCAACCATACACGACCAACATGGGGGGAGGACATACAATGGCAGGAGCAGGGTACTATAATTATAACAGGGGGAGAGAAGGAGTTATGAGAGGGAGAGGATACGGATATAGCACCCAACAGCAGGTGGGAGGACTTAGAAATTCCTACCCCACAGGGCAACCAATATACCAGGACAACGCAGGGAGCTTTCCATGGCAGAGTAGGGAACCACTGGTGTGTTGGAGCTGTGGACTATTAGGGCACATGTCACGCACGTGTAGAGTTAGACCAGGAACACCATCATGGAGTGATCAGGGACAACCAAGGCCCTCACAGGAGCAGCAGGGCCTACCACAACAGCAGACGTTGCAACAGGGAAATGAACAACAACAACAATTAACACAACAACAGCCACAAATATATTCACTGCCACAACAACAGGTAGCGATGACACAACAACCCCAAGCACCACAAACACAACTGGGTAGGGTGACGGTTTTGGGACACAACCCTTATACCGGAAATGGCCAGTCGTTGTACCCTCAATAGGACAGCCCACAGACGGCCTTGGTGTGTCCCATCCTGTCAGTAACACCTAATAGTGCGGAGGAACCACGCATAGAGGTAACGATAGGTGACAAAAAATTATCATTCCTTGTTGACACCGGGGCGACCCAGTCTTGCATAAGGGAAGGTAAATTCAAGATGTCCGGCGAAGCCATGAACACCCAAGGATTCTCTGGGGCTAGAGGGTTGGTTCCCTTTACTGATAACATTCCCTTATCTATTGGAGATTATGATCTGTCAGTTCCACTTCTATATTATAGTGCCTCACCAGTAAATATACTGGGGAGAGACATAATGAACAGGTTGAATATGACGATCTCCTTTACTGAGGACGGCATAATTTGCTCTACTCCAGGGATTAACATGCTCACAGCACGACAGATTATGCAAGCATACTGCGGACAGACAGCGATTAGGGCGGAGCCAGTAGACGGCGAACTATTTCAGTATGGAACAGATATGGCAATTGCATGGATGCCAGGGATAGAAGGGAAAATATGGAGGAGGCCAGCAGCCTATCTGTTTAGACCCGAAACACCTGTTAATGAACCAGAAGGAAAGGTGGTTCTAATGGACATTGAGAGCATTATTGCAACAGCTGATTACATTGCTGTACATGCCTAAGACAGAGAAGAAAGAGCATGGAGGGCCGTGATAGCATTAGCAGAAGGATGTAGGCTCACCCAGGTGTCAGATGAGGAGCTGTTCTCAGATGAAAAGGAGGAAGGTTAAATGGTGTTTATGCTTCTTTGATTACTAGTGTAGTGTTTGTGTCTCAACAGCTCGAGTGCACACGGGGCGGGTCTAACAGCAATCAACAAGAAGACACGGATACAGAACTGGTAAAGGAAGGACTGTGTAAAATTGCTAAAGGTGACCACGTACTACTTCGCAATTTCAACAGGAAATGGAATAGTCCACGATTCACTGGCCCCCATCTGGTAGAGGAGGTATCAACGAGAGCAGTAAAGCTACAGGACAAGCGTGCCTGGAACCACCTACACGATGTAAAGATCTACAAACCACAGACCCGCCCCAGCGCCACCGACAGGTCCATTGGGAGAGCAGCAACAACATCACCAACGGAGGAAGAAAGTTCTACCACAGCCAACGGCCCAAGTGTTCCCATACCCTGTCACTCCCCAGACTCCCCAGAGACCATAACTGAAGAAGAAAGGGGTGATCCCCATACTGCCCACCCCATGGTCACACGCTCAAAGAGTAAAGATACTTCCGCCAGTTGAGCCCAAACCCCCTGCCCACCACCCACTGACCCTACCCCCATTACAGTAATACCTGAATTGAAGGACATTGTCTCGCACACGTACACATGTAAACACGTGAATGCTCTCTTTTCTTTTCTCTCGCACATGCAGGAACTGCGTATTATTGTACTGCTAAGAAAATAGATAACTAACAAATTCACTGCCCAGGAGTAGATGGTACCCTCAGACGATAACTACCCAGAAGAATTGTCACACCAATTTGTATATGAAATAAAAAGGCCAACGTACCTGAAAAGGAAAAGGGTACGTGCCTACTACACAGCATTCCTCTTGGCCATAGAATACTCAATGCCCCACCTCCACCCATACTTGCCTGCTCTAAGAGATAGATCGCTTAGATTAGCGTGGTAACAGCTCTTCGCCTGGGCACTGAATGACTATTTGGTAGGGAGAGCTAACTAACATTTAATAACCAGCATATTGAGAATATTCAGGCGGGCAACTCTAACGTCGCAAGAATACGCTGCCGGACTGCAGCAAGGTAAGAGCAAAATGCCGGTGAAATTAGCATGTGTAATAAAAATAATAGGGATTCTCATGATCACCGGGTTCTTGGCTGCCTCTGTATGGCAGTACAGCTGTGCTATCAATATTATTGCTGTACCCAAACCTAATCCACCCCCATCCCCAGCTGCAACAGGTGTTACGTCAGGTGATACTAGTAAAATTGTGCACAAACAAAATAGAGTTCAACGCAGCACATACTCAGATAATAAAGGTATTAACAATTATATACAAGATTCAGCACACGTCTCAAACAACATATGGTACCAACACATGACCCGCATTGGTAAGCAGACAACAGAAGACAGCTGCTACGTTTGCTCATTAATACCATACGCCATGAGCGCTTCTCGAACATTTGTTGCCACGGAAATAGATGAAAAGACAGCACGATGCATAATATACTTGGCACTGTTCCAAACGAAAGGAAGATTTCAAGGGACAGTGGTGCATATGGTGTGGAAAACACGAGACTCATACCCATACGAAAACAACTTCCTCAAGACTTATTTGAGTTACCACAAGAGCAGTGTACATGCTGAAGCATTCAGATACATAACAAGTGGTCCTGCAAAAGGGGAAACGAAGAAAGTAACACTGCAGTATTTACCATGCGACTGGTATGCCACTGAAGTTCCTGGTAAACCAGGATGCTGGGAGAGGCCACTGGTGACGATAACGGGGAAGGTGTACTGGACAACAAATGGGAGATAGGAGTGATTGGCAGCAACATGGTAACAAAAGAAACTATTTCAACTATCGATGCACACAACCACAGATGTTGGACGACTTGGATCAAGTACGTGCCCATGCTCACGTGGATAGAGACGGATGAAGACCCAATAACAATACTGCCGCTGACTGCGCCTAAGGTATGCTACCAACATAAAGGAGAGGTGGACGTAGGATACAACACCAACTGTGCAAGCGTGATGTAGCTACCTGAGGGGGGAGCAGGAACAGCAGTAATAATGGACCATTACTGGGCCTGTGGAGAAAAGGCATACCACACACTGCCCCCTCTGTGGAATGGTGTATGCACGATGGTGCACGTCAATGTACCATCACTAGTGGTACCCCAGAAGCATGTGGATGTGGCGAACTTTCCCAAAATGGATGAAGGGGACAAGAGAAAGAAGAGATCTGCACCACCTCAGGAGGGGCCAGGAAACAGGACCAACGGCAATAATACTGTCCTAAATAGAAGGAAAAGACAAGGAGAACCTCTGACAGGAAATTACCTATGGGGAAGGTCGGAAACAGCACTCACTTCAATTCCGCCAGAACACAGACTATTCAGCAGAGCAGCAATGTTCTTCTCCTCAATAATCCATCCGGGACTGCAGGCTTACGCAAACGCAAAATGGCTCCAGATAACCAGATGGGAACTAATGATGACCATCAATTCTACAGTAAATGGATTCAACGCAATAAAAGAGGAGCTGCGAGCTATAAGGATGGTAGCACTTCAGAACAGATATGTATTGGACCTCCTCACAGCCATGGAAGGAGGAGTGTGCGCAAAGATAGGACAATCATGCTGCACGTTCATTCCTGCCAACAATGCTGACAACGGTACACTGACAGAAGCAGTTTCACAATTGGCCCAGATGCATTCCAAGATGATGGATGAAAGTAAAGGTGTGAAAAAGGATGAGAGCTGGTTTTCGCTATTATGGTCATGGATGCCATCTTGGCTGTCAGATGGACTGAAAATTATAGTTGGTTGTACTATTTTGGCAGGAGCTACACTGATCATAATAAGATTTTGGAAGGCCCGGAAGGCACGCACCACTGACGAGTTGCTTGAAATGGTCGGTATGCACCCATTGATGCCAGCAGATAACGGCCAGCACACAGGAATAATAATACAAGAGAGAGAGAAATTGCGCAACCAGATCATTACCAACCACCTGGACCCACCATCGGTGAAGATCGAGAACCCAAGAAATCCCAGGATTTACATAGGGAAATGGGTATACTGTACTCCTGGAGGAACATGTGAATATATGTATTGGTCATTTGAAGATCATGTTAACCACTATGGACATTTAGGAGGAATAACTAAGATATGGAGAGTAAGAGGAGATAACGAAAAGGATATGTTTGTGGTCGACAAGTCGACCAGAGGGGGGACTGAAGTGGGAGAATGGAAAAACAGTCTCCCATCCTTCCCCTCTCGCGTCTGGCCTAAAGGATCACGGCCCAGACACCCGCCACGAGAAGAGTTTGCCCATCTACCAGACGACCAAATACCCTGGTACAGGAACATACGGATGTGTCCATCTGCCTGCCCAGCAGGCCGCCCTGCCCATGCCGATACCTGCGGCACGGATCAACTAGACTAAAACCTACACGTCGTTAGAGATGCCATGACGACCTAGCCAACGGTCAGCACACCTGTGCCAATATACACACTGGACACTCCCGCACCAATCTACACGAAGAATATACCCAGTGCTATGACGTAGGCGACAGACATACTCACGGACGTGCATCTTTATTATTTTCCACATAGGTTCTCAAAATGCAGAAACGCAAGACGCATCATGAACTCATCTAAAGAGCTTGCTTACGCTTCTCCCAAACCCAGGTGCCATAACGAGAAATATAACGAAGACACGATACTGGTCATAAGACAATATGATAATATAACCTAAAGCGCCTGTGCACCAAACGGTTCCACCTATACACCAGGCCTAAGTAGGCCGCAAGCAAGAGCTCCCATGGACGTTGAAAGTACAAAAGTCAGGTTGCTGATCCTGCAGAATGAGCCTGGCGAAAGCAGACAGCCAAGGTTGTAATGTTGCAAACCCACATTCCAAAAGCAGACCATCAAGGGCACGATGTTGCAACCTCGCACGCCGCGCACCAACGTTAAAGTCGCACCTGCAAATTAAACCAGGCACACAGTGAAAAAACAATATTAATTGTGCAGAATTCTGCCTCAAACACGGTCCCACCTCACGTGACCAAGCCGAACCTGACAGGATGCCAAGCCCAGGAGAAAGAAGGCGTCTGGATCCCTCGTTACAAGACACAGGCAGATACACTTAAAAGGGTCAATGGACATCTGCGACAGTGGGAGTAGTCGGCTTTCCAGCTCATGAATAAGTCCTCACATTGTCTGCACGTACTCATAGTGTAACATTGTTGCAAATGACAGGTACACCGAGAGCTGGGAACAGCGATGGTCCCAGGCTGGGAAGCTCGCGGGCGCACCAATCAGAACATGGGGCTCTTATCACTGACGCCATTAACATTAACCAATCATCAGGAGTCTTCATGTAACAATTCTTATGTATCTAATTGTAGGGACAACCCAGATATATCACCTGACTAACCCTTGTCCACTAATACTGTTCTCTATACATATGCTATACTAACCCTACCACTCGAGCAACCAATTAAGAGTGGCGATAGGTTTTTTGCTAACTTTCTAAGGTGACGCAAGTAGCGCGTCATACTAAGGTAAAAAGGGCCTGCGAGCCCACGATTGTGTGTGTGTCAGGACAGACGCGTACGATCCTTGACCCATCCCTGCCGTTTTTGTATAATAAACAGCAGAGTCACCTTGCTTCTTGTGTGTGTCTCATACTCTATCTCTTCTGGGATATACGGGAGGAGTTGGGGCCTCCCTGCCCGAGGTCTGCGGACGGCCCGGCCGACCCCGGCAGAATTTTCCCCCCGACACACTCATCAATTGTTGAACATCAATGATTCTGTAGGTCGCTGCTGCGATTCGCTAATTACTTGATGTGCTTTGCACCCCGAAGTAAACTGCAGTGAGAATGGGTACGTGGACATACCATGTAGCAGATTTTGGGGCAGGCGTGCGTTGATGTGCTGCTGCATACTGGGACCATCTGTGCTCTCTCCCCACCTGTCGCCTCACCCTGGCATGGTGCAGTTTGTTTCGGCGCATTTCAGTGCAAATATCTCAGAATCCGTGCATCCTAGGGCCTTGAAAGTGTTTTTTGTGGTCCATGGAACTCAAGTTTTGTTCCTCATGTTGAGACCGGTTGAGAAACAACAATTTTGTTTCCCTTCCCGGTGAACATGCTTTGCGGCTTGGTCAGCAGGGAAAAATACTCTGGAAAAGTCACCTGATGCAGCAAAAATGTGGAAACCTATGGAATGCTATATGCCTTCAATGTTTTCCTCTTGGGTCCATTCGCCTCTCATACATTTGGGTCTCCCTTCCCAGTGAACATGGTTTACAACTTTGTCGGTAGGCCACAAAGCAAAAAACAAATGTAGACTTTTGTTGAAATCTGGCGAAAGGGGCGGGGTGTTCAAATGTCATGTAGCCAGTAATTCCCAGGAGGTAATAACAGGTAAGTATGCACAATTTGGTGCAGGTTGGTGAAACGGTGTGTAAGTGTATAAGGAATAATGCTTTGCTAAGCCACACACACATTTTGACTTTTGCCGAAATCCGGGTAAAGTAGGTGGGGTGTCCAAATGTCATGTAGCCAGTATTGTTGGGAGCGTCCTAACGGGTAACTATGCAAAATGTGGTGCAGATTGGTGAAAATATGTGGAATTGTATAAGGAACAATGCTTCGCCAAGCAACAAAGCCACAAACTCATAGACACATTTTGAATTGTATATATATATAGATTCAGTAAAAAAAACTTTGTTAAAGGGACGTTATGGTTAAGTTGCGCTACTAAAAACCTATGAAATTCAGTGAAAAAACTTTGTTAAAGGGACGTTATGTTCAAAGTAAAACCGAAAAACCCCTGAAATTCAGCAGTTATGGTAAGATAAGCAACCATAACCGTGCACTGCTAACACTAACACCCAGGACATCAAAGATGACATCACAAATGTGATACCTCACGGTTCTTAGCGCTATATGAATGGGAAAATATTATTATTTTATTATTAACATACTCCGTTGCACTATCTTCGATAGCAAATAGTTTCACGCCCTAATAAATAAAATGATGATTTTTAATGAAGATCGGCTGGTGAGACTAATTTATGTTTTTTAAAACAGGTATGTGGCCCCATTTTGCCTATGTCACGATTTACAGACTCCAGCGGATGGGGTCTTCAACTCCCAGGTGCAGGTCCAAATATGCAACTTCATGACCCACACCATTTTATGGGACAATCGGCAAGGACCAATATGCCCTTACGCAGTACTAGCGGCTACAAACAACATACCAACCAATAGGGTGGTCTAATGGCTCATTTTTGGAGCAACCTTCCGATTATCAGAGCAACCATTTACTGTTTTTATCATAAACCAACAGCCTATCTACCGCAAAGGAATAACGCGTGGCTCCGAATAAACTTTTGCTGATCGACAGAAGAGACAATAGCAAATCGCTGAATATTCACTAAACATTTCATGTGAAATAAGTGTACTTTACCAAATGTACAATCCTGCTGTTTACTTTTAAACCACAGTTTCATATTCCGAATTGTGGCGCACTGAGTTGTAAGCTGATTTAACACCCTCTGTACCGCAAAGGAACATTGCGTGCCTCAACATGAACTTTTGCGGATCGACAACAAAGACAAATGCAAATTGCTGAATATTCTTTAAACATTTGATGTCAAATAAATGTACTTTACAAAATGTACAATCTTGCTGTTTGCTTTTAAATCACTGTTTCATATTCCGAATTGTGGCGCGCTGTGTTGTGACATAATATGTGTTGTCTTCCGGGTTCTGTGTAAGGTCACTTAGGACTGGAGAGGACTGGGTGCGTTTGATGACGCATCCTGTAACGTCACGGAGAGAGGTGGGGAATATGAATGCTTTGATAATATCAGGTTTAGGGGCGGGAGATATGATTTAGTGTCGCAAAAGCAAGTCAGCCAGGTCAATAGCGCCAGTCATAGGATTATCACATAATGTCGGAGCACACGAGCCGGATTTATCGTTTCTTTAGTGGACAAAAAGTCGGTTGACGCCCATAGGAAATTGTACTATTAGCGGACAAAAGGAGTGGTCTTAAAACAATTTCACCCTGACAACAAACAATACAAACAACGTTCTCAGAACACCCCCATTTTGTGTAATTGCAACCATTTCGGGACACCGCAAGTGTTCTTAGAACACATTCAACTAGACAGATTACAATACGGACAGCGTCCTGAGGACACCCCCAGTTTGTGTATTTACGAACAATTGAGTACACCGCGAGTGTTCATAGCTCATTTTTACCTTCCTTGCGAACAAAAATGACACATACTCCGTCCTCTAAACACCCCACCATTTAGTTTATTTACAAAATTTCAGAACAGCCGTGTTCTCCGCGGACAAATCGAACGCAACAAAAACGTCTAGCACATAAAAAAACAAAACATTGAACCTATCTCATACTCCCCCACCCTCCCCAAACACTCTTACACACCAACACAGGGCACTAAATACAATTTTTTATCCATGTTTCACCGCGCTGTACGCGGTCGACGGCGAATACATAAAATCTGACGCGCTCCACACCCTTCGCCGTCCAATCAGCGAACACGTCACATGTCCGCGGACATGACGAAAGGCCATGGGCCAATCGGGGTGCTGTCCACGGAGCGAACAGGGAAGTCCGTCCGCGAAGCGAACACAGATATCACTAATTTTTTTGCCTTACATTTTGGTCATTTTTAAAAAAACTACTGGACGGATTTACACCAAATTTGCAAAAGCACGCTTTCAGGACCAGGCTGCCGCTCCTGCCGCAAATTTGGTGTAAATCAGTCCAGCGGTTCGGGCTGTAGCCGTGCGCAAAGTTTTTTCCCATTCAGTCTATGGGAAAAAAAAAGTTTTGGGACCTCCCCTATAACTTTTCCCCCCCTGGACGAATCCTCACCAAACTTTGCATCCATATACATTTTTTGCAAAGTTTGGTGAGGATTCGTCCAGGGGGAGCGAAGTTAATAGCCGCCCAAAAAGTGCTCTTCCTATGGAAACACCAACTTAACCATAACTACATGGCCGCTACCGCGGCCATGTAATATGGTGCATTTAAGAAATGTGTTGTTACTGCTTGGAACTACACATTTCTATTTTTACATGGACATCTGACTATGGGGATATGCAGCTATAGGTAAGGGAGCCCTGTCTAGGTGGACACAGAGCCTTGCCTCTGCTATTTTATTTATTGGAGAAAAGGAGTGAGAATAAAGAGTCGAGAAGAATTTCGGTTTATGGAATAGAAGTCAAAGCATTCTAGAGTAATAAGTGTGCAAAGATATAGTGGCCTCAGTGCAAATAAAAACCTTCCCAACAAGTATTTATGCTTGAATCGGGTTGATCCGGGGTGCAATACGTGAGATATTCCTATGAAACCAGTGATGGATATTGCTCCAGCCCAATAAATCTCTATTCAGAAAATTCCTACTGGGAAATTCTCATTTCTCCGTAGACTAGTCAGACTTTGGGGATTGGAGATGGAAGGTGTGAGTGTACTCTCTGTTTAGAATATTGGGCCAAAAATCTGTTTTTCAGCTTAGTTAATTTGTCCCGGATCACTAGCTTTAAATAGGGTTGATATGTTGAATACGACATTGAGGGTGCTTAGCCACACGTCTTTTGAAGAGACATAAGGAAGGACCTACTACCTAGGGAATGGTTTCCTAAATGTCATACAATAAGTCCTGTCCCACGTGAACCATGATCACAGGGCTACTGCTACTCTTCTCAGGAAGCAGCGTTGGCCAACCTACTCATCCCCTCAGGAGATTCCAGATCAGCTAGGAAACGAACTGGCCAAGATAACAATTCAGACGAGCCATAAAGGAGAGGAACAGCATCAGACTTTTTTATGTCTCTGCCTCCCCCGCCCCTAATACTTTGTAAATAGCTGACTCTTGTGCTGAGAGTAAGATATTTGGAAAACCTGAGACTGGATCGACAAGGCGGAATCTTCAGACTATTCCTTGCTAAATCCACTGAGCTCATCCCCGAAAAAAAGTCTGCTGATATAAAAGTAAAATGGCATATCATTTTTGCTTCTAACCTCTGTATACACCCAGCCTGCAGAAGTTATTATGTCTTTATATGTCCCATTCTGCATATGAACAGTGAGCTACCGCCAACGGGGCTTGGGCCAGGCTTACAAATTATCGCACATAATAATAATAATAATAAAAATGATAATAATAATAATAATAATAATAATAATAATAATAATAATAATAATAATAATAATAATAATAATAATAGTGGCATAGCGGGGAGTCCTCCGCCCACCAGAATCTATACACAAATTGCATGCTTATAAAAAGGCATGTAATAGAGGATCAAACTCGTTGAAAACTGAAGAAGTGGTACGGATGAAAGCAATTCGCCACAATCATATTAACACTTAGGGAAGAGAACGTCTGAAAACCCATCAGTCCTGGGTACAAATATGAATTTTGCAGGATCATTGGACTAAGCCACAACCATTACAGTAGGTTAATGTTAAAGCATTTGTTAGGCAAGATTGTATGCAGTACCAATTGGGTGCACTACAACAACCCTGACCTCCTGCCAATAGAAACCCAACCACTGGTATAAGTCTGGACTACACAGGTTGGTAGCGTGTGGTGCAGCCAGGCTTATCTTAAGAGGGGTCAATGTGAGCTGTAGGGGAGTTACACAGAGATTCACAGTGACAAGTATTCCAATAAACTCTTACACACAATGGGGGTTATTACGAGGTTGAAGGTAGCCGTGATGCTGTAGTGATTTCAATCCGGCACACACCCAAATCAAAGCCCAGCATCTAGTGCACAACTGATACCCTTATTTATTTTTGTCGATAGTTCAATATTCTGAATGATATACCACTCATATCACACCCTTCTCCTGGAACGCCCCCCCCCCCGGTCACACTGAACCAGGAATCAGGCTGGTTGTAAAGGTAAATATTTATTTATGTATTAAAGTTTCATCATAATATGTTTTAATAGATAAACAACAATCACCAATGGGGTGACAGAACACTGAAGAATATCTTTAATACACTAGGAATAAGTAATGAGCAAAACAAATGCAGCACAGAAAATAATACTTTTGTGTTGGTTCAGATCAGATAGCACTAAGGTTAGAGGATGCCCCCGCAACAACCCTCGACCCCCCAAAAGGCAGTTAAATAGATGTGAGGAGAGAGCAGGTATTCAGGAATAGCACCAATCAAACAGAATATCAGTCCAACTTTTCCCCATCAAACACAAGAGCAACGGGATTGTTTTTTCAGCTGTCAGATTACTTTAAAATGATCTTTAGAATTGACTGGGCAAAACATAAAAAATGTGGTAAAACATACTGAAATTGTTGTAAATTCCTATGGGAGCCGCTTTGAACAGTTGCACACAATCACCAGCAATGATTTAGTCCAAAGAAAACATTGGAAATCTTAAAGTCAAAGTTGGAAGCAGTTTAAAGCTATTTCACATCTGTAAAACCTTTCAAATTTTTTAAATTGCGACAAACTTTTCCTTGTGCGATGTTGGGTTCTATGGTTAGCTATGGATGTTAGCTACAAGTAGGAGTTGACATTCCGTGTCTATCAGAAAAACTGAGAGTGTTATAGAGGTTTTAGTAAAGGTCGTTTTTGTAAAATGGGCGTCAGAATGGAAAACAGAAATGCACTTTTGAAAATGACAAATGGGTTTGCTTACACTAGAGGATTACTATATAAAAGCGAATACCACAGAGGAATCTTACAGTTAAGTGATCAGTGTATCCCGCCTACTGAGGAAAATCGACTTCTTCCGATGAGAAAAGATACAGCACCAAGATGGTTCTAACAATACTGGTTCTGAATGAAAGAAATATAGGATGGTTTTGAGATAGGGATAAGACAATGCAAAGATACTCCTAACAATACCGGTTCTGAATGAAAGATAGGATGGGTTTGAGATAGGGGTATGACAATGCAAAGATACTCCTAACAATACTGGTTCTGAATGAAAGATAGGATGGGTTTGAGATAGGGATAAGACAATGCAAATATACTATGGGCCACAGTTCTTCCTATTAATACTCTCGGGATAAGTTTTTATATTGGACCGTCAGGTCTGGTCATGGATTGGGTCTGGTCTAGGAAAGACAACACATCAGGCACAGTACTGGATCAGTTAGGCCGGTCGCCTGATTTGCGCAGGATCTTCCCTCCTAGTCTGTGGGTGTTTGAATCAGCTGGCTGGCGAGTTCCTCAGGCAAGTCTAGTGGTGGCAAGCCAGAGGATTTCAGGATACTAGTTCAAAAGGCCTTCTCACACTACACAGCGGCTTACTGGGTGGAGAGAATAAATTTGAGGATTTTGGCCTTGCTGGAAATCAATAGTTCTCTATTGCTGGCAAGAGTTTTTGCCTCTGGATCTGTAAGACTATTAAAGCTCGATGTAGAATGCTGGATTAAGGTGCTTTGCTGGAATCAGGAAAGTGAGTGGATCTGTGAGTCCCTATGTGTTGCCAGCTGTCTCTTTGTATCCTTTTAAATGACATCACAAAGTGGGTGTATGGGCCGGCTTAGCTAAGCCTGCCCCTGTGAGCTGGGATTGGACCCCACTTCATCTCTGCCTTGCAATTTGAGTGATTGGATCAAGGACGGGTGATGTCACATTTTATGGTTTGCTTTACAATCCTCAGAAACCTCCCTTTAGCCATTGTTCTCAAAATTGGATTTTTTACTAAAAGTACATTTCTACATTGGTCACCTTTATACAAATCACACACAAATATGCCATATTTTATATAGCTGCTATTCCTCAAAACCCTGCAACGGTGGGATCTTGTCTCAACTTTCTGGAGAATGTTGCCCTTTTTGCTATGAACACACTTTCCAAATGTTATGCAAATTTCCACAAATGTCTGTGTTTAACATAGGGATGTGCATGTACATTTTCACAATTCTAACATTTATACCTTTCACATAAAACCACATTCCTGTCCAGATCATGTCATACAATTATACCGCCTCTTCACACGTGCAGCCAAAAATTAAATTAACAACCCTGTCCTTTTTATATTTTTCACCCTTTTGGATAACAAGTTATGAGTCTTTTAAAAATGGTTCTTTGTTCATGTTTAGCAACAGATGGTCTGCCCCTTTTTGTCTCCCTGCAGTCCAGGGGTATCCCCCTCCTTGTTTGTTCCTTCCAGGAGGCATTTACAACCCTTTTCACACCTCCAGTTTCCTGGGCTGAGACTCTGTCATTGTTCCTTCTGTTTCCATGGACAAAAGCATGCACTAACAAGGAATTAGCACCTTCCCATGAGTTTCTGTGAGAGGAAGGCCCTCCTTCTGGGAGAAACCTGCTTTTCTAGTTCTTGTAGCTCAGCTAGACTAATTAACTTCTTAAATCCAGCAAAAACCCAATTTGTTGCTTCAAACATAAATACATTTCTTTCTTAGCCTTAAAATCTGTGGGATCAAAAACATAACTAAAATCTGTATTCCTTTTTGTCAGGAATCATTTTTATGTCTGCTAATCCAACAGACTTTTAGTTTTAAGTCTTTTTAAAGTTTCATCAGTAACTCATCTGACAGCTGTCATTGAGGTAACCCTGGGTACTGCACCCAGATTTTGGCATAGGCTGTCAGTTTTCAGACTTTGTATGTTTCACAATGCTTCGTTAGATACATGAATTTTAGCACCAGGCAAGATTTTGAATGTTGAGAAGTGTTGGGTTATAGGCATTTTGGAGTTTTTCACAACAAAGCAGATTTCATTTGTAGGCCCATTTTGGGGGTCCATTTGAAAAGTGCTGCTTCTCACTCGGAACTCTGTTAGCTGGTCATGGCGCCCACTGGCACATTTTCTGCAGGAGGTGCTCTATTCAACCGCACATGAACCATGGGTGGCATGTTGTGAATCCCTCTTTTTATGTGCTGAAGCACACGGTTTTTGTAGGTTTGTGCAGGTTTTTGTCACGCACAAGGGTTTTTCCGCCATAGTTGCCGTTTCTTTCACCAAAACTGGCAGGGTGATACTGCATAGCATAGTAGAGTGGGTCAATACATCCCACAGAGCCCCCCTTCCCGACTTGATTTTGACCTCCCATCAAGGGGAAGTCGGGAGATTGGGATGTTCTTTTTCTGTCCGTGTGGAGAACTTCAGTCGCTTATCCCGTCAGTTCTGGAGGCGACCCGCTCTCTTCGCCGGTTTTGGTCAGGAGTATTGCTGGTTCTGGTTGGGTTTATTGCTGGGTCTGGTTGGGCGTATTGCTGGTTCTAGTTGGGAGTATGGAGCGGCACTCCGGGCTCCTTGGGTGTTTCCTCCCAGTCCCCGACTCGTCCTCCTTGGTAATCCTTTGGATGATTCTTAGTCCAGATGCTAGAAGATAGAACATAGCATAGTTATGGATATTTTCCCACTATTGTGTCCACACCTCATCTGGGAATGTCAGCAGTGGGAAAGACACTTGCATTGGTTATAATTGGCAATATTCCCCATCTATGTTCACTACTGGTGTTAACACTCTTCTTGCACATACACAGTGAACTTTTAGTGATTCTTTTCTGTAGATGACTGGTGAGATTCTGTCCACAATTTCAAAAGGACCCCGCCAAGTAGGGAGGAATTTGCACACTTTGGCTTGGTTCCTTTGGAAATTGTACAAGTAGACCCAGTCTCCTACTTGGTATTCCTTTTTTGTTGTCTTGAGATCATAGTGGTCTTTATACTGTCTGCAGATCTTTCTATATTCCGTTGAGCAAAGGCAAAAGCATGTTGAAGGTGTTTTCTCAGATTCTAAACATATTCATGAGTTGTGGAGGCATTTATCAAGGTCTGCTCTTGGGTTCTGTAGAGCAGATGCTGGGCTAGCACCATCCTTCGTCCAGTCATCAGCTCAAATGGAGACATTTTTGTTGCAGAAGAAGGGGTAGTTCTGATGGCCATCAGGACAAGGGGTAATGGAATGTCCCAACTTGGCCCAGCCTCTGCCACAAACTTTTTTAATATGCTAACAATAGTTTAATTGTACCTGTCAACTCCACCACTAGAGGACCGCTGGTAGGCAATGTGTAGTTTCCTTTTGACCCCAAATATCTCCCACATCTTTGTCATCTCTTCGCTAGTTATTGTTATTGTTATTGTTATTTTGCACTTATATAGCGCCTTATATACCATTGGTATGGTCTGAAGAGACTACCTCAGTCTGACTCAATCCTTTGGGGTAGTCCAAAACGCGAGAAGATGTGATTGATCATCAGGGCAGCAGCTGTTTCTGCCTTGTAATTTGGGGCCAGGAGACATTCCACCCATTTAGTGAGCAAGCATATTACGGTCAACATGTACTTGTTCCCCCTAGAGGAGCGAATCATGGACCCGATAAAATCGAGTTGCAAATCTGACCAACGCAGTGTCATCCCCCTCTTTTGGAGGGGAGCATGGTGTGTGAGTTATGTTGGCTGAAATTGTGCACACACAAGACACCCCTTCAAGTATTGGTTGAGGTCCTGCCCCATGTGTGGCCAGTATGCAACCTCTCGCAAAATTTCTAATATCATATGAAACCCCCGATGACCGGCTCTGGCTGCATCATGGGTGTGACTTAGCATCAGGCTTCGGAATGATGTGGGGACCACCCACTGGTCATGGCCAGCTATGGATCTCCTCACCAACAAACCATCTTGGATTCAGAACATTTTTGGACATTTCATCAACACTCTGAGGTCGTCTTTCCCAATGTAATCAGTATACATCAGGGGAAAGTTCTCAGGGTCCTCAATATGTTGATAAAATTGACCATTTAATGGATCCCCTTTTTGAGCCGTAATCAAATCTGCATCTGGGGTCTCCTTACTACATTGTGCAGTTGAGAGTTCATTGTGAGCATTTGTCTGGGACCTAGTGATAGCAGTGACCTGGATTTCCCCCAACAGGGACTCGATCTCAAGTAGATCCCCTTGGATTGTTCTGGTTTTGGCCAGCTGATCCGCTAGGTAGTTTCCAGTTTTGTCTGTTCCCTCTACTTTAGAATGACCCTTGATCTTTCCCCGGTAGATGGTCATCCCATTCGAGATCATCAATATTTTGTATTAATTTTCTGTGTTTTAAAGGTTAATTATAAGCGCATAGCATGCCTCTGGTTTTCCAGTTAACCAGGTGCTCCACGCGTCCGTTCCGTACAAAATCTGAATCAGTGATTATGACCAGTTTGTGGAGTTGGTGTTGGACAGCAGTGAGGATGGCTTGATGCACAGCCATCAGCTCTGCCACTTTACTACTTCGGGGACAGATTTTGTACCTAGCGGAGGGTTCTGGGGTATCATTCATCCATGCATTCCCCACGCCGGCTACAAGTTCCTTTTCCCGTTGTTGTCAACATGGTAGGAGCACCCATCCACATAGACAGTGGGCATTCCCTCACACTTGTCTTCTTCAAAGACTTTGGGCCTCATTACACGGTAGGCGGTAAGGGTTTACCGGTACCGGTATTTTACCGGTACCGGTAAATCCTTACCGCCTTACTACGAGGTCCCTTTGCGGGTTGGGGATTTTAACGCCTGCTTTTTGCAGGCGTTAAAAACCAACCCGCAAAGGGACCCAGGGAGCTAATTACGGTACCGCAATTTGTGGTGCCGTAATTAGCGCCTTACCCATTCCCATTATGCCCTATGGGGCAAAAATGGGAATGGGGAAGGGCAATGGTGGAAGGGGGAATTACCGCCCCTCCAACCTTGGAATGGGGCGGTAATTCCCCTTTCCACCAAGGCGGTGCCAGTATTTTACCGGCATGCACCATGGCGCTAATTGCGCCATGGTTCACCGCCTACCGTGTAATGAGGCCCTTTGTGTGGGGATCTAAGGTATGCCTCCATGTTGTCCTTGATTTTAAGACTTTCGTCCTCGAGACAGTTTTCTCTGGCACAATCAAGCAAGTCAGCCAGACCTTGCGCGAGGGGTCTCTTCTTGTTTTGGCCATATCTGACCTCCACAGGAAAGCCTTGCATTGACAGAATCCAGGAATTAATTAGTGAATTACTCACATTTCCGGCCCAGATTCTGACACTTTGAAGATATTGCAAAGGTTGGTGTGGAGTCTCCACTATGATGTGTTCCCCCTGGATAAACGGGTGGTAATTCTTCAATGCCCATACCATTGCCAGGAGTGCCTTCTCACAATCGTTGAATTTTTCCTCCACAGGTGATAAAGTCTTACTCGCATAGGAGAAAACTTTATTGACCATGTCATGCTTTTGATACAATACTGCCGTCAAGCATGTATTTGAGAAACCTGTCTCCAAGAAGAACTCCTTGTTTTTGACAGGGGAAGCTAGGCAAGGTGCTTGTGAGAGGCTTCTTTTGAGTTGTCTCACTGCCTCAGCTTGTTCTGGACCCCACTCCCACTTGACCCCCACTTCAACAGATGGATCATGGATCTCATGATCTCTGCATAGTCCTCAATGAATTTTCTGTTGTAATTAGTCAGTCCAAGGAGGCTCCTTAGTTCCCGCAGAGTTGTGGGGTCTTTTATTTTCTGGAGTGCTTCTACTTTCTTTTCCTGGGGACAGAGACCTTCAGGAGTTATCTCATGCCCCAAGAAATTGACAAAGGTCCTGCACCACTGTGCCTTTTGGAAAGAAAGTTTTGCTCCGGCAGCCCTCACCTGTGTCAGAACATAACAGATCTCCGCTATGTGGTCCTCCACCGTTGAGCTTTTGATTAGAACATCATCTACATAGGCCAGGTTACCTTTTTCACCCAAGTCGGGCATGGCCTTATGCAGAAAGATGTTAAATTAAATGTCGGAGTTGATGTATCCAAAGGGAGTCTAGGTCCAAGTGTACTGCTGCCCCCCAAAGGTAAAGGCCAGCTTGTATTGGTCCTCCCTACTGACAGGTACGGTGCAGTACCCATTGGTCAGGTCAATGGCTGTGTATACCTTTGACCCCTGGATCTGGGCCAGCCCTTCGTCAATGTAGGAAAGAGGCCATCGGGAAGTATGGACCGTTTGTTGAGCTCTTTCAGGTCAGCACAGATCCTCCACTGGCCGTTTGGTTTCAAAATCCCCAGCATCGGATTATTGAAGGTGCTGTGGACTGGTCGAATTATCGCACAGGACTCAAGGTTCTTAATTATTTCAGTAAGGGACTCCATTGATGCGAGAGGCAAGCGATATTGCTTCACAAACACTGGAGTCATGCCAGGGTCCGTGGAATTGTTGTGTCGATGTTGATGCGACCACAGTCATATGAGTCCACCGCAAAGAGATCTTGAAAATTTAAGAAAACGTATTTAAACTTTTGCTTTTGCTCCCGAGTCTCACAGGCATCAGCTCTTCAACCATCTGCCTGAATCCCGGAAAGACTTCTGGTTTGGCTATCTCAGCGGCCTCCTCCAGCTGGGTGGAGAAGTCCCTGGTCAAAGTACTGATTTGGACTCATGGCTTCAGCTGGGGAAGGCAGTCCTTGTGGACTTGAAAGATCACCTCATCCCTCCTGAAGTCACAGGTCACATCTTCCTTACCACAAGGGCAAGAAGAGTACACCAGGAAATTCCCCCCATGCCGGGTGAAGATCCTGTCTTGTGTTGTGTCATCATTGCTATCACTGTCAAAACAGTCCTTGGGGATTTGTCCTAACAGTTCATTACCTAAATCTATGAAAAAATGTTGTTCATCAACTACCACCATTCCAATAATGGTGCCTGTGCCCAGAGAGATACTCTTTAGGTCGCTGTTCTCCACCTCTATTGGAATGGCGGTGTGTTCTGTATTAACTAGTGGTGTTGGGTTTACCCCCAACCCTTGCTGTTGGAAATGAGCATTGAGATGAACATAGGCGTCAGGATTTTTCAGTTTCTGTCCTCTTTTAATCTTTACTTCAAGTGAGAATTGTCGGGTCCATCCTGGGATGGTGACTTCTTCTCAAATCTGAATTTCAACTGCATATGGCAGCAGTTGAGCTGACCGAAATCCTTTTGCTGGGTCATCAAAGTCCATGGGATTACCCACTAATCGGGACCAGGCTTTGAACTTTATTAGGTCCAAACTAATGACAAAGTGATTGAGAATGTCACTGCCTTAATAAAATGCAGCCGGGACACCTTGCACAAACAAACAATTATGGACTATGCTCTTGTTGCCTATGGACATTTTGATCATACACCTGCTAGGCAGGAGATGTTTGGAATTGGTTCTTTCCAGGTCGATTTCCCGATTGTCTAACAGTTTAAATGTGGGAATGGCTGGATCTTTTGGGAGTTTGAGGAACATGGCCTCGCTGATGAAGCTCTTACCATTGTCCACATACTCGGGCAAGAACAGAGTCCTTCCCTTCATTTAACTGAATAGGGATGAACAACTGCTCTCCAATTTTCTGAATATCAGCCAAGCTTTGAGCTGATTTCTCATCATTTTGGACTATAGGAGTAGGAGTTTCTGATTGTGAATTTGTATAGAATTTCAGAGTGTTCCCTTCCAGTGTGGAATGCCACCTTAAACTGGAAGGAAGGTTGATTTTCAGAAATAGAGAGGACTCCCCATCACCAGTTTGTTATACTACTGCAATTACTGTCACATCAGGTATTTGGTTATTTTGGAAATAGAATTCAATTTGGTCAGGTTTCTGTTCAACTATGTGGCATATGCCATTTAAACTAACATGGTTGACACTATGTTTCAATTTTATTGGTCGCTTAGTCTGGGTCCAGAGGACCTTTATTACACAATCTATGAGGGGATACAGTCTACGCAGGATGTCATTCCCTATTAAACATGGTGTGCCTCTGGAGTCACAACTATGACCGGGTGCTACACCTAATGTCTAAATCCGCAGTCCCCTTGACTGGAATTTCATTCCCATCGAAGTTCTGAAGTTGTCAAAGAAGAGGGGTGAGAGGGATTTGGTATTTCTCCCCCTTCCCGAATTCAGCTGATCAAAGGCCCTTTTTGACAGAAGGGTGGCTTGGGATCCAGTGTCTACCAGTGCCAAAAATGTACATTGCCCCTGTATTTGGACCGGGGCATAAAATCTTTCCTCCTTTTCCTCAAGAGGGCAAAGATAATGCGCATTTTTGACCAATTTTTGGGTTAATTTCTTTGCTTTGGATCCTGACAGAGGGGTGATTTGGACAGGATTTTGTTTGGGATCTTGGGAACCTGTAAGAAAAAGGTGACAATTGGATATGGGGGCAGTTTTGGGCCCTCCTGGTTCTGATTCTGGGCTCCCCCCCTTTTTGGAGGCAGTCACCAGAATTGGTTTGACCAAGGGGATTTTCTTGCTGGTCATTCTGGGGTTTGATGATGGGAGGTTGTAACTCAGTCCCCACATCTACCCAGTCTTGATCAGGATCTCTTGGGACCCATTTTTCTTTGGGTGGAGTTCCCCCATCCCAGAAGGACAAGATCCTTTTCCCAGAATACTCTGAGGTCCCCTCTCCTTCAAATTGGAAGATTCACACCTCCTTTATTTCTCCTACCCGTCCTCTGTTGCTTAGGTTGCAGACTTTCGGGGGCAGGAGATTCTGGTTCTGGTTCCTGGGTTTCCAGGGGCTTTCCACAAGTGGGGAAGGAAGCTTCCTCTAAGTCTTTACAGCCCCTTTCCTCCTGTGCCCCCTCCCTGGAAACCGGTGGGTTGTTGGGGTTCCCTCCCGTCATTGTTCTTGCGCACCAGACCATTGATTTGAGGAGTTATGAGATGCCATGTTCATTTGAGAGTTTTACTGCACCCTCAACATGCGACCCAGATCCTTTGCCATGTTCTGGACCTGGTGCTCCAGTTGGGACACCCGCTCTGGCTGATACGGGGTCCTCTGGTCTACCCTTGGTTGATCACGGGAAGGGTTACTATCCCTTCTCCCATAATACCCCTGGTTGGGACAGTTTTGGTACCCCTCCACCCTTGGCCTCCCCTCTCCCGGATTGGGCTGTCTGGGCTCAGGAAAGTGGGGAAAGAAAGAAGGGTTGTTTTGGGGGTTGAGGTTTGGCGGGTACCGGGGAAAGAAACTCAGCCCAGCATTTGGAGGATTACTGCCCTCCTAGGGAAAGTGAGGAGGGAAGTTTCCTGGGTTGGCAGATGCCTGGTTGGATCCCCCCCTCCCTTGGGCTGGAGGAGTCCACACATAGCCCAGGATGGGTCTGTTGCCCTTGTAACGGGGGGTGATGTAGTCAGGGGATTTAGGGGTCCCATTTGTGGGGTTACCTCCCTGACTTCCTGTCTAGGATTGGCCCGAAGGCCTTCTGGGTCTTGGGTTAGTAGGATTCTGTGCAGGAATGTTTTTGGGCCCACCCATCTCCAAATCTAAAATGGGGCAACCTTCAACTCCGCCACCTTAGCAGAAGCAGGGGTGTTGGTCGGTTTTGGGTTTTTATTAGCACATTTGCTTTCTACTGGTTTCTGTACTTCGTACATGTGAGTGGCTTGTTCAATGACCCAGTCTAGTGATCTTTTCTCATGAAAGTCCCTCACCAGGTGGGTCATAATGTTTTTAGGGAGTGCATTAAAGAAGGTATTGATGAACTCCCTGCTGTCTGTGCGCACCCTTCTGGTGGTATACGCAAAGGCACGTTTCAGTTCTTGGACAAATTCTTGTGGGGCCTGGTCATCCCCACATTGCAGGTTGTAGGCTGCCTCGCGGGCCTCTTGAGGGTTTTTATGGATTGAAAAATGCTTTAAGATGGCTGCCCTATATGTGGACCATCTTAAGTGGTTCTGATCCTCCAGACCCGCAAAGAAGCCAGAGTAATCAGGTGAAAATGTCCACTTGACATACTGAATACAACTTTGGCTGTCCTTCAGGTGGAAAGTTTCCATCATTTGCTCAAACAGCTCAAGGTGCTCCCAAACCAAATATTTGGCATTTTTATGGTAGGGCGTATTGACGCTACTAATAGTCTTGATTTGCTCCCGGGGATCTTTCAGTAAAGCTCTCTTAACTTTGTTGGCTTTTTTTGTTCTGGTCACCCTGGTCCAGGGGTAGCTGTCTGAACCTCTAAGCTCTCCCTGATTCTGTGAGCTTGGGAATGGCTGGCAGAATGTGGGGGCCTAGTCTCTTGAGACCTGTGGCGCTCAGAAGAGTCATCTGGATCTACCTTGCTCCCAGGATTGGCTGAGTACCCCCACCCCACTGTCCTAGCTGGGAAGAGGTTTTCAAGATGCTCTTAGTGGTCCTATTTTCATGGAATGCCCCACCAAATTTGACTGAGACTGACTGATCTCTTGGTCGGTTATATTTCTGAGGATCCAGTTATGTGATTCTCCCTTCACTGGCGTCTCCCTGATCAGAGAGGCTGGTCCTAATATTTGGGAACCTGTACATAGATGCCCGCCCATCCATCTCTGGGAGGCGCTTATCTGTCAGTCCCATGTTCCCCATTGTGTTGAAGTCTTCCATCCCTGTGGCCCTTGGCTCATATGATCCAGTGGACATGGGGGTGGCAGAGTCCATGGAACTGAAGGGATTAAATTCCTGAGGTTATGTTCAGGTGTTTCTCTCTCCCATCTTACCTCATCTTTTTCAGCCCCTATTTCCTGATGACATGCCAATATCTGACCTTTTTGCACCTCTATTAAGGCCTTACTGGTCTCTATGAGTTGTTCTTGCAAGGCTATCTGTTGGTGGAGCCTGTCATTCTGTGCTTCCTGCCTTAATTGGGAGTATTGGGCCAGTTTTTGCTGCAGGAGACTCATCTCCTGAGTTTGGTCCTTACTGGTTTGATTATTCTTTTCCAAGGCATCCTCCACCCGCCTGGTGTGCTCTAGTAGCTTTTTGCAATCCATTTTTATTTCACAAAGTTCCTGAAGGGCCAGGAGATTTTCTTCTAACTTTGTTTTTAAATGACTGACTTCCTGGCCTATGTCGTCCCTTTCCTGACTTAGAGTGCCCCTCTGCTCAGCCAGGTTGTCCCTCTGTTTTTTAAGGGAACCAGCTTTCTGGTGCTCCTCATCAAACTCTGTTTGGGATTCTAGGTCTTTAATAATTAATGTATTATTTCCCTCTTTTAATTTGTCTATCTGGTCTTGTAAGATGTTAAACTGTTAAGGACAGACTCAGTTAAATGTTAATTGCTGTGCCAGCTTTTGTTGACTCGGTTGTAGGGAGTCCAACCTTTCCTGACACTCTTTTTGCAGTGTCTGCACCTGTGTATCTTGCTATGCATTCTTTTGCAGTAAGAGAGCCAGATCTTCTTGGAGTTTGGTGGCATACTGCCTAGCCTCTGTTTCAGATTCCTTGCTATCCTGGAACCTTTGCTCTGCAGAGTCCGGATTTGGATTTTCTGCAGGGCTTCCCCTTGCTTCTTCATGAAATCTACATGGTCTGCATACTTTTTCTGCATGACTCCTATGTGGCGGTACAGGTAGGCCGCTATTTTAGCAATTTTACATTGCTCCTCTTTTATTTTAGGGGTAATATACAATTCGCTAAGTGCTTGATGTAATGGCCCCTTGTCCTGCCAGATATCAAGATTGATTTAAGTGATTTCTTGTTGTATTCCCTGCAGCCATACCTCTTCGTCCTGTTCTAGCCATACACTCCTGACAAACAATTTGTGCAGTTGGTGTTCCCTTGCAATATGGATTTCTACTGGGGTCGCCATTCCGGAAATATTAATTTCCTTCTGGCTTATTTCAGGTTACTTTACTTTTGCAAACAGGCCCAACTCCTTTGATGGGTGCTTATACAGTGTAGCACAGTATGGTAACCCAACAAGGTGTATGTACTCCGTCAGCTAGCACATTGTGTTAGACTGTCTTGAGTGGTATGTCTAATTGAGGATCTTGCGAGGAGCCCCCAAGCTGTAGTGATTTCAATCTGCTCACTCCCAAGTCAAAGCCCAGCATGTAGTGCACAACTGAAACCCTTATTTATTTTTGTCTATAAATTCAATATTCTGAACGATATACCACTCATATCATACCCTTCTCCTGGTACCCCCTGGTCACACTGAACCAGGAATCAGGCTGGTTTACAAAGGTAAATATTTTTTTATGTGTTTACATTTGATCACAATATGTTTTAATACATAAACAACAATCACCAATGGGGTGACAGAACACTGAATAATATATTTAATATACTAGAAATAAGTAATGAGCAAAACAAATGCATCACAGAAAATAATACTTTTGTGTTGGTTCAGATCAGACAGCACTATGGTTAGAGGTTCCCCCCGCAACACCCCTCAACCCCCCAATCGGCAGTTAAATAGATGTGAGGAGAGAGCAGGTATTCAAGAATAGCACCAATATAACAGAATATCAGTCCCACTTTTCCCCATCAAACACAAGAGAAACGGAATTGACTTTTCAGCTGTCAGATGGCTTTAAAATGATCTTTAGAATTGACTGGACAAAACACAAAAATGTGGTGAAAAATACTGACGTTATTGTAAATTCCTATGGGAGCCACTTTGAACAGTTGCACACAATCAACAGCAATGATTTAGTCCAAAGAAAACATTTGAAATCTTAAAGTCCAAGTTGGAAGCAATTTAAAGCTATTTCACAGGTATAAAATCTTTCAAATTTTTAAAAACTTTTCCTTGCACGATTTTTGCTATGCTGTTTTGGGTTCTATGGATAGCTATGGATGCTAGGTACAAGTGGGAGTTGAAATTTCATTTCTATCACAAAAACTGAGGGAGTTAATAGAGGTTTTAGTAAAGGTCATTTTTGTAAAATAGGCGCGAGAATGGAAAACAGAAATGCACTTTTGAAAATGACAAATGGGTTTGCTTACAATAGAGGATGACTATGATTAAGCGAATACCACATAGGAATCGTACAGTTACGTGATCAGTGTAACCCGTCTACTGAGGAATTTCGACTTCTTCAGATGAGAAAAGAGTCAGCGCAAAGATGGTTCTAATAATACTGGTTCTGAATGAAAGATAGGATGCGTTTGAGATAGGGATAAGACAATGCAAAGATACTCCTAACAATACCAGTTCTGAATGAAAGATAGGATGGGTTTGAGATAGGGATACGACAATGTAAAGATACTCCTAACAATACTGGTTCTGAATGAAAGATAGGATGGGTTTGAGATAGGGATAAGACAATGCAAATATACTATGGGCCACAGTTCTTCCTATTAATACTCACAGGATGAGTTTTTAAATTGGACCTTCAGTTCTGGTCATGGATTGGGTCTGGTCTAGGAAAGACAGCACATCAGGCACGGTACTGGATCAGTTAGGCCAGTCGCCGGATTTGCGCAGGATCTGCCCTCCTAGTCTGTGGGTGTTCGAATCAGCTGGCTGGCGAGTGCCTCAGGCAAGCCTAGTGGTGGCAAGCCAGAAGATTTCAGGATACTGGTTCAAAAGGCCTTCTCACACCACACAGTGCCTTGCTGGGTGGAGAGAATACATTTGAGGATTTGGCCTTGCTGGAAATCAATAGTTCTCTATTGCTGGCAAGAGGTTTGGCCTCTGGATCTGTAAGAATATTAAAGCTGGGTGTAGAATGCTGGATCAGGGTGCTTCGCCAGAATCAGGAAAGTGAGTGGATCTACAAGTCCCTATGTGTTGTCAGCTGTCTCTATTTATCCTTTAAAATGACATCACAAAGTGGGTGTATGGGCTGGCTTAGCTAAGCCTGCCCCTGTGAGCTGGGATTGGACCCCACTTCATCTCCATCTTGCAATTTGAGTGATTGGATCAAGGCCGGATGATGTCACATTTTATGGTTTGCTTTACAATCCTCAGAAAACTCCCTTTAGCCACTGGTCTCATTATCGGATTTGTTACTAAATTTACATTTCTACATTGGTCACCTTCATACAAATCACACACAAAGATGCCATATTTGATATAGAAGCTATTCCTCAAAACCCTGCAGCGGTGGGATCTTGTCTCAACTTCCTACAGAATTTTGCCCTTTTTGCTATGAACACACTTTCCAAATGTTATGCAAATTTCCAAAAATGTGTGTGTTTAACATAGGGATGTGCGTGTACATTTTCACAATTGTAACATTTATACCTTTTGCATAAAACCCCATATATTGCCATTCCTGTCCAGAACATGTCACACAGTTCTACCGCCTTTTCACACGTGCAGCCAAAAATTAAATTAACAACTCTGTCTTTTTTATATTTTTCACCCTTTTGAATAAATGAGTCTTTTAAAAATTGTTCTTTGTTCATGTTTAGCAACATATGTTCTGAACCTTTTTGTTTCCCTGCAGTCGAGGGGCATCCCCCTCCTTGTTTGTTCCTTCCAGGAGACATTTACAAGCCCCTTCACACCTCCAGTTTCTGGGCTGAAGCTCTGTCATTGTTCCTTCTCTTTCCATAGACAAAAGTCTGAGCTAACCAGCAATTAGCACCTCCCTGTGAGTTTCTGCTGAGAGGAAGGCCCTCCTTCTAGGAGAAACCTGCTTTTCCAGTTCTTGTAGTTCAGCCAGGCTAATTAACTTCTTAAATCCAGCAAAAACCCAATTTGTTGCATCAAACATACATACATTTCTTTCTTAGCCTTAAAATCTGTGGGATAAAAAACAACTAACATCTGTATACCTTTTTGGCAACAATCCTTTTTATGTGTGCTAATCCAGCAGACTTTTAGTTCTAGGTATTTTTAAAGGTTCATCAGTAACTCATCTGACAGCTGTCATTGAGATGGCCCTTGGTACTGCACCCATAATTTGGCATAGGCTGTCAGTTTTCAGACTTTATATGTTTCACAATGCTTCATTAAATACATGCATTTTAGTACCAGGCAAGATTTTGAATGTTGAGAAGTGTTGTGTTATAGGCATTTTGGAGTTGTTTGCAACAAAGCAGATGTCATTTGTAGGCCCATTTTGGGGGTTCACTTCCAAAGTGCTGCTTGTCTCTCTGCATTCTGTTTGCTCTTCATGGAGCCCACTGGCACATTTTCTGCAGGGGATGCTCTATTCTACCACACATGCACCATGGGTGGCAGGTTGTGCATTCCTCTTTTTGTATGCTGATGCACACGGTTTTTGTAGGTTTTTGGTGTGCACAAGGGTTTTGCCACCATTGTTGCCGTTTCTTTCACCATAACTTGCAGGGTGATGCCGCATAGCATAGCAGAGTGGGTCAATACATCCCACAGTGCTATTAGCACCATGGCTACCCCCTTACCGCATACCGGATCTGGGTTCCTCGAACCTTGGAGTACCAGATAATTCTTCATTCAAGGACCCCGGACCCGGTACCTCCCCATTCCCATTCAAGCCCCCATAGGGCTCAATGGGAATGGGGTGCATGCTAATAACGGGCCTTTAATAACGGGCATGTTATTAGCATGCTGGTCCTTTAGCGGCTCCCACTAAGGGCACCTGGTAAAACCAGCCGCCCTGAGCGGGACCCACTAAAGGACCTCGTAATGCGGCGGTAAGGGGTGAACGGCACCCACACCATTACTGGTGCTGTTAACCCCTTACTGCCAACCTCGGAATGAGGCCCAATGTTTCTTGATAAAACAATTATTAAGTTATGTATCCGTCAGTTGGAATACGCCTTCTTCAGAAGGGAGCAATATAAAACACCACACAAATATAATTAAAAAAAACACACTCTTAGTTATCTAAATCAGCAAATACCCATATGGGATGACACACAGGCACTACCTACACCCTCAGGTGACTTCAAGAGCAGGGGGCTGTTGGCATTAATATATCACTGTTGCATTTAAAATATTCTTGGGAGTAGTGTTAAAGTGAAAAGAGTTCAGAGTAAAAACAAGTATTCATACAGTTATTCTTAAGTAGGTAAGTACTTTCAATAACTCCCCCCCACCCTTTGCAAAGTCACGTAACACTTTCCTGGAAGGAAGGCACAACACATAAGTAGAAGAGAGAAGAGTCAGGCCAGCCAATGTAAAGTTAGCAAAAGTCAAGATGAACTGAAGCACTTCCTACAGATAAGTAGAACGTCTTTTCCAATGTCTAAAAAGTCTTTGTAGAATAGAAGCAATCAAAGTAGGGCCAGATGCTGATTTGGCTTGTGAAGTAAAGAAGCTGGCAGCAACTCTATGCATGCAACCATGCACATCTCCAGTGAGGACAAGTGGCTACACAGCAAGAGGTAAGTTCTCTTAGGCTTTACAGTACCTTTAGGTTGAAGAAAAAGTGCGGCAGATGACTTTTGTTCCTGTGCAACCATCTCTCATTTCCCTTGCGGTATACATGTCTATGCTAAGGTCTGTAGCTGTTTGTCTAGCTATCGAGTCTGCAAAAGCATTTCCTTTGCCCACATCATCTATGACCTTGCGATGAGCTGCACATTTCATAATCGCTAGTTGTTTAGGGAGTGAGAGTGCTGAAAGTAACTGTACTATTAAGGGACCATGCTGAATCTTGGTCCCATGTGAGGTCAGAAACCCTCTTTCCGACCACAATTTTCCGAAGTTGTGAGCCACCCCAAAGGCGTACTGACTATCCGTATAAATATTAACTCTATGCCCTTGGGAGAGCTCACAAGCACGAGCCAACGCTATAATCTCTGCGGCCTGCGCAGAGTTATGCGGAATCCTTTTAGTTTCTACGATCTTGTTCAAAGTAGTAACTGCATAAGCAGCTGTAGATGTGCCATTCGGAAGTTTAAAGCAGGAGCCATCACAAAACAGCTCCCCTTCCGCATTCTCCAAAGGAGTATCTGAGAGGTCTATTCTGCCCTTCGTTTCTTGTTCGGTGGCATACAGGCAGTCATGTGATCCATCATCGCCGCAAGCAGTAGTTTGCGGGAGAGGCAAAAGTTCAGCCGGATTGAGAACACAACACCTTTTAATTTGGATATGAGGAGCAAATAGAACTAATTCATACCTGGTCAACCGGGCAGAAGTAAGGTGTTGTGTTTGAGTTTTATTCAATAGAATATCAACAGAGTGAGGTACCATCAGAATCAAATCGTGGCCTAGGACCATCCCCTCACTCTGTTTTACAGACGCAGCAGCAGCAGCAACAGCGCGCAGACATCGCGGCAAAGCGCATGCGACAGGATCGAGGGTGGAGGAATAATAGCCGCACGGCCTATTCTTCCCTCCATGTTCCTGCGTTAATACAGACAAAGCACATCCATTACATTCATGCACAAACAACACAAAGGCCTTATCGTAATTTGGTGTACCCAGAACCGGTGCTGAACACAGCGCGGCTTTGAGAAGCTCAAATGATCGTTGATGTTCCGATTCCCATGGCAGTGGCAAAGAAATGCCCTTCCTCGTCAAAGCCAACATCGGTTTTACCACTAGGGCAAAGTTCGGGATCCACAGTCTACAGTAGGACGCCATCCCTATCAGGGCTCTGACTTCCTTCTGTGTTTTTGGGACAGACATGCCAGAAATGTGTTTTATTCGTTCAGGTGTCAATCTTCTCCCCTCCTTTGACAGGAGGTAGCCTAATTAGGCAACCTCCTGGCAACAATATTGAAATTTCCTAAGTGAAGCTTTGTGACCATGTTCAGCTAAATGAACAAGCAACAATATAGTGCCTTCTTTACAAGCTTTCTCAGAGTCTGCAGCTAAGAGCAAATCGTCTACATATTGAAGCAGCGTGCAAGTAGGTGGCAGTTCAAGGGTGTCGAGCTGCTCTTTTAAGGCTCTACTATAGATACTAGGACTTTCAGTGTACCCTTGAGGTGCCCTTGTGAATGTAAATGAGCGTCCCCCCAAGGTGAACGCAAACAAATACCTGCTCTCCTTGTGTATCGGAATACTAAAGAAGGCGTTTTTCAAATCTACGACACTGAAGTGCGTAGCCGTAGCAGGGATCATTGTTAAGATTGTTGTTACATCCGGCACGATTGGAAATTGTAGGGCCACTACCCGGTTAATAGCACGAAGATCTATTATAAACCGGTACGGAATTGCATTGTCGCCTTTCTTATATACCGGTAAGATCGGACTATTACATAAGCTACCTGTAATCTCTTCGATCACTCCACGATGTACAAAATCGGAGACAATGCATTTCAGAGCGCGCTCGCCCTCAACTGAAATTTTATATTGCGGAATGCGCGGTAGTTTAACCCCATGTTTCAAGACTATCTTAACAGGCTCAACGTGCAATATTCCGACATCATTGTCGTCTATTGCCCACAAACATTCCGGGACAATGCCGAACTCGGGAGGTAGAGGTCGGGTCAAGTACTGGGAGTTAAAAGGTTGCTGTGGTGAAACTGTCAATCTTATTCCGTCAGGGGTACAATGGATCACTGCATTCAGTTTCTTCAACAAATTCAACCCCAGCAAGTTTTCTCCACAGTTTGAAGTAAGAAGAAAAGGGCACTGGTCTGTAAAAGGGCCCAAAGAAACGGACACCGGCGCAGAGACCGGACAAACAGTTGGTATACCAGAGAACCCTATAGAAACGTTTGTTTGCCCTGACAGGGGAATGTTTGGAACCCGAGAATGGTCAATGGAGCACTTCTGCGCTCCAGTGTCGATCAAGAACTGATGTTTCCTATTCCCCACCAATAATTCAACATAGGGGCCCTTCTGAATAACGGGAATAGGTAAAGGTTCCAAACGCTGCTTCGGGCAATCCTAGTAAGGCAGAACTTCATCAAAGGGAAGTTCCTCAGAAAGATAGACGGCGGAAGGGTGATCAAATATATTTCTCGAGTCCATACTCGGAGTCTGATTTTCCTGTGAAAAAGGTTGCTGGGGATCTCGTAGAAGCTGACCCCTATCAGGACCCCCTGCTCCAGGGCGGCCCCGTGGTCGCCTACCCATACCTCCGAATGTGCCTCCTGACCTCTGACGGAGGGCAGGGCACTGTGCTCGCCAGTGACCTTCCTGGCGGCAATAAGCACACTGATTAATATTTATAGAATTTAGAGGAGTATTTCCTCTTGGAATGTACTGACCTCTAGTTTGTGTCGTACCTCCTCTGGGGTGCCTGACAATTTGCTGCAACAATACCTTAGTCTTTAGGTCACCCCTTCTTTTTTCGATTTTCTCTTTTTCGTTATTAACCCGATTCTCATAATACTGAGCCATATGCAAAACCTCTGACTGAGATTTTGCCTGCCAAGCGCTCTCTGAGGACATAATTTGTGACTGGATGTCGGGCAACAATCCACGCACAAATTTGTCCACAAACAACCTCTTCCCCGACTCTGTACCCAAATCCTGTCCACTGAAGTCGGAGAACACCTGTTCAAACCTATTAAAGAATTCAGTGGTACCTTCAGTTTTTCCTTGGACACAGGCCGTAAGCTTGTCCCAAATAATCCTTTTTTCTGGAATTATAGTTTTCAATTTGGCAACTATTCTATCGGGTAAAGTGAGTATTACCTGGGGTGGTTTCTCACCAGCTGGTCGTTCCCCATCTATTCTAGTTAGATTTACCCATGTATCCCCTAACCCCGGCACATCATCTACTGTCCGTACCTGCTTCCATACATCAACAGGTAAAAGCACTGGAAACAATAAATCCATGTCACTTAAGGTGAACACAGAAGACTGCAAAACGGATTCTATTTCTTTATAAAACCCTGTCGGGTTCTTCCTAATATCAGGGACTGATTGTCTGATCGTGTTCACTTCCTGTCGAGAGAACGGGACGTGAACTAACTGTGATACGTAGTGTGCTGGGATATCCACCGCGGGAGCACCAGTCGCCGCGTTGGCGGGGATTTCTACTTTTGGGACAAGGGTCGGAGGGACCTCTCTCATAGGCAACTGAGATATAGGGACCTCCGACCGCTTACTGAGTAATAAGGCCAAATCAAGCGCTAAAGCAGCTGTGGAAGTGTCGGGCAAAAAAGCTCTTTTACAAATACCTAATAACTCTGTGGGGCAACCAACCTTCTTTCTTATACATTCTTCCTGCAAGTGCTGTACCATCACTTGAATTACCTTCCTTTGCATTTCTACCGTATATTGACTACATGTATCGTATACCTCATCCGGCGGTATTGATGAATCCGAGATCCATCGAACCGCATCTCTAGTACAAATCCGTACTTCCTCGGGTGCTGATCTTCGGCACGAAAGGAACCGTTTCTGCATATATATCCTATCGTCCTCATCATCCTCATTTTGTAATCTTTCAAAATCCTGTCTAAACTCAAACAATCTATCGACATGCCCATATACTTTCTGTTCGGTATCCCTTGAGAGTGCCAAAGCGTTCAGATCTCTCACCCCTTGTGGGAGATCCGAAGTCTGCAATCTACCCCACATTACACCTAAGTGAATCCCCAGTCCTTCAATAAAAACGTTTTTCTCGGGAAAATCGTGCAAATTAGATAATGTTGAAAATACATCAGTTTGATCACCTTTTTCCATGCAATGTTTAGCCCAAGCAAATAGTTCCTGTTTCCTGCCCGCAGGAACAGTACTACGAGTCACAATTTTCGACCCTGCACCGGGATCTGATTTAGTGAACACAGAACTCCCCGGAATCGAAAGTGTAGGAGAACCTAACAAGGGTGCAGGGGAAAGAGATAATGTAGTAGACGGAATAGACAGAGGTGCGACAGTCAAAGGACTGGAAACAGCAGACTGCGCAGGGGGAGTAGGAATAGCAACAGGAACAATAGGAGGAACGGGCAAAGCGCCCACAACAGGAGCATATGGAGGTGGCGCTGAAGAATCAGGCCTTCGTTCATTTAATATCTTCTCAATAAACTCCTCAGAAACATGAAAATCTTTAGAGGGATACATTTTCTGGACTCCAAGCGAGAAAGCTCTGTCCATTTTCTGGGTTTCATCTAATCGTTTTTCCTTGTCATATAACAATGCCTTTTCGGCATTCGTTTTATGACGTCGTGCATGTTTATCCCTACTTTTAAGCTGCTGTAATGCTTCCTTTTTCCAATTTTGTAACACGTCAAAGGCTGCTGGCCTAGCCTTCTTTTTAAGCAAGATCGACTCTAAGTATTCAATACGGGGGATCTCAAAACTACCATTGATTGGCCACTGAAATTCGGAGGCATTTCTGGTCTGTCTGTGCCAAATGTCATTAAATACAATACTACCAATGCCATACTTACAGTACATAGTACACGCCGGCGACCCCTCCTGTGGTGCCGGACGGCTAAATTCAAAGGATTGTCGATCGCTGCGGAACAAAGCCCTAAAGCAGCTAGACAATTTCCCAGGCATTTCTCAAAGACTTGGTGTTACCTGGTCCAATAATTGTGTCTGCAGATACAATACGCCAAATTCAAATTGTCAGGGTTAAATTAAGAGCCGGGTCACGACTACACCTGACCAAACCTAAGGAGGACCGTACGGTTTTCAAAGGACTTCAACTAACAAATTTTACCTGCGTTCAGTGGTTTCGGCAAATCTGCCCGCCTCGGATTTGGACCCTCGTCAAGATGCCGTGTCAGACCGCACGACTATCGCCCAAGGATCGGATCGTGCAGCGCTGCCGAGGTATCGCGTCTCGATCGGTCGGGCCCGCAGAATCACACCGTCCGATCCCGATTCGATAGTCTGCGTCAACCTTCAATGATCCGGCATCAATCTTGAGGGTCCCTATTCGGGCGCCAACTGTGGAAACAGAGAAATTGACATGAGGCCGGGAAGCCCAAATGGAAACACACCAACACAGGTTACAAAGGACCATATAAAGCGCTTTATTTCAGAGTTACAAAGTTACCAAGTTATCAAAGTCAATTGACATGCGAATAGCTATTCGGCTCTCTGACTCACACACGAACCTCCAACGATAAGGTTTCGCATCGAAAGTGGGAGAGACCGAATATCTGGATGCTCGGGTTTTTATACAGTTTGTACCACATTGGCCAGCCCTCTTGCGAGTTAACCATTCTTGGAACCATGGCTAGGGTTCGTAGCCAGGTCGAACACACAATTTACATACATTAGATCAGTTCTGCTGATACAGTTACATATTTACACAAAGGTTGAACAGAGGACAGGGTCTTAGTTCATGACCCTAACAAGTAGCCTGCGGACATATTATTCATTCACGTGTGCGGAGGTCACCATGGCCGAAGTCTTACTCGCAATGTCATTCGGCCTCCATTTTGTGATTCGGGGTGACTTCCACACTGCAAGAATACCTAAAATGGCGGCTAGATCCAAGATGGCGGCTTTACACGATACATTAAGGTCAAGACCTTGCCGTGGAACCTATGTTCACAATATTCTTTAGACAGCTTGGCGTAGGCCAACATACATTTAAACAATGCGATTCTGGTCACAATATTATATCGATTTCCACAACATTGGGACATTCAGGATTGAGGTCACAGCCCTTGATTGCTAGGAATTTGGCAGGAGAGGTGCAGTTCAACATGATGGTGGTGAGAAACTACTTGTATTTGGAGGACGACATGGCCAAATTAGATATGTTGCATATTAAATGGATGTGGTCTGTGACATGCATGTTGATGTTCATACTGTTGAAGAAGTTCATGATATCCATATGTTGATGTGTGCCAGGTGGTCTATAACATGACTGACAAAAGGAAAAACAGACTCATACGTGTTCTTTGTATTAAGTGGTTGTTTCACCACATACTCTTTCCCTACTGCAGGTTCAGTGTCCAGGACTCATTACTGGGACTTGTCTCTCCTTCTATACTCTCTGCTTTTTACATAGTCCCATATCCTAGGCTAAGCAGTAGGACTGAAGAGTCCATGGGAGCTGGAGACCACCACCTCCTCTTTAAAGTCGGCCCTACAGGTGGCGTATGGGGCATACCCAGAATCCCCTGCCCATAGCTAGTATACTCTTTTGTGTACAATGGAGTGCTTTCTAGTTAGCGAAGCCAGTATTGATATAAATCAAAGGGGATCTAATGTTTCCTGTAGGTACCCCAGATAATTCACACAAAGGGGTATGTAATGATTGTTCATCAAATGGAGGTGATAGAAGCAGCCCACACCATTACCCACTAAAAGAGAATGGTGTGACATTCCAGGTTGGCAGAACCAGACTGTTGGGACCCTCCATTATAAGGAAACTAGATATAGAGATCGGCATTACTACACATCTGGAATATTTAAGTGAAACAAGCCTGTCCATGTTGCAGTTGCAGAGTTCTGTTTGCTTTGAAACTAACAAGATTCGTCGATACGTCAAACAAGGTGGGATGCAGTTTTAGGGCAAGTGAATGTAAAATGGTGTCTGCAGTTGATTAAACCCCAGCCATCGCACCTACACTGGGTCCGGTGGAGTTGCATTCCTTCCTGGTGAATATCAATTTATGTGTTTGCCTACCAATTCCAACCAGTTGTTTACAGTTAAAAATGTACCCAAACCACAGGCAGGGGTGGACAGTGCGACAAGGAAATCTGGAGATTTGACGGTGAGCCTCTCCATTATGGGCATTTTTTGTATGGTTACCTATTTTATTTTAACTTAAATTCCCTATACCTTAGAGCCCTCCAGCTCTTTTGCTATATTTTGGGACTTTGAACCTTTCATTTTCAATGTGTTTTACGTTTGCGTTCTTTGGATATGGGGTTTTAAACAACTCCATAAGCATCATATTTTTCTTGTGTGTCACACAGCACCTTTAGTGCAGTGGCACAGGGGTGTCTTTCAGACTCTCTAAAGTTTAAATACCTTCTCTCGGACTGACTGTCTCCCAGAGCATATGAAGTTAAATTGACTTTACTAGTCCTTTTAAATTCATAGACCCAGCACACACTATCTTCTTATAGAGTGCTGGAGGTGTTACTTAGCATCCCCTGTGTCTAAACACTCATGTAACAGTCAATTGTTACACTTTCATCTTGAAATGGCTGGTGGCAGTGGTTTTGCAACAAACAACCATGATTTTTCCTGACGGCAAACACTGGTAGCTAAAAATCGGGTCTGCCATGTTTTTCAATATAGCGCCCATGACCCCTCTGTAAAAACAGACTCCGTTCATCTTTTTTTGCCGTTTATTTTAGGAAAGGTCCTTCTTGTGTTTAACGCTGCACGCCAAAAGAGGTTTTGTCCCTTTCTTCCATGCCCTTTGGCGGGCTTCAGTGCTGAAGCCCTCCTCTGGCTCCTGAGTATCTGGGGTGGACAGGATGTGAGGGAGGTGCCTGAAACTCCCTGTGCTTAGTCTCCTAAGAGACCTGAATGCACTCTGGTGTGATTGGCTGGCTGACTGTCCGGCAAGGACAGCCACCCTGCTGGGTGAGTGACAGCTAGGGTGGACTGAATGGGAAAAAACTGTTTAAAAGCAGGTCTCTGGGGCTTGGAAGGCAGAGTCAACCACTGGAACGAAAGAACCAAAGACGAGCTGAAGGAAGACGACTGCTGCAACTCCTGGACCGTTGGTTTGTACGGTGAAGCCCTGTTGCAGGTCCGAATTGCCTGTAACTCCATCGACAGAGAATCTCCTTCAAGGACAACTTCGTCCCTTGAGCTAGTGGGAACAACCAAGTCATAAGCCACCTGGACACTGTCTCCATACTGGTCGAATTTTCTTCAGAGTGCTGTTGAAAACCGGATAGCCAGTGAGAAGAATGCCAGTTTGTGGACTTTAAGGCACTCACACCTTAAAGCCAACGCTTAGCCAAGCTTGTGGCCTCTTCCCTGGGCAGCGCAGGAACCTCCCAACGTCCTCCTTCTTGTCCCCACGACTGGAGCACAGGAACAGCGAGATCTGCAAGAATTGCCAGGAACAACTGCCTCAGCTACAGCTTTTCTTCATCATTAAGGTACTGTGCAAACGCAGTGTGGAAATCCTTGCTGCTGCGGTGAAAGTTTGTTAAACTTTCCCTAATTTGGGGTTTTGGTTGCTCCTAAACAGACATATAACTCTTTTTTCTGGCAAACTACTTCTTCGAACATTGGCAAAGACTTAACCGTTTACTACCAGAACTGTGCTATCCTATCCAAGACTCTGAACCATTGACTTTGGCCCATGCCTATTGAATTGAATTGCTGTTGTAGTGAACTGAAATTATTTGCCCTGCCTATGAAAGTAATTGTGCTTTAAATTATTTTAACCTTGTCTTTCTACGCCTTTTGAAAGTACCTGCAGTGCCATTTTGCTCCCAATTCAGGGGAGTTTAACTTGTTCAGAAACCTATTGGCTGTGTACTGTAGTGTATTGGAATGTGATATTGAGCTGCTTTCTTACTAGTGGAATGTTTTCCAACTGACTGTGTAAATAAATGTACATTCTTTTACCAAGAAACCTTGACTAATGTTTTTTTTTTTTAACTACTTTGATTGCAAGTCCTTTGTGTAACATCTTGTACTGCTCACGTTACTCTTAAGATAAGTCTGGCTGTGTAGTAAAGTCTTGTACCAAAGGTGAGATTGTGCTTACACCTGTAGTCTTAATTTTGTGTAGTGTTCCCAAAGGGTACTTCATGTAATTCTGCCTAAAGGGGTTTGGGCTTACTCACACTGTGCACTATGGGTCACATTGAAAGAAAACAAAACATTTCCACAGGGAGCTTTGAATGTATGAAAGAAGGTGGAAAGAATAAAGGAGTGGTTAGGAGTTTGACGTGGGTTGCGTAGTGTGCATTAAAATGAATAGGAGAACAGGGCCATAGGGAGGAAGCAACTGAGAAGGAGGATGGGAGGAGTTTGGGTGAAGGAGCAGTCCATCAGTTGAGAAAATATAGGAAGTGGTAGAGGGGGAAAGAAACAATATGTTGAGAAGGAGGTGTGGAACAAACTAAACTTACACTTTTATTTTAGATATAATGCAACAGGGGTAATTTATTAATTGGCTTGCAAGTCATGGAGCACAGCGTGGCGACCCACAAACAACCCACATACCTCACATTCCAGGCTAAGTATATTTATGGCCCTGAGTTCAGTTAGCCCAGAAGGTTTGAGAAACGTCTGTTTAGGCCTCCCACTAGCTTGCGAATTGATTCATAGACATGACAATCCTATCTTATTGTCCATTAAATGAAGTCATGCAGAAGCAACATAATTCTGGTGTAGCACAACCTGACTGGAGTTGGAGATTACTTCCAAGGGAGTACATCCGGTACTACCACAGCAGCCGAGGGGCATACATACTCCACCACTGGGGAGACTTCCCAGATTGGTTGGAGCATAAGTGTCCCTTATTACTGTGCATGTGTCTATTATCAGGTTTTGCCTTTGACCAACAGAGAATGGGAAAGTTAGTGAAGAGTCCACTAGAAAATAACAAAGAACACAGGGCCCAAGGGCCACAATATCATAAGTATGCAACTGTTCATTTCTGAATTCCATAGGGGCATTCCAACTACCTCCTGCAGGATGCAGCCCCATCCCTTATAATTACCCTAAATGTGTTTGTTCATGCATTTATTTATGTATATATAAGAGAAGACCCTGCACCCACAGAGGAAATCCTCTATAGAGATATCATGTGATACATTGAGAGAGGATTCTTTGTTAGTGGAGGAAACCAAAAAGCAGAGAGATGAGAGTAATTCAAGAGAAGTAGTTTGGAGGAGAGGTTGAGTATTCCATAAGCAAAAGGAAAAGTGAAAGAGCAGAATAATGAGGGGAGGAGGAGAAGAACAGAACATTTTTTAAGAACATAGAGGAGGTACGAAGGAGAGAAATCTAAAACAAAAGAGGAGAAGGAGGTAAAGGTCAATAAGCCTTACAAAGTTACTGTCCCAAAAGGAACGATGATTTGTGAAATAGACAATTCAAAATAATTCTATTCTAGACCCAAACCAATGCAGATGTTCCTGGTTTGATAAGGGAATCATACCCAAGAACTACACTAGAAACCTGTAAGTTGTGGTAACACAAACACTTCGGGTCCACCACAATCCTTCGAAGTGTAACACCTAGACTTCATACAGTCAGTACAAGTCACCAGAGTTATGGTGTTGGTATCATCTAATTACAAGTATGACATACTGAACTATATGAAATCCAAGACCTCTACAGCTACTGCCAAGAAAGAATTGGAAGTGCTCTTAAAACCCTAGAGCCTGTGGGTGACTCTTTGATTTCCTGCCTGGTGGCGATCATAGGGTTGAGTTGAGGGAAGAGGTGAGGGTAGTACTGAGGCCTACATGTGTAATGAAGAGCTTACTTCATTCTGTTGCTTTGAGTTCTCATTTGTTGACTTCAGTAGATACACAGCCCTAAGGTTTCTACCGTGAAATAAAGACCCTGCTCTTTAAGATGTCTTTTGATCAATTGCCCTGACAATCTGGACTTCATTAAGTGCCTCATGATTCATCAGTCGTCAGGATGGGTGTGTTTCTGCGTCTCCAATTCACCACAGCAAACACTTCCCCTCAGCTACAACTCCATGTTGCTAAACCTTCGAGGAGACTACCATTCTCAGTTCTTAATCTCCTCAATCTGGCATCTACTCTCTTTGTTTACTCCAACAAAACCGGTGGCCAGTCATGACAATGTATAATGGAAACCACACGCACATTGCATTTGTCATGGGGTCGGTTTACAACAGTTCTGAACCACCAAGCACCCATGAAAGCAGACGTTGTTCCTTACAAGGCCCAATTGCATAGCACAACATACCATATAAGCAATTTATATTTATAAACCTATTGAAAACAATCGTCAGTTATAAATTCACACATTTCCTGTACTACAACGATGAGTACAAATGATCTGTAGAATTGTGGCAGACAGATCTGGAGGTTGTTGAATTGATGTTTACCCTTATCGTTTCTATGCCACTGCCTACGGCAGCATACGATGGTGCCTGAAGAAAAATAAGAAACAGTATTCCTGATACTGTTGTGTTGAGATAAGGTTGTTCAGAGACTTCAGTGCTAATGGAACATATATTATCATCAGGCGTACAAACGGTGGCTCTAAGGCTATTTTCTGTTCATTATGGTCTATAATTTTCTTTGATTCTGAGATTAACTTCTCTAGATCCTTGAAACCTCCAAGTACTGTGTTCGGCCAACCCTTTAACAATTTTATGTGCGAACTTTCTGACTTCCTTCTACTACTGGCCAAAATGCATCAAACTGTTGTGTATCTGTCTGCAAAGCAAAATTGCCCAGTTGTGTGAAAAGAAACGAACTCCACACACATATCTATTCCCTGCAACAGGAGTTTGTTAGTGACGTGGGGACGAGTGCAGCAAACAGGGGGTTTTCAATGGAATCGCTGGCATTTCTGAGCATGCTCAGGACTCTGTTTCCCAGGAACAGTTGTCCACAAGAAACAAAGATCTTGCTCGCCTTGATAAATGTATTGAAATTATACAATGGCTGATGAAAAGTTCCAGCCACTTCTGTGAGTGTCACCCTGATGTGCAAAAGACCCCCTGAAGAACGATGTGCAGGGTGCAGGTGCGGCCAGTGCCCCCCAGAGCCAGGTTGTAGATGTGGGAAGTACCCCTTGTGTAGTTCCTATCCAAAAACGTACTGTTGGTAGTCTGTGCAAAAGGGGGCCACGCCAGCATTGCATCTACCTTCTCCACCAGAAGGAGATGTGATGCTGATGGTTCATCTGGCAGGAGACCTCCCATTGGCTCACGAGGAGATTCCACACATTGTTGCCAGAGGAAATTCTAGTGAAAGCAACGAAAGACATGAGAAAGTTGAGAAATTGTTGTGGGGGCACAGCCTAATGGAAAACGCCCATTAATGCAGATTGACGCAAACCCTTGGCCTGTAAGTCTACAGGACAGTTGCAGTTCAGCAGGTGCAAGGGGCAGAGAGCTTTTATGTGAACTGATCCCCTCGAAGGCTGGTGACAAACTAATGTTATTTGCACTTGATGGGGTGGCAAACCGTAGTTGAGTGTGGGCGCTGGCTGCATCCGTGTGTCCAATGCTGACAATTAAGCAAACTTTTTGTAGTCTAGTAATAGTCCAGTCTTTAGGTTTGTAGACATGGTGTTTTATTGGTGTACGTTACCAAAACCAGTCCGTATGGCATCGTGAGCCAGAAGTGAAACAAAACAGCCGACACATGTTTCAACCTAAGTCTTTCTCAAGGCTGTGAGTAGTGAAGTGAGTGGTGTGGTGATGTGGGTGTTTGGAATACAGTGCCATGACATCATGTGAGAATTGCCATAGTATTCTATAGCTATTACACATCATTGCATCATAATCACACATTTGTTCATGGGAGCAGTTTAAGTCACAAAGGAAAATGTAGCAAAACCATTGATTTTAAAATACGTGGTGCACGGTGTGTTGTGGTGATTACATTGCAATCAATATTGCATTAGTCATTTGGTATTGTAACATGTAGAATTGTCAGCATTACAATTTTTAGAGATTAGCTGGACAGACACTGTACCAAGGAAGGAAGGGGGGGAGAAGAAGTGTTGAGAGATATGTTAGAGCCAGTTTGAGTTAAGAAGGCTAGTTATTGATTTAAGGAAAAGTTAGGAAGAACCTGAAGCAGTGGATCTTACCAGAGGTGTTATGTTGGATGGCTCGTATTGGAGCTGGTTCTTGTTGACATGCATTAGAATGTCACAAAAAAATGGCTGGTTGGCCTGATCTGTAGAAGAATATAATGGGAGTATATAAAGATCATGGTTGGTGTCCAGTTGCTAGAACCCTAGTGGTGGATAGAATGTTGCAGTCATTTTTAGAGGTGCCAGGGGATTCATGCTAGGGGGTGTGTGGGAACCTGCTGAGGTACCGTAGTTGGTCATTTGCAGAGTCAATGCCGTGTGAAGGGCAGGGGATTGGTTTGTGCTATGGGACTGGAGGCAGGCGGATGGTATCTGAGCGTCGCTGTGGGGCATGTCCAGGACCATGGCAGTGCCGCGCCAGGTGGTCTGGGGTCCCGGTGCCATGTGGCCGAATGTGGGAGCTGGGGCAGATGGTGATAATAATTGAGAGGTGGATGGGCATGGTGGGCCCGGTGGAATCGGAGTGAACCACCCAATCTGAGCATTAACTTAAAATGGCGGGATTGCGAAAGTGCAGGGTTGCAGTGCACGTAGCCCAGTGAGGACTGGATGAGGAGCTGGCTAATGGGAGAACCACGTGGGGGGTGAGGGGCTTCTCGTCGAGTGTGGCGAGCCCCTGCTATATCCCAGTTTTGGGCTGTCTATGGTTGGAGACCTACCTTGCCGGGATAGGCGAGTTGCTCCAGCCGCAGTCCTGCTGGAGAGTGAGTCACAGACTGTCCGATCACTTCTTGTTTAAGCGGCCGTGCCTGCTGTGATTGGTTTGTGTGTCAGGTCCCTGTGGCCTCTGATTGGCCCGTCCCAAATAGTTGGGCGGGAAAGGGTGGTGGGCAGTGTTTTAGTCTTGTCGTGCCATTTAGGGCTGCATGCAGGAGCTTCCTGGTTTGTGGTCTGTGCCTGCCCTGATTGGTTAGTTGGGCAGAGCATGTGAGCCCTTAGTACACCCATCTAGTTTCGAAGGGAGAGTGTGTTCATGACGTGCCTGGGAGTCCAGATTCGTTACCGGTGCCCCTCATATGTGTCAAGGGATCCATGTAGGATATCTCAGTGGCTATTCGTTGTGGGATGGCAATACAGCTGGCTGTGTGGTGTTGTGTCCAATATTACTGGATTTGGTGGGTGGGCAGTGGTTGACATGGCGGTGGGTGTCTGGTGTGCTGGCCTGTTGGTTGGGAGGTCAAGTTATGGGGGCTATGTTCGTTGTTCTCAAGAGGATTTATGGGAGTTGCATATTGCACTGTGTGGGATTGAGTTGGGCTAATTAGGAGGATGCCTGTATTAGGCAGAGCGAGGGATTTGGGCATGTGGGCATCCTTGGTGACGATAGTCGGAGGGGGAGAAGAATTGCTAAAGCCTATGGGGCTGCTGGTTAGGACATTAACAGTGTGTGAGTTAATGGTAGAGCTAAGGAATTTCACATCTGTTGGTGCAGTTACAGAATTGGGTCATAGACATTGGATCATAAAAACACATGGAAGTCATGGTCACTGTTCAGGCCAATGGTGACTCCTTTGTATTTGCATATCAGGTGAGCTTCTTTCTGATGCAGATGGAGTTCTCTGTCCCTCCTCTTGCGTCTGCTGGTATTGCTTTGAGTCCTACGAAGGTGATGTGATCTTTGTTGTCCCACTGGTGTTGTTCTTGCCAGTGAATCGCCAGTGGGTATTTCGGGTCTTGTGCTTGAAGGGAGCTTAGATGTTCCCTTATTCTGATTCTGAGCTCTCTTTTAGTGCTCCCAATGTTTTTGCGTTCACATACACAGATAATCGCATAAATGACATATTTCGATTTACAATTGATGTATTGATTGATGTTGTGAATGTTCCCATCACCAAAGTTGAGAGTCTTTGTGTTCAAAGCACATTTGCACATGGAGCACATTCCGCATTTGAAAAAACCAACAGGCTTGTTGCTCATGAGCCAGTTATGCGTTGTTGTGGTAATTGCGGCCAAGAAAGATGGGCTTAGGATGGTTTTGAGTGTTCTTGCCTTTGTGTAGGTCAGACATGGGTTGTCTGGTATCCATTTCTTGATATCATCATCCATTTTTAGAATGTGCCAATGTCTTTTTAGTATTTTTTTGACTTGATGGCTGTCACTGCAATTTTGAGTGATATATCGAATTTGGTTGTCATCCTTGGGCCGCTCCCTACCACGTTCTTTGGGAGTTAGTAGCGTTGTATGTTCTCTTTTGTTTGCCAGGGTTTGTGCTGCAAGAATAGCATGTTCTGGGTACCCCCTCTCTGAGAAACGTCTGGTTACGGTTGTGCATTCCTTTCCGTAGTCTGGTAATGAGCTGCAGTTCTGTTTAGCTCGTAGGAATTCACCCTTGTGGATATTGTTGATTATGGATTTCTTATGACAGCTTGTTGCATGCAGTACTGAGTTAACTTCTCTGGGTTTCCTGAAAGTAGTTGTCTTGAGCTTGGTACCTAGTGGCATGATGGTGATGTCTATGAAATCGATTGAAGTGCTACTTTCGTTTCCAGAGAATTCGATGCCAACATTGTTGTCATTGAGATATTCTTTGAACCAGTTCAATTGTTCCATTGTTCTAGACCAGATCATCAAGATGACGTCAATAAAGCGGAACCACTTGTGTATGAGTTGGCCGAAATCTTCATTAGCAAAAGCATGGACTTGTTTGTAATGGTGCATGAACAGGTTGGCCAAAGGAGGAGCGTATGTGGCCATCATTGCTATACCTTTGGTTTGTCTGTAGTACTGTTTGTTGAATAGAAAGATGGTATTAGTGAGGGAGAATTCTAAGAACTTCTTTGTGAGTTCCAGGTGTGAACAAAAAATGTTATTTGTACCTTTAAAGGTCAGGTCCATTGGAACAAGAACACCTACAAAAGGTTTTTAATAAAAGCAATATCCGAAATTCTGAGGCTAATGATGTATTATTCAGAATGTAGACTACTTGCTGAATGCTTTCAGACTGTATGCTTTTTTGGGGGTGCAGTGTGCACTTCGGTTTGGCTGATGCAAACATTATGCAATGTGTGCTCAGTTGCTAAGATGTTCTTGCCTCAAAGGGTATTGTGGTAATTCCAGTTTCAATGTTTGTCCTCTACTTGATCTGTGGATAGAAGCAAGCGTTGATCGTCTTTTGTCTGATTGTATGGATGGCACTCTGGAGCCTGAATTATTTTCTGCTCCCACGGTTAGGCAGAAAAGCATGGTTCTATGTACCTTGGATGTGCCGGTAAGGCACACCTACCAAGCCATTTTGAAACAAGCAAAATAAATTATTTACTGATTTGCTGTCTTTACTCCCCCAACTAATGCTTGGCAGTGGTTTGTTGGATAACAGCTAACATGTGCCGCAGAGGGCTAGTGATGGATTGTTTTTAAAAATTGTGAAATGAAACATCACTGGCTTAAACAATAAGCTAACATGGTCTGCTTGCAGAAGACATGGCTGACTGATGAGAGGTGTCTGGAAAATGATTTTCCTGATTTTTATATTTTATGGTAAAAGAGGTGCGTTCTAAGACAGGCAGATGGTGTAGAGGTTTGTTGACCATGGTGAGGAAGCAATACGCTGCATTGGTTGCCAGATGGTGTCTAGCTAACCCAGTCTTTAGCGGTGACGCGTCCCAAAAATTCCTCCTTTTTGGTTACAAATGTAAAGGTTGTAAATATTTAGGCCCCCCAAATTCAAGAAAACTGGTACCCTTAAGGAGAACATTTTCATTCCCAAAGTCAGCTAAATATTAAGGATGTGATTTATTACTGATTGATGACTTTAATTACAAGTTAGGTTAGACTAAGAGAATCCCATAAGTTAAGCTATGGGTGGAAGAACTATGTAGAATCAAAAAAATCATTTTTGGCGTCCACTCGGCGATAGCACATTTAATGCACTAACTTATGGCCAAATGCATCTTTGTTGAATTGAATCATAGATATGCGGGTGCTATCCCTGAAGATTCTTGGTTAAAGCTTGGCAGAGGATATATTTAATACACTACCGACTGGCTGATTGTTTATTTCTTCATAAGGCAATGGGGTTTGAAATTCAAGATAGTCTGTAAAGTGATCATTACCCATTACTGCTGAAGTGGCAGTTGGGTATGTCCCCTTCCGCTGAGTACCACTTGTCAGAAAAACTGACCCAGCCCTACCCAATGCATGAATTGAGAGATTATAGCCCTGCTCTAAGACGGGAATCCCATTTACATAGCAATCCTTTGGGGTCCAAGTCTCACCTCAAAGTGGTGAACCTTTTCTTGCTTTGACAGTCCCATATTCATAATATTGCCCTTTACGTATCATTTGATAACAGCATCAAACCAGTCACTAGCATAGTGCATGCTCCATGGTTTGATGCTGACTGTAGACCAGCAAAAAGGGCTCTCCACCTGGCCTCTCTGGGAGTGCGCTCCTCATCTGGTCAACCTTGCTTGCTTAAGAAAGTCTATAGAAGACTTTTGAAATCAAAAAAGAGCAATTTTATGGAAATGCAGTGGGATCTTTTGGATAGGACTGTCTGTGAAAACCACCCGAAAAGATTCTGGAAGATGGTGGAAAAATGTTTTGAGGCAGTCTATGAAGGTGCTGTTGGGCAAATCTCTTCTATGTGGATCTCACATTTTCAAGAAAATCTATGTACTGCATAGGTGTAGGTGCAAGTCAGCACCATAAGTGGAAGGGAGGTTTACTGTGGGGCATTTGTTGAGTGGGAAGAAATTGAGGCACACGTAAGAAGCCTTAAGAAGTGTAAAGCAGATTGCCCAGATGATTTGAGACCGTGTGTTTTAATGCATCAGTGGCTGGGTGGGTTCCAGTTCTTCTTCAGGTTTTCAATTCAATTTGCTAATACCTCTGTGTTACCCTACTGATGGAAAAAAGTAGAGAAGTTGCACTGTTTAAAAATGGTAATGCCTCTGACCCCCCATTATTATTGGCCAATTGCTCCTCTGGACGCTTCTAATAAAATCATTGTGGTTATCCGACATTGCGCCGGGAAGGGTGGGCATTAGACACTGCTATCACACTGGATACACAAGCAGGCTTTCATAGGGGTTTCTCCACAATCGATCAGTGTTTTATACTAAATACAATTGTGGAGAAATATATCAGAAGGAGGAATAACTGCTTCTTTGTGGCTTTCCTGGATCACACGAAGGCCTTCAACTCAGTAAGTCGTAACCTATTGTAGGCAAGTATCAGAGGGATTGGTGTTCCACGTAAACCACACCAATTGTTATTCTGGTTTATAAGGATACCTGTGATAAGGTTAGGTGTGCTGCTAACCTCAAATACTCAGGGGATGTTTTGATGTATGCTGGGGTAAAGCAAGGTTGTCCTTGGACCAACTTTTATTTTCTCTATTCTTTCAATGATTTTACCCCCTCATGTGGCATCTCAAGGTTTGATTCCCCCTCTTTTAAATGATGTAGAATTCAGTGCTTTATTATAATCTGATGATACAACACTCTTGGACTTAACACCAGGTGGGTTACAGTGCAGTCTAGAGTATTCTAAAATTATTTCAAGGAACATGGGCTTAAATTGAATCTTCTTAAAACTAAGATGTGCCTCTTTGGTAAAGAGAAACACTAATTTAAATGAGCTCTGAATAGCTTACCCATGGAGATGGTGGATTAATATATATATACCTGGGGTTGGTGTTTTTCAAAAGGGGAGGCTGGAGAGGTCTCATAAATGTGGTGGCTAAATGAGCGACCCTGCTTTTAAGGAGGCATCTCTGTTTCAGGTGTCTCTAAGAGCATTTCACCCTCTCGGGGGAGCTTAGGGAGAACTTCCTGTGCCACACTTTCACACATATTCACCTTCACCACGTCTGCACCACTGAATCCTGAAAAAAGCAGGAAAGACTTAGGTATGCAAGACAAACCTGACCTATTTCTTGACAGATTAAGACACCTATTTTCTACAGACATGGATCTAGAACAGGAACTATGCAAAGAGGTCCAAAGCTTGTGTTTGGAATTAACAACTCTCAAACAACAACACACAGCCTTACAACAATAAATGGCAAAGGCCACCACAGCTAGTTATTCTGAAAGTGATATGGCTCATTCTACTGTAGTGAAGTTTGATGGTAACCCTTGAGAACTCATGGAGATTTGTAATCACTGTAAAATACATGTTTTGTTCCATCCCGCCCCTTTTCAGTTTGATAAGACTAAAATTGGGTACATTCTCATAATCTTATTGGTAGTGCATTGGCCTGAGCAGCCCCGTATGTATCTATGTATAGCCCTAGCTTCAATGATTCCACTGTCTTTGAGAGAACTTTTTTGGATGCTTTTCAGTCCCAGAATCTTCTGTCCAGCATTCAAAACAGCTGGGAAACATCAAACAAGGGTCACAACACCTCATCACATATATTAGTCGATTTTGGCAGCTAGCCAATTATTCCCACTGGCCTGAAATCACACAGAAAACCCTCTTTCGAAGTGGACTAAGAGATTAGTATTAATACAAACTAGTACATATTCCAGAACTAGACAACCTTCAGAGTTTAAAGGACCAAGTACTGTACATAGAGCATTGTTTAGAGGAACGAAGAGGAGAGCGCTGATGGGGCGAACCACACTTTTTTCAGCAACTAAGCTTTCCGTCACCCAACCCTGCATTCACTGACACTCCCAAGATACCTATGCAGCTGGGAGTATTAAGAGGTATATTATCCAAAACGGAAAAGATTAGAAAACGATCCAATTGCTTATGTTTGTACTGTGGTGGATCGGGTCACTTCCAGAGTACTTTACCGTTTCAACCATCTAAACCATTGCAACACTAACAGGTTTGTCATCCAGAGTGAAGGCAATGACAAGCCCTACATTTTTGTGAGAACTTCCCTGTCAATCGCAGGCCATTGATTGTCCTTTGATGCCTATTCGACCAACCTTGCTTTTGATTGTGAATATGCTCTTACACTGGAATACACAATGCCTAAGTGGGTTTGCCTTGTTGGAATCAGGTGCATCTGGTTATTATATGTTCATTTTCTGCACAAAGGACATTGAAATTCTTTTAAATTTAAAGGACACACCGGCTAGTATCAAGATCATTCAAGGCGCTATGCTTGCATCAGGTTCAGTAGTCAAGCACACAATTCCATTTCCACTTTTCATAAATACATACTGAGAACATTGTCATCAAATCACCTGTATTTTCCTTAATATTAGGTTTGACATAGCTGGAATACCAAAACTATGTATCAATTGGTCAACTCACACTTTAATATTCTCGTCTGATCGATGAACAAAATAATGCTGTGTTCCAGTAGTAACCTGGCCTACCCAGTGTGCAAGTGGATATAGGGACCAATCATCTGTACACATTCTGGGAATATATCAATATATTCCAGCACCTTATTGAGAATTTGGGCATGTGTTTTCCACCCCAGAGGATATTCTGTTGCCGCCTCACCGGCACTACCACTGAGCCATGTATCTGGATCTGGAAGAACTGATTCCATATGGGAAAATCTATTCTATGACCCCTCAGGAAAAAGAGGAGCTACCCAGATACCTTGATGATTGTCTATATAAGTGATGCATCATGCCATCAGAGTCCCCAGCAGTCCCTTATTCTTCATTCCGAAAAAGGAAAGCATGCTCCATACCGCAACATGAATGAGATCACCAAGAAAAATCGATAACCCTTTCTACTGATACAGAATATATTTGAATCCTTAAAAACAGCCTGTATGTTCACCAAGTTGGATCCCAGCGGTGCCTACCATCTGTTGCGGAAAAGGTGGGTGATGAGTGGAAAACTCCCTTTAAAATTCCCCTCGGGCATTTTAAGTACAAAGTTATGCCTTTCAGGCTCTGCATTGCGCTCACCATATTCCAACGAGTCATTCATCACATTTTCTCTGATCTATTGGGAATCTTGGGGTGGGTATATTTAGATGTCATATTGGTATTTTGTTCATCCTTAAAGGAACATGTGCGAATTTGTCTTGTCTAGGCTGACAACCATGTATATGCTAAGCTTGAAAAATGTGTTTTTCATTAGACATTGGCCTACGTAGTAGGAGTCGAAGGAGTGCAAATGGATCCACGTAAGGAATGGCAAAAGTCTCAATCAGTAAAAAAATGTTCTAGCGATTCCTAGGATTTGCACATTTTAACGCCGATTGATATCTGCGTTTGCTCACATCACCATGTTAAACGGAATATCATATTATGCCTTCTTTATTGTATATATTGGCCTAAGCCCAGTCGCTCTGCGAAGAAATCCGCGTTGCAAGGTTCCAACCTTTATCGACCTAGCGACCATTTTGGGAACATCCGCCGTTTTGATTTCCACCTCAAAGTCACTTTGTATTCTAAAATGGTGGACAGTATTCTCCTGCTCGTAACCTTAGCTGTCCCGACCTTTACGTAGGTTAATGCCTAAAGTGCCAGTAGACTAAATGTTTGGGTCGTGTAATAAGACCATGTCCTATGTTTGACCTGAAGATCAAAGGATTACTTGTGCCAACAAGTCTGATCCGCGGGCATATATTGAATACAATGTTGTTTAAATACTGAACGTGAGTACTTGTTGAACTTAATTGTATAAAACATGTACTAAGGCTTAATGTCAAATTCTACGATACACTGTTGCCATTGTGACTTGTTTTATAAACTTGATGTAATCCACATGCATATAGTTGGACTAACTAGGGGCAAACTAGGCGCGAACCCTAGTCCAAAAATAATTAACCTGCAGAGGGGCTGGACATTGTGATTGAGAATTGTATAAAAGATGAGGATATGTAGACGTCCAGTACCTCTCACTTCTCACACCGAAAGGGCTGGTATTCGTTGTGATGTACTGAGGGCCAGATAGGTATCTGATACTTTGTTTCTTTGCAAACTGTACAGTTATTTGAATAAAGATCTGAGAATCTTTATAAGCCTGAGTTTGATGTATTTCCTTTTGAGGTACTCAGCCTCGATATTTCTCTTTTTGCTTTTACAGATGGCGCCCAAATAGGGACCCTCAAGATTGATGCCAACTCGTTGAAGGTTGACGCAGCTATCGGACCGGGATCGGACGGTGTAAAAGGGGGATGAGACGCGACACCTCAGCAGCGCTGCACGACTTGATCCCTGGACGGTGATCCCGCGGTCCAAGTCGGCATCTTGACGAGGGTACATATATTGAGGCGTGCAGGTTTGCCGAGATCACCAACCACGAGGCACCTTAGTTAGAAAAATGTGCATTCCGATCGGGCCTCATTAGGATTTGATCAGGTGAGTCGTGACCCGATTCTTAAGTATCCTGATAATTAGTTTTGCCGCATTGCACTCGCGAGTACAATTATTGACCAGGTAACACCAGTATTCTGATATGCCCTGGAAATTGTCTGCCTGTTTCAGGGCGTTATTCCACAGTGACAATCTTTGGAATTTGGACAACCGGCACCAATGGAGGGGTCATCAGCGTGTACTATGTACTGTAAGTAACGCATTGGTAGTATAGTATTTAACGATATTTGACCCAGACAAACTAGACATGCTTCCGAACTTCAGTGGCCAATCAATGGTAGTTTTGAAATCCCTCGTTTTGAATACTTCGAATCTATATTATTGAAGAAAAAGGCTAGACCTGCAGCATTCGATGTATTACAAAATTGGAAGAAAGAAGCTATGCAGGAGCTTAAGAGTAGAGAAAAGCATGTGCGCCGTCATATGACAAATGCCGAAAAAGTGTTGTTATATGACAGTCTGAGTCAGTTAGGAATATGGATAGGGCTTTCTCACTTGGTATCCAGAAAATGTATCCTTCTAAAGACATTCATGTATCTGATGAACTTATCGATAAACTATTAAACGAACAAAGGCCTGATGCCACTGCACCACCTCCTTATGTTCCTCTTCCTGCTGTCATTCCTCCTCCCGTTGCTCCTCCTGTTCCTCCTATTGCTCATCTTAATGTTCCTCTTCCTCCCGTTGTTCTTCCCCTTGTCGCCGCTCCTCCACCTACTCCTCCACCTTTGCCTACTTTTATGGGTCCGGTGGGCTTGCCTGCCGCGCCAGCGTTAGTACCTCTGTACCCGGATGTTTAAAATGTGCCTACTCTCCCTCTTCCAAGTGGTCCTACACCGCTTGTAGTAGATCAGGTAGCAGGATCGAAGGTTGTAACTCGTAATACTGTATCTTCAGAGAAAAAGTGTGAGTTAACTGCGTGGGCCAAGCATTGCATGGAGGAGGGTGACCAAGCTGATATTCTTGCCACACTTTATAATTTAGACAATTTTCCTGAGAAAAACATTTTTATTGAGGGATTAGGAATTAATTTATGTGTAATGTGGAACAGATCTCCCACAGGGGTTAAGGTATCTGAATAGTTTAGCGTTTTCTAGAGATACTGCGGAGAAGGTACAAGAGCATGTTGAGAGGGTTTTTGGGTATAGAAAGGAATTGGAAGGGCTAAAGAATGAAGATGTAGATGGTGATAGCTTGGATGTTATGTTCGTACAGAAACGGTTTTCTCCTTGTCGAAAATCGATAAATGAGGAGATACAAATTTGTACTAAAGATGCGATTAGGTGGATCTCAGATACATTGATAGCTCACGTTGAAGTATATGACGCATATAGACAGTATACGCCAGAAATGCAGAGGAAAGTGATACAGGTAATGGTAGAGTACCTACAGGATGAGTGCGTAAAAAGAAAGATTTGTTGTCCCGCAGAGTTATTGAATATTTATAAGAGGGCTTTTTCGTTTGACACTTCTTCAGCTGCTTTAGCGCTCGGTTTGGCTCTGTTGCTTAGTAAGCGTTCAGAGTTGCCTACTTCTCAGTTGCCAATGAGAGAGGTCCCTCCGACATTTGTCCCAAAAGAAGAGATTGGGGCTAATGTTGCAGCACATACTGCTGCTCAAGAAATTCCTGCACGTCCTGTTCTTAAGACAGGAAGGGAACACCATTAAACAGTCTATTCCCGATATTAGAAAGAATCCGACAGGGTTCTACAAAGAAATAGAGTCTGTTTCACAATCCTCAGTATTCACCTTAAGTGATATTGATCTGTTGTTTCCCGTACTCCTGCCCATTGATTTGTGGAAACAGATTAGGACTATAGAAGGACTATAGAAGGTGTACCAGGGTAAGAAGATTCATGGGATACTATGGCTAGACTCGATAGAGAAAGACCAGCTGGTGAGAGACCACCACAGGTAATACCAAATTTACCTGATAGAATAGTAACATTGAAGACTATAATTCCTGAAAGAAGGATTATTTGAGGGTGCTACAGAGTTTTTTAATCGGTTCGAATAAGGATTTTCAGATTACAGTGGGAAAGACTTTAGAGACCCAAGAGAGGGCAATTCACAATTTAGAGGTCAGTATGTTCCACAAGGAAATGTGCCCTTGGGTCCTGTAAACATTAACCAGTGTGCTTATTGCAGACAAGAGGGTCATTGGCGTGCACAATGCCCGATCCTCCAGCAGAGGTCAAATAACACATTTGGGAATATGGGTAGACGTCCAGAGGCCGCCCAGGGTAGGGGGTCCTAGTAGTGGTCAGTTTTCACAGGATTCACAGCAACCTTTTTCACAGGACAATCAGGCATCGAGTATGGATAATAGAAACATTTTTGACCATCCTTCTGCTGCTTACCTCTCTGAAGAACTTCCTTTCAACAACATTCTGTTTCGCTAGGATTGCCCGAAACAGGGTTTGGAACCAAAGCCTATTCCCGTTAATCAGAAAGGTCCCTATGTTTAAATGTTAGTGGGTAATAGGAAACATCTATTTTTGATAGATACAGGGGCACAAAAGTGTTCCATTGACCATTCGCGGTTTCCAAACATTCCACTGTCAGGGCAAACCAATGTTTCTGTAGGGTTTTCTGGCACACCAGTCATCTGTCCGGTTTCTTCACCGGTACCTATTTCTTTGAGTCCATTTATGGACCACTGTCCATTCCTTTTGACCACGAATTGTGGAGAGAATTTGTTGGGGTTGAATCTGTTGAAGGAATTAAATGTGGTAATTCATTGTTCTTCTGACTGAGTGCGTTTGAGGATTCCTCCACAGCAACTTTCTGTCTCTTAATTCTTGACCAGACCATTGCCGCCGGAATTTAGAGATGTTCCGGAGTGTTTGTGGGCTATTGACGACAATGATGTCGGTGTTTTGCAAATTGAGCCCGTTAAGATTGTTTTGAAACATGCAGTGAAGTTGCCACCTATTCCCCAGTATAAGATCTCAGTCGATGGTGAGAAAGCTTTGAAATGCATCGTCTCTGACTGTGTGCATCTAGGGTGATTGAGGAAATTGCAGGTAGTTTGTGCAATAGTCCGATTCTGCCTGTGTACAAAAAAGGTGATAATCCAATTCCCTTCCATTTTATTATTGATCTAGGTGCCATTAATAAGATTGTTGCTCTACAATTTCCTATTGTGCCTGATGTGACAACAATATTGACTATTATCCAGGCTTCAGCCACCTCCTTTAGTGTTGTGGATCTAAAGAACACCTTCTTTAGTATCCCTATACATAAGGACAGTAGATACTTGTTCGTGTTCACCTTAGTGGGACGCTCGTTTACTTCTAACCGTGCACCGCAAGGTTACACGGAAAGTCCTAGCATCTATAGTAGGGCTTTGAAAGAGCAGCTCAATACCCTTGAGTTGCCCTCTACTTGTACACTGCTTCAATATGTTGACAACCTGCTTTTAGCTGCTGACTCAGAGAATTCTTGTAAGGAGGGCACTGTGTTGTTGCTTATTCATCTAGCCCAACATGGAAACAAAGCTTTGCTTAAAAAATGTCAATATTGTCGACAGGAGGTCGCCTATTTAGGCTATCTCCTGTCAAAGGAGGGAAGAAGGTTGACGCCTGTATGGATAAAAATCATTTCTAGCATGTCTGTCCCAAATACACAGAAGGAAGTTAGAGCCTTGACAGATATTGCTTCTTACTGTAGGCAGTGGATCCCGAATTTCTCCTTAGTGATTAAACCAATGTTGGCTTTGACGAAGAAGGGCATTTCTTCCCCATTACCGTGGACCTTGGAACACCAGCGATCATTTGATCTGCTCAAGACTGCATTGTGCACGGCACCAGCTTTGGGCACACCAAACTATGAAAAGGCCTTCGTGTTGTATGTGCATGAATGTGATGGATGTGCTTTGGCTAATTAACGCAGGTACATGGAGGGAAGTATAGACCATGCGGCTACTTGATGTTGTAGCATGAGCTTTGCCAAGATGTTTGAGTGCTGTCGCTGCTGCTGCTGCGCGAGGGAATGGTCCTAGGCCATGCTCTAACGCTGATGGTACCACACTCTGTAGATATTCTATTAAATAGAACACAAATGCAACACCTCACCTCCGCACGATTAACGAGATACAAATTGATCTTTTTTGCACCGCACTACCAAATTAAGAGGTGTTGTGTCCTTAATCCGGCTGAACTTCTACCTTTCCCGCAAGGTACTGCTTGCAGTGACGAAGAGTCACATGACTGCCTTTACTCCATAGAACAAGAGACTAAAGACAGAATTGAACTAAAGGACAATCCTTTGAATAATCCGCTAGGGGAGCTGTTTTGTGACAGCTCCTGTTTCAAACTCCCGGATGGTACATCCACAGCTGCTTATGCAATCACCACATTGAGCACGGTCGTGGAGACCAAAATAATCACGCATAACTCTGCACAGGCTGCAGAGATTATAGCATTGACCCGAGCTTGTGAACTTTCCGAAGGGCTTTCAGTAAATATATCGACTGACAGTCAGTATGCCTTTGGGGTGTTTCACAACTTCAGCAGACTTTGGGCAGAAAGAGGTTTCTTGACTTCACATGGTACAAAAATCCAACATGGCTCCTTGATAGTACGGTTACTCTCAGCGCTTGCACTCCCTACTCAGCTAGCTATCCTGAAATGCGGAGCGCATCAGGAGGTCATAGACAATGTAGGAAAAGGTAATGCTTTCGCTGATCAGATAGCCAAACAGACTGCCACTGATCCCTCTTCAGAAATGTATACTTCAAGGGAAGCCACAAATGCCTGTACTTTGGACGAGGGTATTGATTCCGTAAAGAATATTCAAGCCGATGCCACATTAGAAGAATCTAAGAAATGGGCTGAGGGCTTTGAAAAACTGGATGATGATGGGTGCTGGGTGGACAAAGTTGAAGGGAAATGGCTACTGCCTGGCGCATATGTTATGATGATGGTTGTTATGGCTCATGGTCCCACCCATATTTGTGCTCGTAAGGTCACTAAAATGTTGCAAAATGTGTGGGTAAATGATAAAATCCCTAAAGTAGCTGAACGATTCATTCAGCGATGTATGATTTGTTTGCAGCACAATGTGGGAAAGGGCACATGAACCCCTAGGCGTAGTTTTGGTCCACCTTTTGTCCCCTTTGAAGTGATTCATTTTGACTTTATCGAAATGGAGCGTTGCCATAATTTTAAGTATGTATTTGTTGTCATCTGTGCCTTTAGCAAATGGGTTTAAGCTTTCCCCGTCAAAGATGCCACAGCCATGACCACGGCAAAGACCATGCTAAAGGAATATTTTCCAGGATTTGGTTTGCCAAGAGTCATCTGGTCGGACAATTGTCCACATTTTATCGCTGCTGTAATTCTGCAGATATGCGTCGGATTACAGATCGATAAACGATTCCATTCGGCCAGACACGCACAGAGTGCTGGACTAGTAGAAAGACACAACGGCATCATCAAAAACAAGCTTGCTAAGACGTGTGCCGGCACAAAACTAAAATGGCCGGACGCCTTACCGATCGTATTATTGTCCATGAAGACGACCCCTCAAATTAAGACTGGGCTCTCTCCCTTTGAGGTGGTCATGGGTAGGCCAGCTAACAATTGGAATATCCCCAGGCCCTGTTCTTTGCGCAAGGTTGATAATGTACTTCTTTCTGACTATTGTGGCCAGTTAACTAAAAATCTGTATTTGATGTATCATCAGGTGCGAGAGGCTTTACCTGTGAAATACAAGGGCCCTGGCCACAGCATACGGCCGGGTGACTGGGTCCTTATGAAAGCATTTGAGTGATCCTCACTCCTCGCACCTCGTTAGCGGGGCCCGCATCAGGTCCTCCTGGTCACACAGACGGCGGTGCGGGTAGCAGGAAAGATTAATTGGATCCACGCGTCACACATCAAGAGGATTCCATACCCTGTGCCACACGCTACAGAAGATACAGAACCCCTCACCAGTACTGCAACCAACGATCACGAAGCAGTAAACAGCATTGAGAGTGCATCAGAGACTCTCCCTGAGCCCGTGAGGCCTGGGGAAACAGTAATTTTGTCTCCACACTCTCCAACAGTTTCGTCTTTTGAATTTGTTCCAGATCTTGCATCAGATTCTGCTTTGGATTTATCGCTTCCAACGGGAAGTGACGACACGTTGTTCACAGATCCTTCAGTACCAGGGATCACAGGCGTCTGAGGAAATAGACCAACTGCACAGTTCGGCTGTGCCTTCTAAGAAAAGTCATAAAGGTCTTGCCTTTTTGGCCCAATCATCTGTGTAGAAGGGGATTCTGTTGGCTAGGATTTGTGAAAGGACTAAGAAGACGCTCGGCCTGGAGGTCGCCAGCAAAAAAACATTGGTGTAAATCTTTTGAAGAACAACGCCTGCAACCGCTCCCGCTCATACGGAAAAGATAAGAGACTGTGTGGCCAGCTACGGAAATAAACATTCAAATGCGTGCGCCCCGAAAACGTATTGTTGCTTAGTGATAATGTTGATTGGTTTTACAATAGTCATTGCCTTAGGATTTTGGTATCTGGAAGAAATACATCCACTCGAATATGTGTTACCCACTGAAAATGTACCCACTGTTCCTACTCCTTTTGTACATCTGCATACTTTATCTCCGAGAGATTCTCAGCACAGACAGAGTTATCACAACAACACTCTATTACTCATCATGAACGCTACACATACCATTCTTAATAGGTCTAACTGTTCGGTTTGTTTGCATTTACCGCAACACGGGGATAAGGGGCTGGGTTGGTATATTCATCCATTGCCTTTGACAACTGCTTGCTATGCTTCTCTTATTTGGCTGATGGAACGATAGCATCTCAGGGAATTTTGATGGGATGAACTTGAACGATTTTGAAAAACATGTTATGACGCCCCTGGGATGCTCACTTTTTGCGAATAGGAGCAAGCCAAATGTTGCTTCTATTAGGCCTTCTGACAGACAGTCCCGTCCTTTCCAATCTTTAATTTCTTTTAAGATGGCTCCAATAGGCAATAGGGATTCCACACCACCTTCTTATGCTGTTAACCACAGCCCCGATTCAGTTTCTTTCTGCATACAGAGGAATGGTACACAGTTAATGGGTGATTTTAAAGGTTGTGCCAATGTTGCAAATTTGACTAGTGAGAACAGACCTTTGTATGTAGGCGAACCTGTCTACTTTTTTGCGGTAATGTAGCATTTCCATGGTTATCATAATTGTTTCACTATATAATGAGTAGCCTCATTACTCTATATGATTTGTTTTGGACTATTTAGAGTAAACTGCATGTACCATTTGTGTTATCTATCATGACTGTAATGATTACTGTACTATTCACAAATTTCTGTTTTTTTAGTACCTAAATTATAAAATGCGTTACGATGGTGAACACCAGAATTCCTAAATTTCACTATGGAACATATTTACTCTACCTTTCTTATTCATCCTGATCTCTGGTCAGTCCTTATGAGTACGATTGCACTATGCGCCATTGCAAGATGGCCCCCATATTCCTCACTCACCGTCCTCTATGCCCCCTTTTTTATGTTTATTATTTAGTTTCCTTTTTACGTCTGACGGCGTGTCCCCAGCACAGTTCGTTTCCTAGGTATCGACCGTGCGGAGCCATTGCCTGCCGGTTTCAGTTTCCACTAACAGTGTTCTACACACTGTATAGGTAAGCTACCGCTACTTGGATTTCTTTGCCCGGTTGGGAGACCCCATGTTCATTTCTCTTCAGTATAACAGAAATGTATGTGTCCCCACTTAGGTGCCAGCAGTACGTGTCTCTTTGCAGATGCCCTGCATCGTATAATTGTTTCAAATATTTGTTGACCACACGGATGCCCCTGATACCTTGGCTACCCGTCCCGCAACTCGAGTGAGTGCATTCTTTAAAACCGTTTCCGGTTCATTCTAAGTATTATTTATTTTATTCAGTAACGCTCTTTTGGAGTTTTTCTTTTTTCTTTTCCCGTCCATAGGAGGGGTAAGGTTTTTTTCTTATACACGCTCCCCATATTGTCTCTGCTTTTTCACTATTCAAGGGTGGTCCTTGCTATTTATAACCCACTACCGCCTTTGGCTTATCTCGATCTGTTCAATCTTTTATCACGCCATTTTCTAGATCTCACCATGTAGGTGGATCTCACACAATACATCTCCTTTGTTATGGGTTTAGTTATTAGTATAGAGTATTTCTCTTGTATCTGAGAGTTCACTCTTTTCACCATACTAGATCTCCAGTATTCTGCTTTTCACCATCTCGCTAGCATCTCGAGTTATGTACAGCTTGTCAGTCAGTCCTTGACTGGTATGGAAATAAAATAAAAGATTTTACTTTTTGTCTCTTTGTAATGTTGTCAACAGTTCAATTGGGCCCTTATGAAGAAGAGGTTACCCTCGAAACGCGTCGGCCACCCCACAATTGGACAGCATCATCTCTTCATCATTTATTGCTTCATCGCAATTTGTTTTAATTTGTCATACGTCATGAATTACTTTGTATAACAGATTGTGCTTTTTGGCAAATTTTATTTTGTTTTCTTCTTTGCCAAATAAATCGTTATATGCTCAACTAACAAAACTGCTGTTATATATTTATCCATTGATAGATTTATATCTATATATTTGAAGGCCCTATGTGGCATCAATAAATAGTGTGCAGGGGACGGGAGGGCCCCACCTTTTGGGCCCTCTTCTATTTTCGCATTTCCATGGTTACCCAGGGATTGGCAGGGAACTTGTTATTTAGGGATTCTGTCCCCCGGGGTATTCATTGCTAGTACTCTAGAAATGTCAAAGGCTCGTCCCCGGCGGGACAAGAATGGCGATACTTCAGCACAAGTTCTGGGCGATGTAGCTAAATCCTTTGTGCCATTTTGGGTGCAGAGACTGAACTCAGAAGACATCAGGAGACTAGCGAGAGTACTGGAGAGGACCATCAACTGGACCACTGACATACTCTATAATATGACGTTAGAACAGAAAGCAATAAGGTTAGTGGCACTTCAGAACCAGACAGCATTAGATTTCATCCTTGCTGAACGTGGTGGGTATGTAAATTAGTGGGGTCTGCTTGCTGCGTTTTCATGTCAGATTCCTCCCCAACGATTTTCAGAGCAATCCAAAATCTGCACGTCCTTAGGTCAGAAGTGCATGTTCCCGAGGGAAACTGGGAACTTAGCGCTTGGTTTTGGGACCTCCTACGATCTTGGGGATGGAAGTTACTTTCAGTCTTGATGATTATTTTAGGTATTCTGTTGTTTCTTTGCTGCTGTATACAATGTCTTCCTGGTATATGTTCAATGTTGGGAGGATGTTGTGCACAAGCGATGAGTGCATTAGGGCACAAAGTATACGCCCCAGAGAAGATCTCTAATTAATTTGTGCTGAAAGAAATCTTATCCGACCTTATGCCAATTGATATTTCCGATAGTGATCAGGATGTATGGACATTGAGACGTGGAGTTACTCGTAAAGTGACTAGAAGTAGTTTAGCACTTGGCTTAGGCCAAAAGGACGGAATATCATATTATGCCTTATTTATTGTATATATTGGCCTAAGCCCAGTCGCTCTGTGAAGAAATCCGCGTTGCAAGGTTCCGACCTTAGATCGACCTAGCCGTCATTTTGGGAATATCCGCTGTTTTGATTTCCACCTCAAAGTCACTTTGTATTCTAAAAGGGTGGACAGTGTTCTCCTGCTCGTAACCTTAGCTGTCCCGACCTTTACATAGGTTAATGCCTAAACTGCCTGTTGACTAAATGTTTGGGTCGTGTAATAAGACCATGTCCTATGTTTGACCTGAAGATCAAAGGATTACTTTCGCCAACAAGTCTGATCCGCGGGCGTAGATTGAATACAATGTTGTTTAAATACTGAACGTGAGTACTTGTTGAACTAAATTGTATAAAACATGTACTAAGGCTTAATGTCAAATTCTAAGATACACTTTTGCCATTGTGACTTGTTTCATAAACTAGATGTAATCCACATTCATATAGTTGGACTAACTAGGAGTGAACTCGGCGCAAACTCTAGCCCGAAAATAATTAACCTGCAGAGGGGCTGGAAATTGCGATTGAGAATTGTATAAAAGATGAGGATATTTAGATGTCCAGTACCTTTCACTTCTCACACCGAAAGGGCTGGTATTTGTTGTGATGTACTGAGGGCCAGATAGCTGTCTGATACTTTGTTTCTTTGTAAACTGTACAGTTATTTGAATAAAGATCTGAGAAACTTTATAAGCCTGTGTTGGGTGTATTTCCTTTTGTGGTACTCAGCCTCGATATTTCTCTTTTTGCTTTAACAACCACAGACCGGACACCTCTCACCAATACCAAGACCCCCTTTCAGTGGACTGAAAAAGCTCCAGCTTTATTAGGTGCCCTTAAAAGAGCAGTCTTGCACCATCCTGATAATCCTAAATCTTTCCTCCTGGAATCAGACACGTACATCACTGCCATTAGAGCAGTATTGTTGCAAGTTGAAGATCATCTATAGACAGCGCTACCTGTGGCTTATTTCTCATGAAAAATGACATCTAGTGAAATCAACTATGCCATCAAAGAAAAGGAGCTCCATGCTATCAAAGAAGCATTCACAGAATCGAGACATCACTTATTAGGGGTCGTTTTCCTGTGGAAGTGAGAAATTATCACAGAAACCTGCAGTATTTCCGTGCCATGCAGTGTGCGACTAGCCGTCAAGCAAGTTGGGCATGCTAGTCATTAACCCGTTCCTTACTGACTAACCGACCCCACACAACAGAGCTGCTATTTTTATAATGTACCAACACATGACAGTTGAATTTTCCAGAGCCATTCCACCAGGCCTTCTGGTATGCCTTTTGGCTAGAACAAAAAAACCTATTCATTCTGATGATAGTCCTTCAACACTGTTGATGAATCACAATACAATTGATGATGTCCTTCTGGGCAATTATGGCAGACCAGACGCCCTTCTTTTTCTGTCCTCTTCTGGAGAGGAACATAGGGCTTCCAGCCCTATGACGATTTCTGCTCTTGATGAATGGTCCATTGTCTTGACCCGTCGGATCCATTGGTTTTGTTCAAGTGCCTTGACCTAATGGTTAAGCTAAACATTGCGAGTGACCCAGACAACTGTGCTGCTAGTGGGAGTAGACAACGTGAGACGCAGTGGAGACAGACAATGGGGGTGTCTCCCTGGCACACCTGTTATCAAATACAATGGATTGCAAGCATGATGTCTCAGCAGGCGCCTCACACAAGATTAACACAGTTGATCAATTGCAATTCAAGTGTTCTGAGATATATTATGTATTTGTAATGTTGCCACAAGGGTAAGTATTGAATGCAATTTTGCAACAAACTTAAGTGGTTAGTACACTGAGTTAGTAAACTGATTGATTCTTTCAACCATACAATCTAGTTGACCTAATCAGGAGTGTGAACCCCATAGGATTTCAAAGATATATAAGTTTAATACTAACATTGGTGGCATATATTAAGTCTTGCTGTCATCATAAAGCATGTATGCCCAGCCAACACTTGTTTCGATCAGACACTCTTCCTCGGGGCTGTGTTTGTCATGATCAATATTACAGTCAATAGGATAACTTAGCACAGTAATATGAACAAGTCATTTCCAAGGGTTTTAGATTGTTAGCAAACATGTAGACAAATAACAACTAGAAACACGGAGAGAAAGAGAGAACAGCAGTATCTTCAATTAGTTACATAGTCTTAATGATACTTAAAACGCACGGTATCATGTTATGCGTTGATGCAGTTTGTTATCTGCATCACTGAGATATAGTTCACTGCTAATTCATTCAGCACCTTAGTATTTATGGTCGTGGGCATGGGATTTACACTGTGCAGTTAGGTGGGTGATAGTGGGTTAGACCAACTGGTGATTTAAGTTAGGTGACAGAAATGAATGGGATGCATAAGAACCATTATCGGTATCAGGGTAGGGTAGGGTGTGAACCAAATTGTCGGATCACCTTATGTGTTGTGATTGTGTGCATGTTAAATAAAAAGTGAGATTACTGGATGTGCGGAATGTGTAAACCTCCCAAAGAAGTAAACTGATGTGAAAATTCTAAACATTTTTGCAAACTGGAGAGATGGCTCCCCTTGGACCGTCTGCAGGATAAATGAGAGTTTTACTCACTTGAGCTGGTGGATGTTCAATTGTGTGTATGGATTTCGCCAGTTAGGCATATTGGTAGGTGCCTGCTTGACAACGTGGTAGCCTGCTGCGAAATATAACGTGTACTCGAATAAAGGAACATCGATATTTAATAGCCATGTTTTGCATGCATGCACATTGGCGTTGGTGAAAGTGGCTTAATTTAGGGACTGCGTGGGGAAATGCATGTACGCTCGGCCCACTCTGTGTAAATGTGTGCATACAGATCCGTACGTAGAACGCTGCATTGCAGTCTGAGTCATACTCTGATAGACTAGAACAAAGAGGAAAGAGGACAGTTTCCTAATTAATGTGCGATCTGAAAGTTTCTGTCAGTGGCGACTGTGACAATTGGGTAGGAATGTGATCGCTTATCCTAATCTTTAGAATATGTGAGCAGTAAAGATCTTGAAAGGGTCCTGGGAAATAACACTGTGTGATAGCCACATCAAAACAGATTGGGTTGCCTGGCAACATAAATAAATGCGATGTATGCATAAAAAAAAAGTGGGTTGAGAGCCGGTCGACTACACATTGCTCGAAACAAGGCGCCATCTTGGCCTGTTTCCAGAGATACGTGATCCGTAATTCCTCATGCCTGACCGTGTGCTCTTGCACAGTACAGACGAGGTATGGACGCAATCAAGTAATTCTCCATGTAACATAAATGTAATTAAACTTAATACGTGCATCTTTGCATATATAATGTGGAGTGGTGGGCTGACTACTGTATTTATGGATGGCCCTTGTTTGACAAGGGCTTAAATGGTACAGACACGAAAAAGACTGATCGAAATGAGAATCTGATCAGACTGATAACTGAAAAATGTGGGTGCCGTGACCCGTATGCAATAAAAAAATACGAATGTTAATGTGTGCCTGATCATACAGGCTCACCTGGTTGGGAGCATTGTAAATGTGTACTCACATGAACAAGTAGCCCACGCAATAAATAAAGTGCACATGCTGATTGAGTTGTCAATTTGACTGTTATTGATGGTGTGCTGTTCATGCATTTGTGTTTCCAGTCCTGGGTCAACTGGTCTGAGGGCAAAGGAATGTGGGCAACACATTTAGGATTCTGACCAGCTGAGCTGCATGTGGAGTTCCCACGATTCGGTTACCAATATTTCTAGGGGATAGAGAGTTTCTATCACTAAAGGCACATTTACCAGGGGTGTTGCTAGGTCTGGAAAAGACCTGGGGCTACGCTAATGTCGGCATTGTCAGGAATGGGGGCTAGCTAGCCTTTTGGTTGTAGCTCCTGAGGTTCTATCCGGGGCTACAACCAGAAGACCAGGGGCTATATCCCCCCTAGTAATGTATTGTAATTCAAAGATTTATAAACACATGGAATTCATGATCTGCGTTTAATCCATCTGTGGCGGCCTGCAATTAATCTGGCTTCTTTTTGTTGCATGGTCAGCAATCTATTGTCACATCTGATATTACATTTGAATTGCTGGATGCCAAAAAAATCCGATGCCAGTGGTGTCATTGTCGCTGTGTTCAAGATTCCAATGCTGCACTAATGGATTCAATGTATTTTGGTTTCTAATTGCGTATAAGTGTTCTCAAATTCGTACCCCTAGCTCTTGTTTGTTGCTGCCAATATAACACTTCTGACAGGCACAAACAATACAATAAACAAGGAAAGTCGATCTGCAATTAGTGAATCCTTGTATAACAATGTGTACGCCATTGTGTGTAACATAGTGACTGATATTGCTCACTGCATATTTGCAGAAACTACAAGTGCCACATTTGTGAAAACCCAAGGCCGGTGGCAGCCATGTCATAGTGTGTGAGTCAGAGTGTTTATTCAGGAAGCTTGGACTAATGACATTGCCGGCACTTTGGGCTCTTTTGAGTATAATCTAAGGTTTACCAGTGACAAATTGATGCACATCTCATGCATTCATTGCAGCAACCTCTTTGTGCTGGACAGTAAACGCCTAAATGTATGCAGCAGTGCTTGGTATTGATCCGGCCATAGTACCCACATAATTAGATCATTGACAATCACAACAATGTGGGCTGCAAGAGGAGCAAATGTACAAGGGCTCGATTTATAGATTCACGATGATATTGATGTATGCAGTACTGCACCCTTGATAATGCATTATCTATGGTATGGCCATCCAAGGAATACTTGTCCCAGATGTACTCAATGGTTTATTCAGTGGGAAAGGACTCTGCATTGCATTACAGTCAGGCTGAATCTCTTGAGATACAGAATAGATTGGCGCCAACATGCATACTGTATGCCAGCCTTGGGAATATGACTGTATGTATTGCCAATTGTAGCATAGGCTGTCCAACATCACTTTGCAGATCATTCCCCATTCAAATGAGGTACATTTGATCGCCAAATCGTGGTGCGTGGCAGGAAATCAAACTGTACTGCAGGCAAATGCATGCCGAAAGATGTGATCCTGCAAAGCTTTTACAGGTGTTTGTCAGTGTCCGCTGGCTTTTAAAGTTGTTTGGCAGTGTCAGCGAGCTTTTACAGATGTGTGGCAGTTTCAGCGAGCTTTTATGTATTTATTTATGTTGACATTTGTTAAGGCATCTAGGCACTGGTTACATTGGTTACATAAGAGTGGCTGTTACCGTAGTTGCATATTATCTTAGGTACATAAGTTGCATGTTGCATTAGGTTACATCATATGACAGGTTAGGTTACAATCGTGCCACGTTACAGTAAGTTACATCATATGACAGAGCTGTGTAATAAATTGCATAAGAAAATAGCATGAGCGTTAAGGTAGTCGATATGGTTGCATCATAAGAGAGCATTTGAATAGTAATTGCGGATCGTTTAAAGACGTTTGGCAGTGCCATGCTTTATTTTGAAGTTTGCAGTCTTTGCTCTCTTTATCTGTTGTCCCTGATCTTCCATCTCTGTGGAGGCTAGTGCCACAATTCACTTCACGCAGGTGTTTTTGTATGGTTCAAAATGGTATGTTATGTTACGTTATTTGGCATTTATATAGAGCTCTATATATCCTTGATATGACTTCAAAGCGCTGGTAGTTTGAACACAGACTGGAGGATGGACACCAAGACTGGGTTCTGGTGGTGTTAGGCCTGTGTAGGACGTTTATGTGTGCAGCTGGGCCGGTTTTTCATGGTATGTAGCTGCGTTTTCTTAAATGATGAGGTGTTCATGGGGTAATGTTCATTATTCAAGTTATTCAAGTTTATTTATACATATAGCAAAACAAATGCTATACAATTCAGTGCATTACATGATAAAATCAATCAATACAGCGTAAAATCAGTACAATATGTTTATAAAAAGCAGTCATGAAATATATCAGATTTAGGTCATCGCCATGCAAGAATTGGAGCCACAGTTCCTCTATTTCACTAGGGTCGAAATGATTGTTGTAAGACTTCATGTGTTTATCCCGTACAGCATACAGACTTTCACACATAATCAATAGATGGTGCAGTGTCTCAATTATTTAATTTCCGCATAGACGACACATGCGCTTCGTGCAGGGTAACCCCATTTGTGCTCCTTGTGTTGCGAGCGCCACCGATCTATTAAATTTAAGTAGAAGATATAGCCGGACAGTTTGCGGGCTTGGATAAGCATTAATATAGCCTGGTGTACAACTTCTAGTTATACGCTCTTGACAGTAAAATCCACTGTGTGATTTAGTGTCAAGATTAACTGTTGTTCATAACACGTTTCTTTCAATACTCTTTTCAATGTTGATTACATGCTGAGAATACTAAGTTTTCTTTGTGTAGACAATACACCAATCCAGTTTGAATGTAACTTTTTTAGTTTACCCAAAATACCAAACGAGGCAGTCCCGTCAAGTCTCATTATGGCAGCGACATAGGGTACAATTATAGTATCGATGTTCAAGCAGTTTAGCTTCTCATAATTTAACACACAATGGCTGGTGAATACGTATGACATCCCTAGCAGATCAAATTCTAGGTACATATGCTCCACACTTATGGTGGCTGGTAGGCGGAACAGTTTGCGTAGCAAGCGAGCCTCAAACTGTTCCACCGACTTGATGATGTTATGGCCCCAAATAATGATTGCGTACAATACTATGGCTCTAATTTTAGCTGTATATATGGATAGTACTGCAGATACGGAGTAGCCGCAGTTTCTGCCAATAAATATACTCAGGGCATTAGTCGGGATAATGCAATGAGCCTGAAGAGATGACCAATGTACATTCCATTTCAGACGATCGTCCACAATAACACCCAGATATTTATAAGATGTTACTTGTTCCACTCTTTTACTATTCAATTGCTACACATATTTTTTTGGTTTTCTTTTTTTTTGTGAACGCCACCACTTTGCTCTTATCGATGTTAATTTGTAGACCATTATCAATGCAATATGTACCAAGGCGTCTAGCATATGCTGGAGACCAGCGGGAGTGTAATCCAGCAGGATGAGATCATCCGCATAGGCTAGCCAGCCGACAATTACATCTGAGATCTTCACAGGGTTCGCTGCTCTAAGGCGGAATGCCAATTGCAAATCTGCCAGGTATAGGTTGGAGAGTACTGCGGCAACCATGCACCCCTGTTTTACTCCACTAGTTGTTGGCATGCTTGCAGATAATTTACCTTCAGCGTTTAGGCGAATCCGCACTGTTGTATTGGTATGAAGCATGATAAGCATCCGAAGAAGACCCAATGGAATTCCCCAATTATGCAACTTCTGCCACAAACGGTTTCTCTGCACCGTGTCAAACACTGCAGAGGAATCAATATAAGCACAGTATACGTCTAGGTTTCGTTTTAGCCAGGCATGTTCAACTGCAGTGGATAATAACAGCAGGCCATGCACTGTGCCCGAGCCTTTTCGGAATCCGATTTGGTTTGGTGGTAATATTTTTTTGTCTGTGATCCATACATTTAATTCCTGCAAAAGGACTCGAGCGAAAATCTTGGATGATGTATCAAGCATAGCTAGCATACGATAATTATTCGGGGAATCCCAGGCACCCTTTTTGAGTACTGTTAGTATGTGGCTAGATTGCCAAGAGTGAGGAATCGAGCCAGTGGCACCTATCTGTGTAAACAATAGGTGTAGAGCAGCTGCCCAGAGTTCAGGCTGTCTTTTTATTAAGAGATTACACACACAGTCCGGCCCTGCGGCTCTTGAATTTTTTAACTTTGTGATGATCACAATTATATCTCATATTGAGGCATGGCAGACCCAGTGCTCGGATGAGATTTTAAGAATGTTGTCATTGGTGACAGAGCGACCCAAAGTGCTACTTATATGGCTACACCATTGTTCTTCTGTTATACAGTTAATGGTGAGAGGACGTGGTTGTGAATGCTGGAGTAATTGCCATATACTAGCGGTATCACCATTTCTAGCTTTTTCAGCAATTTGTTTCCATAATTTGGCACCACACGCTAGCTTGTGTTGTGCCAGCCATTTCCTATAATTCATTTTAGCCATTTTAATTAATGAGGGGTTAACCAATGAGGATGTGCAGGGAACATTCTCAGCTAAAATCATTTGTATGTCTTTTCGCAGCCTTCTTTTGGTGTCGCTGACGGCAGTGCCAAATCCATATCGACGCTTAGTTGGGAAGTTGGTATGTTCCGCACAACTAATATGTGACTGTCTTTCGACAACCTTTTCTCTTATATTCAACATCATATCAGAGAAATTTGACAACGTAACCTCTGCTTCATTCACACCACCAGAACCAATTTGTATAAAACTTGGTAGCAGGGCAGACACTACAGTATCTGCACGGACAATGTTACGTTCATGCCATCTAATTCGATTCCCACCTTCATTAAGGGATAATTGGCCATTTCCATCATAATCAACAGGTGTTTTAGACTGACGTGGCAACTTCAAGAGCCAGCACAACAGGACATGATCGCTTTTATATCTATTGACCGTGCTCATATCCCTTATGTATGGTATACCTTTTATGTTTGATAATGCATAATCAATTGTTGAGGCTGGACGACCGTCGATTCTAGTAAAGGCCATATCATGATCGCCAGGTGTCAAACCATTCAGTTTCACTATCCCATGTGCTGCTAAAATGGAGTGCCATTTTGCACCCTGCTTATTAGATTTCATCGTGGGCAATGCCACAGAGTCAAACTCAGAGAAACAGTCTGCTGTGAGAGGGAGATGACCGATTTTCCCATTAAAGTCACCAACTAACCACACCGGCATTTCGTGACTATAACTCTGTAACACTCATCGACAATCTTGATGTTCACGGCAGTCATTGCCATATTCGGCGGATCATATACTGGGTGGTATTACAATTTCTTTTTTGTGTGGAGGAATTTCAGCACAAAGAATATTATAGTTCAACCGTAAAAAGTCGGCTTCAAAGCTTAGTACATAGTTCAAAGAAGCTTCTACTATAAAAGATATGTTTGTTATGAATTGATCTTTTATTACAGCCTGATCTACTATGTGTATATCATCAGAGGTGCTAACTCTCAACGGTACAATGGACTTAAATATACAAAGCACAGCTGACCTATTCAACGGTGTCGAGGAAGGATCTTGATACAGTTGCACTAATTGAAGGGCCGGTATCATCATTCCAGTTGCTATAGGATTAGTACTTTCTTGCATGTTGTTATTTGGTACTTGAATACTCTGCGGATTAGCCCATACTATGGGAAGGGTAGATTGTGTGTCAGAGTTCTTATGATTACTCACTTTTTGAATGGGCAATTTCGATTTGAGTAATTTACTCTGTTGGTTTTTGGTGGATTTAGGTCTTCTTATTGTGTTTGTGGGTCTACTTTCTACTACAATTGCTTCCACTTCCTCTGCTATAGATGATGGAACCATTGATGCCGGGTTCACCACTGCACTTCCGTCTGAGAGAGCAGCAGCAGGGCGACATTCATGGGCACTACTTGTAGCCTCTTGTGCTGACAAAGATTTGCTGCTTTTTTGTGGCCCGCGGGAGCATCTATTACCATACATAAATGCATGGTGGACAGGTGCCAATCGCTGAGCGCTGTTTTTTTTCTTCTGTTTTTTATCTTTGGTACAGAACCTGATGGTGGGTTTACTTTACATGGGGATGTTCATGACATCTCACCACTACTAGTATGACAACATCCACACATGTTCTTGTGGATTATCAGAGATTGGATATTAATCTTCTTTTCCAGATTTTCACACTTGCTAATTAATAGTGTCAGCAGATTTTCTAGAGCGTAGAACATTTCATCGGAATTCATGCTTATGTCATTGGGACTAGTCACGTGATTTTCACAGGGATTGGGCAATACCTTATTTATAGGAAAGTGGAAAACACTATTCGACTTAGTGTCTATAGGATGGAGGGGAAAGAAGGAAAGCTCAGGCGGGGGACATTCATCCTTTACTGGTGATAGGGTAGGTGCATAAGGGTTTGAAGGATTGATATCACTTTGAGGGCCACAAGGTTTACTGGGGAGAGTGAAGTACATAGGTGTATCAACAGCCTCCAAAAGAGATTGTTCAGGGTCAAGACCCATGTATTCCACCTCAGGGTCATCCAATGAGGAATCTGGAAGGTCAATTGACAGGGGCATCCCTGTAACTGGTAGGGCGTGAACTAGGGCTACATGACCATTATTGTGCTCATGAGCATTTTGATCATTAGTTCTATATTGTGGCGAGAAAATAGGGGCAGTAGGATTTAGTCTACCTCTTGCTTAATCACCGGGAGCATTGCATGGCAAATGCTCGATTGCTGTGTTCCCCGTACAGACCACATTATTCTTTATTGGCACAGCATGGGTGTGAGCGCCCAGCACGTCACTTAGAAGTTTGGAGCTTACACAACCTAAGTGTGTTGTGAACTCAGTAACTAAATCATCTTTAACAGACTCCAAAGCAGAGTTGGATATCTCTATTTGCAGCATTTTACTGTAGTATTCAGTTATTTGTTTGCACTTTGGCAATACTATCCTCGGGTTAGAAATGACTTTCAGAATGCATATCCGTCTATTCCAAAGGTTTTTATGCATAGCTGGTTCACTCGCATACTTACTACTTACAGGGGCACGCGCCATTATTGTAATATACAGGTTAAAAATATCTTAAATATGGGTAATAAATACCAACAATGCCCCTAGTGATTCCCGCTACCCCCCAAAATCACAATTGATCTTCTTACTCCAGGGACTGCGTTATTGGCACAAGCGGGCAACAATCCCCATTACGCAGAACAGACTATAAAGGGAGACTATGTATGAATATAAACGTTTAAATATGTTTAAAATATTTTAAAAAGACTGTATATGCAAGTATTCGAACTTGACAGTTAGTAGCCTACTGTTTTCATTGTTTTCATTGAATCACATTAAATAGGTATCTTAAATACATGAGGACAGTTGTTTGAGCAATTATTTAAGCTACACAGCTAAATTCAACTAAATGCTCATATGCTCATATTCTCATATGCAATCCACATGAATCAGGTCAAAAAACAATTAGTTCAAACAGCCTACACTTGGTTACATTGACCTCGATTAAGTGAGAGAAACGGAGGCAGAGACAATATGTTGAAGGGCAAGCAAACAACAAAATAATCGTGCCACCAGTCGTGTTTGTTTTTCATGCACCGTACACCTCGAGTCAGTAACAATTACAATAACGGATTAAATGACTCACATTGCCATTCCTTTTCCCACTCACGTGAAACACTATAAACGCAAAGGAGCAACAGAAAGCACTACTTGCCTATGTCCAACGGCACTGATTGAAGTAGTGGTTTTGTTATGAATAAATAATGGAAGTTTAAAAAGCTGAACGCTGTACGCGCCACACGATCAGCAATCAGCACTTATTCAAATGCACTTCCTCGAATGCACGCGCATGAATGCGTACGTCATGGGCATATGAAGGTGCTGCTGAGAGAAATCGGAGGTGGGGCCAATATGTTAAAGGGCCAAGAGCACCAGTGTCCGTGTGTCAATCTTTTCGAATCCTTGAAGCGAACAGCAGCAGGTCGCGGCCCCGTCGCGATCAGCACTTATTCAAATGCACTTCCTCGAATGTTCAGTTATGTTCGTATGTGAGCAGCTAGGCCGAAATTGATTGAAGGGTGTAGCTGGGATCTAATTGTGTGTTTTTGTACAGTAGAGAGTAAGCATAGAGATATGAGAGGTGAGTGTTTGCCTGGAGTTATGATCTAAGGAGTTCGCAATTTAGGATTTCAACCGTGTATTTGGCTTAATAGTAACTTAATAAGCGTATTCAGTGGCGTCATTGCTCAGGATCTCATTGAGCATTTGTCATCGGGTTGTAAGGACTCAGTCGCCGAAGACGGTCGTGGTCGGCATTAGGGAAAGAGCGACACTTTTAGAAATGGTTTGTCTGCTGCTTTCGGAATCAACGTCTAATTATTTGTGCTGCTTAAAAATCGCAATACGCCTGACCCAAGCCCATATTTTAGAGAACATGCGGGTGCAGTTTGCACTGAGAAGCAAGTTTATGAGATGTATGCATGCAGGCATTTACAAGTACAATGAAGCAGGCCTGGCTTTAGAAAGCAACGTAGTAGTCCAAATAGCGCTGTGTGCCCTAGTGGGAGAAAGGTGAGCATTGCAGTACTGATTCCGCAGAAGCTGTGTAGATCTGTATGGAGATGATCTGAAGATATTGAACTATACACAGGCAGAATATCTGTGTTCACTGAAGACTCTCTGCTGTAGGGACTGCTGAATAGGCAGAAGAAACTAAAAGCACCTAACACAAACTCTCTCCAAACTCAACAGTCCAACTTGCATAACCCTTGACTCCTGGTTCAGTTTATTTATCATGTCATTTCACAGCAAACATTGACATCATCAAAGGCGACTTCCTAGTCTCGCAATACCCATCATTGATAATTGTAATATTACCCAACACACAAGAACCCTTTGCCCGAATTCGACACCCATTGTCTCATCAAGAGACATCCACAGCAAGTAAGTGAACCTCTCCATGATGTACCTGAAACAAATCCGTTCTGACCTTGCACAATATTTGTCCCCCGCCAAGTGCATGGTGACATATGGTGATGCATTAAATCTCGTCTTCATTTCTGTGGGCTTCAATTGCATGGTGATGGATTGGCAAGTGGAAAGTCATGATAGCTGGGTTCTAATATCCCCAATCCGGCAAAACTGGGATGGCCAAGTGAAGTGAGGCCCAAAAAATTGCAGCTACATTTTTATCACCGTGGTTCAAACTCCTATTGCCATCCAACGGCAACATTTTTTAAAAATATGTTCACCACTGATGGCATCGTTTATCAACTTATTGTATTTAACTATTTTGTAGTATTGTGTTGCTTTTGTAAAGTCAAAGCTCAAAGCACAAACATTAGCAACAGTAGCAATAAGACAGCATGTGCTTCAGTTATTAATGTTTCAATGGTATGATAAGCATATAAGTACACTGGTACTCTGTGTAAAGTGTGCATAGTGCAGTGCATTTATTTCTATGTTATTGTACCTCTAGATCTTATTTTTCATCTCACCATGGGTTAAGCTGGGACAAGTTAACCCCCTCTGACATGGAATTGTTACCCTCTTATCCGGTAATGTCTTTGCCCACCTGCCAGCTGACCGAGGCAAGTACATTGATACTCATGGGGATGTGTAAAAATGTGCACTGCAAGTGTTTATTGTGTCACATCATATTCTCCTGTTCCTGGCTGTAGTCTTATCACTGTGTTCATTATGAAGGAGGAGGACCGATTTGCTTAAAATCCAGCCTCACAGTGAAGTGCAGCGGAGTGCTGTGCTAGTGTTTACTGTTTCACAATTCTATTTTCCTGTTCCTGGCTGGAGTCTTTTCACTGTGTTTATTATCAAGGAGGAGGACTGATTTGCTTAAAATCCAGCCCCACAGCGAAGCGGAGGGGAGTGCTGTGCAAGTGTTTACTGTGTTCACTGCGGTCACTCTAGTGAACAGCCGCTCTACTGACTTCCTGAAATAGGTTACTGTGCGGGACATTGCTTGCATGACATTTCTACAATCAAACCACCCAGGTACATTTTCAAATTGAGTGAGCTGCTGTTGCTTTCAAACGCTCTCTAAGATCACATTTGTTGCCATGCCCGCTAGCAAGATCCATCTGTTCACTTGCTTCACTTACTTTACTTGCTTTGATGCTGGGTGTGTTTTTAAAGCAGTTTGCTTGCTGAAACTGCCTTGTGTCAGTGACTGCGGCAAGACAGCTTTTCCCTTTGATCCGTATTTAATTTGAAATTCATCCTCATTCACTTAATTTGTGCCTGACCATTGAGTTGAGAAAAAAAACCTTCACAAAAATAGGAACCGTAATACCTGATACTTTGAACCAACGACTCTGTTTACATTACTTGTTTGGAACCTCCAGTGACTCATACCAACGGAGCACTGTTGGAAATGTGCTCCTAATATTCTGCTCATATTGCCAGTGGCTGTTGGGGGTCTAGCACTCCTTTTGAGCCGTGCTTGGTCACTTGACTTTTGGCAATTTATTTGCATTGAATCCTGTCTGTACTGGTGGCGGCAGGGACTTATTGTGTTTTATTTTTAGTGTCTGAACCGCACAGTGCTTACATAACCTGTGCCATTTATTTAGCGGTTGGACAGAGTATTGCCATTTGCAACCTCTTGATTCCTAAATTACTGCAAATCCTGTCGGTATCTGCGGGGGGTTTCGTACTCCCTTTGAATCATGCTCGGTTTTAAGCATGTTTACTTGCACTTGAGTGTGACCAGTGTTGCTGACTGCAAGGAGTAACTATGTTTGTTTTAATTCCCTTTGAACCCCACAGTATTCACACATTCTTTTCTACTCTGCTAATTGCTTGATACCTTGGGTAGTCAAGTGTTCAGATTGTTGTGCTCTACATCTGTCTCTTTTGAGTATTCACATCTTGCCAATCCCAAAGGGCTGTCAACCCTAACCTCCCTCAGCTACTGCACTTAAGAGTCTCAATGCAGAAATTAATATCTGCCCAATTCAAAATATGATTTGCTCAACTGGAATCCAAGGGGCTAAGGGAGCACACCTGTGTTGTAACAATGAAGCAGACTTAGTCGCTGGGCTGAGTCAGGGGGCCACACTTCTTTACATCCCTAATCACACCTTCGCCAGTCTGCCCAGAAAGATCTAAGTAGAAGGGCCGCACCAAGCATGGTCCTAAAGCCTCTGTAGCTGGTCAGGCTGTTACACCTCCACCAAGGTCTCGAAGTGTGGGCAGATGCATAATCGACTAATAACTGGGACTCGTAAAGAAATTAAAACTATATTGCCTCTTAGGAAAACTGCTTAAATTGATTGCACCCAAATGAACAGTTTGAATGAGTTTTGAATGGTTTAAGTATGATCGAATATGCAGACTCTACAATTCATCCTAAAGCCTGTGTAACTCTGGATAAAGTTACTCAACGAATCTGTGAAGCCTCCCATATGGGCTCTCCTACTGAACTTACTGATTTCATCTCTCAAGAAAAGCAAAGAGTACAATCAATCTTTTCTCCTGTCTACTCCACTCAACCTAGTGGTGGAGCAATTCACCATACACTCAAAGAGGCAGATGACTGCATCAGGCTGTCCTCTCCTAGCCTCTCGGCACTCAATGCGGTTTTTAGCTCCTTTGTAAAATTAAATGAAAATATCTGGAATGAGGTAAAGGTTCACTCTACTATGCTCTCATCAATCTATACAAAGGTTGAAGACTTGGAAGAATGTGTTGGCCACTTGGCCTCTTGTAATATCCCACTACAAACACGGGCCTTGATGAAGCTTGTATCCCTGTTGACACCATTATAACAGAGGAAATGCCATTCTCGAAATGTGTGATAGTCCTCCATGCCAACCAGCCATAAATCCCACACAATAAAGTGCTCCCACTGATTTCCCCACTCATTGAGGAGAAAAAAAAGCCTAAGAATCAGAAACTACTAAAGAGACCTAAAAACTCTTCTCTAAAATGGCTACATAATCTCTCTATTCTTGATTCAATTAACGCCTATAAGAAGCCACCAGAATCCACAGGCCCAGTGTTAACACTGGTGCCTGAAGAAAGTATCTCTGGCTTTCAGTCCAGTTCAACAAATATCCTGAGTATCCTACATGGGTTGACAAAAGTATCTGATCTAAAACACACATTTGAATCTGAGACAAAACTGACCCTTGATATGGTTGGAGCCACACTTATTTCTAAAAGTGATCCTTTGGTGGTGAATGTTGGTAATGGTAGACTATCTATTATACATTCTGCCACACATGTTGTGATTGAATTGATTAAAACTGCTAGAGCTGATGCTCTACAACGTCCAACTCTGAATGCAACAAGGCTTCTCTTGATGATGTTCTGCATTTGCCAATTGGCCACACTCGAGAGCTTGGTGGAGTTAATCCTCCTCTGCCATCTGTAAACTGTGGGATGTCTTAACCGACTTTTGCTCTGTCATGCGGCATCCCTGTGTTATGATGGTGCCATAAATCCTAAAATGGCTGCAAAACCCTTGTGCGCGCCAAAATAGCTGAACACAAAAAGATGGCGGCCCAATCTACCATGCGTTATGTCAGTGGCGGAACAGAGAACTCACTCCTGAAACATGTCACTTGGCTTCACAACAAGCAAAAATTGAGCACAGAGGGAAAAGCAGTGCTTTGCTGGAAGAAATCCAAAATCTTGCTTTTAAATCCATTTTTTTCCATGGTTGCTGAAACTGCAGAATGCCGGGACAATACAATCTCCAACATCCAATTTTCTTGCTGGGTGCTACAATTCATTTAGTTCAAGAAATCGTTGTGATTTTACAACGTCCTGGAAAGCTGAATTTGTCATAAAAAACATCCACAGCAAAAGTTCCCTGCCTGTGGAATCTGTCAAAATCTGGGCGCAGTACCCTCGGCCGCCTGAATGACAGCTGTCGGAAGCCTGCCTGATTAACCTTAAAAATGTATAAGCTGAAAGCAAATGTTTGCAATGTAAATGGCCTGTTACTGAGCGTAACCTATGTTATAATTGTTAATCCCATGGTTTTGAATCAGAAATAAGTGTTCTAGCTGCTAGTTTGAAATCACAAGTTGTTTTTAAACCAAGAAAAATACAACAGAAATAACATTTAAATAAGCCTGACCAAAGCCACCCAAACCAGTATAACAGCTTCCCCCAGAGAGGACAGGCCTCTCCCTTCTGCTTCCCTCCACCAGGAAATGACACCTAAGTGATGATTATGCAGGGGAAGGAGACAATGGACTTCCTCCAGCTCAAAGGAGTGCCAAGTGTGAAGGGTCGTAAATGGCCTGGGCCCAGGAGGAACTGGGAGGAGACTGCTTCTGAACTGCAGAGAGACAGAAGGAGAAGGAGAGACAGAAGGAGGCGGAGACAAACAACCATTTGTTGCTTAACAAGAACAAAAGACACATTTTAACAAGACTGATAACTTACTGTGTAAAACTGTTAAAAACACAAAAACAACAGCATTGTTAATGTAAATATTGGCTGCACATGTTAAAAGGTGCCAGAACCCTGTGACATGTTCTAGGAAGAAACAGCAGAAAATGTGATATTACACAAAATGTATTTTTGATAGAAGCATGAAACTTCATACACTTATGCCCATATTCAATGCGCACATTTGTAGAAATTTGCTCCAAAATTGGACATTGCGTTCCAGACAAAAAGAGCAAAATTCTGTAAAAAGCAGACACAAGATCTTACAGCGATGGGGTTTGGAGGAGTATCTGCTACACAAAATATGTAATCTAGATATGTTGTTATTATAGAGGTTGCACACATGGAAATATGTATTGTACCAAAAGTAGATTTTGTGTTCAAGAGGCTGGGGGTGGACTCTAGGCCTTGTAAACCCACATCATCATGGTGACATGCTGTTCTAATCCTCATATCAAGGAAGAGGGGAGACCCTGACCAATCCCTGGCAAAAGGGCGAGTTTAGGATAAAAATAAATAGAGACAGCTCAGGACTGGAAAAGGACACAGATTCACCCACTATCCCGATGCTGGCGAAGCACCCTGCAGGAGAATTATCCATCTTACTTGCTCCAGACTCCAGAAACTTGGCAAAGCAGAGAAAGGTCCATTGCATAGCTGAACCATTTGGCATGTGAAAAAACGGCACGTCTGCGCGTAATTCGAGCAAAGGACCTTAGCGCGTAAGCGCGTCTGTGACGTGACAAGCAAGAGAGTTTCCCTCAACACGGGTGCATGTTGATTGAACACGTGCAAAAACTGCAGGTCCGGGTGTCACTGTGTGCAATTGGAGGAAAGGGCCTTAGCGCATATACGCGTAAGTGACGTTGCAAGTGTGGGCTGGCTTAAAAGGTATGTGTAGGACACCATTTTCTTGTATGTACTTTTAGTGGAGAGCGAGCAGCTGATTCTTGTAGTTCTTGTCGGTTCACACGCGATAACGTCACAACGGTTCCAGTTCATACTCCCTGTTTACTCAGACAGCGTTCAATTCTTCTTTTGACAGGGGTGTTGCCAACACGCACAAGCATGTCTTTTTCACATTCTTTTTCAAGACAGACGATGAGTCGCGCACCTATTTTCCAACTGTGGTTGCCGCCGTGTGTCGCGTACCCATTCAGAGGTCAATGAAGGCTGTGTGTGCCACGCGTACCCTTATTTTTGTGTTTCTGAGTGCCACAGCGTAGTGCAGGTTCATTTTTCCATGCATGTGGTCTACTAGGGGTTGCGTGCACATTAAATATTGTTTTCGGGGTGCCTGTGCGTTGTGTGACCCGTCATCTTCCCCCAGGGGTCACAGACAGCCTTGCTAGAGCACTAGGGTACGATTTCCATCTAGTACCCTACCCCTTTCACCCCAATTGCCCTGGACAATTGTTTACTGCAACTCCCATACGTACAACAACATCAGTGCCATGGTTGGGAGGCAACCAAGCAGTAAGGGAGGCAAAGGTGGCCAACCTCAAAGAGGTGGGTGTGGTAGGGGACATGGCCAGGATGTGCAGGGTGGCCCAAGAAGCCAGTGTGTGGAGGACCAATCAGGGACACCTATGCCCCCCCCCAATGGTTTGGGGAGATGTAGCTGACACCATCCCAGCTCAGCCCTTGTTGAACCGGCCCATATTGTCAACAGAACTGGCACAGGATGACTCCCAGGCTGACTTTCGTGTCACCAAGTCTAAGCCACATGTTGCGGTGAAAGTTGCTGTCACCAGGCCACATGGATCTGGGGCAGCAATGTCATCTGCTGCCCCAAGTAGCCAGGGTGAGGAGGCTGCAGGGGAAGCTGCAGCTCAATCCACCCCAGCTCTGAGTCTCCCACCCAGGACAGTGTTGGTCCAAGTCCATCACACCAAGGTTGGTCCTGCCAACATCACCCAGCAGCCAATGCCTGCAGTGAGACCTTTGGTTATCATGCCTTTGGCAACTTCCAGTGCCCAGTCCACCTGCGCTTCTGTCCCTACCAACCAGAGCGCCGTAAGCCATTCAGGGTCCGCACCACCTTCCAAGAGGAAGAAGAGTGCTCTTGCAGTACAGGCTGGGACCCCAGACATGGCTACCCACTCCGGCACGTCAAGGAAGCCTAGTTTCATTGATGCAGAACTAGATGCACTTGTGGGCTATGTGTCGGCCCATGGCCATGAAATGGTGGTGACTGCAGCGTACAAGACTACGACTGCTCAACCTAGGGCCCACTGGCAGACCATCACGGACCACATTAGTTGCCTTGGATTTGTGAAGCACACAGCTGATGATTGCTCTAAGGGCTGGAATGACCAGAAACGCAGAGCAAAGAACAAGCTGGCTTCAAATCATGCCTCTACTCTGGTGAATGGCGGTGGGTCTCCACCAGAGGAGGAACAACTCACTGAACATGAGTCTGTCGCTGGAGCATTCATCACAGAGGATCAGATCCAAGGCGTGGGAGACATACCAGATCATGAAGCAATGTCTGGTGAGTGACCATGCATGTGTGTGCAATCCATGTGTATGTTGCTTGGGTGATGTGTTCTGTTTGAGTGCCAGGTGAGGCTGTCTAGTCATGACTGCTATGCATCACCCATGTGGTCCCTCAAAACCATTCCCCGGCCTTGTGTTTCCGTTTCACAGTATCCCTTCTGACCACAGTTCACTTTTTGCACATGATTAATCCACTTGGCCTTCACTGACCTCTTGCCACAACATCGTTCATACTGTTTTCCTCTTCATTCAGTCTGATTGATGAAATGATTAGCATATTTACCAGACATGTTTGAGGCCTACTGTCGCTAATGTGACATACTTCTGTCATAGATTACACCACACAATGGCCCACATTTCTTGACTTATTAGGGGAAAGATTTCTACAATCAGGCTGATTGAGTAATGTGCAACTACACATGGCCTGCACACTATCATTTTGGGGCCCTGTTTGAATGTTGAACATGACAATTGTATCCTCTCATGTCAATGTGACCAACCATTGATGTATCAATGTGCCTGCCATCACTGCATCAGTGAACACTGGCTTTGTTGCATCGTGTGGCACATGCATGTTTTCTCACTCTTTTTTACATGTTTCATTTCATGATGTCCATCTCACATGGATGGGTGAATGTACTGATTTGCTACCAACTGGGTGTCCTTGTCAAATCTGCCATGGCTATGGTACGTGCCGTCTGTGTGCTGGCATGTGTCATGTATGTGGATTGTCTATGCCACTCACAGGTTAATGTTTGATGCCAGGTCTATCCAGCATGCAGCGCATGTGTTGGTTTTCCATCTTGTAGTCATCAATGTGTGCTTTTTGCCTCCCCTTCCAACTCTTTGACAGTGCATGCATGCCAGAGTTATTGTCATGTGGGACTTGTGTCATTTATGTACTGGATCTCTGCCTCGTCATGCGAATATGTGTGTGCTATGGTGCTCATGCTGTTTCCATTTGTTATCTTTCATGTGTTTGCAGATGATGAGGCACTTGATGCTGTTGAGGAGGAGGAGATGGGGCAGACCCAGGAGTACTCACAGCCACAACCAGGCACCAGTGGAGGACGTGGGGTGGTGGTGGGTGAAAACTCATTACTCTTACAGACCATACTGTCCATGGGTGTCTCTGGGTACACTTCCGGAGACCTCTATGAATTAGGTGCTGAATCGGACATTGAGACATATGTGCCGTCGCAGGTGAGTGTTTCTGGCAGGGATGCTGTTCTGTCCAACCCATCTGTACCGGGGGTAGACTCCTCTATGGGGATTTCAGTGTTGGAAAGTCCGCCTGTGGCGGTTATGGATGCAGGGTTACACTCCACAATATTTGCTCCTGTTCCTGGGCCAGCAGATCAAAGGAGGAATGCAGTCCTGCAGCCTCAGGCAGTGCCAGCACAGCAAGGTGCACATCACCTTGCCCCAACCAGGTGTGGTGCCTGCCAATGCAGTGGCCGTGCGCCATCAGGCAATACTGTGTGGGAGAACTACATCTATACTATAGCAGCACAACAGGGGGCATCGTGTGAAATGATGGCTCAGGCAATGGATAAGGAGGCCACTTCCGTTCTCCCCCCTGAAAGGCATGTTATGTTATTTTGCATTTATATAGCGCCTTATATACCATTGGTATGGTCTGAAGGCGCTGGTAGGTTGAACGCCCTTGGGAACCGAAGTTTGGGTAAGTATAGAGAGAAGAGAGAGTCCAAAAAGTGCGTGTGCGCACCAGGTATGTGTGCAGCTGGTTCGGAATATAAGTGGTAGTTGCTTCTTAGCGGTCGGTGTGCTGGTTGAGTGATCAGGGGTATGTGTTCGCTCTGGCCATCTTTATCCAGGACGAGTGTGGCTGCGTTAGGCCTGAGGAGAACGCCTGGCTGGGGGGTGTGAAACCAGCAATGTTTACTTAGAGTGCTGTGGAGTGAGCAGGAGAATGTAGATATGAGAACAGTTATACCGAATGGTGTCATAGTATCTCTGTGTTCTAGTTGAGTGGTGGTGTATAGGAGAGAGTAAGCATGGGGTGTGGTATGATGTATGCTCTTCCAAATGTTCCCTGCATTCCAAAGCATATTATGTATGTCACACAATTCAGCATACTCATCTGCTCTACAAATCCATCCGCTCCAAGCGTTCGTCCGCTCCGCACACTCATCAGCTCAGTACACTCATCCGCTCCCCAGACTCATCAGCACCACATACATTCTTACACTCCATATACACTCATTCGCTCTACATACACTCGTTTGTTCCATATACTCGTCTGTTCCACACACTCGTCCGCTCCACATACACCCGTTCGCTTCACACATTTGTCCGCTCTATACGTTCGTCCAGTCCGCATCCTCGTACAGTCTACACAATCGTCCAGTCTACACACTCGTCCAGTCTACACACTCGTCCAGTCTACACACTAATCCAGTTTAGACACTCATCCAGTTTAGACCCTTGTTCAGTCCACAACACTCATCCGGTCCACCCACTCGTTGGCACAACATGCTACTCATCGGCTTGACAATAATACTCGTCTGCTCTGCATGTCCATCTGTTCCAGACACTCATCTGCTCTGTGTATTTGTCTGCTCGACACATTCATCTGTTCCACACACTCATCCGCACCACACATTCATCCGCATCACACACTCGTCCACTCCACATATTCTTCTGCACCAAACACTCATCCACTCCACACACACATCCGCTCTACATACTTACCCACACCACACATTCACCTATTCGCACCATCATCCGCTCCATCAGCTCATCCGTGGCACACATTTGTCGCTCCACGTATTGCTCCAGCAGCAGGCAACAGACTCCATTTGCCACTCACACAGGGAGGACATGTTGGCGTCTGACAGGGACCGACGGGCTGGACTGGAGACTCTGCGCACAGCCATATCTGTAGAGTCACAGGCCCTCAGGGAAGCCCTCAGGTTATAACACAGGTCCCTGACAGATACTCTGGGTGAACTTGAGGTGTCCCAGAGTACAAGGGCAGAACAGCAGCTAGAGCAGCTGACACTTACACTCTCAGCTGAGCTCCAGGCAACCCATCAGGAGATCCGGGCATTACGCAAGGCCATGCATTCAGAAATGCGTGCTACCCGTGAGGTGCTGCATGGGGATCTCCGTACCATCATCCTGCAGAACCAATCCTTTCACACCTGTATGCTTGCTGCCATGGAGGAGCATGCCAGGGCTTTGCGTGGTCTGCCTCCCACATCACAGCCACCTTCTGATGTACCACCACAGGGTGATGACAGCGACGGCAGTTCTTCCACTGTAGCGTAGCTGTGCAGGCCATAAGCCCATGAAGGTAATTTTTTTTCTCAACATCCACGCATGTGGGTGTTGGGGTGCACCCTGTACCTCATCCCTCCTGGGTGCCCCCCCCCCCGGTCCGCACATGGCCATTTTTGATTTTTTCTTTTTTTTAAATATATATATATATATATATATGTTTTTTTTTTACAGTGTGTTGCTTTGTGTGGCTCCGGTAGGCATCCACTGTGTATTCCAGCTGTGCACATGCAGGCGTGTCCTGTCTTTGGGTTAGATGCTTGGGTTCCCGACACACACACCCCTCCTCCTTCCCCTTTCCATGGGCTTGCAAAGAGTGTGACCAAGTGACAGTAACTTACACAGTGACATTGGGCTCCCATAAACTGTGTGGGCAGTCCATAGTCAAAACTGTGTATACATCCCTAGCGGGTATTGTTGTAGAAATGTCCACTGCATGGTGGATTCATGTATGGTTCTACATCCCTGACTTTTTCCTTATATACATGTACCTTCTTCATGTCTTAACACGCCAATCTACTTTGCAGATGCAGTTCATGTTGTATGCAGTTCACTAATACTTTGCCTTCCAGCAACAATCTGCAGTTGGAAGGGGTCGATGTGCTGCCTTAGTCAGGTTGTGACACTTGCACTACTTTTATTTTTTATTTTAATATATCGCCACTGTTTGATCATGTACTGATGTTTTCTTTTGCTGGTAAGTATTTGTTCATGTGTGTTGTTTTTTTATTCATTATTGAGAGCAAATTGTCTGTGTCCTGTTTCCATTTAGGACAGTGCACTTTGTGACACTTGTGTCATGTGTTGTGCATTCATTTGGTTGCTTTCACATTGCATGCCATGCCACGGTGTGTTGGGGAGGTGTTGGGTGACATGCCACTATTTTGATGTGGTATTTTGCAAGGGGGTAGTCCTTCATGCTGCATTAATTTGTGCTTTTTTGTGACACAGCATTGGGTGTCTTTGAGTAGCTAGGGATGCACACAATGTAGCACTTCCAGGTGAACAATCTCAGGCTGGTATGGTTGTGACAGTTGACTGTCCCTTTTGTCATCATCATTGATTGTGAGCTGGTATGTGCCAGGCCTGTGTGCACTCTGCAGGGGTGGGATTTTAGGTGAAGTAATTTGCCACAAGCTGGGTCCGGGCTGCCTCACCACGTGCCCTTTCACCTCCCATGCGCAGCGGCCGTGCATGTGGTTGGTAATGTGGGGGCACCACCATGTCCACTGGCACGCCCTGCCGGGTTGCAGCATTGTGCATGACACATGCTGCCACCATGATCCTGCACACTACTGGGGGCGCATATAGCAGCTGCCCACCAAAGCGGTCAAGGGAGCGAAAGCGTGACTTGAGCACTCCAAATGTGCACTCCACTATTCCCCGGGTTGCAATATGGGCTGTGTTGTATCTTACCTCGGGTGGTGTGGTTCCGAATTGGTGTCATCATGTAGGTGCTCAGAGGGTAGGCACTGTCCCCTGGGGAGGTGATAATGGTTGTCATTAGTGGGATTTTCCCATTTCTCAGTTTGTGACATGCATGCATGTGCAGAGGCATTTATACTCACCAATTAGCCATGTGTCGCCATGCCGGCCAGATTCCAGGTCCCGGTTTAGGGGTGACATTCTGAATATGAAACTATCATTGCTGGACCTTGGATAGTTGGCATACACTGAGGTGATGATTCCCTTGGCATCACATACAACCTGCACGTTGATGGAATGCCAGTGCTTGCGATTCCGATAGATATGCTCAGTGGCCCTGGGTGGACGTAGAGCCACATGGGTGCAATAAATGGCACCTAGGACTTTGGGGAAGTGTGCCACCCTGTAAAATTGCTGGACAACAGCCTGCCTTTCTGCAGGTGTTCTGGGCATGTATATGTGCCTGCGGACTGAGGGGCGTGCAGTCATGATGGCCAACACCTGGTGTAGGCAGCGTGACTGCGTGGCCTGTGACACACCCCCCACTATGGCACTTGTCCACTGAAATGAACCAGTAGCCAAGAAGTGCAGTACATTGAGTACCTTTTCCAAGGGGCTCAGTGCTTGCAAGCCCAGGGTGGGTGATGTAAGGTCATCCTCCCACTCCCTCACCAGGTCTAGGATTATGCGTGGTGGAAACCTGTACCTCCCATACACCTGGTCATCAGGCTTCCCAAAAAGGCTGGTCCTGGGTAAAAAAATGTGGGGCCTGGCTATCTTCCTCCTCCTTCGTTGTCCCACGACCACTGCTGCAAGGAACGGTAACAGAAGTCCCAATCCGTTGACAGTATTTCCCTTATTCTTGGAGCATGAGTGGTCTCAGTGGCAGAAGGGGGATCACTAGGACTAGTGACCAACAGGCAGTGTCAGAACAGGTTCTTTAGTAGAAAAAGTCAGAGTACCTTAGGAAAACTAGGCAAACAGGTAAGTACTTCACTTTAGAGTTAGAAGAGGGTCCAGGGGCTTCGCAGAAGACACCCTAGCAGGATTCTAGCAGTGGGACTGGGAGTACTGGACGAGGGACCTCCCAATCACAGAAAACACCACATAGCTACACAGAAATCCTAACAGGCTTAAGGTAAGTGCATACCCAAGCCAATACAGTACCTCAGAATTGAAGAAGATTTTGCAGAAGGAGAACTTCAGGGTCTGCAGCTAAATGATATGATATGATATGATATGATATGGTATTTGTAACGCGCCTATACACAAGTGTTTCAAGGCGCGACGAGGCAGGGAGGGAGGGAAACAAGGGGAAGACAGACAAACGATCCTACTAGGCCAGGTGTCATTCAGATCGTGCAAGTGCAGAGGTAAGGGGAAAAGGAGAAAGTGCAGGGGGAGGAGGTGGGGGGGAAGTGCAGTACAAGGTAAGTAGCGTAATAAAATAATAAATAATAAATAAAAGGGCCAGCTGGTGGCAAGTGCGAGGTAAGTGCAGAGCAAGTGCTGGGAAGGGGGCTGTAGGGATGCAGTGACAGTCCCACAGTGCAGGAGGAGCCAGGGAGGCAGTGCAAGTGGAGAGTGGCTGGGCCCTGGACCGAGGTCACAGAGTGGCCCAGATGCAGGTTTAGTGCAGACTTCAGTGGGGAGTTTAGCAGGTTTAGCAAGGGAGAGGGAGAGAGAAGGCAGAAGCGAAGAGGAAGGTTTTGAGGTGCTTCCGGAACCGGAGATGGTTCTCCTCAAGTTTCAGGGAGGCAGGAAGGCTGTTCCAGAGGGAGGCCCCTGCTGCGGAGAGAGATCTACCCCCAGCTCGTTGCTTCGAGAAGCGGCTGACCATGAGGGAGTTGGAGACGGATGAGCGAAGGGCTCGTGAAGGCAGATATTTAGGAAGAGAGAGTTGAAGGTATTTAGGCCCCAGGCCCCAGAAGGCCTTGTGGACAATGCAGAGGGTTTTGAACTTAATCCTCGCAGCCACTGGGAGCCAGTGAAGAGATTTCAGTCCTGGAGAGATACGGTCCCTGGGCTTGAGGCCAAGGACAAGTCTCGCAGTTCTGTTCTGGATAAGTTGCAGAGGGCGGAGAGTGGAGGCAGGCAGATTAAGATAGAGGCTGTTACAGTAGTCCAGCCTTGAGAGAACCAGGGCTCGGGAGACAGTGAGCTTCTGGGGGAAGGAGAGGAAGGGAAGAATACCTCTGAGGAGGTGTAGCTGGTAGTGTGACTTCTTAGAGACGTCAGATATATGAGGAGAGAAGGAGAGTGTGGAGTCGAAGATGACCCCGAGGTTTTTAGCTTTGCAGGTAGGGGCAGGAAGGAGGCCAAGGGAGGCGGGCCAGAGAGCTGCAGGAAAGGAGGGAGTGGGTGTGCCGATGAGTAGAATCTCAGTCTTACTGGCGTTAAGGCAGAGGTCGTTGGCGGCACACCATTCCTGGATAGCAGACAGACAGTCGGAGATGAGGGAAGGAGAGGAGGAGGCCGAGGGTAGCCTGAAAATGAGCTGGGTATCGTCCGCATAGCACTGAAAGTGGGGGCAGAGAGCGGCGATGCGGTGGGCAAGGAGTGCCAGATACTGGTTGAAAAGCCAGGGAGAGAGGTTGGATCCCTGGGGGACACCACAGGTGGAGTAAAAGATGTCAGAGAGGAAGGAGCCCATTTGTACCTGGGAGGGTCGACCGGAAAGGAAAGAGGTCAGCCATGCCAGAGCCTGACCAGTGATACCCAGGTTATCACGGAGACGGTTGAGCAGGATGGCATGGTTGACAGTGTCAAAGGCAGAGGAGAGATCGAGCAGAATGAGAACACAGGGAGTGTTGGAATCGAGGTTCAGGAGCAGGTCCTCACGGATGTTCAGGAGAGCAGTTTCCGTGCTTCTGGCCGCTCTGAAGCCGGATTGATGGTCATGAAGATTACCAACATATTCAGCATGGAGGTTAAGCTGGGAGATGGCCAGTTTCTCCAGGAGCTTGCCCAGGAAGGGAGTAATGGAGATTGGGCGATAGTTGGCCGGGCAGGAGGGGTCGGAAGAGGGTTTCTTGAGGAGGGGGTGCACAAGGGAGTGCTTGAGGGGGGATGGGAAGACTCCAGAGTAATCCACTAAATACCCAGTTAGTGGATTCCTTGTCATGGAGACTGAAAACAAGACCTCAGAAGGGACTTTGCAGCAGAGATCGATGAAGAAGGCTCAAGGAAAGGTTTCCCTTGTGGCTGAATGTGGTTCTGCGGATTTGGCGCCTTTTTAAGTAGCACAGAAGAAGACAGAAATGTGTGGTTGAATTCTCGTCGTTTTAATGGTCCAGCACTCTGGTAAGGGTACGTTTCAGTCTCTATTCGTGTCTCTAGAGAACCACCAGGATGCTCACACAGTTTCAGGGAGATTTGTAATTCGGAAGACTGTGCACCACACAATGGCATGAGGTCCCAGTGTATTGGTGTATTGAAACAACGCAAGGTAGCAGCCTCGCATGGGATGGCTTACAATGCAGGTATCCTTCAGTCTAGTGGGTATCACTAGGAACGGGGTTGAGGTCATTGTTTTCAGAGTCCCCAAATTGATTTGAATGATGGGCTACAGCAGGCTATGGTTACACAGCAGGCTCTCCGGTTGCTGGAAATTGTTTCTGCCTCTTTTCCTTTGTCATCCTCTTCGGTTTTAGTTCCAGTGGTCCACATATCTTCAGCTTCCAGGTTTGCAGTATTTATCAGGAATTACAGTAGGGTCTAAATTGGCTCTAGAAATGGAACCTGCCTATGCTGAGCTAAACTTATATTTGGGTTGGAAGAATGTTCTGGTGTCGCAAGATCACAGGAGTGGGTTGGGGTTTAGCCTGGACCCCAATTTGGTAAGTAGATAAAGTGGGTTTACTCCTGGTTATCTTGCTTGAAATTTCTGAAAAAAATCTTTCTAACACGGTAGTTGATGCGATACAGGTTCGCTTTTATTGGTGGTATTCTGAGTGGTTTTTCTCAATACAATGGTGAGTGTTTTGAAACACTACTTTGGCATTTGTGCACTTATTCGGACAGCCGACACGTGTTTCGACCCGGAGGGTCTTTCTCAAGGCTGAAGAATATTCAAGAGTGCCAAGTGATGTGTGATATATGACATATTGTGACAAGATGATTTAAATACATTGGGTTAACGTGGTGTTTGGTTGATGTGAGTTGGATGTGACAGGTTAAAAACATGACATGATACATACATTCAATTTATAGTTAGATTTGCATTTCAGTTGGGAAAAGAGGGGTGGAGAGATAGAAGAGAGAGTTTAGCAAGAGAGGTAGGAGGGGGCGAATGGTTGGAAATGAAAATGAGGAGGAGAAATGTCCTCTTACCATGTGAACAAAGCTGTGATCCCCAAGTGGGGTCCTGGTAACGTTTATAGGGGCTGTCCTTGGGGCAGTGTTGGCTCCTGTTGGGCCCTGAAAGTGATGCGAGAAGGAGGTTATTGGTTTGTAAATAAATTGTGGATGGCCAGTTGGTAACGGCGGTTGGAGAGCCTAGTGGGAGCCCATAGCAGCCTCCCGTGCCGGAATGGCGGAAAAGGAGCTGTATAGCAACACCGGAAATGTGCTGAGACATGCCGGTGCCTGTTTGAGTGGGCGTTGAGTCCATTCATACCTGCGGGGCAGCGTGCCCCCCTGGTTGAGCTGGGGGGAAGGAATGCTTACCTATGTGCGAGTCCAATCTCGTCCTGTGTTGCTACACTGCGGCTCCTCTGGAAAGACGGAGTGCCGCCATGATTATGTACTCGCGCATGCGCCAAGTCACGTAGTATGACTAGCGGCGCATGCACGAGTGCGTAGTGTCCCTGTGAACATCACCGTGCATGTGCGGTGCAGTGTGGTTACTGCGCATGCGCTCTAGATCTGTGGTTGGGTGTTTCTAAAAGGTAGCCGGTACCTTAGTGATAATTGAGTGCCCGAGAGACACGTGGCCCTGGTAGTGGGCAGGTGGGGTGGGGATCGGAGTCTGGGAGTGGGCAATGCTAAGTTGCTGTGGTAGCCCATATGAGGCTAGGAATGAAGAGGGAGATCCTGGCTAAGCCTATGGCTGTGCCTCTTATGGGTACTGGGGTGCACATTGGCTAAAGATGGCCCATGTCAGGCAGAAATTGGGGTGGGGGAAGTGCCTGGCTGTGCCTGTGAATGTGCCTCTTGTGGGTACTGAAGTGCACATTGGCTTGAGAAGGGTGGAAGTAATGCTCAAGTGGACGTGCTGGGAGAAGCCCAGATGGGTGGTGTGAATTGGGTGGTCTGCCCTGCAATATAGAGGGCTTGTGGTCAAGGTGGTGGTCCACCTTGAGTTGGTTGGATCTAATTGGTCCTGATAGTCCTGGCAGAGAGCCTGTGGTGGCTGTGATCCGGTCCTTGATTGGCTTGGGGTAGGGGTCCACCGTCAGATGTTCCATCTAAGTTATGTCTTGCCAGTCAAGTCTGTCGTGGCTTGGAATGGTTAAGGCAGAAAGGTCTGAGTGTATGGGTTGGCCTGGCCCGGAGGGCCGGTCTATTCCATGGTGGCTGTCGGGCGGTGTGGAAGCCCAGGGGAAAAGGCCAGAGTGAGGGCAAGATGGGGAGTGAGGCAGTTACAGAAAAACATTGAGGTTGTGATCCTTGTTTAAGCCATTTTTAACACATCTGAAATGGCAGATCAATCGCGCTTCTTCTTGTGAAGGGAAGGAAACAATGGTTAACATGTTTCTCAAACAGGTAAGCACTCATGGCCCCACAGTGCTATGTAGATTAACCCTTTCTCAGCTATACAAGTAAAGTATGTATGACCTTTTGGAGGGATAGTTAAACACAAAGTCAGAGGGTACGAAGAGTCTTTCAGGGAGCCAGGATAGCCAATGTCACTTGAGCAAAGTCTAGGGGATCTGAGGCACTTCTTGAAGGTACGTCAAAGTCTTGGACAATGTTATAAGACAGTTTTGTTGAAAAATAAATCACTGTTGGGCCACAAGCTGGGAGGCTTGTGATGGGCAAATCTGCAAGCAACTATGCAAAGGGGCAGCCAATGCAAGTCTCAACTGAGGGCATGCAAGCTACACAACAAGAGGTATGTACCCCCTTAGTTCACAGTACCTTAGGTCTGAAGAAATGGTTCCAACTAGCTTCTGTTCCTGTTGTAGTTCCTGCAGATCCTATTGTTCCTGGGCCGCAGTTGTGGGTGCAAGAGGTAGTGTGTGTGGGGACTCCTGCACTACGATTATAAGGTTGACTGCAGCAACAGAAAAAATTCAGATCAGCTGCACTTTGCGGTTTCAGCTTCTCATGAAGAGCACCACCGCGGTTCTTGGACACCTTGTGGACCTTCCTTGCTTTTGGGGTCCAGCATTCTGTTGTGGTGGCTCAGACCTGGTCAGCTCTGCTTAAAGGGAGACCAAAGGGTCTTCCTGGAACTCGGGTCTGGCTTAAAAATGATGTACTCAATTCTGGTATTCCTGTCCCCTCCCACTCGGTTCCTACAGCAGCAATGGAAGTACAGCCAGCAGAGAAAGGATTACCAGTAGAGTTCGTCGTGGGGCCGATTGGTCCCACCAACCAAAGGGGGAGCCAAGGTGAATTCGCAGCTTCGACACTGCAGCAGGGCTTCACCGGGCAAACCAATGGTCGAGGAATTGCAGCAAGCTTCTCTTCCAAGTTCTTCTTTGGATCCCTTCGTCCAGTGGTCGACTCTGCCTTCTTTGCAAGAGACCTCACATTTTATGCAAGTCTTGCCCATTCATTCGCTGCTTAGCTGTCACTCACACAGCAGGGCGGCTATGCCAATCACCTTTGGGTGCATTCTTGTAACCAAGGAGATTTTTCATAGGGAGTTTTGGGCACCTACCTTGCTTCCCGCCTTGCCAGACACGCTGGAGCCAAGGCAGGTTTCAACACTAAAGCCTCCCAAAGACAAAATGAAGAAAGGGACAAAACCTGGGAACTTTCCAACAAGAAATGGTGAAAAAAGAAGACAGGGGCCATTTTGAGAAAATGGGCCCCCATCAGTGCTATACTGCAGGCTTCGAACGCAGCCCGTGGTAAAAACATACAATGGTAGGAAAACGTAAACCACGGCCACCAGCAATTATTTGTAGAAAGGGTAACATAAAGCTGTTACATTAGAAAGTAGACACAGGGGATACTAAAAACCCCTCCAGCACTCTATGGAAGATAGTCGTTCTCATTCCGACCCTTGCGTTAACCATGGCGCTGTTAGCACCATGGTTGACGCCGGTATTTTTCCAACTCCGCCATGGTGAATGGCGGAATTACCGCCCCATTCCAAGGTTGCTGGGGCCCTAATTCCCCATGCACCATGTGCCCATCCCCATTCCCATTTTTGCCCCCATAGGGCTCAATTGGAATGGGGAAGGAGGTAATTACGGTACCGTAAATTACGGTACGGTAATTACCTCCAAGGTCCCTTTGGGGGTTCGTTTTTTAACACCTGCAAAAAGCAGGAGTTAAGTACCAACCCGCAAAGGGAACTCGGAATGGGGCGGTAAGGGTTTAACGGCACCGGTCTCGTTACCGGTGACCGTTAACCCTTACCGCCCTACTCGGAATGACCCCCAGTGTGTGTTGGGTCTCCAAAGTTACAAAAGGTAAGTCAAGTCAATGTCACTTTACTGCTCTTGGAAAAAGTAGTTGAACCAACAGAATGTATTTAAACCTTTGGGAAATCTAAAGGACTTCCATGTGCCACTGCATTGAAGGTGATGTTTGTCAACCAAAAAACCAAAAGAAACACAGTGTTCAAATCAAATAAAATTGCATGAGCGAGTGGGGAAAAAGGTCTCACTTTCTTCAGGATATCAGTTAAAAGACCTAAAGTCCAGCAAAAGAGCTGGGGGTCTCTAAGGAAGAAGGGAATTGGCACATTTCTGAGAATTCTCCATAACACCTGGTGTGAATGCCTAAATGCCCATACAATGCAAGGGGCATTTTTCTTCCTCAGTCTTGCATGACCCATTCAGTTTGCAGCATCTGGTACTGCCGGCTGAACTGTGTGTGGGGGCAATCCTGTCTCTCCCCTGCTTTTCTGTGGACCGGCATGGGAAGGTGCTGGTACAATGGCTTCACCACTCATATCAGGAACCAAGAAGCTCTGCTTGCTTCTTGGTTCTTGTTTGTGGGATGTTTGGCAACTGTGGCCATTGTGGTGGCATGCATCAGGAACCTCCATCTTGAGCCCAGACACCCAGGTAAGAAAATATAACACTTTATTTGGGTATGATACTTAGCTGCAAATGCTGCACTTTCCCCTCTCCCTCTACCAGCACTTACGTCTGCACTTCCTTGCACTTGCCACTAGCAGGCTGTTTTATTTGTCTTATTTATCCTATTTATGTCTATTTATTCCGCTTTCCCATGTACTGCACTTTCCCCTATCCCTTCTCCCCGTGCACTTCTCCTCCCCCCTTCCCATGCACTTGCGTGATCTGAATGACACCTGGCCTAGTAGGATCGTTGTCTGTCCTCCCTCTGTTCCCCCCTTGCCACGTCGCGCCTTAAAACACTTGTGTATAGGCATGTTATAAACGCCATATCATATCATGTGCACCTATGCCTATATGTGTGTTATGTATTGTATGCATGGGTTTGAAGGGTTTTGTGAAATTTCCAAATTCAGACATGAATTGGATTAATTAAGCCTATGTTGTATCATATCATTGACATGTTATTGTGTGTGCATGTGTATGAGGGTGCAGTGTGTTTGTTGTAGTGTTTCTGTGCACTGTGTGAATTGGAGAACAATGTGACTGTGTATGTGTTTTAGTGTGTGTGCTTGAATGTGCATATCTGAGACTGTGAATATGTGTCTGTACGTGTGGAGCTTGATTCTGGGGAGCGTCACATTGGTACAGCTGTTATTGACATGTACAATGGTAAAGTATTTTCAGTGGCAGAACAAACATGAAGAGCGTTCTTAGTCGTGGGGGGTTACATTGATGATGTCTGTATGAACATGTTTTTTTGAAGTGGCATGGCATTTTCTACTACCATTATGTGAAAAGCCTAGAGGATGAATGTTTTTGGTGGACAGGCTGACCTACATCCGTTCAGACAGTATGGCAATACTTTCTTACAGATGCATGGCATCTGTTACAGGCATTAGGCACAATGTCAGGGCATTCATGCCCTGACATTATCCCTTATTTGTCAGGGCATTCATGCCCTGACATGATGCCTTTATACTCAAGATTGATTCTCATAAAGAAAAAATCAGAAAAGCCCTTGATAACGTAGTCATTACACAACCCACTCCTGATACCACCTCACCTAACACCTGTGATAATACTATCCCTCCATTCTTTTTCACACACTACACTGAAGAGGAAGTATTCAAAATCATTCAGGATCTCAAAGCCACATCTTGTCCAGCAGATGATTGCCCCACCAGTATTCTTAAGGAGTCATTAGAGACCCTGGTCCCATGGATCACCAAACTGGTTAACCTCTCCTTTGATGAGGGTCTGGTGCCAGACATGCTTAAGTCGGCATGGATCACTCCACTACTAAAAGAAGAAGGCCTTGACCTAGCTAATAATGACAATTACCGACCTATAACTAACGTGCCCTATGTTCTCAAGATACTTGATAAACTGGCCTACTTACAGCTACAGGCCCATGTTGAAAAATACAATATCTTGGGCACCCGTCAGTCAGGATATAGGGCTTGTCATGGAACAGAGACAGCTATGCTTTATCTCAAATCTACACTTGCTAGCATAGCGGACAAAAACCAAGCTGCTCTGCTCATGCTATTGGACCTTTCAGTGGCCTTTGACCTAGTTGATCACAGCTTACTAGTGTCAAGGCTCGGAGAGGTCGCCAACTGCTCTGCAATCGCATCCAAATGTATCGCCTCCTTTCTGGGTCCCAGAATGGTAAGGATTTGCGTGGGTGATAAACAATCTTCCCCTATCTCTCAGACATGTGGTGTTCCTCAGGGCTCCTGTCTGTCGCCGCTGCTCTTCAACCTTTACATCCGGCCCCTTCTTGATCTTCTGAACAAACTAGGAGTGCAATATACAAACTACGCCGATGAACCTCAGGTTGTTATTCAGTTGAGTGGCTCATACAGTAGTGACTCGGTAACTATTAACCGAATATATAAAGCCATACAAGATTGGATGGCTTGTAATTCCCTGGCCCTCAATGATAAAAAGACTGAACTCCTTATTGTGGCATCTAAAAACACCCGGGCAAAACTGGATCCTAACTACGCTTCTTTTCACATTGCCAACAACACCATCATAGTTCAAAAGAAAGTTAAGACCTTAGGAGTAGATCTTGATGAGGTACTCTCCATGAAAACCCATATTTCTAGCATAAAATCTAGTTGTAGTGCTATAAACAAGAGAATCAGATATATTCGTCCATTCATATCGGAAGAGAACTGTGCTCTATTGTCCACTGCACTGATAAATTTGAGACTGGACTATTGTAACAGCCTCCTGGCGGGCACCACAGCCTCCAATATTTGATCCCTGCAGGTGGCACAGAACAATCCCGTGCGTAACATCTTCAATCAGTCATGTCACACACACATCTCCACTTTTAGGAAAAGACTCCACTGGCTACCCGTTCAACACCGCATAACGCATAAAATGCTTACTACGACCTATAAATGCCTCAGTTTTAGCAGCCCAACCTAGCTGTCATCCCGTATAGGCATCAAACCCAACGTGAGGAACCTTCACTCTTCCTTGGCGGTCACTCTCAATTATCCCATATTCAGGACAGCCAAATTTGGAGGCACAACACTGGATGCTCAGGGTCCCGTTTTGTGGAACACACTTCCAGCAGGTATACGGCAGATCCAGAGTTACACCGGGTTCAAATGTGCCGTGAAGACTCGCTTATTCAACTTGGAATAATTTCCTGACCCATTTCTCCTTTTGCACTTTGCTTGTTTGTCCTCGTCTTGTTTTGTTCAATGTGCGCACTGAGGCCCACGGGCATGTTGGCGCATTACAAAAATTAAAATAAATAAATAAATGTTAACAGGATGAATGTTTTTACATGGCCATACTGAACTACTCTGTTGCAGCCAATATGGACATGCTTTCTGACAGTGGTATGGCATTTCTATTTTACTAGAATTATTTGTGAAAAGCCAACATGATGAGTGTTCTTATGCTGGTTATCTGGACTAGGTTAGTGAAGCCATACGTTGTATGCTTTCCCACAGTGACATTGCATTTGTTACTGGAATTATGTGCAAAGACAACATATTGAGTGTTCTTACGGTGCTCAACTGGCCTACATAATTGAAACCAGTATGTACATGGTGACTTACTATGGCATGCTTTTTTTTACTAGCATTATATGGACAAAGAGAAAACAATGTTTTTAGGTGGGTATACTTGCCTACATTAGTGCAGCCAATATGGAAATGATTACTTAGAGTGGCATGGCATTTTTACTGGCAGTATGGACAAAAATTCACCTGATGAGTGTTTTTACAAGGCTAACATTGGTTGTTTACGTATTTGATGAGTCACTCAATCATTCACTCACATTTGAATGAAATGCTTATGCCCTTCTAATTAAAAATCACAAGCCACCTCCAATGGATAACTAAAACATGTTCGAACCCAGAAATGTGTACAGGCGAACTCCACTGGCATAGTATGCCTGGTTGCCAGCCACTATAAAACGAGAGGCAGGAAGAGATAAGAACTTTGGTATCAGTGAATGAGATAAAGCATTGCTAATAGATTTTTGTTTGATATAGTCAGTCAAGTCTATGCAGAAAAATTGATATATGGACAGAAATGGAAAACTAAATGAAAGGTTTGGGTGGACTGGTGGTGGTTCAAATAATATCTAGTGATGAAAAGCATTTTTTCATGGTTTTATTGTGGGAAAGTAATTTCAAAATTTGGAAAATACACCATCGGTTGAAGTAAGATTTTGTGTTGTTATTGAGTATGAGCCTTCATTGATGCTAGCATATTTTGGTAGTCTGTATATTTATTCTAAGCAAATTCCAGTGGCTGAATGTAGGAATGTTAGAGATCAATATCATTCAGATGGTAAAGGATTTGTTTTCGATAAATAAGGGAGAGATAATTTTCTACAGAAGAGACTGTTATTAATTCAACAGTAAGCACGTTTTTTTCATTAGATTGAGGATAGGTTAATCGAACTTTGGAGGATTTGAGCTTCCAACTCCTATTTCACATGTGTATATGCAGATGGTGCAAAAGCCCACACAAATGAGATACCTACATGCTTTCCTGTACATGACTTCATGATGAATGATGATAGTTCATTTGGTTACATTATACTTTGTCAACAAAAGAAGCAGAGTTTCTTAGCAATGTAAACTGCATTTTGCATTTTGCCTTATGTACTGGTGATATACCTTATGGAAAAAATGCATGTATCTAGAATGGGAAAAAGTGGTCATGAAATCATAAGTGATGTATTGCATGCTAAATATAATTTTGTAAAAACAACATGTTGATCTCAGAAGAAGAAATATTTGATTACCTTTTGAAACCAATCACAGAAGCATTTTTTAGACTAAAAATGACAACTCGTATTGATTGCCTATGATCTTTGATTGGCTTCCTCCTTGACTTGAAACAGCCTACAAGGTCAGTCTCATCGATAATTTACGATTTAAGTGTTGAGCGGGAAGGCCAGTGCATGAGAAAAAAAACTCTAAAACTTAGAAGTTTAAAAAAAATATATCAACCCATTGATTGTTAACGGATGGCATTGGTGCTTTTATGTCTTATCAAATATTTTAATGCAAATGTCCTTTATGAAACTCATAATAAAACATTAAAAACATGTATGACTTATCACATGTCTATTTATTGTTTCTGGAAATATAAAAGGCTGTCTCAGTCCTCCATTTTGGGATATAACTATTTCAAAGCAGTTATTTGTGTGAACGCTTGACTATGTGAGCAATTTTACAGCAAAAGTGTTGGCAACAAGAGTGTTTAAATGTCATAGAACATTGACCCATTGATTTGGTCGATAACGCTAAAGATCAAATGATTACACATACACTGGCATTTTTAAATGCATATTTTGAAGTTTCCAAGTTAAAATATTATTGTGGTGTTTTCTATTGTCACAACGCAGCGATATATACTCCCCTCATTAACACGTGTATAACAAACATGACATTATTATCAAAACAACTGAGTGAAATAACATAAGCAGGTAAGAGCAGGTGATAGATTATGTTTCTTACTTCCCAGAACCCGAACATATGTTATATCATTTAATGAATCCGTTAAAGTCTATCCCTCTGTGTCTTCTTTGCATACGGCATTACACTGAAGAGCCATGCAGATTAAATGAACAAAACATATGTGACACATATTTACTTTCTGCCACTTACATATTGAGCCACTCTTACTTGTTTGTTTGAATTCCTAACAATAACTCGGAAAATAATTTCCATCACCAATCGTTTAGAAAACGGTAAAACAAGTAGACGTTTTTAAAGCCAGAGTTTCACCATCAAAGAATGAATCAACTAACCACAATGCATTTCTTCCACTCTTCAAATGCCTCTAGGAGCCAAATATGGTGAAGGTCGAGTGAAAGAAAAAGGGGAACCCTTAAGAAGATTTATAATCGTGCTGTCCACATCACTCAAGATTTTCTAATAAAAACAGAGATGTACATGGATTGCACAATCAAAGGTCTTCTAGTCACTTTGCGAGAGTGACTGTGATCACTTTGCTCACTTTGCAAGCTGCACTCTTAGTTACACTCTTAGCAACTTAGCTTTAGGAATTGCTCCTTTCCTTAGAGGGACGTTGGCAGTCGTATTGGGTTTCAGAGTTGGCTGTAAAGGAAAAGGATACGTGCTTCATAGCATGCAACACCAGCTGTATTTTCAGCACCACTAATTCTGGAGGCAATATCCATGCATATGCCACAACCAAAGGCATCAGCAAAAATGTGATTGTTCAACCGGAACACCAAAATACAGTGTTCCTTTAAACGACCACTAGCTGTGACTTGAACAAGCCCCCTTTTCAACCAATCTTACTCGAACTAAGAAATCGAGTAAGCATATACATTTTCTACATAAAGTAGGACAAAAGTATTCTTAAAGATACCCTGTTTGCGTCTTTTCACTTGGGCTCCCCCCATCCTATGTCCCATTTTAATTACCCCTGTTAGGGGAGTTTTCCAAAAGTCCCACTTGGATGTAAGACTTTAGTAAACTATTCCAGCGGTTTGTAGACCCCAACTCATAGTATCAGTCTGTACTACTCAGGGACCATGGTAGAGTGGCAGAGCAGTCAGGCTTATCTTAAGAGCAAGATGTGAGCTGTAGCTAAGTACACTGAACCTAGCTAGTAGTGCACATCAAAAAAACACTTACACATACATTTACATTAACATATAGATTTATTATATTTACATAAGTGTCACTGTTAAATGCTTAGCACATCAAACCAACACACATAGGTATACTTTACTATACTTTCAAACGGCTACTTCTTAGTTGGTAGTTGCTGAATGAGCACAATTTTTACAGGAGTTTTACAGGTCAACCGTACTATCAGTAATAATGCATAACCGCAAATGAATACAGTAATTGTATTTAGTCAGAATACACACATAAGATAGTGATTTTTAGGAAGAAAGGAAGAAAAAAAGTTGTTTAGTGTTATCCTAGCAGAGCTTCAGGCTGTAGAAGCAGTTTTGCAGCACAGCAAGTCTTTCAAAGTCAAAAACGCAACCCTAGATAAAGGCAGTTTGTAGCGGCTTAAAGTCTTGCAAAGCAAGCTGTCTGAGTTTTCTTAGCTGTCAGTGTCTTCAAGGAAAGGTATTTGTCAATGTGGAAACCAAGGGACTTGGCAGAGGAGGTGAGCTCACGTGTGAAGTCCTCGGAGTTCATGGTTGATAGCCAGGTCTGTATGTCTGAGTGTTCTGTGTTGCTGGTGAGGAGTATGAATTAGCTCTTGAAGGGGTTGACCTTCAAGTATGCACTGGACATCCAAGACTGGATCAGCGAGAGGCAGGTTTTGAGCTTCTGGATGTCCTTGCTGGAGTCGATACTGATGTATAGCTGCGTGCCCTCAGTGTATTGGTGGAAGTGGATGTTGCTTGTTGTTAGGAGTGCTCCCAATGGCTCCATGTATCGGTGTAAAACCACTATGGAGAGTAGGGAATCCTGTGGGAACCCACAGGTGACAGGTAGCATTGACGATCTAGAGCAGTCCATGTGAACAAACTTCTGGTGGTTGGCGAGGTAGGACTTGAACCAGCGCAGGACAAGGTTGCTGATCCCCATGTGCCAATGTAGGGTGATCTACTGTGTAGAAAGTTTCAGATTGGTCAAGTAGAACCTGGAGGCAGGGGTGGCCATCATCAAGGATGTTGAGGGCATCGTCAGCCACCTCTATGGTTGCTGTCTCTGTGCTGCATCTGGGTCTAAACCTTAATTGGTTGGTTTGGAGGATATTGTTAGTGTCGATGTGTTGCTGCATTTATGTGGCTACTGAATTTTTAATGATCTTACCTAGGAAGGGAAGAAGGGCGATGGGGCGATAGTTACCCTGGTTATCGGGATCCAGACAGGTTAATATGTGGCAATGTCAGTGGCAAGGTTGCAGGTTCAAGTCACATTATTAGTATAAACATACTCAAACTGGTCAGTTTTTCTTAGCATTGGGAGGAAAAAGGTAGAAGATATGTTTATTTACTGTTATGAAAATATTGTGTTGTCTTTATTTCCATTACAAATAGCTCAGAGAGAGTACCCAGAACATTTATTTATCACACCCAGCATTGCTAGTTTCCATGTGCATCTTCTTCCATTACACCTTTGACAAACATGTCATAATGCAAAAAACGATGCTTTTTGAACGGAGACCCAGTAGTTCAGAGGCAAGAGCAGGTATTCACCAGTGACAACGTTGCAGGATCAAATCCACTAGTTAACAAGCACATTTTCAAATTGGTCGGTTGAACTCAGCAGTGGGAGGACATAGCTTAATGTGTAATGTTTTTCAGTGTGATATAAATGTGCATTGACCTTTATTTCCATTAAGAATAGCAAAGAGAGAGAGATAGAGAGAGAGAGAGAGAGAGAGAGAGAGAGAGAGAGGGACAAGCTCGCGTGTTTATCCCTACTTGCACTGCAAGTTACCAGACACACTTTAATCCATTACACCTTAGAACGCCAAATCATAATGCAAAAAGATGTGCTGCCAATAGAGATGCACATTGAATCAGAAATTAGAGCTTGGGTTTGTAAATGACATGTATGTTCCAGTACACTTGATGGCCCAGACATTCTCAGGCTTGTAGGATGATTTGTGCAGTGTACGGAAATAGAGAAAACATTTAATTTGTAATGTTTTTTACTGGTATTCATTTCTATTACAAATGGCTCAGAAAGAGAGAGCAGCACCATTGTTTATCGTAACTGGCATTGATAGTTCCCAGATGCACCTTTAGCTATTACACCATTAATGGCCATATCATAATGAAAGAAGTTATACTTTGTTAAGGGTAACCCAGATGCTCAGTGGCTAGAGCATGGGTTTATCAATGGCAAAGGGGCAGGTTAATGTGGCATCATTATCAGGCAAATAAGCAAATAGCTAGGCTGATGTGTTTACTGCTTCTTTCCATTACGAAAGGCTCACAGTAAAAGACAAGTACATTTCTTTATCCCAACTGACATTGCTAGATCCCAGAGGCACCTTCATCCATTACACCTGTGACCTCTATGGCGTAATTCAAAAGTGAATGGTTACAGAAGAGAAACCCAGTGACTAAGCATCTGTTTGTCAACGGCAAGGGTGCAGTTGAAGATCCCGTTGTAAGCAAAACAATGATTTATGTATTGGGAGGAAGTAATCATTTATATTGTAACTAGTGGAACACCCCATATACACGGGCTAATGTGAGTAAAGGAAGACATTTTCAGAGTGTAAATATATTATGTGTCTATTTTAATGTAATTTATGTTAATATAAAACAAATATTGTTTTGTAAAGGGTCTTGCTCCTTTTATGTGAAGTAGTAGTAACCTCAAACAGAATCTCAGAGAATCTGTTGCGAGTTCAACATAGTACATATCCGGTGGCTCAGAGGATAGAGCATGGGATTACCAAAGCCATGGCTGCTGTTGCAAGTCTCTCTGTTGGCACAGAAATGCTAAAGCATGCATGCATTGGTTTACCAATGGCAAGGTTGCTAGTGTAACTCCACTCAATTGAAAAGAACTACTCAAACTAGTATGGTGAGCTGTGCATTGGATGGAAGTAATTCAACATTTTAATGTTTATTGTTGTTTTACTGTTATTTAAATATGTCTATATTTGTTTCCATTACAAAAGGCTCAGAGAGAAATGCCAATACCTTTGTTTATTACAATTGACTTTGCGAGTCCCCACATGTACCTTCACCAATGTCACGATCCCGGTGGGCCCTGACCATTTCCTTACCTGGCCTATCTCACGGCAGAAGCGTTCTCCCCATTTGAACCATTCTGTGACCCTTCCTTTTTACCAGTGTTGGAAGTTGCCATGGCGATATACTGTTTGGAAGACACACAGAAAGAAGTTTATCTACACCGCAGTGTTCCACTGCAGCACGGTCGATGCGTCTGAACTCCCACGTGACTGCCCGCTCCGTTTCGCAATATAGGCTCTTCCCCTCATTGCTTCCATAAAATGTTTGCCGTTAACCAGCATGGTGATTCTGAATGAAAAAAGTACTTTGAAACTTCATTGAGCTTCTGGTTATTTGCTCCTTGTTTATGGACTGCCTTAGTTGCCGTTTCCTTGATTGCCCGCATTATGCCAGTTACCTTTTGCCTGTCCCTGGTTTGACTCTGCTTATCGGAACTGCCTTGGCTGTTGCCCGCACAATGACGAATCCCATTGCCTGTCCCAGGATTGCCTCTGCTCATCAAAACTGCCTTATTTGTAGCCCGGACAACGCTAAACCCCATTGCCTGTCCCTGGATGGCCTCGCCTCTTGTGCACAGGATTTATGAGGCCTTGCGGAGCATCATTCCGTGCACCTACCCGACACTAGTTCATCGCACATTCCGTTCCTTACTAACCTTCCCTTCCTTCCATTTTGGCTTACCTCTGGGAATCGAACCTTTTCATCAACATCATTACCTTGACTGCCCACGCAGCCAATTCCTGGGTAAGCTTTCTTACTTGATTCAGCCCTTCTCCCTTCATTAAGATCATAGGCCTTGCTAAATTACTTTCTTTCTTGTGTATCATAGTGGAAGATTCAAGGCCCGAGAATCCGTTTATAGATGAACCCCAGTGCCAGTCACTCCACTTATAGATGAAACCCAGTGCCAAGTTAGGAGGTTAGTTCTCTGGTCTCATATTCAGGTTGGGTATGATTCATTGATCATGTTCTAAAACGTGTCCCTTTCTTTTGCAGCCTGGAACTCTGATGGTGCTTTCTCCCACTCTTTCAATTGATTTACCCGTCAATCCTTGTATATTGAAATGGATTTAGGGGTGTATCACTGTAAAGGTCACCCTTTATGAGGACACTTGGGCTGATTCCGGTCCAGGTTGTACAACATAGCAGTACCATGCCTGAATAACCACAGTCCATCCTTGGTGAGTACTGACAGATTCAGAAGCCAACATGGATGCATCTAATACTCTAGCTACTCTCGTGCAATTGGTTACTGATCAAACAATATGACTTCCGCTCACGATGCCCTGCATCATTGCATTGATTCTATACACAACGTATTGCAGTCTCAGCCACGGGCTGATGAACAGGCTGGTGACGCAGCCTCCGGTTCAGGATATCCCTTGCCTAGACAGGATCCAGTGCCAGTCCTTATGTCTACTCAGTTCCCATTAGCACCACCTGACCAGTTTAACGGCGATTCTAGAACATAACACACTTTTATTAACCAGTGCAAGCTGCATTCTTTGTGTTGTCCCACATCTTTCCCTGATTCAACCACCAAAGCAGCCTTTGCTCTTTCATATCTTGACGGCACAGTGGCCGCTTGGGCTAACCCCTTGTTGGAATCTAACAGTTATGTCCTTTATGACTGTGATGTCCTGATCACTGCGATGAATAGGGTATTTGAAAATGCAATCTACAGACCTTGAATTCGGAAACTTCAAACAGGGGTGTGCGCATTTACTGTCCTACCCCACAAAACTCAATCAACTATCTGCCAAAACTGGTTGACCTGAGGATAAGAAGGTTACAGTGTTTTACAAGGGTCTTTCTGAAGATCTAAAAGGCACCCTGGCTTCCATCCCAGTAGTACCGACAGGATTTGCAGAATTCGTAGATTTGGCACTCCAGATTGATCCTAGAATAGCGGATAGGAGGGGCAAAAAGAAACCTGCACTCCCAATGGCCCTTTGTCTTGACACATTAATGCCATCCCATTCAGATTCAGAACCTATGTAGACAGGGGCTGTCCATGGTCCTTTGACCGCAATCGAGACAGAACATAGGCGCAAAGACAATCTCTGTATGTACTGTAGTTCTCCCGATCACTGCATAACTGCCCAAAGAAACCTGTTCATAAATCATGAAAATCTAGACCCCGGCAGTAGAAGGGGTACCATTGCAAGGCGTGTTCCTACCAGACGGCCACCGCCCTGCTACCTTCTCACCGTTCTGTCTGTCGGTCTCCTTTTTTGTATCTTCTGGTATTCTTTTAAGGGCCCATGCTATCATTAAGTTCGGTGCTACAGGTAATTATATGGACATTCAGTATGCCTGTGATTCTGGGTTTCCTATCATCTCTAAGTCTATACCGAAAGCTGTCAATGCTGTGGATGGCATGGCTCTGGTCTCTCGTATGGTAGCAGATCAAACAATAACCATACGAATGGACACCGATGAAGGGCATTCCAAGTTTTTTGCTTTCGATCTTATTGCGGCACCCCAATTCAAAGTGATCCTTGGTCTACTGTGGCTACAGTTACACAATTCCTCTATTGATTAGTTGCCACAACAGTTACAGTTTCTGTCATCATTTTGTAAAAGCCACTGTTTCCAGTCACATGCAGTCTTACGGAATGCACCTTGCCAGGCCTTCCTGGAGACGGCCCCTTGATCGGTTCCATTACTTCAAGCCCCATTTCTGCAATTCCCACTCAGTACAGCACTTTTCCAGTTGTCTTCGAAAAAAGGTGGGGCAGAACAGCTACCGCCTCATTGACCTCATGACTGTCCTAGCAATCTGTTTCCTGGATCCAAGAACCCTTCTGGCCAAGTGTATTCTCTTACTATTCAGGAAGATCAAGTCCTAAAAGAAAACATCGACAAGGCACTTATCTCGGGATGCATCCGTCCTTCTAAATCCCCTGCTGCCTCTCCATTGTTTTTTGTGCTGTAAAAAGGAAGGGGACCTAAGACCATGCATTGACTATAGGGCTCTCAATGCCATTACAGTCAAGAATCAGTACCCATTGACACTCATCTCCGTCTTCTTAGACCAGCTGAGTTCCTCAGCCATCTTTACCAAGCTGGATTTATGCAGGGCCTACAATCTGATTTGTATCAGATACGGGGATACGGGGATGAGTGGAAAACAGTGTTCGAAACCCATTATGGGTTATATGGGTATCTCCTGATGCTACATAATGCTACATTTCAGTATTACATGAATTACCATTCCTTGACATGCTGGATCAGTTTGTTATCATATACCTTGATGATATTTTGATTTACTCACCCTCCTACGCTTCACATGTCACACATGTGTGTTCTGTTCTTCAACACGTGAGAGAATATTACTTATTCATCAAGGCTGAAAAATGTGTTTTCAATACCACTGAGGTTGAATTCCTGGGGAATGATCTGACAGACTGCGGGGTCCGGATGAAGCATTCCAAAGTAAAGATGGTGCTAAATTGGACAGTTCTCCTCGACAAAGTCTTTGCAGTCTTTTCTTGGCTTCGCTAACTTCTACCACTGTTTCATTCATTACTTTTCTTCTATCGTTGCACCTTTGACAGCCCTGACTAGCTCTAAAATGCCTTTTCGCTGGAACCCTAACGCTCAGGAGGCTTTTGACACTCTTACATCAGCATTTACCACTGCTAAAGTTTTGCAGCATCCTAAACCTTTTTTTGCTAAGGCCGATGTTTCTGGCTTAGTGGTTGGGGCCATTATCTCTCAGCAGTGTTCTGATAGTGGTGAAGTCCATCTGGTCACCTTCTATTCTTGCAAGCTCACACCCTATGTACGTAATTATACTGTTACTGAGTGAGAACTATTAGCCGTCAAGGACGCCTTCACTGAGTGACAACACCACCTACTGGGTGCCAAACATCCTGTTACCATGTTTTCGGACCATCGTAACCTCCTAGCCTTTAAGACTATGAAGTGCGTGACCACTAGACAAGCACGTTGGCATTCATTCTTCTCACAGTTTAACTGGTCCATCGCTTTTCATCGTGCTCGCCGACATGCCAAAGCGGACGCTCTCTCTCGCTCTGATGCTGGCCCTCTTCTGACACGCACTGATCCTCCTCTTGTTCTTCCTAACCTAGTTGCTTGCACTTGTACACCTCAACATACACTCAGAAAATGTATTCAAGTTTGGGTGTCCCTTAAACTATATGAACTACAATATTTGAACCTGGATATTGTCAACTTTTGTCCCTATATCCAAGGGAAGATCGACATCCCTACTGATGAGACTCATTCTCATGGATTGTATCATTGAACTGCCCAAGTACAGGGCTTGGATACTATGTGGGTGGTGATCGATTACTTGACTAAAATGGCAGTCTTTGACCCCTGTGCTGGTCTTCCTTCTGCCCCTACACTGGCAGTTCTCTTCCTAAAGCACATATTTATTTTTGTTTCTGCTTGGTAGGCAAAATGTTTTCCAAAGAGCCTGCTGGGTTTCTAGAATTAACTGTGGAAATAATATAATGGGTCGGGAAAGGTTGGAACATGGCAAATGATGGCATAGATTAATCTATAGGTATTCCTAGTTGGCAGGAATGCTTTGACTATTTCTTATTAAAATGGAATTGGATTTGATAAATTTCATCCTTAAGTTTATCATGATGGAATCATGGAGTTCTTGCATTGATGTTGGAGTAGTGTCACTTGTTGCAGTATTGTTGAATTAACGGATGATGGTTAATATGTCTTTCTAATTGTATCATCAAGATTCTATATTAATTCACTATTGTGCTTTTTTGCTTTGATGTGCTATGTTCTGAAGTAGTGAAATTGTTTATGATATGCAAGTTAGTCTGTTGGGAAGTTAATTTGTGACCAGATTTCTTTGAGCCCCTGTGTTTCTGTTTTGATGCAATTGGGCCTACAAGTAAACCTTTTGAGTAATTGTTTATTTTGTGATGGCTCTCTCAGTGCTATCCTAGCCAAGACCGTACATATTCAGTTGAGAGTGTTGTTGAGTTGGTGTCAAGACTTGATTGTCGTGAAGAATAGGAAGACCTCCGGCCACAAGTACCACACAGAGAGAATGCAAAATCACTCTCTATGCAATCATTGAGGCCACAGGTGGGAGATGTTCGAAGCCCGGAACCGCGGAACACTGGAACCCCAAGGCCACTGAAAAGCAAAATGCCAATTATCACCAAACGATCACAGTAAACATAAGAGTACATAAATTATTGTAACAAGCTTACCTAACAGGGGTAGTGATGTAGCTCCTAACCCCCGAGGGCCTAGGGTGTAGTTCTGTGGGGGACACGTGAGCAGGATCCCAGATGGAAGTGGGATGAGGTATATCAGTACAGACCCCGACTGACCCACCTGTAGATGAGTCGTGAGGAAAACCAGAGAGTCTATGGTGAGTATCCTGGAGTTGACAAGGTAGAAAAAAGGAAGTGCAGGAGGCGGAACACCAAGACAAAAGGGTAATCCAATAGCAGTCCCTGTAGCGAGTCCGAGATCAGGTAGTCCGTGGTATCAGAACAGAGAGTAACAGAAGCGCAAATCCAAGGCAAGTTGGTAAGAGAGTTCCAAAGTCGTAAATCCGTGATGCAGGTAAGATCCGTAATCGTCGTACAGAGCTCCAAGGAACAGCTGTAAAGCAAGGAACCGTATGCGAATTAGCGTTTAAATAGCAAACGCTTCTGCGTCACGTGACCCGCAATTGTGGCACGTGACCGGGAGCCAAGCGCCATGCGGCGCGGAAGCGATCGCCCGCGGATGCCTTCTCCCGTGCGCGATGGCAGGCACCAACAAAGAAAAGGCGAGGTCCGGGACTGGACCCTGCGTCCACCGAATCCTGCATGGGTGCGGTGGCCCAGAGGGAAACAGGGAGTTCACTGCTCACGTGATCCCCGCTCTATGTGAGTGACAGAGGAGGGGAATACAGGGACTGTGGGTGCTATGGGACAACTGGTTGTTGTGGGTGTATGAGTGTGGTGTGAAGCTTACGGGAGCGTGAAAGTTGGCCATCCTGTGTTCCGGTCTGAGTTTCATTTGTAACTGTCGTGAACTGAGGTCTCAGGTGAAAATATGCCTTTTTATTTTTCCCCTGGTATCAGCCAGGAAGGACACATGTACTTTCTTGCCAAAAATTGGGGCAAAATTTGAAACAGGAAGCAGCAACATCAGGCACTCGGCATTCAAAAAGAAAGTAATTAGACAAACACAAACACTGTACTACGGCAATGTAAAACCCTTCTATACGTGACATACCTGGTCTAGGAATAGACAAGCATTGACGAGATGGAATACAGCCTGATGACACCAGGAGTCCAACAAGGGCAAGCCTTTCCCAAATGGCACAACGGTGCAAACTATGGAAGGTGACAGGGATTCCCAATGTTGCCGTATACAAGTCTCATCAGGGTTCGAAGAGGAAAAGTATTGCACGGGGTAAAAAGTTCAAAGTACCAATTCCAAGGCACATCCAATAGAGTTCCAGTGAAAATAAAATCCAGGGTCTAATCCAATAGCCAAAGTTCCAAAAAGTTGAGCCAGTTAACCAAATCCAACACGGAAATACCAGCGACAACCCAGGGAAAGAGAAAAGGTAAAAGAAATCCAGAAAACAAAAATCCAAGAAATTAAAGTACAGGAAATGTTGCAGACCACCCGCAGAACAGCTGAGAAGCAGGGAGCAGGGAAGTCCTTTTGAGGGATTTTTAAATAGCCCGAGAAAGTCACTTCCTGATTACAGCAACATGTGACATGATGTCGTCACATGACTGTCCTGGCTCCAAGCAGCTGTTGGCGCGCGCATCGTGCTGCATCACAAAGGCACCACAGCAGCCCCCAATGATGCCACAGGGACATTCAGCATCGTAGAGTCCTGGAAGAGACAAGCAGCTGTGGCCAGCGCGGGACCACCAGTTTCAATAGGGATGACCGTCGCAACCCATGAATATCACGGAAGTGCATGACAGAGCCCCTTCCCAATGCCCACAGACCCTACAGGTGCTCAGGAAGGGCATAATGAAACTGTGCCACTAACATAGGGGCATGGATGTTACCAACAGGTTCCCAGGTCCTCTCCACAGGTACATAACATGTCCAGTCCACCACATGACTGTAGATGTCCTCTAGAGAGATGAGCGTCAAGGATAGCATTGACCTTGTACTCATCAGCAGAACCCAATGCAAGAGGAGTAGGTGGAACAGACAAGTGGATGAAGGACAGGGCTTCAGAAGAGAAGCATGAAAAACTGGCTTGATACACCAAGAAGCAGGTAGGGACAAACAAAACGAAACAGGCATGATAACTTTGGTGACTTTATAAGGACCAACAAAATGTAGAAGCATTTTACGGCAACCTGAAATGCAGAGATAGTGTGTCTATAGCCAGATCATTTTCCCTGGTTCATAAACCCAGAGTGGGAAAACAATGGTGATCAGCCACAGGACAGATGTACAACTGAGCATCTTGTAGGTCTGTGTAAGTATGTTCATGGATGGACTAGAGGTTTCTGTAGCAATCATTGACAGCAGAGTTGAGGAGAGTGGGGCAACCAGTAGAGGTATAGTGTGAGGGTGTTGATTATATAGGGAAAAGACATGGGAGGTAACAATTGTGGAGTGATGGGTGTTATTGTAAACAGCTCCTGCTGTACATAAAACGTTGAACCATGTGTCTTGACTTTCTAGGCACAGACAGCGGAGTTATTGTTCTAATGTCAGATTCAGATGTTCCATATGCCTGTCAGTTTCTGGATGATTGACAGAGGAAAACTAGCATTGATACCTAGGATTGAAGTATGAGCCATCCAAAAATGTGACGTGAATTGGGATCCTCGGTCCGAGACAATGATGGAAGGGAGGTCAAACAACCAAAACACATAGTGGAGATATAAACCAGCCAGGACTGGAGCAGTGGGAATGCCTGAACAGGGACAAAACAAGCCATTTTTGTAAAATAGTCAACAAGCACCCAGATGGTATTATGGTACTGTACCTTGGGAAGATCAGTAATAAAATCCATAGACAACATATACCAAGGATTATATGGAATCGACATGGGCTGCACACGAACAAGGGGTTTCCTCTGATGTTTTTTCCCTGTGCACATAATGAGGAAGAGGAGACATAGCTGACAGTGTCTTCTCTCATCGTAGGTCAGCAACACCAATGCTGTAAAATCAATAAGGTCCTGGGTTGGCCGGGATGTCCATTAATTAGGGCGGCATGTGACCATTTCAGGGCTTGCTGTCTGGTCTGTTGCAGTGGTAGAAAAAGTTGGCCTTGGGCAAATGGAAAACCCACATGATAGTCAACATTCCAATCCAATAGGTCAGTAGGATGTTGTTTGACCCAGTCTTGAAATGGTTGTGAACCAAGTTGGTGGTGATCGACAGAAATAAATGAAGTGAGTTTGTTGCAGAACTGTGTCTGGAAGCAAAGGGAAGTTCTCACCACTTGAAAGACAACATAATGCATCAGCTTTAACATGAGACGAACCGGGACGGTAGTTAATGGTGAAATCAAAAGTGCAAAAAAAGATGTGCCAACGCATTTGACATATGTTAACACATTCCATAGATGCCAGGTCTTGAATGTTGTGATGATCTGTGCACATGGTCACAGTCCATTTATCACTTATTGGGTGGTGTCTCCAGGCTAGAAGGCTTCTTTAATGGGCAAAAGTTCCTTTAGTGTAACTGTTTAATGCATGTCAGCAAATCAGAACCTTCGAGAGTGGAAGCGACTGGATGTAGTAAACCAGTGGTAGGACATATTTGAGATAAAATAGCACCCTGAGCAAAGGAGGATCCATTGTCTCCCACTACGAATAGTACGCCTGGATCTGGGTGTTGTAGGAGAAGAGCTGTGGTAAAAGTAGTTGTCAGAGTGTCAAAGGCATCTTGTTGGAAGATGGTCCACTGGACTTGTGAGTTTGGTCAAAGGAGCAGCGATCACAGAAAACCCATGAATAAAGCAACAATAAAAGTTAGCAAAGGCAAGGAAGGTCTGTAAGGGCTTTATGGAGGTTGGTACTGGCAAGTCAAGAATGGCTTTCACCTCAGATGAATTCATAGACAAACCAGTATCGCATGACAGGAAAAAATTAATATATCCTCTAGATATATGATGATGCTAGAATCAAGAATGTCATTAAAGATGTTGTTCATGAAACTTTGGATGGTCTCAGGTGTGTTGCATAGGCCAAAGGGCATAAAAGTTTATTCATAAAGACCACATCATGTTCAAAAAGCTGTCTTCCACTCATCGCCATTTCGGATGCGGTCCAGATTGTAGGTTGTGAATGTAATGGCTAGAAAGACCGAGATCAGAGGAATCAAGTAAATATTTTTAATATTGATTTTATTCACCTGTCTGTAACCTATACATGGTCAGAGGTCATTGTCCTTTTTAGAGACAAAAAACATAGGACATACAGCTGTGGATTGGGATGGTCTTATGTGCCTGTTGCAAAAGGCCAAGTCATTGTATTCTTTCAGAGCTTGGTATTTTGTAGGAGTTAATGCATAGACACAACCCAAGGGTATATTGGTGCCCAGAATAAGATTGATGGGAAATCATAGATGCAGTATGGAAGCACAGACTCTTCTTGGCGTTTGTTAAATATGTCTAAAAGGAGGCATATTCCTCTGGTATGTTTGATGCCATGGTACCCACAACATGTCACGCAGTTACCAGGACTTGACAGGGTGAATGGTATACAGATGTAGAACTCTGACAGTTCTCATGGCAATAGGAAGAGTGGAAGTCTAAAGTGCTGTGAGTCCAGTCAATCAAAGGGTTATATTTCTTCAGCCCTGGGATTCCTAGAGTTAAGGCAAATTGCGGAGCAAAATTGGGGGGCTGCTATAAGGTTCAAAGTGAGGTTTTTAGAATGGTTGACTTGAATGGTAAGGAGTAAATGCAGGGAATACTGCCTATCTGCATAGGTTCAGGAGTGCTTTCTGTGGAACCGGAAGTGCCCAGACACTGACAGGGTGTAAAACTGTTTGTCTTATGCAGCCTACCTTTGTGTTCTGCTCTCCTTGCATCTACTTGGAGAGTTAGGTCAACTAGCTTGATATGCAGGGTAAGTGTGAACAACAGGACAGGGCATTTTTCATGGCATCCCTACTACCCCTGTAAAATACAACAAATTTCTTATTTTCAGGCCAGGCAGTATCTGCAGCCAGTTGGTTGAATCAAGTGATGTAGTCTAAGAGTCCTGCCTTTCCTTGCCTTAATTCCAATAATTCTAGATCTCATGTTGGAGCCTTGAACCAGGAGTTGATGACATTAGTCATTTAATCTATCAAGAGATCGAAATGTTACAGAACAGGGCTATTGTCTTCCAGTAAAGGATTAGCCCAATTGGCTGCTATCTCTCACAAATGTGATAATGTGAAGGCAGCCTTAGTAATGGAGTCTGTCAAAGCCTAAGGTCTACATAAAAAGTGTAACTTGCAATGATTAAAAAATGTGCATAAATTCTGTGGCTCTCCAGTGAAATGTTCCAGAGGAGCCAAAGGAAATGCAGTAGGAACATAAACAGGAGGTTGGGGAGCTGATGCCGGAACACCCCCAGGTTGTGGAAGGGGCGTATCCCCATAATCATCATCTGCTGGTAGTGGGAGAAGACCGCTCTGAATTGCATCCAGTCGTTGGTGCAAGACTGTATTGTCAGCAGTCATGTCCACCCTGAGTGCAGTGATAGCCTTAATCAAAGCTGCTGCCAGGTCCTCAGCAGCTTCCATACATTCAGGTGGGATAAAAAGGCTTCTCAGTCTGTTGTGAACTGAGGCCAAAGGTGAACTTATGCATTTTCCCCCAAGTATTAGTCCAAGGATTATCCAATAGACCTCCAGTGCAACATAATCCGGGGTCTAATACAATAGCCAAATATCCAAAAAGTGGAGCCAGTTTGCAACACCCAACAGACAGCCAAGGTAAAAAAAAAGACAGAAAATCAAAATCCAAGGAATCACAAAGTCACTTCCTGATTACAGCATTATGTGACATGACATCATCACGTGACCATCCTGGCTCCAAGCTGCTGTTGGTGCGTGAATTGGGCCGCATCATCAAGGCACAGCAGCAGCTCCCAATGATGCTGCAGGGACATCCGGCATCACAGAGCCCTGGAAAAGACAAGCAGATGGGACCGGCGCATGACCCCTTCTTGTAACAGGAATGATCGCCGCTGATGGTGTATATCAGCTAAGTGCATGACAGAAGCACAGAGTTTGGATGTTTCAAATCTATTCATATAGTGTCTTCTCAGCGGTGACACAAGAGACAACACTAAAAACCATACTCGCCTTAAAATTCTACAACTGTGACAGTGACACCTATCCAGCACACTTAGTCAAACTTTGCACGCACACAATGTCACCTTTTATCACAGATTTTGTGAATGCCTCTTTTTTGTGAAGTGAAGTTCCCTCCAGTATAAAATCTGTTTGGTTAACCCCACTTCTAATGAAACACTCTCTTGACCCTGCCTTCCCCACAAACTACTGCCCCATCACAACAGTCCCTTTCCAACTCAACATTCTAGACTGGATCCGCTTATTCCCAAGTACAACCCTACCTTGAACAACATCAACTGTTAGTTATTAGAGAATCAGGTTTTAGACCAAAACAAAGTACCAAAGCCACAATACTTGATCTAAAGAACCAAATGGATCCCATCCAAGACTCTGGAAGGCAATGCATTCTCCTCCTCTTGGACCTCTCTGCTGCTTTTGACCTGGTTGATCACAACATGCTCTGCCAGCACCTCAGCACTCACTTCCACTTCTCAGCAGAGGCCACAAAATGAACTAAATCAGCTCTATGTGATTATATCGAAAACAATTTCAGGCACAGTTTTTAATGAAGAAAAACAGTGAAAACAATAAGAATGTATTTGATTCTACCTATATTTTAAGCCAACGCTGACCCCTCCTCACCCATTGTATCCCGTTGCCCCAAACCCCCATCTATTTTTCCACAAAAATTCATTGTTTTATTCCGCTTTTTTTGTTTTATTTTAAATAACCTCTCTGTAACTGTTTTCTCTGTAACCACTGGATAGTAATTAATCATTACTTAGAAACCACACCTCAAGAGTCTTCATTGGTGAGCCAGTCGCTGATCCCATCTCAGTTCCTCTTGGTGTACCTCAAGGTTCTTGCATCTCCCCGCCATCTAAAACCCCTATACTAAGCCACTCTTTGACTTGCTTGACTCCCTTGGTATCATCTACACGCATTTTGCAGATGACACACAAATACTCATTCCCATTTCTTGCAACAACACCTGAAACTCAGATATCATAAACAGAACATACAGTATCATGCAAAACTGAATGGGGTCCCACAATCTCTGTCTCAATGATGATAAAACAGAGCTGCTCAAGGTTCACATCTCCAGCTAAAATAATGTGAGCCCACATGCTCCACCTTCTGCACTGATGGTTCTGACATCTGGGCCCTCAAACACATAAACACTCTAGGCATATACTTTGAAGCAGGGCTATCCATGACCAGACATATTAATGCACTTGCGTCAGCCACACTCCATAGATACAAACGTATATCCTTTAGCAGACACTTTCTGTCACTCAACAATTGCCTCACTCTCGCCCAAGCACTCATGTTGAGCAAGCTAGACTACTGAAACGTATTACTGATGGGAAACACTACAGCCAAACTGGCTAAACTTCAGCTGCTTGTGAACAGAGCATTATGTGCCACCCTGAGCATAAACCAATCAGACTTCATCTCTGCAAACAGACGGGAAATTCACTGGTTATCAATCAAAGCCTGCATTGACTTTAAGACTTTGACTATCACATAACACTGCATATGCAAAGATGCCCCTGAATTCCTCAACAATATCAACCGCATGAAACAACATGTGTGTTCTCTTCATTCAGCTTCCAGCACCACCCTTTGCAGTCCGTGCTACAGAAAGATGAGAGCAGGCAACGTCAGTTTCTGTGTTAGTGCACACACCCTATGGAACTCTTTACCACCATTCTCGAAAAATGAACAGTCCTATACAACCTTTACAAAACTGTCAGAGACCTGGTTGATCAAGTATGCCTAAATATATTTTCGGTACCATCACTTGCCGTTTATTTATATCACCACCGTGAAAACCTCTGGTCTGGGCATTACAAACATTTTTATAAATAAAATAAATACAAATCCAGCTGGAGGTCTGTTTTAATCTTTTTCTGTGGTCTGTTTAATGTGTAGGCCCCTTTGGTGGGCTTAGAGCAGGGGTCTTCAACCTACTGCTCTCCAGATGTTTTGAACTCCCATGATCCCTCACTTTTGATTTTGCGGGCCAGGGCTAATGGAAGTTGTGAAAAAAAAAACATTTGGAGAACATTTGGAGAACCAAAGGTTGCAGTCTCCTGGTTTAGAAATTGATGGTGTCTTAGAGAAGATGCTGACAAGGATAGAAATGTTGTCTACCCAAGGCCAGCAGACTGAGCAGGAAACAGTGGTGGAGTTCTTTATTGAGAAAGTGCCATCCAAAGTGCATGTGGGATGTGGGTAGGTCCTTTATCAATTGTTTGAGGTGAAGTGCACTGGAGATTGCATAGAGATACTCAGGTTTTACATTAACCTCCTACTCAAGCCAGATGTTGATGTATTCCACTATGGTGAATTGTGTGTGGTCTACAAACAGATTGGCCACCAAAACAGCCAGGTTATCCTAAAAGAAAACTCTGTACAAAAGTTGGCATATATACAAGAATGAAGGTTAGTGTTGAAGAGTTTGAGATTGAACACATGATGATAAGAGATTTTCAGTCTGAGTAATTATTAAAGATTGGAGTCTGTGGGACTAGTGTTGTGCTTGACTGTTGGTTGATCCTCTGTGAGGCAATTTTCTGTGATGACAAGTAGGTCTATTTTGTCCCTGCATAGAATATCATAGATATCTGACTGACGATGGAATGAGGATTGATGATGACTCATCTTTCATCAACCGTTCCTTTGAAGCTCCTTTGTGTAGATAGAAGTTGATCAATGTGCTCATTATATCTGTCACAGTCATACAGATATTCTTGGTTGTTGCCTGTAACCATCAACATACTGAGCAGATTCTAAATGGAATCAGAGTTTGTGTCCTGTTTGCCATGAGCAATGGCTGTGTGGTATTGTTAAGGAGATGTTTTTCACAGTTCACTGGTGTGGGGGTGGGAAATCACTGATCCTAAAAAACAGACCAAACTCTCTATTGCTAACTGTGACTGAGCAGTCATCCTTCGCAAAACATAGAAAGGAGGGCTGGTTAATAGGTGACATTAGTTCTCAATTGACACCCCAATACACTTCACTTCACAGAAATTGTGCATTACAGGTTTAAACATAAAACACACCTAGTTCAAATAAGTACTTGAGTTGTAGTACACTTGATATTGCACACAGACACTACACACACAAACACAAAACCTCAGTAAATACCTAGGCAGACCATTCCCAATTCAAAAGCTACATGCATGACCGATACCTGGTGATAATTACAGTAGATTATAATTTTAAGTGTGTGGGGTTGGGGATGGCAGAGTGAGAAAGGAATTCCTGGGCACAATACACATATTACATAGCCATGCACATAATCCATAATCCCTATAAAGGGATATTCACACAAATCCTCAAAACCTCTAATACATTGTAAAAACGAATTAGTATACATGTAGAACATATACTCCATATACTACCTAGAGGGAGATAAGGGGTTACGAGTTCTAGAAAAATCCCACAATGGACCTCTATATTCAAAATATAGTTAGACTCATATTACCAGACTACCAATTAACTGGTACAATATAACAAAAGTCATACACTGTAGTCTAATAGGTGTCCATAGGCAGGAGTGCAGTGCAGTAATTTATTTTATTTAAATCTTTAATAATTCATATGTAAATGAAAACCCAAGACCCTGGAAAAATGGCAAGGTGCTGGTAAGTAACCATTATAGTGTCTTTTGAAGGAGTTTTAAAATGTGTAAATGTTCCCCAATTCCCCAAGGAATAAATGAAACAAGGTGATAGACAGAACCCCAGTACACACAACCTCAACTGTGCACTGGCTCTAGCCCTACCCCAGACTCTGTAGTACAGTTCAAAATGGTTGGGAGGAGTTTAAATGGACCGTGGTCCAGAGTATCATAGATAACAGCATGGAAGAGAAAGAAAGGAGACTCTCCAGGAGTGAAAATGATTACATTTTTTGTTTAAGTAGAACTGACATTCTAGGACTCAATGAGGAAGTAGAATGGCACAGGATCAAGGAAGTCATCAGGTCCATTTTACGTCAAGGGTGGTAGTCCACCCAGGTTGTGTACACTGAATGTTTGTGGCTTTTCCTATATTTATTCAAAGAGATATCAGTTGGGTGCTATACTATTTTTTAACAAAGAAATTTAGCGTCTGAATGGGCATGTACAGACATCTGACAAAGATGAAGAACATTGGACATCAATAATGGATGAGTACCGAGCCATAGATATGAGCTGTGGGTGAAAACTGCACTGCACTATATTACTTATAATGGTACTGTGCTCCACTGTAAGAAGGCCGCTGTGCTTCATGTGTCTGGGAGACTGATACAATCTCACCCACGCAGCATTATGTTAAGTGCCAATACTTTAGGAAACTGATTGTTCGGCCAATTTACTAGCTAGTCAGGCATCCCACAGACACAAAACAGAGTGGGAGAAACAAAAGTTTGCCATACCAATTTAGGCCTTTTTGCAACTACCTGTTTTTCATTTGCACACACTCATTTTGTCGCTTATGTTTGTCTACTTGCCTGATGTAACCCCTGTAAAATGAGGTCAGGCTTTGCCAGTCTGCATTCAGACACCTATTTTGTCCCATATAACTGTCTGCAAGCCTGATATAGCCCGCCGCACCATGAGGTGAGGCTTTGTCAGTCTACATTCAAACACCTATTTTATCCCACTTAACTGTCTGCATGCCTGATGTAGCCCGCCACACCATGAGGTGAAGCTTTGCCAGTTGACATCCACACACCAATTTTGTCCAATATGTTTGTCTGTAGGCCTGATGTAGTGCCCTGTACCATGAGGTGAGGCTTTGCCAGTCTGTATTCACACACCTATTTTGTCCCATGTTTGTCTGCACGCCTGATGTAGCTCCCCGTACCATGAGGGGAGGCTTCGCCAGTCTGCATTGACACCTATTTTAAATGTAACCAATATGCGTGCTTCGTACACTTCTCTAAAATGTACTATGCACTTTCTGTTACTAGTGCCTAGACGCATCTGGGTTTTGTGTGCTGAAATAAATGCACACAAAAAAACGTGAACTGTCCACGAACACCTGGTGTGAAATGTGGAGCTTATGTTGCTGATAACAGAAATGTATGCTGAGGAGAAAAATGGAGACAATACCCTCTCCCAAAAGGACTGCGCACATATCGGTTGTGCTCTTTCCAACTTCAGATACTGCAAACTTTGAATTGTATCGGCCATATTTACGGATAATAACAGGATGGTCCATAGACGGCATTTGAAATAACATAAATTCACCTGTTGGTGCACACCTAAATATACCAACAATGTAAACAGATTTAAATACGTTCAAGAGCAGGGGAGGAGCAATGACCCTGACACGAGGTCAAAATGTCAAGCTATGAACTCCCCGTCCCCTGGTCACTGTATGCTTATTATCAGCTATTGAATATAATAGCTCTCGAGACTAGAGAGTTCCAAAAGATACGTAAAAACACATTGTTACTGAACCAATAATGGTTTAATACATTGAATAATCAAAACAACGCTTCAATGTGCAGATTCATGTAGAGGCCAGAAACCAAACCAATCTAGATCGACGCGTTCTTCAAGAGCAATACATACTGTGGATTAAAGCCAAACAAACTGTATTACAACGCATAATAAGTCCCAAATGCTAAACACACGTTTCCTGTAACTAATTAAATGAACATTAAGTGCACTCAAAAACATTGTTGACTACTAGTTGTCTATTCAAAATCATCAATTCTGCCCAATTCTGCCTTTGTGAGCCAACATCAAGTGTCTCCTTGGAAACCCCTTAATGCAGGAATAATTGATAACATGCAACCTGTGAGAGGTGCCACCCATGCATCCAGAGTGGAGGCAAACAATTGTCAAAGCAAGGGCCTACCTGGCCTTCATCTGTTGATAATCACAATAACAGTCCCTCTGTAAAAGTACCACACTAAAATGTAGCTTTCAATATTCGTACAATGCTGATGCAAGAAAGAAGAAAAATATAGGGCAGAGTAGGGTTACCCTGTTCATAGCAGGGTAAAAAAATCCAATATGGAGGTGTCCCGTGTTCTATGATCCAGTGTGTAATACGGAATAAATATATTGTATATACACAGATTCACACGAGTTGAGTATGGGTTCACATAATTATGTGATGTATGCGTAACGTTTCTTAGAAATCTATTTCCAAAAAGTACTTCTGATGGGATTCTTTGGTTGCTTAATCTCCATTGGTAGAGAGCTTGATGCAGCATCTCCCTGATACGGGTATGGTCTTAGGCAAGAAGTCCTTAGCACTCAACCAGGAAAGGTTCTTGCAAGGGCACCAGTCTATCCCTGAATAGGGACTGGAAAGAGCCACTTAAACCTAATACAAAGCGTGCAATAAGAGGAGCTATAGCAAGGTTTGTGTATAATGCAAATGCAGTGTAACTACAAACAAAGAAAAGGCTATGTAACTTTGCATATGACACACAATATGCAATTATGAATACATGCTTATAGTATGCATACATTAGTTCAGTATGGACTCATATAATCATAAAATGATGAATGTGCAAGGTGTACTCAGAAATCTATTTCCAAACTGTACTTCTGAGGGGATTATTTGGTTCTTAATTTCCTTCTGTAGAATGTTTGCTGCTGTTACTCCCAGACATATTTATGGTCCAGTGAAAGCAGTCCTTAACGCCTAAACCTTTGGAAAAATAGGACTAGGACGAGGCTGAGGAACAGCCCACAAAGAGGCTCAGCAGCCAGAATAACAAGACAAAGGGGATAATGTCCACCCAGTATGGGCAAACCAACTTCATGGTACATCTGCAAGCATTTCATATAAGAATCAACAGATCTTTTTATAATTTTATTTAATTGTTCTTTTATAATGCGCTTAATACCAGAGATTGGTGTCTACGCGTGGGATTGGGATTCAAACCTGTGTTGCGCTATGTTGTCGTGCTTTGAAGGCAAACCTGTTGCCCCGGAGCTATCGCCCCTCATCTGAGGAAGTCATAGGGAATCCCCTGCAATGCATATTCACTCATGGGCTGCTCCAAGCCAGCCCTCTAATGAACCACGAGGTAGACACACCAAGGATTTAGCATCCAGACAATAAAGTAGGCCTAGAAAACCAGCAACCACTCAGTTCCACCCACACTGGATGTGTGTTGTGCTGTGGCTGTCTCGGGCCAGAAACCTGACTACACCATGTCAAACCACAGCAGATGCTGCTAATCTGAGCTCCAAGTGACGTACGCCTACCCCCATCCAGGGAACATGCATAAACACACAATAAACACACATCCACACACCTGCGCACTCTGAACCTGAAAATCCCTGGTGCAGTAAGGAAAGAACTGGAAGACATGCCTTCTCTCAATAAGCCCCAAGAATCTGGAACCTCCTCCCTGTCAACATCAGACAACCCCTTCACTTCTACAGTTCAGAAAGAAGCTACAAAAAACCTCCTCTTCGGGGTAAATGGCTCCTCCCTGACTCTACGGTCAACACATCCTCTACTCCCCACCCTTCGTGAGACTGCAAGATCTGGTCCCCACTGTTTCCTCGCCTGGTTGCTTGTATTGGCCTTGCTGCCAAATTGCCTTCCCTCCCTATGCCCTGTTGTTATCTCTTCCTGGCTCTCTTGTTTCTCTACTTCCCTCACTGTAGTCTATGCCCTATGAGGTTAAAAGTGCTCCACTGCTTGCTGAAGCTAGTACAGCGCTCAAGAAATACCCTAAAAATAATAAACTCTGTGAGCACACTTTCTCACCTCTGCATTCTCATATGTCTTTCCACACACAATGTAGTAAGAAACAGTGACATACAACGGAGTAGATTTCATTTTCAGTCATAATGTTTAATGTATAATGCAGTGATACAGGCCCTGATTCATGGAATTATTTGCGTGTAAAACGGGGATTTGTGTGCGATTCTGCCTGCAAATCCCTGTTTTACAAATGGGGAATGTTGGGCAGAATGGCACACAAATCCCTGTTTTACAGGCAAATAATTCCATGGCAGAATGTTGCCTTTGGAGAATAATATCAGAATTCCAGTAATCATTCTATTCTTGTTACAGTTGCTGAACAGTGGAAAACAATATTCTTAAATGGCTGCTTACATGAGGTAATTAGTGTGATCATTTAGTGGAATATTTGCATAGATACATATCTTCTATTGCCATGTCCCAAGGTGTTTAAAGGCAAAGTGGTGCAAATACGACGCTTGCCCTGTTACTCTGATCATTATCAAGATGCATCTCTTTGTCAAAATAACTCACAGTGGCTCTTCTTTTAGATTACTGGTAATTCTGACACTGAGGGCCGTATACACAGAAGTGTTTTATATTGGTGCAGTCCCATTGGAAAACGATCAGTGGATCAGGCCCTGAATGTTTAAAAGAAATGGGGCCTCATTATGACTGTGCCCGTCCAGTAACAACAGTGCCAGTAAGCCTACCGGCACCATTGTTACCGGACCGGCACAATATGACTCTGCGGGTGGGTGCCGTCCCGCCCGCCAGGGTCAGACCTGGCGGATGAAACGACATCCGCCTGCAGAGTTTCACAGAAGCAATGGCATTGTTGTTAAAGGTGCCAGTGCATCTGTGGTCCCCATTCCCATGGGGGACTCCATGGAAATGGGGACTTACAAAATTACTGGCGCCTGACTTCCTGGCCGTCGTGGTCATAATGAGGCCCATTGAATTGACCATTAGGTATTCGAAGATCAGAACGTGTCTGAACATCAGAGACTACAGAAGCAGAGGCATGTGCTTTGAATGTGTTCGACAACTCTAAGAAGATACTTGGGATGCAATCATTAAAGAAAGGGCAAATACTGGTATTGTTTTGTTACGCTTTATATGTTGTTTCACTAGCGCCTTCTGGGATTCACACGTTTTATTCTGTTTAATTTTGTATTCAGTTTGCATACAAATGAGAGTGATGGAAACCGCAGTTCAAAAGAGAAAAGAAGACAATCACTGTTCAAGAGCCACTGTACAAAGCACTCTTGACGATTCAAAAATCGTTTGTTTGAACTAACAATAGTAAAATAAAAGCGATTTAGCACATATTCTATTAACTGAGGAACCTCTCACGAATGAAATGTATCTTCTTTTTAACCCTATAGAATTGAGGCCTTTGTTAATGTGCCATGTTTGACTTATTAAACATGTAGAAGCCATGTTTACGGTAATTCACGTCACTAAAAGAATTGTCAAGAATTGTCAAGTATTAGACTATGTCACTTGGCTACAAACGCTACGCTATTCATGATCTGCCACCATTTGGATAGGAAACTGTATTTATGTTGGTGCATTTTCGAGTTAAATGAGGCAATGTACATATTTGATGCTTGTATCAGATAATTTGAGAGTCGGTTTCAAGTGAGGGTAGAGTTCTGACTCATCCCTGTCCTGGTAATTCCTTCAACTGCATAGTGTGTGCCAGTTGTACAGTTTCCTGTGTATTTTGAACCCGTGCTTTGAGCATCACTACCTGAAAGCACTGTACACTTGGGTCTATGACACGAGCATCCACCATCCCTCTGCAGCTGCCACAACATTCACAATATCCTGTGGCAAAATGCTCAGTCGCTCACTAAAGTCAGGCCGACTAGAGAAGAGTTACTATTACCTGGACTCCTAAACTCAGAAACTGACTCGCCTCAACTGAAACAGGCCTGACAGGGTAGCAAACCATTTGACATTGTGAAGGGCCAAGTGATCGTGAGCAGAAACCAAAATTGATGGATGCATGTGTACGAGCCAACACTTCGCACAAAAGGAAATCCTTTCTTTCCTATGTTGCTTTAAACAATTATTTTTATCGTTTTTGTCAAAACAATAAAGTAAACATCAAACGAAGAAAAGCAATCAGTAAAGTAAGCATCCAATAGGTCGATCGAATTAAGAAGCATTTGCTACGTATAGAAAGCATCCATTGTAAAGCATACACTAATCGCAATTACAGGACATCCATTTGTTCACGATTTTAACATGCTTTCAGCGGCATCCCTGAAATCTATGCACACAAGAGACGAATCAAATGCCAGGGCAACCGTGGTCCAAGGATGAATGCCAGGGCAACCGTGGCCCAAGGATGAATGCCGGACAACCGTGGTCCAAGGATGAATATCGTTTTCTAAACCATCAATTAGGTTGTAACCTTTAGCACAACAGAAGGGATCCAAACAGATTGCAAAAACAAGCAAATTATAAACCTCCTTGTACAATTTTGGTAACGTGGACAGAACGACAGGCGTATCTCAGAAACGTTGTGGATCGTTGGTTAGTTGCAACACAGAGAACATACAATTACTACCCAATGATAACAGGGACTGTCCAGTCAAGGTTCTATACCAAATATCTACTTTATTATTATTATCACAACAGACAGTTCTAGCACACTACAAATTACAACCCACCCTGTAAAGGAATGCAGAAGACAGACAGTTGTTTCAAAGAAGGAAAAGGGATGCATTCGGGATACTGCCAGGAGGGTAGTCGGTATAGTAATTAATCACAATAGTTCAGGGATACTTGTTTGCAACACAAAGGGAGCAATGCGTTGTAAAATGTCACTAGGGCCCTTGGGAGAAGGACCAAGGGGGCAAAACCACAATTTACCTTGTGCTGTAGGAGTTCTTGGTGCTCGACAGGGTCGAGTGGGTTTCAGGGAGCTTTGCAGATTCCAAGGCATAGGGTCATTCCGAGTATGGAGGTAGCCATGCCGCTATTTGTGGCATGGCTACCCCCATACCGGGTCCGGGTTCCCTGAATGTGGATATAGCGGGCCATTTGGATCTTGGAGGGCCCGGTATTTCCCCATTCAGTGAACCCAGGCGCTGTGCATCCCCATTCCCATTCGAGCCCCCATAGGGCTCAATGGGAATGGGGTGCATGCTAACAACGGGCCCATTAATGACGGGCCCGTTGTTAGCATGTTGGACCTCTTGCGGGATCCGCTAAGGACGCCTGGTTTTACCTGGCGTCCTTAGCGGGTCCCGCGAGCGGACCTTGTAATGAGGCGGTAGGGATTAACGGGGCCAGCAGCTCTACCAGCCTCGTTAACCCACTACCGGCAAGGTTTGTAATGACCCCCATAGTTCAAGATGGGAGGCAGCTGCAGGTATCAGGTGGCAACCAGTTCAGTGAGTAGGGCTGGATGGACGGCTGCTGGCTGGACTACACGGCAGCTCTGTGTCAGGAATGGTCATCTCGCTGCTGGTCGGCGTTTCAGAAATACTGGTCGAGGCATCTCGGGTGGCTTTAGCAACTGCAGCATAACAATAGTCAGTGGTGCAGTCGCTTGCAACTCGAGGGGCTCGACTGGCTCAAAAATGTCCATTAATGTGGACGTCGGAAGATGCTTGTCGATGCACTTCTCCTAGCTTCTTCACTAGGCTTGTGTCATCCTTTGAGGTGGACGGCCCAAAGGTGAGGAGAGTGTTTGAAGCAGCTGCCTGTCATTGGTTTGGTTCAGAGACACCCTTGCAATGCCCAATTAGGAAGCTCGCTGTAGGGCCTAGCAGGGCATGCTGTGTGCTGGCTGGGTTCTGGAGCTGCTGGAGGGTCCTCTGGATTCGGTATCACTTGCTGCTCCCTGTGAGATGTTTAGGGGAGGGATCTTGCTTCCCTACTAGAGGTCCTGGCCTTCCTTCACTGGTAAAAGATGTAAGGCAGAATATACTTTCAGCCAGGGTCCAATGATGAGTTCTTCCTTCTGCTTCTAGTGAAGCCTTCAGATGATCTGCCAAAAGAGGGGCTCGTCCCTCTTTTAAAGTCAAATTGACTGCAGGGATTGGTGCACAAACAATCTCCTGTATGTGTGAGGTCATAACCAGAGTGCTCTGCAACAGAAAAAGTTAGTCGCACCCATCTTCCTGTCTGTGGTGGATCAGAGTCTCCCTCTGGTTAATGGAGCTTTCTGTGGTTCCTGATTAAAGTGGTAGGTCTCCCATGAAGCTGTGGCAAGTCCAGACTATCTGGCTCCATCAATCCACATACTCATAATCCTTCTGAATGGGGTCTCCCTACGCCATGACTACTGTAAACACGCAGTCCAAGACATGACATTCCACTGTCAATCAATGCTGAGTGTGGAAGCTGGCTTCAGGTTGACACAGTGCATATAAAAAGGTGTTGGGGTTCTCTGTCTCCGTTGTTAGCATATGCAGCCAGGCCATTGATGGTCCTGTTTGAATTAATCTCTGATTAGTATGTGAATGTTGCCACCAGCTACAGGTCTCAACAAAAGGACATGGTGGATCCATGGAGCCTTTGTTAGTTAATTAGGCTGGCCATAGCAAGGGGAAGGATTGGCCCACCCCCTTAAGAAATGATGCTGTGTACTCCTGGCTTTCATATCCCAAATAAATGACAGATGGCACTGCACCTCTAGGCTGTGTCCACCCAGATGACACAGGTCTCTGCATATGTCAAGGCGAGCGCATACCCACTGTGCGGATGGTCGAATTCCTCACAACACTTTCTTCCATCAGCATGCAATTGTGTGTAAGTTGTGTGCATTTGGATACCCTAGGGGAATTATGGGTATTACTAATCATGGCTGCATCGAAAGCATTTTATAGAAAACATTTCTCATAATGGGAAAGACTGTGACACTCCAGATGCAGCGCAAGGCAAAGCTCTGGTCAGTTGGCACCAGCAGACTGCATGTATCTTATAAGTACTTTAAATTGAGCTCCAGAACATTTGCACCCTAAGGCATTGCCAAATCAAGTGACAAAAATCCCACGTGCAGTGAGGCAGCATAAACAATCAGGAATTGAGGCACGTCCACACTTAAGTACGAAATATAGTATATTCTATGGAGGATTTTCAGTTGTACCGAATCAGCTGGAATAGCTATATCGCTTGTAGACTTCAGCCAATATTCTGACTCCATAGGTCCTACATCCAGTTCCCACTTCTGTCTAAGCTTTAAGAGGGATTGTTGTAAAGTTAAAAATGACCTGATATAATGTTGAAATGGCCTTCTTCAGAATGAGCTCATTATTGATGTTGGCCTAGAGAAGTGAGTGCATCGGGAGATCATACCGTCCACAGACTTATGATCAGAGCTTATCTAAACTGAACATAACAAAATTGGTCATTGGATGTTAGCTCAAAATCACACCACAGATTCGTAAATGGTTGCTGCTTTCCCTCGGAGATCACGTCACCCAGAAACTGGATATATTTCCGTGTCCATCTCCTGGCGAACTCTAAATTCTGGGTTCTAGGGAAAATAAATAGAAGAGCCTTCAGGGATTCTATCCCTGCCAGCCTATTCCTTTCGTAATTGCTATAGGGGCACAAACAATTTGGTACAATGCTAGTGGTAAAATTGCGATATCACAAACACAATTGAGTGTGGATAGCTGAACTTTTTTCAACAACCTAGACAAACTCAAGACCCATATGGGGAAGGAAGACATTGCCATGTGCTCATTCATTCACCACTTCCAACTGAGAGGCCCCATGATATTTTGGGACATCACAAGGCTGATCCCACCTTCCCAGACCCACATAGATAGAGTGCCTAAGACAATTCTTGGTTGGAAGTCTTGACACAGCAGTTTCCACAGCGCTTGTTCAATCTTAGTGAGGACCGCTTTAGGGACAGACACTGGAGTGTTCTGCAATGCATAGATGTATCTAGGTACAGTCATCATTTTGAATAGAGCCGCATACCCAAGCAACGAGAGGGGAAGAGCCGACCAGAGCTTCCCATCTGAGAGAAATCTCTGTTACCGGAATCAGTTCTAGAAAAACCTCAGGATTGCAGCAAATGTAGATGACCAAATACATAAAAGTATCATCGGCTATTTGGAGTGTGCAGTACACCTGGATTGCCGCTGGACCACCCTGAACTGTAAACAGCATCAATTTATCCCTGTTCACATGAAGCCCACTGGGTTGCTAATAGATCTGTAGTATCTCCATGACTCTGCAAAAGGATTTACATAGGTGCCTCAAGAATTAAAGGAGATCATCCACATATAGGCAGACTCTGTCTTCACATCCCGATGGATACCAATAGCCCTCCAACAATGGGTCTTCCCTTAGTCATTTTGCCAGTGGCTCCATGGCCACAACAAAAAGCAGTGGCTATAGGGACACCCCTGGTGTGTCCCCCGTTCCAGAGAAAAAAGTTGAGAAGTAACCCCATTTACTCTAAGCATTGACTGAGGGCCTAAATAAAGCAGTTTAATCTGGTGCAAACATTTCTCTCCAAAGCCCATGCAATCCAGTACAGCCCATAAGAAATCCGAGCAGACTGTATCAAATGCCTTCTCAAAATCAATTTCGATTTTGGTGAGGGGACCTACAAGGGAGCCTGCTTTTTACAACACAACAAGCATGCTACGCATTTTCATCTATGCCTCTCTGCCATAAAACCGTTTTGGTCAGGATAGATCAATGAGGGTATCAAAGGCGGAATGCTAAAATCTTGGCTAAAATGTTCTCTTCCATGTTAATAAGTGAGATAATCCTATAGGAGGCATATTTGTCTAAAAGTTTCCCTTTCTTGTGTATCACCATTAACAGGGTAATTCACAGAATTTCGCACAAAAGTGGCGCACGCGGCTGGCGCACAGTGTGCGCGTGCTAATGTCTGCGCCAGCCACATGCATTAAAATCAATATCCGCACACAGCGTATTCTTGGATTTCAGACTCCAAAACCAGCCATGGCGCAGAGTGGCGCAGCGACCCTGCAGCAGCGCCAGTTACGCCCCCAAGAAAGCCCTTGCGCAAGGAAAAGCCATCAAAATTCCCAATTCATCGCAAAGGGCTGCGCTAACCCTGGACCAGTATACAGGGCTGCCAAACAGCAAACGTTGAGCGGGGAACTTGTATTACAGGGGTGTCGCGGGAAGTTCCACACGCAATTGTAGCAGGGTACGTGTATTTCTGGGGTGCGGGGAAGTTCAACACGCGATTACAGCAGGGTACGTGTATTACAGGGGTGCGTGGGAAGTTTCATACGCGATTCCAGCAGGGTATGAGTTTTTCTGGGGTGCGGGGAAGTTGTACACGCAATTTCAGCAGGGTACCTGTATTACTGGGGTGCAGGGAAGTTCCACACGCGATTTCAGCAGGGTACGTGTATTTCTGGAGTGCGGGGAACTTTTACACGCAATTTCAGCAGGGTACCTGTATTACTGGGGTGCGCGGGAAGTTACTCTCGTGATTTCTGCAGGGTACGTGTATTTCTGGGGTGCGGGGAAGTTTAACACGCGATTACAGCAGGGTACCTGTATTACTGGGGTGCGCGGGAAGTTACACACGCGATTTCAGCAGGGTACGTGTATTTCTGGGGTGCGGGGAAGTTTAACATGAGATTTCAGCAGGGTATGTGTATTACAGGGTTGCGCGGGAAGTTACACACGCGATTTCAGCAGGGTACGTGTATTTCTGGTGTGCAGGGAAGTTCAACACGAGATCACAGCAGGGTACGTGTATTACAGGGGTGCGCGGGAAGTTCCACACGCGATTCCAGCAGGGTACGTGTATTTCTGGGGTGTGGGGAAGTTGTACACGCGATTTCAGCAGGGTACCTGTATTACTGGGGTGCGTGGGAAGTTCCACACTCGATTTCAGCAGGGTACGTGTATTTCTGGGGTGCAGGGAAGTTGTACACGCGATTTGAGCCGGGTACCTGTATTACTGGGGTGGGCGGGAAGTTAGACACGCGATTTCAGCAGGGTACGTGTATTTATGGGGTGCAGGGAAGTATTACACGCGATTTCAGCAGGGTACCAGTATTACTGGGGTGCGCGGGAAGTTCCACACACGATTTCTGCAGGGTTCGTGTATTTCTGGGGTGCAGGGAACTTTTACACGCAATTTCAGCAGGGTACCTGTATTACTGGCGTGCGCGGGAAGTTACACACACAATTTCAGCAGGGTACGTGTATTTTTGGGGTGCGGGGAAGTTTAACACGCGATTACAGCAGGGTACCTGTATTACTGGGGTGGGCAGGAAGTTACACACGCGATTTCAGCAGGGTACGTGTATTTCTGGGGAGCGGGGAAGTTTAACACGCAATTTCAGCAGGGTAGGTGGATTTCTGGGGTGCAGGGAAGTTTTACACGCGATTTCAGCAGGGTACGTGTATTACAGGGGTGCGCGGGAAGTTACACACGCTATTTCAGCAGGGTACGTGTATTTCTGGGGTGCGGGGAAGTTCAACACGCGATCACAGCAGGGTACGTGTATTACAGAGGTGCACGGGAAGTTCCACACGCGATTCCAGCAGGGTACGTGTATTTCTGGGGTGCAGGGAAGTTGTACATGCGATTTCAGCAGGGTACCTGTATTACTGGGGTGCGCGGGAAGTTCCACACGCGATTTCAGCAGGGTACGTGTATTTCTGGGGTGCGGGGAAGTTGTACACATGATTTCAGCAGGGTACCTGTATTACTGGGGTGCACGGGAAGTTCCACACGCAATTTCAGCAGGGTACGTGTATTTCTGGGGTGCGGGGAAGTTGTACATGCGATTTCAGCAGGGTACCGGTATTACTGGGGTGCGCGGGAAGTTCCACACGCAATTTCAGCAGGGTACGTGCATTACTGGGGTGCAGGCAAGTTTCACACGCAATAGGCCCTGTGCAAGTGGGGTACGTGTATTTCGGGGGCGCAGGAGAATACTACACATGAATTGGCAGTGTGGGTCCTCCCAGGTGTTCCCTCTACACCCTCCATGGCCCCTGCAGGCAGACCACACCACAGGGGACTGCCCTGCACCCCTGGTCATGTCCTGCAGGCAGCCCATCCACCATGGGCATGCCCCCAGCCAAGTCACATGTCACCTTGCAATAGTGATCACCAACGCATTACCCCCTTGCACCCCCACCCCACAGCAGTGCAGGGCACCTGCCAGCAGGCACACACTCATGTCCCCCAGCACCCCCACCCCCCAGCAGTGCAGGGCGCCTGCCAGCAGGCCCCCACTCATGTCCCCCTGCACCCCCACCCCCCAGCAGTGCAGGGCACCTGCCAGCAGGCCCCCACTCATGTCCCCTTGCACACCCACCCCCCGGCAGTGTGGGGCACCTGCCAGCAGGCCCCCACTCATGTCCCCTTGCACCCCCACCTCCCAGCAGTGCAGGGCACCTGCCAACAGGCCCCCACTCATGTCCCCTTGCACCCCCAGCACTGAGGGGCACCTGCCAGCAGGCCCCCACTCATGTCCCCTTGTACCCCCACTCCCCAGCACTGAGGGGCACCTTCCAGCAGGCCCCCACTCATGTCCCCTTGCACACCCACCCCCAGCAGTGCGGGGCACCTGCCAGCAGGCTCCCACTCATGTCCCACTCATGTCCCCTTGCACCCCCATCCCCCAGCACTGAGGGGCACCTGCCAACAGGCCCCGACACATGTCCTCTGCACCCCCACCCCCCAGCAGTGCGGGGCACCTGCCAGCAGGCCCTGGCACATGTCCCCCAGCCAATACGTCATCACAATCTAGATCCCTGGCCCTTATGGCCAGCCTCCACATGCCAAAGACCCACCCAAGTATTGCATCCACCCACACATAAATGCCAATTACATGATACAACCCCAATGGCAAGTATGTAAATGAACACATATCCGTCACACACACACAATGGGTGCAAGTGAATCTCAAAACCCATATCATGACACGCATGAAACCAATGAGATAATACCACACATCGAAGTATGAAGAAAAAAATGTATTAAAAGCAACATGAATGGAATTAAAATCAAACAAACGACAATGGAAATTAAAAAAGAAAAGTTGCATGTCTGTAAAATAATGAAAAACAACAAATCATAATCCAAAGGAAAGGTGTCCAAAGCACAGTTCAAAAAATGAAATCCAAGGGAAAAACAAAAGTGAATACCATTGCTCCATGGGGAAATCCCAAAAAAAAAAGTAGAATCCAACAGGGTCCATGATCCCAACTGAAGAAATGAAACCTATCAAAAACTACTACCTAATAAAAAAACTATATACTACAAGCGGTCCGAAATAAAGAAAAAACCAAAGGAAACCTAATACTAACCAAATAACGGGCGGGCAAGTCCAACGGCTCACATGTTGATTTTTCGGGCCAGGGCATCATCAAACTCCTTCTCGATGTCCCGGAGGCGGTCCTCTTCCATGGCCCCGAGGGTTCGCAGGGAAAATGACATCTGGAACTCCAGGTCCCTGTGAATGGCCTCGAGGCACTCGGCCCGCCCCAGGGCCCTGCGCATGGAGTTCTCCGCCCTGACCATCATGAGCCGTGCCTCTTCCGCCCGCTGCCGCTCCGCATCTATCGCATGGCCCAACCACTGCCACACGGAAGACACTCCCACCTACAGCCTGCTCCTGCTGCTGCTGCTGCTGCTGTCCATGTGCCCTGTCCAATGGTGCCTGCACATCCTCCATCTGCTGGTCTCCAGTTGTGGTGTCCACCCCTGCTGGACCGCCAACTCCTGACTGTGGCAGGGATGGGATCTCCACCAAGCTGGCTGTGTTGGTCAGGCCAGGTCCACAGGGGGCCCTAGTGGAATCTGGGCCGGAAGACGATGTGGAGAACGACTGGCGCATAGCCTCCACAGAGGAGGAGATGTCCGCCAGAGTGCGCGTCACATGTAGGAACCCTCCGACCAGGGCCCCTCCCAGCAGTGCCACGTCTTGATGCTGCTCTTCTTGATGGTGTGCATTCTCCGCCCAGGAAGAACGCACGTCATCACGAATGACATGCGTGCGCAATGCGACACCCACCAGGATGGATCCCATACGTTCGGGGGACCCCTCGCCTGCAGGTAGTGGAGAGGCAGGTGATATGGCACTCTCCCCTACCTGCGGACGGGCCTGGGACGGGGCCTCCCTGCTGGTACATGATGGTTCACTCACAGGGTCAAGGACAGCGACATGCACAGGCCCCTCCGTGGGGACCTGTGCTGCCTCCTGACCCTGCCTGGACTGCACCACTTGCACCAGCGGTATCTCCCCCACCAGGCCCCATGTGCGTCTCAGTAGCGGGCTCCTCCTCCTCTGTGGAGACCACCAACCTGGATGTCTCCACACCGTCTTCCGCCATTGGAAGCCCCTGTGGGGGCTCACCCGGCCCTTCCGCCACAGCCGTTGAGGCAGACACAGCACCAGCCCCCCCGCTCCGGGATGATGGTAATTCCTGGGAAGGTGGCTGGGTCTTGCGTCGCCGCCCAGTGGAGGCATCCCCGCCGCTTGGCTCCACAGCACCGTCTCCGCCCTCTTCTTTACTTGATGCTGCTTAGAGGGAGACATAGAACACAAGCATCAGGGTACAGTACAAAATACCCTAGACAGGAAGCAATAACACATGAGTGGCACTGTCAAATGTCACTTCCATCCTGTCATTCCACAACACATGGGTGAATGCACACAACACACATGCAGAAACAGTCCGAGCGCCTGCAATCAACATCAACATCCATGTAGAAGGGCCCCTGTAAACCAATATGTTGCCTTCAAAGTCACATGCATCCATGCCATTTCAAAGTCACACACACACACTTCTCAGGCACACACACACACATGTGCACCATACATGTACAGGACATCAGCACCCATTCCTCACCCCCCCTCCATGTCCAGGAACAGAGACAGCCATGCATTAATGTGTGCATTCCACATAGAGCTCCCCATGTTGCTTTAAAACACATGCACCAACCATGTGGCTCACACATAACTGGTCTCACATGCATGACCATGATGTCCCTGCACACACACATCCATACATGGCCTATGTCACACATACAGGCAAGCATCAGACTACCAGCACACTGCAAAATGCCCTGTCTCACACAGCAATGCACGGCCACTTACCGCTCAACTCCAGATGGGTCTGCTGCCGAAGGATCTGGGCGTGGAGCCCAGTGCCTATGCATTCCAGGACCCTCATCTGGATGGCACTCAGGCGTGCCCAGCCCCCCTCCGCGAGGCGCCAGGCCTTGTGGAGGGTGCTGGACCTGAAGTCCTCCCAGCGCTTCGTGACGTGCTTGATGTCGCGGGTTGCCACCCCCTCCGCGTTGATGGCAACCACTACGTCATCACAGATCTTCTCCCGTCCTTCCTTGTTGGCACGTGATGTTCCGAAGAGGGCATCATAATGCCCCAGGACAGGCTCCACCAGGACACCAACTTCGGTGGCAGTGAAGCTGGTGGCCCTCTGCCTCTTTGGCTGGGGGTTGCCAGTGGTGCCAGATGGTGTAGTGCCCGACATGGCAACCCCAGTGGCAGGAGTGGGTGGGCAACTGGGTCCTGGGGCTGGACTGTGGAGCGATGGAATCCCAGTCGGGAGTCTTCTGAACCAGCAGGGGTGGACACAGCAACTGGACCCCTGCAGATGGCTTACATGCAGGCACCAAATAGCAGGGCACATGGGCAGCAGGCAGACAGGCAGCAGCAGATGGCTGGTGGGAGCGTGCTTGGGGCTCTGGGGGCAGGAAAATGACCTTCTGGGCAGGAGCATGGTCTTCCGTGTGTGTACGCGTGGCCAGCTTGATACAGAGTGATTTGGCACGTGAAAATCTTGCACGTCAGCATGTAAATCGAGGAAAGGCCCTTAGCGCGTAAGCGCGTCAGCACACGTATGCGATATCATTGGACCAAGGGACCTTAGCGCGTAAGCGTGTCAGCACACTTACGCAATATCATTGGACCAAATGCCCTTAGCGCGTAAGCGCGTCTGTGACGTATTGTGCACGGCGTTGCCCTTTCGTGTGTAAAACTCGCCGCGCGCCCCTGAAATTCACGTACTCCCTCGTCCAGGGCCCTTTCGCGTGTGAAACTTCACGCGAACCCCGTACTACACGTACCCTGCTGAAATCGTGGGTGAAACTTCACGCGAACCCCAGGAATACAAGTACCCTGCTGAAATCACGGCTGAAACTTCACGCAAACCCCAGGAATACACGTACCCTGCTGAAATCGCAGGTGAAACTTCACGCGAACCCCTGAAATACACGTACCCCGCTCACCCAAGGCCTATCGCGTGTGAAACTTCACGCGAACCCCTGAAATACACGTACCCCACTCGCCCAAGGCCTATCGCGTGTGAAACTTCCCGCACACCCCCGAAATACACGCACACCCTATTTTTCACACAGCGGGTGTTAGTGTTTGTCGTGTACCCCTTTGCACTTCATTTGTCCTCGAGGGCCACAGTATGGGACATTCAACATGGCTGTATATACATTCTTTTTGTTGGCGCACATTTTGGCGCACATTTCTTTCATGCGCAGGGACACTACGCCTGCCTTCGTGTGGTGGACGTGTTTAGGCCTGTGTGCGTCTTTGCCCGTGCGCTTGTTTGCCCTTTTCGATTCCAGGAATACGTGTTGTAGGCGAGCGTGTGGGCGTTCCGCGCACTTGCCTCCTGTACTTCCCCCGTGATGCCCTCATTTTCACACGTTCCCCATTCCGCGTGTCTCGCCCCATGTTACGCCTACTTTTGTTGTGTGCGCCGCGCTATGTGCGCTTAGTGCACGCAGTTTGAAGACGTGTGCCCCAGCGTGCGCCACGTAGTATTTTGGCGCACATCCTGGGATTTCCTCGCGCACGGATTTCCATGAATCGCTGTGCATGGGTTTCGCTGCTATTTTCGCACTGGCACTGCGATTCGCACACTTTCGCATGCTTGCGCCGGAAATTTCAGCACACATTAATTTCATGAATTGGCCTGTATATTGGACTGTCACAGATCTGGAGGCAACACTGCCCTATCGCTACTCACCAATAACATGAAAAGCATAGCACCCATCATTTTGTTGCCCCATCTTTTCTATGGCTCTGCTGTGAACCCATTAGGTCCTGAGGGTTTACCTGATTGAAAGGTCAGCGGCAGCCAAGAGTTCCTCCATATTAATATCGGAATCCCGGGCCAGTCTAGGTTGGGGAGAAACAGTGGGCAGAGGTAGATCCTAGTGTAACAGACCATCTTTTCTTGCTGGTGATTTACACAGTAAAGATATGTATAGTAATCTGCGAAGACCTCAGAGACATAAAAATTGCCCAAAACAAGTTCACCAGTCCCCGATCTCAACATGTGCACATGACTTGGAGAAATCTCATGCTTCTTTAACCAGGCCAGTATTCTATCTGCTTTGTCCACAGTCTTATACAAACAGACAGAGGAGTCTGGGTATGCCTTTCGGGCAGTATTTGTCACAAAGTTGCGATAGGAGGTCCCAGACTGCAGCAGTAGTCATTGTGACAGTGGGGATTGGTCAGAGATGGACATTGCTTCCAATCATGCCAAATATGCCTCAATATTCATTAGTTTCTCGAGCTTCCTCTTTTCCCTTGCCGCATGAACCGAAATAGCTTCTCACCCAGATCACTGCCTTAAAGCCCTCTTACAAAGTCAGATGGTCTGCAGTTGCCAAGGAATTAAACTCAAAATACTAATTGGTTGCAACTACCAGATTGCCCATTACGTCTAGGAACCCTAGGTAGTATGAATTCAGGCACCAGTCACTTTGGCAGGGTGTCCATGGTTGATGCGAAGCTAAAAGCATTGGGCACTGATCCGAAATACCTCAAAGGAGGTAATGCATGGCAGAGGCCCTCTATGCTGGACAGGGAAGACTGAGTCCCTGGCACAAATGAATAACCCTTTATGTTGGGTGCAGCATCCACAAGAGATCCATGAGGCCCCAAGCACTCGTGAAATTGTACAATTTAGGCAGTAGCAGTCAGTATTCACCTATAGAACCATAATGTAATTAAGGTCTCCTCCCATCACCCACCAATCTACAGAGTGCTTGACGAGTAAATGTTGTATTTCCAACAATAAATCAATGCCAGACATTGGGGAGGAGACATATGCATTAAGTAACCCCACTGTTTCTCCAAGAAACAATCCAGTGTTCAATAAATATCTCTCTCTGGCTCTCTCTGGCACCCACGACCGCCACTTTAATCTCAAATGTCATATATCTTCAGAAGAAATTCATAATACCCCTAGATCCCCTCACAACCCCTGCATGGAACACTATCTCATAATTCGTTTTTTTGAATAAACTTACTATTATTCCTACCTAGAATACAACAGGTGCCTTATCCCTAATAATGAATTGCAACACTGTATCTCTCTTGATTTTATCATATAAGATGTTGACATTCCATAATAGACATGACAAACTTGATAAGTTTTCCCCATGATGTGACAGTGGCAAGATTATATGGAAGCATATACATAAGACTATAATATCTGTTTGTGTTAGGCTATCAAAAGAAAGATGTGCTGATGACAGAACAAACCCCCCACACCCCAGAACCATAAACATCCCCACCCAATACAACAACAGAACTTGGGGTATCTGTCCTCGAAACATTACAAAACGAAAACAAGTTCAACAATAATGCATGGGACAAGAGCTAGCAGAAAAGCACTATGCTGCCCATTGTACAGCACTCCTTTAAGCCCACTCGCAAACCTGCCAACCTTGGCTCTCTTCCAATCTCTCTTCCATGTGCCGTTTTCTTTGCCGCCTTGAAAGGCGCTGGCTCAAACTCTGTTCTCCCGCTAATCATGCTACCTATTTTTCTTACCATGCTCTCTATGACAACTGTATTAAATATAGCAAGCATACATATTTCTCTGATCTTCTCCATAGTCAATCTATTCACCATCGTCGTATCATTCAAACTTTGACTCGCCTTCTTTCTCCTCTTACACCTGATCCTTCCATTACATCATCCCTATCTGCATCTGATCTCACAAATTTCTTCTCCTCTAAAGAACACTCTTTACGTCAGGACAGCCTATCATCACCTTCATATAATTCCTCACCTCTATCCTTTCCTTCACCATCTAATACTGTGTCTAATTTTACTCTTGTTCCAGACTCAGAAGTGGCCCTTCTTTTGGCCAAAGCTCACCCCACCGCTGCCCCGACTGATCCTTTTCCTTCTTTACTCATTCCTAAAATTAACCCGCACTTGGTACATTTTCGTGCCTTCTTTTTTACCATCTGTCTTACCACCTCGACTTTTCCCTCTTCCTTCAAACAAGCACTTATTATTCCTATCTTAAAGAAACCCAGAGCTAATCCCCTTCTTCTCTCAAACTTTTGTCCTATATCCCTCCAATCTTTACTATCTAAGCTACTTGAGCGTCTTGTTTATTCACAAATTTCAGCATTCGTGTCTGATCTATCTCTTCTTCCCCCCACTCAGTCTGGTTTTCGTTGCCGCCATTCTACCGAAAAAGCCTTGACTTGCGTACTTAACTCTCTCCTCTCAGCTCATTATTCAAAACACTCCTCTGTTCTCATTCGTCTTGACCTATTGGCTGCCTTTGACATAGTTAATCATTCTTTACTTCTGGACTCTCTCTAATCTTTTGATTTTCATGGGTCTGTCTTATCCTGGTTTTCTTCTTACCTATCTAATTGTACTTTTGCTGTCTCCTGAGGTGACAACACCTCTTCTTCCTTTTTCCTTGATCATGGTGTTCCTCAAGGTTCAGTCCTTGGTCCTTTCCTTTTTTCGTTATACACTTCCTTCCTTGCCCCTATTATTTCATCCTTTAGAGTATCAGACTACTTTTATGCTGATGATACTCAACTTTTTCTCTCCTTCTCATCTTTCACACAGGACAACCATCACACCCTTTCTTCTTGCCTCTCTGCTATTAATTCTTTGATGACCTCTCACTTTCTTACCTTAAATGCTGAAAGACTGAAGTCTTATTCTTTCCCACCAACACTCTCTCTTCTGTGTCTCTTCCTTCTTCTATATCCTTTCCTCCCTGTAGTCTTTCCATTTCACTCACTGTCCGTAATCTTCGTCTTTACTTGAACTCTAATCTTTCCTTCATTCATAACATCTCCCTCACATTGCGCGCCTGTTGATTTCATCTTTACAACATACGCAAAATTCACCCATTTCTCACTTTTCATGCTACAAAGCTTCTTGTTTCCTCGCTAGTATTCTCTCAACTCTTTTACTGCTCTGTCCTATTTCTTGGTCTTCCCTGCTCACATCTTGCTCCTCTTAAATCAATCTGTTATTATTCTATTCGCTCACTTTGTCTCATCTCTTATTGGGATTAGATGTCTTCTTCTCTTGCCTCACTTGGATGGCTGTCCTTGCACTCTGAGCTCAAATATAATTTTCTTTGTCTAGTTTTCAAAGCTCTCTATTGCTCCTGACTATCTTACCACTATCCTCTCATTCTATTCTCCTTCTCGTCCTCTCTGATCTGCTGGTATTTATAGACGTAATGTTCCCCGTCTCCCTTGTGCTCAATCTTGCTTTCACTCTTTCCAGCTTCTTGCTCCTCTCCACTGGAACCTACTTTCTCTGTGTCTTAATTCTATTACTTCCTACTCTCTGTTTAGTTCCTCTTTGAGGACCTGTCTGCTTCACTCATCTGATTGATTGATACTGGTTGATCCTGAACACTGTTTTACATTGCCGATTTTAATGCATCGTTGACTGTTCTATGTAAAGCGCTTTGATTAAAGGCTCTATATAAAGTATAATACAAATTTAAAAAAATACAGTTCCCACCTATACATTTCAGCTGAAAAGTAGCACTAGCACACTCCATAAAATACATATAGGATTCAAGAGAACCTGGTGAGCTGCAGATCATATCAACAGATTCACTCATCTTAAAACAGTAAAGAACTTGGTTGCATCGGCCGCTCGCATCTCTGCGTCTCGTCCAACAGTCCATCCTGAGCAGATGGCGCCCCTTTGGAGGGGCCCCGGTGCGTGGCTCCACCACCACCTTGCCCCTCCAACTCTAATGATCGGGTCTTGATTTCTGTTGCATTTATATATACTCCAACGCCTGCTCAGTAAAGAAAGTATCTTCAAGTTAGCAGAATAATAAAGTAAACATTTAATGCCAATGGCTACAAGGCGATTATTGATTGCATGGAAGGATTGTCTGGCTTTTTGTAGAGTGTGGGTAAAGTCCAGAAACACTGCATCTCATACGTCCTGCATATCCAAAGATATTTTCCTCTGTGCATCTTGCAGTATTGCATCTGGATCTCTGAAATTCTAAATATTAGCATTGATCATTCTGAGAGGGGGGGGCAGGGCTCCAGATAGTGCTGGGGTAGCCATGACCTGGTGCCCCCTCTCAACAGAGAATACATTGGATAAATCAAAAGGGTCAAACGATTTCCATAAACCAGAATTCCAAAAAGAGTTCAACAGTGGGCTCCTCAGCTCTCTTGGGAAGAGCGACCCTGAAGACATTAGTGTCCATGGACCTATGCTCTTTGTGCCCCATCCTATTTTCCAGGATCTTGGTCTGACTCAATGGCTCCTCCAGCTGACTCTTGATAATGGTGAGAGCGTCATCCACATCAGAAGCCTTGGCCTCCACCTCTCCCATGTGGGCAGAGATCTTCTGAAAATGTTGGTGGAGAAGACCCACGTTGATGCAGAGAGTATCAATTTCTCCCTCCATGGATGACCTAGAATCAGTGATAGCTCTCATCCAAGGAATCCACATTCATCTCAGCCAATGCATAGGGGGCCCCGAGCCAGACGTCAATGGCTTTGAAGCATGGGCCGACATTTTACTTCGGTGACTGGATTTATACGGTTTCTCTTGGTCAGGATGTAGTTAAGAAGGAAGACCCAGTGAGCACAGAGACCAACTAAGGTTGGCACGATTCAGAAAAGGAAGACCTTGAATCTACTGGGGACACAAAGCAGTAGAAAGATGATAATCCAGTCCAGGCATAGCCAACCTACAGGGGTTGAACCAAAAAACTGATCTAGACATTCCTAATAACTATTGGATCAAATTAAGTAAATATCAGCAGCTCTTAGTATCAATCTCACAATTCTTCACTAGTATGTTGATTCAATGCAGCAAAAAACCAGGAGTCCTTGTGAATAATTCACTACCAGAAAGAGACCCATATCGAGGAATGCCTTTCATGGTCTTCCAGGGAGAGAGTTTCAGTCCCTCCCATGCAAGTTCTCAGCTAATGGGAGGAAGGTGGAGGAGCAAGGCAGCCGTGTTGTTGGCCCACCTCCACATCCACACCCCCAAGGGGCAGCCAATATCACCACCATGCCTTTCTGTACCTCACAGGCTCATCTGTGACTCGAATGGCTTAACACGATCACAAGTCTCCACTCAGCCGCAGAGTGCTCAATTCGATCTGCAGGTGGCAGGAATCGAACCTCCATAGTGCACACCACATATGGGCCATCAATCTTACTCTGTACAGCTCAGTGTTCCAGCCGTGTGCCTTGGCTGAATGTGCAGTTATTGGTTTAGCACAGAGCCAAAGCAGAGGGTGACTACATCAGCTCACTGCCCTCTAGCAACCCCGGGAATCCTTTTCTTAGCCATTTCATTCCATTGTTATTCGGCTTGAATGTTCAAAATATAAACAGACAATTGTATGCAAATTAGTCTCAAGCACACACAAAAGGGAGAGATCTATCTGGTTTCTATATGCATGTGGTGAGCTGATATTCCCATACAGCATAGCATCAGATTGAGAAATCTATTGGTCAAACAAATCTAACAGGCAATTTATTCTAGCAAATATGAGTATCTGGGTCACACATGTGCATTAAAAACGTTCATAGACTCATATGAACCACCTTTGGAAAATGCTTCCATTTGAGGGACACACGTATACAATGGGTACATTAGTCACCCTGTTTGTCCCTGTCCATATTTGCTTTTCAAGAAATCTATTCTGAAATTGACATCTCTGGAGCAGTAGACACAGATAGACTCGGCAGTAAATGCAATCACATCTCAAAGCCGCACACAGGATACATTTGACCTCACAATGTTGTATGTGAATTACGTACTCCCTTGTCTTCAGTCTAGGGCACCTATTGTTCCAGGTAGCTTTTGCAGTTATCATCAGTTCCTACCTCTTTAAAGCAGACTGTTTACTTCTCCTCAAAGAACATCTGCAGACTCCCACGATTAGGTCAACATTTTCCACATCTTCCTTCCCTCTCTTGTCAAGATTCTGGAGTTGTTTATCACTTTCAATTTAGATGGCATTCTGGAGAGATGTAGGTGTTTGTATCAATTGCAGGGTGTATTCTGATAGAAACCGTTTTGAGTGCCATCCTGAATGACAAACACCTGGTGTGACAAAATGACTTCTGCCCTGCAGGATTACAAGGAAGAATAGTGGCTAAACCAACCTACTCTGTCCTCACAATACTACAAACCAGCAGTGTTTGCAATAATAAATATGAAACACGCACCTGCATCTTTTGTGGTAACATGGGAAAAAGGCAGGCTATACCTTTGAGAGGGGCGTGCATGTGATAACACTGCAACCCAAATATCAATAGCACAACTTTCCAAAATAGCGTAATGTTCAATCAAGCTTCTGTAAAAATACAATTACTTTAACTATAAACACCAACATCCTATAACTATACTACAAGCATACTTACTAAAAACCATTGCTGTGGAATATTCAGTATGTAGATGATGCAAGCCTTCTGGGTAATGTAGCGGCAGTGAAAGGCAAGACATCACAAACAAGTTCACACAAAAAGGATATGGCTTAGTTAAAGAAGGTGCAAAAGGGTGTAACAAAAGTGGACCAAGCAGGCTGGGACCTCAACAGTACCCTTCTACATTATTTAGCTGTTTCATGGTTTTGAACCATTATTTGGGATGTCGGCTGCATCAGACAGTCAGTGAAGGGAGAATGCACACAGCCTGTCATTGGCTGGACTGGAGTCACAGTGTTCACATGAGTATGCTACCAAGCAGATGTGGATTTACTGATTTATCATCATCAGCCACTGTACCAAAACCCAAGTATGTCTTTTTATTAAACACCAGGTAAAGGTTTATCACAATTATTATGGTTTTGCATCAGTAGTGCATCTTTAAATGCAATTTCTGTATGAAGTGATTGTGCAGTCACAACAGTGGTCAAACAGGACACCTGTGACCTATGAACCCGCTCTCTGCATGAGGTGCAGATCAAGGAGACTGATGAGCAGGGCAAGGTGTGCACAATGCTTTGGTAGAGGGATGACCTACGGGTGATAGGCAGGAGGAGTTTTCTTAAGGAATAACCAATACTACATAATAAATGCTGCTGGATTCCATTTGGGTGTGAGTGCTAGATACGAACTTAACAGCTGTCAACTCCCCACACATGCGGAGGAGTTCTTGGCACTGATTTTGCAAAGTGGCAAGGTTGTACAGAGAAAATCCTTGAAAGAGTTTTGGACTTCACTGGCCGGGTGAGTTAGTGCCAAGTGAGGAAAAAGAATGAATGGGATGGCATAATTGGTTGGCAGTGCAGGGAGTTAAAAAAAAAGAATACTGCATGTTCATATTTCTCTATATTTAAAATGCCGAACACCAAATTGTTTTTTTTGCAATGTGCCTGTTTGTTTTCTGTTCTCTTTTCTATTTTGTAGGCGATGCTGTGATATCATGTGGTAAGATGTATTTCTGTTTATAATTGTTATTAGTACCCAGCGAGAGTCAAGCAGAATGCAACACACATTCTGATTGGATCTCGGGTCCTTACCCGGCTGAGAATCTTTGGATTTTCGGCCGGGATTCCAGCTGGCTTGTCCTCGGCAGGGGTCGTTGCAGCCTCTCAGCCAATGAGGATGCTCGAAGAGGGGCCCCGCTTCGAGCCTCCCCACGGCTGACAGGCTGAGTTCACCCCCACCGGGGACTCGGGTAAGCTTGTTTTTTTCTTTCCCTTCTCCTCCCTCCTCCCTGCCCTCCCCACCCCACTTACCTTCCATCCCTCGGTCCCCGGTGGGGGACAATGGGAGCCTCCTGCCGTGTGGAGACTCGGAGCTGGGCCATCCCTTTTTTTTCATTTCTTTTTCCCCTTTCCCTCCCTCCGCCCTCCCAACCGCACTTACCTTCTTTTGTTTTCAGGAGCGGACACGCTGGAAACGCTTTTGTTTCCAGCATGTCCTCTCCTGATGGCCAAAGTATCCACAATATTGGAACCTAGTTGGGGGATCTGAAACTCAAATCTTCCCTATCATCATATCACAATTTGATTTCTTTCAATTCTATTCAGGTATTGCTTTTTCTTATGGGGGTTTTACTCCACACTGTTGGATTCCTGTTTTTGCTTTATCCTTCAAGGTTTTGCACATAATATGTTGTTTCCCAAATAAAACTTTACAATTTTATTTTGTTTCTTTGGAATGCAACCTTTATTAAAAGATTAGAGGTGTTGATCTAATATCTCTCGGCTGCAGAGGAGATTATATAAGTCGAGAGATAAACTTCATGAAACTGTTTCATAAGTCATATTTGTTAAAAAAAAACATCATTTGGAGTGTATGGACCAGGAATAGTCAAAGACGACTCCTATTCCTTTTGATTCGGAGATGTATTTCTTGATGTGGACTCTGAACCAAAACGTTTTTATAAAATTTACAAAATTTACACGATCCCTTTTCGTGTTGGGATCAGAAGTGTGGCTTGATTTGGGGATATCTCTGATCCATCATTATTCCAATCAGGCCACATGGAAGCTGACCGGTTTCAGTGGTATTGAAGTTATTAGGACCACTTTCTTCAGGGCTAAGGACCAACACCCCTTGGTGAGATTAGGTGTCATTTTTCTCCATTCCAGTCATTACAGGAGGCAAAGAAAGTTGCATACAGGATCACAGCTGGGCCAAATACATCATAAAAAACTGTATGAAGTGCTCTACTGTCAGGGTAGAGAGGCCGATACAATGAAAGAAACAATATCAAAATCTAAAGAATCCTCAGCAACAGTAATGGAGATCAGGTTGGCTAAAATGTAACTTGAGTCTGCTTAAAGTCCAGGCAAAAATAATATGACACCTGATCAGAGGGGAACTCCACAGAGGTTGCCGCCCTCGGCACCGATGTTTCAATCACTTGATACTAGTAATAGGCAGAGTTACATTAGCCCTAGGTACTTAGGAGACAGACCCCGGGCACGATTTTTACCCAATATGTCAGGCATGAGCAATAATCAGAGACAAAATCAAGATCAAAGAAGTAATAGTCCCCACCAGACTTTGGGGACAAAGAGCAGATTTGACCCCAACACCATGATATTTGGTAACCAGGACAGACCACCAGGACAGACCACAGTATGTGGATCGATTTACTAAAAATGGGAATCAGCATAGGGGACAGTACTCACAAAATGAGAGACAGGACACGAGGCAGAATATGAACTATGCTTCACGTCAATACAATCAATCACCACCACCAGGGATTTACAACCAAAGAATAGGTACACCCCACTCCCCGCCCCTCAAGAGTTCAGAAACAATTCTAATAGGAATCAGTGTCCTGAGAGATACCAGAATAGACTTAACCAGGGATTTAACCAGGGGGAGAACAACCAAATATCGGCATAGGCCGCAAAATAAAGATTCTAGAGAAATTGAAAGATTCCAGTGTCTCGAGGCCCGAGTAAAAATGTTGGCTGAACAAATAGAAGGGACAGAAGGTCATAGAAGTGACCTGGTGGCTTCTGATAATACGTGACTAAATATTCATGACACCTGCAATGATAAAAAAACAGATTCCCTTGATCCGGTTTTGCATAATGACCCTGAGCTGTTTAATGATTTAAAAATGAAAATACCTGCAAATTAACATGAGGCAGAAATTGCAAACACATCTAAAAAAGAGGTTTGATTTAACCTAGCGTTGACTCAAATGTTGGAAATTTGTACAAATGAAAAAGGAAAACGAGAAGAACATGAAATTCCAAAGGAACAAAGAGACAGATTTAAGGAAGACAACTCATGCATGGATAAAATAATTGATGAGGGAATAGATGTCAATGTTAAAACACCCTCCCTAGACAATCGAGATGCTAATAAAATACATGCAGGAAGAGGAAGTACTAAAAAGGAGGGTGCAGATCAGTCACCTGAAAAGTTTTCTGAGGCACAGATTTTTGAAAAATTTAAAAAGACTGGTGTTATGCCAAATACCAATAAATGCCCAGAATTAGAAAATGAGCTATCAGGTGATGTTTATACGCATATTCAGTTGGGGAATTGCAGTGTGAACTCTGATGATCCCCGGATGGAAGAGCGAACAGTGGCCACACTCCAAATGACCTCTGAACATGGGGAGATGGGTAAGGCTCAAATGGAAATGGACAGAAAGGAGGGAAACATGTCCTTTCATTTACTGATGTGCTTAGCCAAGAGTGAGAAGGGTCTGAGAAAAGTAAATCCTGAAATCAGTAAAAAAGTCACACTTTTTGTGTGTATTAGAGGAAGTTGAAGACATATATTATGCTCCCATTACTGGGGAAGAGAAGTGCAATACATTTGCTATGATTAACACAGGTGCACAGGCCACAATTATGTCCAAAGAATTGGTAAAAAGTATCAATGAAGGGAGATCTCCACGGAATCAGATCAAAGTGAGACAGAGTGAAGGACCAGTACATAACTTTAACGGTGAGGAGGTGCATATCGAAGGTGTCACTGAAGTTGACATAAAGATAAGAAAACACAGAATGAAACAGGAAGTATTGATCACATCTATTTGTGAAATTCCATTCTTGATAGGAACAGATTGCCTGAAAAGATTGTCTCCTCTCATTGATGGGGTAAATGGGGTTCTATGGTCTTTAAATAAAAAAAACCATTAAGGTCTAAGAAAATAAAGTCACAAAACTGCAGGGTAAATTAATGCCATACTGTTGCCAAATTGAATGATGCAGTGGAAGTGTACCTACAGAATAGCTGTGTGCCTAGTTTCACCGTTATTTTGATGTGTCAGGACAAAATGCAAAGAGAAAAAGAAAAACAATCTGTGCAGATTTATTTGGATCCTAGGAAGAAATGGCAAACTGAAATAGATGAACACACATTGTACTTCTATTTAAAAGAGAAGAAGTGCAAACAGAACACGATCCCTAAAGCAGACACAGACAAACACATCACCACTCTTGCTGAAATACATATGGAAGAAGAGCAGCCATGGATTCATATTGGTATAAATGGCCATGCTAAAATGATAAAAGCCACTTTGGCACTTGAACAGGAAAGGAGTTTTATTAATGAGAAACTACTGCAGGGAATAATGGAAAGGGAGGAGATCCTGAAATTTAGAATTAAAAACCAATACATCTCTGGTTTGGACAATCCAGATTTAGAAAATCAAATTGTAGGAAGTTACATGCTAAAGATTAATGTTGGACAAAAAACCATCTACCACAACGTGTGGATAGTGAGTGGAGCACAAAAAGATTTTTACATGGTAATTATATCATGCACAGGATATGCATGGTGTTAGATTTCCTTAACAGAAAAATATGGTCACGGCTTTGAAGACAAAAGAAAGGCTTATCATTGTGCACAATTGGTGCCATATCCAATTGAACCAGAGGTGAAGAAGGATATTACTATTCCTGCATTCACCAAGCAGGTTGCTATAACACTAAAGCGCACGAATGGACAGCAAATGAAGGATTCTGATGCATTTGTGTGCTTGAATGAATCCATGAAACAGTAAGGGCTGGATTATGAATATACCCCATAGGGAGATATTGGGGAGGGGTCCGTCAAAATGATGGTGGATAATAAAGGATGTCAAGATGTTCATTTAGAAGAAGATTCCGTCCTAGTAATGGCAATACAAAATCACATTATACTGCAGATTTCAACAATATGGTGATTGGGAATATCCCTGAGAGATATGTAGATGTGCAGGGTATGTTGCCAGAATACCTGGATTCTCAACCCAAAGGGATGTTCAAAATTCAATCTGAGTACCGTTATGATTCCAATGAGACAGTGTGCTGTCACCAGGAGAATTGTATGTTATTTGATTTAAATGAAAATGAAACAGGAAATCAGCACATTGAAATGGAGGCTGATATACAAAAATATTTAAAAGTGGCAGCTTTGCAGAGAGATACGGCCACACAGTTGGAAGAAAGCACAGAGGTTCCTCCATTGGAGATTTCCTAGAATTTTCATAAATGGTAGAGGAGCAGATTATGTTAGCAGATGCCTGTGATAGCGAAGAGGATAACAATGAATTGAGAAAAATATTTATGAATTTAAGGAGGTTTTTGCCAAAGACGCCTATGATTGCAGCTTAACTGATTTACATGTTGCCACATTGTTGTCACATTACCAGTGGGGTGTGGTAGAAATCCAGTATTTGTGCAACAATATCGATTACCACTGGCATGCTTAGAGTCATTGGCAGAGATAATTAAAAACTTGGAGTCCAGGGGAATTATCAGACCTATTCACAGTACCTCCAACACTACCATTTTGGGTGTATTAAAGCCAAATGGTCAATGTGCGCAGAACTGAGGGAATTAAATAAAAGAGTGACATTGTCTAGATGGCCACTGCCAATCATTGCTCAGGTGCATGGGTCAAAGGTATTTACCACATTAGATCTTACATCTGGGTACTGGTGTGTGCCATTGGCCTAAGACATTCAGAATTTATTTGCACTTTCATTTGATAAAACGCAATACGCTTGGTCTAGAACACCATTTGGGTATGTCAATAGTGGGAGCGAATTTGGCATATTTTTGAGAAAAGCTATGCCAGATGCAGCAGAAAGAGGGACATTAGTTTATGTAGATGATGTCCTGATAAAAATGAAAACTTAAAAAGTCATTTTGATGAAATTAGACATGTGCTTGACCAATTGTAAAAGGCGGGTGCCAAAGTATCTTTACGGAAAGCCCAATGGTGCAAGAAAAAGGTGAATTTCCTAGGCCATGAAGTAACTGAACACGGGTTAAATCCACAAAAGAAAAAGGTGGAGGCCATACAGAAATTGAAAGATCCTAGAAACATGAAAGGTTTATAAAGTTTATTAGGAATGACGCGATAAAACAGGAAATTTATTGAAAATGATGCTGAAATCACTCAACCATTGACTAAACTATTGAAGCTGAATACGCCCTGGAAATGGGAAAAGGAGCAATCTGCGGCAGTTGCTAAATTGAAAAAATGCCTCATAAAAGCACAAAGCTTGGCCTATCCCATAAAGAACATAGATTTCTTTATAGAAATAGGATTCACTGAGCAGTGTATGTCTGCAGTGTTATCTCAAAAACATGATTTAAACCATAAAACTATTGCTTATGCAAGTAAGGCATTTTCTCAGGTTGAAATTAAATTCAGTGAATGTGAAAACGCTCTTCTGACCACTGTATGGGCATTGCAACATTTTCATCCCATTGTCCAATGGGAGAAGGTGATCATTGAGACAAATCATCAACCATTGCAGTTTGTACAGACTAAAAGGATATCAGGCAATCTAGCACAGTCCAGAATTACTTCATGGACATTGGCATTGCAGGGCTTTGCTGGAGAAGTGAGATTTTGCCAGAAAAAAAGAACCCAATTGCTCAAAGGTTGGCAGATCTACATGGTTGTGCAGCTGAATGTGTATCAGATGAAGTAGAGGCACCTGAGACCTATGAACCCGCTCTCTGCATGAGGTGCAGATCAAAGAGACTGATGAGCAGGGCAGGGGTGTACACAATGCTTTGGTATGGAGCTTTCTAAAAGAGGAGGTCTACACCACTCCAATGGAAAGTCCTCACATATGGGTGCATACGCCAATGCTGGAATTGCCTGATCTTCTTAGATGTTTGCCTATCTGAATTACCATGCATTGTAAGTTAACAATGGCATTGGTGCTTTGAGTCAAATACATACATTGGTGACATCCATAATGACTTATGGTGCTAACTTTCTAAAGGTCCTTGCAGATGTGGGCACAAATGGCTCCATGTCAGCCTCAGAGAAAGCGTGCAGTGCCCCCTTCACCTACAGGCATTTTCTTTTAGGGAGTGCAATGCCTCACCACTATTTTCTCTCTTATTTAATCAACTAGGGATTAAGGAGAGCTTGAGGTCAGTACAAAGATGGCCTCATCATGAGTTGGGTGGTATCCAGGTGGTAATACCATCCAACTGTAATTGTGTTAGTGCCAACCAGTCCGGTACTATTAGTTCCGGTTCACAGGTTGGGTATTAACAGTAAATTCCCATGCTCCATTGGGTCCAGTGTACCCTAATGGTGTATTTTCAGCACAAATACCATGCACTAATACAGCCAGCGGTAATAGTGCCAAAAACAGGGTGCTGAATGGGATTTTTACCTCTAGAAAAAAGCTGGAGGTGACACAGCCTATTTAGTGCTCAACTCGTGATCAGACCAGCCCTTAAACGCGGCAGTATTACATTTACTGAAACATTTAAGGGATACCGGCCAACTCGTGTGAGGCCAGAAAGTCTTGTACAAACTCACCATCTAATTTTGATAAGGAAAAAAAAATCTAATTGCAAGTTAACATTGGGCTATGCACACTATTTAAGATAGTTGGGTTAAATCAGTCAGAGTCCATTTACAAATTCCTGCAGCATGAAGCAGAGTTCCTGTGTAATATTTAATGTAACATGGATATAGGTATACTTTTACTGTACTTTCATTCGTATATCCTTTTACTTTATATAGTGATTCAGAAGCTTTAACCATAGCCGGAAGAATAGCTGAGGGCCAACATGCTTGTCTTGGAAGCAAGACAACACCAATAGCACGGGTTCAAAAACTTATTCTGCGCTTAGAGGCTGGGCTCTGGCATGAATCACAATATAAGAACCAACATTCAACCTATAGCATTTTATTTTGTACTTTAGTGTTTAAATAGAGAGCAATATATGACATAACTCAACTACCAGAGAGCATAACTTGACTTAATAGCTCTGATCAAGAACAAACATGTTTTAATGACACATGGGCCACTTATTACCTGGCCTCCCTAAGCTTCTTGGAATGTAATGCAGCGTGGCAGATAAGGTGATGTCTAAAATTAGAGCTGGCACATCTAGTTTGACTAGAGCAACATCATGCCCCCACCCCTAAAAAAAGTATCAGCCTGTTCACATTAACCAGATGGCTCCATGTGATTGGGCAACACTTTTCTAGTGGTGGTGTTAAAAGCACCCCATTGATTGCAAGCAGAGTGGGCAATTACTTCAAAGGTATTGTTCCTCAATTGCAAAGTGAATTAGAGTGTTTAGAGAGTTTTATATAGATGCAGATTCGATGTTGTACAAACATTAACCCTAGTTAGGTCATCAAAATATGAAGGAGAGTGTTGCAGAAATAAGTAAATGCATGTTGTTTGAAGTACTAACATGGATCCTCAGCCACAGGTGCATGAACATATAACTAAGTTAGTTGGAATTCAAGCTGCTCGACAAATTAATAAGACTCACGAAAGCATGGCATAATGTGAGAAGAGCAATCATACATTTTATAATGTTGCTGTCAAATCAAAGCCTTAAAGGGCAAAAGGTTTTCCATGCAAACCAGTATTGCATTGTTCTGAATGAAACAAGCAGGATCCCACTGGGGGTGACTCTCCTCTGGGGATAAGGAATGGTCAAAAAATGATTCCATACCACCTCCCCTCACTTCAAACGTCCAACATGTTTTGGTTATATAGAAATTGAACATGGCTAGCATGTACAGGAACCTTTTAAAGAGGATTGCTTGGGTTCTGACCTGTATTTGTTGCTGCCTCTTGATAAAGACCAAGACCAATGAAATCTTCTATTCTATTCCAGGTAGGAACCAAAATACAGCTGCATGCCAAACAAGGAGGGGAATTAGCCAAAGAGTTAGAAATGACATTGTGTGCAGACATGTGATGGAGGCATTCGCTCCCTCACAGGAATAGCTTGAAGCCACAGAGTCGGTGTGGTGGGTGGAGACTCAAGGCCGCCCAAGGAGCCCGTCCACTTCAACAAGGCCAGAGATGCCAACGAGCTGATGATCAGTGAGGAAGGAACAAGAACCGAAGGATACAGGATGTACCAGTATTTTCTCCCGCCATTGCTGAAGCCCTTAGAAGGGAAACGCATTGCAGAATAGTCAACCACGCAGACTGCAGCAAAATCAGGGATGTGGATTTGCATGGGCCAAAGAGCAGTGCCGCTGTAGAGAAGGTACATGGCAGCATCCGAGGAGCAGTTGGATGGTAGTGAGGCCACAATCACACACATGCTGAGCTGAGAATATGAATAACCCAGGAATCGTTGATAGAACAGAGAAGCCAAATGGGACCACATGGTGCTAACAACCCAAATTCCCTAAGGGGCTGTGGAAGAAGCAACATACGAAGTGGGGCTAAAGAAGCCCACGTAGGATTTAGAAGCAGTATATCTCCAAATGGGAGAGTGGGTACAGACCAAACCGGGCAGAGCAGATCTGCAGTCCAAACCGTGAGTAATAGAAGCAATAGACCAATCTGAACTAAATAAGACCAAACCAGCACAGGCCTGACCAGCTGAATTGCCCATAAGGGGTTGAGAGAAGCAACAGACCAAATTGGCTTTAACAGGCCTGTAGCCCACACAGGGATAATGAACCAAATACCCCAGGAGTGTCCTCAGAGAAACACCAGGCCAATACTGGCTAAAGAAACCAGAAGTCCATGCAGGGATGAAAAGTTGAATGCCCTGCAAGGGGGTGAGAGAAGCAACAACATAAATAGAACTGAACAAGGTCATAGCCCACATGGGCCTAACTGTGTGAGTACACCATGAGGGGGTGAGAATAGCAACCACACAAACAGGGCTGAGCAGGCCCATAACCCTTACTGGGTTGAGTATAACAATGCCCCACGAGAGGGAGAGAAAAGCAAACACCACAAAAGACCTGAGCAGGCTCATAGTCAACCCGGGGCTGAGACATCGACTACCCCACAAGGGAGTGAAAACATGAAAAATGAGAAAGAGTAGCATAGAAAAGGAGACGACATGAGGCTAATATTGTGAACAACCCAAGAGGAATGATGAGTGAACTTTGTTTTTGTTGTGAATAAAGACCTATCCAGGGCAAGAGGACTCATTCCATAAACCAAAGACTGTTCGGACTACCTCACAAGGCCACTGTCTGAAACAAATGAACAGATAGAAGACATTTTGATTGTGTTGGGCACATTCTGCAAAACCAAGAGCTGGAAGAGACTGTAAGAACTCTTTGGTGGGTGGTCAGAAAACCAACCAGCACAAAGGGAGAATAAAACTATACTAAGGTGAAGCTTAGAGTTTATATCTTTCTTTCTTCTATAGTGGTAAAACAGATAGGAGGTTACCATAGATTTGGACAGAGGATAGAATTTATTGGTCAGAAGTCCCGACGAGAACCCATTTGTAATTTTCAAGCATAGGGAATCCATCATAGAGCTAGGGATTAGAAAAGGTTTTATTTAATTAACTTAATAAACCATCTGAACCAAATATGTCCTCTTTTCAGTCTGCCTGGCTTACCACAAGTGATGTCAGAACAGTGATACAAATTACCCAAGATAGATTCAGACCCACTAACTCTCTTTATGTTTAAACATATAGACACACACGCCCAAAATTGTACAGTTAGGTATTATCTCCTTGTTAGGAGCAGTTAGGAAACACTCTGTGACATTAGAGAGTAGAGCACCGATCAAACACAACTAACCCGTCCCCTGACTAGCAAACTCCCCTTTGGGTCTGAGAAGGATGAGGAGTTAACTCAGTAGGCCCTTTATTGGTTTTTGGACCCCAAAATCAGTGATATTGGGAATATTGCTCCCGGGGTCTCAGGTTGAAACATAACATCCCCACACTCTTTCAATAATCCCCTATAAAGAAGAATTGACAACCAGGCCAGAGCAGAGCAACTCCATTAGTAGACTCTTGACCACTTAGGTGTTATAATCGTATCATGAATGGGAAGTATTGGGAGCGCTCATTAAAAACTTCGAAAGGTTGGCCAACCAATTCAAAAGGGGTGACTCACTTAAAAACGGTTATTTAACTCTTCTCCTAAAGTCAGAATTACGACTGTCCTTCCAGATGATTAATTTGAATGTGACTACCAATTTTGGTGAGATGAAAACAGCTTTCTTAGGAAAGGTCAGACCGAATATTTCTTTCAGAGGAAACTACGAAAACACTCAGTTACTAACCAATGAGACCCCGATGGAGTTAGCAGGCAGTATACAAAATCTTATAAACCAATGGCTAGTGAGGTGGTCCTTACCAACTGCCTTAGAGATCCTGACACAGTGGCAAGTTGTCAATATTTTGGATACGTTGTTAGTTCTATGATGAAAGCCACCAGCATGTTTTGTGTAATTTCATGAATTATATTGCATTTGCACCAACGTAGAAAATAAAAATCTGAACACAAACATCTGGTCATTCGTTTCACCATTAGAATTGCTGGCTGTATCTAAAAATTATTTTTTTTCCCAGGTCACAACACATTTCAGCAAGACAATTCCCCTTCTGCAGCAACGGTGGATGCCATCTGGTCTCATTCCTTCTGAGGTTAATTGCATGGCTATTGTTGAGAAATTCATCGTCCAACAGTGCTCCGGGGATTTAATAATATACTTTGAATTGGTTAGATCTCTCCAGACTGTGTGTAGTGACACTACAATCTGATCCACTAGAATCTGGCACAACGTTTATCAATGGATTTGCAAATGACTATCTTGCAGTTCATTGTTATGCAAAAGCGTTAGGAGCAGTTAAATGTTTAAACATATTAAAAATCACCCAGATGTTAAACAAGATGTTCTTGGCAGAGACCTGAGAAACAATAACACATTATTGAACGAAAAACTGATTACAGAAACGTTGCAACGGTACAATTGCAATTTTGAACAGTGCTAGTGCTAGGGGAAAGCACTTCACTAGTGTAAACAACTTTGCTTTAAACTCATATTTACACCTATGCAAAGCTAGCCAAAGAGTTAATACCGTTCCTAATTATCACCAGGCCACACTTTGAACTTGTGCAAAAAAAGCATACAAAAAATGAGTTGTTTGCAATAGAACAAAGTACACCTCAGTGCCAACGCCGTACAGTATTTCACTTGTACCAGTCGAAGGTTTCTGTAATTAGGTCTTGGAGTGAATTGCTACTATGAACAGGTTACATCAAGGTAATTGCACCATAAGGATGAAGGAACAAAGTCAGAGTAGAATGTTTGTATTTGTGAACCACAACACAGGTATGTTTAACAACCACTGATTATGTTAACATGTATCCTTTGTATCCAGGAGAAAAAAAAAAAAAAAAACATATGTTGCAATTACAAATTATCAAAATGTGTATGAATCACAAGAATGGTCAGAACTACATCCAGTTATTCAGTGTTAGCCAAAGAGAAGAAGAAGCCCAAAACACATTTGGAGGATTGGAACATATGTTAATGGCCAGATGAGAGAAATAAAAGACCCAAGCCCAGCAAAACAATTGAACCTGATCAATGGGTTATATGTCATCACTTCGATTTGTGTACGTCACCTAACCAAAAGACCTATTTTTTTCGGTCGATTTTATGCAACCGCACCCTGCAATGCCCCCCCACCCTCTTTTCTCATTTTTAGTGAAAATCGTGGGGGTTTCCCCACCGAAACCCCCTCCTTCAGCCCCCACCACCTCCCTCCCCTCTGAGGCCCTGCCAAAAACACACACACACACACTTTCAACCCACACATACACAATCACACACACACAAATTTACCTGATCTCCTTTTGGCTATTTCCGGGCCCTGGTGTACCTGTCAGCCCACGCGCACACTTGTATGCATCACAAGGGCTAATGTTTCACTTTAGAAAGGCCGCTCTTTGCGGTCACAGAGCAGCCTATCTAAATTGTTTTTTTTATTTTTTTTTAAAGTTCTATTGACCTAATACCGATCAGTGGGTTGTTACCACCCAGTAAGTCCACCCAAAACAATTATTTGTCTTCATTAACACCCCTGTCATACAAACAGGGTGATAAGGGTTGTTTTTTTGGGAGGAAATGCGGGCTGCAAGTGGCAGCCTGTAGTTTTCCTTTTGAAAAGAAACTACTACAAGATGGCTGATATCGAATTGTCAGATGGGTGCCTAGCGTGGAGCCTGTCTTCCATTTCCTAGGTGGCTAGAGCCATAGGTGAGACATTTGGTAAGGTATCCAGTGAGATCACAGAGATTGGAATGGTGTCAGATAAATGTATTTGTTACTAGTGTATGCAGAGATGGGATTTGAGGTTTCTCTGCCTGATTCCTGGGGGGAAAGGACAGGTAAACGAGGCTAGAGGTGAACGCCGGAGGAGCAGAGTAGGGAATGCCTTCATTCTGTGCAATCTTATCAGCTGGCCACCCTCCACACGGTGCTAAATTGCCATTCACTATAACACTTTTCAAAGAGTGTGCATTCAAAGTCTGAGGGCAAATAGAAAAAGAAGAAAACACATTTAACAATTAATGTAAAGTTGACCTCATGTCACGTCTGTCACTGGGAGCTGGAGTCTGGTAATGGAGCAAAGCATACCTGACCAGGTGCGGTCTGTGCCTGTTCTGTGGTAGAGCAAGAGACAAAAGGTAAGGATATGGCTCCGGCTGGAGTGGGCTAGTTACTGTGCTGAAGAGATGGGGAACATGACTGGTGAGATAGAATGAAGAGTCGTGGCATGAACAGTGAAGGACCAGGAAACACAGAGCTTCAAGCAAGTTGTAGCAGAAACCAAATGCACTTCATAATCGGAGCAGCTGACACTTTTAGTGAAGAGGCTTGTAAAGGAAAGGTTTTCAAGCAGCGTTTCTTCATTAGTTCTACTTATGGACAAAATTATGGATCTGCGTGAAGTGGTCTGCACAAGCACAAACACGGCTCCCCTGGACATTGTGCAGACATTAAAGCCGTTTCAAGACACCATACGTGAAGACTGTAGACATCCTGTACATATGTTCCTCAACCCTGAGGGCATGTATGGTCTTGAAGGAGTAATGCATGCCAGGAGATAACATAATGTTTTCTGTTCAGATTACACATCAAATATCACCTAGGTCAAAGTAAGAGCTTTGCTTATAGGACTCAGGTCATTAACACTAAATGCCCCTGAGCCTATCAACATAGAACATGCATCTTCTTCATTAGCCTTCACAATGATACCCCCGCGTGTTTAAGAATGTGTGGTGACTTGTTTTCAGGGCGTGCACTGGTTGAGTTGCTTGATGCTTGTTGGTCCCCAGAGACAAATGGGCCACGTCAGTGTTGCTGTGGGTAGATAGTTGGCATTTTGGTTAGTGTGTGGTTTGAAGGCCAAGTAAGAGATGGGGGGTTTTGGGTGTGAGTGGATCGTTGGATATTTTAGGAGTGCTTCTGTAAGGCATATTATGGGTGGTGTGGATAAAAGGTCTCTGCATTCTGCAAGTTTAGAGGAGTGTAGTGTTTTCTAGAGTGAACATGGTCGTTAGTAGTGAGTTAAAGTTCAGGTCGGAGCAGAGATGTGGCATGCATAAATGGTGTTCCAATTCTATACGAATGGCCGGCTAGTGGTTTCAGCCTTGAAGGACACTTTCCTTCATACATCTCTGCCTTTGTCTGACATGTGTATCGTGGGTCTAGTTTTGCTTCCTTTTGTCAGATGGTTGTTTGCTTGTTGGTTTATTTTGTAGGCTGCATTCTTAAAGCACACTTTTTCCTGTGACTGCATCAGCCTTACATGCATACCTGGAGTCTAGGTTTTCTTTCCTTTTTTGTTTGGCTCTGTAATCAGTCCATGTCATGTTAGCTTGGAACCTGTGTGATCAATTTTAAGTGACTCCCAATTTACTTCTGTGTCTCGAATTTCTGTGTCTTGTATTTGGGCCAACTGTGTTGGTGAGCCATGTCTTGTATTTGTCCAGTCTGGGTTAGGGAGCAATATCTCGCACAGACTGACCGTGGCGCAAGTGAACACATCACCCCTGCTGGTAATTCCTGCCTCCCAGAATGTACAACAGGGGAAGAGATATGGGCCATAGTTAGTCAGAACAGCAGGGGTAGGAAAGGGTATTGCGACAAAATAACCCTACTAAAAACTCCCACTTCTGCATCCACCTTCTCAGTGAATGGTGTCAACCGATCTGAAGCTGCCAACAGCGCATCACCGCTCTTTTGCTGTTTTCTCCCTCTCAGTCCTACTAACTAAGAGTGCACTGTAAAATAACTGAAGGAACATATCTGCAAGGAAGCATCATATATATATATATATATATATATATATATATATATATATATATATAAATTCAGTGAAAAAACTTTGTTAAAGGGACGTTATGGTTCCAAGTAAAACCTAAAAACCCTTGAAATTCGCCAGTTATGGTAAGCTAAGCAACCATAACTCGCGCCACCACCGTGCACTGCTAAGACTAACACCCAGGTCATCAAAGATGACATCACAAATGTCATTGATGACATCACTGATGACATCACATGTGTATGTACTTCTCATGAAATATGTGTAGAAGGGATTCTTATTATGTTGCGAAAAAAGTGTCAAGAATCATTGCAAGAAATATACCCTAATAAGTGCATTGAACGATGCATTGATATAAATAGCATCCTATTATGGGGTTCTATCTAGTATACTAAGCTACTCATACAGAAACATAACATTGTGTGCAGCGTACAAGATGAAGGTATGATATTCGTAATGTTAATATGTTGAATAATGAAATGATAATTGTTTTCTTAATAGATTTTAGGTACAGTGAAATATGTAATAAGTAGCTAATAAAACCCAAGTATTACATAATTGCATTACTATAGACAAAACACAAAGACACAAGAACACATACCAATATGGGTATATACAGGGAAAGTGAAGTTAGCAAAAATGCACAAGGAGTGGCAGAAACAATTCATAACTTAATTGATTAGTTTCATGCAAATAAATGATTGCTCTGTTTCAAAGCTGCTATTGACCCTATGTATATGTATCTCTTGATGTGATTGGACCCTAAGGAAAGTAGTGTGAGTACAATGTATACAAATATGAGCATATATAGGGAAAGTACAGCCATAAAAAAAAACAGAACTATCAGAAAGTGCTCATAAGTCTAGGGATTATCTTTATGCACAAAAAGGATTGCTGTCTTTCAAGCTTGTGTTTTCCCATATGTATATGTTTCATATGATGTGCCTGTACTCTAAGGGAATTAATGTAAGAACCTACTAGAAGGATATGTCTACAAATAAAATAAAATTCTTAGTTTCTGACTGTTACTGAAGAAAACCATGTGGCCTAGATATGTCAGCAAAAGAAAAAATAGTGAGCCAGACATGTGATGTCATCAGTGATGTCATCAATGACATTTATGATTTCATCTTTGATGTCCTGGGTGTTAGTCTTAGCAGTGCACGGTGGTGGCGCAAGTTATGGTTGCTTAGCTTACCATAACTGGCGAATTTCAAGGGTTTTTCGGTTTAACTTGGAACCATAACGTCCCTTTAACAAAGTTTTTTCACTGAATTTCATAGGTTTTTAGTAGCGCAACTTAACCATAACGTCCCTTTAACAAAGTTTTTTTCACTGAATTTCATAGGTTTTTAGTAGCGCAACTTAACCATAACGTCCCTTTAACAAAGTTTTTTCACTGAATTTCATAGTTTTTTAGTAGCATAACTTAACAATAATGGCTTTGACTTTATATACATGTCATATGGAACTGACTAGATCTCTTCTTATGAACTTGATGTCCGCGAACTTATTTAATGTTCGCGGACATGTTCGTAGAACAGTACCACTACCTAAAAACTGTGGGGGGGTGGTGGGGTATGTTTGATTGTTATATCACAATATAGGAACATTTAACAAATTCAAAAAGCAGCACACAAACACATTATATATAGTAATACATAAGAAATGTAACCCATATATGTAACACACTAACCATTCATTTAAATACAATATGTTCTGAAATGGAATATACCACAAGAAGATAAATTGGCTTCCAACATAATTACCTCACAGACACAACAGAACTGAGAAAAAGACCAGACCCACTGAATACATAGGACTTATCTTACCAGAAATAGTAAGTGTACTTCATTTTACTCATATATTTATAAACTTTCTGTATTAGATTAAAAAATATATTATCTTTTTTTTTTTTCTCACAGAAATGTCTAGTACTCTGGAATGGCTAGAGGACAATTTCCCACATGAAGAAATCTCACAAGATAGGGAAACTAATGGTAAACACTTTATAATATAAACCATTTATTTATTATTTTTTATATACATTTAACATATATATTATTTTTTTGTACAGAGCATACCAGAATAGAAAAAAACTTCAGAAAACCCTGTTATGGATAACAGTCTTCACAATACAGAAGAAAAAATGGATGTATTGTTGGCTAATTTTAATAATTTAAAAACTTTTGTAGAAAATATTTTCAAACCAAAAACCTCATACCATTGCCCCACATGTACTTGTCCCTCCTCACCATATCCCAGTCAATTATCCCCAAACCCTCTCCATAATCCAAAACGTTTTGATGAGATTTCCATCCCTTCTTCACCTAATACCAATCATGTTGAAACCCCAAATTCTCCTGTTTTTGTTTCTGTTTCTGCCTCACCTTCTCTGTCATAAATTATTAATATATGTTAAATAAAGTTGAATTTTTATATTGTATTGTGAATAGTTTCCGTTTTTTTTTAAAAAAACAAAAAAAAATGTGTCCGCGGACAGTGCAAGTGTTCTGAAATGTTCGTACATAAACGAAAATGCAGGTGTCCTGAAGAACACCACACCTGTTCGTACTGTTCGCTAGCAAGTTGAAACTGTTCTAAGAACACACGTGGTGTCCTGAAATGTTTGTAAAGAAACAAAAATGAAAGTGTTCTAAAGAACACTAAATCTGTCCGTAATGTTCGCTATCAACTTAAAACTGTCCTAAGCACACAATTGGTGTCCTGAAATGTTCGTAAATAAACGAAAATGATGTGTCCTGAACAACAGTACAACTGTTCATAGTGTTCACTAGCAACATGAAACTGTACTAAGAACACACGCGGTGTCCTGAATTGTTCGTAAACAAACAAAAATTAAAGTGTCCTAAAGAACACTATACCTGTCCGGTACTGTTCGCTAGCAAGTTCAAACTGTTCTAAGAACGCTATTGGTGTCCTGAAATGTTCGTACGTAAACGAAAATGGAGGTGTCCTGAAGAACACTATACCTGTTCGTAGTGTTCGATACCCAATTGAAACTGTTCTAAGAACACAACACGTGTCCTGAAGAACAGTATATCTGTCCTTACTGTTTGCTACCGGTTTAAACTGTTCTAAGAACACACGCAGTGTCCTGAAATGTTCGTTTCAGGAGTGACACACTTTTAATTACTTCAGAACCCGAACAGTGTCCGTAGGACATCAATGCGCATGCGCTAACCAATCTCTGTGCACTTGGTGTCCTGCGGACAGGCGCTTCCTTCGCGGACTAGTTCGCAAACTGATCATATGACCGCGCCCATGCTCATCATGTGTCCTGAAATGCGGACACTGTTCGTGTCCCTGAACAATTTAAAAGTACATTATCAGTTAATCCATAATATTTTTCAATAAAATCTCACCATGGCACTAGTCCCACATAGCAATCTTGAGTTTCTATATACCTTTTGAAACTTTCCGATCCTTTTTCTGTGTTCGATCTGTCCACGGCAGTGCGCATGTCCGCGGACAGCGCACAAGCACCCCTATAAAAAACCATGCCCAAGAGCTTATTCCCATTGTGTTTCTGGCTATTCTTCAGAACACAGTGATTTTTGCTGCCACCTGCAGACTACACCATCATCGAGATGGCATCCTTGGCTGCTGAACTGCCACTTGGTGCTGCACCTGCTTCAGCACCACCCCCAACCCCTCCACCACCACCACCTCCCCAAGGGCCTGAAGAGGGGAACAGGAGTGAGGATGCGGAGGAGGAAGAAGAGGATGATGAGAATGAGGTAGAGGAAATCCCTACTACCCGCACTAGGCGTGAGTCTTGGGTGTGGCGGTTATTTACCATTCATGGGAATGGTCCTAAGGCTCGTGCGAACCTTGTTACCTGCAATGAGTGCAAAATGATACTCAGTCGCGGGAAGCACGGTAAGTACAGCTTTGGGACCACTACTATGAAGCGACACCTGAGGTCATTTCACTCTGGGGCTATTCGCAGGGTTGTGCCTTGCGAAGAACATAGCAGGTTGATTTCCTCTACTTCATCCTCTGTTTCTGATCCTGTCACCACAAGGACCACCTCTGTGGGACAGCGTCTTTCTCAAGCTGCCTCACAGGCCATACAGAATGCTGATGACCCTTACCTTTCGAGGGTCACAGTTGTATGTATGTACTGTGACACAGTACTCTGCAGGGGGGAGCGACTTCGGAGTGCTTTTGAGACTATCGTCTCAGAGCATGAGAAGACCTGCTCACTACCCAAATAAAACCCACTCTACATCTTCCTCTCTCAGCTCGCCCTTTCTTATCCCTGTGGTTGGTGTCCCCCCTTTACCCTTCTTTACCCTCCTCTCCTAGTGTGTCGTGTCTGAAAAACCCGAAAAAATACAAAATTACAAAAATCAAAAAAAGTAAGGCTCTTTTCAGAGCCGCCTTTCCCAGTTAAAAAATAGAAGTGAAAATAAATGAAGCAGGGCTCTTTGTATTTTTTAGAAGTCCGCGGACAGTTCGCGAACATTAAAAAAATTGGGTTGCTACTCCATCACAAACATTGTAATTTTCTCTGGAAAGAAGTGGTGGTTCTGAAAAGAGCCTTTGGGTGGTGTTTGTAAGTCAAAAATTGTAAATGCTTAACATCTACTTCAAAATCGTTGTTGTAATTCCAAAAAAGGTCGCAATGCATTTTGTACATTTCTCAGAAAAATCTGATTGCCAGCATAAGTAAGATGGACTCCATCTCTGCGAAAAATGTATGTACTACAAAACATAATATTTTCATTGTGAAAAGAAGACATGCAAAAATCTCTTAGAAAGCCACAAACAGCCTTATTAACATTGTGCCTTGCTTTTTCCATTTGTGGACCAAATGAAGAAGAACGAAGCCACATTTGTCTCTGCGCAATCCGTGAAAATATCACTTGAGAATTAGGAAACATGTCCATAAACTTCCTAAATCCTTCTTTCATAGCAAATTGCAAAACAATTCCAGTCACATGTCCTAAACTGTTCCCTCCACAATGAATTACAATTATGTCTGTATGTTGCTCTGTCTCCAAAGTAGCACAGAGAAGTAGCAAGTCCAACCACTTCATTCCACGTAATCCATGCCAGTGTACTTCCACATGTGGGAATCCAAGATCTACAGCTACTCCACAGCTTTCTGCATGCACCTTCAACCAATGTATCCACGAATCTCCTAAAATCCAAACAATCTGTTTTCTGAAACACACAGCCATAGCTATCTTTTGTTCTCTCAGCAAAAAGAGTATCTGAGAAAATCTCTCCTGGCACAACACACCCACCAAACTTTCCTGACCAATCCCTTTCAGTGCTTATTCTCATTTGCATGACTTCTGAACCCAAAAATCCCCGGATGTAACTCCCGATGTCCGCGAACTACCGCCACGTCCGCGGACATATCGTAACATGAACAGCCCTTCTACCATTTCCACTACACTCTCTCTGCCATTCCCTCATTGGATGTACCTCAAAAATCACATGACCATGCACCAATCACATTCAAGACCTCTACATTTAACTGCATCATCATAGATCAGCACTGCAAATGTACTCTGAATCTCTCTGAGTACAAGTGTCATATTATTGGCAAGCAGCATCTACCAGAAATACTGTACAAGTCTTCAAGATTTGTACCTGCAGCTCCATGCATATCCATATGCATGAACACAAACTTCAGGTATGCATATTTTCTGTATAGTAGATGAACACATTTTCAAACAGACTTTTACCTTGTAAAATCTGTAAAATGAATTTACTGTACTTTTTTCAATTTCCTAAAATCAGCTATCACTTATAAACCTTTATACTCTTTACTTTCTTTATACACACACACTCAAATCATGTTAAACTAACATTTTTTAAATGAAATATATAGACTACATATATTCAAACAAAATTGCATGCAAACACAATCTATGTTTAAACCTTTATAAAAATACTTATACAATTTCATATTTTTTGTTTTTATTTATTTATTTACTTAATTACTTTAAATTAGACATGACATTGAGGCGCTATTACCTAGAACAGTTTACTTACAGAAATAGTGGTATTCACTAATATATTATAAATTTCACAAGACATAGTAAAGATATTTTTTTTTGCTACAGTTAGTCATTCAATACAATTTGTTCATTAAGATCATATCATATGTACTAAACTGATGCAATGTATCTTATGTAAATAAATTAGTTTAATGGTTTTACAGAAGGCACTGAGGATTTCAATAAAAAAAATCAATATCTAAATTAAAAACAGTGCTATATACAAACAAAGTTACTAATTTGAAGCTTTTACAATTGCAGTGAAGACCAGTTTCCTGAAAAGAAGCAGCCGAATTCGAAGAAGAAAGAAAAACTAAGAAGTTACCTGTTAATTTTAAAAAAAGTAAGTAAAATATCACCATAATATTTGTATTATTAATTAAATATGCTATAACATTAATCCGAGCTATTTCGGTTTCTAAAAATAGAGATTTTGTACCCTTTTGTCCAAAAATGTCCATGTCTTAAACAGCGATTTACAGCCAGAATGGCCCACAAATTTCTATTTTTGGACACACAAATTACCCAACTGAACCACTACAATTTTCATATTATAGAACAAACAACTGTTTTAATTGTACACATTAAATTTACTATTTGTACTTTTCCACACCACTAGCTTACTTTATTTTTGTCATCTGAACCCCAGTTTAGTAACACATAAATTCAAGAATACCTATCCCTACTAGTTTTAGTTCCCAATGCACAATCACACACCATTACATACATTTTTATCATCTTACTCAAACACTCATGCACACAGCACACATACATTCCAGAACACCCCAACCCATATCTTCTTTATTTTTTTCAACAGACCCTAAAGAATGCCTACCAAAAGTCAAGTACGCAGAAAGCAACGCAAAAGTAGAGCAAATGAAAATAAAGGTGTCCAACATAAGCATCCATCTCTAGCAGAATTTGTAAAAAAAAGTTGAAACAAAACAGCTAATACAATCATTTAGTGAAACACAAGAAGTTTCAAGTACAACTTCGCTTCCTCTATCAAAATGTAAAACAAACCAAAAAACAATTAACAGAAAATCAGCTATCAGTTCAGATAAAACTACTTCTTCAAATTTTAATATAGCACAAAGTAAGCATACCAAGAAAAGTATTTTAGCCAAAATATACCGTCACAAAGTCCTTTAAAATCTTATAAAAACAGGAGAGAAATCAGGTTCAAAGCTTAAAACCTATCGTAGGAAATTAATCTTAGAAGCATTGATGGACAGTGCAATTCTTCTCAAAAGAAATGTATTTATTTTACTGTTAAACAAAATGAAACCACTAACAAAACTAATAACAAAATTACCAAAAAGACTTCTCAATAAGCGAAATATCAAAGGAGGTGAATGGAATCACACTACAAGCACAGAACCATGTTTTAATGAAGAAGAGTACAAACAAAAGCAAACTAATACAATTGCCATACATAGCAGTGGTCGAGGTTATGAAAAAGTGAATAATACCATAATGGAACAAGAAGTACTTCTTACAAAAATATGCCCTGAAAACTTAGAATTACCCCTCCATTCAACTGAATCAGAACATCTAGTGTGCAAATGGCCATGCACGTGAATGTGTAACATTCCCAAACAATGTTTCAAATTTTTACGCCAATTCCTCAATAAATATGTAAAAAGCAAAGACAAAATCAAAATTAAATTACTGCAAAATATAGATACCTGTCCAGTGCGCAAGTACACAGGACTACAAGGACATTAATTGGCCTGCATTACAGGACCTACTTGTAAAACCACTTTCCATGATATCAAAAGGATATCAACACATCATTCAACTATAAGAAATCTAGTCTATAAACTGTACTATGCTAAAAGTCCTGCTTTAGCACTAGCAAAGTTAAATAACATCCTTCTACATGGTACAGCAAAATACCTACTTGAAGAAATTCACTATATCCAGAAAAAATATTTTGGAAGTGAAAGCCATTTACAGAATGAAATAGCTTTAAACCAATTAAGCAACAATTCTACACATGGCAACCTTTTGCTAAACACATACAAAAAAGAAATACTAAAAGTACATCAGCTGAAGTACCAAACCATGTATGTGTATGTTGCCGGAGAATTTTTTATAAAAGTAACACAAAAACTGTGGTCCTATCATACAAAATAGAAGACAATGAAGATTCTAAATGGTTTGAATTAGCTCTCTACCTTGTAGCAGAAAACAAATATGAAATAACTGAATCCTTAATACTTTGCAGTTATTGCACTACAAAACCTGACAACAACCAAACTCCTTCACGTTCTATCACAAATAATTTGGAATTATACCCAGTACCAAAACCTCTACAATAACTTAATTTATATGAGAGCATCATAATTCAAACAGTACACCCATTTCAAGCAATAATACGCCTTCAACCAAAAACAGCAACATTACCTCCCTCTGAATTGATAAAAGGCATTCGTGGAAAAGTAGTTTATTTACCATTAAATCTAAAAGAAAATGTGCACGCTCTAGGAGTGCAACATCCAATGCAGCAATCTTTAATTATATTAGTAAATGGAGTACCTACAAAAGACAAAAAAATATGGCAACAGCTGGTAGATTTATATAAAGTTAGACAAGCCTTCCAATATCTTAAAGAGAATAATGAATATTACAAAGAAATTAATATTGAAGAAAACTTGAAAGATACAACTGAAATAATTCAAGAAACACAAGAAGCTGGTCAATTTGAGCTACTAGATCCTGCTACAATATCAAATACTTTAGACCATTATACAATTCATCCTTTGCACTGTAATGACACCGTACAAGATGTACTGGAAACTTACCAAATGTGTCAAACAAAAGGATCGCCAATCAGTATATGGGAAAAAAGTATAGAAGCATGTACTTTTCCTCTACTCTTTCTGGCAAAGGAGGAAGGTATGATGATAGACCTATTCAAATATCAGCTCCAGAATACCGCTCATTACGGATGTATTCTGAAGATCCCAGATTTAGACAAAATGTGGAATACATATTCCACCTACTCTTTGAAAGTGAACTAGCAACTTTATGTTACGGAGTTGCACACATATTAAAATCAGGATCACACTTTCAAAATATGACAGCTACACAATTATGAGAGAAAGTGCAACAAAAGGATGAGGTTTTACAATCAAATATTACAAATCTATTAGCAAATATGCGTGATACTAAAGAGTACTGGTTTCAACGTCATGGAGATGTACGTTGTATGATCAGAAACCTTGGCCCACCCACTTGGTTTGTTACATTAAGTTGTGCAGAATGTGCATGGGAAGATTTACATGATTTCCTACGTATATCAAATACAAACAAAACAAACATAGATATTCTAACACCTGGAGAACTTTGTTCTTTGGATCCTGTTAATGTTTCAAGATATTTTCACCATCGCTTCATTGCTATGCTACATTTTATTTGTAATAAAACTGTTCCTCCCCTTGGAGAAGTGCAACATTTCTTTTGGAGAAAAGAATACCAAGCCAGAGGAGCACCACATATCCACATGCTTTTATGGATTAAAGTTGCTCCTAAATTTGGTCAAGACAGTGATGCCACTTGTTACTTGTGAAATTCCATCAGAAGCCACAAATAGTGATCTTCGTGCACAAATTTTACAATTTCAAAGACACAAATGTGGAAAATATTGTTCTCTCAAATACAAAAACAAAGGCAAATACTAAACCAAATGCCGATTTGGTTTCCCTAGACCAGTTACAAATACAGGTCAAGTAAACAACCTCATGTCTTCAGTTAGACATAGTGTTAAAGGTAAGTCACCTAAAAATACATATTACATAAAAAGAAAAGAAGAAGAAAAATATATCAATTATTATAATGCAATCACTGCCCACTTATGGAATGCAAACATAGATGTGCAGTACATTGCAGACAATTCCACTGCAGTTGCACGATATGTCACAGCATACTTAACTAAAGCAGAAAAGACAGAGCTCCAAGACCTCTGGAATGACCTGTCATCAGATAAAACAGTAACTCAGAAATTATACAGCTTGGGCATAAAAATGCTCACCCATAGAGAATGTGGATTTTATGAAGCAGCTGATCGTTTAACTGGTACTTCATTGTATGGTAAATCTGAAAATATAGTATGGCTAAGTCTTGGTCCAGCTAAATCTAGAAAAAGAGTTCTAAAATCATATGAAGATATAGAAACAATAGTCAAACATGATCCGAACAGCCAAGACATTTTAAAAAACAATTTATTGGACACATACTACCCAAACAGAAGTAATACTTTGGAAAACGTGTCTATACCAAATAGCCCAAAACTACACATACAAAAATAATATGAAACCTGATGAAAAAAAGGTAAATATAGAGTGACAGACTGTGAAGGCAGCTTAGTTAAACTCACTAAACCAAATTTAATTAATCATATCAAATTGTCATTGAAGACTCCTCAACATGTCCCTGCTACAACTCTTCAAACCATGGAGAAAAGAAGAACAATTACTAGATAACTATGACTCATATGAGGATGCTTTCAAAGCAAATGAAAGCACTATAACTGATGTAAACTTTACACAGTACAAAACAATGTTGCACAATGAACAACAACATGAAGAAGAACTCCAAGCCCAACTAGATAAGGATACTCCTGACAGTAGTCAACCTTCTGTAACAGGAAGCCAAGAACCACTGGGAGAACCACTAATAACAAATGAGGCAGAATTAGCTATGATAGAAGTAGAAAACACCATGTGTCAGTATGAAGATAAGGAAGACTTAACTATACTACAATCAAAACTAAACAATGAGCAAAGTAGCATTTTTCAAGAAGTAACAAAACAAATTGCAGATGGTGTAAAACATGAAAATAAAGAATGTTCCTGCCATAATTATAAACCTATACTACTGTACGTCAGTGGTGAAGCTGGTTCTGGCAAAAGATTCCTAATCAAAATCATTAGTAAGTTCCTTCAACAATTGACAAACAACAAACTGTCAGCTGTTGTCACTGCCCCCACAGGTTTAGCTGCCTACAACATAGGTGGTGTTACATTACACCGATTACTACTATTACCAGTAGAACACCAGAACAAATTAGACTATTACAAACTTTCTGCAGAAGCTGCAATGGAATTACGCAGAGTATTGAAACAAATGAAGATGAATTGAGCATGGTCTCCAACCTGATGTTAGCTTTGATTCACCTCAGATTACAAGAAGTACTCAAAACAGACTATGAATAGCTCTTTGCAGGAAAACACATTATTGTTTTTGGAGATCTGCTTCAATTAACACCAGTAAAAGGTGAAACTATTTTTAAAACATTAGGGCACAAACTCTGCTGTAAAACTGTTGGCAGCATTGGAAATGTCAACCTTTGGCAACATTTCCAATACAGAGAATTAACAGAAAACATGCGCCAATCTGCAGATCTAATTTATGCCAACATTTTAAAAAGTTTGAGAGTTGGTATACTTTCTAAAGAAGCAGAAGCAACATTGAAAACCCGGCACATTAATGCACTTTATGGCGATAATGCATGTGCTACAGATGTTATGGAACAATTAGCCCACAAAAATGTCAAGTGTATGGCCTTAATGCCAACTCTTGCAAGCTGTCACAAATTCAATGAAATAATGTTAAGTAAAGAAATGCAACCAATAATGGAAATTAGCGCCACAGACAAACTAGATGTACATGGTATGACACTACCCATGTGTGACCAAGCCACAACAAGACTAAATAATTTAGAAAAATCAATCTCAAACACAGCAGGCTTAGAAAAGATGTTAAAATTATCCTTAAATTGTAATGCTTAAACGTAACCTTGACATGGACCAAGGACTAGTTAATGGAGCACTGGGTACAGTTGTTGGCTTTCAAACATACCCACGTGACAACAAAATTCAGTTTGTCAATATACTCTTGAAAAACTTTCAGAAGTAAAACGATAGGACGCTCAACAGCTAGATTCCTTCTCTTCAAAGATATGTATGAACTCTTGCATACGCAGTCACGATTCATAAATCACAAGGTCTTACCCTAGACAAAGCAATGATAGATATTGGTAACACAGTCTTTAAAGAAGGCATGAGCTACGTAGCACAATCACGCTTACGTACACTTGACGGTCTATTTCTAATCAACTTTGATGCAAGTAAAGTAAACACTGATATTCCTTGCATTTTAGAATATAATAGACTTTGCTCACTATACCCATCTAAACACATATTCTGTTCCACAAAAACTAAAACGTTGTAAAAGAAAACTAAATCAAACAGAAATGCAACAGGACGTCACTGCAAATCCTCCAAAGAGAGTAAAAGAAACTCATACTTCATCAAGTACCACAAACAAAAAAGAATCAATTAGAGAAAGTAAACCAGGTACTTCTTTAAAGAAGGAAGACAAACTCCAAAAAAAGCAGTTAGATACAGAACTACCTGGACCATTTAAATTCTCAAATATAGTTGGTGTAAGTTGCTATGCAAATGTAGCAATGAATATTCTATTTCAATTACCACCAATTGTTGACAACATTTACTTACACAGTACAGACCCATTGTGTTTGCAAATGTTAGTACTTCACAGAAATGCAGCAAACAATCCTGACAACACATATAGTGTTTTTGGAATAAGACGACAATTGGACTACTGTGCTGGAATGGTGAAATTCACTATAAACTCACAGGAAGATCCACAAGAATTTCTAATGTACTTACTACAAGTACTGGAAAACAAAAACATACCTATAAATGAAATCTTTCAGATTTCATACATGTGGAAACATACATGCACTCTCTGCAACATGTGACACAAGAAGAAATCCCCAATGAACGCTTCATATATATATCAATAACAAATTGTGAATCCATTCCATTTCAGCAACTTGTACAAAATGCAAACCATGGTAGATTATGCTCTACCTGCAATTCAGATAATCGCTCCACGTTAGTAATACAAAGACATAGTAAATACGTAATACTAATGCTTCTACGTTACAATGCAGATGGTACCAAAAACAACTGCAAGCTGACTGGATTCACACATGGTCAAATATCACTTGGTAAGAAAACCTTCACAACAATAGGTATAATCTACCACGCAGGAGCCACAACCAATTCAGGGCACTACACTGCATATATAAAAAAGAAATGTGGATGGTTTGAATGTAATGATAGTACCATTACTCTAAAGCAGAGATTAACAGCAAATCTTACAAACGCTTATTTGATGTTCTTAAAACCAAAATTTGATAAATAAACTGTATTTAAACCTTTAAGTAAATTTGTGTTAAAAAAATATAAACTGTTAGAATACTCCAAAAGCTATCTAACTGCTCAAAGATTCTACAACAACTAATCAGATAAATGAATACCACTAAATCAGACCAGAAAATACACAGTTAGAATATGCCAATTGGTATCCAACTGTCCCGAAATTATAAATTTGTGTTAAAATAATATAAACTGTTAGAATACTCCAAAAGCTATCTAACAGCTCAAAGATTCTACAACAACTAATCAGATAAATGAATACCACTAAATTAGGTCAAAAAAATACACAGTTAGAATACGCCAATTGGTATCTAACTGTCCAAAAATTTAACAATATCCAAATAGATAAATCAAAACCACTAAAATATATTAAAAAAATAGACAGTTAGTATACGCCAATTGGTATCTAACTGCTCCAAAATTTTATAATATCAAAACAAATGAAGAATCTGTTACTGCTCCAAAAAAAATACAACAAAGCAAAGTATAAAGCATTAGCCAGAAACAACAAGTGAACACTGAAAACAAACAAACAAATAAACTGTAGCATAACAGAAAAAGTTTTTTTTTTAATCAAACATGGATTTTGTTTTCTCCCACAGACCCAATGATTTTAGCAACAAATACAGAAACTGAGCAAATTGCACAGTACTCTGATTTGTACTCTACTAAATATGAGGGTCGAAAAAAAATAAAAGTATATTGCTTATACAATGTAATAAGTCATTACAAAATACTAATACTAACATGCTATTTTCTTTTATCACAGAAATGAAGAAGAAAAACATGGACTCCCATTACTAGACCAAACAGTAAGTATACAATAATAAGGACAACCATAGCAGCATATCACATCCATAGTATCTAATGCCTTTGTTCCTTATACATTTGTTTTTCACCCAAAGTTATAAGCAAATATGAATGTGATATGCTGCGGTGGTTGTTGCCAGGCCATAGAGTCTTGGGTGCATGGCCAAATGGCCATGCACCCAAGACTCTATGGCCTGGCAACAACCACCGCAGCATATCACATCCATAGAGTCAAACATTTCAACTATGATCTATGGGAAACTTTTAATGTCTGCGAACAATGTGAGTGTTCTTAGAAGACTTTGAACTTACCAGCGAACAATACGGACACCGTTTTCAGGACACCCCCTACGAACATTTCAGAACAACGCGATAGTTCTTAGAACACTTTCAACTTAACAACGAACAATACGGACAGCGTCCTAAGGACACCCCCTACGAACATTCCAGGACACCGGGAGTGTTCTCAAAAACGTCTTCAGAACACCCCCATTTTGTTTATTTGCGAACATTTCAGGACACCGCGGGTGTTCTTAGAACACATTCAACTTGACAGAGAACAATACGGACAGCGTCCTCAGGACACCCCCTACAAACATTCCCCGGACACCGCAAGTGTTCTTAGAAGCATCTTCAGGACACCACCATCTTGTTTATTTGCGAACATTTCAGGACACCGCGAGTGTTCTTAGGACACATTCAACTTGACAGAGAACAATACGGACAGCGTCCTCAGGACACCCCCTACGAACATTCCAGGACACCGGGAGTGTTCTTAGAAGCTTCTTCAGAACACCCCCATCTTGTTTATTTGCGAACATTTCAGGACACCGCAAGTGTTCTTAGGACACATTCAACTTGACAGAGAACAATACGGACAGCGTCCTCAGGACACCCCCTACGAACACTCCCCGGACACCGTGAGTGTTCTTAGAAGCATCTTCAGAACACCACCATCTTGTTTATTTGCGAACATTTCAGGACACCGTGAGTGTTCTTAGGACACATTCAACTTGACAGAGAACAATACGGACAGCGTCCTCAGGACACCCCCTACGAACACTCCTTGGACACCGCGAGTGTTCTTAGAAGCGTCTTCAGAACACCACCATCGTGTTTATTTGCGAACATTTCAGGACACCGCAAGTGTTCTTAGGACACATTCAACTTGACAGAGAACAATACGGACAGCGTCCTCAGGACACACCCTACGAACACTCCCCGGACACCGCAAGTGTTCTTAGAAGCGTCTTCAGAACACCCCCATTTTGTTTATTTGCAAACATTTCAGGACACCACGGGTGTTCTTAGAACACATTCAACTTGACAGAGAACAATATGGACAGTGTCCTCAGGACACCCCCTACGAACATTCCAGGACACCGGGAGTGTTCTTAGAAGCGTCTTCAGAACACCACTATCTTGTTTATTTGCGAACATTTCAGGACACTGCAAGGGTTCTTAGGACACATTCAACTTGACAGAGAACAATACGGACAGCGTCCTCCGGACACCCCCTACGAACACTCCCCGGACACCGTGAGTGTCCTTAGAAGCGTCTTCAGAACACCCCTATTTTGTTTATTTGCGAACATTTCAGGACACCGCAAGTGTTCTTAGGACACATTCAACTTGACAGAGAACAATACGGACAGCGTCCTCAGGACACCCCCTACGAACACTCCCCGGAAACCGCGAGTGTTCTTAGAAGCATCTTCAGAACACCCCCATTTTGTTTATTTGCGAACATTTCAGGACACCGCGGGTGTTCTTAGAACACATTCAACTTGACAGAGAACAATACGGACAGCGTCCTCAGGACACCCCCTACGAACATTTCAGGACACCGGAAGTGTTCTCAAAAACGTCTTCAGAACACCCCCATTTTGTTTATTTGCGATCATTTCAGGACACCGCGGGTGTTCTTAGAACACATTCAACTTGACTGAGAACAATACGGACAGCGTCCTCAGGACACCCCCTACGAACACTCCCCAGACACCGCGAGTGTTCTTAGAACAGTTTCACTTTGCTTGCGAACAAAACGGACACATATTGAGTCCTTAGAACACCCCCAGTCATTTTATCTAGAACATTTCACAACACCCGTGATGTCCACAAACAAATCGAACACAAAAAGAACGTCTAACACATAAAAAACACAACTTTCATCCTATCTCATACACTCCCACCCTCCCCAAACACTCCTACACACCAACACACTCTACAAAATACACATTTTGAACAAAGTTTCACCGCGAATCCAAGATGGCGGGCGCTACCGAAAAATCTGACGCGCTTCACGCTCCACACCGTCCAATCAGCGAACACGTTGCATGTCCGCGAACATCATGCAAGACGATTGGCCAATCAGGCCACTGTCCGCGGAGCGAACAGGGAAGTGTGTCCGCGAACCGCACACAGATATCACTAATTATTTTTTACCTACTTTTGGGTCATTTAAAAAAAAACTACTGGACGGATTTTCACCAAATTTGCAAAAGCACGCTTTTGGGACCAAGCCGCTGCTCCTGGTCCAAATTTGGTTGAAATCCGTCCAGCGGTTTGGGCTGTAGGCGCGAGCAAATTTTTTTTCCCATTCAGTCTATGGGAAAAAAAAAGTTTTGGGACTCCCCTATAACTTTGCCCCCCTGGACGAATCCTCACCAAACATTGCTAAAATAATCAGAGTGACCCAAATACTTTTTTTGCAAAGTTTGGTGAGGATCCGTCCAGGGAGAGCGAAGTTATAAGCCACCCAAAAAGTGCTCTTCCTATGGAAACAGCAACTTAACCATAACTACATGGCCACTAACGTGGCCATGTAATATATATATATATCAGTGAAAAAACTTTGTTAAAAGGGACGTTATGGTTAAGTTGCGCTACTAATTACCTATCAAATTCAGTAAAAAAACTTTGTTAAAGGGACGTTATGGTTCAAAGTAAAACCGAAAAACCCCTGAAATTCGGCAGTTATGGTAAGATAAGCAACCATAACTCGCGCCACCGTGCACTGCTAACACTAACACCCAGGACATCAAAGATGACATTTTTGAAATAAAATATATAGACTACATATGATCAAACAAAATTACATGCACACTCTATCATCAAATCTCAAAGAATAATATTTGTACAAACACACACTTGGTTTTAATTTGTTTAGTTTATATAATTACTTACATTTATATAGGACAAGCAGGCTATGACATTGAATCCCTCTTACGTGGAAAAGCAGGTTATCACATGGACTCACTATTACGTGGAAAAGCTTAGTTGCAGGAATAGTGGTATAAAGTGGTACATTATGATTTTGACAAGCCATAGTAAAGATATTTTCTTTCCTACAGTTAGTCATAAGATAGTTTTAATGGTTTTGAGGAAGGCGCTGAGCATTTCAGTTTAAAAAATCTATGTCTAAATTAAAAACAGTGCTATATACAAACCGAATTACTAATTTCTTTCTTTTACAATTGCAGTGAAGACCGTTCTCCTGAAAATAAGCAGCCGGATTTGAATTACAAAGAACAACTAAGAAGCATACTGCTCATTTTAGAAAAAAAGTAAGTATATTGTTACCATAATATTTGAATTATTACTCAAACACACTCTAATGTTTATTCATGCTACTTCTGTGCCTAAAAATAGAGATTCTGTACCATTCTGACCAAGAATCCTCCCGTCGTAAACAGTGTTTTACTGGTAGAATGGCACACTTTTCGCCACACAAATTACCCAACTCAGCCACTAGAATTTAGATGTTGTAGAAGAAACAACTCTTTTAATTGTATAGCTTTAGAGATACTATTTATACTTCTCCACACCACTGCCTTACTTTTTTCTGTCATATGAACCCCAGTTTATTAACACATTAATTCAAGAATACCCATCCCTAGTAGTTGTACTTCCCAATGCACAATCACACACCATTACATACATCTTTATCATCTCACTCAAATACTCATGCACACAACACACATGCATTGCAGAACACCCCAACCAATACCTTCTGAATTTTTTTCAACAGACCCTAAAGCAGGCCTACCAAAAAGCAACTCCATAGAAAGGAACGCAGAAGTAGAGCAAATGAAAAGAAAAGTCTCCAACATAAACATCCATCTACAGCAGAATTTGTAAAAAAAAGGTTGAAACACAACAGCTAATAAAGTCATGTAGTGAAACAGAAGAAGTTTCTAGTACAAAAACTTTGCCTCCTCTATCAAAAAGTAAAACAACCCAAAAACAATGAACAGAAAATCAACTATCACTACAAATAAGACTTCTTCTATAAATCTTGATATAGTACAAAGTAAGCATATCAATAAAAGTATTTTAGCCAAAATGTTCCATCACAAAGTCCTTCAAAATCTTATAAAAACAGGAGAGAAACCAGGTTCAACACTTCAAACCTATCATAGGAAAGTAATCTTAGAAGCGTTGATAGACAGTGCACTTCTTCTCAAAAGAAAGTTATTTATTTCAGTGTTAAACAGAATGAAACCACTAACAAAACTAATAACTAAATTACAAAAAAGACTTCTCAATAAACGAAATGTCAACAGAAATAACTCCTTAAATATCTGTGGAGGTGAATGGAGTCACACTACAAGCACAGCACCATACTTTAATGAAGAAGCCTACAAACAAAAGCAAACAAATACAATTGCCATATATAGCAGTGGTCGAGGTTATGAAAAAGTTAATAATACCATAATGGAACAAGAAGTACTCCTTACAAAAATATGCCCTGAAAACGTAGATTTACCCCTCCATTCAACTGAATCAAACATCTAGTGTACAAGTGGCCATGCACGTCAATGTGTTACATTCCCAAAACAATTTTCAAGTCTTTACGTCAATTCCTCAATCAATATGTGAAAAGCAAAGACAAAATCAAAGTTAAACTACTGCAAAATATGGATGCTTGTCCAGTACGCAAGTACACAGGACTAGAAGGACATTCATTGGCCTGCATTACAGGACCTACTTGCAAAACACCCTTTCATGATATCAAAAGGATATCAACACATCATGCAACAATAAGAAATCTAGTTTATGAACTTTACTATGCTAAAAGTCCTGCTTAAATTTAAATAACATTCTTCTACATGGTACAGCAAAAGACCTACTAGAAGAAATCGACTATATCCAGACAAAATATTTTGGAAGTGAAACCCACTTACAAGATGAATTAGCTGTAAACCAACTTCGAAACAAATCTGCACATGGCAACCTTTCACTACACACATACAAAAAAGAAATACTAAAATTTGAAAGTACTTCAGCTGAAGTACCAAACCACGTGTGTGTATGTTGCCGCATAACTTTTTATAAAAGTAACACAAAAACTGTAGACCTATCATACAAAATAGAAGACAATGAAGATTCTAAATGGTTTGAATTAGCTCTCTACCTTATAGCAGAAAACAAATACGAAATAACTGAGCCCATAATACTTTGCAGTTACTGCACTACAAAACTTGACAACAACCAAACTCCTTCACGTGCTATCACAAATAACTTGGAATTATATCTGCTACCAAAACCCCTTCAACAACTTAATTTATATGAGAGCATCATAATTCAAACAGTGCACCCATTTCAAGCAATAATACGCCTTCAACCAAAAACTGCAAAATTACCTCCCTCTGAATTAGTAAAAGGTATTTGTGGAAAAGTAGTGTATTTACCATTAGATCTAAAAGAAAATGTGCACACTCTAGGAGTGCAACGTCCAATGCAGCAATCTTTAATTATCTTGGTAAATGGAGTACCTACAAAACACAAAAAAAATTGGCAACAACTGGTAGATTTACATAAAGTTAGAGAGCCCTGCAATATCTTAAAGAGAATAATGAATATTACAGAGAAATTAATATTGAAGAAAACTTGAAAGATACAACTGAAATAATTCAAGAGACACGAGAAGCTGGTCAATTTGAGCTCCTAGATCCTGCAACAATATCAAACACTTTAGACCATTATACAATTCATCCATTGCACTCTAATGACACCATAGAAGATGCACTGGAAACGTACCAAATGTGTCAAACAAAAGGATCAACAATCAGCATATTGGAAAAAAGTATAGAAGCATGTGCTTTTTCTCTACTCTTTCCTACTAGCAAAGGAGGAAGATACGATGATAGACCTATTCAAATATCAGAATCACAATATCGCTCATTACGAATGTATTCTGAAGATCCCAGATTTCGACAAAATGTGGAATACATATTGCACCTACTCTTTGATAGTGAACTAGCAACTTCATGTTACGGAGTTGCACACATATTAAAATCAGGATCACACTTTCAAAATATGACAGCTACACAATTATTACAAAAAGTTCAACAAAAAGATGAGGTTTTATAAGCAAATCTTACAAATCTATTAGCAAATATGCGTGGTACTAAAGAGTACTGGTTTCGACGTCATGGAGATGTACGTTGTATGATCAGAAACCTTGGCCCACCCACTTGGTTTGTTACATTAAGTTGTGCAGAATATGCATGGGAAGATTTACCTGCTTTCCTACGCATATCAAACGAAAACAAAACAAACATAGATATACTAACACCTGGAGAACTTTGTTCACATGATCCTGTTAATGTTTCAAGATATTTTCACCATCGCTTCATTGCTATGCTACATTTTATTTGTAACAAAACTGTTCTTCCCCTTGGAGAAGTGCAACACTTCTTTTGGAGAAAAGAATACCAAGCCAGAGAAGCACCACATGTCCACATGCTTTTATGGATTAAAGATGCTCCTAACTTTGGTCAAGACAGTGATGCCACTGTTTTACAGTTTATTGAAAAATATGTCACTTGTGAAATTCCATCAGAATCCTCAAATAGTGATTTTCATGCAAAAATTTTACAATTCCAAAGACACAAATGTGGCAAATATTGTCGTTGCAAATACAAAAACAAAGGGAAATACTACACCAAATGCTGATTTGGTTTCCCTAGACCAGTTACAAATACAGGTCAAGTGAACAACCTCATGTCTTCAGTTAGACATAGTGTTAAACATAAGTCACCTAAAAATACATATTGCATAAAAAGAAAAGAAGAAGAAAGATATATCAATGATTACAATGCAATCATTGTCCACTTATGGAATGCAAACATAGACGTGCAGTACATTGCAGACAATTCTACTGCAGTTGCACGATATGTCACAGCATACTTAACCAAATCAGAAAAGACAGAGCTCCAAGACCTCTGGAATGATCTGTCATCAGATAAAACAGTGTATCAGAAATTATACAGCTTGGGCATAAAAATGCTGTCCCATAGAGATTGTGGATCCTATGAAGCAGCTGATCGATTAACTGGTACTGCATTGTATGGTAAATGTGCAAATATAGTATGGCTAAGTCTTGGTCCAGCTAAATCTAGAAAAAGAGTTCTAAAATCATACGAAGATATAGAAACAATAGCCAAACAAGATCCCAACATCCAAGACATTTTAAAAAACAATGTATTGGACACATACTACCCAAACAGGAGTACCACTTTGGAAACCATGAGCCTATACCACATAGCCCAAAACAACACATACAAAAATAATATAAAACCTGATGAACAAAACCGTAAATACAAAGTGACCAACTGTGAAAGCAGCTTAGTAAAACTCACCAAACCAAATTTAATTAATCATATCAAATTGTCATTAAAGACTCCTCAACATAAAGAAGTATATTACATGTCCCTGCTACAACTCTTTAAACCATGGAGAAAAGAAGAAGAAATACTAGATAACTATGACTCATATGAAGACGCTTTCAAAGCAAATGAAAGCAGTATGACTGATGTAAACCTTGCACAGTACAAAACAATGTTGCACAATGAACAGCAACACAAAGAAGAACTCCAGGCCCAACTAGATAAGGACACTCCTAACAGTAGTCAACCTTCTATCACAGGAAGCCAAGAACCACTGGGAGACCCACTAATAACAAATGAGGCAGAAATAGCTATGATAGAAGTAGAAAACACCATGGGGGTAATTCATAGAATTAAGCGCACAAGTGGCGCACATGGCTGGTGCACAGGGTGCGCGTGCGATAGTCTGCTCCAGCCGCATGCGCCAAAATCCATTTCGGCGCACAGCATATTCATGGATTTTAGCCACCAAAAGCAGCTGCAGCGCAGAGTGGCGCAGCGACCCTGCAGCAGCGCCAGTAACGCCCCCAAGAACACCCCTCGCGCAAGGAAAAGCCATCAAAATCCCCAATCCAGCGCAAAGGGCTGTGCTAACCCTGGACCACTATACAGGGCCGCCACACAGCACACGGCAAGCGGGGAACGTGTATTCATGGGGTTCGTGGGAAGTTTCACCCGTCATTTCAGCAGGGTACGTGTATTCCTGGGGTGCGGGCAAGTTTAACACGTGATTTCAGCAAGGTACGTGTATTCCTGGAGTGCGGGGAAATCTAATACGCGATTTCAGCAGGGTACGTGTATTTCTGGGGTGCGGGGAAGTTTAACACACGATTTCAACAGGGTACGTGTATTTCTGGGGTGCGGGGAAGTTTAACACGCGATTTCAGCAAGGTACATATATTCCTGGGGTGCAGGGAAGTCTAACACGCAATTTCAGCAGGGTACGTGTATTTCTGGGGTGCGGGGAAGTTTAACACGCGATTTCAGCAGGGTACATGTATTTCTGCGGTGCGCGGGAAGTTCCACACGCGATTGCAGCAGGGTACGTGTATTTCTGGGGTGCGGACAAGTTTAACACGTGATTTCAGCAGGGTATGTGTATTCCTGGGGTGCGGGGAGGTCTAACACGCGATTTCAGCAGGGTACGTGCATTTCTGCGGTGCGCTTTGAAGTTCCACATGCAATTGCAGCTGGGTACGTGTATTTCTGGGGTGTGGGGAAGTCTAACATGCGTTTTCAGCAGGGTAGCTGTATTTCTGGGGTGCGGGGAAGGTTAAAACACGATTTCAGCAGGGTACGTGTATTTCTGGGGTGCGTGGGAAGTTCCACACGCGATTTCTGCAGGGTACGTGTATTTCTGGGGTGCGGGCAAGATTAACACGCGATTTCAGCAGGGTACGTGTATTCCTGGGGTGCAGGGAATTCTAACACGCAATTTCAGCAGGGTATGTGTATTTCTGGGGTGCAGGGAAGTTTAACACACGATTTCAGTAGGGTACGTGTATTTCTGGGGTGCGTGAGAAGTTCCACACGCGATTGCAGCAGGGTACGTGTATTTCTGGGGTGCGGGCAAGTTTAACACGCAATTTCAGCAGGGTACGTGTATTCCTGGGGTGCGGGGAGGTCTAACACGCGATTTCAGCAGGATACGTGTATTTCTGGGGTGCGCTTTGAAGTTCCACATGCGATTGCAGCTGGGTACGTGTATTTCTGGGATGCGGGCAAGTTTAACAGGCGATTTCAGCAGGGCACGTGTATTCCTGGGGTGTGAGGAAGTCTAACACGCGCTTTCAGCAGGGTACCTGTATTTCTGGGGTGCGCGGGAAGTTCCACACGCAATTTCTGCAGGGTACGTGTATTTCTGGGGTGAGGGGAAGTTTAACACGCGATTTCAGCAGGGTACGTGTATTTCTGGGGTGCACGGGAAGTTCCACACGCGATTTCAGCAGGGTACGTGTATTTCTGGGGTGCAGACAAGTTTAACACGCAATTTCAGCATGGCACGTGTATTTCTGGGGTGCGCGGGAAGTTCCACACGCAATTGCAGCAGGGTACGTGTATTTCTGGGGTGCGGGCAAGTTTAACACGCGATTTCAGCAGGGTACGTGTATTTTTGGGGTGCAGGGAAGTTCCACACGCGATAGGCCCTGTGCGAGTGAGGTATGTATATTTCGGGGGTGCAGGGGGTTCCTACACATGAATTGGCAATGTGGGTCCTCCCAGGTGTTCCCTCTAGACCCTCCATGGCTCCTGCAGGCAGACCACAACACAGGGGACTACCCTGCACCCCGGGCATGTCCCGCAGGCAGCCCATCCACCATGGGCATGCCCCCCCAGCCAAGCCACATGTCACCTTGCACTAGTGATCACCAACGCACTACCCCCTTGCACCCCCACCCCCCAGCTGTGCAGGGCACCTGCCAGCAGGCCCCCACTCATGTCCCCTTGCACACCCACCCCCAGCAGTGTGGGCCACCTGCCAGCAGGCCCCCACTCATGTCCCCCTGCACCCCCACCCCCCAGCAGTGCAGGGCACCTGCCAGCAGGCCACCACGCATGTCCCCTTGCACACCCACCCCCCAGCAGTGTGGGGCACCTGCCAACAGGCACCCACTCATGTCCCACTCATATCCCCCTGCATCCCTACCCCCCAGCAGTGCAGGGCACCTGCCAACAGGCCCCCACTCATGTCCCCTTGCACACCCACCTCACAGCAGTGTGGGGCACCTGCCAACAGGCCCCCACCCATGTCCCCTTGCACCCCCAGCACTGAGGGGCACCTGCCAGTAGGCCCCCACTCATGTCCCCTTGCACCCCCAGCACTGAGGGGCACCTGCCAGCAGGCCCCCACTCATGTCCCCTTGCACCCCCACCCCCCAGCACTGAGGGGCACCTGCCAGCAGGACCCCACTCATGTCCCCTTGCACCTCCACCCCCAAGCATTGAGGGGCACCTGCCAGCAGGCCCCCACTCATGTCCCACTCATGTCCCCTTGTACCCCCACCCCCCAGCAGTGCAGGGTACCTGCCAGCAGGCCCCCACTCATGTCCCACTCATGTCCCCTTGCAAACCCACCCCCCAGCAGTGCGGGGCATCTGCCAGCAGGCCCCCACTCATGTCCCACTAATGTCCCCTTGGACACCCACCCACCAGCAGTGCGGGGCACCTGCCAAAAGGCCCCGACCCATGTCCCCTGCACCCCCACCCCCCAGCAGGGCGGGGCACCTGCCAGCAGGCCCTGACACATGTCCCCCAGTCAACATGTCATCACAATCTCGATCCCTGGCCCTCATGGCCAGCCTCCACATGCTAAAGACCCACCCAAGTATTGCATCCACCCACATAGAAATGCCAATTACATGACACAACCCCAATGGCAAGTATGTAAATGAAGACATGTCCCTCACACACACACAATGGGTGCAAGTGAATCTCAAAACCCATATCATGACATGCATGAAACCAATGAGATAATACCACACATCGAAGTTTGAAGAAAAAAATGTATTAAAAGCAACATGAATGGAATTAAAATCAAACAAACGACAATGGAAATTAAAAAAGAAAAGTCTGTAAAATAATGAAAAACAACAAATCATAATCCAAAGGAAAGGTGTCCAAAGTCACAGTTCCAAAAATGAAATCCAAGGGAAAAACAAAAGTGAAAACCATTGCTCCATGGGGAAATCAAAAAAAAAAAGTAGAATCCAACAGTTAACTAAATACAGATGAACAATCCAGGGTCCATGATCCCAACTGAAGAAATGAAACCTATCAAAAACTCCTACCTAATAAAAAAAACTATATACAAAAATATGGTCCATTGTCCAAAAGGTCCAAAATAAAGAAAAAACCAAAGGAAACCTAATACTAACCAAATAACTATTTACAAGGGCAGCGGGAAAGTCCAACGGCTCACATGTTGATGTTCCGGGCCAGGGCATCATCGAACTCCTGCTCGATGTCCCGGAGGCGGTCCTCTTCCATGGCCCCGAGGGTTCGCAGGGACGATGGCATCTGGAACTCCAGGTCCCTGCGAATGTCCTCGAGGTACTCGGTCAGCCTCAGGGCACTACGCATGGAGTTCTCCACCATGACCATTGTTAGCTGTGCCTCTTCCGCCCGCTGCCGCTCCGCATCTATTGCATGGCCCAACCGCTGCCACACGGAAGACACTTCCCGTCCAGGGTCCTACTGCCCTCCGGCCGAAGCCTGCCCCTCCGATGTTGATGGCCCCGAGCCATCATTACTCCCACCTACAGCCTGCTCCTGCTGCTGCTGTCCATGTGCCCTGTCCGATGGTGTCTGCACATCCTCCAACTGCTGGTCTCCAGTTGTGGTGTCCACCCCTGCTGGACCGCCGACTACCGACTGTGGCAGGGATGGGATCTCCACCAAGCTGGCTGCGTTGGTCGGGCCAGGTCGACAGGGGGCCCTGGTGGAATCTGGCCCGGAAGATGATGTGGAGAACGACCGGCGCATAGGCCCCACAGAGGAGGAGAGGTCCGCCAGAGTGCGCGTCACTTGTAGGAACCCTCCGACCAGGGCCCCTCCCAGCAGTGCCACATCACGACGTTGCTCTTTGTGATGGCGTGCGTTCTCCGCCCAGGAAGAATGCACGTCATCACGAATGACATGCGTGCGCAACGCAACACCCACCAGGACGGATCCCATATGGTCGTGGGATCCCTCGTCCGCAGGTAGTGGAGAGACAGGATATATGGCACTCTCCCCTACCTGCGGACGGGCCTGGGGCTCCCTGCTGGTGCATGATGGTGCAGTCAAAGGGTCAAGGACAGCAACATGCACAGGCACCTCCGCGGTGACCTGTGCTGCCTCCTGACCCTGGCCCTGGACTGCACCACTTGCATCAGTGGTACTACCCCCACCAGGCCCCATGTGCGGCTCAGTAGCGGGCTTCTCCTCCTCTGTGGAGACCACCAACCTGGATGTCTCCAATCCGTCTTCCGCCATTGGAAGCCCCTGTGGGGGCTCACCCGGCCCTTCCGCGACAGCCGTTGAGGCAGATGCAGCACCAACCCCCTCGCTCCCGGATGATGGTAATTCCTGGGAGGGTGGCTGGGCCTTGCGTCGCCGCCCAGTGGAGGCATCCCCGCCGCTTGGCTCCACAGCGCCGTCTCCGCCCTCTTCTTCACTTGACGCTGCATAGAGGGAGGCATAGAACACAAGCATCAGGGCACAGTACAAAATACTCTAGTAAGGAAGCAATAATACATGAGTGGCACTGTCAAATGTCACTTCCATCCTGTCGTTCAACAACACATGGGTGAATGCACACAACACACATGCAGAAACAGTCCGGGCGCCTGCAATCAACATCAACATCCATGTAGAAGGGCCCCTATAAACCAAGATGTTACCTTCAAAGTCTCATGCATCCATGGCGTCTTCCTCCGTTGGGCCCTGTGGGGTCTCAGCTGCCCCTTCTGCTGCCGAGGAGTCCAACTCCGACCTCCGCCTCTTGCACCTCCCCTCGGCAGCTGCGGCCTGGGACGCGGCACTGGGGACTCCTCACTCCCTGACGAGATGACAACCTGGGAGGGGAGCCGGGCCTTGCGACTCCGGCTGGCGGTGCGATCCCTGCCGCTGTGCTCCACAGCACCTTCTCCGCCCTCTTCATCAGTTAACGCTGCAGACAGGGAGAAATAAAACACAGGCATCAGGGCACTGTACAATGGACTCATACACACATGACATTTGTACATGAGTGGCATTGTCAAACTTCAGACATGGCATCACAATCCCCAACACACATTTTATTTTCGACTCACACACATGAGCTATTCCACAGCCATACTGCAACAGTCAGCACCATCCATACACATACAACAGCATGAGCAGCCAAAGGTGAGCCAGACATCACATGAAACACAGGGAGTGCACTACACATGCACATACGCCACCACACTTACATGCATGTGTACACCTCCGCCAACTGTCGCAGTGTTGAGATCAGCATCCATGTCACATCTGCCAATCAATCTTCCACATATCAGTGTCACATGCATCCATGTTGCATCACTCTAGCACCCTTGTCAAATAGACACACATGCACATGTACATGGTGCAGATACATGCAGCTGGAACCAACATCCATGTGGGACACCACAACCATGCCAACTGACATACACAGTAATCCAAACATGTGTGCTCACACATCTGCGTTTGGCTTGCATGCTTACCCACACATACACCATCCATGTGTCTCACACATGAAAGGACTTGCATGTGTCAGCCTCACAGCCCTGTACATACACATCCATACATGGCCCTAGAAAACCACATGTACAACGTGCACACTACTGGCACACCACCACACGCACAGCTTCCAATCAGTATGCATGTACACTTACCGCTCGACTCCAGACGGGTCTGCCTCTCAAGGACCTGGACGTGGATCGCTGGGAATATGTGTTCCAGGACCCTCATCTGATGTTCCAACAGGTGGCCCTGGTGCCCCTTAGCATCCGCAGCCTTCAAGAGGTGCCGGGCCTTGTTGAGGGTCCTGGACCTGAAGTCCTCCCAGTGCTTCTTGACATGTTGAAAGTCGCAGACTGCCACCCCCTCCGCATTGATGGCAGTCACGATGTCCGTCCAGATCCGAGTCCGTCCTTCCTTGTTGGCGCGTCTCGTTCCGAAGAGGGCATCATACTGCCCCAGGACTTGCTCCACCAGGACACCAACTTCGGTGGCAGTGAAGCTGGCACCCCTCTGCCTCTCTGGCTGGAGGTTGCCAGTGGTGCCAGATGGTGTAGTGCCCGACATGGCAACCCCAGAGGCAGGTGTGGGTGGGCAACTGGGTCCTGGGGCTGGGCTGTGGACCGATGGTATCCCAGTCGGGAGTCTTCAGTTCCAGCAGGGGTGGTCACAGCAACTGCACCCCTTGCTGATGTGCAGGCAGCAAATAGCAGGGCACGTGGGCAGCAGGCAGTCAGGCAGCAGCAGATGGCAGGTGGGAGCGTGCTCGGGGCTCTGGGGGGAAGTGAATCAACCTTTTGGGCAGGAGCATGGTCTTCCGTGTGTTTTCGCGTGGCCAGCTTGATACGCAGTGATTTGGCACGTGAAAAATGTGCACGTCAGCGTGAGATTCGAGGAAAGGCCCCTAGCGCGTCAGCACTCGTACGCGCTTTCATTGGATCAAAGGCCCTTCAAGCGTAAGCGCCACTGTGAAGTGACGTGCATGGGCATGCGCAGGCGTTTCCCTCGTGACGTTAGCATAGTGGTTTAGCACACGTGAAAAAACTGCACGTCAGCGTGTGAATGTGTGTAATCCGAGGAAAGGGCCCATGCGCGTAAGTGACGTGACACGCGCGGGTGTTTCCCTCAGCACGGGTTAAAGGTGAGCGGGGGAAGCAGTTCGCTGTATGTGCCTTTCATGGAGACTGACGTGTGTTGCTGCTTCCTGTTGTTTCGCGCGCCATCACAACTTCACAGCTATCAAGGACATATCTCTTCTTTTCGCGGGGGTATTGGCTACGCATGTTTTTCTGCATCGCGCTAGTCAGATGGTGAGTCGCACACGTTATTTTTCCCACTGCGGGTGCCACTGTGTATCGCACCCATTTTCGAGGTCATAGTAGTCTGCGTGTCCCACGCGTACGCGTTATTCGTGTTACTGGGTTCTACCGCGTACTGCGGGAGATTGATTCCACGCGTGTAGGCTGCAGGGTTGCGTGCACGTTTTTACTGCAGTTTTGGGGTGCCTGAGCGTTGCGTGTCCCGTCACTACATCATCGGGGTCACATACAGCCTTGCAGGTGCAGGGTGGCTGTTAACATCTTGCTTTCCACCCCCTTCACCCCAATTGCCCAGGTCAATTCTGCTGTACACCTCCCATTGGCACTACTCCATCTGTGCCGGCACGCCTACATCTGTGCCATGGTTGGGAGGCCAGCAAAGGTGAGGGGCGCCTCAGCTGGGCATACTCCTAGTGGCGGGCGTGGTCGGGGATGTGGCCATGGTGACCAGGGAATAGGGCGACTCCAGGGTGTCCAGGGCGGCCACAGAGGGGGAAGAGGCAGGGGTGCGCCACTTGAGCACAATGTTGTGCCATGTGTCGGTGCAGTCATGCCACCACCCCCTGTGGTTCTGGGAGATGCAGCTTCTGCATCTGGCACTGGTGCCCGTGTGACCCGGCAGTCCGTTCCATCCACTGCCACGGACCCAAGGGTAGTGGTAGCTGCAGGTGCAGCTGTGGACACCGCCACCCAGGCTCAGGGTCTGCCAGCGCAGGCTGCGTTGGCACTTGAGGAGCCATTGGAAGATTTCCAACAGGCCAGGAGGGAAACCGTAGGGGCATGCAGGGCTGCTCTGACCAAGACACGTGTCCCTGGGGTAGTTATGTCATCTGCTGCCCCGAACAGCTGGGTGTTGGCAAGTGGAGGGGCAGATGCACCCAACAACACCCCGGTTGTGAGTCTGCCAACCAGGACTGTTGCGGTCAATGACCCTGCCACAGCGGATGTTGCTGCGCACTCCATTAGAGGGCACCCATCTGCCACTGACACAAGTCAAGCCTTTGTTCGTCCCTCCACCTGCCACTCCCTTGGCTCAATCCACTGAACCCACTGGCCATACTGGTCAGGGCGGCATTAGCCAGCCAGGGTCTGCGCCACAGTCCAAGAGGAGGAAGGTTGCACCTGCAGCACGGGCTGGGACCCCACACACAGCCACGACCTCCTGCATGTCGAGGAAGAAGCCTTTCTGCAAGCAAGAACTGGACTTCCTTGTGGACTACATGCGGGGCCACAGCCGTGACATGGTAGTGGGTGCCAATAGTCAGACTACGGCTGCCCACCGTGACACCCACCTGACATCCACACACAGCCACGACCTCCTGCATGTCGAGGAAGAAGCCTTTCTACAAGCAAGAACTGGACTTCCTTGTGGACTACATGCGGGGCCACAGCCGTGACATGGTAGTGGGTGCCAATAGTCAGACTACGGCTGCCCACCGTGACACCCACTGGAAGCAAGTTGCGGAACATGCCAGTTCATTCGGCCATGAGGTGAGCACGGCGCAAGAGTGCGAAAGCGTTGGAATGACCTCAAACGCAGTGCTAAGGCTAAGCGTGCCTCAAATTACAACTTGACTCTGGTGACTGGCGGTGGGCCTGCACCAGAGGAGGAAGAGCTCACTCTGCATGAGGCACTCGTTGCGGAGTTCATACCACCTGAATCGGTCGAAGGAGTGGGAGAGATACTGGATTTTGAAGCCCAGTCCAGTGAGTGTTGATGCGTATTTGTTGAAGACGTGTGCGTTTTGCTTGTGGGATGTGTTGTGCATGATTGCCACTACATGTGACGTGTACATGGTTCTGATGTGCAAGTAATGCAATGCTTCTGTGATGCATGTCTGCTCTGCTGGATGGTGGACATGTGGAGCAGACAGGGACTGTCAGCGTCACCACTATTGCACCCTACTCACATGCTGGTTACCAGTATACCCCTCCAGTCCATGTTCCAGCTCACTGGCCCTTCTGCATGTGGAGTGGGGTGACCTTCCTCTCAGCCCAGGCACAATGTCATAGCATGACTGACGTGCATGTGTCCTCTGCCTGCATGCGGGTACTCCATGTAGGCATGCTCCCTTGCGCCTCCTCCGCCACTCTGCACCCCAGTTCCACCTTTGCACTGGTCTGCTTCAATCTTGCCATTGGGTACTTTCCTGTTCATGCCTCCTGTGTACATGCTAACTTCCAGCGGACAATCTGCCAGACATATGCTGTGTGGTACAGCCTTAGTACTTGATGCAGGGTATCTCACTTGTACTGTGCATAGGTCAGATGCCCTGCAGGGACATGAGTGCCCATTCATGCTCCATGTGCATTGCACGCATGCCCCTATGTGTCCTTGCCTGGATGATCACCGTAATACAACTCCTGGGTGACATACATTGCATGGCATCTCATCAGCCTTCCCATGTCAACTGTGGCTCAGTACTGTGTTGCACACATGTTTAGGGTCTGACAATCTGTGTGGGTCACAGGCCTCAGCCTGTTTAATGGCCAATGACTCTGTCCGACTGTTGTAGTGTCTTCTTCACATGTGGGCGGCCTCCAGAGTTTTCATCATGTGTCCTGCTTACGGTCCCATCATCATTTGCAGTGTTGTCACTTGAATCACATTAAGCTGTTGATGCCAGTCAACACTGCCTGTCATTACACAGGTCTATGGTCAGCCTTTTGATACCATGCTAGGCATCCCTGCTTTTGCACTTGGGTGGAGGGGTGCTTTGCTTGTAGATATGCTACCCATTCAATGCACATTGCACGTGATGCCTGAATTTGACCTTGCACAGCCTTCACATTTCCTGACACACACCATGAAGTCCTTGTACATGTAGATAGTGAGTGACATACACATTTGCTGCACTGCATGGACCCACTTCTATGTAAACTGCCACCTTTCAACAGGTCTGATCACAGAAGCAATTCAAAGTTGACCCAGCATACATGCCAGGTTCTATTTTGTGTGTCACATGTCTGCCTGATGTGTTTGTTGTCGGTGTGTGTGTGCGTGTTGTGTGCTTCTGACATGTGTAGTGACCTTTTTTCCTCTATATTTTTCAGATGATGACGCAATGGAGCCGGAGAATGGTGTTGGCATGCCAGACACAGGGTTGTTACTACTACATCAACCCGGCACAAGTGTGGGTCGTGGGGTGGTAGGCCACGAAAACCCCCAAGTGCTACAGTCCATCTTGTCTCTGGCTGCCTATGAGTCCAGCCCTGATGACGACTCTGACGTCCATGTCGAGTTGGATGAGCATCAAGTCCATGTGTCAGGGGTGAGTGATTCTGTTGTGGACACTCCTCTGTCCGCGACACCTGCACTGAGGGGTCAGACAGTCTTGGTACCTCCGCCTGTGGTGGATCGGGACGCAGGTTCACCCTCCACACCAGTCACTGATGTGCCTGGGACATCACGCCGATGGGGGCATGTAGTCGTGCAACCGCAGGCGGTGCCAACACAGCGAGGACACCTGGTCCTTACGTCCCGCAGGGGTCAAGCCCAGCAACGCGGTCGCAGCGCGCAACCGCAGTATACTGAGTGGGAGCAAGACATGACTGCCAATTCAGAACGGCAGGGGGCAGCAAAGGAGAACATCGCTGAGAGCAGGGAGCGTGTGGCCCGATCTGTGCTCCCCCCTGCTAGGCAGGTGCTTCTTGAGCAGCAGGCGGCACGGTCCACGGCCCACTCACTCAGGCTGGGCATGGCGGCCTCAGACAGGGCACGCCAGGCTGAAATGTCGTCTCTGCGTCAAGCAATTGCTGCTCACGCAGAGGCGCACATGGATGCCCTGAGGGAGGAGTATGCTTCCATCAAATCCACTCTGGGTGTCCTTCTGATGTCCCAGAGGCAGCGGGCAGAGGAGAGGTTTGCACAGCTTGAGCGTACCATCTCGGCTGAGCTACAGGCTTGCCGGGAGGTTCAGCGGTTGTCCAGCCAGGCCTTGCAGGAGCAACTCTATGTCACGTGAGGTTCTGCATGCAGACCTACATCACATCGCCACACAGAACCAGGCTCACCCATCCGGCAGATTTGCTGCCGTCGAGGGGCAAGCTGTGGCTAGGCGTGGCCAGGCTACTGTGCCACGTCCTCCTTTCCAGGATGAGCCAGACTCGGACGACCATCTATCTCCCACATAGGTCGGGCTGTGTAGACGTTGAGCCCATGGAGGTTTTTTTTTGGCTCAGCATCCTCGCATGTGGGTGTTGAGCAGCACTCTGTACCTCGCCCTTCCTGGGTGCCTCCCCCCCGGGTCGTATGTGGCCATTTTTGATTTTTCTTTTAGTTTAGTTAGTTAAGTTTCTGTTTGATAGTTAGTTTAATTAGGTAATGTAGGTTTTTCATAGTTAGTGTAATTAGTTAATATAGTTTAAAACTGCTTGTCTATTGTGCTTTCATGTCACGGTGCGGTGCTTTGTGGCTTTTGAAAGCATCCACAGTCTGTTCCAGCTGGGCCCTTCAGGCTTGTCTTGTGTATGTGTTTGCTGCTTGGGGTCCTTGACTCACATATGTCACTCCTGCTTCCCTTATCCATGGGCTCGCAAGGATGGTTCGGTGTAACAGCCTATTACACAAGGGCTTTGGACTGTCATATCTGTGGCATGTCTGGTGCTGTGTAACTTGTGTTAACACACCTAGTGGGGATGATTGCGGTGTTATTGACCACTGTTCTGCTTTTGCTAGATGGGGTGTTTCATGATTAATGTGTACATTCATTGCTATGCATTGTGTAGTATGTTTCTTATCTTTACTGTACAAGTGCTTGTTGCAATTCATGCCGTAGATAGTGTGTTCCACACTTTGGATGTGAAAGACGGACTGATGGTGTGATTTTTGATGTACGTCTCTGACATGGTCCAGTAATGAGATGCCTGAAGAGACACACACAGATGACTCTAAAGCATTAATCATGTGTGTAATGCCCTTTCTGCAGGGGGATGAGCCACCAGACCACCTTTGCCAGCAGACATGGCCCATTACACGTCTGGATTCTGGACACGTTTGTTGGTGCCCACATGCACATATGTGCGCAAGCAGAGGCACAGGGATTGCAGACATACATCCTAGAACTACTGACGTGTTTCAAGGAACTCCAGGCAAGGTGAGCAGCACAGGGGGGCCACAACACAGCAAAGCTTCCACCAGGCCAGTTGCACATGCAGGCTTAGTAGCAGCACTGACAGTGAGTTTGGACGAATATTGGTGTTGAAGCGCACAATACAGGTCAGATGTGTTGGTGGACTGATGGCTAGTTGATTGTAAGGTTGTCTGGGGCACCTGCAGGGGCAGTGGCACATACCCTCCGGTCCACCATGGGCCATTGAGGCACTTGTATCACCCATGTAGCCTTCCGAGACATGGAAAGGAGCAGCTCACAGGGACATACAGCAAGGGACAGACTCGGGTGCAGTGCATTTCATTTCCATGTACATTTTGAAACATGCACTGCCTATTTTTTTACGGTCATGATGGGACACAACTCTTTCTGAAGTCATACCTTGCTATATGCGTCTGTCTGCTTACCCAGGGAACATTGCATGTTGTGTGAATCGTGACACATTGGTGTTCCATTTGCCACGCACCCACCGGCGCCTGACTTAATGTATTGACTGTGTATGAACCATCACAGGGGGAATGTTACATATGGGTACGAAGCATCCACACCAGATTGTCTGTTTGTAGAGTAGTTTGTTGCTATGGGGCATATTTGGTGGTGTGTTTGTGTGTTATGGGCACGCACAGATTATTAACTTTGCAGCATTGAAGTGCTCCTGTAACCGGACCTGAGAGTGCGCATGCTGGAGGCCAGCACTCAAAACCAGAGCTAAGTGTCTTGTTTTTCTTTCAAACTGCTCTACATAGGCTTGCTGGGGCGTGCACTGATGCATGGATGAATGTGTAATTCAATTTGGTATGTTATTTTTTCCATAATCACCCTGAGTCCTATCCAATTCTAAACCCTGTACCCTCTACCCGGTGTTCTTGCTTCCCGTACCTATCCAACCAACGTTCCCTAACCCTCTTTCCCCGCTGAGGTTGCGGATGCCTGTGTAAGCCCCAAGCTTGCAGGCGCCAAAACTCTAGAGGCGGTGGTTGGTTCGTGCCACTCCTGCGCCTGGACTCCGGAAGGCCCTGACAATGATGTACAAGTTTGTTATGATTGTGTATGTGTTAATGCAAGTACTCCATTTTAGTGCATTCCATACTTTCACGTGTCATTCCTACTCCCCTCTCCTGCCCCTCATTCCAGTTATCCAGTATGCCAACGGCTGTCCCGACTGCATATCCCTGACCCTCCTTCCCCACCTGGGTCTCAGAGGCCTGTGTGAGTTTGACCTAGCAGGCACCTAGGCCATGATGGGGGTGGTTGGTTCGTGCCACTCCTGCGCCTGTACACGTGAGCTGTGACAGTACACATCCGTTCGTGGTGCATCATTTATGTTATGTACCACATATGGTTCACATCCTGTTGTGACATTGTTTTACTGTGCTACCTTGGTTGTTACATCATTGTGGTAGTACTTGGACTTTGTGAGGTACTGCTACTTCAAGTCATCTACTGGAGGCTGTTCTGGTTCGTTTTTCTGCCTTGGATTTTGTGTCTTTGCAAATGAAGGTGGACTCTGAGGGTGCAGGCAACTTTTAACACACAAGGTGGGAGATGGTGACGAAGGGGAAGTGTGATCCTGTGGCCAGGTGAAATTGAGGGTTGAAGGCTCCATGACCCAGATGCAGTTGTTCAGTGGGTCATGGTCATTTGTTAGGGAGGGGGGGTGTTTTGTTGTTGATAGTTGCCTTGCCCTGCAGTGTGATGGGAACCCTGACATTGTAATTGTGGTATCCTATGTACATGATGTGTACTGCTGATCAATGCATGTTCATGTGTTGTGTTTACTTTTCAGGTGTGAGGGGATATTTGTGGTTTGACATGCTGGGGTGTACACATGGTGAATGTTCACATGTGATGTGTAGAGGACACTGATGGTCACTTGATTGCACATGCATATGTTAAGTGCATGTCCTTGCTGACCCGCACACTCGCACTATGATGCACTACATGTACAACCACCCTTCGATATCCACATGGACACTCTTTTTGCCTTCTGCTGCCCACTGTGACCCTGCAGCACATGTTCTGTGACCAATTATGGATCCTGTACATGCATATTTTGCTTTTTGATGTGGTTTGTCACTTAGATGTGATGCTCAGGGTGTGCATCACACACAATGGCTGTTCACTGTGCTGTGCGCTGAGCGGTGTGTTGCAGGAGTTGGACACAGCACACAGAAGCTGTGGTGTTGATTTTGCAATGCACGATGTGCATGTAGACAGGCATTCATTGTTATGTTGCGGCTACTACTTTTGTGATGCATTTGGGAATGACTTATTTTGGGTGGGAGGTTGTTGGTCAGTCATTTCATCTGATTTCATGTCAGGCATCATTGTCTGATGCCAATTTACATTTTTCACATGGCAATGTGTACCATATTAGTACTGTGTTGGTGTATGGCTATTGCTTGCCATGTCATGTTGTGGTTTTGGAGGGTTTGAGTGACATAACAGTGATGGTCATGGCCTGTTTTGCAGGTGTGTGTGATTCACACCTTGAATGTCAGGGTCAGCCGCTTCTCGAAGCAAGAAGCTGGGGGTAGATCTCTCTCCGCGGCAGGGGCCTCCCTCTGGAACAGCCTTCCTGCCTCTCAGAAACTTGAGGAGAACCATCTCGGGTTCAGGAAGCACCTCAACACCTTCCTCGTTGCTTCTGCTTTCTCTCTCCCTCTCCCTTGCTAATTTCTTCACTGAAACTGCACTGAATCTGCAACTGGGCCACTCTCACCGACCTCGGTCCCTGGCCCAGCCACTCTCCACTTGCACTGCCTCCCTGGCAACCCCTGCACTGCGGGACTGTCTCTGTATCCCTACAGCCCCCCCTTCCCAGCACTTGTCTGCACTTACCTTTGCACTTGCCTCCAGCTGGCCTATTTATTTATTTTTTATTCTACTTACCCTGTACTGCACTCCCCCCCTCCCCTTCTCCTTGCACTTTTCCCTTCCACCTACCCCTGCACTTGCGCGATCTAAATGACACCTGGCCTAGTAGGATCGTTGTCTGTCTTCCCTTGTTCCCCCCTCCCTGCCTCGTCGCGCCTTGCAACACTTGTGTATAGGCGCGTTACAAATGCCATATCATATCATATCATATATCATATGTGTGCCTGTTGGTCACACAGGATAGCTTGTGTTTAAGTAGCTAGGGATGCACACAATGTGGCACTTCCATGGCAACAATCTCAGGGTGGTAAGGTTGTGACAGTTGACTGTCTCTTTGTCATCATCGATTGTCACTTGGTATATGCCAGGCCTGTGTGCACTCCGCAGGGGTGGGAGTTTAGGTGAAAAATGTGGCCACAAGCTGGGTCCGGGCTTCCTCGCCACGTGCCCTATCCCCTCCCATGGGCAGCGCCTGTGCCTGTGGTTGGAGATGTGGGGGCACCACCATGTCCACTGGTACGCCCTGCCGTGCTGCAACATTGTGCAGGACACATGCTGCCACAATGATCCTGCACACTACTGGGGGTGCATAGAGTAGCTGCCCGCCAGAGCGGTAAAGGGAGCGGAAGCGTGACTTGAGCACTCCGAATGTGCGCTCCACTATGGCCCTGGTTGCAATATGGGCCGCGTTGTATCTTAACTGGGGTAGTGTGGTGGGGTTCCGGATTGGCATCATCATGTGGTTGCTCAGAGGGTAGGCACTGTCCCCTGGGGAGGTGATAATAGTTGAGTTTATTAGGGTTTGGGTATTTGTCTGTGTGTGACTTGCATGCATGTGCACAGGCATTTGTACTGACCTAGGAGCCATGTGTCACCATGCTGCCCAGCTTCCAGGGCCCAGCTCAGGGCGGACATTCTGTATATGAAACTGTCATGGGTGGAGCCAGGGTAGTTTGCATAGACAGAGGTGATGATTCCCTTTGCATCGCATACCACCTGTAGGTTGATGGAATGCCAGTGCTTCCGGTTTCGGTAGATGTGCTCAGTGGCCCTAGGTGGACGTAGGGCCACATGGGTGCAATCTATGGCACCAAGCACTTTGGGGAAGTGTGCCACCCTGTAAAAATCCGGGACAACGGCCTGCCTTTCTGTGGGTGTTCTGGGCATGTATATGTGTCTGCGGACTGAGGGGCGCGCTGTCATGATTGCCAAGACCTGGTGTAGGCAGCGTGACTGCGTGGCCTGGGAGACCCCCCCCACTATGGCAGTGGTCCGCTGAAATGACCCAGTGGCCAAAAAATGCAGGATATTGAGCACCTTCTCCAAGGGGCTCAATGCTTGGGAGCAAAGGGTGGGGGATGTAAGGTCATCTTCCTACTCCTTGACCAGGTCTAGGATGATATGGGGTGGAAACCTATACCTGCCGTAGACCTGGTCGTCAGGCATCCCAAAAAGGCTTGTCCGTGGTGAGAAAATGTGTGCCGTGGCTATTCTCCTCCTCCTGTGGTGTCCCACGATCAGTGCTGCGACAAATGGGGCATTCATCGTAGCTGTATATTCGTGTTTGTTGTTTGTGTGCACTTTTATACTGCGCACTCGACGCTTCCGCCTGCCTTCGTGTGGCGGACGCGTTGACGACTGTGCGCGTCTTTTGCCATGCGGGGTTTCCTGTATTCGAATCCATGAATACGGGTTGTTCGCGCGCGTGTGGGCGTTCCGTGTAGTTCCCTGCAGTACTTCCCCAGTTACGCCTTCTTTTTCACGCGTTGTTCCCCATTCCGCGTGTTACGCACACTGTTCCGCCCACTTTTGTTGTGTGCGCCGCGCTATGGGCGCTTTTGCTGTGCGCATAGCACACGCCGTTTGATGACTTGCATCGCACGCGTGCGCTTGATTTCTCACGCTTGCGCCACCTTGCACCTGCTTGAGCTGGGATTTTCGGCGCACGTTTGTTCCATGAATCGACCCCCATGTGTCAGTATGAAGAAAAAGAAGACTTAACTATACTACAATCAAAGCTAAACAATGAGCAACGTAGCATTTTTCAAGAAGTAACAAAAGAAAATGCACATGGTGTACAACATGAAAACAAAGAATGCACCTGTCAAAATTACAAACCTATACTAATGTATGTCAGTGGTGAAGCTGGCTCTGGCAAAACATTCCTAATCAAAATCATCAGTAAGTTCCTTCAACAATTGACAAACAACAAACTGTCAGCTGTTGTCACTGCCCCCACAGGTTTAGCTGCCTACACCATAGGTGGTGTCACTTTACACTGATTACTACTCCTGCCAGTAGAACACCAAAACAAATTAGATTATTACAAACTTTCTGCAGAAGCTGCAATGGAACTACACAGAGTATTGAAACAAATGAAAATACTACTAATAGATGAAGTGAGCATGGTGTCCAACCTAATGTTGGCCTTGATTCACCTCAGATTACAAGAAGTACTCAAAACAAACTATGAAGAGTTCTTTGCAGGAAAACACACTATTGTTTTCAGAGATCTTCTTCAACTGACACCAGTAAAAGGTGAGCCTATTTTTAAAACATTAGGACACAAACTCTGCCGTAAAACTGTTGGCAGCATTGGAAATGTCAACCTTTGGCAACATTTCCAATACAGAGAATTAACAGAAAACATGCGCCAATCTGCAGATCTAATTTATTCCAACATTTTAAAAAGTTTGAGAGTTGGTATACTTTCTAAAGAAGCAGAAGCAACATTGAAAACCCGGCACATTAATGCACTTTATGGCGATAATGCATGTGCTGCAGATGTTATGAAACAATTAGCCCACAAAAATGTCAATTGTATGGCCTTAATGACAACTCTTGCAAGCTGTTTCAAATTCAATGAAATAATGTTAAGTAAAGAAATGCAACCAATAATGGAAATTAGCGCCACAGACAAACTAGATGTACATGGAATGACACTACCCATGTGTGACCAAGCCACAACAAGACTAAATAGTTTAGAAAAATCAATCTCAAACACAGCAGGCTTGGAAAAGATATTAAAATTATCCTTAAATTGCAGAGTAATGCTGAAACGTAAACTTGACGTGGATCAAGGGCTAGTTAATGGAGCACTGGGTACAGTGGTTGGCTTTCAAACATACCCCAGTGACAACAAAATTCAGTTTGCCAATATTCTCTTTGACAAACTTTCAGAAGTAAAAAGAATAGGACGCTCAACAGCTCGATTCCTTCTCTTCAAAGACATGTATGTACGCAGAGAACAATTTTCTCTAACTCTTGCATACGCTGTCACCATTCATAAATCACAAGGCCTTACCCTAGACAAAGCAATTATAGACATTGGTAACACAGTCTTTAAAGAAGGCATGAGCTACGTAGCACTATCACGCTTACATACACTTGAGGGTCTATTTCTAATGAACTTTGATGCAAGTAAAATAAACGCTGATATTCCTTGCATTTTAGAATACAATAGACTTCATTCACTATACACTCCCCATCTAAACACATATTCTGTTCCACAAAAAGTAAAACATTATAAATGAAAAATAAATCAAACAGAAAAGCAACAGGATGTCACTGCAAATCCTCCAAAGAGAGTAAAAGAAAGTAATACTTCATCAAGTGCCACAAGCAAAAAAGAATCAATTAGGGAAAGTAAACCAGGTACTTCTTCAAAGAAGGAAGACACACTACAAAAAAAGCTGTCAGATACAGAACTACCTGGTCCATTTAAACTCTCAAATATAGTTGGTGTAAGTTGCTACGCAAATGTAGCAATGAATATTCTATTTCAATTACCACCAATTGTTGAGAACATTTACTTACACAGTACAGACCCATTGTGTTTGCAAATGTTAGTACTTCACAGAAATGCAGCAAACAATCCTGACAACACGTATAGTGTTTATGGAATAAGACAACAATTGGGCTACTGTGCTGGAATGGTGAAATTCACTATAAACTCACAGGAAGATCCACAAGAATTGCTAATGTAATTACTATTAGAACTGGAAAACAAAAAAATACCTATGAATGAAATCTTCCAGATTTCATACATGTGGAAACATAAATGCACTCTCTGCAACAATGTGACAAAAGAACAAATCCCCAATGAGCGCTTTCTGTATATATCAATACCTAATTGTGAATCCGTTCCATTTCAGCAACTTGTACAAAATGCAAACCACGGTAGATTATGTTCGACCTGCAATTCAGATAATCGCTCCACGTTAATAATACAAACACATAGTAAATACGTAATACTAATGCTTCTGCGTTACAATGCAGATGGTACCAAAAAGAACTGCAAGCTGACTGGATTCACACATGGTCAAATATCACTTGGTAGGAAAACCTTCAGAACAATAGGTATAATCTACCTCGCAGGAGCCATAACCAACTCAGGGCACTCCACTGCATATATAAAAAAGAAATGTGGATGGTTTGAATGTAATGATAGTACCATTACTCTAAAGCAGAGATTACCAGAAAATCTTACAAACGCTTATTTAAGGTTCTTAAAACCAACATTTGATAACTAAACTGTACTTAAACCTTAAGTACACTTGTAGTGAAAAAATATAAACTGTCACAATATTCCAAAAGCTATCTAACTGCCCAAAGATGCTACACCAACTAATCAGATAAATTAATACCACTCAAATAGAGCAAAAAATAGACAGTTAGAATACGCCAATTGGTATCTAACTGTCCCAAACTTTAGAAATATCCAAATAAGAGCAAAAAATAGACAGTTAGAATACGCCAACTGGTATCTAAGTGTCGCAAAATTTAGAAATATCCAAATAGATAAAGCAATACCACGAAATTATATAAAAAAATAAACAGTTAGAATACGCCTACTGGTATCTAACTGCTCCAAAATTTTACAATATCCAAACAAATACCTAATATCTTACTGCTCCCTAACACTGGAAAAATCCAATGGATAAAGCATTAGCCATAAACAACAAGTAAACACTGAAAACAAACAAACAAATAAACTGTAGCATAACAGAAAAAAGTTTTTTTTTAATCCAACATGGATATTTTTTCTCCCACAGACCCAATGATTTTAGCAACAAACACAGAAACTGAGAAAATTGCACAGTACTCTTGTTTGTCATCTACTAAATATGAGGGTCAAAAAAAGAAAGAATTGTGATTGTACAATGTAATAAGTCTTTATAAAATACTAATACTAACATGCTATTTTCTTTTATCACAGAAATGAACAAGAAAAACATGGACTCCCGTTACTAAACCAAATAGTAAGTATAACATGATAAATAAAACCATCGCAGCATATCACACACATACTGGCTTATAACATTGTTCCTTATAAATTTGTTTTTGACCCAAATTTATAAGCCACTATGAGTGTGATATACTGCGGTGCTTGTGGCCAGGACATAGACTCTTGGGTGCATGGCATATGAGTGTGATATGCTGCGGTGTTTGTGGCCAGGGCATACTGTGTTGGGTGCATGGCCAAATGGCCATGCACCCAACATTCTATACCGTGGCCACAACCACCGCAGCATATCACACCCATAGATTCAAGCATTTGAACCATTTTAATGTCCGCGGACACAAGGAAGTTCCAAGAACACATTCAACTTGCCAGAGGACGATACGGACAGCATCATCAGGACACCCCCATTTTCTTTATGTGCGAACATTTCAGGACCCCGCAAGTGTTCTTAGAACACTTTCATCTTGACAATGAACAATACAGATAACGTCTTCAGGACACCTACTGCGAACAATCCAAGGCCCCACGCGTCTTCTTAGAACACTTTCAACTTGACACCGATTCCATTCTGTTTATTTATGAACATTTCAGAATAGCCGTGTTGTCCGCAGACAAATCGAACACAACAAAAGCGTCTAGCACATAAAAAAATACAACATTGCACATATCTCATACTCCCCCCACCCTCCCCAAACACTCTTACACACAAACATACTCCACTAAATACAATTTTTAAACCAAGTTTTACCTCGCTGTCTGCGGTCGTCCGCAAATGCAAGATGGCAGGTGCCACCAAAAATCTTACGCGCTCCACGCCATCCAATCAGCGAACACGTCAGATGTCCGCAAGCCGCTCAGCCAATCAGGGCACTGTCCGCGGAGCGAACGGAGATATCCCTAATTTGTTTGCCTTACATTTTGGTCATTTTAAAAAAAAACTACTGGACGGATTTACACCAAATTTGTAAAAGCACGCTTTCGGGACCAAGCCCCCGCTCCCGCCGCAAATTTGGTGTAAATCCGTCCAGTGGTTTGGGCTGTAGGCGTGCACAAAGTGTTTTCCCATTAGGTCTATGGGAAAAAACAAAAGTTTTGGGACCCCCCCAAACTTTGCAAAAAAAATTCAGAGTGGGCCATATACTTTTTTTTGCAAAGTTTGGTGAGGATTCGTCCAGGGGGAGCGAAGTTATAAGCCACCCAAAAAATGCTCTTCCTATGGAAACACCAACTTAACCATAACTACATGGATGCTACCGCGTCCATGTAATATATATATATATATATATATATATATATATATATGAGAGAGCTAGACTTGCATCATAAGTGATTCCTTATAATTATCAAAAAGAAACTGATAGAACCCACAAATTACTTTCAAATTCAATTACTTAACAGGACAGTCCATAGGTACTCTCAAAACACTGTGTACAACACCTCTATGCATACATATGTTGTACAGAAAAGTGGACCAGCTGTGAAACAGCATAGCCTTTAATTCTCTTTTTGTGGTCAAAGTTAAACATAAATTCTGTGTTTCAAAGGTAAGGAAATCTTCGGTATGAGCTAGTAAATAAAGTCAAGCTAACATTTAAAGGTAATCTTCAGAGCAACTACGGGATATGTTGAAGGTAATGTGATAATTAGGTAAACACGTGTGCTATGTGCTATATTAAATGACTCGAAAGATAGGGCGATCTCTAACTGGATTTTCCTTGATGACTTCAGAGTCCTTTCTGGTCAATCCGAATTATGCATCTTGGTCCACTAGGAAGGTATGCATTTTGAATTTAAAACGTATATTCGTTTTTCCTAGCAACATATCATTTGCTCATGGGTATTTATTTACTCTATGTAAACCTTTTCTTAAACAGGTGGGATAGAAGATATTCGGGAATCATTGGGTATTGTGAATTCATCAACTCCTGTACAAACTGCTGGGAAGCCCACGTGGTCTCCTACATTAGATGCCAAAATGTTTTGAAACCAGAAATGATGGAGCTATTTTACCTCGGGTCAACTGCTGCATGCTTTCCTTTTGAAAGTTTAAATACCGGCACAGCTGCCGCTGGAGTCATTTTTTTGCGGTATTCGGGAATGGGGACCTACCGGGGGATTGCAGCCCCAGCAGTCACAGTAATTCCCTATTGTCGGGTGCCGGACAAAATTATTCCCCATTCCCATTCGAGTCCATTTTGACTCAATGGGAATTGGGAGGACAGATGCACTGTCCGGCACCATTCATGAATGGTGCCGGTGCATTTGTCAAGGTCTGCAAGCGGGTTCTGTTCCGCCTGCCAGGTCAGGCGGTAAGGCACCCACTCACCCGCTCGCAGACCTCAGAGTGTGCCGGTTCGGTATCAACGGTGCCGGTAGCTTACCCAATGTCAGATGTTTGCAATTAAACATGTGATACCTTAACTAATATTATAAAGCAAGGGAAAAAAAGTCTGCAACATTCACATTAATTATTGAAAGAGGGTGATGTCAAGCATCCGTGTACGATAGCCTAGACTTAATGAACCGTTGTCAAGTACAGCTTTTTCCTAATTAGTAGGTTTGCATTTGCATTGTGGATGAATGACACTGCGTTTCCTGAAAGAGTCTACACCCTTCAGATGTCAATAAAAGTCTAGACACAACGAAGATCCTGGCAATGGCCTTTCGTAGAATTCTTCGACACGTTATAAAGTGCAGGATGAGCGCTAAACATGTGGGACATACAAATGTACTAGATGAAACATGAGGAGTATGTTCTGGATGACAGGAACCCCCAGGAGGAACAAATGAATATCATCATAGCAGCAGGACACCAAGCCTCCAAGGAAAGTATGTAAGACATCACAACACTAAAATTGAAGTCACAGAGCAGGTTCTCATATGAATAGCTAGAAAAACAAGAAAAAACTTGAGCGCTACAAATTGCTCCTATGAATCAACTGCGCTGTGATGCTCTGAGTTTTATGTTCATGCCTATTTTAAAGGCATCAGGCACTGGTTACTTCTGGTTTATCTTATGCAGACTCTTTTAAAGTTCTTCCTCATAAATTATGAGTTTATGCTGCCAGGACCACCATTCTCAGTGCAAGTGTTATCTGAGGGCCTGCATGCTCCAGTCCAAAATGACAGGCTTTCTTGGAACATTATTGTATACTGTATTCAAACTTTACAAGAGTCCCACATCCCAATGCTTACTGTAATTCAATGCATGACACGGGACAACACCATACAGAATGCCAAAATGTGTTTAAGGTCACAGACCTTGACAAAGACTGAAGAGCACTGGTGCATATGGCTGACGTGCCAGCAGGCTGAAGTTTCTGACAAACCTGGATGTACAACTATGCCTTGGTGAACTTTCTTATACATGATCCGCGGATTCCATACATCTCCTAGTAAGGTTCAGGTAGGTTTTCAGTTTTTGTGAATTTTGTTTCCAGCCAGAAACTCTTTCTAGAGCCATGAATCTTCATGGAAATTTGGGGGAAGTTTGGGAAAGTTTTGGCTAATTTGTGAGAAAAAAAAATAACACAAAATAACCAAAAATTGTTAAACGGATAAAATGGTGAGAGGAAGGGATGGGTTGGGTTAGGAAGGGTGGGGGCTAGCATCAATTTCAGATATATAAGGATATAGGTAGGCTGGCATATGGAGAAAGATATCTCAGTAGATCAATGGACCTACTGCAGAGATTGGCATGTAAAGTGTAGGTCTTGGCTTTTAATCAGGGTAAGCCTTTCAAACATCTTAAATTGATCAAATAAGTAATGTTGAACTCACAGATTGTAAGACTGCATGTCAGTTCATAAGAGTCAGTCACGCTGTCCCGACCATGCCACTGGAACACTAAGTGGCACCCCTTATGATATGATATAATAGGATGTAACATGTATAACGTGCCTGTACACAAGTGTTTCTATTCTGGACTATTTTTAACTGCAAATTCAACATCATAATCTGACCCAATTCATATTCCTGTCATTAAATTTCCTCTGCAAGACTTTGGTGCTTCCATATTTAATTTCATAAACTACATATCCCGCGATGACCTTTTGGCGGGTCTCATTACCTGGCTATTCCTATTAAGCAATCTTAGAACTACAATACCCAGAAGTCTTAGCAATCAGTGCTGCTTTTCACTTTCCGAGGACCAGAGAGGGAGGAGGCAGATTACCTTCAGATGTGGTGCTCCAGGTATTGCCAACGAGCCTGATTCAGTCCAGGGCAGACAAGTATTTAAGCAGCTGCTGCATGAGCACAGGGGTCTTGCACTAAGTTTACACCAAGCCCATCATGCTTTGATCCTTGGATTTCTACTGTTTCTGGTTGCTGCTGTTTCCAGAAGCTGCTCCTGTTCTAGTTCGCTATACTCCCTGCCCTCTAGTCCTGACACTCTGCTTGCACTCCCTTGCCATTTGCCCTGCACCCCTGCACTTCCTGCCCTGCAGCCCTGATCCCCTGCTTTCAGTCCTCCGTTACCTGTCTGCAGCCGCCTCTGCCTCTCTAGCACCAATGTTATTGTTCCCTGCCAGCAGTTCCTTGTTTTGTGCCCATAGTCCATGCTACCTGGCTTTTGCATCCTATATTACAGTCCTTCTTATCTAGCTGCAATTCTTCCCTTGTTATTCCAGTCCAGAAGAACAGCGCCTTATATTCCTTGTGGCCAGTCTGTAGTTCAGTCCTTGTTATCCTAGTCCAAAGTTTCAGTATTGAGTTTTCTTGTTACTGGTCTTTTGTTCAGGGCGCTGTTGCTTGATTACGGTCCTTATTTTCCAGTCTGCAGTTTCCGTCTCCTGTGCCTTTGCACTTAGATTATTGTCTTCTGGTTTATGCTCTTTCTTTCAGTTCCCTGTATTGAACCTTGTTCTTTTTGACGTCCAGTGGACAGATTATCAAATAACTGACGCAGTGTGCTCTGAGGAAGTGCTATTTATTGTGGAATCCTGATGGGTCACATTTTTTGTGATGATCAACGATTGCATTGTATATAAGTACATGCCGACTTCAGAGGAGGAGCAGTTCTCACAGAGGGACAACGTTCTTCTTTGATAATTGGCAATCTGAGCACCTCTTTCATATTCTAAGTAAGGACAGTTGACCTTGCTGGCCGCACAAGTCTCCTGTGGAGCGCTGATTCATCCCACTAATGTGCCAATCTTGGTAAAACCTTGGCCAATCAGTGTTCTATTTATTTTCCATAGTGACAGGAATGTTAAACATGCTCATTGGATACCCTTGCCTTTACCTGAGGACTCCACACAGTGGTTTAAAAGAATACACATTTAATGTTACGGAAAAACAGGATTAGCGTTTTCGTTTGCTACACACAGTAGGAACGCCAAAATTCACAGCCAGGCTGAGGGCACTACATAACCGCAAGACCACTTGAAGGTCTGCTACCTTTTGTGAAACGTCCCATTTTGAGATGTGGCTTTATATGGAGTGACCTATCTTCTAGTTTAAAAGGTGCAGACCTATTAAAGACTGGCAGCAACATTATAGGTACATCTCTTCATTCTGAGTATTTTCCGGACTTTGAGGCATAAAGGAACATGATTGTTTGCCCTGTGCACTTTCTTTGGTTGGGAAAGACCATCTGAATGTATAACTATTTCCATTTAAGAGCTGCCCACTTGCAGTAACATCACATCTCAGGGCATATTTTAGGGTGCAACCTCACTATTTCTGTTAAGTGAGTTGTATTCCGAAAACGCATTGGCATGCTTTGGAAAAACGTGTGTTCTCCCACATTATTAGCTTCAATTACTACTTAGAGGTGCGTACACATATGTTTTAAACATAACATTTAAGGCAACCTCGCAGCAGTCATTGAGGTCAAGTTGAGCTTGCTTAAGATGAAAGGCCTTTCACAACCGATTAGACACATGTCATTCCTAATGAAAACACGTCATCTGGTAAGCTCAGTTGTAGCGCAAAAATAATTACAGTAGTTGAATGGTGATTGGTTACTACCCTTCAGCAGTTTGGAAGCTGCTATCAGGAGACATTGCCAGTGCAGAGAAGCTATTCTCACGTTTTTACCGAAAGCCGCAATGCAGTCTGGAACTGGTAGTATTAAAGGAGCCTTGCTCGTTATGACTTGCTGAAAGCGGCAGGCAAAAGCCACAATTCTAATTAACACGGAGTACAATAAAAGAGACTATACCACCTTCTATCCACTTGCACCATCCTCACCAAGGCAATCAGACTCCAGGCTCATGGGCTCACTGCATGCCTACTCAAGATTACTGACAGGGGAGTGTGCCAGCTGGTATGGCCAAAGAAGGAGTTGTAAACCATATCAACACTTCGCAAGGAAAATAATCAGGGGGGTGTTATCGATGAAACACATAATCAGTGTCAAATGTTAGCAAGGGCGTGATTATAAAAGTGAGCTATGCCACCTGAGCAGTGGCAGAATATGTCACATTCCAATGTCATACCATAATGGCTTTTCAGGGTAATGTGTCAATCATTGTGCCCCAAATCACTGCACTCCAAGCTTGCAGTGAAAAAAGCAAAGGTGAGGCTAATGCAATCCACACACAAGAATGAAATGTCCCCGCAATAAAACAGCTGTGGCTAATGTGTGCTCATTTCTGATAATATGAAAGCAGCGATAAAGATACACACTCTGTGTAAAAAAAGTGACACTACTCTTTGATAATCTGGCCCCTGTTCTTTCCCTGGATATTTCTGTTAATGTTCTTCCGTTCTTGTGTCACTTGTGCTTGTGCAATTCCTTTGTATACAGTTTTTCTGCTGGCATTCCCAGCAGCAACTCTCTGCCCCTTTCCTTTGTCACGTTTTAGTATGTTCCCTAGTGCCATATTATGAATAGTTTATTGGTTCCTGTTTCAGGAGGCACCCACTGTTCAGATCTTGTTGGACCAATGCAGGCTTCAGTCTTGTGAGTATTGTTTTCCATGAGCATTGAGAGTGGGGTCCTGTCATAGTAACCAGCTCAGAAGGCTAAAGATCCCTGTTAAGTCCTGGGAAACTCTTCCCCCATTCTGCATACACTCCAAGTGGAAACCTAATGTGTTTGTATTACATGTGCTTGCTTCCCTTTCTGTTGACTGCTTTTCTTGCCTGTCTGTCTTCTTGCCTTTGCTTCCTTGTTTGCAGGACTCCTTCCACTCCTGTTTCTTTTGCACTATTTTCCCCTCAACTTTGTGGGCATGGTGTGACTTCAAGCCCCTGGCACACATGTTAGGCATGCCCCAGTCTGCTATTCATCATTCAGAAGTTGAGATATTGTGTATTATTGAGGTTTAGAATATAACAGTAACCTTGAATATATATCAGTTGTTTTTTTAAGAGCTATAGATCTGAGTTAAATTTGGGACTTTACATTTATAACATATTTTTTTTAGAATGTATACTTTTTATGATGACAAATTGCTCTTATAAAAAATGGTTTATGAAAATGTACACGTTTTACTGTATTTTGTGCTGTGAATTGATTGTCACTGCTTAGGTTTTATTTTTGTCTTACTTATTAAACGCTGCAATGTCAGCTGTATAACAAACTAATAAACAAACAGAAAAAATATTACAGTATAGGGAATTCACAATAAGTGCAATAGCCGCAGATTGGCCAGTAGGGATGAGGCAGAGTCAGTCACATTTCAAGGATTCAGAATGTAGACTCTGACACACCGTAAAGAAATATGATTTTATCAGAAAGAATTATAATTTTATGAGCTCTGTACATGGGACAAACCACACAACATATTTAGAGAAAGAGGCCTATGGAGCAGGGACCGACATACATGCTCCCGGCACTAATGAATACAAGGGGGCTGGTCAACACATCATTTGTGCTGCAACACAGCTCTCTGCAGATGTGCAGGCCACATTTCTAAGTAAGAGTGCCCTAGTATTTCCTAACTCAATGCAACGTGTGTACATGTGTATGTGAATTGCTTTTAGTGAATGTGACACTGCATTTTTTGTGAGCTGCAACCAATGATGTAAATTTGGATTCTATATCAAAGAAACAGTAAGGTGGGTGTAAGCCATTAGTTGTTTAGACACGTTGCTTTCTTTAAGATATTCAATTAACATTACACTTAGTTTGCTTTGAATATGCACAGGTTGTCAAGGGTCTGTGCTCTTCAAACAAACACAACATTTAAACAGCATGCTTAATCAAAATCTGTCACATGAATTCTCAAAATCTGGCAAATTATCAACATATGAATCACTGGAATACAGAGAAGTTTCACTTGATTTGCAGTTCAGCCAAATGTAACTTACCTAGGTTTACTCAAAACCACGGTTAAGGTTTGAATGACACATTGGTATTATTATTATTATTATTATTATTATTATTATTATTATTATTATTATTATTATTATTATTATTATTATATTCAAGCCATCTATTTCTTTTAAATTATGGAGTTACATTCCAAAACTTGATATTAATTTTATTTACGAGGGGAGTCATTTTTGACGAAATGCGATTAACAGAAGAAGGTTGGGTAGTCATACACAATACTGAGGTTTCACAATACACCTTTCCTTTCAGCAGGAAGCTTATCATGCATCCTTTGGCTGCAATAGTTGAATAGTATAAAATTGACATTGGGTAAAACAAATATGTACAACAGTCTACCCCTTAAGAAAATAATTATTGATAAGCATTTGTCATGAGCCATGAAGATTTGGGTTTTGCAAACACGTTGAGCCTCATTACGACCCTGGCGCTAATGCGTTAACGGCACTGTAAAAGGCTGCGGCGCCGTTAACCCATTAGCGCCTTACTACGAGGTCCCTTTGCGGGACCCGACCTGAACGACTGGTCTAGACCAGCCATTAAAGTAGGGACCCGCAATGTGACCTCGGGGCTAAGTATGGTACCGCAATTTGCGGTACCGTACTTAGCGCCTTCCCCAGTCCCATTGAGCCCCATGGGTCAAAAATGGGAATGGGGAAGGGCCAATGTTCAATGGGGAATTACCGCCCCGCCAACCTTGGAATGGGGTGGTAATTCCCCATTGAACATTGACGGACTCGTTACGATACTGGCACCAACCATGGTGCTAATAGCGCCATGGTTTAGCGCCAGTATCTTAATGAGGGCCATTGTCCGTTCTGGAACATCCTTCATGATGAAAGCAGCCGAAAGAGATACCCTAGTAGGACAGTGTGATCTACACATTCTAATTATATGAAGGGTAACAAGAACAATACTACTATTACTACTACCACTACTACTAACAATAATAATACTAATATTAATGCTAATGCTACTACTACTAATACACATTTCTATGCTTCTTTTCCATTAGTTCATATAAAGGACAAAGAAGAAAAAAAGATGACCGTCTTTGAAAGGGCACAATTATGAGAGCCTTGTTGCTGTGTTTAAGCCAGAACTATTTCAATTGCAATACAGTACACAAACCTAACATGCAATACCACTGTGGAAAAGGACCCTGGGTAACTGCAGCAGGCAAGGGGCATTCAGACCTTTAATTAACCTGTGCAAATATAAATGAACAACATGCTTCTCGCTCGTCTATTAGTGGAACCCTGCAGCTAATGTAAATGTTATATGACAGTATGGAAGGATATATTGTTTGTGTTACTTTTTTCTTTTTCTCTACTGCTAATTGTATGTGTTAGGAGGTACTTTTATGGTATTATGGCCGGCATAAGGTTATTGACTGACTTACTGACTGACAAAACTAACATATAAAACTAGCACTTACCATATATAATAATACTTTATTGTGATATAATCAAAATTATTAGGATTTTACACAATTTAACACATAAGCACAACATAAACCATATAAACCATATCAACATTTTTTTTGAAGAGAGAAAATAGTACATTTGCATAGGTAAATAATTTCTAAAAGTATAAGTAAGTATAATTAAGTAAATAAATAATTTCTAAAAGTATACATAATTTCTAAAAATATGCGTGAGCAATACTGTATTTAACCACTGAGTAGATCAAAGGGGAAATCCAACATGTTACAGGCCTGATTCTGCTAGCAAAAGGGTCTTTTCTTGGTACCATATCCTAAAGAGGGCCAGCTAAAGTCCCAAGGCCTCAGCATTTAAACAACTGTTCGAAAAGTCTTCCTCCATTATGGTCTCATAGTTATGGACCCATTTTGCAAGCACACACATAAGAAGCGGACCAAGTTTAGAGCAAAGAGTTAGGACATGTCTGGTAGCTTCCAACACTCCTGCGATCTGACATATCCGGTAATTTCTCGCTTCAGTCGGGATCTTCAGGTGCCCCCCCCTAATGGCTAGTACCGGGAGCTGATTGGTCCTGAGGGTCAGTATGAAGTGTCTCACATCTGGCGCCGGACACAAGAGCAAATGAGGCTGGGGTTTTCGGTATCTGTCTGTTACATGGGCTACTGCCTCATACCCACTAAGCTTAGCCAGATGGGTCGAGTTCATGCTCCAATCCCACCTGTTCAGTTTTTCCTCAAACAATCTTTTTTGATGGATATAAGGCAGGTGTGTCTTATTCTCATATGACCAGTCAATCTCCTTGTAAAAGGCCTCATTTAGATCTTTAAAATGAAGGCCCCTAAGATGTCTCTCAGCCTCATAGTTTTCCCCAGCCAACCTCAAGAGTCTACAAGAAGGCTCAGAGCGCGCTTTAAGGTAGAAAGCTCCTCTTGTGCGTAATGCCATACCTCTCAGGGATATGAGGTCCAGCTCTAGATGTAGGTACTCTATTGAGCAAGAATGGCCCAGCCCCAGCACTGCACGCCAGTAGTGGCCCTCCAGTATATTCAGCCACTTTAGATCTTGTATGGCCAGAGCCTCCAGGCCATAGAGAATGGCAGGCACAAAACACTGTTGGTAAAGTTTTAATGCTCCTGCCATACTAAAGCCTGTCGTTCCCCTGCCAAATTTGCATACCTAGAGTGTAATCAGCTTAGCTCTGCGCTTTTTGTGTGTGATTATTTCTTCGTAATTAGCAGGTGCTTCAAAGTCCAACCCCAACTAAGGATAGGAGTCTACCACTGCGATGGTACCCAGTTTAGTGTCAATGCCAGTGCGGTTAGGGCCTTTACGGGCTGTAGCAATTACTTTAGTCTTATCCAAGTTGATAATCAACCCCAGCTGGAAGGCATACTATGCCAACTCATTTAGCATGCTCTTAATGACGGATAGAGTCCGATCGAATAGGATTAAATTCTCGGCATAGAGCATGCCAATAATAGGGATGTCATCCAGCTTAGGGGGACAATTTGATTTTGAAGCCATACGATCTAGAAGATCTGCGATGTAAAGATTGTACAGCATAGGCACCGTCACACAGCCCTGCTTCACCCCCACATTAATAGGAATCGAAGTGGATAATTTGCCATTGTCGTTAAGGCAATCGTTGGTAGAAGTGTCGCTATGGAGTGCAATTAGGATTTGTAGTATCCAAGGCGGGCAGTTCATGTTTCTAAGTTTGACCATAGGGTATCTATCACGAACCACCAAGTCAAAAGCACTACTGAAGTCTATGAAGGCGATTTATAAGGTGCACTCCCGGCTGCTGGAGGTGTTGTTAATCAACTGATCGAGTACCTGGATGATGTGGGTGGTGCTGGCCCCAGGTCTAAATGCTGTTTGTGCATAATGAAGAATCTGATTTTCGGTTAACCGGGCTTCTACTATTTTCAAGACCAGTGTCATAAAGATTTTGCTTGTGACATCTAGCATAGACAAATGTCTATAATTAGCAGGTAAGCCCATGTCACCCTTTTTATGTAGAGGAATCAAAAGAGATTTTTTCCACGAAGATGGAACTAGGCGAAGCCTGCAGATACGAGAATATAAATTAAGCAGCACCTGGGCCCAATTGTTAGGATCTTTTTTAGGACTGCATTTGCCAGGCCACTAGAGCCCGGAGCATTGGAAGACTTTAATTTCGAAACTGTTTGTTTTATTGTATTGTGGCTAAGTTGGAGGGGCCACGGTTATTCGCTCATAGGCAGCCTAGTAGTTGTCACCCCATCCTTGTGATATGATATAATATGATATGGCATTTGTAACGCGCCTATACACAAGTGTTTCACAAGTGTTTCAAGGGTGGAATTTATTAGCAATATAATTGGTCCATGCTTCCCCTGTGCTCTCTGTATGGTTAGGCGATCGACTCGAAGCCAGGAGCCAAATCTACATTTTATCACCTTGATTTGGTCCTTTAACAGGCCATGTTCATCCACGGACACCATTGGCCTTCTTAATGCTCGAATAGAGTGGTGCATCTCCCGTTTCTTATCGCATATGTTAACATCAATGGCAACATTTCCTCCAAACTTCCATCCTATCGCTGGGGCAGTGGCTCCCTTGAACAGTGACTGCATGATTTGAGTTATCCACTGTTCAATCTCCTCGGGATTTTTTCCCCAGAGCAACTGTTTAATTTCTAGTTGAATCGGGAAAGTGATGATATTCATTTTTTCAATTTTACGCTGGGTCCACCGGATCCACCGGATCCTAGTTCCTGCACAATTTGATGTTTCCCCTTGTGAAGCCCCAGCATGCTGAGTTTAAGGATTGCATGGTCACTTTAATTATTCAGGGAGATCCTCAATTGCAAAACGTAACCCAGGAGGCACTTTGATACTGCCAAATAGTCTAGCACTGTACACTTTTCCCCAACAGCCCAAGTGCAATTGCCTGGGGTGTCGCCCAATGTGCGCCCATTGAGCAATTTCATGTTCCACTCTTTGTAAATATCCAGCCACAATCTCCCTTTCGGGTTGCTCCTAGCCACAGTAAGGCTACATTGATCAGAGACATGGCCGTAATTCCCACACCCTTCCAGGTTAGACCACTTGACATTTAAGTCTCCACAGAGTAGTACTGGTGCTGGGGCTTTTCCCATGGACAACAAGGTCAATATTGAGTCCAATGTGTCCCCAAGGGCTTCTGTGATTGATACGCCAGGGGGATCATACACATTGGCTACCAATATATCATTGTACCCTCCCCAACCCCCAGGAGGGGATATCTGTATTACCAATAGGTTTCCCCCCGGGCAACCCCCATGGATCAACCTAGGATTATAAGAGGATTTGACGCTAGTCAGTAGGCCGCCCCTAGGTCTGCCCAAGACAGCCTTTGTTGCCAAACACTGGAAAGTCACATAGCCATCAAATTCCACATCAAATGTGACCCATATTTCCTGCAATAGAAAAAGCTCAGATGACAATAGCCAGTCGTGAGAGTCCCCGCGTTTATCCAATGGTTAAAGCCCCTAGTATTCCAACTTGTTACTGTAGAAATTCACCCTCCTTTGCTTTGCACAAACATTTCCTGGAGCCACTCCCAGCCTTGTTCATCTGTAAGTTTGGTTGCGGCTCTTCCTCATCCTAAATTCGGAGCAGGTGTAGTGGCAGCACAGTTACATTTCAGGCATTCTTGCCTTGCTGTTACTTTGGGAAGGGGTGGATCCAGAGTATATCCTAGGTAACCCAAGGACGCCTGGTTCGCCCATATCATTGCTGCAGTTTCCGGCATGCAGCAATGAATTGTGGTGAATTTTGCTCCAGGTATCCGAAAGGGTTCCACAAAGTCAACATCACTTGAGTTAAGTATGCAAAGGGATGGAATTTTGGCAAACAGGGCAGGCAAGGTGGGCCGATTCAAATGGGCCCCAAGCTAGTTGCTGTCCACCGGCAAAATTGTCACTTTTCTTATATCAACCTTTCTGACTGGCACGCCCTGCACTTCTCCCCCTGCTGAAGATTGCGATGGGGTCAAGCATGACGGTTCCTCGGGGTCTGAGCGGTGCACCATAGCTGATTGCGGTGGAGGGCACGGGATACAGTCAGTTGGAGGTATATGATTGGGTCTTTTATCGCCCGGCGGCTGACCCGTGGGTACTAGACCTTCTTGATTCGGCTGCTCTTCTAGCAGCCAGCTCGTTAAAGTGCTTAACAGTCTGTGCTGGCCTTCTCTTTCTCCTGGCTGCCCGCTTGCGTTGTTTTTAGATATGTTGTTGCCCATGGAGCGAGGGGTTGAATTTTGCAGTGGATATGGGGCCACCACCTGCACACTTTCTTCCAAGCTCGGCAAAGTCGACTTCGGTAAATTGCGACCATTTGTCAGGTGTTTATTCGCCAGTTGGGTTTGCCGCCTGGATGCGGGGGCCGCAGCAGGTTTTTCTCCTTTTACCTCCGAAGCAGTACTGCCCAAGCCCAGATTGGGGTTGCACGCTTTGTCCAAAGCTGGCTTAGTCTTCTCACCTCCATTATTGCTCGTTGGTTTGGTAAGGAGTATATCCCCCCTCAAGTCATTGATAAGCGGTTGTGTGCTCCTGTTGTCCCTTCCCAACTGTGAATAGAGGGCAGTGATCACCCTCCCCTGGTTTTTCAGGTCTTCATGGATAGTGCCACATAATTTCAATAGAATTTTCACTACAAAACTGAGCACCGCCTGGCTAGTGTGCGAGGTGTCGTGTGTGCTAAACTCTGTTTGCGTAGATTCATGGGTTGGATTCACTGAGTCAAATAGACGCATCTTATTGTTAGATCGCAGTCCATAGGGTTTTCTACCCCGTATTCCTGCCAGTTTGTTGCGGCTTGATGCCTTGCCCGGCATTGTGTATCCACATCCCTACTGAGATGTTTACAAAGAAAGAGCAAAATGGGAGGGGCAGCGTTCTCTGCTCCTCTGCACCAGCAAGGAACACGAAAAGAGCACTGCACACTCCGCACTCTCCGCTAGGGAATGAGTATTTGAGTTTGCCCTCTCCTAGGGAATGAATAAGATGATAGGAGGGGCTGCAGACCAAATGCATGTTCTTTCCCCCACCCAACATCTTTCATACCCATGACTATTCGGCGTGGCTACAGATCTTGTTTTCTATCCGGGGTTGCATACACATTTTTCTGCAAGCCCAAAACCAAACTAAATCAGCCTTCAAATCTTCAATTGAAATAAGAAAACACCTAACCAGATAAAATAACACACAAACATAAAACGTACTGTATTATCCAGATAAAATTGTGATTATCTCACAGAAAATGTTTGGTTTATAGATGTGACTTTAAACATAACCATGCCCACGCGCCTGGTTCAGGGCCCTCAGCTCAATCTCCTCCTTTTTGACAGGTACTTCACGTGTCTTATCAACTTCCTCCTTTCTCCTACAACTCCTTCTGCCACCTCTCTGGCACCCTCGTCTTCCTCCTCTGCCCACTCTCGGGCACCTCTACCACCTCTGCATGGTGTACCGCAAGCTACACCTCCATGGACCTCATTGAAATGTGGAAACCTTCTCCACATTGCTACTCTCAACTCTCATTCTGCTGTCAAACACTCCTTTGACATCTGTTATTTCCTCAAAGAACTCAACCTAGATGTCCTTGCTCTCACTGAGACATGGTTTGCAGCCAATTCTGTCACAGGTTTTGACACTCTCTGCCCTGTGGGCTTGAAGATCGTCTCTGAACCCAGAACCTACCGTCCTGGAGGCAGAGTAGCCCTGATCTGTATGGAGTGGGTCCCTGCCTCTGTCATCCCTATTCATGCATACACCTTCTTTGAATGTCTGGTCTGCAGGCTCTCTATCTCTTCAGGCCTCTGCTTAACTATGGCCACCATCAAAAGGCCACAAAGCCAGGTTGCCCTTATCCTCTCTGAATGGGCCAACCTCTTCTCTCTCCCCTTGCCTCTACCTCTCAACTTCTCCTCCTCTGAGACCTCAACATCCACCTGAATGCTTCAAATCCCTCCTCTAGGCTTTTCCACAACCTCTGCGACACTCTCTTTCCATTCTGCCCTCTAGTCTGACACACTCTGCCGGACATACTTTGGAGGTTCTCATCTCTTCAGACAGCTCCCTATCCAATTTCCTCACCACTCCTCTCTTTAGACAGACCACTTTCTACTCTCCTCTCATCTGAAACTTGCAGTCCCTCAGGCAAAGCCCCCCAGCACTGCAACCTACCTTCTCGGTCATTCGGCCCATGAAGCGGGACTCACACCCTGACACAGCCCTTTTCAATCTACATCTTTCTAGTTCCAACACCCTGGACATCCTTGTCCCTGTCATGAGAATCCAGCTGAAGCCTACCTCTAAGTGCAGTTCATGGTATGATTCCAACCTCACATACCTGAAATGCAAGTGCAGGGAGGCTGAGAGCAATTGGAGGTCTTTGGGTGCATCCTCTGACAAACTGGCCTGCTGCAAGCTCCAAAGGCAATACAGACTCTCTGTTGTGTCCAATAAGAGAGCACACATTCAAGCCTGAATCTTTGCGGCCTCTAACAACATGGCCAAACTCTTTAGAATCTGAAGAACCGGCCAATCGTATTGCAGTCTCTACCTATCCTGTTCCCTTCCAGACCATCTGTACTTCTCTGGCCTCTCATTTCTCCACTAAAACTCAGGACATCATATCCTCTATTTCCTCTTCCTCTCCCACGTCCTCTCTCAGCGCAATTTGGCCATCTCTCCCTCTCCTCATGCTTTTTCCTGTTTCTCTCTGATAACACCTGATGAGGTTTCTAGACGAGTCTGATCTATGAAAGGGTTGTCCAACTGGTGCTTCCCTGCACCTCCAGACCATCAAGGAATACAGTGCCACCCTTGCTCATGCCTTGGTGGATCTCTGTAATCACTCTTTCACCACTGGAACTTTTCCCTCTCCCCCTAAGCACTTCCTTGTGCACCCCCTCCTCAAGAAACCATCTGCTGATCCTACCTGCCCTGCAGACTATCGCCCAATTTCCATCACCCCTTCCCTGGGCATAATCTTCAAAAAGCTTGCTGTCTCCCAGCTTTCCCTCAAAACCGAATCTGTCCTGTGTCTCCATGAACATCAGTCTAGCTTCAGAGCTTCCAGAGGCACAGAAACTGCTCTCCTGAACACCCGTGAATTCCAGCATTCCTTCTGTCCTCATCCTCCTTGATCTTTTCTCTGTTTTCGACACAGTCAACCATGTCATCCTGATCAATCGACTCTGTGAGAACCTACGCATCACAAGTCTGGCTCTGTAATGGTTGACCTCCTTCCTTTTGGATCGTCCCTTGCAGGTCCAACATGGTGCCTTTCTCTCTGCCACCTCTCTCACTACCTGTGGCATTCCCCAGGGCTCTAACCGCTCACCCTAGTTTCTCAACATCTACTTGGCACCTTTGGCCCACCTGATCTCTACCTTACCTTCTAACTTTCAGTGCTATGCGGATGACACTCAACTTTCCTTCTGGATCCCCTCAGCTTCCTCTCCTCTCTCGCTCATTCCTGACTGTCTATACATGGTTCAAGATTGGTGTGCCTCCAACGAACTCTGTCTCAATGCCAGTAAGACATAGAACCTTCTCATTGGGGCCCCTGCTCCTGCTTTCCCTCTCGAACTGGTACCACCCGCATTGGGGCATCCTCCTTTGGCTTCCTGTGAGGCAAAAAACCTTGGTGTCATCTTCAATTACACTCTCTCTTTCTCCCCTTGCATCTCAGACATCACCAAGAAGTCCCAACTGCACATCCTCAAAAGGACTCTTTCCTTTCACACTTCCCCCCAGAAGCTCACTGTCTCCAGAGCCCTGGTTCTCGCTAGGCTGGACTACTGCAACAGCCTCTTTCTCAATCTGCCTTCCTTCACTCACAGCCCTCTGCAACTAATCCAGAACAGGACAGTGAGACTTATCCTTGGCCTCAAGCCCAGGGACTGTATCTGTCCAGCCCTGAAATCTTTCCAGTGGCCCCCATTGGCTGTAAGGCTCAAGTTCAAGACCCTGCGCATTGTCCTCAATACTTTCTAGGGATGGGGCCTGCACTGTATCTAAAGCTCTCTTCCAAAATACTTGCCTTCTCGAGCCCTTTGCTCAACTCTCTAAGGGACAGACGCATCTCCAGGCATAGAATAAGGGGGTAGATTTTTCTCCTACGCAGGTGCCTCCCTCTGGAATGGTCTGCATGCCCCACTCAAACTTGAGCCAGCCCACCTGAAGTTCCAGAAGCAGCTCAAAATCTTTGTCTTCTCCTCTGCATTCTCTCTCTCCCTTCGCTGCTGACCCACCCGACCTACCTGTCTGCTGTACCGACTGGTTACTTGGCTACCCTCAGATTCTCACTGAGTACCAGACTCTTTCCTGGCTGCACTTACTCAGAGCACTAATACCATATTCTCTCCCTTGCACTTTCCTCCTCCCTCTCCTCTTGCACTTCTCGTTCTTGTACTTGCACGATCGGAATGACATATGGCCTAGTAAGATTGTTTGTCTTGTTCTCCCTCTGTCTTCCCGCCCTTGTCTTGTCGCACATAGAAACACTGGTGTACAGGCACAGTATAAATGACGTATCATATCATATGATAACCAATAAAATGAAGAAAAGCATTGACGCGCCTATGTACACGCTTTTCAATAGACGCAGTTATAGAAAAGCCCTGCATGTCGGTTTGCTATTAGTATGTATTTCTCCCCCAAACTCCAAACAAGTTTCCCTAACATGCCCACCAGCCCCCCTCTGTTCCCCGTGGTCTTCCCCCACTCCCCTGCTCTAAATCCCCCAAAACACTCAATGCATCTATGATGCTACTCCACCCAAAATGTTGGATAGCCTCTGCTATAACACGTATAGCCGTGGATGCACAGGGTACCACATCTAACCGTGAGTAGCAATGCTGCACAATTAGTGGCTGATGGATAGCTGTGGATAATTACAGCAGTACCGTCAACCAATCACAAACTGGAAAACAAACACATCATACATTTCCTGCTCATGCACAGTACTAGAAATTCAAACTAGAAATACTTTTCCTGGAAACATAGAAAGCCTGCAGATATCATGGCTGGTTTGAAAACTGAATGGCTGATCAGAGACAGTTGGCGTCAATGGTTTGGATTGCAGGGAATGCGTTGGTTTCAAGTGTTTATTTCAAAATTGTTAAGTTTGAGAAATACAGGGCAGCCAGATGTCTTACTAATCCATTGTGGAGGAAATGATTTGGACAATGTACAAGGTGTGTCCCTTACTTTAATGATGAAACAAGACGTGGGAAAACAAGTAGAACTATTTCTTCACACCATCTTTATCTTTTATAATTTAACTCAGAGGCAAAAATGGAGACAAAAATTGACAGAGACATGTTAATGAAGAAGTTTGATGAAAGACCAAAGCCCATTATGAATTTCAAAGAAAAACATACAGTTCTACGTGGTCAATTGTTACAAACATGAAGGAGTACACATAACTGATGAAGGAAATGCAGTGTTCCTTCATAACATCAAAACAGTACTCCATTTCAATTAAAATATTACACTCAGTGTATCCCAAAAAACTGCTTTTAAAGACTAATTATCACATATAAATACACAATTACAAAAATCTTAAACAACATTTTTTTCAAATTATTATACCTGCGGCTACAGTTCATATACTTTTATTATAATTGTGGTTACAAATTGTTAGTTAAAGGGGGGGGGTTGCTTCAGGTTTTATAATGCAATAGAATAAATTAATACAGTACAAAACTGCTCATGAAGTTATGTAAGATAGCTGAAGATAAAGAAAGCAGAGAATAATTCATGACAATAAAATAGCTAGGGAAACATTTAGTAGGCACAATTACACAAGATATAATAGTATAGGTGAGAATACACAGGCTAAAATACAGGGTATGGGGAATCTAAAATTAAAGTAGGGTGGCTCCTTTTTGTATTGATTGTTTTACAATGTTCATCGTTTTTTCTCCACAGTTTCACATGTAAGAAAGTTGGAAAACACACAGCCAAAATAGATAAGACTCCCAAATACCTACCATGTTACTGACCATGGGCTTTGGACAAGGTCAACTATTGTTTAAATCCAATATCACTATACTTATAAAATAACTTTCAAAAAGAAATAAAACAATGACACCCCACAATGTATAGCTGTGGGCACAGAACAACACATACCCTTGGCTATCCAGAGTCCTGCACAGCCTCTGATATAGCAGTGAATATCTGGAAAATTGGTGCAAACAAGTGCTTTCCTGCACCCCAGGCCCTCACCAAATGCCCCCCCCATCTGTGCCAGCTCCCCCTACTCCCCAGAATGGCTTCCTCACCTCCCCTGCCCTCGACCCTCCCCCCATAAAACACACTGAGCCACATTACAAGTTTGGTGGAAGCCATGCCCTTTTGGCTACCCCCAAAGTCGAGTCTGGCACCAGGTCCCGCGAAATGGGAATAACCGGGCCATTCCAATCTTTGCGGGCCCAGTAATTTCCTTGCATGGGACCCAGTGCCAGTACCTCCCCATTCCCATTTGAGTCCCCACAGGGCTTAATGGGAATGGGGAGGATTGTAGCAGCAGTACCGTTCATAACGCTACCGTTGCTACCATCCTGTTCTGCTTGCAGGTGCCGCTCTGCACGCATGGTCTGGCCAGGCGTGCAGAGTGGCACCCATGAGCAGAACTCGTAATGTGGCGGCAAGGTTACAACGGCACCGGTAGTACTACCGGCGCTGCTGTTGCGTTACCGCCACAGTTATAATGAGGCCCACTGTTTCTGTGATGCAGTTTGCTTTGAAATGTCGGCTATTCAGGGCTATAGCTGAGGCTACAGAAAGCTTCATGTTGCAAACTCAGTCCCTAGACCCCTTACAACTCCCAACTTTCATTTGGTGCTCTCTAGCCTCCTCCCCAACCTCTAGCATGAGTTGTGATCTGCAAATAGATTTTTTTTCCTGTGTTTCATTTTCCCATATCCTCGGCTATAACCTCAAATTAAGAGAAAATCAAGATGGGGTTCATTAAATTTCTAAAAAAAAAACTGTTTCGGGTAAAATCCCCGAGATCTGGCTATCTATTTTTGAGTAGGGGGCACCTGTACTGAATGACCTGCATGAGCAGCATCAGTAAGGACCTGAAAGCATCTTTTTGCAAATCTGTTTTGGGTTTCATTTTTGAAAGTGTCAACATGTCAAAATGTAAGCACAACAAATAGTGATATCACTTTTCTGTCGTAGGCAGTGGGAAAAAAAATAGTAATATAAGTTTGGTGCATGGACAATGGGCCTGGCCGTTGGCTAGGACAAATGCCCACTATGATTGACTTATTGGGCATTCAGCATGGCTGAAACTCTAGGTTCAAATGGGAAAGAAAATGTGGCTTTCGGCTTCTGTTGGAATGTTGGATGGGATTGCAGCAAACCTGTGGGAGAAGCATTACAAAGAACCTGAAAGGATGCTTTTGCAAATCTTTGCTATGTTTCACTTTTTTGAAAGTGTGGAAACGTAAGTATAAATAGTGATAGTAGAACATGCTAATGGAAATGTTGGAGAATGATATTCAATCTAAAAACTTCACTGAAAAATGTAAAGTAGATGACGTCTATAAGCTATAAGGGCCACCAACCACAAATATGGAAGGGCAGGTGGACAGGGAAATATGTTGCATGTCTGTTACATGCAAGGTAGGGGGCAGTGTTTCTCATGCTCCTGGGTTACAGCTTCAAAGGTGCACTTTTACAACCCCCCTGCAAGGTAGCTGGTTGGAGTTTGTGTGCCGCAGAAGTAGGGTGTATGGTGACAGTATTGGTTGAGGAAGATCAGGTAGAGGAAGACATCTTTCTATTTCCTAAAACAGGAACAGCCTTTCTTAGAGCATTGCGGTGATTGGATTTGGTGTGGCCCCACATGAAGGTGGTCCCGTAGGAGTATTTCCTAGGTTGTCCATCACTGACTACAACAATGCACTCAGTGCATTTCACTTTGGCAGCTTTAATATTTGGTACGTTTTCAACAGTAGTAAAGAACTGCCACACTCATGATTCTCTCTGGGTGCTAGTGGTAGACACTTCTTCTACCTCATCTTCCCCGTCTTCTTGATTGTATTTTGAAGTATTGCACTCCTTTCATTGTGTAGGTCCTCCAGGTGGTGGTGTTGGCAGTGGTGGCTTTTGGGGAGGAGGGATGGCAATAGCTGATACCATCTTTAAGATAAATTGCAAGTGTCGTAATATTTTTCCAAGTATATGGTGTGTGTTAGATTGTTAATGGATAATGAGCAAGAATAGGTGTAGGAGCTGTGAAAGGGTACATTTTGAGCTTCTAAGTTCCTAGATGAGCTACAAAATGCAGATCCATACTGTGTGAGAAGCATGGACCTGTTCGCGATGTGCGGAAGTGTTCACAAAAACATCATCACTCAGCTCGAAATCGCGTGGTCACGTGACACTGTCCAGAAAGTCTACGATTATGTCAGAAGTTCGCCAACATCAGCGAACACAAAAACAGTGGAAAAAGATGCAAAAAGTGGTGGCTCGAGAAATTGTTGCTCAGTTTACCACAACTGGCACATTTATGGGGGTTTTCAGTTTTACTTGTACCCATAACGACCCTTTAACAGAGTTTTTTCAAGGGACGTTATGATTACAAGTAAAACCGCAAACCCTCAGAAATATGCCAGTTGTGCAAAGCTAAGCAACCATAACTTGCATATATTCATTGAAATGGTGCATATATATGGAGAAATAAGCAGGCCTCAAACACACAATTAATTTGTATACATAATGAATTTTCTTATGATGTTGTTTCTTTTCTTCCATACTTTAATTTCCCTGTATCTGCCTCTAACTTGTATGCATGGTGGGTGCTCATTTGTATTGTTTGCACTAAAAAATATGTACTAAGTCTTCAATTATTAGGTACTTATTCCATGTTTAGCATTACTCAAAACTCTGATAAGTTAGTATGTATTATTTTACTAGACAATATTACCATATTAAACATATGTCACTTCTCTGATGCATGCTGCAGCTATTGCTTATGCATATGTATGTTTAGGTTCCTGTATAAACAATACCAATCCAATATATTATTTTGTTTAGATAAGTTACTTCTTTAATATTAATTTCTGGGGGGGTTTCAGTTTTACTTGTAACCATAACATCCCTTTAACAATGTTTTTCCACTGAATGCCATTGGTTTATGTTAGGGCAACTTAAACATAAGGTTCTTTAACAAAGTTTGTTCATTGAATTTCATGGGTTTTTCCCATTGCTACCTTATTTTCTACAACTTTGTAATAGCACACTTACCCCCAATATAGCAGCATTTGTGTCAGCCGATGTAGGAAGTTTGACCTTAAATCTGTGCCATTCTCCACCTCCTACCAACATTTTTAACCCTTCAACAAACTTTTTGCAACTTTTCCCACCGTTTTTTTGCTTGCCAACATTCATGACCATATTGCCGTCATTGCATAATTTTTTAACAGTGTCACATGTCCCAGTGCTCACGTGTTGTATGATGACGTGTTCGCAAACGGCTCAGCGCTATACAACGGGTCCATGCTTCACGAAGAGTTCAAAACTGCATTTATAGCTGATCTAGGATGTTTCATTATCCATTTGCAATGTAGGACAGAGTACATGCTTCAAAAATGGCATCAGCTATTACCTACCCTTTTCCCCAGAAGCCAATACCAGCTGGAGGGCCTACACAATGGAAGAAGCGCAATCATGCAGAAAACAATCAAGAGGACCAGGAAGATAAAGTAGAGGAAATGGCACCCAGAGAGAATCATGGGTATTGCAGTTCTTTATCACAGTTGGGGGTGTACCAAGGGCTAAGTCTACCAAGGTGAAATGTACTGAGTATGAGGTTGACAATCCTGGGCAATACTCCTATGGAACCACCCCCATGCGCTGCCACCCTTAATCCAACCAGCAGAATGCTCTCAGAAAGGCTGTTCCTTTCTCAGGAAGTAGTACGCTGTCTTCCTCTACCTCATCTTCCTCAACCAATATTACCACTGCACAGGCTACTCCTATTGGGAAGAAAATCCCACCAGCTACCAGGCAATCAAAAAAAGAAGCTGTTGATCCATATATTTCCAAAACCACAGTACTGTATATAAACTGCAACACACCACTCTGCAGAGGGGAGCAATATTGAAGTGCTTTTGAGGCTGTAATCAAGGAGCATGAGAAACACTCCCCCTTACTTTAAAATGAACACATGCCCAACATATTCCCCTGTCCACCTGCCACTCTATATGTGTGGTTGTTGTCCCTTCTCTTATCCCCCCGTCCTTCCTAACCTGCAAAAAGAAATAAAAAAAATACAAAATCAAAAAACACAAAAAAAGTTCCTTTAGGAGCCACCTTTCACAGATAAAAAATAGAAGTACAAAAAATAAGCTTATAGAGTCCATCTACTTTACAGTTGTCTGTAAATATTAGGAGATTAGCTAGAGGATTAGAGAATGCTATCAATTAAACTACTGACATCTTGTGTAACATGACGTTGGAGCAAAGAGAAATTAGACTAGTGGCTCTTCAGAATAAAATGGTTTTAGATGTCATGTTAGCTGAACGTGGTGGTGTATGCCAAATGGTCGGGTCAGTGTGTTGTGTTTACGTACCTTACTCCTTCCCTGCGGTGTTCCAAGTGATAAAACGACTGCACATACTTAGTACTGGAGTTCACGTTCCCAAAGGGGATTGGGACATAGGAACATGGGCCTGCAATGTGCTAAAAACCTGGGGTTGGAAAATCTTCTCAGCGCTCCCTGTTTTCATTGGGGTAATACTAATTTTCTGCTGTTGTATTCAATGGGCCTCATTACGACCCAGGCGTTAAGGGTTAACGCCGTCGTTAACCCTTAACGCCTATTCTGATTTTAACGGCTGCTGTTAGCAGCCGTTAAAATCCATGGCGCTAACCTGCCATGATGCTAATTACGCCACCATAATTTACGGTGGCGTAATTAGCGCCTTCCCCACTCCCATTATGCCCTATGGGGCAAAAATGGGAATGGGGAAGGGAAAATGGGAAATATGGATTTACCACCCCACTCACCTTGGAATGGGGCGGTAAATCCGCCATCCACCATGGTGTAAACATAGTTTACACCATGGTGGTAAAGGTGGCGCAATTAGCGCCTGGGTCGTAATGACCCCCAATGTCTGCCTAACTGATGTTCTGCACTAGGTAGTTTTTCTAAATCCCTAATGAAACTCAGACCTGATCCTCATCAACCTGTAAATGTAACTAATACCTTGATAATGCAAGAAACCACTATCAAACAGTCTATCAATATGGATGACAGTGATGACTCTGGTTGTTCTGATGATGATGATGATGCATGGTCACTTGATTCTAGCAATGTGTTGGCTTAGCCCAAAAGGAGGGTTTGTAAAAGTAGATATGTTTTGCCTTATAATATTGCCCTAAGCACATACACATTGAACAGCGCCAGCACGGTTTCCGAAAATACCATCTTGGCTGCTTTGCTCTCATTTCAGAGTTTTCATTCTGAATGCTTAAAGACAGAGGCACGTTGGCCATCCACCTGCTCGTGGATCTATCAGCAGCCTTCAATCTGGTACACCATAAAAGTTTTACTCAACACCTGATCTCAGCAGTTGCTTTTTCACGAGTGCATCCAATTGGATCAAATCCTTCCTCTCTAACAGAACCACAAGGGTCTTCTCACCCTCAGCTTCTGCGCCTCCAGTTCCCATCAACTGTGTAGTCCCACAAGGATCGTGTGTATCGCCCACGCTATGCAATATATTCACAAAGCTCCTATTCGACAGTCTCGCCAATCCAAGTGTCTCATACACCAACTACGCGGATGACACCCAGATTATCATCACACTCACTGGATGCTATACTAAATACACTAAAATAATCAACACTATCTATCTAGAGATCCAAGCCTGGATGGACACTCATAGACTTTGTTTAAACAATGAAAACTAATGATCGTTGGTTCCCAAACTAGATTAAACAAATTAGATAAATGCTATGATGCCTTTATCATTGATGGGAACGTCATTAGAGATTCAAGGGAAGTCAACACCCTGGGTTTGACTCCACAGCCTGCACTAACAAACGTATCAATGCATGCAAGCCCTTCTTATCCACCAACAGCTGTATTACTCTAGCTAGAGCACTAATCCTCTCTAAGCTTGACTACTGTAATACTCTTCTCCTCGGAATATCCGTGCGGAATTTAAACAGAACAATGCCTTAAGATTGGCCCTAAATATTCCTTGCTTGAGTCACATCTCATCTTTTAGAAGAGAAGCTCATTCGTTACCCATTATTGACAGAATCATACTTCCGGCGATTGTCATCACCCATAAGTGATTAGCAAACACAGCACCTATAAACTTGACAGTTAAATTCTCGAGACATCAGGCCAACAGGCCCACCAGGTCCAACTAACTCAACCAACTCACCATCCCTAAACACAACCTAAAAACATCAGGAGGTTCCAGTTTCCCAATGTTAGCGGCCAAATGCTGGAACTCCCTCCCCCCTAACATTAGAGCAGAGCCTCTATTCTGGTCCTTCAAAGCCAAAACCAAAGTTGGCTCCTACCTCAAACGGCCCTTGAGCTAGCCTAACCCGACATGGAGCTCGTACATTTAGGGTTTGTGCTGCTCTCTTTCCTCTGTAAATATGACTTTGGTCTAGTGACTGTACATCTATAAAAGTAGTCCTGTCTGTAAAAAAGATTGCCTGCATAGTTGTTTCCTCTATGATTCTCATTGTTCCTGCCTGTAAGGTGATTTGTAAAACACCTCATCCACTGTTTTATGGATCTTGGGTGGGGTGCGCTATATAAGTAAATAAACTAAACTAACACGGTGAGAACTCACAAAGTCACTGGTTTAGAAGCTTCCCTAAAACATGCCCCTACCCAGGAATTCTGAAACCGCTGAGCATGCTGAACTCTGTAACAGAGAGCCATGAAGCACTGGCACAAATGTAGCTAATCTGTAAATGAGGTGTCATCCTCTCTTCCTTGAAGGTCTTGTTTTCATCAGCTAATTGTGAATGTGCGATCCAGACAATTCCTAAATGAACAAACTACTGAGTAGAAATACAGACAGACCTTTTAGCCTAGCAATAACATAGATAACATAGCGCTAAGAATATTACCTCGTGCTGGAGAACACAATATCCTCCTACACCCCTCTCTCCTTTGCTTCCCAGACAGTAAATAGTGTGCAGGGTGACATGGAGTATTCAAGCATATGTTGCCATGGTAGATTGCCGACGTCCATGGGTCCGCATGTCACAAGTCATTATCACGTGATGAGCTAGCCCAATTCCATCATGGTATTCTGAAGATGCATAAAACACCTCTGCGCCTACAAGTTTTTTCTTACTTTTCCTATGCCTGTATGCCATGCATTGTGAAAGTAGAGTCTGCTTGAGTGTGAATAAACTGTTCTTTATATATTAGTTCCTCGTGACTGGTGTGTCTTCATTTCTTTGCAGTAGCCTCATATTTTTGGGCTAAGATAAAGGTGAGCTGAGTGTCATCTTTATAACACTGGATGAGAGGAGGGAAGGTGGTGATCAGGTGGGCAAGGGTAGCAAGGTCAATGTTGTTAAAAAGCCATGCTGATAGGACAGATACCTAAGGAACGCTGCAGGAAGAGAGTGAAGTAAAGGAGAGAAAAGGGCCCATTTGATCCTGGGAAGGCCACATTAAAATTAAATTAAAAGGAAAGAGTTCAGCCAAGCCAGCATATGCCCTCGGATGCCCAGACTAGCACAGAGTCAGTTAAGGAGGGTGGCATGAGTGACTGTATCGAAGGCAGGTGGCAGATCAAGGAGGGTGAGAACAGAGGGAGAGATGGAGTCGGGGTTTGAAAGAAGATCGATACATGTATTCAGGAGGTTAGTTGCCATGCCTCTGGCTACTCTGAAGCACGACTGGTGGTCACGGAGACAACCTACAGATTTGGCCGTTTTGTCTTGTCCAGCTGCTGCACCTCACAGACCCACCAAGATGTAGCGCTCTCAACTATGTATTTAACCAGCTGAGTTTGGTACACCCCAGGGGAAAGGGGAAGATGATAAAATAACAAACTCAGACACTGGATTTCCCAACTCGTCCTGGTATCTGCATGGGTGAGAAATTAACACATTATTTTGATTTACTCTTCAACTTCCCTTTCTATTATATTTTTTACCACCAAAAGGATCAAGTACCTGAACATTCCTCTCAAACTGCTTAGAGGATTACAATCTTCTCTTGAACCAGATAGACCTTCGCTATAGAACTGTAAACTATTCTTAAATGTAATTTGTGAAAAAAAACTAGATTCCTTATATGAATTACTTTTCCTTAAAACATATCTTTATATTGGCTCCAAGGTTTTCCAGTCCATTCTTTTAATTTGTAACCTCAGAAACTAGGGAACCTAAACTCCTCATTGCCTATTAGATTTGAAGTATTTCTATGTACTTCTGGTAGAGTTAGAATGCTGGTTTTACCTTAATAAAAAAATAAAAATCCATATTAGGTGCTGTGCTCACTTAGTGTCCATGGGAAAGTTTCTTAGCATTTGAGTTTTAAAATGTGCCTGCTCCGTTCATGTCAATGAGTTGTTCAACAACAATAAAGTTTTACTAAATTGAATTCAGCCTGCAGTACCCCCAGTCCCCGTGTGCACCGCACATTACAAATGAGGAAACAAAAACAAATCAGTCAGGATACTTTCTAGATCACCTCTGCATTATCTACTCAACAAAAACAAAGCTGAAAAGAGAAAACAACATGCCACTCCAAAAACAGGAATGTGCACGCTCACCTTAGATTGAAGTCTGCATGGACCCCTGACAGGACAGGCCCTTTTCTCACCCCATGGGTCACGGCAAATGAGAACACTGCCTGGATTCAGCTACTCCTTCTCCCACAGCCCATCGTGACGCAGCTTATGTCCTCTTCTGGGCTCCAAGACACAGCGAATACTGAAAGCCGTCTGAACAAGGTAACAGTAGAAACGTTACTAAACAGCCTGTTAAGAACCTCACAGCTTACTGCCTGTGTGCATAAAAAGTCAACCCATCAACTCCACTTAATCACTAACTCCAATATCTGTCTCACTCTAGTACCCTATTAACATACTAATAAACTGCTCAAGAGAACTTTCACATTATGCAGCAAAAATACAACTTAGTTTTTCAACCGCCTCGAACTCCCTCAGGGTCAGTCGCTTCTCCAAGCAACAAGTTGGTGGTAGATCTCTTTCTTCAGCTCAGGCCTCCCTTTGGAACAGCCTCACGGCCTCCGTGAAACTTGAGGAGAGCCATGTCCGGTTTCGGAAGAACCTCAAGACCTTTCTCTTTGCTTCTGCTTTCTCTCCTCCTCTCCCCTGCTGAATTCCGGACTGAAACTGCACTGGTCACCTGGCTACCCTCTGATCTCGGGCCCAGGTCCACTCCCCACCACTGGGGGCTGTTTCTGTATCCCTACAGTCCCCACAAGCTCCTGACACTTGATGTCTGCACTTACTCCTGCACTTGCCACTAGCTGGTTGCACTTGTACCTTCTGTTTTATTTATTTTATTTATTCTTTACTGTTGATTCTATGTATTGCACTGCTCCCTCTCCCTTCCCCCCTGCACTAACCCTTTCCCCCTTCCCTGCACTTGCACAATCTCAATTTCACCGGGCCTCGTAATATCATTGTCTTTGTCTTCCCTCTGACCCCCCCTTTCCTCATCGGGCCTTGAAACATGTGTTTAGGCACGTTATAAATGCCATATCATATTATATCATGAAGGTTTTGTTTTGTTTTCTTTCTTTTATAATTGAATCTTCTTCACTTCCAAAATAGTCTTAATTTAAAACTTGACTTCTTCCTGCTGAAATATTGTTTCTCTGGTAACCTTGGCCTAAAACACAGGAACACAATTTAACATGACCTGCTCACAAGAATACTGAAATGAAAGGCAGTTTAGAATGCTCTGTTTTGTCCTTTGTTCAACCATCTGCCAATCACAAATCCTACTCCTTCCCTCCATCTTGTGTTGGGAGCCCACCAACACTCTGGATACCTAGGTCAAGGCCCAAACCAACTGATAGGAAACTTACAGAAGAATTGTACCAAAGAATGTATTTGACTATTTGGCTGTAAATAAGAAATTACCTACTTCATATAAGATACAGTAAGGAGGAAATGATCTAATATGTAAATAGTCTAGTGCATGTCATCTTCAGGAAACCTGACTGTGATCTAATGTGCCTGTAACCTACCATACCGGACAACCCTACAGAGTCCATCAAAGGAGCCTTAATTAATGCAAGGTCTCTAGTTTCTTATGCGACTGATATAGCTGGCACCATTTTAACTAACAACTTGGATTTCCTATCTGTGACAGAATCCTGGCTGCACACTGCAGCAGGCCCTTCTCTTCTACTAGCAATCCCAGATAACTACTCTATTATTAGAGTTGACAGACCAATATCCAGGGGAGGAGGCATTGCACTCATCTTCAGAAACACTCTAGACATGAGAGTAGTCTCCTCACCATCACTCTCCTCATGTGAAATCATCTCAACAAAACTTCAAACCTTGCACAAAAGTACCACCTCAATCCATCTTATTTACAGACCACTGGGCCCATAGGTTCATTTGAGGAGGACATAATGACCTTACTCTCGGACAACATCAAAACCACCTCACAAACCTTATTCCTAGGAGATTTCAACATAGGCTATAATGATCAGAATGACCTGCCTGCAACCTCTCTAACTAATGCCCTGACTGAACAAGGATTTACTTGAAAACCACCCAACCTATGCACGAGAAAGGAACAACCCTCAACAGGGTAGCAGATCTAAACTGCAACATTTCAGTAAATTAAATCCTACCGCACATCTGGACTGACCACAACCTTATCACCTTTGAGTATATCATCAAAAAAACAGTCAACAAAACTTGTCCTATAGCACCTTTGTGCCCTACTAGAAATAAATGCAAAATCACAGCGGAGGCAATCATGCCCCTTGTAGCCCCTACCTTAAATGCTCTACTTAACTTGAATCACCCCAACGTTCTTGTTGACGCTTATAACTCTTGCATATGGCGAATGCAATTGACACAGTCGCACCCCTCAAAATGCGCAAAGGGAAAGCAAGAGTCCATGTAAACTCATGGTTTACCCCTGAGCTGAAAGAAGTTTGCTCTGAAAAATGAAAACTTGAAACTCTCTGGAAACATATCCCCTCATTAGAAAACAAAACTAACCTAGCTACCATTTCCGCTAAATACAAAGAAGAGATTATACTCACCAAGCGAGACACTTAAAACAATAGAATAAAACAAGCAGGCTCCAGCACTAAAGAACGTTTCATCATTTTGAGAAAAATGGAGATGCCTAACCCACCTACTGATTCCTGCCTAAAAGACAAATCTTGTTGCACGAACATTCAAAATGTTCTCTCCAACAAAATTGCCAGCCTACAAAGTAAAATAGCAGACAAACTACAAATTCTCACCAACTCTGCCTCTACCAAGCCCCCCTCAAAACCACTCACCCCACAGCTCCAAGGCTTTAAAGTTTCTAATGTATCGATACCTCAAGTACAAAAAATCATTGCCCCTCTGAAGCCCTCAAACTGCCACAGCGATAGCTTTCCAGCACAGATTATCAAAGACGCAGCCAGGGACTTAGCACCATTTGTTACCAAACTCATTAACGCATCATTCTCTAGTGGCATAGTACCCAGCAACCTGAATTAATCATGGGTACTCCCGTTACTCAGAAAACAAATGCTTGAGCCCAGGATCCCCACAAACTACGGACCCATTACTACGGTCCCATTTTTACAAAAATGTTTAGACTGGGGTGCATACTTGGCAATCCAAGACTACCTAGAGACTAACAAACTCCTAGGAACTCAGCAATCTGGCTTAAGACCGAAACATGGGACTGAAACCGCCCTTGTTGACCTGAAAAGCCAGATTGAAGATCTCAAAGACAAAGGCAGACTTGCTATCCTACCCTCTTGGATCTTATGGCGTCTTTTGACTTGGTTGATCACAAGGTACTATGTGAACACCTCGCATCAGCAACCCATTTCTCCAAGTCAGCTATCAACTGGATACAATCCTTCTTAAATAATAGGACCATGCGTGTGTTCCCGCCATCTGCAGCAGATGACCCTATACCTATCACCTGTGGCATGCCCAAGGCTGACGTGTCTCACCAACTTTGTAAAACATCTTTACAAAGCATTTGTTTGATGAACTGGACCGTCAAGGTGTCACCTACACTGATTATGCATATGACTCCCAGATACTCCTTCCCCTCACAGACTCCTATGGCACAGATGCACAACATGTAAATGAAATCTCCACCATCATTCAGGCATGGATGGCCATGCATGGCCTGTGCCTGAATGACGACAAAACGGAACTCATCCTTGTAGGTTCATCAGCGAACCTAAAAAAACACATCCCTAACTACATTATGTTCAATATAGACAGCAATAACCTCCCAACGTCCAAAGTAGTAAAAACACTTAGTTTTTACTCCAATGCTAAATCTATATGAAATGCTTCAGATAATGCAGAATAATGCACTCCAAGCTGCACTAAACATACCGAGAACTGAGCACTCCTCTGCTACGAGAAAACAATGTAAGTGGCTCTGTATTAAAGAAAAGATCGAACTGAAAAACATACCTCTCACCTTTAAAGCGCTGATCCATTCAGCCCCACCGTACTTCATGGAAAAATTCACCTTGAGATCATCTACATGCATCACCAGATCATCTGACACATCCTGTCTGACAGTCCTAAGATGCAACCTAAAAAGATCTGGTGGATCCAGCTTCCCGGTAATGGCCTCCCAACTATGGAAGACCCTGACAACATATCCATCCAAATATTCCCTAACTTCAGAAAAAGGGTCATTTCATGGCTGCTTAGCAAGAACTAATTTACAATGGCCTTTCCCCTTACGTGACCCCTCACTCCAGTTTAAATAACTACTTGACTCATCCAATCCCTTTCTTATGTACCTGTTCACCCTGACTTGCCTGCATTCCAGCACTCCACATTACCTATGTCTTATACACATTTCCTGCCTGTGCCTCTTCTCCAACCATGTATACTACACTCCTATCATTCTGTAACTTTTATCACTGCCTTGTTTCTAAATGTATATTGTCTTCTACCTTGCAACTTACATTTAAGCAACATGTATGTATGTTAGGTAGAATTCTCCAAAATGGTTAATTTCCCTTACCTGTTGAGTCCATCCGCAGCTTTGCTGGATTTCTAAGAATATTTTATTTTCATCTGGTAAGAGTGTGAGCCTTTTTTCCCACTCGTACATGTGTTTTTGCTGTGTGTTGTACATTGTTTTGCTCATGGACTGTGGAGTCTCATCCACTACATAGGCATCATCTTTTTACTGTGTGTCACACAGCACCTTTAGTACAGTGACACAGGGTTGTCTTTTTAGACTTCACACTTTAAAACTCAATTTTCTGGGACTGACTACTGTCTCCCAGAGCATGTAAAGTTGCCTTTGACTTTTACTAGTCTTTTTAAATTTACAGACCGAGTACAAACTATCTTCCATAGAGTACTGGAAAGGGTTAATAGTTATCCCTTTTGTCTGTTTCTCATGGAACATTATTTTGTTCCCCTTTCTTTAAGATTTGGCTGGTGGCAGTGGTTTCTACCATTTTTATTTTACTGCAAGCTATGAAAATAGCCTCAGTATTGTTAGAGGCTATGGTGGTAGCCTCAAACTTAAAACGCTTAAAGGCCAAGAGGTGCCAAAGACCATGTACACTTCAAAGTGGTCTACAGAGCATGGGTTGTTGTTCCCATGTCTACCTCCAGACCCCGTGTCTCCTGCCAAGCATCCCCCTCACGCTGGACGCCCCCCTGCAATCCACATAAGTGTGTCTCCATTCACGAGTCTTCCTGTGTCTTGTCTGCACGACCACCGCCCCAATCCACCCCCCGCTCTATCAAAGGCAGTTCGCACAGGGGTACTTGTGCTGGCAAGTGGAGCTGTCAGGGAGCGATAAAGGCCAAGAGGTGCCAAAGACCATGTACACTTCAAAGTGGTCTATAGAGCATGGGTTGTTGTTCCCATGTCTACCTCCAGACCCCGTGTCTCCTGCCAAGCGTCCCCCCCTCACGCTGGACGCCCCCTGCAAACCGCATAATGCCACGACATATACACGTCATTCATTCACAAACACACCCCTGTTTTGAATCCTTTACAACCCACTTCATATTTCTAATGAGCACTTCTTTGCGCTTTGCTAGTCAACCCGTGAAGGTGCTGGTTATCTGCTCTTCGTCTCTGTGAACTTCCGTGACCACTTTGAGGAAACTCCTCAGTTTGCAACCTGTGAACTGCTCCCTGTTCTACGACAAGAAACTACTCTGATCCCTGCATCTAACTGTTTGTTCGTCAAGGTAAGGCCATGTACCATAATCATTTTGCGTTCAATTTCTTTTCGTTCAAGACAGTACATGCAAGGAACTAGTCACATGTTCTGAGTCTAGTCAAATTATCTTTCTATTTTTTTAAAGTTATTCAAATACTTATCCGCATGTGAATAACGTGTATAGTTCCAAGAACCAAAACGAACCTTGCATTGAACCTTTTATGTGTCATTTAATTTTTTAACACATTGGTATTCATAGAGAATTGTTGATCTTTACTTTTCAGAACTTTCCACAATGCCTGCCTGTTCCATTGGCGGTTGCCCTTCGAAGACCCATAATAAATCTGAAGGTACTATAATGCATGTTTTCCCTAAGACAATAGATCAGATAAGAGAATGGGTCCGATATTGCGGATATCCACCGTCTGAGCTTGAAAGTAGAGTCATAGAAGTCTTTGCGGACAAGAGGGGTGATCGATACCGCATCTGCAGCAGGCACTTTACCTCTGACATGTACTCCACATCATTGCTAATAAAGAAGAACACACCGCGAGCGAGGCGAAAATTGCTCTCAACCGCTATTCCCACTCTATTCGTCCACATCCCTCCACTGGTGAGTCAAGTTTACGTATTTATCTCTCGGCCTTGCGGTAGTGTGTAGCATTAGCTAACAATAATTTCCCCATTTATGTATCCACTCAATATGAAGGCGGAAGATTCTCCATCCGTGTCGTTATTGCAGTCATCAGCCACTTCAAGCGCCTATCGGGTAATCCTTCTTGGCTATTCTGCCACTGACTTGTTTTAGGCATGTAAATCAATAGTTTTAATTTATCGTGTAATTATTTTACCTAATGGTACACCCTTGTACTCGTCCTCTAGTCTTTGTTTTCAGTTATAATTATTGTTATCCAAAATAATGCAAGTACTGTCTTTCAGGGAGATGCTGAGGAGTCCAACGTATTGACGACTACCGTTGATGTCACTCAGATGCTCGAGGTACGTTTCCATCGATGGAGATCATCAGATCTTGCATTCTTGTAGCGTGATTGTTACACACAATGTTTCTTTCGTTTTCAGCCATTAATATGTACTTCTGTCGTCGCCCTCCTATGTGTCTTATTTTTTCAATATTGTGTTCATTACTATTGAAAGTCCTATGTTTCAGGGAGTCGATGGAGCATTAGTCCAAGAAGAAGGGGGAGCATGCAGTTACGGGTTGGCGCAACAGCTTGCAGAAGTGTGCACCGCAGTTACATCGTCCCTTGATGTTCTTATGCATTTCGAGGTATGGATACTGACAGTTCGATCAAGCGAAATCATATGACGTGATTACATCCGCTATACTTCCTTCTTTATTAACGCAAGTACTATGTTTCAGGGAGATGACGGACCTTCTTCTACAAGAACATCACCCCTAGTAGTTGATGCAGATCTCTGGGTGGTGACACTTCCAACGATCGAGCAAATCGAATCATATTTACATATCCATTATTTATTTTAGACAACTGATCATTTGTGCAGGTCTATTTAGATGAGCCGTTGACGCCTGCACAAAGTTTCTGTTCTTTTTATCAAAATAGAAAACCATACTAATGCAATTACTGTGTTTCAGGGAGTCACTAAAGCATCATCTTCAATAATATCATCAATGGAAGTCTATGAGGAGCCCGAGGTATGGATCTTGACAGTTCCATCTAACTAGATCAACAATGCGTGAATAATTGTCGTTTGAATGTTCTACACAAAGCGTTCATTCGTGTTTTGCTATTGAGATGTACGTGGGTATTGGTCCCCAAGTACATTTTGTGTTTTCGATATTATTATACATACTAATGAAAGTTCTATGTTTCAGGGAGTCGATGGAGCGTCAGTGCATGATGGATGTGCTTATCATGAAAATATAGTCGTTGCAGCGCAAGAGGAAGTGGAGACATGCACACACGAGTCGGAGCAACAGCGTCCTGATGTTGAAGTTCGAGGCAAGAAAGTTTCAAAGAAAAGAAAGCAAAGGAAGGTTAGTGTCCTGGTCACTATATTATGTTGTTTTTCACTGTTAATAGTTCAATACTGTAAGTTGTGTTTAAACTGAACATCCCTTTTCCAATCTGTCCTCTAGTTGCGAGTGTACGAACTAGATTTACACAGACAGTGAAGCGAACGAGAGATGTTGCTTGTCAAACCTTTTGGCAGGGACTTGAGACTGGAGATGCATCGTGCCAATGGGAAGAATATGAAGTGATTGACAACGGAGCTATACCAGCACCAGCCATTGATAGTGAATGTCCTCCTGGTAGTTCGGATGCAGTCGGAGATCAATTCACAGAATCCACACCCGCAAAAACTAAGACCGCGAGAAAGTTGAAGAAATTGTCTTATTCACCCATCGCCGGAGAAGGAACAGATGTTGCAATGGAAGGGAATGAAGTGGACTACAATGAAACACCATCAATATCACTGAACATAGCGGAAGACGATATCGGAAATTCTACCTTTCATGTGAGTGACATGTCCACAATGTTACAGGCCAAACCAGCTGGGATGCAGAGTGACAGTATAAGGAAAGAGGCCAAATTCATTGTATTCGATAGTTGTTTGATTGATATTATTATTCGGTTGAAATGTGGGCATTCGGTAGGTGGGGAGTATGTGGGGAGCCATTGATTAATGTGACTCGTGCAATTCGAGGCAATAACCTTAAAATACATGCCACCTGTACAAAATATCATCCTTTCTCATGGTCTGCAAAACCCATGCTGGGACAACTGCCAGCAGGCAATCTACTTTGTGCAGCGGCTGCACTTTTTAGTGGTTCAAGTTTTAAAAAATTAGAGTCTTTCTTTCAGTTTGTGGGAATCCATTTCATTGCGAAAACTCAGTTCTACAAATACCAAACCGATTATCTATTTCCAGCCATTAGCGAAGCTTGGAGAATGGAAAAAATGTCTATTGATAGTACATTCGCGGGCAAACGGTTCAGGCTAGCCGGTGATGGACAGTGCGACAGCCCAGGATTTTCAGCCAAGTACTGCACCTACCACTTTCAGGACATGGAAAGTAAGAAAATTGTGAGTTCGGTGGTCGTGCAGGTGTCACAAAGTACATCCTCAGTGGCCATGGAGAAAGTTGGCTTTGTAGCATCATTGCAAGAACTACAATCGCGGGGAATGGTGATCGACCTGATAGCCACGGACAGACACGTTTCAATTGGCAAGACAATGAGAGAAGAGTACAAAAATATAAATCACCAATTTGACGTTTGGCATCTTGCAAAAACAATCAATAAAAAAATGTCTGCTGCAGGTAAAAAAAAAGAAATGCAAGGTATTTCACAGTGGTCCAAGTCAATCAGCAACCATCTTTGGTGGAGCTCAAAAACATGTGGAGGGTCGTGGGAAATTCTACTGGAAAAATGGCGGTCAGTAATGCTACACTGTACAAACGTTCACCATTGGAACACAAACCAACATTTCCACAATTGTGAACATGGCCATTTGTCCACAGAGGAGGCACGGAAGAAGAAGTGGTTGATTCCGTCATCACCCACTCACAAAGCCATTGAAAAGATTGTATTTGATAAAACTATAACAAGAGATTTGAGGGGACTCACGGAATTCTGCCACACAGGAGATTTGGAGGTGTTCCACAATATGTGCCTAAAGTACAGGCCAAAACGATTGCATTTTGGCATGGAGGGCATGATAAATCGGACTCTTCTAGCGGTCTTGGCACATAACCATAATGTTGGCCGTCAACAAAGTAGGACGACCGGAACTTTAGGGACGCTTCGCTACAATAAGGCCTTCACTAAAAGAAGTAAACAATGAGTGATCAAACCAGTGTTTGAGGATATGCAATATGAGTTTATTGAGAGACTTATTGTTGACGTCCTAGATAGGCACATAAATGGAGTTGTGAACGAACCTGTGCAGGGGACAACTGCATTGCCACCCAACATTGCCTCTGTTCCATGTCCACCTAAAGAAGAGCTCATTGAGAAATACACATCACAGTTTAAATGATTGTAATTTGATTGTCTGTTCTCTCGAGTCTCCTCATGTCGCAGGCCCATTGAATATGTGTATCTATGTAATCTGTAAATAAAAGTGATTGCTCAGTGTACATGCAATGTGTCTATCCAACCAAACAGTAATATAAAACATTTTTCAAAAAATATAGAATGTCTCCGTATTTATGGTTCTCTGGGGCTGCAAAGATGGAAATGCAAAGATGGAGTGTAAATTTCAAGTCCTGTGAGATGGCCTTACACTGAATGTAGCTAACTAGGAATGTGTGCTCGTTCAAAGTGAAGGTCAGCTGCTTTGATTTTTTGCTCGGGTGCCGGAATGGCCCACGACTCAGTATAAGGTTCTATTGTTATTTGACCTTGACAGGCCGGGACCATCCAGAAAGACTTCTTTTTGGGGGTGTGGGGCAATAACGTAAAAAAAGATAATGAATATAATTTCAGAAACAAAAGCCATTTCATGTTCGTTCATTAGAAGAAATAACGTCGGCATAGAAGGAGTGGTATTTCGGGGCTGCCCTACGCACAGACACAATGGAAAATGCAAATATAATGTAAGTAACTCTTGAGATGAGTTTATACCGCAATTTAATTACTATACAGTAGCTTTAAAGACGGGTTAAGTTGTACTTGTTCGTTCTATGTGGCATATTGTTTTGTACCGCGCACTATCTTGAAGAGAACCATCTCCTTTTACGGAAGCACCTCAAAACCTTCCTCTTTGCTTCTGCTTTCTCTCTCCCTCTCCCCTGCTACAACTGGTCCACTGTCTGCGACCTCGGTCCTGGGCCCTTCCACTCTCCACCTGCACTGCCTCCCTGTCAACCCCTGCACTGGGGGACTGTCTCAGTATCCTACAGCCCCCCCTTGACGTATAATACCCAGTTGCACTGTCCTAGCTATGAAATAATTTCCCGACCTAATATATAAAATGAATAATTTTAATAAAGATCTGATGGTGAGACTAATTTCATTTTTTATGTTTGTCAAACAGGTACATCATCCATTATTGTCTGTGTCACAAGTACCAGACACCGGCGGATGGGTTTTTCAACCGCCAGTTGCTTCTCCACGTGAACAACGTTACCACCCTGACCATTTTATGGGACGATCGCCAAGTACAAGTATGCCCTTACGTGGTACTAACGGCTAGATGCAACATACATACCGTTGTGGTCGCCTAGTGCCTCGTTGTTGGAACAGCCATGCGATTATCAGTGCGACCGCTGAATATTCAAATCGCTGAATATTCTCAAAACATTTGATGTCAAATAAATGTACTTTGCCAAATGTACAATCTTGCCGTTTGCTTTTAAACCACAGTTTCATATTCCGAATTGTGGCGCCGTATTGTGAGATGATCTAAGACCCTGTGTACAGCAAAGGAACATCGTGTGCCTCAAAAACTAACTTTTTGGAACGTGAGCAAATAAAAATGCAAATCGCTGAATATTCTCAAAACATTTGATGTCAAATAAATGTACTTTGCCAAATGTACAATCTTGCCGTTTGCTTTTAAACCACAGTTTCATATTCCGTACTGTGGCGCTGTATTGTGAGATGATCTAAGACCCTGTGTACAGCAAAGGAACATCGTGTGCCTCAAAAACGAACTTTTTGGAACGTGAGCAAATAAAAATGCAAATCGCTGAATATTCTCAAAACATTTGATGTCAAATAAATGTACTTTACCAAATTTACAATCTTGCGGTTTAATTTAAAAGTACAGTTTCATATTCCCAATTGTGGCGCGCTGTGTTGTGTGAGCTCATCTGTGTTGATTTCCTGGTCCTGTGTGGAGTCGTGTAGAAGACGCCTGGGCGCGTTTGCCTACGCAGCTCAGTCACGTCACGGATAGAGCCGGGGAATATGAAAGTTTTGATCAAGTCTGTTTCAGGGGCGGGGTATTTGATTTAGTGCCGCAAAAGCAGGTGAGCCAGGGCGATGGGGGGAAATGAAAGGATTATCAGAAAATGGCGGCTGATTTCGAGTGCGTTAATGGACGAAAAGTCGGGTAAGGTCCATAGGAAAGTTTTCTACGATCTACCGATTTATGCTTAAAAACACATGGCCGAACCATAGGAACAATAAAAAAAAAGTCCCGGAACTATTCTTTAACTTGTCCAGAATTGATTGAGGGTTATTGTAGTGTATAACAATTCTGATTTCTTTGCTGCTTTATACTAGTGAAGTGTTTTATAACTGATGGTTTAAATACATGTCTATTCTTTTACTCAGAAACCTAGAATCAATGTTTGTTTGAACCATAGTAATTGCTGTCCTTTGTTTAACTTCTGATACTGCTCACTTTACTCTACCACTCTACTGTGTAGTACAGACTTGTACCAACGGTGAATTTGTACTTACACTTGTAGTCTTAATTGTGTGTGGTGTTCCCAAAGGGTACTGCATATGATTCTGCCAAACAATGTACAACCCCATGCTAAACTGCATTTCCTTTGTAACAGCATATCTAAAGTGACCAGATACCTCTGGGTCAGGTACGTTACATAAATAAAATAAACAAACAAATCAAACACACCTTCCATGGGTGCTGACAGTGGCAGATTAGATTAGTTGGGAGATGACCAACTTCTCCAAAGGTTTGCCAAATAAGGGAGTAGTGGGTATAAGGCGGTAGTTCGCTTGGCAGGGATGGTCCACCAGCGGCTTTTTTAGAGGCAGGTGCACACAAGAGTGCTTGAGAGGTGATGGGAAGGAGCCAGTGGAAAAATAGTGATTGCAGAAATGATTTTCAGCGTAGCTAGGTAGGAATCATACCAGCTGTTGCACTTTGAGGCCGGCTTCAAACTGATCCCAATGGCATGGTCAACGATGTCAAGAGTATCAGAGATGGAGAGGTGAAGGTTAGCAAGGACTGAGTCAGAGTGAGAGTCAATAGAAGGAGCCAAGGGGGGAATAAAAGAGGTGGTAAAGGTGGCTACTGACCCTCGCTTCATCGGTTGAGCCTGGGAGCCCAGGAGCTCTAGATGAGAGGAGAGGGTCAATGATAAGACCAAGAGAGAGGTGTACAGAGACAGTTAGAGAGGGAGAGGTCAGCAGAGATGAGTGCATCCATAGTGTGCCCCGGATGAATGAGTGGGGCTAGTAGGGCGAATAGTGAGGGAGAAAAAGTCACAGAGGTTGCAGAAGGGTAAGGCTGCATCAGGAGAGTCAAGATGGATATTGAAGTCTCTGAGGAGGAGAAGCTTAGAGGTAGAAGTCAAGAAAGAAGATATGAGTTTGGCCCATTCGTATTGGAAGAGGGAGACTTACCCAGTGGTCCTGTAGACAGTGGCAGGAAGGAAAGAGAGAGAGACGGGGAGATGCAAAGCTTGCAGATAAGTAATTCAATGGAGTAGTAGGATTCACACCGCAGAGGCACAAGCAACATCAGGGATGCTGGACGGAACCAGTGAGTCTGTCCAAAGCAACTGGGGACCTCGGGGCATTTTGACAAGTGCACCAACAAGTGTTTGAATACTACAATATTGCTAATGCAGAAGATGCATGAAAGTTGTTTCAATGTAATCAAGGAAAGGTACAAATTCAGCACTCAATAAAAAGGATGTTTGAATGCAGACAAGACAAATTATACATCAGAATACCCAATAAGAAGAATGTTTGTATGCAGAGAAAGCCAAGGTATGAAGGCAAACCCCCAATAAAGTATAACTACATGAGATGCCAATTTGGGGAGAATATTGAATACAGATTACCATAGACAGATATACCAAGCATCACACTGTATATGCTGTTATAGTATAATACAAATGTGATATCTGAAGAATTGTGAAACACATAAAGACGCCCAGGCAGGTGAGTTTACCAGGCAACTGAAATTGTATGAAGATTCTTGGCAGGGGATTATGCCAGGTGCTCTACAAAGTATCAAAACTACTACAGAAATACTGTTATAGAGCGTATTGTGTAAACAAGAAATTTGTGAGTCCAGTGAAGACACATAGGAACTATTAGATAAAGAGACAATTATGTTAGTATATCTAAGAATCCGGGGGAAGGGGAACAACCTCTGGCTCAAAAGATCTTTATCTTGGAAAAACATTTTGTTGAACACTTTTTTCCAACATCAAGAAACAGACAATTCCTTGCACCCTTCTATGTTTTATTTTAGTGTGAGGGTCAGAATAGGACGTTTTGGGGACACAAGGACAGCATTTCTTTAAGAACTGACATCCTGACACAGACAGACTCTTAGATTTAGTTTCTAGGTCAGGGAGTACTCTTACTCCTTAGAATAGGGCTAGAAAGGTATTTTCCCAACCACTTTTTGGTTAATAAAATGTCTGGTTTTGAAAATATGACAACTTTGTCTAACCCACTTGATGACCACTTGATGACCTAGGAAAGGTTGTAGCATGGAACATACGTTTAGAGCATTTAGAACTCTGCTGTGTTTGTTGCAGTAGTCTGTGATGATATTTCACTGCTCACATAGCCTGTTCAACATGTGCAAAGTAGAGTTCCAGTGTTTGATGAGGACGTCAGGCTGTGCATTGATAACATTTGTCACATCTTCTGTTGGCCAAGTCTATGTTTGGCATGGCAAGCCTGGCTGCACTCTAAGCTGATCCTCTGAGCTAGAGCATCCATTTCTTTCACAGTCTCATACTTGTTGATACACCACGAGTCCACAAGGAGAAGGACATGCACAAAGTAGAGAATATATATATTTTTTGACAAATCCTAAAGCATTAATGCCATTTCATCCATATTCTGCTGCCTATATTCTGCCTCCTTCTCTGCCTTCTCTTAGATTTTTGCTTCTCTTTTCCTTCTACCCTGATAGGCGTACTTGCACAGCTTTGTCTGCTGTAGAATTGCATATATTAGATGACTACTTGCAGTACTCTGGGTCCCCCTGGGCGGGCAGAGGTAGGAAAGGCCGACCAGTGTCCTGTAACAACCATCATCAATGCTCTGACCGCTGGTAAACATGTTCATAGAGAAGTGGATTTTGCGTCCCACTGATGGCTTTCGTACCTGCCATACTGTTGCCAAATCATTGTTGTACAATAGTGCCAGAGGAAAAACGGTAGCTTCGAAATTCGGAGTGGTGATCAATTTTTCCATAAGCCACCAGAATGCATATTTGTTCCGCAAAAAAAGTTACGCTGTAGATCATTTGCCAACATAATTACCAGGTTAGCTATGAGAAGGCACTGCCCATTATAAAACATGAGATTTTTTTGTCCATGGTCAAATGCTTGCAGAACACTGGCCTGATGCGATGGGGTGAAATGCTGCTTGTCTGAAGGTATGGGGAGAGATGCATTTTACATATGGTGTCTTCTTCCTATATCTATACATGGTCCCATAGCATAGTGCACTGCATAGATGTGCTACCCAAGACAGACCCTGCCCTCTCTTGGCGCACCACTTTCCACAAAGGTGGGTGTCTGGCTAGATGTGGCTATTGATCATTCTGTCATGTATTGTCACATGTTTTACTTTCAATGTGTGCTAACAACACTCAGTCTTGGTGTGATGGTCCTAGAGGGATGATGTGATGCACGTTCTAATCTGTGACTGGAATGCTGTTCCTTGAAGAGACAGTACACAGATGATGGGTTATCTTGTTTTCCTATGAGAGCTTCTGTATCTGTGGTGTAATTCTCCCTCTCATTATCAATGTTTTCCATCTGGACTATGATCATTAATATACATTTATTTTCTTTTCTTTTTCTTTTTTTTGTATTTATTTTTTTGGTTTACAAACCCTTTACAAATAAATAATCATTTCAGGTTCCATGGCGCATTGAAGTCTTTAATGTACCTTCTGCGCAGAACCTAACGTTCCAGAAATGCAAAATCCAAAGTGTAAACGTGCAAATTGCATATAAATACGACTTCTTTTTGGACCCAGCTTTAGTGGGAAAAATGAGAATTACTTGAGTACTTTGCCCGTAAGCAGAAAACACCTGTCCCGTTCTGCTCTTACCCAGAGTCTATATTGTGCCATCCTGTATTCTAGCACCTGTGGTTAAAATGTAATTGTCCTCTCTGCATGGAAATCAGCATTACTGCGTAAGAAATATAAAAACGGAATCGCAAACTAAATGCAAACAGAGCCATTAAGAGTAATGACTTTATTTATATTGTGCATTTCAAATATCACCATTTTCACAAGAATGTCTCGTGGCGTCCCCGTATTGGCGTGCCAAAAACGGTCCCTGCTTTCCACAGCCACAGATGCTGACATTATTTGCAACATCTGTGAAAGAAATACGCCTGTCAATAATTCTATTTGACAAATAAACCATTCTGGAAACTGATGCAAATGGCATATTACACTGTCACTTCGTCGGTTCAAATGCCACAGCGAGGTATCATTTCTAGGAGTAGAAATAGAAAAATAAGATACAATTTTACTCTGATCTAGCCGAGCTTCTAAAAAACGAAAAATACAACAACATACAAACATAGGTACATCAAAACTCCTTTAAGTAGCTTGATCAAATATTAGGCTAGACCCATAATGGGCGTGATTACGAGTTTGGCGATGTGGTAAAAAAGTGGTTGTAATTCTGTTCCCGCCACTCTTTTTGGTGGTAACGTAATGACATAATGACTACCTTTTTTACTGCTCCGCAAAATGCCTAGTTTTGCGTTGAAGTGGAAGATTAACCACCAGCATCATGCTCCACTTTAATACCAAAAGTTAGCAAAATTACACAGCAGAATTGTCGTTCACAGTAATTATGTCAACATCCCACAGAGTCCTGTGGACTCTAAAAATGGGGACTTACACCACCTTACCCGCTTTTATAATCCTGTGGTAAACCTATGGCACCAGTGGCAGCAACAATAACTGATTTAGGCGGTAATTCCACAGAATTACCATTGAATGACTACCAAACCTGGAATTGGGCAATGATATATAAAATAGGTAAAATGGAAAACAATAGTATATACAGAAAGCAGTAAAGGTAGTACAAACCTTATTGTCTAAACACCAACACAAGGTTGGGGTAGAACAAAGAGCAATACCAATAAAACACAATACAAAGTAGGCCTCTTGAATACACGTTTGATTGATAGACACAATAACAAGATTAAGCTCCCTCTGACAGTTTAAATTATATTTGGATATTTGGAAATAATTCTGGAGCTCTGTTCCCTGTGTGTGGCTGTCTTCCAGAGGCGGTGCTTGATGTAGGTTCCAAGATGTCAGTTACTTTAATGAAGAATGAGGAACATTTTCAGTCAGTAGGGGATGGTATTGAAATACAAAGTAGATAGTCTCATCTATGATTTGAATCAGCAGTTTTCCATATTTGACTTTCTTTGGTGGAGGTATTTTTCATCACAGGTCCTTTCATGGACCAGTGATGACAGATGAGTCATGTAAGGAAGGCTTGCTATCAACAGTAAGACAGACACAAGTGACCACAGTTCAATGGTGTTTATTAAACTTCAAATAGGGTTTGAAAAACGCCTATCTAATCCTAAATCTACAGATAGGATCAAGCTATGACCATCAAGTAATAATAACGCAGTCCTAGCAGTGCCTTGTCAAAATAAAAGTGCGTATACTAATAAGGAATTGATTAATCATCACTACTTGCCATTCCATTATTTTCCGGCGCACTATCAAGGGATAGCTCAACACAACCATTATATACTAATAAACATACTGCCAATACTTACTTCGAAATATAAATAGTGTGGGAAACAGTGTTACTAAAAAGAAAGAAGTTTTCACAAAATGATATGACAGGATGTTCAGGACGCTGGCCTCCCTTCCCCACGTTTTTAGCACTGAACAAGGTGTGAAACTCAAGCCTAGCACAGTCGCTGGCTTCTCTAGCATGAGGATACAGTTCAATCATTAGCATTAAAGCCTGCTGTGCCCAGGTCTATTTGCCTTTCAAAGTCTCTTCTTTAGTCTCCTACAGTCCCTGTCATGTCCCTGAGTGCCGCTACCCGCCAGCTCTCATGTTGCCACTCTGTATGCCTTCCCCTCAAGCCCCACCCGTAACCCTCAAGCCCATGTGACTGTATGCCCAGCCTGCTAGTCCCTGCAATGTCCCTATCATGCCCTACCACTCCAGTCCTGTGCTGTTGATGCATATCGCCCCCTGGTCCAGTGAGATCATTGGTTTATCCAGCACCTCACTTCCACTGATGTCACGGTGTACCCACTTCCACTAGATCCTCACGTTCCACTGCTGCCCAGGCCATCCCTAGCTGGGCCAATCCGCCAGTACAACATGACGTAAACTAGGTGTGCAGCCCTTGCCTGCCACGTTAATGCAATACGCCCATCCTCCTGGCCCCCCTATATCGCTGTACACCCATGCCCCTCTCGCATCCTATGTAGTGACTGCCTGCCCAGCCCCTCTGGTCCCCGTGTGTCGCTTTATACCCAACCCCTCTCATCACGAAATGTCTCTCTGTACCTCTCGCCCCTGCATGCTTGCTGTTTGTCCCAACCACAGCCCTCCGCGAGGCCTACCCAGCCCTTCCGGTCCCCACTGTCTTTCAAAGCATATCATGCTTTGGCGCCTTATGCATGGACCATCATATCATATCACTATGCTTTCTCTCTACTCCACACCATCACTCAATTAGAGTACAGCTATACCCCTCAATATATTCGGCATAGCTGCTCACATACGAACACTACCCCATGAACACCTCATCACTCTAATAAAACACAGCTATATCCCATGACAAACCAGCCTAGCTGCTCACATAAGGGTCCTACATGCCTAACGCAGCAAGAACCCAGTCTGGGTGCCCACCCACCAGACTGCGCACATCCAACTGATATCTCCACCAACACACCTAAAGCTAGGATGCAGCTACAATCGGGCAATTACACCAGCTGCACACATAACTGGTGCACCCTACGACAATAACTCTCTCTACTCCCTCTACTGACCTGGACTGTGGCCCCGAGGGCATTCAACCTACCGTCGCTTTGATGTCATACCAAGGATTAATAGAGCCCTGTATAAATGCCAAATAACATAACATAACATAACATAACATAACAACAGCGCTTTGGTGTAAAGCACTATATAAACAAAAATAAATACAAATAAATCCAATAACATAACATAGCATTAGATAGCTCTTGAGGAATTAATTCAAAGTTATATATTTCTTCTGGTACCAAATAGGATAGTATTGTGGCATTGGTGGCGGAAGGATTTTCCTTCCACTCTTTTAAGAGATTTACATAGTATAGATGAGCCTGTTGTTTCCAGTAAGTTTGTGCTACCTTATAAGTTCAGGTTCCTGTTCATTCCAATATTTCATATGGCCCATGCCACTTAGTGACAAGTTTGTTTTCCAAGGTAGGCAAGAGGACCAATACTTTTTGCCCAACGGAAAACTATTGTAGGTTTACCTTTTTGTAATAGGTGGACTTTTGTTGTGCTTGGGCTTTTTCCATATGAGTAAACACTAGATTTCAAATAATGTTCATATGCTCTCGCAATCTGGTAGTGGTTTTGCAAAAGAGGAATGGGTGCCTCTTCTCTTTATTCCCAGGCCTCTCGGAGCATGTCTAGGACATCTCTAGGTTCTCTATTATAAAGTAGTTGAAAAGGAGGAAATGAAGTGGATGCCTGATGGGTTTTTCTTACTGCAAATAATGCCCAGCGGATTGTACGGTCCCAGTCCTTCCCGTCCTTATCTACCAACTTCCTTAGATCATTTTGAGTGTTTTGTTGAATCTTTCTATCAATCTGCCTGTTTGGGGAGGGAAAACTGAAGTTCTTATGGTGGTGATATGGAGCAGCTCCTTCACTTCACCCATGAGCTTGCTCATGAATTTGGATAGGAAAGCCAACCCAGGAAAATATGATAATAGTTTTTTTTTAAATCTGCTGGCTGTTTTTGTTCCACATAGGAAATGCCTCAGACTATCTGGTCCTGTAATCAACAATCACAAGGACATATTTGTTACCCAATCTAGAGGTTTCCAAAGGTCCAATGATATCCATCCCAATACTTTAGAAAGGGATTTCTATTATTGGTAAAGGATTCAGAAGGGCAGGCAAGGGAATGTAAGTACTGTTTTTTTTTGTTTACATATGTCTGAATAAAGGTTTTTAAATCAGCATGGATACATGGCCAGTAAAACTTTCCACTGATGTGTGCCTGGGTCTTAGATTGTCCTAAGTGTCCCCCTGTCAGATGAGAATGTGAAATCTCTAGTACGATATTCCGATGGGTTTTGGGGATTACTAACTGAGTTTTACTTAGGCCTTCTGTGTATTCTTCCTTTCTATACAGCAATCCTTTCTTTAGGAAGAAAAAGAGAATTCCCTTCTCTACTCCCTCCCCTTTGAGAATTGCTTGTAAGAAAGCCTTCATGATGGCTGGATCATTCCGCTAGGTGAAGCCTAGATCGGGAAAGCTGGTAAGTTCTTCTTCCCTTTTCTCTTCAGTGGTAGATGGTTGTTACGCTCACCTGACTCCCACGGAGGCGCAGGTCTGGTTTGGAGTGTTGTTGCTTCTTCTATGGTGAAGCGCAGGACCCGGAAGATGGACTGGACCGAACCTTCGAATCTGGCTTGTCTGGCTCGCAGGAATATCTTTCTGTATGTGAAAAGGGAGTATTAACAATCTGCGGGAGAAAGTATAAGCCTCACGCTCCCTTCTCACCCCTCTATGAAACCCTCCTGCGACCCCCACGTGAAGTCTCACCTTAGGGTTTGAAAGGTTGAGCTCTCCATCCTGCTTCTCATGCAAGGGTGCGTTGTATCCAGTTACTTCACTAGGATTTTGATTGTAGAGGGTTCAAATTTTGTTTTCCCGGTATAGTACCGTAAGGATTCTGTTAATGAGTATGATTCCGCAATAATAATTGTTTGTTGTCTCTTTTTCAGGTGCGGAAACTATTCTGAGAAGAGCTGTGGAACCGAAGAATGAGACTCTGGTGAGCTTGATGAGAGTTCTCTCAGTGTCCTTGTATCAATGCGCTCACTAACGCTGATGTCTTTTTTCCCCATAGGGGCCGGGGTCCGGAAATGCCTGGATGCGGCACCGACCCGAAACGAAGCTCAATCAAGAAGAAATCAGGTAAGTCTTTAATGGGCGTTTGGGTAATGTCTTTTCATGCGCCCACTAACCCTGATGTCTTTTTCCCCATAGGGGCCGGGGTCCAGAAATGCCTGGATGCGGCACCGACCCGAAATAAAGATCAATCCAGAAGAAATCAGGTAAGTCTTTAATGGGCGTTGGGTAACGTCTTTTCATGCGCCCACTAACGCTGATGTCTCTTTTTCCCCTTAGGGGCCGGGGTCCGGAAATGCCAGGATGCGGCACCGACCCGAAATGAAGTTGGAATAACCCAACAGGTAAGCTTTGTAATGGAAATTAAGGTTTCCTTGTTTTCCTTTCCCCTCTCACCTTTATTCTTGTCTTTTTCTCCCTAGGCGCGGTGATGTGGCTGCGAGTCCAGATGTCGCCGTAGAACGTGGTGGCACCTTGTACAGGTGAGTGAGATGCGGCGCTGCAGCGATCGATGCGATGTGCTTTTAAATGGATGTCTTCCTTTTCAGGACCGTCGGCGAGATGTCTCCGGAATGCGGATTTAGCAGGTAAGGACTCTTCTTTACCCTTTTCTCTTCTCTTCTCTCTTTGCAGGTGTTCCAGGATGCTGGCAGGAGTGGCAGAAGACAGAATGCAGGAGCAAACACGGTGAGCGTCCAGCTGCTAGATGCAGAACAACGCGAAGCGTGAGTTGCTGCTTGGGCGTGGCTTAAATAGCCTTCAAAGTAGTTCCAGGTATGTATCCTTCCTCTCAGGTATGTATTCCTCCCCTGACCACACCCGTGTGGTGAAGTAGTTCCAAAGATAAAGTAGTCCCATTCAGGCCTCAGAAGGCCTGGATGTTGCAGCATGGTCTGCATCAGGTAAGTTAACAGTAAGCACCTTTAACACAAAGTCCCCTTTTATGAGCCTGGCGCCTATGGCGCCAGGACTGTGGCCCGATATGAGCCTGGCGCCAAAGGCGCCAGGACTGAGTCCAAAGAGCCCCTACTTGAGGCTGTTGTGACTTCCCTTGAAGACATGATGTCTGCCTCTGGGGTAGCTGGGTCTTGTCTGGCCCCTTGGAGGTAGGCATCATGACAATGGTTCATCAGCTTCCCCAAAGCCTAAGGTACCTCTCTCGGTATCTTCTGGTTCACTCTCTTTAAAACAATGACATAGAGCCTTTTCAATAATTCCCTGTGCAATGTTGTCCCACGATGTACCTCAAATGGAGTTTCACCATGGTTCTGTAAGAGAACCTTATTGTTTCCCAGAAGTCAAGATCTAAGATGCCTGGTAGAATGTCTAGACTGATCTTCCATTCTAGGCCAGATGTTGGGGCCAATCGTATATAACACCCAGCAGGGGGTATCCAAACTAAGTCTGTGGGAATCATTGTTCTTTTCACTGAAGGGATAGTAGCTGCTCTGCTGCTACAGATATCAAAGCCTATTGATTATTTTGTGGCAATAGAGGGTTCTGAGGCTCTATGAGTAAGCGCCTGGAATTTTATGGTTTCCCAATTTGTTTAAATTGAGTCACATCCCACTGCTGACACCACATGTAACGAAGGCATGGTGTCAACAGTAAAACATACACAAGTGACCACAGTTCAAAGGTGTTTATTGAGCTTCAAAAATGTATTGAAAAATGCCTATCTAATCCTAAATATACATATGGGAGCAAAGTACTAGTGATGTCTTGTCAAAATAAATGGGCCTATACTAATAAACCTATTGCTGATACTTACTTTGATTTCTCACAATCAGAATAGTAACCATGTCTTTTGAACAAGGTCAACTGAAGATGTTCTGAAGAACTGGAGTGGATATGGCAGTGACTCAAACTTGGCTTAAGCCAGAGTGAGTACTGAATCTGCTAAAGTACATTGAAGGAATGTGATGGATTTTAGAATCATCTTAGGCAATGCAACTTAGTGACAATGGGTTGTAAAGTTCTTGATACACAACCAATTTGGTGGGTGACAACTTAGATCTCTGGCTTTAGTCACAGGGACTGGAGACACTGAATATTGAGTCTTTAAACTTTGTCTTCTGATCCTCTCTGAGCCCTACCACTTGAATGAAAGGGCTAGGACGTGATACCCACCAAATTGTTCTGTTCAGGCCTCCGAGATGTTAGCTTTAATCTGACAGATAAACTAAAATCTAAACCAAAAGAATAATTACTATCTCTCTTGTGCTGTAGATTTATTGAGAGACAGGAAGTCCTGTACAGAAAGCAGGTATGCATTGAATGTCTGTGTTGTCATTAATGTTCACTGTTGTGTTTGTATATGACCATAGTGGGGCATCCCATTGAATTGTTATATTGTTGTCTGGTCTGTTTCACATTTAGGTTGCCCTAAGAAACCAGTGAAAAACTCAGCAGTTGACAAGAGAAAACGCTCTTGCTAAACAATCCAAAGGGCTGTTTCTCTAGAATCAACATGCCAACCACAGCAACTGACTTGAACTCCCTGACAAGTCAAAAAATGGAAGTCTCCTATGAGGAAAGAAATCGCCTCAGGTGTACATAACAAAACCTACCTAGAAAACACACCACACAAATGCCAACTGCTCCTATTTCTACAGACACAAACAACTAAGTACAACTCCTTGCCTTTCCCCTTCTCCCTTTTAGCATCCCAGAACCAAGTTCCTTTTGAGATGCCAATAAATGCCTGAAGACCATGCAAATAGAAGCGTTGTGCAGTATACATTTTTATAACATGACATACCAATTAGGAAGGAAAATACATTCAAAGTAAGTTTGACATAGCTTGATGTTTTAAAGGAAAGTTTTAACAAGATCTGATGGGCAAATTGCGGCACACCACAGATTGGGTTTGGTGGCTGCTGGAAGTAATCATGGCATCTGGGCCCACAGGGATGCTGTGGGCTCAGTTTCTGTAACGCTCACCTGACTCCCACGGGGGCGCTGGTCTAGTCTGGGTTGCTGTGGCCTCTTCGAGCATGATGCGCAGAACTCGGAACACCGACTGAAGAGGACCCTCAAATCTTGCTTGTCTGGCCCGTAGGAATATCCTTCTGCAGATGAGAAAGGGGATGAACAGTCTGCAGAATAGTGTGCTTGCTCCCTCCTTCCCCCCTTCGTTCTTCTCTAACTTCCTCCGAAATCCCCGGTTGAAGCTCACCTTATGGTTTGAAAGGATGAACTCTCCATCCTGCTTCTGGTGCAGGGGCGCGTGTTTGTCCAGTTACTTCACTGGTTTTCAGAATGGCGCTGGCAAAATCCACTTGACTTTTCCGAGCGCAACGCCGTAAGTATGAAGATTACAAAAGTTCAAGTGTTGAGCCTCCTTTTCTGTTGCCTTCCTAACCTGTGATCTGTCCTTTATTTCAGGTGCAGAATGAAGGCGATGCGTTGAGGGATTGAATTGCCGATGGTAAACTCAGGTGAGTTAGCGATGGGGGCGATCCCTCTTAATGTCTTTATATTCCTCCAGTAATGTCTTTTGTCCTTTCCCCATAGGGGCCGGGGTGCGGACCCTGCCAACGAAGCGGCGCTGACCCGAAATGAGGAATGGTCCACCAACATAAGACCGGTAAGTGTTATGGCGGAAAATTAGGCTTTCCTCATTTGTTCCTTCTGCTCACCTTTTGTCTCTTTGCCTCTCCCCTAGGCGCAGAGATTTGGCGACCGGTGCAGACAGTCGCGGTGGAGCCAGAAGAACTCCCGAGGACCGGTGAGTGAAGCACGGCGCTGCAGCGAGCAACGCAGTGCTTTTAAATGAAAGTCTTTTCTCAGGAACGCTGGCGTGAAGGTTCCGGATGCAGGTAAGAAGTTTGATAAAATTCTTGGTTTTCACCTTTCTCTTCTCTTCTTTCCTTACAGGTGTTCCAGGATCAAAGCGGGCGTGCCTGGAGACCAGATGCAGGAGCAGACACGGTGAGCGTTCAGCTGCTTGGATGCAGAACAACGCGAAGCGTGAGCTACTGTCTGGGCGTGGCTTAAATAGCCTCCAAAGTAGTTCCAGGTAAGTATCCTTCCCTGGCCATGCCCGAGTGGCAAAATAGTCCCAATGAAAAAATAGTCCCTTTCAGGTCTCAGGGAGGCCTGAATCTTGCAGCATGGTCTGCATCAGGTAAGTGCACAAAACACCTTCCTTTATGAGCCTGGCGCCTATGGCGCCAGGACTGATGTCCAACATGAGCCTGGCGCCAAAGGCGCCAGGACAGAGTCCAAAGAGCCCCCATAAGGGGCCGCTGGGCTTTTACCCGGGGGCCTGATGCCTGCTCCTGGGGGTGCTGGGCCTGGCCTGGTGCTCCGGGGGTAGGCATCATGACAGCACTTCCCCCCAAGGCCCCTCCCAAGGTCGTTCCCTCTGGAGGTTTCGGTTTGTTTGGAAAATTCCGATGGAACCTTTTTACCAGCCGAGGTGCATGTACGTGGTCGCTGGGTTCCCAAGACCTTTCCTGAGGCCCGTACCCTTTCCAATCAATTAGATAGAAAAGTTTCGATTTTGAGATCTTAGAATCCAAAATGTTCTTCACCTCGAATTCAGGCTCCCCATCTATCTGGATTGGTTCTGGTGGCTTTGTTAATCTGGTTCCTGGTTGCACTGGTTTCAAAAGTGACACATGAAAAACGGGGTGAATCCGCATGTTAGCTGGTAGATCGAGCTTGACTGCCACTGGGTTAATTATAGCTTTGATCGAGTAAGGGCCCAAATACCTTGGATTAAAAGTTCGAGGTCCCTTGAGCAATAAGTGTTTGGTAGCCAACCATACTTGATCCCCTATTTGGTATGGAGGCGCCTCACTCCGATGCAGATCCGCATTCTTTTTGTATTTCTCTTTCGCTTGTTGCAAATGTGCAGTTGCATCCTTGAAGGCTTGAGTTATCGTGGAATGCAAATGGTCCACTGCTGGCATTTCAAGGCTCAGAGGTGAGTCCAGGTCTGAAGTACGAGGGTGATGTCCATATAAAGTATAAAAGGGGCTTTGTCCAGTTCCAGAGTGTACCGAGTTATTGTATGCATATTTGGCCACCCACAAAATATCCTTCCAATTACCCTCCGATTGGTGCAACATACATCGTAGGTATTGTTCAAGGGTCTGGTTCGTTCTCTCCGTCTGACCATCGTTCTGTGGGTGGTGGCTGGTTGAGAGTCTTATGTCGATTTGTGCCAGTTGACAACACTTTCTCCAAAAATGAGAAATAAACTGGCTTCCCCGGTCAGAGACTAGTATGGACGGGAATCCATGCAAACGGATGATATTTTCGAGGAATTCCTTGGCTAGGACAGAAGCTGAAGGTAATCCTTTCAACAGAATAAAATGGGCCATCTTGGAAAATAAATCCACTACAACCAGAATAGTATTGTATCCATTACAAGGGGGCAGGTCCGTGATAAAATCTAGTGACAAGGTGTGCCAAGGTGCTGGTGGAATGTCTAAAGGCTGAAGAAGACCGGCGGGTTTTGTCTTTTGTCCTTTGTTTTGGGCGCAAACTCCACAGGACATCACAAAAGATTTAATATCCTTTCGCCAGGAAGGCCACCAGAATTGTCGTTTAATTTGTTCCTCAGTTTTGGCAATGCCAGGATGTCCTTCCATCAGGTATCATGATGACGAGAAATAACCAGTTCTTGCAACTCCTTTTCTGGCAGAAATAAGCGTCCTTGGAAGTAAGGTAGGCCATCGTTGACCGAAAAGTAAGAACCCCTTTGGATCCAATCCTGCAAGGCTGTAGAGTCCAGGAGTTGTTTTACCCGTGCTTGAATGTCTTCAAGGGTTTGTAAAGAGGTTATCCCCAAAATTCTTTGTTCGGAAATTATCGGCACAGGTTCTGAGTTTGCGTCTATTTCTCCCATTCCTATTCGAGGAGCACGTCCGCTTTGCCATTCTTACAGCCGGGGCGGTAAGTGATTACAAAATCGAACTCAGCAAAGAACAAAGCCCATCGGAGCTGACGTGACGATTGAGCCATGGCAGTTTTTAAATATTGTAAGTTTCGGTGATCAGTGATCACGGTGATGGTATGCCTGGCGCCAAGAAGATAATGCCGCCAAGCCTTAAAGGCGGACTTAATGGCTAATAATTCCTTGTTGGTGATTGCATAATTTACCTCAGGCGGCGAGAACTTTCTGGACCAAAATGCTACGGGGTGCAGTTGGTTGGTTTCAGGGTCTCTCTGAGACAGGACAGCTCCCATGGCTAAGCTGGACACGTCGGTTTCGACTATATATGGGAGATCGGGACGCGGGTGCTTCAAAATAGGTGCGGATGTGAATTTAGCTTTCAATTCCTGAAAGGCCTGTTCGGCTTCCTCGGTCCATTCGAAGCGTTTATTTTTCCGCAAGAGTGCAGTGATGGGTTGTACCACACGTGAAAATTCCGGGATAAATCTGCGATAAAAATTGGCAAACCCAAGCATGCTTTGGACACCTTTCACCGAACTAGGTGATGGCCATTTGAGGATGGCATCCACTTTTCGTGAGTCCATTCGGACCCCTTTAGGTGTCAGGATGTATCCAAGAAACTCAACCTCGGTGGTATGGAAAACGCACTTTTCCAGCTTTGCAAACAGTTTGTGCTGGCGCAATTTCTCAAGGACGGCCCTGACATGCTTTCTGTGATCAGATTCCGAAGAGGACTACACAAGAATGTCATCGATATATGCGACAACACAAACATCGATGAGTTCCCGAAGGACATCGTTCATGAAGAATTGGAAGGCAGCAGGCGCGTTGCATAACTCGAAAGGCATCACCTAGTATTCGAATAATCCATATTTTGTACGGAAGGCCGTTTTCCATTCGTCGCCTTCTTTTACTCGCACCAGATGATAAGCCCCCCGGAGATTTAACTTGGTGTATACGCAAGCGTCCTTCACCTGGTCAAGGTGTTCAGGGATCAGAGGCAGAGGGTACCGGTTTTTAACAGTTATCCGGTTCAATGCGCGATAGTCGATACAAGTTCTAAGGTCGCCTTCTTTTTTGGGCACGAAGAACAAAGCCGAGGATGCCCGAGACTTTGACGGGTGAATAAAACCATTGGCTAGGTATTGATCTAAATATTGTCTCAAATGCAGATTCTCAGGTTCAGTAAGGGCATAAATCCTGCTACAAGGGGGTTGTGCACCGGGCACCAGATCGATTTGGCAATCGTACGATCTGTGGGGAGGTAACGTGTTGGCCTGTTTCATTTGGAAGACGTCCTGAAAGTGTTGGTATTCCGGAGGTAGTTGCATGGAGACAGAGGTTACAGACGCTAGACTAGTCTTCAGATTTTCTGGGTAGCAGGTTTGTGCACAATCCGGGAAGGTTATTCTCTTCGCTCGACAATCAATTTGAGGATTATGTGTCTCTAACCAAGGGATTCCGAGAATAACCTGAAACTGTGGAGCCTTGATTACATCAAACACAACTGCCTCCCGATGGCCGTCCGGACCTATAAGCGTCACCTCAGCAGTGCAATGTGTTACCGGTCCAGAGGCAATTTCAGTTCCATCGACTGTGGTGATGACATCTTTGCTGGTTTTAGGACGCAGAGGGAGGTTAATCCTAGAGACCAATTCACGATCCACATAATTTCCTATAGCCCCACTATCGATGTATGCCTTTATTGCATGCAACCGCTTAGGCTGTTCCGGATCTACGAGGACCATTGGCACAAGGTCTGAGAGTTAGTTTTCAAGCTCGGCAAGCGGACCCCTATGCTTGTCGGGCGTGGTCGTTTCCCGAAACAGAGTCTTCATGGTTTTTATCAGCGGCTCCTACCACCGTCTTGGGCGGTTTTGCCGGGCAATCTCGTAGAAAGTGTCCAGAGGACCCACAATAAAGACATAATTGCATCTGCCGTCTTCTTTCACGTTCTTTTTGAGTTAAAGGTCCTTCAACCCCTCCGATTTGCATAGGCTCAGAGATATCAGCACCCTTGGGGTTAGCGTGGGTCTTGACCAACACCCGGGTCTCAAACTTGGACCGATCTGCTTTTCTGTTTTGAAGTCTGTGATCCAATTGGACCACTAAGTCTATATATTCTGTGCATTCTTGGGGCGGATTTACAACTTGGGCCAGGACATCTTTAAGTTCTCCGCGTAGACCTCGATAAAATAACGTGATTCTTTTATCCTCTGGCCACCCAGTTTCCACAATTAGTCTATTAAAGGTTGCAATGTAGGATAGGAGGTCCTGATTGCCCTGTCGCAGGGATAGGAGTTCGTCATCCAGAGCCTGCCCCTGAGAGTGTCGAGCAAATAACCTTTCCATGCTTGCTTGAAATCCTTGAAAATCAAGGAGTCATCTTGAGTAACCAGTGGAACTGACCAATCGGCAGCACAGCCGCTGAGATATGACAATACAAAGGCTACCTTGGTCTGGTCATTAGGGAAGGCCCCAGGTCTGCATAGGAAGTGCAAACGACACTGATTCATGAATACGGCGAATCGTTTGGGGTCCCCAGCAAAGCGTTCGGGTGGGGCCAGCGGCATGTTTCCAGGTAGATTAATCTGCACAGGGTTACTGGGAACCACAGGAGTGGGGTTCCCCCTGGAACCGGGTAGAGGAGTATGTCCAGCTTGACCTTGCAAAAACTGTCTAGCCAGGTCATCAGTCCTTTCCTTTGATACAATCACTTCCCTCCTGAGAGCATTAGTCTCTTGACGAGCGGCGTGTACTTCAGCCCGTAATTCCCCCAGTAGTTGGGCCAACTGATCAGTCTCAGACGTTTCCATAGCGCCTGGGTGGGAATTTGTAGGAAGGCTTCGCGTTCTGTAACGCTCACCTGACTCCCACGGGGGCGCTGGTCTAGTCTGGGTTGTTGTGGCCTCTTCGAGCGTGATGCGCAGAACTCGGAACAGCGACTGAACAGGACCCTCAAATCTTGCTTGTCTGGCCCGTAGGAATATCCTTCTGCAGATGAGAAAGGGGATTAACAGTCTGCAGAATAGTGTGCTTGCTCCCCCCTACCCCCCTTCGTTCTTCTCTAACTTCCTCCGAAATCCCCGGTTGAAGCTCATCTTATGATTTGAAAGGATGAACTCTCCATCCTGCTTCTAGTGCAGGGGCGCGTGTTTGTCCAGTTACTTCACTGGTTTTCAGAATGGCGCAGGCAAAATCCACTTGACTTTTCCGAGCGGAATGCCGTAAGTATGAAGATTACAAAAGTTCAAGTGTTGAGCCTCCTTTTCTGTTGCCTAACTAACCTGTGATCTGTCCTTTATTTCAGGTGCAGAATGAAGGCGATGCGTTGAGGGATTGAATTGCCGATGGTAAACTCAGGTGAGTTAGCGATGGGGGCGATCCCTCTTAATGTCTTTATATTCCTCCAGTAATGTCCTTTCCCCATAGGGGCCGGGGTGCAGACCCTGCCAACGAAGCGGCGCCGACCCAAAATGAGGAATGGTCCACCAACAGAAGACCGGTAAGTGTTATGGCGGAAAATTATGCTTTCCTCATTTGTTCCTTCTGCTCACCTTTTGTCTCTTCTTCTCTCCCCTAGGCGCAGAGATGTGGCGACCGGTGCAGACAGTCGCGGTGGAGCCAGAAGAACTCCCGAGGACCGGTGAGTGAAGCGAGCAACGCAGTGCTTTTAAATGAAAGTCTTTTCTCAGGAACGCTGGCGTGAAGTTTGATAAAATTCTTGGTTTTCACCTTTCTCTTCTCTTCTTTCCTTACAGGTGTTCCAGGATCGAGGCGGGCGTGGCTGGAGACCAGATGCAGGAGCAGACACGGTGAGCGTTCAGCTGCTTGGATGCAGAACAACGCGAAGCGTGAGCTACTGTCTGGGCGTGGCTTAAATAGCCTCCAAAGTAGTTCCAGGTAAGTATCCTTCCCTGGCCACGCCCGAGTGACAAAATAGTCCCAATGAAAAAATAGTCCCTTTCAGGTCTCAGGGAGGCCTGAATCTTGCAGCATGGTCTGCATCAGGTAAGTGCACAAAACACCTTCCTTTATGAGCCTGGCGCCTATGGCGCCAGGACTGATGTCCAATATGAGCCTGGCGCCAAAGGCGCCAGGACAGAGTCCAATGAGCCCCTATAAGGGGCCGCTGGGCTTTTACCCGGGGGCATGATGCCTGCTCCCGGGGGTGCTGGGCCTGGCCTGGTGCTCTGGGGGTAGGCATCATGACAGTTTCTCAGGAGTCTGCATTGTGACATGATGGCCAGAATTGTAACATCATGCCATTATGGGGTTCCGACTGAGACACTGCAGAGATAGTGTGTTGTGGCATAACAGATCATGCTGCCGAATAGGCAGCCTTTTTCAATCGGATCACCACCCATGTGTAGCATCTCCTTGTCCTTAATTCTACCGCTTCATTGTCCTTTAACCTCAGCCTTCTACATGACCTGCATATTTCTTCATCCTTGGATTTGGTTACAACTCTGCTGTTTCCTTTGGTTGTCTGACCTCAGGTTGTTTCACAACCAGTTTCTTGCTAGATCCTTGGATTCAGTTTTCTTGATGCTGTTTCTTCTGAAGTTTTGGACCTCAACCTTGTTCTTATTTAGCGGGTTACGTTTATGGAATTTTTGTTTGCTATTGAACTGTGGATTGTATGACTATTCTGGTGGATCACATTCTGGATATGGGCTATTGGAATGGCTACTGACTATTTCACCCCTCTTGAATTAGGCCTTGCTTTTGGAACTTTGGTAATCTGGTTTCTGGACCCTGTTCTCCAGGATTCCTTTAGTTACATCTTCTTGTCAGGGCCTACTCCCCTACCTTTTGTTACTTTTTCCCGGCATCCTCATAGGTCATCCATTATTTTACTGGATTATCAGGTATGCAAAGGGATCTCTGGTGAGTTATAGGCACTCCTTTTGTAGCATATATTGATATTCCCAGGTTTCCCTTGGTTGACACCTCACCTTTTTGCTTAATCGTCCTGCACATGATGGTCTGATATCTTGGGTGGCAATTATATTTAGAGAAAAGTCCTCCCTATGGGAGCCAGGCTTTTGGGGTCTAGCTTCATTTTGGGATACATGTGAAGGCTGCTCAACAGATTTATTGAATGATTAGCCACCAAATTATCGAATGAGAAACACTATGGGATGCCACTCTCACATTTACCATATACAAATTATCAAAAGTCATATGAAGACTATTCTATTGTACTCAAATCTTTGATCTGTAACTCATTCAAGCAGATATTGTCTTTGATGCTTTTTCAATGTCCCACAAATTATGTATATTGCACCTAATACCTTACTCTCTACTGGTGCCCTGTTTCATGCTGAATTTTTTTGTGGTTCCTCGTACCACTCCCTACTTCTCCAGGTGGTGTGGCACTTGCGAATGGCAATAGGGGCACTTCATCACACATTGCTTGCAACTAGTGCAAGTGCCCCTTCCCAGTGACCCACCAGACGTGTCTCTCTTCTATTCGGCAACAACTGCAGTAATTGTTGTTTCCTCTCTCCCACTGCTCCATGTGCCATACTGTTCTCTTCTAGGTGGAGCCTGGCTATCCCTAACACCCTGTGCCACCCTGCCCCTTGAACAGCATCTGTGACCCTACCAATACCTCTCAATATGAGTTGTGTTGCCTCTTTTTCTGCTGACAGTCTCTTTTTTTCATCCCTTCTCCATGCATTCAGTGTCAGTTGGTGTTCCGCCCATAACAATATCAGCACTAACGTCCCCCTGTCTCACTAATGGCATAATATAAAATACTCATTACAGATGCTCTACTACTCATTGTCTTGCTGATGGCATGTAAGCTAACTAACCAAACATGTTGACCATTTATGGTATTGTTGGGATGGGAATTAGTATATCCCACCCTCATAGGCGCTTTCAGGTGATGTAAACCACATATAAGGTGATTTAGTGTACAGGGGGGGAGAAAACCACACCATAAATCACAATAACTTTAAACTGTATCAATGAAGATACATGGACCAAATACATCCAATCTACTCTTGGTCGAGTTGAATCCACTAACTCCATCTTACCGATCCCTGCAGTCCCATGGGAATGCAAAGCCTCGGTACTAGATATTATAACTATCATCGACAGATTAAAATCTTCACGCTCAGCCGGTCCTGACGGCATGTGCAACCTTGTAATTAAAAGAGACCCCCCATTATGGGGTACTGCCTTTCACTACTATTTTCTCACATTGGCCAGCATGGTATACTTCCTCCATCTTGGAAATCCAGTAATATTTTAACTGTCCACAAGAAAGGGGTTTGGGATGACCCATCCAATTTCCGTATGCTAGCCATCCTTGATTCCACCTCTAACATGTTCACAAAAGTCCTCCTATTTGAGTTGAACACTTGGATTGCTGACAATAAGATTCTGCCAGTAAACCAAATTGGTTTTAGGGACAAGTCAAGCACATCACACAACCTGCTTATAATTCCATTGAACACTCATGGCTGCGGCGTAATCTAGATGTACACTTTATTGATTTTTCTGCCGCTTTCGATACTGTCTGTAGGAACCGGTTGTGGCGGAAATTAGATGCCTGTGGGATTCCGCCTGGCTTGCTTCGCATGCTGATGATCCTACATGCAGACACTACTTTTTGTGTGCGCCTAAATGCAGTGGGCAGACTATCAAAATCCATGGCTACCCACTGTGGAGTTAAACAGGAATGCATGATCGCAGCCATCTAATTTAACTTATATTTAGCCGATATGTCTGCTGCATTTGTGATCCATGATCCATGATGTAAACCCTGTGAAAATCAAGAATGTCACCATAGGTTGGCTTGCATATGCAGACAACTTTATCCTTCTAGACTACACACCAGCAGGAATTCAACTGATGCTAAATGCCCTAGCTACATACTCGGATGCTAATGGTCTTAAAATGAACATCGGCAAAAGTAAAACAACGGTTTTTACTAAGAAACATTGACCTAAAAGATTCTGATGGACCCTATCTATTGAACCGCTTGAGCAAGTATCATCTTATAAATATCTAGGCCTAGTAGTTGATGAAAAATTGAAATGGAACCTGCATTGGTCTGACGTGAAAAGGAAATGTGTGATATCAGTTAATGCACTTAGTACATTCATTGGACACAACAATGGCTATTGTGCATCTGCTCTTGTGACCATATACAATGCAAAGATTTTGTCTATGCTGTCGTATGTTGTTGCAATTTGGGGCCAAAAATACAAGAAACACATGATTGTTTTTGTATCTAAAATACTGAGGAGGCTATTTCGCCTCCCCCAATGCATCAACGTGGAGTACCTATACCTTGAATTTAATCTAAAGGGTATATGGAATGTATATATTGCTCAATGTGTACTCCTCCTTGAATGCTTACTTACAGTACAATCTGATACAATCATTGTCCCCTATATGAAGGCCTTTTTAAGTCTCGAAGATAATATTTCAATCAGAACCATTGGTGTTTTAAGGTGTATTCATAACAAATGGTTATATGAGGGAAACATTTCATTTCTATCCAGCAATGTAAAACACTGGTTGAAGACTAAATTACGAGAGGCTGCTTTTGTGCAAAATATTCTGCATGTTGGGAGTATGTCATTTACTAGTGATTTCTGCAATGAAAGAATGGTACATACCTCCTTTCCGAGGTACATTACTGCCTATCCGAGTCCGTATATATTTCGTACTTACCGTCTAATCAAATTTAATGCGTCAGTGGTCCTTTCGTCTAATGGAAGTTACAACTATTCTCAGTATTCACACACCTTTTATCAATTATGTGGAAATTTGGTATGTGAAACAGTGTCTCACTTGATAACAGAATGTGATAGCTTAGACTCACTACGCATTAAGTTTTTCAAAGCATATGACAATGCGACCACTATTAATGAATTACTGTCTATATGGTTGGATTTTATTCAGGGAAACGATATAAATTTAATATATTTTATTGTTCGATTTTACATGCACTTAGTCGAAATTTTTAAATGTCTTCATTAAGTCTTGATCATTCTGTGGCGTTTCTGTGAATCATGATTTTTTTTGTATATGATCTGCATGTTATGTGTTATACAAAGCCTTGTTGCTACATGTATATCAAAGAAAAAAAAAGAAAAGAAAATTGAAAAAAACACAATATAGAAGCAATGTAGCGCCAATAGTAACTGCATAGAACTGAACTCCATTTTGTAGTAGGCCAAACATCATAGGCTTGTATAATCGTGCTGCACCCACCACACTCCATGAACCCAGCTCATTGAGAATCTGCGCAGCCAGTTCTCACAGATGTTCACCTCCCACTTGTTCCTCCACTGTTGCAAACATTTAGTATTTTTCAAAGGAATGTTCCTGCAAAAGAGTGAAACAACCCCAGATGCTGCAGCATGTCCATCCATCCATGTCCATCCATGTCCTAAATTACCAATGAGCCTCTAAACCCCCACCAAGTGAACCTAAAGCTGGGCCCACACCAATGACTTGACCCCCACACCTCTGCATTCCCTGATAATAAGCAACCCTCCTGTCTCCACACAAATCGCATGTCCATAAAAGATCCAAACATGTGCGACTGTATTTCTTTCATCATAAACTAAAGCCTTTGTAACATGAGGTACACAGAGGGATACATTAAAGATCAAACACAGGGTGGAGACCTTGAGAGCGGGAACTGCAATATCAATGATACCCTGAATGTGTGGGTCAGCCTGACTGTATTTTATGCTCCCTTCACCTTGCACCATTTTCCGCGCCGCTCAGGTGCATGCCACAGTGATGGCATAGGGAGCTTAGCGTGTTAGTTTAGATGTAACTTTGTATTATACGAGTAGCCCAACCTTCACCCAAGACTGAGATGAGCCTTTTGACCCACGTGGAGACTAATTGATGGCAACAGAACTAACCAATTGTAGCGTGGCATCCCCTATAGAGCAGGACCATCTATAGGGTGCTTCCAATCTGTAGCACCAGTGCTTACTATATACAATGATGCCACATGATTTCTTAAGCTTCAGATTGACCTTGGATTAACCAGAGCGCTCTCGAACAGCAGAGTCCTTCGCTGATATTTGTATTTTAAACCTTTGATATACTTGCAACGCTATCGCATGGCCTATTTCCCTAGAGGGTTCTCTTTACTCTGGAATGTGCGTAAAAAGGGACTTGCCTTCAGTGTTTCCTCTTACCATGGTGGGTGGAATGTTTATAAAAGGGAAACGCCTTCTTAAAATATCTTTAAAAAACAGAATTGATTTAAAACTCTTGAGAGCATGGAATTAATTCTATATTGTCTTTTATTGTCTTGTTACAATGCTGCGGTTATTTAAAAAGTGGAACAAGAGTTGCTCATTCCCTCCATTTCCCCAATGTTCAAACATGCCACTATTGCAGCACATGATTTACATCAGCACACTGCCATGCCCTGTGAACACTTACCTTTGTATGTTGAGCTAGCTCTCTTTCTGTCTGAAATTAGTAGAAGTAAACATTCATTTGATGCAAATAAATGTGTCACTCTTTTCTCACTAAAAGCCTAATTATAGATGAGGTGTTAATAACAAGAATGGGAAATGCTGGTGCTCCCAGGTTTCCCATTCCCATGGAGTCCTATGGCGGATCCAGTGTAACGGGGTTGGCAGCAACTCGCTGGCTGCCGGCCGGTTGTACCGCCAACCTCATAATGAGGCCCAGAGTCTTAAATATCTTTCTGGTGTAACCAAAAACTGGGGAAAAATCCCACCGGTGTGAAAATAATAAACCCTAAATGGCATTTCTCAATGGAGATTCCCAAGAAGCAACAAACAGGCAAATATCTCCAATTAAGGCAACAAGTTAGTAGCAGCTGGAGCGGAAATGGGCTTTGGTTCAGAAATGGAGGAAGAAAGAGGAAGAGGCAAGCAGAGCAAAGAAGGAATCCATGAGGGAATTGGAGGCAAACCAGGAGTTAGAACGCAAAGAAAACAGCAAGGAAAACTCACAGACCAGTGTCTTTGCAAAGGAAGCCAAGTTGTGACACATGTCCATCAGTTGGTGCGGCACAGAAGAATCATCGAAGGAAGCTTGTTGGATATCCTAAACAATGCCAAAATAATAAGAGCATTGAATGTGCTACCATGAGGTAGGTAAACATGTCTCCATATAGATTAACACTGTCACAGGAAGGAACTGTGGTCCCTGACAGAGAGAGTCCATGCTGATAGGTATTGTGATGCTCATTCGCACATGATTCTCATGGGAGCAAGCCTCAGAGATTAAGATAAGTGGGACATTCACCAGTCAGTGTCTATCTCTTGAAGTTAGTGAATGAGGCACATACCATTGGATGACACGCAGAAGAATGAGCAGAACCAGTATATACACCTTAAGAGCAGTTTCTGTAAGAAAATGTTGCTATAAGCATAATTGGTAATCTGACTACCATTTGCAAATAATTAGATGTCTTATTTCTTGTAAGTGCCAAAAGTGAATATCTGACAGCATTACAAAATCCCATTATATTTTACCAAAGGAAAGTCATTTTAGTCTCTTCAAGGAGAAGATGTTGACAGAAAGAAATGTGCTAATATTGAAAGAAAGTTTCTGTTAAAAACAAGTTAAGCATTTATACACCAAAACATATGTTCCAAGAAAGGCAAGAAAGGGATAGGTGTACATCAAAAAGGATGAAACAACAAAAAAAAAACATAAGTGTTATAGGAAGGCATGTATTACTCTTTTTTATACTGTTTAAGTTTCACGCTTTGTTTTGTGCAAGTGTAGTTATAAAAATGTTTCATTTAATTGTCTTTATATCTACAGAGGAACCACATTCTTTAATCTGCATGTTGCTGATTGGCTCTTGTCATTGACCTCATCTGGACTCTTTTCGTCTCCTCTTCACATTTGCTTTCTGGGTTGGCAGCCAGAGGGGTCTCTCCTATGTAGATCATGATGTCACTGAGGTATATCCAGGACCAATTTCCTTGGACTTTATCTTCTTTTGATATGACTGCCTCAACTATAAATGTTCCCACAAAACGGGGGTTGTGCCATTGTCTGGCAAAACATCTACACAGGACTTTCTCACCTGGGAACAGTATGAATGGTTTCAGCAGTTTTTCTGGATCAACTTGTTTCTTTACTTCATCACTCTTCTACGACTACGCCCTGACGTGCCTGAAGGTGTCGAGGCATACATTTGAGACTCTCCATCACAGCTATCAAATAATCGTCCATTCCATGCCCTAACACAGTAGCTACATTCTCTGCATCACTGTGAGCTTAAGGGGGAGGCTGAAGGGGTTGATGCATTTAGTGTCTCGTCACTAGCTCATGTGGAGTTAGGTGATGGTCAGAGCTGGACCTATTGCGTAATGCAAAGAAGACTAAAGGAAGTCAATGGAGCCAACCTTATTTCAGTGTCAATTTTAGCTTGGCAATTCACACTTTTAGGAGTCCTTTGAGGTGTTTGCAAAAGATGTTTTCATGTGGGTGGTAAGGGGACAGAAATGTATGCTAGCCAACAGAATAGTTATGTGCTCAAATGCTTCATTTACAAAATGTGGTCTATTGTCAGATCAGAGCACTTTGCACACTCTCCACATTGGGATGACCTCACATACGAGGAGCTTCGCAGAACATGTGGCATCTGGATGTATTCATGGACCTGCTTCAATCCATAGGGAAAAGGGACATGCAACTAATAGCAAATATCTATAGATATATCATATTTAGAGCAGATCTACATAGTCAATATGCAAATGCTGAAATGGTCCAGTAGGACAGGGGCCCTCATTACGACCCTGGCGGAGGACCATGGTGCAATTTGCACCATGGTCCATGGCGCGGAGCTGCCAACTCCGCCATGGGGGTTGGCGGACTTACCGCCCCATTCCGACCTTGGTGGGGCGGTAAGTCCCCAATCCCCATTTACCCTTCCCCATTCCCATTTTTGCCCCATAGGGTATAATGGGAGTGGGGAAGGCGTTAATTACGCCACCGTAAATTACGGTGGCGTAATTAACAACAGGTCCCGTAGCGCCATGGATTTTTCCGCCCGGAAAAACCAGGCGAAAAAACCACCATGGCGCTACGGGAACTCGTAGTAAGGCGGAAAGGTACGCCATGCATTACGCTGGCGTAAAACCCTTTCCGCCAGGGTCGTAATGAGGGCCAGGGTATTGGTTCTCTCACTGTTCACAAGTTCTGGCCAGCTGTAAAGGGAACACATATCAGACATTTTATAATGAAATCTGTGACATGACCTACCAAATTTGGGACAAACACTCCTCCGAGACCACTTCTGTAATATGGTCTCTTGATGTGTGTGCTGGGTGGTGCAATTGGTCGAACGCTACTTTGATATGATATGATATTATAGATTATTTATATAGCACCTATACACAATGTGTTTCAAAGTGCTTCATGGCAAGGGACGGAACATGGAAACATACAGTGACATTCTTACAGGCCATGAACAACAAGAATGTGAAATAACTATCGTACTCACCGTAGCAACATTTCAGATAGTGCAAGAGCCACAAAACAGATAGGAAGAAAATGGGAAACAGACAGGCATGTACCGTACTAGGCCTGACAACATTTCTGGTACAGCCAGAATATTACAGGAGGTGAGGGAGGGAGGAGGAGAAAGGTGAGGGAGAACAAAACAAGCGACTATCATACTAGGCCTGATGACATTTCTGATAGTGCTGGATGGGGGAGAACAACTATGGGATGGGGAGGAGACAATTCTGATAGAGTAAGTGAAAAGAAAAAAAGTAAAGGAGGGAGGAGAGAGGTATAAGGGAGAAAAGTGAAGAGGAGAGAACAGAGAATACAACAGTGAAAAAAAGAAGACACAAGTAGAGAGGACAGCAAAATACAGTTGCAGAGGTCAATGAAACACAAACTATACCAGGGAACACAAAAGGTAGGCAAGGATTCAAGAAGACGATGGGCACAGCATGATTCAGGGCCAACCTCTTTACAGGATCCAGGGAGGTCCAGCATGAGAGTTGGGAAGGTAAAGCAACAAAGTCAATGGGCCTCATTACACGGACGGCGGTAAGGGTTTACCGGTACCGGTAAGGGAACCGGTACCGGTAAACCCTTACGGCCTTACTACGAGGTCCCTCGTTTACTTGAGCCTCTAAACCCCCACCTCTAAACCCCCACCAAGTGAACCTAAAGCTGGGCCCACACCAATGACTTGACCCCCACACCTCTGCATTCCCTGATAATAAGCAACCCTCCTGTCTCCACACAAATCGCATGTCCATAAAAGATCCAAACATGTGCGACTGTATTTCTTTCATCATAAACTAAAGCCTTTGTAACATGAGGTACACAGAGGGATACATTAAAGATCAAACACAGGGTGGAGACCTTGAGAGCGGGAACTGCAATATCAATGATACCCTGAATGTGTGGGTCAGCCTGACTGTATTTTATGCTCCCTTCACCTTGCACCATTTTCCGCGCCGCTCAGGTGCATGCCACAGTGATGGCATAGGGAGCTTAGCGTGTTAGTTTAGATGTAACTTTGTATTATACGAGTAGCCCAACCTTCACCCAAGACTGAGATGAGCCTTTTGACCCACGTGGAGACTAATTGATGGCAACAGAACTAACCAATTGTAGCGTGGCATCCCCTATAGAGCAGGACCATCTATAGGGTGCTTCCAATCTGTAGCACCAGTGCTTACTATATACAATGATGCCACATGATTTCTTAAGCTTCAGATTGACCTTGGATTAACCAGAGCGCTCTCGAACAGCAGAGTCCTTCGCTGATATTTGTATTTTAAACCTTTGATATACTTGCAACGCTATCGCATGGCCTATTTCCCTAGAGGGTTCTCTTTACTCTGGAATGTGCGTAAAAAGGGACTTGCCTTCAGTGTTTCCTCTTACCATGGTGGGTGGAATGTTTATAAAAGGGAAACGCCTTCTTAAAATATCTTTAAAAACAGAATTGATTTAAAACTCTTGAGAGCATGGAATTAATTCTATATTGTCTTTTATTGTCTTGTTACAATGCTGCGGTTATTTAAAAAGTGGAACAAGAGTTGCTCATTCCCTCCATTTCCCCAATGTTCAAACATGCCACTATTGCAGCACATGATTTACATCAGCACACTGCCATGCCCTGTGAACACTTACCTTTGTATGTTGAGCTAGCTCTCTTTCTGTCTGAAATTAGTAGAAGTAAACATTCATTTGATGCAAATAAATGTGTCACTCTTTTCTCACTAAAAGCCTAATTATAGATGAGGTGTTAATAACAAGAATGGGAAATGCTGGTGCTCCCAGGTTTCCCATTCCCATGGAGTCCTATGGCGGATCCAGTGTAACGGGGTTGGCAGCAACTCGCTGGCTGCCGGCCGGTTGTACCGCCAACCTCATAATGAGGCCCAGAGTCTTAAATATCTTTCTGGTGTAACCAAAAACTGGGGAAAAATCCCACCGGTGTGAAAATAATAAACCCTAAATGGCATTTCTCAATGGAGATTCCCAAGAAGCAACAAACAGGCAAATATCTCCAATTAAGGCAACAAGTTAGTAGCAGCTGGAGCGGAAATGGGCTTTGGTTCAGAAATGGAGGAAGAAAGAGGAAGAGGCAAGCAGAGCAAAGAAGGAATCCATGAGGGAATTGGAGGCAAACCAGGAGTTAGAACGCAAAGAAAACAGCAAGGAAAACTCACAGACCAGTGTCTTTGCAAAGGAAGCCAAGTTGTGACACATGTCCATCAGTTGGTGCGGCACAGAAGAATCATCGAAGGAAGCTTGTTGGATATCCTAAACAATGCCAAAATAATAAGAGCATTGAATGTGCTACCATGAGGTAGGTAAACATGTCTCCATATAGATTAACACTGTCACAGGAAGGAACTGTGGTCCCTGACAGAGAGAGTCCATGCTGATAGGTATTGTGATGCTCATTCGCACATGATTCTCATGGGAGCAAGCCTCAGAGATTAAGATAAGTGGGACATTCACCAGTCAGTGTCTATCTCTTGAAGTTAGTGAATGAGGCACATACCATTGGATGACACGCAGAAGAATGAGCAGAACCAGTATATACACCTTAAGAGCAGTTTCTGTAAGAAAATGTTGCTATAAGCATAATTGGTAATCTGACTACCATTTGCAAATAATTAGATGTCTTATTTCTTGTAAGTGCCAAAAGTGAATATCTGACAGCATTACAAAATCCCATTATATTTTACCAAAGGAAAGTCATTTTAGTCTCTTCAAGGAGAAGATGTTGACAGAAAGAAATGTGCTAATATTGAAAGAAAGTTTCTGTTAAAAACAAGTTAAGCATTTATACACCAAAACATATGTTCCAAGAAAGGCAAGAAAGGGATAGGTGTACATCAAAAAGGATGAAACAACAAAAAAAAAACATAAGTGTTATAGGAAGGCATGTATTACTCTTTTTTATACTGTTTAAGTTTCACGCTTTGTTTTGTGCAAGTGTAGTTATAAAAATGTTTCATTTAATTGTCTTTATATCTACAGAGGAACCACATTCTTTAATCTGCATGTTGCTGATTGGCTCTTGTCATTGACCTCATCTGGACTCTTTTCGTCTCCTCTTCACATTTGCTTTCTGGGTTGGCAGCCAGAGGGGTCTCTCCTATGTAGATCATGATGTCACTGAGGTATATCCAGGACCAATTTCCTTGGACTTTATCTTCTTTTGATATGACTGCCTCAACTATAAATGTTCCCACAAAACGGGGGTTGTGCCATTGTCTGGCAAAACATCTACACAGGACTTTCTCACCTGGGAACAGTATGAATGGTTTCAGCAGTTTTTCTGGATCAACTTGTTTCTTTACTTCATCACTCTTCTACGACTACGCCCTGACGTGCCTGAAGGTGTCGAGGCATACATTTGAGACTCTCCATCACAGCTATCAAATAATCGTCCATTCCATGCCCTAACACAGTAGCTACATTCTCTGCATCACTGTGAGCTTAAGGGGGAGGCTGAAGGGGTTGATGCATTTAGTGTCTCGTCACTAGCTCATGTGGAGTTAGGTGATGGTCAGAGCTGGACCTATTGCGTAATGCAAAGAAGACTAAAGGAAGTCAATGGAGCCAACCTTATTTCAGTGTCAATTTTAGCTTGGCAATTCACACTTTTAGGAGTCCTTTGAGGTGTTTGCAAAAGATGTTTTCATGTGGGTGGTAAGGGGACAGAAATGTATGCTAGCCAACAGAATAGTTATGTGCTCAAATGCTTCATTTACAAAATGTGGTCTATTGTCAGATCAGAGCACTTTGCACACTCTCCACATTGGGATGACCTCACATACGAGGAGCTTCGCAGAACATGTGGCATCTGGATGTATTCATGGACCTGCTTCAATCCATAGGGAAAAGGGACATGCAACTAATAGCAAATATCTATAGATATATCATATTTAGAGCAGATCTACATAGTCAATATGCAAATGCTGAAATGGTCCAGTAGGACAGGGGCCCTCATTACGACCCTGGCGGAGGACCATGGTGCAATTTGCACCATGGTCCATGGCGCGGAGCTGCCAACTCCGCCATGGGGGTTGGCGGACTTACCGCCCCATTCCGACCTTGGTGGGGCGGTAAGTCCCCAATCCCCATTTACCCTTCCCCATTCCCATTTTTGCCCCATAGGGTATAATGGGAGTGGGGAAGGCGTTAATTACGCCACCGTAAATTACGGTGGCGTAATTAACAACAGGTCCCGTAGCGCCATGGATTTTTCCGCCCGGAAAAACCAGGCGAAAAAACCACCATGGCGCTACGGGAACTCGTAGTAAGGCGGAAAGGTACGCCATGCATTACGCTGGCGTAAAACCCTTTCCGCCAGGGTCGTAATGAGGGCCAGGGTATTGGTTCTCTCACTGTTCACAAGTTCTGGCCAGCTGTAAAGGGAACACATATCAGACATTTTATAATGAAATCTGTGACATGACCTACCAAATTTGGGACAAACACTCCTCCGAGACCACTTCTGTAATATGGTCTCTTGATGTGTGTGCTGGGTGGTGCAATTGGTCGAACGCTACTTTGATATGATATGATATTATAGATTATTTATATAGCACCTATACACAATGTGTTTCAAAGTGCTTCATGGCAAGGGACGGAACATGGAAACATACAGTGACATTCTTACAGGCCATGAACAACAAGAATGTGAAATAACTATCGTACTCACCGTAGCAACATTTCAGATAGTGCAAGAGCCACAAAACAGATAGGAAGAAAATGGGAAACAGACAGGCATGTACCATACTAGGCCTGACAACATTTCTGGTACAGCCAGAATATTACAGGAGGTGAGGGAGGGAGGAGGAGAAAGGTGAGGGAGAACAAAACAAGCGACTATCATACTAGGCCTGATGACATTTCTGATAGTGCTGGATGGGGGAGAACAACTATGGGATGGGGAGGAGACAATTCTGATAGAGTAAGTGAAAAGAAAAAAAGTAAAGGAGGGAGGAGAGAGGTATAAGGGAGAAAAGTGAAGAGGAGAGAACAGAGAATACAACAGTGAAAAAAAGAAGACACAAGTAGAGAGGACAGCAAAATACAGTTGCAGAGGTCAATGAAACACAAACTATACCAGGGAACACAAAAGGTAGGCAAGGATTCAAGAAGACGATGGGCACAGCATGATTCAGGGCCAACCTCTTTACAGGATCCAGGGAGGTCCAGCATGAGAGTTGGGAAGGTAAAGCAACAAAGTCAATGGGCCTCATTACACGGACGGCGGTAAGGGTTTACCGGTACCGGTAAGGGAACCGGTACCGGTAAACCCTTACGGCCTTACTACGAGGTCCCTTTGCGGGTTGGTATTTTAACGCCTGCTGTTTAGCAGGCGTTAGAAACCAACCCGCAAAGGGACCATGGTGCTAATTACGGTACCGCAATTTGCGGCACCGCAATTAGCGCCTTCCCCATTCCCATAGAGCCCTATGGGGCAAAAATGGGGATGGGGAAGGGCAATGGGGGAAGGGGGAATTACCGCCCCGCCACCCTTGGAATAGGGCGGTAATTTCCCTTTCCACCAAGGCGGTGCTGGTATTTTACCGGCATGGACCAAGGTGCTAACAGCACCTTGGTCCTCCGACTACCGTGTAATGAGGCCCAATGTGTCCATTGAGTCAAATCCAAGTACTGGCAACAGGTCGGTGATGGTGAAAACCATAGTGAATCAAGATCTCCTGCAGTGAAAAGGTGCTGGGGGTGCATAAAGAAAGCTGGAAGCAAGCGGGTAGGGGGAAGGACAAGGAGAGTCCGGGGGTGGGGGAGCAAAATCAAGGGGTCAGAGGCAAACAACATCACAGGGGACCAGAGGGATTGTGGGGGCTCAAAACCACATAACAGGGACCAGAGGGGTGGGGGCTCAAACATTCATCACAGGGGACTGAGGGGGTGAGGGACTCAAACACTCATCACGGGGGTTGGGGTGTTACACAGCATCATGAGGGACCAGAGCGGTGGTGGGGGGCTTAAACACATATAACGGGGGACCAGAGGGCTGGGGGGCTTAAACACATATCACGGGGGACCAGAGAGGGCTCAAACACGCATCATGGGGGACCAGTGGGGTTGGGGGGCTCAAAAAAGCATCACGGGGACCAGAGGGTTGTGAGGGGCTCAAACATGCATCACGGAGGACAAAGGGGGGGTGGGTGTCCGACCATGCATCACAGGGGACAAAGGGGTTATGGGGGGTTCAATGTGCATCACGGGGGATTGGAGGGGGTAAGGAGCTCAACACGCATCACAGGGGACAAAGGGGGTGTGGGGCTCAACACACATCATGGGGAGAAAAGGGCTGGGGTGCTCTACACGCATCATGGGGGACAAAGGAGGTGTGGGGGCTCAACACGCATCATGGGAGACCAGAGCAGGGTGAGGGGCTCAACACAGAATCACATAGGACAAAGGTAGAGTGGGGGGCTCAACACACATCATGGAGGACAAAGGGGAAGGTTGGGGCTCATCACGCATCACGGGGGAGCAGAGGGGGTGAGGGGCTCAACATGGAATCACGGGAGACAAAGGGGGAAGTGAGGGGATCAACACGCATCACGGGGGACAAAGAGGGTTGGGGGCTCAACACACATCATGGGGGACAAATGGGTGGTGGGTGGCTCAACACGCATCACAGGGGACCATAGGGGGGTGAGGGGCTCAACACAGAATTGCAGGAGACAAAGGAAGGGGTGTGGTTGTATCACGAAAGTAATGGAAAATGGAGTTGAACTAAACTCATGGTATAGGTCAATGGAGAAGGTAGGGAGAGAGAGATCAAGGGAAAGCTGCTTTGTTTGCTCATTTATCCCCTATGCCATGACAGCCTCTGGAGTATTTATACCTCAAAAGTACCTGATTCCAGAGCACACTGCTTGGTAAATCTCAGAGTATGCTAGACCAGAGGACAATTTCATGGACAATCAGCCATGATGAAGTATCTCACAGGATCAGAATTCCCATATGTAGACAACTATGTAAAAGAGCCACACATGATGGTGAATAAAATAATGAAAAGTAAGGTACTCAAGTACATATAATCCGGTCCAAAAAGAGGAGATGTCGAAGTAGTGGATCACAAAATATTAAGGTGTACAGATGCCCAGTTTAAATTGATAACTCATTGTGCCGACAGACCACAATTGCTAATAAAAGGGAAAGGATATTCCTTGGGAGGATGGGTTGAAGGAACAGTGGGATGCAAAGCAGAGACAGTATGGACTGTGTCAATAGGAATGATAAAAAACACAGACAGATTGTGCTGTGACAAATGGAAACCAACTGCAAAATGTTTAACATGGGTGGAAGATGAAGCAGGACCAGTACCCATAACCAAACTACAAACACCAATATTATGCTTTAGAAATATTCTTCAGTAAAGCTTGGTAACAATGAAGGGTGCAAACCCATTATGGATTTACCAGGTATGAAAGTGGGAACAGCTGCACTAATGGACCATTACTGGGCCTGTAGTAGAAGAGCTTATATGCAGCGTCCACCCAACTGGGGTGGCATATGCACAATAGTGCTACTAAATGCACCAGCATTGGTAATACCATAAGGTGCGGTTGACATTGGGACTTTTCGTTCAATGGAACACAAGAAGAAGAACATATCCCTAGGACTAAAATACACAAAATAAACTAACTATTTTTCCAAGGATGCCAATGCTGCATTCGATGAAATCTCAGTTTGGTAAAACAACAACATTCTTCACATCCTTTCTAATGGCTGGCCTGCCAGCAGAATTAAATGCACATTAGATCCAGATAACTATTAATGTCACAATAAAAGGCTTCAATGCCATCAAGGACGAGTTGAGAGTATTTGATGACCCTACAGAACAGTTATGTTCTGGACCTCCTCACAGCCATGGAGGGAAGAGAGTGGGTAGAGATAGGGCCAAGTTGCTGTACATATGTACCCGCACATGATGAGGAGAATGGGACCTTGACCGACGTCATACAATCCTTGAAAGAGGTGCACAATAAAATGGAGGAGGAAGTGGAATGCATTGAGGGCAATAATTGGTTTAGTTATCTATTCTCCTAGATGCCTACCTGGCTGACAGAAGCATTCACATTTCTGTTGGCAATTTGGTATTGGTCCTAATGTCTTTTTGCATCTCGACAATAGCAATGAGCCAATGTAAAAAGACTGGCTAGAAGGCAATGGTTAATGTGGCTGATACCGTACATCATTACTAGATGACCTGGAGCATTGTTTACAGGCCCAAAAGATACCCATAACTATAATGAGCACTGGATGAAGTTTGATGAGAATGGCGAGTGTTGGCCTTTGACATGCAGTCCTGCAGAATACATAGCACAAGTAGGTAACTTGAGGGGGGTCACCAGAGTATGGCTGCCCAAGGATGGCTATAATATGATAAGACAAAATGAAGGAGTGGTCGATGACTCCACCAGAGGGGAGAATGTAGTGGGACAATTATTGACTAGAGAACATGTTCAGGCTCTGCCCCCCTGCCCTCCTCAGAAGAAACACAATTATAAGATAAGAAAGGACACTTTTGAAACTGCATTTTAAATTCTCCTGGAAATGCAGCTGGCACAAAGAATAGTAATATTTGTTCCGCACAAGTTGTGAACAGATAAGGCATTAGCTTGCACAATTAGTGTGTATTAAAATAGAAAAGATTAGGTGACAGGAAGGCGTGTACACAGGATAGGGACTCACTACTCACTACACAAGTAGGGCAGACAATTGTAGGCAGATAGAGTTGCTGGGTGCACATAGGACGGGAAATGATGTGACAGGCATGCACCAAGAAATCGGTAGATAGCAAAGCAAATAAATGTTTCCTGCAGAGAAGACACGTGACAAGTAGTTGCCATTTTAAATTGCACCAGCACAGCTGAGAATTAAACTCTGAACCTTTAAGAGAGCCCCCCAGCTAATCACGCTATTTGAAACAAATATATTTAATTCAGGAAAATGCTGCAGTGGCTGGATGGTAGCTGCCTCAAAGGAATGTCAAGGCCCAGGACACCGGAGGGGAGGTTTACATAACGGAAGAAGATAGCATTGAACAATTAAGGTAAGTCAAGTTATGACAACACGGCAGTGGCAGACAGATTAATGTCTCAGTGATCGGCTAGGCGTGACAGAGAAACATGGATGCAAATAAAAAGACAAAGAATTACTGCGATGCAATATTCATATGGTGAAAGCAGAATAACTCATAATAACATTTATTCATAAATGTATCAAGAACAGAATGGCGCGGTTACTGTTGCAAGATTATTATTGGAGGTTAGGCAAGAACATGGTCCTTGAACTCAGATATATCATGGCAGAGATAACATGGGCTGTTTTATTTAATTAATAACAAGGGCGATACACTTGTCCTCTCCTCCCATATGCATAAACATTTCCCTATGCCGCCAGTTCACAGAGAGTGTGACCGCATGTTAACCGATAAGCATATGTGCTTTTCACCGCAGAAGTAATTTAGAGCTTACCAATAATATTCAAGCATGATGAGGTTGTACATTTTATAGGCTGTTTTATGGGTGGAACCGTAGATAGAGAGATACTCAATCAGTAGGGTGGGACAAACAGATACTATAAATGCCCTAAGGCATGGCTTGTTTCCAGGTGCTGTCCTGCTGACACATTTCATCTGTGGAGAACAATGAGCACCCCCTTTGTTTCCATAACTCTTGCTTCTCTGGTGGTACTATTCCCTGTAACTCTATTATTTGTGCTATGAGTAATGCATTGCACCCTTCTTTCATCACCATGCTGTGTGCACTTGTGTACTTATTTGTTGCAGTTGCGCATTCAGATATTTCAGTAAAATAAGCTGCTCAAGATAGGTGGCCTCGTTTCCACGAGAAACCAGATCTGCACCTCTGGTGTGCACAGAGCACTTCTCCACAGCGATAGCTGTTAGGAGTTGAAGTGCTTCTTTGAGCCTGTCTAAAAGCCATGCATGCTTCACTGGTGTACCGTCTGAACATAAAAAGCCACGCCTCTTCCAACATGGCAGTCCTGCATGCACTGTTGATGTCACATAGGCGGAGTGGGAATACACCATTACCAGCTAGCCTTCATGTGCTCTAAGTGCCAATATTAGCACTACCAATTCTGCTGCTAGTGCTGAGAAATTTGCTAGCAATCTCGCACTTATCACTGTCTCAAAGCTATCATTCAGTTTTGCTTTTATTACTGCTATCCTGCTGTGCTCACCTATGCTCTTGTCTATCTATTGATGAGGACCTGTCAATGAAGATAATTGTCCCTCCTGCTAGAGCATTTTCTTTAACATGTGGTATATAATCATAATATTCAGTGTACGTAGTTGAATCCTGCACATTGTCTCCTTAGTTCACTGGTTCTGCTATAAATCTAGCTGGATTAACCACTCAACAACTAAGAATTTTGATCAATTGTGCTTTCCTAAAAACGAAGCTTAGTCTGAAGCAGAAGCGGCTTTCCCTGCCCGGCATTGCGAGGTTCCTGAAGGAGGCTGGGCTGCGGCGCACTCGTTCCCTCGATCACGTGACTCTGGGCAGCCTCATAGGACAGAGGATGCCGCCTGCACAGTGAATTGTGCTTTTCTAAAAACGAAGCTTCGTCTGAAGCAGAAGCGGCTTTCCCTACCCGGCATTGCGAGGTTCCTGAAGGAGGCGGGGCCGTGGCGAACTCGTGACCTCGATCACGTGACTCTGGGCAGCCTCATAGGACAGAGGCTGCCGCCCGCACAGTGAATTGTGCTTTTCTAAAAACAAATCTTCGTCTGAAGCAGAAGCGGCTTTCCCTACCCGGCATTGCGAGGTTCCTGAAGGAGGCGGGGCCGCGGCGCACTCGTGACCTCAATCACGTGACTCTGGGCAGACTCATAGGACAGAGGCTGCCGCCCGCACAGTGAATTGTGCTTTTCTAAAAAACGAAGCTTCGTCTGAAGCAGAAGCGGCTTTCCCTACCCGGCATTGCGAGGTTCCTGAAGGAGGCGGGGCAGCGGCGCACTCGTGACCTCGATCACATGACTCTGGGCAGCCTCATAGGATAGAGGCTGCAGCCCGCACAGTTAATTGTGCTTTTCTAAAAACAAATCTTCGTCTGAAGCAGAAGCGGCTTTCCCTACCCAGCATTGCGAGGTTCCTGAAGGAGGCGGGGCCGCGGCGCACTCGTGACCTCAATCACGTGACTCTGGGCAGACTCATAGGACAGAGGCTGCCGCCCGCACAGTGAATTGTGCTTTTCTAAAAAACGAAGCTTCGTCTGAAGCAGAAGCGGCTTTCCCTACCCGGCATTGCGAGGTTCCTGAAGGAGGCGGGGCAGCGGCGCACTCGTGACCTCGATCACATGACTCTGGGCAGCCTCATAGGATAGAGGCTGCAGCCCGCACAGTTAATTGTGCTTTTCTAAAAACGAATCTTCGTCTGAAGCAGAAGCGGCTTTCCCTACCCAGCATTGCGAGGTTCCTGAAGGAGGCGGGGCCGCGGCGCACTCATGACCTCGATCATGTGACTCTGGGCAGCCTCATAGGACAGAGGCTGCCGCCCGCACAGTGAATTGTGCTTTTCTAAAAACGAAGCTTCGTCTGAAGCAGAAGCGGCTTTCCCTACCCGGCATTGCGAGGTTCCTGAAGGAGGCGGGGCCGTGGCGCACTCGTGACCTCGATCACGTGACTCTGGGCAGCCTCATAGGACAGAGGCTACCACCCTTGCGACGTTAATCTCGATAGGGGTAAAGGGCATCGGCTGTTGTGCGGCTGTTTGGCGCTGAGGCGCCTACCCATACATGCTGCGCATTAAGGAATAGAGCCACCCTGACCAACCCTACCATCAGGCTACTACCCCATAACAGACACTTATAGTTCCGGCCAGGAGCTGCGAGCGAAAGGGGTTCCCTGCCGAAAACAATCCGCTGCAGACCCGCAGTCAAACCAAAATGGAGCCAGAGGTACATCCTAAAATAACCTCAAAAGACGTCCAGGAAAAAAATACATCTCACTCAGGAGTAAAACTTACTCCGGAAAAGAAGAGGAGGAGCAAGTCTGATTCGGCTCCGATGGTGTCTCCATCTATCTTACAACTTTTGCAAACACCTTATTCAACCACCAAAATACCTGTAACTTCGACTAAGACGAACATGCTAGCCCTATCGCAAGAGGGTGAAAAGATCCCCAAAACCGGCATTTTGATCACACCGGATTCACAAAGAGAACTGGGGGAGATTTCTATGCTCGCACAGTCTATGGCGCCGTTTAGGATGGCTGGGGACTTGAGACCAGAGGAACAGTCCATCATGGCGCAAGCTCGCTTACCGGAGCACACGCCTGCCCCTAGTACTGGCCACTATCCAGGGCAGGTCCCCAGACCTCAAGAGGAGCTCGACTCTTCTGAAGCAAGAAACTCCAATGTTGATAACAATGCCCCATATGGGAGAGAGGCGATACCTAATGAAGGAATCAAAACAGTGAGAACGAACGAACCTGAAATAACTAAAACGCCCATACAGCAAAAACATTCTGAAGGAAAAATACAAAGCCTCGTGGAGGAAGGCAAAATGGCGAAAAACTTGCTAGCTGAAAGATTAAAAAATAACCTCATCCCGAATGCGATATCGATTAAAGCAATGATTCATGATATTAGCGAGAATTCCAAGCAAACCCTGGCTAATAAACCAGCTAGACTTTCCAAAGACGCAAGAGAGAGTGAGATTGTTGCAGTCACGGACAAAGACTCAGAATCGGATGAAGATGCGCTGGAGAGTGACAACCTTATAGAAGTGGACCCAGAAGATTCAGAAGACTCTAATAAAGAAAGAGACGGCGAACAACTGAAAACCGGCTCTGGTGTTAAAAGGAAAAAAAGAGGCAAACTAAATATTCTGGTTAAAAACAGGCCTCAAGGAGGGAAAACCATGAAAAGTAAACAAAAAATTAAAAAAATTAAATAAAAAAGGACTGCCAAACCCTCTGCTATCTCAACCATTAAAATATTTCTTTACACAGCAGCATAAAAGAAACAGAGCATTGACACCGAAGTGTCTGACGCAGAGATGTTGGAAATAGCAACCCAAACCGAGCCCACACAAAACCAGAAAAGAACAGAACCGTCTGAAATGGAAAGAGACAAACAACCTCAAACAAATGGCCTTGTGCAGGAAAAAGCCTCGCTACTTACCAACGATGGACGGTCGTATATTGAAAAAACAAAAGGCCTTGAGATCCCCTCTCCGGATGCCCCGAGCAGTCATAATCTTCTGGGTACCAGGACTGATATTTCCCAGATCCAAAGCATGCTAAATGGACCCCCACAAACTATACAGGAGATCCTCGTTTCAGACAATGACCAGGAAGAAGGGGAGCCAAGAGTGGCTAAATCAAATTGGGAACCAACCCGACCAATTTTGAATCACCATGACAAAGATGATCGTCTAGCATGGACAAAGCCCCATCTGCCGAGCAGATTATCCTCTGTTCCACCCTTATCCTCAAAGAAATTTGGATCATAGACAATCCCGATAGACATAGACAGAACTCCAAGAAAAATAGGAGAAGGAACAGATTCCAACTCATCTACATTCCTGAGAAAACCGGACAAAACTCTAGCCTCCCTGAAAAGAGACGACTTAGTGAAATTGCTGCAGCGCTACAAAACAAATCTCCCAATAAGAAACCGGAAATGATTGCCATAATGTCGGCTATGACTATTGTTTTGGCCCCCTTCTGCAAGCTATATGAAACAATCAAAGACAATGTCCGAGACAATACAGCAATCCTCTCCAACTTAATGGCGAAACTGGTCCAGATGGACTCTACCATATCAACTAATGCGGAAAAATCGTTCAACCAGAAATTGAAATATGAAAGGAAAATTGAAGTATTGGAAATAAAAATCGAGAACATGGAAAAACTGACAGATGGTGTACAGAAACTGCCAAATCAGAAAACAGTGTGGGAAACTAAAATCGAAACACTACAAAAAAAGATCGAGAGCTTGGAATCCTTGAATAAAAGGTCCACAACAAAATCAATGGCCATCGAAAAACGGTAGACAGGAATCCACGACTCAGGTAAATGAAAAAAACAAAACCGTGCTATGTCTGATGCACGATAATCTAGAAAGAAAGCCCTTGGTCATAGCACAAAAAACGCAATACCCAATAATTGACTTGATGGAAAAGAAAACTAATTTAAAGAAGGTTTCCAAAACATCTGCCGAAGATGTTAAGAGGGGAGGTGGCCTGGGCAAATCAGTACGTAACGAAAATATCAGTACTAAACCGGAGAAACCTGGACTCCTAAGATCGCCAAGAACAACAGAAGAATTTCTAGGAAGCTCTGACCTAATGAATATGTCAACGCACTCAGAAACAGGGCAACTGGACTTAAGTGAAGCTATCACAGAAGTGAGGGAGATAAAATCTCTGGATCAAGCGGAAATGCCCTCAGTGAAGTCTAAAAGGTACAGCGATGGATCAAGCCAAAATGACAATACGGCTGCAAATTTGCCAGCCACACAGGCACCAACCGCCCAGACAATCGCGGAAGATAGGAAGAGGCGGACGTATGAAAGAGGAGACGCTTCAAGAAGCCCACGAAAACATCACCCAGGAAAAAGTAATTTGGAAAGTCGAAAAGATCCCAATGAAGAAATTCGAGTCTTCAAGCTGGAACAAAAGAAAGTGGAGAAAAATATCTTCATTTTAAATAGACCAACAATACTCAAAATAACAAAGACAATGAAAACCTTGAGAAAGATCAGAACAGATGACTTGGTGCTTGTAGAACCGTATCATAGAGAAAAAAGGCGAAAGCATTTCTTCACCTGAAAACACCTGAAAACAGACGTCATCAAATACATTGACAAAGCAGTCCTTGATGAATTCGGCCAATTAGGCTTCTCCCTGATGGAATACAAAAGGAACACGAGGACCCAACCCTCCGAATACGGAAAGACAGAAGCATCAAAACGTCAATATCATTATAGATCTAGAACAGAGGATCTATACCATCAATCCCGAGGTTATAAGACCCACGAAAGGCAGGAGACATACAGACGCCTTGCCCATCAAGGTCGAGGAGATAAAGACCCCGTTGATAGATTGGACAACGCGTACACAAATGAAAAACGCAATCAACTACCAATGTCCTGCCCGATGGGACAGGGAACCACACAAGAAACAACAAAGAAGAACAGATGGGCTACAGGTCTCGCACCGGATCTCATCAGAGATCTTAATGAATAAACGCGACAGGCATCAGGAACAAACGAAAGATATAAGTCAACCGAAAGGTCCCTGGAAATGGCTTATGTCAAACTGGTTGAAAAAAGATGACAAATAGCAACGACCAGGGTTAGCTTGCCGCAAGGATTCCATCTCTAACACCATTGATAAAAGCAGCGAGCTACCCAACAAGAAACCTCACACCCTGGGCTCATGGAACACGAGAGGCCATAGTCACCTCACTATACCAGGAGATGTCGATCTCGGCTCATATGACATTCTATGCTTGCAAGAGACATGGCTCGTTCACCAACCAGTTCTGGATGGGTTTACTGTCCTGCTCTCCCCTGCAGTCAAAGGCCTACTAGGCAGACCATCATCGAGTCTGCTTACTGCAATAAAAACAGGCATGGGACTGACTGAACCGAAAAAATGGAAACAGGCCTATGAAATGCTAGTCATCGTAACTTCGCAAATTTAGGAAAAGGCAATAATGAAAAATGGCTTCCAGAACACAGTGGCTATACTTAATTGTTACTGGAACCCCCAGGCGAATGTCGACCAAAACCTTCTGTGATAACATCTCGGAAACCATTGACCAGCTGTACACGGAATTTGAAAAAATTGAACTTATCATATGCGGCGACCTAAATGCTAAGTGCACTGAGCCGCTCTGTGAAAACAAAGGTCGCTGCCCACAGTGGGGAGGTGTAGAGTCCTCCATCAAAAGAGGAAAAGCCTGGAAGGAAGTAATTTGCAAAAGAAATCTGCAAAATGTTGCATCATTATTCCCTAATCAAACGAACAGTCCAACATAGAAACGCAACGGGTCCAAAGCAACTTTGGACTATATTTTCATCTCCAATGGTCTTACTCTCGGACTGTCTAGCTTTAGGGTCCAAAACACGACCCACAGCGACCACAATCTACTCAGTTGCACTTGGCATATTTCTACCATGATATCAAAAACGTACGACTGGAAGCTTGAGATAAATTTACAACAAACTCGGCTAAGGTTAACCGAAGAAGACATTGGAAAAATTTCCCAAGCCTGGGAAAAGAGAACAAGAGATGATATGAAGAACGAAAGGAAAGAAAGACCAAACTACCTGCCTCTACTCCTAACCTTCCAGGTGAAGGCCACCAGGAATTCGAAGAAGCCCCTGGAAACCAAACATACGTACGACAAGATGGTGGTGAAAAAAAGAAAAGCTGGGCGTCGTCTCCTGAGAATTGCTAAGAAATCAAACAGTGAGCCTGATTGGGAAAACTGGCGCATGGAAATTAAAACCTACAAGAAATGGCGAAAACAATATCGAGCCATACAATATCAAAATGACGCCGAAGCTATGATGCAAAATCTACAAACTAAAAAATCAAGCGAATTCTGGAAGCTAATCAAGGAGACAAATGATACCCAGCTGGCTTCCATGTCCAATGCAGTAGCTGAAGAAACATGGGTTCAATATTTCACTGAAGAATTTCGGGGTCCCACCATCGATCCTCAATTGTCAAAGCAGAATCCGCTATCAGTGTGGGTGGATCTGTCCAATACTACGGACATCGAAGCAGCCATACGAAACTTGAAAAGATCAAGAGCACCAGGTCCTGATGGACTAACCAATACAGATTTAAAAATGTATTCTGAAAAGTGGGCAAAAACAACAAGTAAAATCTTCTTGGAATGTGGCAGAACGAATATGATCCCCGAATCATGGCAAAAAGCGGTGATTGTGCCAATCTATAAAAATGGACCGAGACAAGAACCTATGAGCTACAGACCCTTTGCTCTTCTGGACATTCTTGGCAAACTCTATTCAGCCAGTCTTCTGGTGCACTTTCGAACATGGTTAAAAGACAGCCCAGCGAATGACCTACTTCAAACAGGTTTTCAAAAAAACGGCTGTACTACCATCAATCTCATAATCCTAAACATCTTGAAGGCTAAAGTCAAAGAGGGGGGGCCAAAGGTCTATCTAGCCTTTGTCGATCTCTTAAAGGCTTTCAATAAAAACGATAGACAAAGGATATGGAGAAAGTTGCAAGTTTGGAAATGCCCCATTAAAATACTGGAACCCATAAAAGCACTCCATGCAAACACAAAGATCAGAATTAAACTCAACCACCAAGGCGCGCTTTCCAAGGAGATCAATGTCAACCGAGGAGTAAAAAAGGGTTGCCCCTTGGCCCCCGTGCTGTTCACAGCCTTCCTGGGAGACTACCAACACTCCGAAGAACAAATCCGCCCTTTTCCCCCCAAAATCGGGAAAATGGTGATTCCTCGATTACTGTATGCGGATGACATTATTGTGATCGACCAGACGAAGGTCGGCTTACACAGAAGACTAGCCAACTTGGAGTCCTATATATCTGAAAACAATCTCGAACTCAATAAATCGAAAACAAAGGTTATGGTTTTGGAGAAAGTCCCTACCAAAAACACGAAGAATCTAAAGATCTATCTGGAGAAAACTGAAATCGAAATTGTAACCAGCTTTAAATATCTAGGGCTACAAATTGATAGCTCTGGAGTCGAAACGAGTCTCGTCAATCAAATATGGGAAAAGGTGAAAAGGTTAACAACCCAAACAAGAGCAGTGGATTGCAAATACGGCAAATTTTCCCTCATTCCAGCAATAACTTTCTACAATACTAAAGTCATTCCAGTTTTGATCTATGGAACAGAATCTGCCTTATATCTCAAACGTAGTATCTGGAGCAAAATTGAAGGACAGCTCTGGAAATCAGTACTAGGTCTCCCTTAATCCACTGCCATGTCGGCGATAAGGAGGGAGCTGGGGCTCATATATTTGGCATCAAAGGTCGATCAGAGTGCCTTACGTCTCTATAGACAAATTATCATGTCAGACACCCTTCCTATCTACAACATCGTACGGGAAGAAATTGATGCATGCATGTGAAGCCTTGAATAAATGGGTCAAAGCCAGACAAGATGACTTGAAAAACATCGAATGCACCGAGAAAGAGCTGAAAGAAAATCCAAAAAGAATTTTAAAAAAAATGGAACAATATGATTGGATCCTGACAATAGAACAAGCAACGGGGAACAAACTTTTGAAGCATCTCCCGCCTACCTTCAACAAAGGAAAAAAAACCTTTGCAATACTGTGCTAAGTTCCCCAACAAGAATCTGATAAATAGTGTTATGAGAGCAAGACTCAATCTGCTCCCTACTAGAGAGATTATAACAATCAGAAGATCAGGTCCCGAGAAAAGCTGTCGCTTATGTAAGAATGAGCAAACGCTCGAGACTCTAAAGCACTTAGTGATAGACTGCCCTAACACGATTGAAAGCAGAAAGCTATACCTCTCCTCTTTGGCTGAAGACTTGTGGATCTTCAAAACGGATGATCTGTGGTACAGATTAATCTCCGGCGAAAATAGACAATGGTCCCAAGCTCTAGCTCTGACCACCCTTCCTTTGCCTTTTGGAACTAAGGTTCCCGCCCTTGACGGAGGCCTGGCCAGCCCCGACTGGGGAGGTATTTATGTATTTTTTGCTAGCTCGACGCCGGAGCCGCAAAGGTTGTGACAAAACTTAGTTTTCACTGAGTAAAGTTCAAAAAAATTTAAAAAAAATTTAAAAAATACTACATACACAGATGCCCTCTGTGTGGTCATTGTGCTTTTGGGATTACAAAGGATGGAAAATATGGCATGCTCAACGTATAATGAAACTGTGTATCCCATAGTTATACTGGCACATGTATCAATCACAAAGGCTACTGCAGCACATGGCTTGTTCACATGGGTAATGGCTTATCATTACAGGATCTAAACTCCTACTGTGGAATGATAGTAGCTTTTGTCCCATGGTATTTCTCTGTGTGAGGACAGCTGTCATCACTACTCTTTGAATGGGAAAAAAAAAAGTCTTTGACTTTGTAATCAGTGATTCCTAACACGGGAGCTGTGCTAATTGATAGCTTCAATTCATCAAAGGAATCTATGATCTCACCTGTGCATCCTTAAGTTGTTTTATAAGTGGCCTTACATATGTTCTGTAGTCCCACACCCTGCAATAATTCCAAAGTACTAGAAATTGATGTACTTATATCACGGTCTATGGTCTGGGAGTTTTCATTATTTCTTCTGCTATTTCAGTTTAACTTTCTTTCCTTCTTTTGATATTAGCTGACCTATGTAAAGTGCTTCTTCCTGGCAATATTGTATTTTCTCTTTGTCAACCTTGTACCCCTTTTCTGCCAGTACTCTTAGCAGTTTTACTGAGTTTGTTCTGCACTTCTCTTCTGTTTTGCTGTACACTACAGTGTCATCTAAATAGTGCATTACTGTGATGTCAAGTTGCATATTTTCCAAGCCCATCAGCAGCACATGATAAAAAACAGAGGGGGACAGACTCACAGTACCCCTTAGGCAACTGAGTATATTTTAGTTTAATACTGTGGTAAATGAGCAAGGTCAAATACTGGGACTCTTCTTGCAAGGGGGTGGATAAGAAAACATTCTGTAAATCAATCACTGTAAAATATTTAGCTTCAGATGGAATTTTTACACAGCATTGTGGGTGGGTTCAGAACCAATGGGAACTCTGCCTCAACAATATTGTTCAGGCATTGTATGTCTTGCATAATTCTCCACAAACCCCCAGTTGCCTTTTTTCAGCTGTGTTACATGGGGATTCTGATGGCACTAATATTCCATGTCATATCAAGGCAGCAATCGTGTCATAGATACCTTTGTCAGCTTGTTTTGAAAAGGGCTATTGTCTCACTGAAGGTAAAATAGATTCTTGCTTTAATTTAATTTGGTCTGCTCCTACTACTTTTAATAGGCCAACGTAATATGGATTGCTGGTCAACAATGTGCTTAGTAATTGTGCCAGATCTTCCTGGAGCAAAGACAGTACCTTTTTCATTAGTGAAATTCTCTGAAATACCTACCTATATTCAATTTTCAACTGATGCGTGAGACTTATATTAAGCATCAGCTTGTCATTTGATTAGTCATTTGAAAGCAAGTCTTTGGGCCTCATTACACGGTAGGAGGTAACCATGCTGCTATTAGCGGCATGGCTACTCCCTTACCGCATACCGGGTCCGGGTAGGCGGTATGGGGACTTACTGGGTCATTCCGACCCTGGAGGACCCGGTAACTCCCGATTCCAAATACCATTCCCCATTCCCATTTGCGCCCCCATAGGGCTCAGTGGGAATGGGAAAGGAGCTAATAACGGTACCGAAATTTGCGGTACCGTTATTAGCTCTGAAGTCCCTCAGTGTGTCCTGTCCTTAACGTCTGGTCAGACCAGGCGTTAAGGATGGGACCCGCTGAGGGACCTCGTAGTGGGGTGCTAAGGGATTACCGGCACCCATGACCTTACCGGTACCGGTAATCCCTTAGCGCCTACCATGTAATGAGGCCCTTCATCTGTTAATTCAGTCAAACTGTGCTCTTTGTCAAAAGCGATCACTGTTATCTAATGTTCCCCTTCCTCATCAACTGTATGTAAAATCATTCGGTCTTCCCTGACATTTGCTGCGTGTAGTTCAATTGCAAATAGCTGCCCTACCTCCATGAGTACTCCAGGTCGGGAAAGAAATCTATAGGTAACTGCAATAGTCTATCCATTATTATTCGAAGCCATGCTAACAAGATGTTTATTCCATAAAGGAAATCTTCTGGGTCTAATGGTGGGTCCCTGTGTGCTTCCTGGCCATAACATGCTGTTGTCAATTCTTGTGCATTTACATAAGGAATCTCTGGGGTAGAACATATTATCCCCCGGTCAGTAACTTATATTGTCATGTTCAGTTTGCTTATCAATGCTCTCCCCAATATGTTAACTGGTGTCTTGCACGAATATAATAATGTTGTGTTCGCCAACAGTGATATACAAATAGTCTATAAAAGGAACCATGGCTGTCACCCAAGAAAACCCTTGTGCATTCATGTCAATACCTGACATTCAGAACTTTCCTTCTTGAATGCATGATTGAGTTGCCCCATATCTACTGGAAAGGAAAATGGTTTGTCGACTCTCGGTTCCTCTTGTGGGTCTAGTGTAAGCAATAGGATGGAACACATCAGGTCTTTCTGTGGGCTGCCCTATTGTGGGTGCATGCCCAGTCTTTTGCCAGTGAAAGGATTCCCTCCACTACTGTCACACCCCCTATTCTAGGTGTGGGTTGCTGTGACAATATGTTTGCTTTCCATGGTGTCACTGCATTCTGTTGTGCTAGTGCATGTGTATGCATTGGTTCTTGTTTTGTTTGGAGTGGCATCCCTTGCTGCATCTGCAGTATTGCTGGTGCTTGTGTCTGATACTGCGTTTGATTTTGGGCATAACATTCATGTACCTCTGCGGTATATGGTTGGGGGTATGCTGTACCCCCTCCTGGATCTGCTGTTTGCCAGTTCTGCTGCATTCCTCCCCTGCTTCTGCATTGATGTGAACTATACTTCATCTTCCTGCATTTCCAATATGTCTGTGTGTGTTCCCCAAATCTAGATTTGCCCCTATTAAAACCTCCTCCTTATGGTGCTTGAAATCCAAACCCTCTGCCCCTGGGTCCGAACCCTCGCCCTCTTCAGAAGTAATTATGCTCTCCGCTTCCTGCTAAATTCCTTTAAGCTGCTGGCTGTGTCTGCTGTGTTGCTTGTGTATTAAAAGCTTTCCCTCTGCATGTCAATACTGCCCCTTCACCTTAGAATTTTGACAGTTTCTTCTGAACTAATCTTGCTTCCTCCTTCTTCCTGTCCTCAATGTTCTGTCTGACATGCTCTTGCTTTGACCAACAATGGTGAACAATCATCAGTTGTATCTCTCGCTGCTTCTCTTCATTTCTCACAATCTTTTTAAAGTGTCTTTGTACTTCCCCCGGAAGCCCTGGCATGAAATATGATAATAAATCATTTTGTTATTGTTCCACGGTTCTCTAGTTTCTAACCTTCACTTTTCCTCAATGTCCTCATTATACATTGTTGGATCTTTGTCCACTCTCATTTTACGACTCATAATAGCGTTCATGTCTGACGAATATGGGTACTGAACCCTAAATTATCTCCATATTACGACCCTGGCGGATTTTTTCCGCCATCGACGGACTTTTCCGCCATGGCGTAAAGTCCGTTTACGCCATGGCGGATGGTGGACTTACCGCCCCATTCCGAGGTTGGCGGGGCGGTAAGTCCCCATTGACCCATTTACCCTTCCCCATTCCCATTTCGGCCCCATAGGGCTCAATGGGAGTGGGGAAGGCGTTAATTACGCCACCGTACATTACGGTGGCGTAATTAACACCAAGGTCCCATAGCGCCATGGATTTTTACGCCCGCAAAAAGCGGGCCTAAAAGTGACCATGGCGCTTTGGGAACTCGTAGTTGGCGGTAAGGGGTCGGCGCAGCTAACGCTGGCGTAAACCCCTTACCGCCAGGGTCCTAATGAGGGCCATTGACAGTTTTTAAAGGGTACTGTGTCATGGTCATTATTTTGTGCTGTCACTCCAGGATAGCCTTCCGGCATCCAAATGTGATATGATCACTCTCCTAATATGGTAGAAAGCAAGCTTTTTGTGTCACATACTGCTAACATCATCCCAGCTGTCATTCTCTCTAATTCATTAATCCATATACCCGCCCCTCATGTTAGTGTTTGCAGTTTACAGACCAAAGTATTTTTGTCCATTGGTGGCCAATGAATATATTGTGGCAGTCTTCCCCAATTTTCTAATAAGGGCAACTGTGTAAACCCAGTGCCCAGTCTGAGCACAGCTTCACCCTTTATCTTTGTCACCGCATATGTCATATTAATTCTCTTCTGTCCTGGTAATTTTCTCAACCTATTTACCTATGGTGTTTTATCCTCTAAACTGCTTTATCGCATATTCAGGGGTTTTCAGATATTGACTGGCCGCTGGCCTCCTCAATGGTTCTTCCAAGTCTAACCACACTATCTCTTTCCCAACCTCATGCTTGCAGAAGGGGCATGTGCGGCTTCCTCCTCTCTATTTCCCTCTCTCTATTCATCTTCAAACATAGGCCCTCATTACAACTGAGGTGCTAAGTGCACCAACTTTACCACCATGGTGTAAACTACGTTTACACCATGGTGGATGGCGGATTTACCGCCCCATTACAAGGTGAGTGGGGCGGTAAATCCCCATTTCCCATTTTCCCTTCCCCATTCCCATTTTTGCCCCATAGGGCATAATGGGAGTGGGGAAGGCGCTAATTACGGCACCGTAAATTACGGTGCCGTAATTAGCACCAAGGTGCCTTAGCACCATGGAACTTAACGCCTGCAAAAAGCAGGCGTTAAGGTGGGAATCAGGCATTAAGGGTTAACGGTGGCGTTAACCCTTAACGCCTGAGTTGTAATGAGGGCCATAGTGTTGTAACTTTCATCCCCTTCTTTATCTTCTCTGTCTTCAAAGTCTAGTCTACCAAAGAAACTTGTCCTATGTGATCCACTCATTACTTCCTCCGAAAGGTTCCTCCTTCTTGCAGAGACCCTTTTCTACTCCCCATCATGCTGCTAGTACCATCTTTCCTGCTCCTGTACAGTTTACCAACTGTTCTTCGTATGGCCTCTTCCTCTCCTTCATCGGGAAGGGCATGTTTTTTAGGAATCTCATCTACTTCCTTTTGCCGTCTTTCTAAGCTCCTCTCTCTTTCTCTCTGTTATTTGTCTCTGGTCTCACTCATTGTCTGGGAGCGTACGCCCCCTAATAATATCATCAACTTCTTTTCTGTACCATTTCCCTGCTTATTTCAATCTCTTGATGCCTCTCACTGTCCATTTAATCCTTCTTTTGCCTTTCCTTTTCCTTTTCTTTCTTCTTCTCATATCTTCTCCCTTTCTTTCTCTGCCTCTCGCTTCTACTCTCCTTCTCATTCTTCTTCATGCCTTCTTTCTCTCTCTCTTTCTACTCCTGCTCTTTTTTGTCTTCTTCACTATCTTGCCTTTGTCTAACTTCCCTTTCTCTTTCCTTGAAATCGTCCATGCCTTTTCCATCTAATTTGAGGAGTATCTGTACTTCTACCCATTCATTCAGCACAATCAGTGTCTAGTTCTTATTGCCCTGCCTTATATTTTCTCTCTGGAGTTCCTCCTTGGTTTCTTTTCATTTTGCTTGCAACGTGCAGCGCTCGTAATATTCTTCATGTATGGACACAGGTCTTTGCTTACTTATTTTATCACCACTTACAAAATTTTCACTGCTGAATGTGGTGGTGCATATATGGGATTAGTGTACCCTGACACTGCTTTTAGTGGTTGTAATGGATATTGTTGTATATATGGGTTTACTGTGCTAGGGGAATGTCAAGTGTTGCCATGGGGATGATGAGCATTCTTTATATGGAGTCATTGGGCTGTGCATGGTTGAGGTCATAATGCACTGCTATGGAACTTAGGATTTGTTATGTATTGCATTTCGGCAGTTGGAGATCTGATGCTGTCCTGGTTGGGGGTCTCAACTATATGTCTGATACGTGTCTCAATAAATCTTCTTTTATCCTGACCTGGTGTGTCTTGCCTCACTACATTGGCGACGAGGATGGGATGCTGAAGAAGTCAGAGAGAACAACCCAGGCAAGCCTTGATGGTGATGGAGTTTTTTTTTTTTTTTGAGACCCCCAGCCCGGTGAATCGTTGCAGACCTACTCTGCAGTCCTTGTAGATTACCCAACGATAAGATTGCGGCGGCCCTTGAAGAGTGGATCACCATTTGCTCGTCATACGCCGTCTCCAGCTTCGCACACGCTGCCTGGTACCTGCAAGTACAGAGGTCGGGCAGCTGCCAAACCGGAGTGTTGTCCGGTTGCGACACAACTAGTGATAATTTTGTCGAAGAAGTATCGGGACACGGCTGTTGCGTTGTGCTGTGTGATCAACATGGCGAGTGCAGACCAGAGCGCAAAGTGATACGGATCTCAACGAAGCGTGTACAGGATCTAGTCTACCATCTCGCTGTGCTGCGAAGAGTGGGTGTATTCAGCGAATTCCTACTTCCTGTAGCCGTAACCCGGCTCATGTGACCCAGAATTTGATACACAGACAGCGAGCGCGTACCTGGTCACATGACAGCATCACAATTTCTTTTCCCTTCAACGTCTTGACCCCAGGAAGCAGCTACGAGATTGGTCAACTGCAGAGGGCCCTTTTGGGAAGGCGGCAACGTGCTACCTGCTGAAGAAAAAGGTCGAACATACACTATTTTGCTGTTGATTGGTAAATTTAACAAAACCTTGGTCACATGAGTGAAGAAGAGCACTACTGCCATAGAAGATACCGATACAGTTACTCCTAACATGGCTTTGTCTGGTGTCCCTGGGCCACAAATGTTCATGCCTACACTGGGCCCTCCTAGGATCAAGTGGGGCCCATGGAAAAGGGGATTTTTGCATTATGTTAAGGCGACATGTGGCAACGGTATGTCTACGGAGAGGAAAGTATCCATGTTAATGCACTTTTTGGGCTATGAAGGGCAAAGAATTTATGAAACACTGCCTGACATTGCAGAAGTGGACATGGAAGATGGTGGTAATGACTTTGATTATGCTTTGCTTAAATTGGACAAACATTTTGAGGCAAAGATCAGTACGGTGTTGGAACGTTATCATTTCGGAATGAGATTCCAACATGACGGCGAGTCAGTAGATGAATACATTACAGCTTTGAGACACTTGTCATTGAATTGCAAATTTGGTGGGTCATTAGATGAACACATAAGGGATCAGTTCATGTTACATTGTTCAAATGATAAAATTCGAGAGGAAGTGTGGTTGAAGGACAATCCTGATTTAGATTAAGTTATAACGATTGCTAAGAGGATAGAGCACACATTGAAGTGTGAGGCGAAATTGTGCACGAAAGAGACAAAACCTGTTCAGCCTATTGAAATTTTGAAGATTAGTGATCCTAAGAAGGGGGGTACTAAGGGGAAAAGGAAATTGAGAAATAAACTTGTAAGAGGGAATGACTCAGATCAGAGCAAAAGTGGGTCTGGGCAAGCTCAACTGAGTAATACAAATACTCAGAAGGAGGTTACTCATAGAGGTCCAAGAAGAGAGGAACGTTTATGTTTTAGGTGTGGGAGTGCGCGTCACTTATCAACTTCAACAATATGTCATGGCAGACGAACAAATTGCTTTATATGCAAGAAGTGGGGGCATTTTGAAAATTGCTGTAAAAATTATCGTATAGCTGGGGCTAAAGGAACCATGTTTGTTGCGGAATGTGAGGTTGTATCATCAGGAGACGCTGAAGAGTCTGAGAGTGAGGTAGTCACTGTTAATATGGTGAAATGTTCTGAGAATGACGAGTGTGAACATCCTGCGGCGTGGGTTAAGGTGAATGGGCAAGAAGTAAGAATATTAGCAGACTCGTGTTCAAAGATTACTCTGATGTCAAGGGGTACTTATGAAAACATAGTACATGGTCGGATGGAAGATATAACACCATCTGATAAAAATCCTGGGGACTACAATGGTGAGAAAATAGAGCTATTGGGGTGCTGCATGGCTCACTTCAGTTTTAAAGGGAGACCGACATATGGCAAAATATATGTTACAAGGAAGGGGGAAACTTTACTCGGGTGGCGAGAACAAAGAGGTCTGGGCATCAAACTGGACCCTAATAGCAAAGAACAAGTCCTTAACATTGGAAATGTCAGAGGGCCTAGTAGAGTGGGGGATGTTAACAGTGATTTGATAACGAAATATCCCAAAGTCTTCAGTAATGGAGTAGGTTGTCTGAAGGGTATGGTGCACAAAATTACGCTAAGAGATGGGAGTAAGCCAGTGTGTGCGAAACTGAGACCATTACCTATGACGACGCGTGATGCTGTGAAGGATGAACTAATGAAACTGGAAAAGGTGGGTATCATTGAACCAGCCAAGGCCCTAGAGTGGATTTCCCCGGCTGTGGTCGTAAGGAAGCCAAGTGGTGAATTAAGAGTGTGTATAGATTTAAGAGAATTGAATAAGTGCGTCATAGCTGATCGACATCCACTACCCAATATGGGTGAATTATTGAGTCGAATTGGTAATGCTAAGTTTTTTGCAAAGCTAGACATGCCAAGTGCAAACCATCAAATAGATTTAGATACTGAATCGCAAAAACTTACTGCATTCATTACGTATGAAGGAGTTTATCAATTCCGACGTATGCCATTTGGGCTAATATCTGCTTCATCAGTATTTCAAAAAGTGATGGACAAATTACTAAAGGGAGTGAAAGATGTCTGGTGCTTCCAGGACGATGTGTTAGTGTGTGGGAAAACTGAAGAGGCATTGAGGGAAAAAGTGGAGGTGGTTCTAAAGATATTCAAAGAGCGGGGAATTACGTTACGTGGTCAGAAGTGTGTCTTTTACACTCGTACGGTGGAGTACTTGGGCCATGAAATATCTGAGGGAGGTCTTAGACCCAGGAAGGATTTGGTTGATGGGATAAGAAGAATGCAAGTTCTGAAAAACAAGGCAGAATTGAGGTCATTCTTAGGTACCATAGAATTTTACCATCGTTTTGTAGAAAATGTTGCTAATAGAGTAGTAAACTCCAAAGAGGAATGTAACAATTATTGAGGTGGGAGATTGGATCAGAATACGGAAGCCCATAATAAACAGGAAAGGGGATCCGTTGTATTCGGATCCTGTCAAGGTTGTCCAAGTGTACAAAGGTGCCGTTAAGACAGAAAGCGGACAAATTTGGAATTTGTCAAGAGTTGCGAAGATAAGAAAGTAGTTGTCTTAAATCATCCCTGTGATATGTCAAAAGTGCAATGTCTGCTGATGTTATATTCGATATTTCCATTTTTTTTATGTTGATACCCAGTTAAGTTATGTTTCATTTGTTATTAATTTTAGGCTTTGTTCAGATAAGGGGGTGGGGGGTGTTGTATATATGGGTTTACTGTGCTAGGGGAATGCCAAGTGTTGCCATGGGGATGATTAGCATTCTTTATATGGAGTCATTGGGCTGTGCATGGTTGAGGTCATAATGCACTGCTATGGAACTTAGGATTTGTTATGTATTGTATTCCGGCAGTTGGAGATCTGATGCTGTCCTGGTTGGGGTCTCAACTATATGTCTGATACGTGTCTCAATAAATCTGCTTGTATCCTCAGCTGGTGCGTCTTGCCTCACTACAGATATGATCACTGCTCTGGGTAGGAGGAGGGGGAGCCATGGGAGGCAGCTGTGCTCCCTTTATCATGCTTGTGGGTGGCTCTTCTATCTCTTTTCCATACATTTTCAAAAGTTCCAGAATGGCTATACAATTCTACAATTGTTTTCCGTTATATGTGGCATGTAAATATGTGCACATGTGTTTCAGTACTGACCTGGAGTGCATGCCTTCCCGTGGACAGGGAATAACCATTTTGACCGCTGTGTCCCAGACCCACTGAGTGTTGTATTTAAGGATTTTATCCTCTTACCGGTGTAATGCTTCGCATGAATGAATGATGAGCGCGTCTCCCATGGTAACCCATCACATTTTAATTTACCAATACTTACCAAATTGTATCTCAATTCTTGCTCACCCTTTTTTACCACGTTCACACTCTTACCCAAGAATACGTCTCTTGTACTTAATATTTATACATCTCTTTATGAGTGACGCCTCCTGCAGCACCTAATACTTCAGAGTGGTGACACAACTGTTACTCAATCCGAGCAGTTCCACCTCGTTGTTCCCTCCAAACCTTCTGAGTGACACAACAACCACCACTCACCCCGGTCAGCCTCACCTCGCTGCTCCCACACCGGGCCACTCTCCTCAGTGCATATCACAACTTCACATCCTCCACAATATACATCAATATACACAAGAAAATTCACTTTTCGCAAAACCTAAGCTGCCTTACAACACAAGGCTGGTGACAGCAACGTATACACAAATAAATACATCATGGCCATCTTCTCAACTCCTGGTGGGGTTTTCCTTCGCTGTATTATTATCCTGTAATGAGCTGTACCACCTGATCTTACCTGGGCCTTTCCAGAAACTATCTTTTCATCTTCAATCGTTTCACTTCATCACACTTTCCCAATATACAAAACAAATCCCTCCTCTCTTTTTGCCAGGCATCTGCCATACTTAAAAATCTGTCAATCCATTGATGGTCTTCAATAATGATTCTCCCCTGGCAGCCAGCTGCCCTTCGCCCTACAGGGTATCTTGCAGGGATCCGGCAGGAATTTTCTCCAAGGGTGCTCCTGTTGACCTCTTCTCTGTTATGCATAATACTTTGCTCTCCACAGATCTCCTCTGTAGTCTTCGGGCCCTGTATGGCAGGGATCCCCCAAAAATCAGAGGACTCTAACGGACCATCCTCTTCTATGATCTGTTAAAATGGCCTGGGAAAACCCCAACATTACACAGAGGAACAGGAGCCATAAAAACAGACTCAATAACGGAAAAAGACAAAGTGAAATGCAAAACCCAGCTTTATTAATATCCAAATAAAGCAGGGAGAGAATACAAGCAGAAAGGTTGCCATTCTCAGTGTGCTTATCAAAAACGTCAATTTGTGTACACATTCTGTAAGGGCTTAACGTCTGATTGGGTAATGACAATCTGATGGCTCCTCCTGAGACCACCTCTAAATTGATAACAGAAAAAGACATTGGGCCTCATTACGAGTCCGGTGGTAACCGCAGCGGTAAAACCGCCTGGTTACCGCCAGACTCGTATTACCATTCCGCCTCCGTGACTCCCGGAAATACCAGGGCATTACGATCCTGGTGTCCTGGGAATCCCGGAGGCGGAACGGTGTAAATCCCCATTCCCATTGAGCCCGAGAGGACTCAATGGGAATGGGGAAGTGGAAACACCGGCACCATCTCGTAATGGTGCTGGTGTTTCCACGTCCGCATGCAGGACTCGGGATCGGGCGGTCCGGAAATAACAGTGGCGGCGGGTTTACCACCACTGTTAATTCCGGACCGCCCGACCTGTAATGAGGCCCATCATCTCTGTAATCGGTTAGTGGTTGCTCAAATACATACTGGGATGTCTAACAATGGGGGGTTTGATTGTTTGGTTTTCTCCTGCCCAACCTTGGAAAACTAACAAGTCCTCAATAGATGAGCAATACAGAAGTAGGGGGAGGGAAGTCCATGGACTGCTTTCCTTTCAATACAAAAAATGATACCCTTATTCCCAGTCAATGAACTTTAGTGATTCTTCTGCTGTTGGTCTTGTATGGCATGTTGTGTCTGGGAATAGGCGTGAAGATTGAAGCAGGTGCCCTATCTGTGTTGGTTGCTAATGAATAGACAGTGGGCCTCATTACAACGCAGGCGTTAAGGAGTTAACGGCGCCGTAAAAGGTGTCGGCGCCGTTAAACCCTTAACGCCTGATTACGAGGTCCCTTTGCGGGTTGCACTTTACCGCCTGCTTTTAGCAGGCGTTAAAAAACCAACCGGCAAAGGGACCTAGGAGCTAATTACGGCACCGTAATTTACGGTGCCGTAATTAGCACCTTCCCCATTCCCATTGAGCCCTATGGGGCAAAAATGGGAATGGGGAAGGGCCATGGCGGCATGGGGAATTACCGCCCGGCCAACCTGGGAATGGGGTGGTAATTCCCCATTCCGCCATGGCGGAGTCGGTAAGTTACCGGCATGGACCATGGTGCCATTAGCACCATGGTCCAACGCCTGGGTCGTAATGAGGCCCAGTGTTCTTCAATTATGGGTCACGTGTGATGAGACCATGTTTGGAATTATTTCACCCTGCATTTATTGTTATTTTAGTCAATATTAGTACAAGTGTTATGGTTTTCTCTACCACTGTGACACCCTTGAACCACCCCCATGGAGTCTCTGGGCTTATAATTAACATGCACCTGGCTTACAAGACTGGTTGTTCTTTAAGTAAATCTAAGAATATATGGATTGTGTCTTGGTAATTGTTTTCTCATGTTCTCTCGATATGTTTTGACCCTCCCTAATTTCTCAGAAACCTTGGCTTGGTCTGCTTAGCTACTATCTAAGCTCTGCATGGATATGTATTTCTGTAAATTCAGTATTTTGAGTTCTCAAGAATTTTTAAGGCCTTTCATTTGCTTAAAAGCATACTCTGGCTCCCATTTTCGAAAAGATGACTGCCCATTAGAATTGTAGCACTGCTACGAGCCGTCAACTTGAAATCCCCTACCTGTTCTCTAGTGCGTTTGAACCAACTACCACTAATGAACCAACTTTTATCATTGGACTCGGTCGAGTTGGATTGCAGCTGAATTTGAATCACCCCATCAAGACCATTTGAGCCATTGAACTGCAAGGATCTGCATATCAGTGCATGGCCCAAGCTTCTTTTGTGATTTAAGTTGATTGCTGGTTTTTGAAGTGCACTTTGTCTGCCTTCCATCGAACCACCTTGACTGCATCACTGCCAACTTGACTCAGAGGAAAGCACCTAGAAGTCTGACTCAATTCTGTCAATCCAAGAGAAGAAGAATAAAATGTATTCCACAGATTTAATCACACACATTAGGACAAAGGCACCCAGAAATGGATCGTAAAAACTCATGAGAACGGCAAGCTGCACATTACAATTAACCAAATCTGCTTTAAAAACCTCCACAGCGTGCCTGCTCTGTGTATGCATTCCCTCTCAGCTTAGCAAAACACCCACATGGCCTAATTTGGAGTCTACCAGTATCGGAAAAAGTGTCAGTAAAGAGATTACTGGCAGGTGTGCAACACCACCAAGTTCAGTGTTCCAAAATGAGATGCTCTAAAAACTATTGGATTTTGTGTGTAGGAATTTTCCTCCACTGAAAACCTTTAACGAATGCAATGATTAGCTCATGCAGTAATTACTGCTTAAGGTAATTAACACATGATGCCATTACCAATCCTCAAGGAGTCCTATGAAATTCCAAAATGAAGAATAACTGAAGGGACCACATGATTCTACATGTGGACCCTTGCAAGTGTGGCATTTGGAGGGACTACTGGAGGTAACACTGACAAACTCTAAATGAGGCGTACTGTAGCACATAGGCATGGCATTTTTATAGATTCTCAGTCCTCTTTTAGGAGATGATAGGGACCTGATTGGCGGAAAGAAATGTTTTTTCTTTGTATGAGATTCCCAGTTTCCAACTGGACAGGGGATTTGGCGCAAGAACCAAGATTCCTGATTGGACATGAATCTTTTTGACTTACTCAGGAAACCCAATATGAGTTTAAACCACCGCAAAAAACAATCCTGCACAAGATGTATAGCGCAAATCAACCCACCAAGATTTGATGGGCCCTACAGGTCTTCATGCCCACCCAAAAAAACCTTCCATCCAAATTAAAGCAACCATTGAACACATAATCTGAAGAAAGCTACCTGGGTTTAAAGATGACACGATCATTCCCACAGAAAGACAAGATTCTTTCATTCATGAAATATTGTCAATATACAGGCCCAACTTAGTGGGGACTTTTTTTAAGTGGTAACTGGATTTTTTAAATGGATCAAATTAAACTTGTTTCTTCCACATTGAAGGTGCTACTAAAATCTGGCTATCATTTTCAAATACTTGTTGTGAAAAGTTGGGAGACCACATGTCATGAAAGGGTGCATTCTGGAGGTAAGGGGGTCTTTTATCAGAGTTAATTACTTCACAGAGGAATCAATGTTCAAAGACAATGAAAACGGTAATCAAAACATTCTGAAACCCTCTGCTTCGGTGAACACACCTGCCTGCTAAAAATGGTATCAGATACAGCCACATTCAATAGAATGTATATGTAAAGAATGTATGGAAACATTGTGTAGTCTTTTTGCTGTACAGAAACAGTTTCTAAGCTCTGATGTTTATAGACAAATACGCACCAAAATTAATTCATGAAAGGGGATCGTTGGTTGAGTAAAATAAACATGTGTACTAATGATACAGTGAAAGTATATTTACTGTGACTAATATCCTACCACAATATCATACAAAGAATTATAAATACATACTGTGTCTTCCAAGACAAAAAAAAGTCTAGCCTAAGATGAACATTATTGCTATCTTTATGACCTTCTCCACAAAATGAACAGAGTATGCTCTCAGACTCAAATGTAACATTTTTCATTCATGGCATCTTTAGAAGTGTAGATATGATGGAATGTGAGTAGGATGGTGGAATGACAGGCCTGTTCCCTACTTTTCCCAATCCTGGTGACACTTCATAAAGTGGAGATACTAAAAAAGTTCATCAGAACGATTCAGAAGATACTGTAATGATCTTCTTTCAGGAAAATCCATAGGGCCTTGAACAATGCTTGCTCTGCACCTGTGACATCTAAAGCCAGTCTAACATTTTGCCTGTGGTGTGGGAGCAGCAGTGACACTGACAACTTCCAGTGGATTGGTTCCATTTGGATAGATACTGAGCCATGAGTCTCATCCCTCACCTGTTCTGCTGAATGCAGAGACCAGTGAGCTGCAGCTGACACCTCTGTGACCCTACTTTGCAGACGTTTAGGTGAATTATCTAACGTCTTCTTCTGGAATAGTTGTTCAATGAGCCCCAATTACTAGATAAATGTGTACCAAAGTAAGTCGCCCATTTACCTTGAAGAGGTGGCAACATAGCAGAGAGAGCCATGTAGATACCATGCAGCGGGGGCAGTGACACTTCAGTAACATATGGGGACTCTTTGAAAAGTGAGTTGTGGTTGTGGCACAGACAGAAGGAAGCTATCATACAAGGATGGAGAAGGCACACACATTGAACCTTCTAAAGAAGCCCTTGGCTTAGTTGACTAAGCCTGTTGCCACTACATTCATGGCTCAGGAGCTGCTTAAACAGCTACATAAAAGTCCAGGAATCATATGCTACATGCTCAAGAAGAGAGAAATGGTGCAGCACCTTAAGTACAAACACTACTAAAGGCTAGGACCACAATCCCTATGAAGCACATCTGAAAGTGAGATTTGTAGCACCAACATGGCCAAAAAACTTGTATTTGTAATAATTTACACTAGAGGGATTTCAATTATGATTAGAAATGACTTACAATAACACATTTACAGATGTGAGAGGCATTCCCCGGAAGGATGTCTATTGTAAAGCACAAAGATGAACATGCCCGATATGTCAGTTTATGTTGGTCTGAACAAAGTGAGACATTGGCCAAGGGCAAAAAAAAAAATAATAATATATTATACTGTTTGATTTACAAAGGAATCATTAAAGTTATGTGGCCAAGTCAGTAACCTTTCCTTGTCAAGAGGAGATGGGAACCCATCACAGCCTGGGGTGGGAGGCATAGCAGGGAGGAAAAAAGAGCCAGTCCTACCCTATAAGGTGTTGTTGGTAGTTGGGAGGGCCCCAATTCCTGCCCCAACCCATGTACCAGTTTGTTTATGGCCAGTCCATTTGAATTACTCCATTCCCATGACTCCAAATGCTGGCCAATGTTTTCCTTTTCTTTATTGAAATTCTGTATGGAAAGAAGAAGAGTACTGGCACAAGATACAATAATTAGCACTCTATGCCAAGGCAATTGCACACATTGTCAGAGAAGAAGAATTAGCGGGGAGAGAACTGGAGGCCTTGCACACCAAAACAGAATGTTGGGAAGGGTGTGAACCCATGCCACCCCCTAGGGGCTTTAAAGTGAGGTGAAATCCATTGAAAGAACTATAATAGACCAGGGGTGGGGATGATCATAATATTGTTTGCAATTTAGACATAGTATTCGCATATAAGCAGATGCCATTTCATAGATATTAAAGTAGTCATAGTTGAAGTATAGGGCCTGCACGGCCATGCAGTATTTAGTGTGTTAGACACAGTCTGCACGCCTGAAGGGGAAATCTGAATAGGCCCAAGCACTGATGATAGAGGCCCATGCTGCCAAATTCCACAGAAACCTTTCTTTGTTCTAAAGTTGTTGCCTGTATGTTTGTTCTAGAAAGACTTTCCACTGTAAGGTCACGAGACAGTACTGGTACTGAGAGCCTTGGTGTACATGTTATCACAAACAGGCCACAGCAGGCCTCCGACCTCCACCCAGCAAACTACGACATATAGCCCCCACAACTGCCCAAGTCCAGATACCCCTGAATTCCAAAATACCAGTTGACCCCAGACCACTGACCATAAACCAATCAACCATAGAAGGTCTAAGATCATAATCGTCCCACCTTTATTTATAGTGACATGATTTGTAAAGCACGGTACAGGGAGGGATACATTATAGTTCAAAAGCGAGGGTGGAAGTCTTGAAGGTCGAGAGACACAATCAGGATGTGTGAAGCATGTGTGGGTTAGTCTGGCCTTGAGACTCCCCCTGTGTTAGACTTTAGAGCATGCCAGATACACTGTATAATTATAGAGTAGCACTATTCACAAATGTAGCTATAGATAATTGCTTCTTTGGCCTTGGTTCCCTGGAGATGATGAGTACAGCAGGCCCCATGTGATGGAAGACAGACAGACTGGGCTGGGCTGGGACCAATGACCTGGTATCCCCTATGCAGCAGGCAAACCATGTATAGGGTTGCACCCACCTGCCATGTGGGTTTCCACTGTATATAATGTATATATAATTTGGCAGAAAGTTCCATGACTGAGTTCTTTGCTGGTACACCTATTTTTCATAGAAATAAACACTTGCTATCCTTGCAAGAGTTTCTTGTGGCTTTTTCCCTAGTGGGATGTATTTTTTCTGGTGTGAGCATTTAGGGGCATGCCTTCAAGAGTCCTTCATCCGCAGCCTAAAAACACTTTAGGGATATATCATGCATGAAATATTTTTGCAAAGAACAGCACATGTGCACAGATTCAAAGGGAAGCAAAAGTGGGTGTTTCATTGTTTAGTATGTAGATGCTGTTTTTTTTTTTAAATGGGTGCAACAAGCCAGTAAGCATTATTTTTGGAAAAGCATTAGTTTTAAAAGTATTAGCAAAACGTTTTTTAGCAGCATGGCAGCATAATGGGGTTTAGTTTCAATAGCATTCAGGAAAGTGGGCAGCCATTTTAAAATGTAGAAGCGTACATATGGATACTTTTATATCTGTGTGGAACTGCATTGGAGATGTGTAACCAACTAACAACTAATAAAAAGTCCACTTACCAATTAACTGTCCCATTAACTTTATAATGCAGTTCGGTAGGCACAGTTTGAAAGTCATTTCAGTTTGTGTTTTTTTCATGGGGACATGCACAATAGAAAAAAAGCTTAAATGCTGGTTGTTTAGTGCAAGGTTTTTTTATGCAGGCTGAGAACTTCCATTGTTCTCGCAGGAAATTACTTGATACATGAACATTCTTGTAATATGATTGGTAGGAATCAAGAGGTGGTAGTGTTGATGTCAGAGAAGGCTGATCTGAGTTTTTTTAATCAGCTGAATTGGGGAGACAAGGCAGTCCTTCCAGAGACTCGAACTCTGTCTGTGGCTTCCTAGATGGGACTCCGGGAATGCAGCTTTGAAAACAGCTGGCAATCCATGCAGAAAGGGGTGGGGTTGCTGGCATTGAAGTAGAAGAAATTCCAAAGGCGGTGTCCGTGAGCTGTGAGGTCATGCAGATAAAGCTCTGGCAGCAAAAGATTCAAAATTTGCCTGCCTTGGTGAGCCCGAGCCCGGGCTGGACTGCCCCTTTTGGGGTGGGGCCTAGCCTGATTTGCATATGGTCTTTCCCTTCTGTAATGGCTTGGCAGGCGAAGAACGGTGGTCTGGAGGGTTGCCCAGAGCATTGCCAGTGGTTAAGATTAAGTCTAAACCTTCCAGCCATCACCTCTTTGTTTTTGCTATGTCACCCCGAGTGGGATGGGTATGCCCAGACGTGGGTCCCGTGCCTGCTGGGCCTAGAGACCCAAGCTACTCCTCACTGATGAGCCCCAACAAGGGCGAAACATGTTTGGGGATGCTTGCGGTCTCGTGCAGAAGGGATGTGGCCTAGCAGTTCGGGCTGGACTGCCCCTTTTGGGGTGGGGCCAAGCCTGATTTGCATATGGTCTTTCCCTTCTGTAATGGCTTGGCAGGCGAAGAACGGTGGTCTGGAGGGTTGCCCAGAGCATTGCCAGTGGTTAAGATTTAGTCTAAACCTTCCAGCCATCACCTCTTTGTTTTTGCTGTATCGTAGAGGTGGAAGTAATAATGCAGAGAAGGTGGGCGAAATAGTGTGAAGGAGGGAGTACAAGTTTGGAGGAAGGAGTAGTAATATGAAAGCGGTAGGAGTAGAGTACTGGATAGAGTAGTAGCATTAAAGGGTGGAGGAAAGGCATATTAAGATTGAGAGACATCAGAGGGACAGAGGGGCATGACACCAGTATTGAAGAAGGTAGTCACAGTAAAAAGGAGGAGAGTAGAGAGGAGAATATCAGGAATTGAGAGGTAAGGAATTCATGGGCATGAAAGGACGGTGCATGAATCAATCAAGAGTGTCTGAAAGGCACAAATGTATGCCTGTTTAGATAACTAACCCCTGGATAATATAGTGTCAGTCTAGTAAGTCCTAGAGGGAAGTCAGTCAGATATGGCAAACTGCCCTTAGGTATTCGTGTCCTATAACCTAGGCCAAAATGGGAATAGGCACACCTGGGCCATGGACTATTGGTGCGTTCTAGACTAGAGAAAGAGGGTTAGCCCTAGAGCTCTGAAAAATTTAATAAAAACCATGGAACCATCTCTGCGCCTTAGAATATTCCTTGTGCCATCTGTGACAGGCAAGTACTTCTAATTCAAGAGGAGTACTGTACAAATATCGAAATGTATACTGTTATGCATTACTTGTAACTTGGTTGGGTTAGTAGGGAAGAGGGTTTGCAGTGAGGGGAGCACACTCTTTGCAAAATAAGTTAAGTTTAAACTGAGCTTTGAAGAGATCTACCATTTGCCTGGCTTTGATTGTGATGAGCAGAGGATTCCAATTGAGCAGGGCAAGTAGGGAGAAAGAGCACAAACGAGATGAGGAACTGAAGACATAAGCCTGTAAGATTGACTGAAGTGGAGGAGCCGATGGAATGAGATGGTGATTAAACTGAAATACAGGGAACTAGCTATTGCAGCATTAGATCACTGATAACTTTTTAGACTAGGAGAAGGAAATTGGAATGAGAGCAGTTGTGCATTTGGAGCACACCAGCAACATCTTTCTTCTGCTGGTTTTCCTCCTATCAGTTGGTAGGTAGAACTGGGTGAGGACCCTGGTAGGTTTTAGAGGGTAGGGAACATGAAGTTTAGGAGTTTTTGTAGAGGGTGGAAGGAATAGAGAGGAAGACCAAGGAGTAGGTACCAGAGGTAGTAGAATGTTCTCAGTATGAGGATAGAGATTGGAGTTTACACAGAAGGTTGAGTAATAAATGGACACAATTTCCAAATGTCAGGAAGGTAACCAGGAGCAGCAGAGGTGGTGATAGTGATTAATTGTTGCAGTGGAGGTCGCTATGAAAGAGGACCATAGGTTTGTGAGCTTTGGGCGAGGAAGCAATGAGTTTAAACAGCAAGATAGGAGAGGACAGCGTAGGTGTATACTTGGAACCCTTTCGAAAGATAAAATCCATGTTTCAACAGTTCAACATAAGTCAGTGATGGAGCATACATTGACAGACTGCAGACAGTTTGTAATCTGCTCTGAGATTGCTAGCATGAAGTAGGGAAAGACAAAACATGTGAGTGCCGTAAGCAAAGAGATGCTAGTGCAAGGCAAATAATTTGATGAGTTTTACTAGGGCAGAGGTTCAAAGTATGAAGAGTACTGGTCCAAGGATAGATCCTTCTGAATCAATAACAAGGAGAGCAGTAGGGTTGGAATGTTGAGAGTTCCAGGAGATTTTAAAAGTGCAAACTTCCAGGTATGAGGCAATTGAAGAAAGAGCAGATATGTGAAAGAGAAAGGGTCTGAAGAGTAAGTCAGAGAGTGGAGTCATTTGACAGTATCAACAGCAGCAGAGACCCAGAATTATGAGTATAGAAAAGAGTTGGGAGTGATGAACATTAGAGAGAAACTTAAAGTCTTTCATGGGTACTGCCTCAGTTGAGTATGTATTAAATAAATAAATAAACCAGATGCAAATACATATTCAATGCCATTCTCCTCAAAACACTTGGCAATCCAGTGGAAGACCACCCACTCAAGTGCCTTTGGATAATGAGGTAGTAGGGAACAAGGCATTTGTTTTCTGGGATGTTTGGGTCAGTAGAGGGTTTTTTCAAAAGTGGTTAGAAACTTACAGATTTCAAAGACAGGGAAGAGCCCAGAAGAGAAAGAGAGATGTTAAATAACTCAGAGATATAAGAGAAGATGTTCAGGACAGCGTCTCTTTAACATAACCAAACATGTGAATTTTTGGAGCGCACATTCACCCCAGTGTGCCACTATTGACAGATAACAGATGTTTATTGGTATCCAACTTAATGGTACTCAGTTTTTCGAACTCGGAAGGATTAAGGGCTAAGTGGACCTGCTGGGATTCAGACTGTGACCATGAAGTCAAACACAGGCCCATGGAGTGGGTGCATTAGTACACTGAGCCACAGACGCAGACACTAAAAGAGTTTGACTAGCAAATGGGTCAATATGAGTACAATAACTGTTGGCACTGAGAAGGGTGTATGATAAAAATAGTCAAGAGTAGATAGTAAAATAGGAGAGTTGGTATTCAGAAAGCTGGCAGAGGAGTAAAAAGAAGGAGGGCTGTAGGGCTGCCACAGATTTTAGAAATGTTAGAGGAAACGTAATCAGAAAAAAATAATTTGCAGATTGTGAAGTTGCAATAAACAAATTGCTTGGGAGGTTTGAGTAAAGATTGGATGTTAGATGCAAGTGTGCAGGAGTGTTTGTTTTGAGATTCTGGACCCAGCGTCCACAGCTGAGGTCAGTGGCAAGAAGGGGTGAAAGTGTATGCAGGAACGTTTCAATTGAATGGAGTGATAAGTGCATCTTGAAAGTCAGAAAAAGCGTAGTCAATGGAAGAGGTATGAATAGGGGAGAGAGGAGAGAACCCTCCCCAAATAAGATTTCTCAACTATCTTCTTTTCACTCCTCCTACGGCTCCTCGCTACTGTTGGCAAAACAGACATATTTCAATCAAATCCTTTCATACTCTCCTCATCTTTGTCATCCCTTCAGCCTCCTTTTAAAATCTCCACAACCTTTATCTACTTTCCTTTCTATCCCCATCTGACTTTGCCATGTTCTTCTCAGGCAAATCCTCAAAACTGCATACATCCCTTTCCTTCCACTACTCAACCTCTTTTCCTCTCCTCCTGTACAAACTAAGTTGTCCTTCTCCACCATTTCCTGTCTTTCTGAATCTGAAACTATGTGGTTTCTTGCTCATGCCCACCCTACTGCTTCCCCGTTGGATTGCATTCTTTCTATTCTTATCCCTTAAATCTGCCCTGTGCTTCTACCCTTTCTTACTGCTGTTATCAATTTTCCCTTTCCTCTGCCACCTTTCCCTCCTCATTTAAGACGGCCACTATTATTCCTATTGTAAAGAAATCTTTCCTCAAACTTACTTCCCTTTCTAACTTTTATCCTATTTTTCTTCTTCCTTTCCTCTATACGTTACTTGGACGGGTGGTTTATACCCATGTTTATTCCTACCTTTATTCTTACTCTTTACTTTCCACTCTCCATTCCAAATTTCACCCTCATCACTCTATGTAAACAGCCTTGCTAAGTACTTCCAACACTCTTCTTTCTGCTTGCCATTTCAAAATGTCGTCTCTTCTCATTCTTATCGATCTGTCATCTGCTTTCGACACTGTGGACTGTCCTGCTTTTCTTTCCACACTTACATCATTTGGGATTTCCGGTACTGTCCTATGCTGGTTTTCCTCCTATCTCCTTGACCGCTGCTTCTTGGTCTCTTGGTCTGGCAAAACCTCCTATCCTCTTCTTCATGGCATTCCCTAAGCCTCTGTCCTTTCCCCCTCATCTTTTCCCTATATACTACCCATCTATCCTTACTCATTTCCTTTTTTGGGTAATCCTGCCACTTCTTTGTGGATGACTCCTAAATCTTTATATCCTTTTTGTTGTTTTCTGACTCTCTTCATTCAAACATCTCAGCTTGCATTCTTGCCATCCAAGTTTGTATGAACACTCATGTCCTCTCTCTTAACACCTCCAAAATGGAAATTCTTTGTCAGCCATGTTTTGCTGCCCCTTGCATTTCCTTCCCTCTTTCCTCTCTTTTCTTCGGTCATGCTGCTCCCAACGTGGGGATTATTTTTGATCCTACCCTTTCCTTCTCATCTCATGTTGTAGCTTTTGCTAAATCATGCCACTTTCAGCTCTTCAAAATGTGTGATGCTTCGATCTTCCTTTTCTTTTAGTTCCCCATAAGCTTCTTATCTCTACTCTTGTTTTTTCTTGGGTCGACTACTGCTCTACTCTGCCTATTTTGACCAAAGCCTTTTCTGCTTGGTTCCAATACTTAGCTCTGATTCTTAGTTTCAACCTTCTACTCCACATCTTGTTATTTTGTTTTTACTGCATTTGCATGTATGATGCTTGTTGACTTTGTTTGTCCATTGCTTTGGTGAACGTGCTAAATCAATAAATACAAATCAAGGTTAGGCAAGACAGCTATGCTTGAATTTATTCTTAGTAATTGAATAGGGCAAAGGAGGAAAAGAGGGTGGAGAGGCTGAAATATTAAACTAAACAATGGAGTGAGGCAAAAGAGTCTATGAAGAGGTAAGAGGAGGAGTGTGAGGTAGAGAAAAATACAAGGTCAACAGAGTTCCCATCAGAGTGCATGTCTGGTCGTGGAGGGAGTTTAGGGAGTGGATTGATGGGGGGTAAGCTCCAGGAAGATAGCTGTGGAGTACTTGGAGATGTTAAAGAGTCCCAGCCTGACAATGGGGATGTTGGTGGGAAATAATTGGGAGAGGTTCAGGTCAGGAAAAAACTAGTGCAAGGACTAGGTCATTGATAGAGAGAAGAACAGTGAGAAGAATATGATGGAGGAGTTGAATAGTGTCATTCTCAAAAGAGAAAATGGTGATATCAGATTGGGGTAGCAGGGCATGTGCTGCGGGATAAATTGATAAGGAACACCACTCCCGTGTAATTCCCAACAGGCCAGGGAGAGTGGGAGAATGTAGCAGTGTCTGTGTGAAGAGGTCTTAGTGTATAAGGCTCACATATGGAGATGAAGATTTCTGTGATAGCAAGACGTGAATGTTGATGGTCATAAGAGTCCAAGAAGTCAGTGATGTAGGAAGACTTGTTGCAGAGGGATTTTGCATTCCATAGGCAAAATAAATAATTAAGTATGTGGGAGAGAGAAGCACGTGTTGTGTGCTACACAAAGGGAATAGATGGGTTTTGGAGAATCATATTTTAGGCTTGATGGAGCAATAGAAGACTACAGGACTAAAAGAGACTACAATAGAAGGGGAGGAGAAGGGAGTGCAAGGAGGAAGGGAGAACATTCAAGGTGGAAGACAGAGGGTACAATGAAAAACAAATCGAGACAGTGGAGGGTAGGTGGGTGAGTGTAAAGGGAATTTTGGAAATATTGTCTGGGAAGTGAGTTTGTAGCCCCACAACAGCGATGCCCTTCATTTTGCGAGGTAACAAGAAATCCACAGCCAATGGTTTTTACTGAATCAAATGATATTGAGGTGTGGAAGCATGACTCAAGCAAAGTGTGAGCAATGCCTACCTTCCCAAACATTCTTGAGCGTTTTTTTCTACATGGATTCAGTACTGTAAGTACTTGCACTATCACATTCAACAATGACATCTTCCAAATACTATCAACTAGGATTCCATCCTAGCACAGTACAGCCACATGAATTCTCTAGTTAGCTGATGACACCCCTATATTACAGAATGATGTGTGTGCTTGCTTGCTGGTGCTGTTGGCTCAGAGTTGTGTGATCTCTCAGTGTCAGTGTCATTTCATACAGTGGACTATGACTTACTCCTCTTCATCCTAGCAGCATGGATGGGCATGTTTTTTTTTTCTTCCTGGAATGGAATAGATCTATTTATATTTATAACAGTGAACATGTGTGTGTTTGTTTTTGCCAGGCAAAGCGTTGTTCCTTATACAATTCCACACCTTTTCACCAAGCTACACCACATTTTGCACAGTTACCTAATAGGACCCTCCGGACATTACTGGATACATGACATCTGGACACCGCACCCTTTCCCTGGATTTCAGCAAAACTCAACATTTTTTGTGAGTTTGTGCCATGGCGAAGTTTTGTTCTGTGTACAATTCCACAATGTTTCACCAATCTGCAACACATTTTGCATAGTTACTTGTTAGGACCGTTCAGACATGGCTGGCTACATAACATTTGGACACCCCACCCCTTTCCCCAGATTCCAGCACAGTCCTCAACCCTAAAATGCACGGTTTCTGAGACATTTGCACTACAATGCACTGAAACAAACTGCACCATGCCAGGGTGAGTAAACAGGTGGGGAGAGAGCACAGTAGGTTGCAGTATGCAGCAGCACACCAACACTTGCCTTCCCTCAGCATCTCCTCTGGGGTATGTCAGCCAGCCACACATGCCCATTCTCACTGCAGTTTACTTCAGAGTGCAAAGCACATCAAGTGTTAAACGAGTCGGAAGAGCGACCTACAGCATCATTGATGTTCAGGAATTGATGAGGGTGTTGTCATTTCTCCTCACAGGACCCACTCGCAGAACGAGGACTTTTTGCTAGTTATCTCTAAAAGAGATCAATCTGGTCAGAAGGTGTCCTCTAGGTTCCTCTCATGCCAGTCACTTGCAAAGTGATTAAGTGCTTAAGGGGGTCCATCTTTTCTCCGATATCATGCAATCTTTATATGAATCTTTATATGAAGCCACTGGAAGAGAATATTGCCAGTTGTGGTATCCGCAATCACCTGAATGTCGATTGACTTCCAGATTTATTTTCAAATACCAATGGAGAAGGATATCTTCATGTGCAGAGGTGCCCCATCATTATGAAATCCTGAATTGCAAACTATAAAAAAGGAGGAAATTCAGAATGGCTAGATTGGCCATTCCTCTGGTGTTCTTTTGCTTACAAACCTTTGTATGAAGGTTCATATGTCCAAATGGCCCAACTTGCTCATTTTCCACCTGGAGAGTGAAACCATGTCTTCCTGTTGAGACCTTCCACTCCTGGTTTTGTCGCATAGTGATTGGGCATTGCCATTTGAAGTGAGATCTAAGAAGATGCATTGTGTCCACCAGAATCCTCCTTTCACATCGAAGGTTATCTCATTCTAGTTTGACTTCACTGGTTTATCTTTGAAGATCTTTTTAAACTGGTCTTAACAGTAAACATAAATGGTCTGACATCATTCTATAAACTATAATTGTTGGGTATTTCCTGTGCTTCCTACAATGGAAAGCAGATGAACGTTAATATGCAATGGTTTAAAGGAAAGAACAAAAAATAGAATCTGGCATTTTCTGTTCTGCCTATTGAATCTGGAAATCTCTGATTGCAACTTTAAGACGGTTCCTTTCTCATGCAGTATTCCATCGGGAACTTTATGTTTTTATTTGTTATTTTTTTTTTTCTTTTTTGGGACTGCCTATATATTTGTTTAATTTACTGAAAACAAAGTAAATCTTATTGTACACATGTCAGCCTTTTAGCACAGGTCCACCCTTTATAAAATACATTACAGTATATTATATTGGGTTATTTGGCATTCGTTTTCTGCAGAACTGGAGTTTTGCTTCAGGTTCCAATATTAAATCATTCGTGTGTCTGTAAATCTGACACATTTCTGGCTTGGTTTTACTTAGAAGTGATAGCCTTGCCGACAAAAACAACGTCCTGTTCCTTGGGGGTGTGATGCTCTTCTTTTGTCACGAGTTGTCTTCACACGTTGTCATTAGGTGTGAAAGGCAATGGAGTTAACTTTAATGCTGTTGGTGAACTGCTAGCCCTTACTACGAGGTGGAATAATTACTTTGACTTGACTGTGCTGTTTACAGGTTTCCATAATTCCAGATTTGCTGTTTTTTTTAATTTATTTATTTCAGTATTTTTTTGGACAGCACTTAATTTCACTGCCTTAGAGTTTATATTTAAAATTATTAACCACAGTTTGTGTAAAAAAAATGATTATGCAATCATTTCTAATGATATATTACATTTAAAACGTTGTTAAAGTTTAGTGTCGTTTTCAATACAGTTGCATTGTGTTTTAAATTATACATCTGAAAAGGTGTAGCCCTACATCATTCAAGATGAATTCTATATTCACTATACACACTATAATAACGCACCACGTTCAATATGTTCAACTTAAATCAAAATGTACTGATACAGCAATTCTATAATTCTATTGGAGCATTGAAGTTGGCGGTCTTGCAGAAGAGAGCGTTCAGGCTCTTGTTGATCTATTCCCTTTCAGTTCCAGCCATGCCGTCTTGAAACGTGGTGCATGCCAGTGTGAAACGCTGACTTGCACTATGATACAAACACACGTTGTACCCTTCTTACTCAATGATCCAAGGTATTTAACAGCAGCATTAAAAAGTGCAATTGCGACATCCTTAGAGCACAGACTGAGCAACCCCCACGCCCCCCCCCCAAATTCCACCACAAACAGTGCCTACGACCAATATTATTGCATATCGAACAGCCATTCTCTGTAAAGTAAATCTCCATTGTCGGATGCCAATGACGGTGCTGCTGTGTGTGTGTGTGGTGGGGGGGGGGCGGCAGGGGGAGTAAGGGGTGCTTACACTGCTGTTGCAACTGATCGTGAGCTCGAAAGAGCTGTGCAGAGATGTTACTCGATTTGTTTGTTTGTTTATTTGTTTGTTTATTTGTACCTATTCAATGTAGGAGGAAAGCCAGCATACTGTTGTCCATACGCAATAGGGCATTCTAGGAATAGTCCTGCAAGATCCCAAACATAGGTTTACATTTATTACAAAGATAATCAACTACTTTGTATCTAACTGTAACTGTATAGCAATCGCACGCATATCAATCATTATCATTGCTTGACATAGTGTGAAGTCAGTATAATGACATGACACTCATGGATCACAGAACCATACCAGCAGATTACTAAAATACCACTTTTCGATGCCTTTTTAAAAAATGTTTATTGCACTTATTATTTATTCTGCTCTCTCCTCTGTTCCGCAATTTCCACTTCTCCCACTTATACGCGCTCTCCCCCTTTTCCCTTTTCCATCCACTTGCGCATTCTTAATGTCACTGGGCCTAGTAAGATCGTTGTTTTTGTTCTCCCTTGTTCCCCTCCCTGTGCGTTGTCGCGCTCTGAAACATTTGTATATGAGCACGGTATAAATAAAATATTATGAGCCTCATCACGACTTTGTTGGTAACCCTTAAATCCGGCGGTCGTGCTATTACCGCCGGATTTAAGGGTCCGCGAAATCAGGACTTCGGCGGATTTCGCCCCAGCTTTTAGCTGGGTGGAAATCCGCCGAAAATGTGCGCTATTACCGCCGGCGGGAAATCCGCCGGCGGTAAGAGCGCAAATTTTCCCCATTGAGCCCAATGGGGAATGGGGTATTCCCCATTGGGCTCAATGGGGAATGATGAATTACATTACCGCCAAACTCATGATCCGGCGCTATTAGCGCCGGGGAGTTCAGCGGTAGGGCTAATACTGCCGGTGGTCATATCGCCGGCTTTACCGCCAAAGTAGTGATCAGGCCCTATACCATATCATATCATGCAGTGCAACCCACCCACTCCCCCTTTCCTGGGAAGAATCGTCCTCGGATCCAAATGCAACAGTTCTAGGGGCCTCATCACAACCCTTCAATGCGGCGGTAGCGCTATTACTGCCGCATTTAAGGGTCTGCCAGAACATGGGTTTTTGGTGGGGAAATTCACGGCAAAATTGCCGATTTTCAGCACGATTACCGCCGGCGGGAAATCCGCCGGCGGTAATAGCGCGAATTTTCCCCATTGGGCCCAATGGGGAATGAGGAATTCCCGAATGGGCCCAATGGGGAATGGGCAATAACCCTTCCGCCAAACCCGTGATCCGGCGCTAATAGCACCGGGGGTTTGGCGGTAGGGCTATTAGCGCCGGCACTAATAGCGCCGGCGTTACCGCCCAACTCGTGATGAGGCCTTAGGAGTCTCGCTTGGATCGTCGGCGCGCTTTCTGGCTCTGACTTGGGTGTTGCTCATTGTGACAATGTTCTTCTTGGGGCTCACCGGGCAATGTACATCATGTTTGGGAACAGCTTTGAAATCCGTATTCAATGCGCATGAAGCTGTGTCTTTGTACTGTGTTCCTTGCCTGAGAACTTATGTTCGCCAGACACCTGAGGCCATTTCATACCAGAGATGTGGATGCTGTTCTTTTACTCCCTTCCTCCGTATCGGAAAATCCCAATTTCACTAGTCACATATTCAAATTACATTCAGAGAACAGTTTTTAAACAATCATATGTGTATTTTGTAGTAATTTATAACAACGTTTATTCACGGCTCTTGGTGTAAGGGTGAGGGGAAAATACAGGGAACATGGTAGCAAGTACTATCAATCAGCATACTGCACAGAATAGCATACGTTCTTATTTGGCAAGAAGTCATAACGATAAACAAAACATCATTCTACAGGTGATAGAAAAAGGGACCTGGGCTGTTATGCAGACTTGTACGATCTCACCAGCCATGCTCAACTTTAGGGATGGATATCTGAACGACGAATTCTGTAAGTAACTGGCACTTACATGTACATTATATTTTGAATCATTCTGCTTTTACTTCATTAATAAAGTGAGTGCCATTTTATCTGACAATGTAGCTCAGAATGCAGAAAGCCCCACACATTAACACCAGCAGCACCATTGGGATATTACAGAAACTGTCCACAGTAAAGTGGATTTAGCAGTAGGGCACGCATTGATAACAGCCTCTGTATAGAATTGGTGTGGCGGGATGAACACATTTCCCACAATTGTGTCAATTACAGAAACTTAATCCCTTCATTATACTATCTCTTCAGACTGTGGCATTGATACCCCTTTATATTGGTGCAGAGCTGTGTATAGCAACACCTTATCTATAAAGCAAAGGAATGCTGTACATCAAGGAGAAAGTGTAACAAGGTAGGATGATATGGATACATTTAGAGAGATAGGTTACTAAGAGTAAACCTGGAATTACATTTCTTGAGTATTGAACATTGAAAGAGGCTATTTATTTTCAACTACTCCAATATTTGTCCACCTTGTGTCAATTTGTAACTTTAACTTTTAGAAAGAAACTGCATTTATATTTTTGTGTTTCTCCTCAGGATTCCAACTTCTGATTATAGTTAGTTACTTCAACTTGCAATACACTGCAGTGGAAAAGATTCAGGGGGAACATCAAGAAAGAGAGAGTGTTGAGTTGTCATGCTAAAGTAATAAATAGCTGCTAACATGGATAGACGGATGGGTATAATACCAAAGCAAGAAGGACATTGCAGATTGCCATACAGGGAGGGTAACATGAAGATTGGAGCTCTACACTGGGAACGTGAATATATCAAGTCAGGTCTCCAAAAACAGGGCGTACACCCGTGTTTGCATTCAATAAATACAGATGAAAACAATTAAAACACAGAGGGACATGTTCGCTCTACTAAGGCATCACAACATGAGTACAGATGCTCTAGATCAGACAAGCCACAACAGAATCAGCACACATGTCACAGTTGGGTTTTATGGATTAAATGCATCAGCAAATGCTTTCACTACCCAGATCCACGTTGCCCTTGCTGCACTTACTCAGGGCATTGCTGCCCTGTTTTCCTCTACCCATTCCCTTGCACTCACCCCTCCATTTGCCCTTGCACTTCTCCTTCTCTGACTTGCACAATCTGAATGACACAAGGCCTAGTAAGGTTGTTTGTCTTGTCCTCCCTCCCTTGTTGTGTCATGCCTAGAAACACTTGTGTACAGACGCGTTATAAATGACTTATATTGTATATCAGAATGTTTTTTTTTTTTTATAACAACTGCAGGCAGATTTGTTCATTCCAGAATGGATTTGCAATTGAGGGACGATGCATAGGATCAAGATAACCTCAACAACACCAGCACTAGCCGCTGGCATATGAAACAGGGTTTGACTCAGAACAAGGCATATGAAGTACAGGCAGCAGGAAACATTGCATAGTGACTGAACAGACGGACATTATAGTGCTCTTCTAAACAGCCAATCGGTCCACCCATACCAACCAAATCTTTCCAAATAGGAATGCCATTTCTCTGGGCAAATACATAGCCATTAGCACCTGGAAGTCCTTTACTGTTTGAAGCATATAGAGTTGAAGATGCTAGAAAACCCTAATTACAAGTTTGGTGGTATCTGGCTGGCAAATCTGCCCAGGCTCCACTAAACTGTATTACCGTTACTGCCACCTGGTTCGACAGTATTAGTGCAGTATTACAAGTGTTTGCAACGGTTGTAAATTTTCAAACCATGGATTCCCATTGGAGACTACATGGGGGGATTTGCCGGCATAACCGACGCCGGTAATACCAGCGATTTTTAACAGTAAGGTGCCTGACTTACCATCAGCTGATGGCTGGAGGTAAATCAGGTGCCCCAGTGGAAAACTTGTAGTTGGCCGTTGAGGTAACATGCCAGTAACTATTATTACTAGCATGTAATTACAGCACCAGCCAACTTGCAATGAGGCCCATACGTTTTCTTTAAACTGATGCCAAATATGTGCAATTGACAAAGTATCAATTAGGGTACAAGGATGATATTTGCTAGTTATTAATATGATACATTTGCAAAACACCTCAACACGTCTGAGGCGCAGCAGAATCTGTCAGAAACAATACACATTTGAAAATGTTGCATAACTTACTACAATACAGCATTGCAGACCGTCGAATATACAAACTTTGAATATGGAATAATGCATGGTGAGAGCACAGGACCATGCACACATGAACACTCACTCTTATTCTCTCTCTCCCTCTCACTTTCTCCCTCTCTATTTTTCCAACACTAGTATTACAAACATTGTACATATTGTGCAACAATGATCAAGTACAAGCAGGTGAAAGAGATGGTGGCTTCCAGGGAATTGCCATTATTCTTTGAGTACCTTTTGGGAGTAATTATCTTTTAGCATCTGAGATAGGTCTTACTGAGAGATGTAAGGTCTTTATTTCTCCTTTTGTTGTCTGCAAGAGATAGCAGAGAGCAGTTAGATGCCTCACACTACCTCATACTTGTGGTATCCCTAGGGGAGCCTCTTTTTTTCCGCTTCCTCTTAAACAGCATTTTTTAGGCGTTCTTATGGTGATTAAGCCAGGAGCCCTGCCACTAGACATTTCGCCCAATAATGTACCTAGTTATTTCCACAATATGTGTGAGCCTAGATGTCTGAGATAATAGGCCCTCAATGTATGAGTGGATGGTTGGCAGCAGGATTTGGGCTGTGTAAGAGCTTAGCATAACTTGCCTAATTGATCTCCAAGCACAAAACACATTTCTCTCAACCAAATCTATAGGCACATACTAAACGAGGTGCATACATCTTGAGGCCATAGAATCCCTCTTTTACCTCAATAGTACTGCACTTACTCAGTGTTTATGAATTAGCATATTGGTGAAATTGCATATTATGGCATCCCTGCTTACGTCGTAGGTACATCATTATTACTGTATACATGTGTGAGCATGACAGCAAAAGAGAACGTAGTGAGATGGAAGGGATCTAATCTGTAGTGTAGGTTGGTGGAACCAGAATGTTCAGATTAGAAAGAGGAGGGTTGAAGGAGGTGGTGAGATGGGTGATGGAGAGCTGGGGCTGCTGTAAAGTTATGCGTTCAATAAAACTGCTTTGAAGCTGCACACCATGCCTGGGTACTGCTAAATAGAAACATAGGGGATGGATACATGGAGAAAGAGAGATAAATGGGATAAAGTGGTGGGGATATGAAGGGATAAATGGAGCAGACACAATGTATTTATGTCAGGTCTGCGTTTGCATAGTGTAAAGCTTGCTGTGAAGTTAAAACAATGAGATCAGGTAAAAGGGTACTATAATATGAATATAGTTAGAAGGATGCCAGCTTAGTAAATGTATAGTTGGAAGATCATGGAAAGAGGGGAAAGAGATGTTACAGGTAGGAGATTCGGTTAAGACAAGCCTTCCAAATTTTAGAGTCCCTAGGCCTGCATCAGGGATCATCTTTGCTTTTTTTTTACTATGGTTGAGAAAGCAAAGTGTGTCTCTTATATTTTCTACAGAAGACTTCAGAAGTGGGATGTAAACAAGCAACTCCTCCCACATTGTGCTCGCCTCTTTCTATGACAATGTTTACCTTCTTTGCAAAGCAATACTGGACATAATTGGCCTCATTTCGAGTCAGCTGGTCCAGGAAATAACGGTGGCGGTAAACCCGCCACCACTGTTGTTTCCGGACCGGCTGATCTCGAGTTCTGCAGGCGGGAGGTGTCACTCCCGCCAGGTCTGACCTGTTGGATTTAACACCACCCACCTGCAGGCAGATGTGGAAACACTGGCACCATTACAGCATGGTGCAGGTGCTTCCACTTTCCCATTCCCATGGAGTCCAAAAGGACTCCATGGGAATGGGGATTTACTGAATTCCGCCTCCGGAATTACTGGGTCACCGGTAAATTCCGGGAATCACGGAGGCGGAATGGTAATACGAGTCCGGGGGTAACCTGCTGTTTTTTCCGGCTCAGTTACCGCCGGACTCGTAATGAGGCTCAATATGTCTTTGTTTCTCTGCATTGTTCCTGATTTTAAATACCTTTTAGTTTGAGGTAATCAATTAATAATATAGTCAAAACAAAAAAGAAATAACCGTATTAAAGTATCCACTGCATAAATAGATAGTTGACATATGTCATGATAGTTGACAATTCTGCGTAAGTGGGATTGACGACAGAGTAAAAATAACATTAGAGATGTGGGAATGAGAGGATGGGCAAATACAGAGATTTCGGAGTTGGAGCTGGTGAAGCAGGTTCATGGAAAGCATTCTGTTTATGTCTACCACTTTATCAAATGCAACAGTTAAAAGGAGTCTGGACTTACGCTATGCATTTCTATTTTTATCTCTCAATGCACCCCACGTTCCCTCAATAATGTTATCACTGAACAGGTTTCCTATGAGATATTAAGTTACAATATGTTTGTAAACTTGCCCCAACATTTCTTGGTGGTTAATTATCCATTATAGGCCAACAAGAATGTTCAGATCTGCTGAACCAACAACCTTCTCACTTTAAGAGGGAAGTTTGAGGAGATCGTTCATTTTCCTTTTAGGGGGCATGCTGGTGGAAAATACAACTAGGAGTTTATAACCTTCCATTCTCAAGTTTTCAGGAAGGTACAACAAAGCTGCCTGCATGTGGAAATACCAGACTACTATTTAGACCGGTCTCCGGTGTATCTTCCAAATGATTATACATACACGTACAAACATTTAATATATGGGAAAGTGCAATGCAGATAGTAAGATAACCATAAAACTCTGCCGTCCAATAAGTAATTTTATTGCCGATCCAGAGTTCCAGAACCCACAGAGAGATACAATGCAATCATCATGTTCTTTGCATACAACATCAACAAGATATGTCACCATATTAACAACACACTGACCACTACAGACACCCCTGACATACCACCATGCCATGTGCCAGGATTATCAAAATTCAAGATCCTAACACTGGGAGAACTAAAAAACCTCCTCATATCACTCAATACCAAATGATACAAGGACAACATCATCCAAACCTCCAACCTGAACAATATCAAACAAAAGGCTCTCACTCCACTCCTCCACAATATTATGGCATGTTACCGGAAACACTGAAAAAGGCCAGAACCTAACCCTGTCAAAGAAGCTCACATTTGACCTGAGTGACCTAGTAGACTACCACCTGTAGACTACCACCTGATCACCCTTCTACACTTTGTTGGCAAGATCATTGAGAAGAGTGCCACCCTACAACAAAAGGAAATGACTGTCCAACATAACCAACTCCAAGATTATTGGTCTTGTATCTCACCAAGATGCAGCACAGACACTGACACCTTCCAGGTGAGCAATGAGTAACTCCTCATTATTAACAAGGGAGACCCTCTTGATCCTGTTGAATCTCCCTGCTGAATTTGACAAATCAACCATGAAGAGCTAATTAATGCCCTGTCCTCCTGCATGCCACAGACATTTGGTGGTTTGACCCCTACCTCACCAACAGACAACAGCTCATTCAGATGGACTCCTGCAGATCCTAAAAATGCCCAGTGACCTGTGGAGTCCCACAATCTTCCACCCTTCCCCCTGTCATCTTAAACCTCTACGTGTAGCCATTGGTGTTCTTCTTGGCCAAATTCAGCATCTGGATCCACCAGTATGCTGATTAAACACAGGTATACCTGAGAAAGGTAACTGCCTATATAAAATTCACCAGTAAAAAAATGGCCTCTACCCCATCCAAGCCCGGATGCCAGGTTCCTACCTGAAACTCAACCATACCAAAACTGAGTTCATCCGCCTCATTACAGAAATGGTGCATGACAGAGGTCTCCTAGAAATGTAATGGCCCGGTCAATATTACTCAACTGTATGCAGTGATTGTAATGCATTGAAAACGAAGAATTAAATGTTAATGAATCAAAAAATAACAAAAGAAAATCAATTTAAAAATAAATGTATATATGGGGTGTGGGGTAAGGGGTTAAATGTGGTGGGGGAGAGGGGGTTTAAACAAGGGGAAACAGTGGGCTTGGGTAGCACAAATGTGATATGTGTTCATTGTTTTGGATTCATTAAAAATGCATTCTTCATTTTTTAATAAGTTATAATCACATGTAACCTAATCAACAGATATGTCATTGTTTCAATAATAGGTTGTTTTCCATTCCCTCTCGTCAGAGTTCTCCAAATGATGCCAAGTTATAAAATGGCGGATAAAGATGGATCTCAACACCTTCTCCTCCTAATTTGCCCATCCTGCAAAGTCTATTTGATTCACCCTTCTATTTATTTATTTGCATTTTTAAAGCGCACAGCTGCCCACGGGCATCGTGGCACTGTTACAAGAAGGTTTACTTAACACAGGCGAATGTCATGAAAGTCAGTGGACATGGTTACAGACATGGTTGAAGGTACGAGGTTACATGGGACAGTGAACTTTGGTACAGCAGTATACAGAAATTATTTGCATTACAGTAGAGTTCAGTTAAACAAGGTGGTTTTCAGTGCATTTCTAAAGGCACTGAGGAATGTTTCCGCTCTCAGTTTGGGTAGTAGGGAGTTCCATGCTTTTGGCACTAGGACTTCGAAGCTCGAGCCGCCAGCTTTAACTCTGTTGAAGTTAGGGACTAAGAGTTGGTTCGCGTACAGGTCCCTTTTGGGCCTGATTGTTTGGACTGGTTGTATCCGATCAGTAAGGTAGCCAGGGGCAGATTGGGATATGCATCTGTGGGTAATGGTTAGGGTCTTGAACTGGATGCGCTCTTTGACTGGGAGCCAGTGGCCATTTTGTCTTGCTAGGAGATGTGTTCCCTCTTGGGAATATTGAGGGCAGCTCTCAAGGTGTTGTTCTGTGTGATTTGGAGTCTATTAATGTTTTTAGCAGAGGTGCCTAATAGGAGGACGTTGCAGTAGTCCAAGTTGGCAACTATGGTGGCCATGGCTATGTTGAGGCCGTTTGTAGTGGATAGGTGAGGTTTTACTGCATTAATTATTTTGGTTGTTAAGGCTGCTGAGGATGAGATGTAACTGACATGTCTATCCATGGAAAGGGTTGAATCTAGATAGACTCCCAAAGTTTTTACAGCAGAGGCGAATGAGATGACCGAGTTCCCAATTAGGAAGGTGCTATATTTTCCGTCAAGTTTGCTAAGGGATTCTTTGGGGCCCACCAATAGGATCTATGTCTTGTCTCCATTGAGACAGAGGCCATTGGCTACCATCCAGGCCTGGATGATGGCATATGTGTGTTGTAGGGCGTTTAGGTCTTGGTTGTAATCACCAGTTAGAGGGAGAAGAATTTGAGTGTCGTCAGCATAATTGGTGAACGTTATGCCGAATTCTTCTAAGTCGTTGAATAGAGCGAGTGTGAACAGGTTATATAGTGTAGGGGAGGTGCAGGAACCTTGTGGTACTCTGCAGTTGATGGGGGAGGGGGTGGCTGATGCTTGGTCTGAGTAGACTCGCATAGCTCTGCCCTACAGGAAGGATGAGATCCAAGTTGTGGCTTCAGTAGAGAAGTGAGCTGTATTGGTGAGGTGTGTCTTTAGAGTTTTGTGGTCGACTAGGTCAAACGCAGCCAACAGGTCAAAGAGTAAGAGGATGGCACATTTGCCTTTACACATATTTTTTAGGAGTTGGTTTTTTTAGGTCGAGTAGCACAGACTCTGTGCTGTGGTGTGGGCGAAAACCGGACTGTCTCTTGCCTAGGATGTTATGAGATTCGAGGTAGGCTTGTATCTGTGGATTTGCAGCCTTATCTAGGATTTGCAACAGAAATGGCACTGTTGTAATGGGCCTGTAGTTATTAGGGTTGTCTGAATCTAGTGTGGGCTCCTTCAAAGCACATATCGCGAGGAAGAACCAAACTGTATGATACCAGCCCTACCTACAGCACAAAATAAAACCCTGAATCCTCGCCCCAGACTTCAGATCTGATATCCAGGCCCTGGTGTTCACAAATCTGGAGGCTAGCAACACCCTCCTGGCAGGTGTCCTGAGCACAATTCTGGGCCCTCTGAAAGCTCCCCAGCATAAATCTGAATGCCTCATCACAAGACTGAAGAATTCCAACCGCATGTCCGCCACTCTGAATTAACTGAACTCTTTTGCTTTACAAGCTTGCAGCTCCTTCACAACAGCCTACATCTGCTACAATGCTCTAACGTCCAATGCATCTTTATTCAAAGCTGAATTGATCACCATCTCAGGAGGACAGTTCAACACCAGGATCTATCACCTGCTAGGTATCCAGGAAGTGCAAGAAGGAGAAGCCCAGAAAACAGCGTTATCTTGCTATGCTTCTATGCTCTGGTGCAACATTTCCTGCTAACATCAGGCTGGCTCCCTCTCTCATGTGAGTCAGCGAAGATCTGAAGACCCTGCTCTTCAAGGAACTCTTTACTGGCAAGCACAATCGCACACCCTAATTGTACAGCTCCCGATTGCTAGCTACCCAGGTTTGTGCCTTATAAATCAACTGTATACAACATTCTATATACATATGTCCATGTGTTTATCCGCTCACCAAGACACCAAACCACTAAATCGTACATAAAGACTTTCACTGACCTGCCCTGCAGATATTCCCTCCACCATCTACCAGCCCCTCCATGTATTCACCTACTTACGGAATCATGCAGTCACTGACACATCCATCAGTACTATTGAATTATTCTTAGTATTCTTATTAGGATCATGTTTTTTTTATGATAGTCAAAATTCAACAAAAGTAAGGGTAACAATATTGAAATACAAAAATCTAAAAACAAATAGGAGCTACAGAGAGTGGATATGCATCCACACACGCAAAACTTTAAATATGTGCCCAGTATATTTCCATTTAAATGCACTATGCCATGGAAAGAGAAAGGCTGAGAAGGAAATATATTTTGGCACATTTTTAAAGTGTCTGGCTCCTGACTTGATAACCTCTGCACTTCTGTGTTTTCCCTGACATGGCTGAGGGCTGAGGTTCCAGTTGGACCAGAACATGCTCTGGATAAATTACAGTCAAACCTTCTTGATTAAGCACTGAGTTGGATAGGGTATGCCTTTTGAGGCTAGAATTAGAAAACAGTTTGTACTACAGAAACATTTCAAGACAATGGTCTTGATCTGAGGCAATGCTGCTCCTTGGCTGCTATTCAGATGCTATCACTCTGCTTAGAAATATAAGAGTTTGGCGGTATACGGTAAAAGTGGCAATAACGGAATTACTGACACTTTTAACAAACCGGCAAATAAGAGTTTATTACCAATTCACCAGTGGTATTAGCACCAGTGGAATTACTGCCATTGGAATTATGGCCAACATCAGGCAGCTTTGGCATTGCCACTAATTCTACTGGTGGAATTACCGCCATATTACAAACAGAATTTCTAACACATCAGAAGTTGAAATACTGCCAAAAAACCACAGAAAATCGGTGATAAATCTGCCAAAAACAAAGTACATTTACCTCTGACTAAAATGTGGAGGTAAAGGCATACAGGTGATGGAAAACAAGTCACAGGTGCACCCAATCCACTCTGAAAGACTGCAAAGGCCTACACCTGACCCGAATATAGTTTCAGGATGCTGATATCATCCATCTCTAACTGGAACATGCAAGTCTGTGCCACATTTTCTTGCCTGTAACATCTTGCAGCTCACTGTGGGCATGCTGCATGGCATGTTCCAGCCCAATAGTACATGTGCGCCTGGGCAGGTACTGGAGACATTCCTGTGCCATACATCCAGGCTCATTTCTCTGCCCACCACCCTGCCACAAATAAATGCCACATAGAAATGTGTCAATGCAGGAGCCCACATGTGAAACATGATTGCCGCACTTGACTGCACCCATGTGGCGCAGTTTGCCTCTCAGGCATCAGAAGAGGCCTACCACGTCAGGAAACAGTTTCACACCATGAATAAGACCACACTACTGCACATACTTCCCTGGATCGACCCACAATGACATGGTCCTCCATAAGAAAACCCTGCCTGCACATATTGACAGCCACAGAGGGAAACAGACATGGATGCTGGGTGAGTACATGTGCCATCACACATTGCAATCTCGCATCACCAGTTGTGTGCCATGTGAAGGGTGAGTGGAACAGCACTACTACTGATCAATGCATGCCCTGTCAAAGCCGCGTAGATACAGGTTCTGCCCCCTGAAGCCACATATGACTCCCACCAACCCACAGGACTAGGCCCAGCAGGACTATGCAGTACCATGATAGCAATGCATAATGCCCCAACATGTAACTCCTGCACGAACAGAATAATAGAGATTCCAGAATGCATAGGACCCACATACTTACACAGTCAATTCAATACACCAACGATGTACAATTACAAAGCAACAGTGCCAGATACTGATGGCATGTACACTGCAAACCACGTGAATCCATGGTGGCAGGAATGAAGAAACCACAAACATGCACAAGTACAACAAATAAACCAGTAGGGCAGTACTGGACTGCACTGCTCACCACATGCTCAACACACACAATATGCACATTTGAAATCTCATCACAGGCCATGCCTGGCACAACTTGTACAGTGTATATCTAAGTGACAATGCACATTTACCCCCATAGAATTTCACACATCATTGCATTATTGCTAATGTAAATAATGTTGCACAAATGCTACGTAACCCCCTCAAGAGAGAGTCCTTCAAAAAGACATGTGGCATGATATGCTTTCTAAATGTACTGTGACCAACATTTGTGTACAATGATCTTGCATGTGAACCTTGCCTCCATGTCTGATGACACCTGTCCAATCCCGATATGCCACAGGGGGTGGCCTACAAGGAGGCACAGGTCTGGACCAGGTTCTACATTGATTGGACCTTTGAAAAGCTGAAAGCAGGTTTCTGACCGCACTGCAGTGTCCCTGATGTAGAGGCCAGAGGAGGTAGCTGAGATATCTGTAGCTTATTCCATGCTGTACAACATCTGCATCAAACGAAATGTCCCCTTTGCCGCTGACCTGGACATGCCACCCCCAGCAGACAATAGTGTAATAATAAAATAATAATAATAATTAGGCATTTATATAGTGCTATGAACCCTCAGGTATCTGAGGGCTGCTGATTATTACCCACAGTGTGTGGTGCTCATTTATCAACCTCGGAAGGATGAAAGGCTGAGTTTGGCCCCGTCGGGATTCGAACCTGCGTTAACAGGCTCTGCACGGATGTCAAAGCGAGCGCTCTACTCGCTGTGCCACTTGACCGGTGATAAGTATTGTCCGCAGATGCAGTGCTGCCACACATTAAGCAAAAGGAAGCCAGGGATGGATGTCTGCTGTGGCTGAAACCAATATAACTTTTTTCAGACAGACATTACTTTTCACATACATCACATTTAAGTGGATATCCACATTTTGAAGTAATTACAGTGACACAAAAAGTAATGTCCTCACATTTCTTCCAGTGAACATATATTTTTAATGTTCAACTGTGGTGAGATCCCATCCCCAATATCTCTCGCCACCCACCTCCCCAAACCCCATGATCCCTTGCAACTTTCCTCTCCAATACTCATAATCCATTGCCAGCTACCTCCCTTGTGCCCAGTGAAACAGTATCATTTCAATTCATGTCCTGTGTGTGTCCTTTTGTCCTTGCCAGCCTGCTCAGGCACGGAATGGGCTAGATTTCCCAATGAGCGTCACCTTGTTGTCGCAGTCAATGAAAGGTCTGTGGGGGTGTCAGAGGTGGAAGACTCAGATTCCTGGCTCCAGATGTGTTGCATTGTGTGGAGCCTGCTTGCATGCATGGATTTGGCAAATCCTGAAATGCCCTCATTGTGCTCCCTCATCCTCTAACCCACTGATGTGATGGCAGCAGTTGCCAGGAGCAGCTGCCGGAAGTGCCAGTTCAAGGACCTGTCAATCGTTCTGGATGCTCTCTGGACATTGTTGCTGATGGCCTTCAGGTGCTCCAAAAAGTTCTCTATTATGAGCTGGTGCTGCCCCCTGGCATCCAAGCATGCCAAGATTGCAACAATTCTGTGTTGTGGCACAGGCTGTTGGCTTTTAAGAGGGTCAGGGCTGAATCAGGGCAACCTAAAGCATGTTTAATCCTCCTCATCATCTGGGGTACTGTTAGGCAGAAACCTGTGCAGTTCCCTCTGGGACCACTACAAAAGATTTAGGACTACAGGTGTTTGGCAGTAAACCCACTTGGTAGCAGTCTGTACCACACAGATTCACTTGGTAGCTGTGGCTGAGCAGTCAGACTTCCCTCAAGAAGAGTTAGGCAGTATGTGGAGTATACAATATAGGGCAATCTACACAGGAGAACAAGCAAACACGGAACAAGGCTTCGGTGTAAAGATATAAAGGTATTTATTTATAACAAAACATCTATGGAAAACACTCTGGCACTAATACAGCAAAATAACTTCAATCACAAATTACTATATGAAGAAATAGATCAATCCCCCTAACAATATTTCGACAAGTCTAGGTTCACCAGCATCACTTATTTGCAGACAGAGGTGTATGTGTTACCCTAGATGGCACTCTAGTATTCGTTAGGATGGGAGAGAAAAAAAATAAGGCAGGTTATGAAATCAACTCGGTACCAATACTTTTCGGACAAATGCAAGGCAAGTAAGGCAGGGTCTACTGCAGATCACAAAGTTCAGAGGCCAGGCCCACTCGGAGAGAGGCAAGGCGATATGTCCCAAAAAGTGTCTCAGTGGAAATGCGCTTCGAGTCTTTATCGCAAAATTGTTATGGAAAGATTGGACCAGTTCAGAACAACACGTTAAAGAAAGCTTGGAGGCGACCCAAGGGAAAGGCGAGGATTAAGACACCTCACTCGATCCGGCAGGAAAGGAAGCTATGCGGACACGGTACCTTGTTTGTGGAGAGACAGCTCCGGCGGGAGCAGTTGTTCCTGGTGGTGGATGCACGTCGGGTCTTTGCCAAGAGTAGAGAGGATCTCGTCGTCAAAGAAAAGTGAAGTCCGGTGCACCACCAGGGAAGAGACGAGCCGCTGAGTCCTCCGTCACAAGGCACCACCTTTTGGTAGCGGTACAGGGGTAGTGGCTATCTGGTTGCTGCTGTGCTCTGCACGGGCAATTCGACCACTGCGTCCTGGGCGAAGAAAAAGCAAAGGTGACTGGTTGTTCCCACCAGTCAGGGGAAGAGACTCTCCGGCAGGGAGATCTCTGTCCTCGGGAAGTGGTGAGTCGGTTCAGCAGGGCTCCACCGGAAGTGTCGTCCTTGCAGGTCGGCTCAGCTTTACCCTCCTCGGATTCTTAGGTCCTGTGGCGACTTCTGAAGATCCAGTCCCAAAAGCCCTGCTTTTATGCAGAAAACCCCCATTCATTCAGCCTAGCTGTCACTCAAAACACGCTAAGTGGTGAGCGGGGTGGCTCACCACTAGTGCCAATCACACCAGAGTGCGACCGGAGTTGGCAAGGCAACTCGGTCCAGGGTGTCTAAACCCCCTTCTCACACCCCTGTGGTAACCCAGACAGAATGGCACCACTTTGGAGGGTCTCTGTACAGAAGCCTGCCAAAAGTGGAACAAAGGGCTCAACCTTTGGTTTAGGAGTCACAGAGACGAACACAGACGCCATTTTAAAACCTGAGTTCTGGCAGAAAATACCATCCGATAGACTTATTTAAGATAAGTAAACCGGTGGTATGTTAGAGATTAACAAGGAAAAGTATCAATCTCCAACAATGGGAAGAATCCCATAGGGTTATATTCGGGGTCGAACATAACAAGTAGTTTTCACTGCCACTAGCCAAAACTCGACGAGGGGGGACGGGACAGTGCCCCCTCGAATAACAGACCCAGGAGTAATCGAATTACCCCTACTAGTACGTCCACAATAGGATGGTTTGTACTAGTTCTGTTAGTAAATTTAGGTCTAGTAAAGCCAATGGTGATTTTACATGCCCGGGGAGACAGTAGTCAGTCCCCGGGTATGGAGTCTATGATGGAGGTCCGCTAGGACGCCCCAGTGTTACGGCACAGAGGGTGCAGTGTAACACACATAGCAAAACATATGAGACCCTATGGAGTAAAAGTCCCAATAGCCCATAGAACACATTGACATTCAAAAGGAATTACACACATTCATGTCTAAGAGTGGGAGAAAAAGAGTCTCACTCTTGGCAGGAGGGAAAAAAACAAACTCCAGAAATCCAGCAAAGCTGCTGGGGGACTCACTAGGTTAGGAAATTCAGCCTAAACAGAGAATTCTCCCTAACAGGTACCATCTGTCCCTGTGCCTGCATCAGCCTGGGGCTGGTAATGACTATCTGACACAGGTGACCAGGGGGTCGCATGAGGCAGATGGTTAGGTGCACATGTGAGATCGCCACCGCGTTACTTTTGGGGATCACCACATGGGCTGACTTTGGTGTGGCATTCGCATCTGCTGGGGTAGCTGCACCTGCAGCAGCATGTGCAGTGTATCCCGTGTCATCAGAAGAGCTGGTTGAGGGGCCACTAGCTGTCTCAGCACTTTGCATGGATGACTTGGGGCTGGTGTCATGTGGTCTTTGTGCCTCCCCTCTTCTCTGCCACTGCATACTCCCATGGCTGCCCTGTACAGGGCTGGAGGTAGATGCACTGCCATTGGTGGAAGTCTCCTGGCAGTGGAGGGCCCCAAGTCTTCAGCCTGAGTTGACTGTGAACCTGTTGACTGGATAATTACTAGTAAGTGGACTAGCGACACACTACAAATTTTGTATGATGGGAAGGGTCAGTTTCAGCTAATGCAAGGAGAGAGAAATGTCTTCTGAGGGTGTACATGGTATATGCATTGGCACAGTGCCTGTTGGCCTGCCATTATGGCATGTTGTTGTAGAGGTGCATGGGGATTCACTTAGCAATACGGACATTCGCAAAACACACATGAGGTCTTCACATGCACATTTCCCCTATTGTGCATTTACATTACACCAGTATCCCACCTTTTCTGGCACATACATGTAGTACCTGTGCCTTTGTACAGCTTGCCATGTGGTTGCCCATTCCCCTGACCATTGTGCTAATTTCTTTTTGAGGAAGCACGATTTCTGCCAGTGCATTCACATGGCAGTGGAAACTAAAAGACACACTGGCATCCCCCAGGATGCTCGCTCTACCTTCACTGATACCAATCCCCTCAATTCTTTCCATTTGAAGGTTGGAGCTGGCCTTTTCCTCCCATGGAGGCAGCCCAACGGGTTCCACAGTGCTACCACATATGACTGAAGTTTCTTGCCTGTGCCTGGCGATGAGGCTGCAGATCCTGGCCTTGAGGTCATTCCAACTCTTGTGGCAGTCTTCGCTGTCCTGTGGTGCAATGCCCACTGCCTCAATCTTGTCTCATATGGTCACCCATATGGTGGCTTTCTTCTGGCCAGAGCTCCTCAGCTGCCTGCTACCATACAGCTTGTCTGTATGTGCTACTACCTCATCCACCAGCACCTTCAGTTCACCTTCACTGTACTTGTGCTACCTCAGCCTCATATCTGCCACCCTGGCTTTATCCTTTTCCTGAAACATGTTTCTGGAAACTCTTCTCTCCGGATGGCAGGAAATGGGAGATTCTGAGTGGATTAGATTTTTAAGGATGCACTCCGGCAGGCTTACCATTCCGGTGATAATGCTATTTCCACCGGTGGTAATTCCGCCAGCAGAATTAGCACCAAATGCACCTACGGTAATGGTAATTCTGCCGATTTTGGGTGGTATTTTTATTTATGTTATTTAGTAAATATACTCACAGCTGTCAAGGCTTTGTATATTGTTATATATCACATCACTCGATGCATGCCCACTGATGCGTGCAGCCACTGCTATTTATAGTGCTTCCAATTTTTGCAGATGTGGGGGCAACACAGTAGTTCAATACAAAAGTCCAATCAATGTTCAGAGTCCAATGTTTCCAACAGTCCAACGCTTCCACAATTCAAGGATAACTTGCCAGCTAACAGCACTCACCAAGCACTCACACGGGCAGTATTATTTTCCATCCATCACTGATATTTGACAGAAATTCCACCGATGGTATTACCCTCACCATCAAAGGTGTGTGCATGCTTCTGACAACTTGTGATACAGTGGTATTTCCACGGGACACCACAGCGGTAACAGTAATTCCAATTACCACTGAATTACAGCCACACTCATAATGAGACGCAAAGTGTCTTGGTCAATTTTTCTTCACAGATATGCCTTTGTTTCATTAGTAGGTTTTGTTTCAGTCTCATCAGAGTTCTCAGAGTCCTCTTTCTGGCTGGATGTAGGTTTCTGCAGATCATCATTAAACAAACCCATATTTTCTCTCGTGTCAATTCACAATTGAATATACTGTTGTTTCCCCCATTCTTTCGGGTACACAATCATACAGCACCAAGGTAATATTAAGCCATTCAAGGTCACCCACAATTGTTACTCTTCTTTCATTTTGCTATTTTGTTTTACTTGAAATCATCTGCTATGAGAAATGCAATGCCTAGGCCTTTGCCCACATGGTATCATTCGCTGATTAATCACAACCACGACCTGACCTATCTAAACATATCTATCTATCATGGTTATATTGAGGCTGTATTTCTTCTTCATCATAGACACACAACAGAGTGTTTGCAGTTCCTTCAATCGTTGAACATAAAACATAGAACAACAGGAGAGAATTTCAGCTCCTCTTTGGACCTCCATAGGAACATTGTACACATATAGATTTGAGTGTTCAGCTTCCTTCATACAAGTCAACATCATAAGTGGTTGTGCCTCAATTGTTTTGTATTCCAGAGTTCTAGCAATGTTCTTTATAATATATTTGCTTTTGTATTCCTAAGGCTATGATTTCGTAGGAATGAGGGAGTCAGCGCCCAATGTTGCTTATGAAGAAGCTACCGTATGTGATGGCTTGTACAGTTTCCAGCAAGTTATGCATGTAAAATGTAGGTTAATTCTCCTTTATAAGCTTTGATTTAAAGACCATCACCTCGGATTTAAATGTACTGATTATCAGTTAGGTTGCATTTCTAGTTTCCTTGGTAGTTTGCTGGAGTGTGCTCAGGCCAAGGGAATTCTTGTCAGCAAGACAGAGCCATACGCATACAAAATAATACGAATCTTTATACCAACCATTCACAGGACACCATATAATACCCCTGTCAATACAGTAGTGTATTGAATGAAGTGTAAAAGAGCAGGTGGAGTTGTCTGCTCACACCCCTTCTCACCTGCATTACTCATCGCATGCATTCATCTAGCCCTGTTGAATTTCAGCTGAAGTGTTCAAATATTGCTGCAGGGTTGTTGATATCAGCAGCGGATCTAAATTCCTATGTTTTAACTTATTCCAGAGTTCCAAACTGACAGCAGTCTTGAATATCTGTTTGAAGTGAAAATAAAAACTTGTGCATGGAAGATCGAATAACTGCATTAGATAATATAATGTGAAGATGTGTGTGCCTTCCCTTGCAGAAGCACATTTGGACAGTAGAGTATATTATTCTGTTCTCCCTTTTTAGTTCAGGCTATTAAGTAGTGCCAACGATAAAGGTATCCTGTTGTTTCCACAAAGTAAATTACTTTGTGGTAACTTACTTCGTGGAAATTATTTCGAAATTACTTCAAACTGCATATATGTTTTTGGGTTAAGGGATGAATTGGGGCTGGGGAGGGGTTTGTGGTAACAGTGTTATTGACGGGGAAGCGGGATTTGGGGGACTCACCCATTAAAGAAATTAATTTTGAAGTAAAATGTCAAAGTAATTTCCACAAACTACTAATAAGTAATTTACTTTGCGGAAATGACATGGAACCACATTAAGATGAATATATTGTACTGCACTACAGAGAGAAGGAAGATGGGCTGGGAGGATGGTCACACAGCTTGTGTGTGATGTTTGGTTAGTTAATGTTAATCCTTATGGCCATTCCTACCTACTGCCTTCCCCTCCTTGCCCAAAACATATCCTGCAGGGATGTGTTTGTGTTATTTATATAGCAGTAGCATCACCTGCATGCCAAATACGGCCTTCTGTGTTAATTGTGGGGGGATCTTCTGAGAGTTAATGATGTAATTGAAGCTCTAAAAGTGCTACTGGTGTAACAAAAATTATTTAATCAAGTGTCCCTTCAGCTACTTGATTTATAGGCTGCATGGCTGTCGTAGAATCTCCTCATTACACTGAATTCTTGCTAAAAGAGGCAGTGGCAAATCAACAGTTATCCAAGTTGTTGCTTGTTTATAGATATTAGATGGGTATTTGGCACACACTGCTGTCACATGGAAAGATACTCATGACATGTTGCAACTGTTCCCATATTAGAGCCAGCTAGTACCATCATGGCAGTGACTGGGATATGCCTATTACATATTAGACATATGCATATACCATTCCTGCACGTACCTACACATAAGCTAAAACTGTTGGCCTTGCCAATACATGTTCTACATAAGCATGCATGTACCTCTCGACCAGTATTTCACGATTTTCACTCCCTTATAGATACCAGAAATAATGTATGCATAAGAGGTTCGCCAGTCCAGCCAGTTCCTTGACGACTTCCAGCATGATCATGTTTTGGACATGGCAGAAATTGAATTATGATTTATGTCATTCTAATTCACACTCCATACATTGCAGATAAAATGCAGCATGGCAATGAAGTGATGGTGGAAGTACAATACATTAACAGGGTCAAAGGTTCTTCTAGTCTTTCTATGCTTATTCTCTCTTTAGTTTGGTTTGCAGTGCGAAAGAAGTTGTGCAAGTCATCCCATGCATACCCTGCAAAATTAAAGTAACAAATCATGTGGGTGCACCTAAGTTCCTCAGCATACAGCCTACATCTGTGTTAAGTTAGAACCGGTATTATTTTGTACCACGCATGTTTGCCAAGAGATTTGTAATACTTGACTGCAAAACTTCATCTTTGTCTTCTATTTTTTTAAGCAGTTGTATAGCAGATATGTTTGAAAAGTTAGAGCCTGCTTTTAATGTGTGTGCAACTCCACAACATAGAGTTGCTAGTTAACTTTCAAAGAGGAGGTAAAAAATGTATTTGACATTTTGTCTGAATCTGGGGTCTTCAGAATATATTCTTAAAGAGCGATATTGTGATGCACTAATTTGTGCGGACCTTTCACCATATTTTCCTCTTTTTCCTGTATGCTCATTTGGGACCCTTTGGCTTGATGCATTTGATACGTTTCTAGTGCATCATCAATCGTGTCTTTTGAGTGCAGTGGGTGAATTGTTTACTGGTCTAAAATGTTGGCTGAAGTAACAGGATCTACACGTTCAAATTGGCCAGTTGCTGGTGAGTCTTGAATAATTTGGCTTACATTATCCTCTGTTTATATATTTGTAGTATTCATTGTTTTCTTTGAGATATTGTAGGGCTTGTCTAACTTTGTTTAAGTCAACTAGTTTTTCCAATTGTTTTTGTCTTTTGTTGGAACACCATTAACTAGTACAAACAAAGATTGATCTATTAGCTGTTGTACTCCTAGAGTTTGTACATTTTCTTTTGAATCTAATGGCACATATACTACTTTGAACTTGGGGACCATCCCCTACTCTGTGGGAAAATTATCAAATATAACACAAAAGGTTGTCCAGGCAGGTAAGTTTTTTTAAAATTCTGAAACGTAATTGCTGTTATTTCAACAGTGTGAAAAGTTAGGGTGTACTCTGAATGTAATGCCTATCTAACAATAACCTGTAGCCTAAAAGTTTGTAGTAATATGAAACCAAATGAAACTAAATGAAAGCTCTTTACTTTGTTTCACCATGCAACAAAAGGTATTATGCATTTGGTTAGGAATACATAAAAATACTAAAACAAAAAAGAAAGAAAATACAGAAATCAAGAAATGAATATACAGAAAATATAGTGTATGCTGATGCAATTGCCATCAACCATATCTTTCCTTTCCAGGAGGTTGGAAAAAGAGCATACTCCATGCCTTCCCACTCATAAAACCTTAGTAAAAAAATGTGCACAGACTAGAGACGTAATCTTAACTCCAGTCAAGTTTAGTTACATGTTGGACTACCTCTCTGTCTAACTATTTGCAAAGTACTATGATTTGGAAAATCTGCCCAAACAGTGATTAATGGGCTCAGCGTTCTACATAAGCCTCAAGCTCTGGATATACAGATTGAGTAGTCAATTGACTGTATGTCTCTGCTATTCACAACAGTTTGCTATATTTCAGCAGTATTCAGCAAGTTGTTCCACCTTCCTCAGGGCCAAAAAACAATTAAGGAGAGTGACTCTTTAGAGAAAAATAAAAATCACTCATGTCATTTGGGGGCTCATATAGAACTCATCCATGGATTTGAAAGTGACCCATGGAAAGGTTATATGGCACTCTCCGTAGAGTGAAATTCTGATAAAAAATATATTTGGGAATAATTATCACTAGTTTATAAACATACAGACTAGTACCAATTAACACACAAAAAGTGCTTGTAAAGCAACTAATATAGAAGGGAGAGACAAAAAAGCACACCCTTGAGGGATGTGTGAAAAATCTCTGTTGCCATGGGTAGAGGTGTGCGATCTATGTGAGGGGTGGTAAAGCTGATGTCCTAATTATTGCACTTACCATCTGTGGGTAAATCATATTTGGTGATAATGATGTTTGGTGTGCAAGCTAGAGAAATCTGCTTGGTGCCGAGTGGTTGAAGGCTGCATGCAGGATGCTCTTCAGCTATACAATTGGCAGGGGCCATCTTTTGAGGGGGACAAAAGAAAAGAAAAGAATTACACATTATTGAAGCAGGAGACTTACAATGGTTCATGCTCAAACTTGTATCCAAATGCAAATCTGCATGTGGAACAGGGCAGCAACACATATGCTCACTGAAGATGTTATTACCTATGTCTTGTTAGACTGGTAGTCCCCTCATATACATTTCAGTCAAGCTTTCTGGAGGCACTCACTCAGATATAGTAAAATGGAGCACACACATCTCATACTTGCAAATGGGGATTAAACCTGCCAGTATCGACACATCAAAATGTGTACAGTCAATTGAGAAGCTTAGAGAGTTGTCCTAAGCTTATAGGCATGGGTGGGTAATGATACATGAATTCTCACAAGCTTTTAGACATGGGTGTGTAACATGCAGTGAAAGATACACCCAGTAACCTTTATCCACCAGACAAGCTTAAACATTGATGGAGAGATGGAGCATACAGTAGTAGCTCTACAATGAGGGTGTCCCTTGTCATAAGATTGCACAGTGTAGAATGGGCTGTTGCTAGTGTAGAAGATAGGTACAGTAATTACCTATGGGGATAACAACTGCCTAGTGAATACCAGTCGCCCAGCTGTGTGGGAGGCCCTGAATCAGTGGTACAGATTGAAGTTCACCTTACCTGTACAGCAGCGTCCATGGGCCGATGAGTGCCTCTGTGGGACTTACCTTCTGTGCCGGGTTAGTCGGTATTGAATGTAGACATGGACTGTTTGTCATGTGTTAAGGAAGCATTTTCTTACTTGGGAAATGGGCTGTAAAAACCGGTGGACATCTTTCAGCTTGGTTCTCATATGCAGTATGTGAACCTGAAGGAAAAGGAGCATAATAGAATATATGCTGCATGGTGTGCAATGTAAACACGAGATAAGTGCTCATGTGTAAGGAGACAGTATGTTTCCCGGAAAAGTGTACAGGACTAGCAACCTTCTATGAACGTTTCACCTTGTATATGTAGTAGTGAACCTAATTGTTGGAGAACACAACATTCTATGAAAGATTTGCCTTGTATAAATATACTACTTTCACTTGGATGCCCTTTAGTAACTCGGATGGAGGTAAGTTAGCTAATTTCGGTTGAAGGTGTATTATAGTTTGAAATGGGTGTACAGTTTGTATTATAATGCTCTCATACAAGTTAAGCTGTTGGACAGCTTTCAGTAGTGGCAACATTATTTCTAACATTATTAATAACATATGATGGAATTTGGTTATTGTCAAGCTTTGTGTTGCAGTACCGGCAAACTGTTGAGTGGTCTGTTATTTTATATTTAGTTTCTGCTGTCAGATATAAAGCTAATTGGAACCATTGGGATTGTTAATTGTCTTCTATTTTCTAGGCTAGACCTACTATTTGTGTGCTCTTTTATAAAACGTTCTGCAACAACAGACACATATTTGGTCTGGTATTTCAGTAGATGTGTTTTGTAACTAAGCTATTTCTTTTTTCCATGTCATAATTAGGGTGTTGGTGTTTGTGAGGTTTTGTTTACTGTTCTCTAAAGTTACAGAATGTACTAAATTCCAAAGTATTCACCTTATATATGCTCTATTTCTTGAAGTAATTCTTTGGCTGTTCAATGTACGAGAATGTTAATAAAATGTTGCAATTCTACAATGGGACTTTTTGCATAGTATAGTCGATGCAAAAGATTTGATATAGTAGAATAGTGTGTCGCTAACATTTTGATGTGGTGGAAAGCCCTTTTGCAAGAGAGTCCTAAAACAAAGTCAAATGAATGTCGTTGCAAATCAGTATGGCTGCGCACTGTACAGGAGTCTATGGTTTGTAAAGTTTTCATTTAACTTTCGTCTTTTGGTTTCACATACTGATTGAGGAATTGTTGTAAAGATTTGAAGGATTGTTGGCATACACTTCACATTGTATTGCATGTCCATTTATACACTGGATGGATTGTTTGGGTGAAAGGAGAATTTGGTTCAAAGTTTGTAGGTGACTTTTATTCTACTAGGGTTTCTTTTGCCATAATGGTGTGTCCCTTCATTCGATACCCTCAACCATTATTGCCTATGGCAATTGTTTTTTTGTTGTTCTTGTTTATAAGCTTCTTCATTGAAGTATGGTTCTGTGCTGCTTGTATAAACCTATTCACTGTCACAGAAGTTTGAAAGGGTCTCTATATTGACACTGTTCATGTTTAGAAATATGTTTTGTAAGATATTGATTAATTTAGTTAGTGGTTTCATTCTCTTTAAAATCAATATAAATAATATTCTCTTTACTAGAAAAGTGCTGTCAACTAGAACTTGCAGGTTTAGTCTCCTACAGTCGTTTTTAAGGGTAGATCATGACATTTCAGATGTTTCTATAAGATTGTTAAGAATTATATGGTGGAACATTTTCTGTAACATCATTTTTTTGTATTGCTTTACTGTCACTATGTTAACACTGGTAAGGTTGAGGTTTCTTAGTAGTTCTGCTTTTCTTTGCACACCATTATTTACTTTTAGTTTTTTAAAGTGGACCTTTCCTTTTTTAGTTGTGGCTGGTTTAATTTTGTTGAGTTAAAGTACTAGCACTTTTTTTAATGTTTTCTTTAAATTGTTGTAAGGTGGATGACCATCGTTTTAGTTGCATCTGCTCTATTTTTTGTTTCATTTCTACAGAGTTGCTTTTTAGTGTGCATTTTGTTGGGTCTGTTGGGAAAAGAAAATGTATATGCATGTATGGTGTATGGGTTTGTTTTGTGATTGTAGAGATGAATAGAGTGCTGTTTGATTGTGAGGTGGTATATTAGGTGTGGTTGGGAAGGTTGTGAAAGTAAGAGTCTGTAGAGATGTGATGATGTTGGGATAGTGAGTAAGGGAGCGGTGATGTGATGGAATGTGTAGGGTGATTGTGCTGTTTCGAGCAACATAGTGGGTGTTCAAATGGTGGTATGTAGATGGGAATAGTAAGATGTCAATGGTGGAATATAATGTGCTAGAGTGAAATAAATGTTGTTTTGAAAAGAGTGGTATGGGGTAATATATAGTATAACGGTGCTGCTGTAATTACATACATATACATGGCACATTAATGTACTTACTTTGTTGGATGCGAATGGTATACATTTTTCTGGTGTTTTCTTCCCTAATATTATTCTTTCCTGTAAATGTAAAAGAAAATTAGTGGGGATATGTGGTAACAGCGAAGTACTTTTTGTAAGCAAGGTTCATATTTATGAAGGTAGGAGAAGTGGTGGGGAAAAACATTTACTGGGCGATTCATGGAATTAATGTGCGCTGATTTTTTCGGCAAATCGCAGTGCAAGTGCGAAAATCGCAGTGAAACCCGCGCACAGCGATTCATGGAAGTCCGAGTGCGTGTAAATCCCTGGATGTGCGCTAAAATTCTGTGTGGCGCACGCTGGCGCACACGTCTCCAGACAGCGTGCGCTAAGCGCACAACGAAAGTGCTCATAGCGCAGCGCACACAACAAAAGTAGGCAGAACAGTGGGCGTAACACGCGGAATGGGGAACAATGTGTGAAAATGTGGGCGTCACGGGAGAAGTACAGGAGGCAAATGCGCTGAACGCCCACACGCGCATCTATAACACGTATTCATGGAATCGAACAGGGCTAATGCATGCGCCAAAAAAGACGCGCTAATCCAGAAACACATACGCCAGCAGGAAGCAGGCGTACGTGGACCCGCGCAGCATGAAAGTGCGCGCAAACAACAAACAAGCTCAGCCGCCAAGATGAATATACCATTCCTAGCAGCAGTGGTCGTGGGATAGTGCCTACCCTCTGAGCACCCACATGATGACGCCAATTCGGAACCCCACCACTCCACCCGGGGTAAGATACGACAAAGCCCATATTCCAACCCAGGGCATAGTGGAGCACACATTCGGAGTGCTCAAGTCACGCTTTCGCTCCCTTGACCGCTCTGGTGGGCAGCTGTTATACGCTCCCCCAGCAGTGTGCAGGATCATAGTGACAGCATGTGTCCTGCACAACTATGCAACATGCCAGGGCCTGCCGGTGGACATGGTGGTGCTCCCACATCCCCAACCACATGCACGCCCGCTGCGCATGGGAGGGGAAAGAGCACATGGTGAGGCAGCCCGTACGCAGCTGGTGGCTAATTACTTCACCTAAAATCACACCCCTGTGGAGTGCACACAGCCCTGGCATATACCAGGAGACAATCAATGATGATGACATAAAGGACACTCAACTGTCACAACCATACCATCCTGAGATTGGTCACCTGGAAGTTTTACATTGTGTGCATCCCTACCTACCCAAACACCACGAATGCTGTGTCATCAAAAGACATACATCTATGCTGCGAAATTCAGTACCCCCTTGATAAATACAACATGAGAACAGCGCCATGTCACCCAACCCATCCCCAGTTCCACCACCAAACACACCATGTCATGCAATGTGAAAGCAAACAAAGTAATGCACAAGACCTGACACAAGTGTCACAAAGTACACTGTCCCTAATGGAAACTACCCACACACAATATGCTCCCAGTAATGTATAACTAACAGCACACATTACCAAATACTTACCACCAACACAATGCTGCAACACACCATGAAAAATACAAAAACATTACAGTACTAAGTTCAAGCAGTGGTAGTCTTACAACCTGAATATGCCAGCACATCGACCCCTTACAACTGTAGAGTGTTGCTGCCACGCAAATGTCTCAGTGTACTGCATACAACATGAACTGCATCTGCAAAGTAGATGCCCTTGTGAAGACATGAGGAAGGAACCTGCAGATTAGGAGGAAGACATGGATGCACAAGCACATATCAATACACCATGCAGTGTGCAATACAATAACAATATCCACTAGGGATGTCTACACAGTATTGACTACAGACTGCCCACACAGCTCATGGGAGCACAACATCACTGTGTAATTCACTGTCACTTGGTCACACCCTTTGCAAGCCCATGGAAACGGGAAGGAGGAGGGATGTGTGTCTCACGAACCCAAGCATCTAACCCAAACTCAGGACAAGCCTGCATGTGCCCAGCCGGAATACAGTGGATGCCCACGGGAGCCACACAAGGCAACAAACTGTAAAAAAAAATCAAAAAAAATGGCCATGTGGGGGTCAGGGTGGGGTGGGGGAGACCACCCAGGAGGTTCGAGGACAGGGTGCACACCAACACCAACCTGCGTGGATGTTGCGGAAAAAAAATACCTCCTTGGGCTCATGGCCTGCACGGCTATGCCATTGTGGGAGAACTGCTGTCGCTCCGCTCATCCTCTGCTGCTGCATCAGGAGGCGGTGGCACTATGGGAGGCAGCCCATGCAAAGCCCTGGTATGGTCCTCCATGGCAGCAAGCATGCAGGTCTGGAAGGTCTGATTCTGGAGGATTAAAGTCGGGAGATCCCCATGCAGCACATCACGTTTGCCTGCATTTCTGCACGCATGGCCTCACGTGATGCCCGGATCTCCTCACGTGTTGTATGCAGCTCAGCTAAGAGCGAACATGTTATGTTATGTTATGGTATTTTGCATTTATATAGCTCCTTATATACCATTGGTATGGTCTGAAGGCGCTGGTAGGTTGAACGCCCTTGGGAACCTAAGTTCGGATCAGTAGAGAGAGTAGAGAGAGTCAAAGGTGCGTGTGAGCACTGGATATGTGTGCAGCTGGTGCGGTATTCGAGTAATAGCTGCTTCTTAGCGGTAGGTGTGGTGGTTGAGAGATCAGGAGTATGTGTTCGTTCTGGCAGGATTTATCCAGACCGAATGTGGCTGTGTTAGGCCTGAGGAGAACGCCTGGCTGGGGGGGGGGGTGTAACCAGAAGTGTTTACATAGAATGATGGGGAATGTGTGGCAGATGTTGGTATGAGAACAGTTATACCGAATGGTGTCATATTATCTCTGTTTTCTAGTTGAGTGGTGGTGTAAAGAAGAGGGTAAGCGTATGATGGGTTATATGCTCTTTCAAACGTTCCCTGCAGTCAGAACCATACTATATAGGTCGCGCTAATAGGCACTTTCTCAATTCAACTTTATACAGGGAGGGTATTAGGCATAATTCTAAAATCAACTTTGCACAGAGTGGTTATTAGGAAGATTGGTCGGTTCGGCCGGGCACGCGATTAGACTATTAGGATATTGGGCGCACTTCTAAATTCAACTTTTAAATGCACTTCTAAATTCAACTTTCACATATAAGCTATTGGGCAAGCTTCTAAATTCAACTTTCCCAGAGAGGCTATTGGGCACACTTCTAAATTCGACTTTCACATATAAGCTATTGGGCACGCTTCAGATTTCAACTTTCTCAGAGAGGCTATTGGGCACGCTTCTAAATTCAACTTTCATATATAAGCTATTGGGCACGCTTCTAAATTCAACTTTCCCAGAGAGGCTATTGGGCACGTTTCTAAATTCAACTTTCACATATAAGCTATTGGGCACCCTTCTAAATTCAATTTTCACATAGAGTATATTGGGCACACTTCAAAATTCAACTTTCACAGGGAGTCTATTGGGCACACTTCTAGATTCCGCTTTCACAGAGAGGCTATTGGGCACACTTCTAGATTCAGCTTTCACAGAGAGGCTATTGGGCACACTTCTAGATTTGACTTTCACAGAGAGTCTATTGGGCAACATTTCTAAATTCAGCTTTCACAGAGAGGCTATTGGACACTCTTCTAAATTCAATTTTCATATACAGTATATTGGGCACACTTCTAAATTCAGCTTTCACAGAGAGGCTATTGGGCACATTTCTAAATTCAGCTTTCACAGAGAGGCTATTGGGCACCCTTCTAAATTCAATTTTCAAATAGAGTATATTGAGCACACTTCTAAATTCAGCTTTCACAGAGAGGCTATTGGGCACACTTCTAAATTCAACTTTTCACAGCGAGGCTATTGGGCACACTTCTAGATTCAACTTTTCACATCGAGGCTATTGGGCAACTTCTAATTTCAACTTCTACATGTACTTCTAAATTCAACTTCTAAATGCACATATAAATTTAGCTTTCATATAGAGTATATTGGGCACCCTTCTAAATTCAATTTTCATATAGATTATATTGGGCACACTTCTAAATTCAGCTTACACAGAGAGGCTATTGGGCACATTTCTAAATTCAGCTTTCACAGAGAGGCTATTGGGCACCCTTCTATATTCAATTTTCATATAGAGTATATTGGGCACACTTCTAAATTCAGCTTTCACAGAGAGGCTATTGGGCACACTTCTAAATTCAACTTTTCACAGCAAGGCTATTGGGCACACTTCTAGATTCAACTTTTCACAGCGAGTTCTTTGGGCAACTTTTAATTTCAACTTCTACATGTACTTCTAAATTCAACTTCTAAATGCACATCTAAATTTAGCTTTCACATAGAAGCTATTGGGCATACTTCTAAATTCAGCTTTCACAGAGAGGCTATTGGGCACACTTCTAATTTCAGCTTTCGTAGAGAGGCTAGTGGGTACACTTCTAAAGTCAACTTCTAAATGCACTTCTAAATTCAATTTCTAAATTCAACCAAGGCACGCTATTAGGCGCACTTCTAAATTCAACTTTGCACAGAGAGGATATTAGGAACACTTCTAAATTCAACTTTGCACAGAGAGGGTATTAGGCACACTTCTAAATTCAACTTTCACAGAGAGTCTATTGGGCACACTTCTAAATTCAACTTTCATAGGGAGTCTATTGGGCACACTTCTAGATTCAGCTTTCACAGAGAGGCTATTGGACACACTTCTAGATTCAGCTTTCACAGAGAGGCTATTGGGCACACTTCTAGATTCAACTTTCACAGAGAGTCTATTGGGCACACTTCTAGATTCAACTTTCACAGAGAGTATATTGGGCACACTTCTAGATTCAACTTTCACAGAGAGTCTATTGGTCAACATTTCTAAATTCAGCTTTCACAGAGAGGCTATTGGACACTCTTCTAAATTCAATTTTCATATACAGTATATTGGGCACACTTCTAAATTCAGCTTTCACAGAGAGGCTATTGGGCACATTTCTAAATTCAGCTTTCACAGAGAGGCTATTGGGCACCCTTCTAAATTCAATTTTCAAATAGAGTATATTGAGCACACTTCTAAATTCAGCTTTCACAGAGAGGCTATTGGGCACACTTCTAAATTCAACTTTTCACAGCGAGGCTATTGGGCACACTTCTAGATTCAACTTTTCACAACGAGGCTATTGGGCAACTTCTAATTTCAACTTCTACATGTACTTCTAAATTCAACTTCTAAATGCACATACAAATTTAGCTTTCATATAGAGTATATTGGGCACCCTTCTAAATTCAATTTTCATATAGATTATATTGGGCACACTTCTAAATTCAGCTTTCACAGAGAGGCTATTGGGCACATTTCTAAATTCAGCTTTCACAGAGAGGCTATTGGGCACCCTTCTATATTCAATTTTCATATAGAGTATATTGGGCACACTTCTAAATTCAGCTTTCACAGAGAGGCTATTGGGCACACTTCTAATTTCAGCTTTCGTAGAGAGGCTATTGGGTACACTTCTAAAGTCAACTTCTAAATGCACTTCTAAATTCAATTTCTAAATTCAACCAAGGCACGCTATTAGGCGCACTTCTAAATTCAACTTTGCACAGAGAGGATATTAGGAACACTTCTAAATTCAACTTTGCACAGAGAGGATATTAGGGATACTTCTAAATTCAACTTTGAGTGGGGGATATGCTACAATCACAACTCTATCTAGGTCAGGCACATGCTATCATTTACAATTACATCTAAGTGTGGCACTTGGTAACATTATTGCGCCTGTCTTACTTTGAGGCTGGCTAATCATCATTGTCTCTGGGAGTGGCACTGGTTAACATTGGCACGTGTGTTAGTATGTTATGGAGGACAACATTTACAGTCCAGTCTTGAATGGGTTTAGCTTGGTGGATGAGTCTCTCTAGGTCTGCATGGTGTGAGACTATGGCAGGTTACATTATGGAAAGGTAAGGTAGGGTGGCAGGGGCTTTCTGGAGTAGAGTAATTGCTCTACATCCTACCCATGCCATACTTACAGTTTTGTTGGTGTCAGTACACTGCTGGCATCACTGGCTTCCCCTGCGGACACCTGCAGACACTTTCTGGAGCCGCCATTGTAGGAGCCGCCCTTTGCCTCGGGGTCCTTAGCCGAGGTGGCTGCTGGGCAGGGGGCTGCCCTGGAAAGGTCTGTAATGACCTGGTGACAGGAGTGGTGGGCCAATCACAGAGGGGGAGGGCGGGACAAGCACAACCAGGATGCGGGTAGGGAAGTAGGCCTGGAGCACAGCAGGGCAAATGGTGGGGAGTGTGTTTTCATGCAGTATGGGGTCGCTCAGTGGGCCTCACTCACCTGCAGCACTCCGATTGAAAATGGAGGCCAGGGTTTGCATGGGGGCACTAGACCCACAAGCACACAGTGGAATAGCCAATCAGGACAGGATGGGAGGGCCTGGGAGGCGGGAGGAGGGAAGGGAACCAGAAAGAAGGAGCAGGGGATCAGGGGAGGCACACGGGGCCTGGAAGCCCTTTTCAGCAGATTTTCTAGCAGTATGGGGTCACTCAGGGGGCCTCACTCACCTGCAGCACTCCGGTCGAAATGGAGGCCAGGGTTTGCACGGGGGCACTAGACCCACGAGCACACAGTGGAATAGCCAATCAGGACAGGATGGGAGGGCCTGGGAGGCAGGAGGAGGGAGGGGAACCAGGAAGAAGGAGCAGGGGATCAGGGGAGGCACACAGGGCCTGGAAGCCCTTTACGGCAGATTTTTCTAGCAGTATGGGGTCGCTCAGGGGGCCTCACTCACCTGCAGCACTCCGGTCGAAAATGGAGGCCAGGGTTTGCACGGGGGAACTAGACCCACGAGCACACAGTGGAATAGCCAATCAGGACAGGATGGGAGGGCTTGGGAGGCGGGAGGAGGGAGGGAAACCAGGAAGAAGGAGCAGGGGATCAGGGGAGGCACACAGGGATTGGAAGCCCTTTTTGGCAGATTTTCTAGCAGTATGGGTCGTTCAGGGGGCCTCACTCACCTGCAGCACCCCGGTCAAAAATGGAGGCCAGGGTTTGCACGGGGGCACTAGACCCACGAGCGCACAGTGGAATAGCCAATCAGGAAAGGATTAGAGAACCTGGGAGGCGGGAGGAGGGAGGGGAACCAGGAAGAAGGAGCAGGGGATCAGGGGAGGCACACGGGGCCTGGAAGCCCTTTTCGGCAGATTTTTCTAGCAGTATGGGGTCGCTCAGGGGGCCTCACTCACCTGCAGCACTCCGGTCGAAAATGGAGGCCAGGGTTTGCACGGGGGCACTAGACCCACGAGCACACAGTGGAATACCCAATCAGGACAGGATGGGAGGGCCTGGGAGGCGGGAGGAGGGAGGGGAACCAGGAAGAAGGAGCAGGGGATCAGGGGAGGCACACGGGGCCTGGAAGACCTTTTCGGCAGATTTTTCTAGCAGTATGGGGTCGCTCAGGGGGCCTCACTCACTTGCAGCACTCACCTGTGTGAGCTGCTCCAGCTGCTGTTCTGCCCTAACATTTCGGGAAGCCCCAAGTTCAAGCAGACTCTGCCTGAGGTGATGGAGTTCTACCCTCAGGGCTTCCCTGTAGCCCTGGGACTCTATTGATATGGATTCACGCAGAGTCTCCCCATGTCTTCCCTGTGTGATTGGCAAATGGAGTCTGTTGCCTGCTGTTGTTGCTCCATCTGCCTTTCAGGGGGGATAATGGAAGTGTCCACCCTCTCCATTGCCTGAGCCATCATTTCTACTGATGCTGCCTGTTGGGTTGCCATACTGTACATAGAGTTTTCCCATACAGTATTGCCTGGTGGCGCACGGCCACCGCGTCGAGGGGCACCACACCTGTTTGGGGCAAGGCGATCTGCACCTTGCTGTGCTGGCACTGCCTGAGGCTGCAGGACTGCATTCCCCCTCTGATCTGCTGGCCCAGGAACAGGATCAGATGCTGTAGAGTGTGACCCTGCATCCATAACCGCCAAAGGCGGACCTACCAACACTGACATCCCCATAGAGGGTTCTACCCCTGGTCCAGGTGGGTTGGACAGAACAGAATCCCTGCCAGAAACACTTACCTGCAACTGCACATAAGTCTCATCATCTGACTCAGCACCTGAATAGAGGTCTGGGGAGGTGCACCCAGAGGCACCCCTGGACAGTATGGTCTGCAGTAACATTGGGTTTTCACCCACCACACCATGTCCCCCACTGGTGCCCGGTCGTGCCTGAGATTCCTCCTGGGTCTGCACCATCTCCTCAACCTCAACAGCACCAAGGGCGTCATCACCTGCAAAAACATGAAAGACAACAAATGGAAACAGGCATGATCACCATAGCACACAGATAGGCCGTGACAAGCCAGAGATCCAGTACATGAATTACACATGTCCCACATGACTATAACCCTGCCATGCATGCACTGTCAAAGAGTTGGAAGTGGAGTCAAAAAGGCAGACACTGGAGAGAGCAAGATGGATATGCAACACATCTGCAGCATGTTGGGTAGCACTGGCATCACACATCAGGCTGTGAGTGGCATGTCCAATACACATACATGACACATGCCACCACACAGATGTCATATACCATAGCCACGGTAAATGACACAACTACAGCAATATGTCAGTGAATGAGTACTGTCACACATCCATGTCACATCGACATGATACGAAGATTAATGCTGAATAGTGTTGCAAAATATGCATGTGCCACACACTGAAACACATCCAGTGTCCAATAACACAGTCATTGTGGGCTGATCAAGGGTTGGTTACTTTAACATTACAGGAAACACCTGTCATCTTCCACATGCAAACAGGCCGTAATAAAAAATGTCTGCAGCCCAATAGTCCATCGGCCTGAATGGTGTAATCATTAACATAACCAGGTAAAGGTAGTGGCCCAGTGTGGGCTGTGAACAATGACCGAAGCATATCACATATGTTGCAATAGGGCAGAATAATGTGTACTAAAAATGGGAGAGTGGAAACAATCAGCCTGAATGAACACTTACAAAATCTGACCAATGTAGTTGCAAGATGACAGTTCAAGGTAAAGTGCACTAATCTGGGCGTAATTGGCAACTGTGGGCAGAAGGGATACAGTCATACCCAAATCCAAGGCACGTTAATGTATGGGAGGAAGCAAATGGGTGACCCATAACACTCAGGAGTACACACCCTCACCTGCTACTCAATCAGAACCCGTCACCCAAACAACATACACATGGATTACCCACACACGCATGGGCACTCACCGGACAATGCCACGTAATCAGGTAGTTCTCCCACACCTTGGATCTGTTCCTCTGTGATGAAGGTCCCAGTAACAGACTCATGTTCAGTGAGTTTGTTGTCCTCTTGTGGAGACCCACCGCCAGTCAGCAGAGTAGCGGCATGATTTGAGGCCAGCTTGTTCTTTGCTCTCCGTTTCAGGTCATTTCACCGCTTGTAGCAATCATCAGCTGTGTGCCTCACAAATCCAAGGGCACTTATGCGGTCCGCGATGGTCTGGCAGTGTGCCCTACGTTGACCAGGTGTGGTCTTGCACCTTGCAGTCACCAACATTTCGTGGCTATGTGCCGACACATAGGTCACAAGTGTATCAAGTTCTGGGTCATTAAAGCTAGGCTTCCTTGATGTGCCGGAGTGTCTAGCCGTGTCTGGGGTCTCAGCCTGTTGTGCCAGAGGACCCTTCTTCCTCTTTTTCAAAGGTGGAGCGGAGCCTGAGTGGCTTACGCTGCTCTGGTTAGTAGGGGCAGAAGCACCGGTGGACTGGGTAGTAGGAGTGTGCGAATGCACAATGACCATAGGCCTTGGTAAAGGCATTGGCAGAAGTGTGATGTTGGCAGGGGGAACGTCAGTTTGATGGACCTCGACAGACACTGTCCTGGCAGGGAGACTCAGAGCTGGGGTGGATGGAGCTGCAGCTGCCCCTGCAGCCTCCCCACCCTGCCTACTTGGGGCAGCAGATGACATAGCTGCCCCAGATCCATGTGGCTTGGTGACACCAACTTGCACCGCCACACGTGGCCTAAACTTGCTGACCTGGAAGTCAGCCTGGGAGTCATCCTGTGTCAGGTCAGGTGCCACAATGGGCTGCTCCAACAAGGGCTGAGCTGGGATGGTGTCAGCCACGTTTCCCTCAAGCATGGGGGGTCATGGGTGTCCCTGATTGGTCCTCCACACATGGGGGTCTAGGGGCACCTAGAAGGTCAGGCACCTTTGCCTCCCTTACCGCTTGGTCGCCTCCCAACCATGGCACTGAAGTTGCTGTGTGTATGGGAGGAGCAGTAAACTATTGTCCTGGGCAATTGGGGTGAAAGGGGTAGGGTACTAGATGGAATTCGTACCCTAGTGCTCTAACAAGCTGTCTGTGACCCCTGGGGGAAGATGATGGGTCACGCAACGCACAGACAGCCCAAAATCAAAAAATAAAGTGCAGGCAACCCCTTGTAGACCACGTGCGTGAAAAAATTAACCCGCACTACGCTGTGGCACCCAGAAACACAAAAATAAGCGTACGCATAATACACGCAGCCTTCAATGACCTATGAAGGTGTACGCAACACACTGGTCAAGCACAGTTGGTAAATACGTGCGCGACTCATGTCTGCCTGGAAAAAGAATGTGAAAAAGATGCGCGTGTGCGCGTTGGCAACACCCCCACCAAAAGAAGAATTGTCTGAGGAGACAGGACAAAAGAAGAAGTGAACACTGTTTGAGGAAACAGACCCAAAAAGAATAAAGAACACTGTCAGAGGTAACAGGGAGTATGAGCTTGAAACGCTGTGAAGTAATTGCGTGTGAACCAACAAGAAGTACAGAATTCACCCACTCGTTCTCCACGAAAAGCACTTACAAGGGAATGGGGTCCTACATGTACCTTTTAAAGCGCCCCACACGTACAGTGTCACTTACGCGTGTACGCGCTAAGGCCCTTTCCTCCAATCACATGAGCTGACACTCGGACGTGCAGTTTTTGGACGTGTACGATGAACATACACCCGTATTGATGGAAACGCCCGCGTGCGTCACGGCACTTACGCGCGTAGGCCCTTTCCTCGGATTACATGCATCCACATGCAGACGTGCAGTTTTTCCATGCACGCTGCCACGTCACGAGGGAAACGCCCGCGCAAGTCACGTCACAGAAGCGCTTACGCGCTAAGGGCCTTTGGTCCAATGAAACCGTGTACGTGTGCTGACGCGCTTACGCACAAAGGGCCTTTCCTTGAATTACATGCTGACGTGCAAGATTTTCAGGTGCCAAATCACTCCGTATCAAGCTGGCCAGGCAACAACACATGGAAGACCACCCTCCTGCCCAGAAGGCCGAATTACTGCCCCCCATAGACACGAGCACGCTCTCACCTGCCATCTGCTGCTGCCTGACTGCCTGCTGCCCATGTGCCCTGCTATTTGCTGCCTGCACGTCAGCCAGGGGTGCAGTTGCTGTGACCACCCCTGCTGGAACCGAAGACCCCCGACTGGGATACCATCGCTCCACAGATCAGCCCCAGGACCCAGTTGCCCACCCACTCCTGCCTCTGGGGTTGCCATGTCAGGCACAACACCATCTGGCACCACTGGCAACCCCCAGCCAGAGAGGCAGAGGGCCATAAGCTTCAGTGCCAGGGAAGTTGGTGTCCTGGTGGAGCAAGTCCTGGGGCAGAATGATGCCCTCTTTGGAAGTTTGCCGCCGACAATGAAAGACGGACCAGGATCTGGATGGACATCGTGACTGCCATCAACGCGGAGGGGGTGGCAGTCCACAACTTACACCATGTCAAGAAGCGCTGGGAGGACTTCAGGTCCAGGACCCTCAACAAGGCCCGGCGCCTCTTGAAGGCAGCGGATGCCAAGGGGCGACAGGGCCACCTGTCCGACCACCAGATGAGGGTCCTGGAACACATCTGCCCAGCGCTCCACATCCAGGTCCTTGAGAGGCAGACCCGTCTGGAGTCGAGCGGTAAGTGTACATGCATACTGATTGGACGCTGTGCTTGTGGTGGTGTGCCAGTAGTGTGCAGGTTGCACATGTGTTTTCATAGGGCAATGTAGGGATGTGTATGAACAGGGGCATGAGGCTGCCACATGTGAGTCCTCTTAGGTGTGAGACACATCAATGGTGTATGTGTTGGTTAGCATGCTGTGCAAATGCAGGTGTGGTAGCACACATGTTTGAATTTCTGTGTATGTACATTGGCATGGTTGTGATGTCACACATGGATGGTGGTTCCTGCTGCATGTATCGGCACTGTGTACATGTGCATGTGTGTATTTGACAAGTGTGCAACTGTGATGCAACATGGATGCACGTGACACTGATATGTAGAAGGCTGAATGCCAGATGTGACATGTATGGCGATCGCATCACTGCGACAGTTGGAGGAGATGTAGACATGCATGTAAGTGTGGTGGTGTGTGTGCGTGTCTAGTGCACTCTCTGTGTTTCATGTGATGTCAGGCTCACCTTCCGCTGTTCATGCTGTTGTACGTGTATGGATGTTGCTGCCTGGTGCAATATTGCTGTGGAAATGCTCATGTGTGTGAGTTGAAAAGACATGTGTGTCGTGGAGTGTGATGCCATGTCTGAAGTTTGACATTACCACTCATGTGCAACTGTCATGTGTGTATCAGTACATTGTACAGTGCCCTGATGTCTGTGTTTTTATCTCTCCCTGTCTGCAGCGTCAACTGATGAAGAGGGCGGAGAGGTTGCTGTGGAGCACAGTGGCAGGGATCGCACCACCAGCCGGAGACGCAACAGGGTCCAACTGAGGAAGATGGCACAGAGTCATCCAGGTTGGTGGGGGGTTTGGTGGAGGAGGAGGCCGCGGCAAGGACACACACAGGGTCTGGAGGTCAGGATTCCACTGCTGCTAGTGATGCAGTGCAGGGGCAGGGACATGAGGCAGCACAGGCCGCCGCGGAGGTGCCTGTGTGTAATCCTGTCCCTGATCCTGTCACTGCATCATCTGGCACCAGCAGGGATGCCTATGTCCAGACCCGTTTTCAGGGAGGGGATGAGCGCAGAACAACTGGCCTTCCTCTCCCTGCAGACGTGGCTATCCGGGACCGTGTTGAGCCTATCATAAGTGGGATAGTGTTGCGTCAACGGGCCATGCGAGGTGACCTGCAGTCTTTTCGTGGAGAGACTGCACGTCATCTCGCATGCAACTTTGACCACATTGACCTACTGGGACGGGTCACCGGTGCTGGATTCCTCCGTGTGCTGGACCTTTTGCGACCCCCTCCTCACCTGAACCCCCTACATGCCAGTCGTCCTCCATGCCATCTTCCCACCCATGTGTCACCTGGGTACCCTGTGGAGCTTCCCCTGACCCAGCGGCCAGGCTGGTGGAGGACACATCCCTGCCACAGTCGGGAGTTGGACGTCCAGCAGGGGTGGCGACCACAACAACTGCACCCCAGCCGGAGGAGGACGTGCAGGCAGCAAGAGCCAGGGCGCAGGCACAGGCACGGCACAGCAGCAGCAACATGGTGGAGCAATGATGGCTCAGGGCTTTCAACATCGGAGGGGCAGGCATCGGCCATAGGGCAGGAGGACCCCGGATTTCAAGTGTCTTCCGTGTGGCAGTGGTTGGCCACGCCATAGATGCGGAGAGGCAGCGGGCGGAAGAGGCAAGGCTCACAATGGTCAGGGCAGAGAACTCCATGCGGAGGGCCCTGAGGCGGGCCGAGTGCCTTGAGGCAATTCACAGGGAGTTGGAGGTGAACATGTCGTCGTCCCTGCGAACCCTGAGGGCCATGGAAGAGGACCACCTCCAGGACATTGAGCGGGAGTTCGATAATGCCCTGGCCCGGACCATCAATAAATGAGCCATCGGACTAGCCCGCTGCCATTGTAAATAGTTAGATAGTGTTAGGTTTCCTTTCTGGTTTTGTTTATTTTGGGGCGATTGGACAATACACCACGTTTTTGTATGTAGTTCTTTATTGGGTAGTCTTTTTTGTAGGTATCATTTCATGTGTTGGGCTCATGGACCCTGGATTGGTGATTTGTATATAGTTGAACAGTGGATTTTCTTTTTTTTCTTTTCATTTCACCATGGAGCAATGGATTTCGCTTATTTTTTTTCCCTTGGATTTGCTTTGTTGGACTGAGACTTTGGACACATTTTCATTTGGATTTCTTTGGATTCTGATTTCATATTTTTGATTATTTTCTGGACATGCTGCGTTTTATTTCTTCTTCACATTATTGTGTGTTTTCTTTTCATTACATTCATTTTGGATTCAATACATTTTTGTTTCGTACTTCGGTGTGTGGTATTCTCCCATTGATTTCATGCATGTCATGATGTGGGTTTTCACATTCACTTGCACCCATTGTGTGTGTGTGACGGACATGTGTTCATATACATACTTGCCATTTGGGTTTTATCATGTAATGGGCATTTCTATGTGGGTGGATGCAATACTTGGTTGGGTCTTTGGGCTAGGGTGGCATGGGGTGTGATGTGGCTGGCCATTAGGCCCATGATTTAGGATCGTTATGACATAGGGGCAGGGGGAAATGAGTGGGACACGAGTGGGGGCCTGCTGGCAGGTGCCCCTGACTGCTGGAGGGTGGGGGTGCAGTGGGACATGAGTGGGGGCCTGCTGGCAGGTGCCCCTGACTGCCCAGGGGGTGGGGGTGCTGGGGGACATGTGTGGGACGTGAGTGGGAGCCTGCCGGCAGGTGACCCTGACTGCTGGGGGGTGGGGGTGCTGGGGACATGAGTGGGGGCCTGCTGGCAGGTGACCCTGACTGCTGGAGGGTGGGGGTGCTGGGGGACATGTGTGGGACATGAGTGGGGGCCTGCTGGCAGGTGACCCTGACTGCTGGGGGGAGTGGGGGTGCCGGGGGACATGTGTGGGACATGACTGGGGGCGTGCTGGCAGGTGACCCTAACTGCTGGGGGTTGGGGGTGCTGGAGGACATGTGTGGGACATGAGTGGGGGCCTGCTGGCAGGTGACCCTGACTGCCGGGGGTGGGGGTGCTGGGGGACATGAGTGGGGGCCTGCTGGCAGGTGCCCCTGACTGCTGGGGGTTGGGGTGCTGGGGGACATGCGTGGGACATGAGTGGGGACCTGCTGGCAGGTGACCTGCTGGCGGTTGGGGGTGCTGGGGGACATGAGTGGGGGCTTGCTGGCAGGTGCCCCTGACTGCTGGGGGGTGGGGGTGCTGGGGGACATGTGTGGGACATGAGTGGGGGCCTGCTGGCAGGTGACCCTGACTGCCGGGGGTGGGGGTGCTGGGGGACATGAGTGGGGGCTTGCTGGCAGGTGCCCCTGACTGCTGGGGGGTGGGGGTGCTGGGGGACATGTGTGGGACATGAGTGGGGGCCTGCTGGGAGGTGCCCCTGACTGCTGGGGGGTGGGGGTGCTGGGGGACATGAGTTGGTGATCAGTAGTGCAAGGTGACATGTGGCTTGGCTGGGGGGCATGCCCATGGTGGATGGGCTGCCTGCGGGACATGACCAGGGGTGCAGGGTGGTCCCCTGTGGTGTGGGCTGCCTGCAGGGGCCGTGGAGGGTGTAGAGGGAACACCTGGGAGGACCCACACTGCCAATTCACGGGTAGGACTCCCCACGCACCCCTGAAATTCACATACCCTGCTCTGACAGCAAAATCGCGTGTGAAGTTCCCGCGCACCCCCCAAATTACAAGTACCCCACTCAAACAGGGCCAATCGCGTGTGAAACTTCCCACGCACCCCCGAATTACTCGTACCCCACTCGCATTGGGCCTATCGCGTGTGAAACTTCCCGCACACCCCAGGAATACACGTACCCCACTCGCACAGGGCCTATCGCGTGTGAACCTTCCCGCGCACCCCAGGAATACACGTACCCCACTCGCACAGGGCCAATCGCGTGTGAAACTTCCCACGCACCCCCGAATTACACATACCCCGCTCTGATCGCGTGTGAAACTTCCAGCGCACTACAAGAATACACGCACCACACTTGCACAGGGCCTATCGCGTGTGAAACTTCCCACGCACCCCAGGAATACATGTACCCCACTTGCACAGGGCCTATCGCGTGTGAAACTTCCCACGCACCCCAGGAATACACGTACCCCACTCGCACAGGGCCAATCGTGTATGGAACTTCCTACGCACCACCGATTTACACGTACCCCACTCGGATTGCGTGTGAAACCTCCCGCGCACCCCAGCAATATACACGAACCCCACTCGCACAGGGCCTATCGCATGTGAAGCTTCCCGCGCACCTCAGGAATAGATGTACCCCACTCGCACAGGGCCTAACACATGTGAAACTTCCCACGCACCCCAGGAATACACGTACCCCACTCGCATAGGGCCTATCGCATGTGAAACTTCCCGCGCCCCCCGAATTACACGTACCCCGCTCCGATCGTGTGTGAAACTTCCTGTGCAGCCCAGGAATACACGTACCCCACTCGCACAGGGCCTATCATTTGTGAAACTTCCCGCGCTCCCCCGAATTACACGTACCCCACTCGCATAGGGCCTATCGTGTGTGAAACTTCCCGCGCACCACAGGAATACACGTACCCCACTCGCACAGGGCCTATCGCGTGTGAAACTTCCCGTGCACCCCAGGAATACACGTATCCCACTCGCACAGGGCCAATCGCATGTGAAACTTCCCGCGCACCCGGGAATTACACATACCCCGCTCTGATCACGTGTGAAACTTCCCGCGCACCCCAGGAATACACGTACCCCACTCGCACAGGTCCTATCACGTGTGAAACTTCCCGCGCACCCATGGAATACATGTACCCCACTCGCACAGGGCCTTTCGCGTGTGAAACTTCCCGTGCACCCCATGAATACATGTACCCCACTCACACAGGGCCAATTGTGTGTGGAACTTCCCGCACACCCCCGATTTACACGTACCCGACTCGGATCACGTGTGAAACCTCCCGCACACCCCAGGAATATACACGCACCCCACTCACACAGGGCCTATCGCATATGAAACTTCCCACGCACCCCAGGAATACATGTACCCCACTCGCACAGGGCCTATCACATGTGAAACTTCCCGCGCACCCCAGATATACACGTACCCCACTCGCACAGGGCCTATCACGTGTGAAACTTCCAGCGCACCCCAGGAATACACGTACCCCACTCGCACAAGGCCAATCGCGTGTGAAACTTCCCGCACCCCCCGAATTACACGTACCCCGCTCCGATTGCGTGTGAAACATCCCGCGCAGCCCAGGAATACACGCACCCCACTCGCACAGGGCCTATCAAGTGTGAAACTTCCCGCGCACCCCAGGAATACACGTACCCCACTCGCACAGGGCCTATCGCATGTGAAACTTCCCGCGCACCCCAGGAATACACGTACCCCACTTGCGCATGGCCTATCGCATGTGAAACTTCCCGTGCACCCCAGGAATACACGTACCCCACTCACACAGGGCCAATCGCGTGTGGAACTTCCCGTGCACCCCTGATTTATACGTACCCCTCTACGATCGCGTGTGAAACCTCCCGTGCACCAAAGGAATACACGCACCCCTCTCGCACAGGGCCTATCGCGTGTGAAACTTCCCACGCACCCCAGGAATACACGTACCCCACTCGCACAGGGCCTATCACGTGTGAACTTCCTGCACACCCCAGGAATACACCTACCCCATTCGCACAGGGCCTATCGCGTGTGAAACTTCCTGTGCACCCCAGGAATACACGTTCCCCACTCACACAGGGCCAATCGCGTGTGCAACTTCCCACGCACCCCTGATTTACACGTACCCCGCTCCGATCGCATGTGAAACCTCCCGCGCACCCCAGGAATACATGTACCCCACTTGCACAGGGCCAATCGCATGTGAAACTTCCCTCGTACCCCAAATTACACGTACCCCGCCCCAATTGCGTGTGAAACTTCCCGCGCACCCCAGGAATACACGCACCCCATTCGCACATGGCCTATCGTGTGTGAAACTTCCTGCGCACCCCAGGAATACACCTACCCACTCGCACTGGGCCTATCGCGTGTGAAACTTCCCAGCCACCCCAGAAATACACGTACCCCACTCGCACAGGGCCTATCTTGTGTGGAACTTCCCGCGCACCCCCGATTTACACGTACCCTGCTCCGATCATGTGTGAAACCTCCCGTGCACCCCAGGAATACACGTACCCCACTCGCACAGGGCCAATTGTGTGTGGAACTTCCCGCGCACCACCAATTTACACGTACCCCGCTCCAATCGCGTGTGAAACTTCCCACGTACCCCAGGAATACATGTACCCCTTTCGCACAGGGCCTATCGCGTGTGAGACTTCCCGCGAACCCCAGTAATACATGTTCCCCACTTGCCATGTGCTGTGTGGTGGCCCTGTATACTGGTACAGGGTTAACGCATCCCTTTGCGCTGGATTGGGTATTTTGATGTCTTTTCCTTCCACGAGGGGCGTTCTTGGGGGCGTAACTGGCGCTGCTGCAGGGTCGCTGTGCCACTGTGCGCCATGGCCGGTTTTGGTAGCTAAAATCCATGAATACGCTGTGCACGGAAATGGATTTTAGTGCACGCGGCTGGTGCAGAGATTCGCACGCGCACACTGTGCACCAGCCATGTGGGCCACTTGTGCGCTGTATTCTATGAATTACCCCCTTAATAAAATTGGTGAACAGTTAAAAATGGTTGCTTACTGGACATTTTTAGAATATACACTAAGGAAAATGGGATTTGCCCTATTTTTATTCAGGCAGTTATAAAACGTCAGGGACGTATCGGCAAGGATACAAATTAATGAACTAATATCAAGATCCTTTCCATTATCAAAAGATACCAGGCAAGGATGCCCATTATCACCCTTACTATTTATTTTAGCACTAGAACCATTGGCAGCCTACATAAAAAAAATGCAATGAAATAAAAGGGATCTAAATAGGAGTTACTGAACTTGAGCCAACAACCTTGAGCCAATTTATACCTCCTCATATAATCAAACTTGGCTGGGGCACGTTTCTAATTCTAAAGATTTCACCTGCGCCCAATCACGACTTTGTCTGGTGCACGTTACAAATGGACAAAATCAAAATCTAAGCTGGTTTGGAGAAAATATTAACAGTGTGTTTAAACTGTAGAGTAATGCTAAAGAGAAACCTTGATGTGGAACAAGGTTTAGTTAATGGAGCACTTGGTACAGTTGTTGGCTTCCCGATGTACCCACGTGACAACAGCATTCAGTTTGTCAATATTCACTTTGGCAAACTTTCTGAAGTTAAAAGGATAGCAAGTTCAACAGCCTGATTCCTTCTTTTCAAAGACATATATGTAGGCAGAAAACAGTTTCCTTTGTCTCTAGCATACGCAGTCACCATACATATATCGCAAGGTCTAACCCTAGATCAAGAATTCATTGACATTGGCATCACAATCTTTAAAGAAGGCATGAATTATGTAGCACTGTCATGCCTACGTTGAAGGACTAATTCTAGTCAATTTTGATGCAAAGAAAGTCAAAGCTGACATTCCTTGCATCGTAGAGTAAAACATCTCAAAATGTGCCATGTTCCTCAAAAAGGCGAACTTTATAAAAGAAAACTAGACTGAACACAACGTATACATGATCTCCCAACAGTACCACCAAAGAAATTGAAAACAGCTGGTACTCCATCAATTACCACAACCACAGAAGTATGTACTGAATAGGCAAATGCATACCCAACCAAAATGGCCTACGTCCATGCACCCAAGAGTCTAGGCCCTGGCCGCAACCACCGCAGCATAATATAGCCATGCATGCAAACATCTACCCACTTACCACAACCCACACACATAACAAAGCTACCTGAGTCCTTATCCACCTCATTTGACATATTATTACAGTACTTCCAGCCAGTAGACACACTCTTGAATGCATGACCTCTGCACCCAAGACTCTACTAACTGCCCACAACCAATACAGCACAATACAGTAAACTGCCCAAGAACCTGCTCAGTGCCCACAACCCAAACACATAAGGCATCCACCTGAGGCCCTGTCCACTTCTGTACACATTGTACTCAATTACATGCAATCAGTCAGCACACTCTTGAGTCCAGTAAGCCAACTGCCTCAGGCCCAGTCCACTTTTCTCCACATACCATTACAGTACTTCAACTAGTGAGCACACTCTTGCACTCTTTAGTGCATCACCTACAGTCATGCACCCAAGATTCTAGTAGCTGGTCACAATCAACACAGCATATCACATACATGCACCCAACAATCTGTACACTGACCACAACCCACACACATAAACCAGCCTCCTGAAGCCCTGTCTACTTCTATACACATAGAATTCCAGTACATGCAACCAGTCAGCACACTCTTGAGTCCAATAACCGAGCCATCTGAGTCCCTGTCCACTTTTCTACACATACCTTTACAGTACTTCAACCAGTGGGCACATTCTTGGACTCTTGAGTGCATCGCCCCCGGCCATGCACCCAAAGCTATACTAGCTGGCCACAATTACCTCCCAATGCATACAGAATCATACACCACAGAATCTCGACACACTCCAACAAACCACCTGACACAAATTATGTCCAGTTTTGTACACATACAATTAAACTACTTACTGCCAGTGGACAGACTCTTCTGTACATGGCCTCCAGCCATACGCCCAAGAGTCTAGTAGATGGTCCCAATCACCACAACATAATACATCTATGCACCCATCAATCTATACACTGCCACAACCCACACACATAAGTCAACCACCTGAGGCCCTTTCCACTTCTGTACTCAAAGTATTCCAGTAAGTACATCCAGTCAGCAAACTCTTGGATCCAATAAGTCAGCCGCCTGCAGCCCTGTACACTTTTTTTTCCACGTACTATTACAGTACTTCAACCAGTAGGCAGACTCTTGGGTGAATGGACTGCGGCCATGCACCCAAGAGTCTTCTAGCTGGCCACAAACACCACAACATAATACAGCCTATACAAACATCCCCATGTCATCTACATTCCACTACCCTACCCTAGTGAAGGCTGCTTGAAGTCACCACATAATCTACTCACCTGAGGACCTACCCACGAAGTGCTGCAGTGTACTTACAACCATTCACATACCATTCCCCTACCCTACACCGCCTGCAGCCCTGTACACTTCTCTACACATACTATTACAGTATTTCAACCAGTGGGCAGACTCTTGGGTGCATGGACCCTGGCCAGGCACCCAAGACTGTATTAGCTGGCCACAAACACCACCGTATATATAATACAGCCTATACAAACATCCTCATATCATCTACATTCTGCTCTCTACCCTAATGAATCCTGCCTGCAGTTACCAGATAAACTGCTCGCCTGTGGACTTACCCATGAACGGCCGCGTTGGCCACGGACACCACAAACACATCACACTCTTCTTCCACCTAAACAAGTATATCATATGACCCATCATTCACTCCCCACCCTCTCCAGCACCTTTTCACAACACCAGATGCTCCAAAACATGTTTTGCAGCCCTGTTCGCCGCTGCGCCATCCGCAAATATCCGCAGATACAACATGGCGGGCGTTTCGGAAAAATACAATGCTCTTCACGTTTCCGTCTAGCCAATCAGCGGGCACGTCATATGTCTGCGGACATCACACCACCATCCGGGCCAATCAGAGTCATGTCCGCGGAGTGGACAGGCAATTGGGTAAGCAGAGCAGAGCCAGATATCACAAATTCTTTTGCCTGTTTTTAAAAAAATTACTTAATGGATTTTCACTGAATTTACAAAAGCATGCTTTCGGGACCAAACTGCTGCTCCTGCCGCAAATCTGGTGAAAATCCGTCCAGTGGTTTGACCTGTAGGCATGAGCAAAGTTCTTTTCTATTCAGTCTATGGTAAAAAAAATATTGGGACACCCCCTATAACTTTGCCCCCATTGATGAAACCTCACTAAACTTGCGAAAAAAAAAAAATCAGAACAGCCAAATACTATTTTTTACAAGGTTTGGTGAGGATACGTCCAGATGAAGCAAAGTTATAAGCCTTCCAAAAAGTGTTCTTCATATTAGATGAGCAACTTAACCATAACTACACGGCCACTACGACAGGCTGTGTGATATATATATATATATACGTGTTAAACGGACATTATGGTTAAATTGCACTACTAAAAAACTGTGAAATTCAGTAAAAAAACTTGGACGTTATGGTTCCAAGTAAAATTGAAAAACCCCTGAAATTCGCCAGTTATGGTAAGATAAGCAACCATAACTCGCGCCACCACCGTGGATTGTTAAGACTAACACCCAGGACATCAAAGATGACATCACAAATGTCACTGATGACATCTTCGAGACTACAGTCAAGGAGCATGAGAAGGTCTGGCCACTACCTAAATAAGGTCCACCCTACATCTTCCTCTCTCCACCCGCCCTTTCTTATCCCCGTGGTTGGTGACCCTTCCTTACCCTCCTTCCCCTTCCTCTCCTAGTGTGTTGTGTGTAAAAAAACAAAATAAATATAAAACAACAACAATCCCAAAAAAAGCTCTTTTCAGAGCCGCCTTTCACAGTTTAAAAATAGAAGTGGTAAATAAATGGAGCAGGGCCCTGTGCATTTTGTAGAAGTCCGCGGACAATTCGCGGATATCTAAAATTTTGGGATGCTGCCCTATCATAACCATTGCACTTTTCTCTAGGAGGAAGTAGTGGCTCTGAAAAGAGCCTTTGTGTTTGAAAAACTTGAAATGGTCAACACCTACTGCAAAATGGATGGCTATAATTCTAAAAAAGATAGCAATGCATTGTGTACATTTCTTAGAAAAATCTGATAGTCAGCATAACTCCGTCTCTGTGAAAAATGTATGTGCTATGAAACATAATATTTTCATTGTGAAAAGAGGACATGCCAACATCTCTTAGAAAGGCACAAACAGTCTTATTTGTATTATGTATTTTTGTATTTTGTATGACATTGTGCCTTTCTTTCTCCATTTGTGCACCAAATGGAGAAGAATGTAGCCACATTTGTCTCTGCACAATACGAACAAAAAATATTTGGGAATTTGGAAACATGTCCATGACCTTCCCAAATCCTTCTTTCATTGCAAATTGCAATGAAATTCCAGACACATGTATTAAACTGTTCCCTCCACAATTATGTCTGGATGATGCTCTGTCTTCAAACTAACACAGAGAGGTACCAAGTCCAGCCACTTCATTCCACGCAATCCATGCAAGTGCACTTCCACATGAGGGAATCCATGATCTGAAGCTACTCCACAGCGTTCTGCATGCACCTCCAACCAATGTATCCATGAGTCTCCCAAAATCCATATAGTCTGTTTTCTGAAACACACATCCATAGCTATCGGTTCTTCTCTCAGGAACAAGACTTTCTGACAAACTCTCTCCCTACACAACACACCCAGTAAACTTTACTGACCAATCCCTTGCTTTGCTCATTCTCATTTGCTTGCCTCTCCAACCCAAAATCCCTGTATGTAATACACAGTGTCCGCGGACTACTGCTATGTCTGCGGACATATTGAAAATCGAAGCGTGGTGCATTTAAATTTAAATAGTGTGCCTCATTTCCTCTTTTAGGTTGGCACTGAAAAGAGCCATTGTTTTATTTTTATGCGGATGCTAGACAGACACCTGTTATTTTCTATGTTCTTTTCTTTTTTTTTCTTACTTTATCCTAAAATCTTCACATTACCTTCTCCAAAGCAACCCTTACATTCCAGAACAGCATGGCATTTCCCATAAAAGATAAAGAAATGCCATAATCTTTAAAATAATCAGCATTACTGGAATCAATATTCTCATTATTACAGAAGAACATACCAGCTCTAAGCATGAAAGCACACATGCCACGGTTGATTGTACACCTAGCAATGTTTTGCTGAGGACAAAAGATAGAGCTATTGTCCCATATTGCCCTAGGTATTAATCCAGAAAAAATTACTTTGGCATTTGGAAGGATGTTCATTACTGCTTGAACCAAGTGTTCAAAATCTGCCAACAAAGTAGGGTCACTGACATAGCCCAAATGGAAAGCACCATAATGCAAAACTACCACATGGGGACTGTTCCTCCTGCCATTTTCTACACAAACTTGTACAATTTCCTGTACATTGTAATCAGACACAGTGCTCCACAAGACCACCACTCCTTTAACATCACAATTGTTTGCCACATGCCTACATTGAGCATACTGATGTAAACCATGCACAAACATATCACCAAGCACCAACACTCTGACTTTCGCCACCTCTGCCATCTTCACTACACACGGTATCTTTCAACACAAATCCACAACCTCAACACCTGATTGGCTGATCCCTACAGTCCCCTTTGCATGCTGGGTTTGCAGGAAAACCCCGGATGTGGCACGCCCTGTCCGCGGACAGCCGCAGTGTCCGCTGAGCGCGTAACTCTTGGACAGCCCTTCTACCCTTTCTACTTCACTTTCTGTGCCATTCCCTCATTGGATACAGCTAAGCAGTCACAAAACCATCCACCAATCACATGCAAGACCTCTACATCTAACTCCATCATCGGAGTTAAGCACTTCAAATGTACTGTTGATCACTCAGGGTGCAAGTCTCATATCATTGGAAAGCACCTACTACAAAAACTACTGTACAAGTCTCCAAGATTTCTACTTGCAGTGGCATGCATATCCACATGCATGAATACAAACTACATGCATGCATATTTTCTGCACAGTACATGTACAACTCTTTTGAATGCATATAAACAGAGTAACTTCCACTTAACCTGTATAACCTATAAAATTAACTTACTGTCATTTTTCCCATCTGCTAAAATCAACTGTCACTTCCAAACCTGTCTGCTATCTGTTTTCTTTACACACATAGCTATCTAAAAAATTATAATATTAAAAGATGGGAGAAATAACAGTATAATTGTAGAAAAAACACTTAATAGTTTATTATAAAATTACACACAGCCAGGATAAGGTCATGCATCTTCATACATTCACACAGATAGACACCATCATTGAAAAACTCCCAGCTGAAATAACACCATTGCCTGTAAATCACATCCTTCTGCTTTATTACCCATACCTTCTCAAATGCATACATTCCATGCTTTTCTATACACGTACTGCCATTTATCTTATAAAAATTGCAAAATAAGTATATAATTATTTCTTCTATCTCCTAACATTCAATAACACAGCCTTAACAAACCAAGTGAGTTTCATACACTTAGTATTCTACTCATTTGCAAAGCATGTTGAACTAACACATTTTAAGTAAAATATAAAGCCTGCACATAGTCAAAGAAAACTGCATTTACATACATTCACATACTATGTTCAGTTATCAAACAAGAATACTACTACAAAAACATGAAAATCAACATCTACATTAACATCAGTGCTATAAATAGACAAAATTACTAACTTCTTTCTTTTACAATTGCAGTGAAGACCACTCTCCTGAAAAGCATCTGATGTACAACCAACAACTCAGAAGAAACCTGCTCATTCCAAACAAAAAAAGTAAGTACAATAATACCATAATATTGTTAATGTTACTCAAACACACTGTGAGGTTGATTCATGTAATTTGTGTGCCGAAAAAAAGAGATTTGTTTGTTTTTCTGCCCACAAATCCCTATTTGGTAAACAAGGATTAGCAGGGAGAATGGTGCACAAATCCCTGTTTTTCGGTGCACAAATGACATAACTTAGCCCCTAGAAAATTAGTATTACAGAACAAAAAACAGTTTTAATTCTATACCATTAGATCTAATATTAGTGCTTCTCCTCACCACTAGCTTATATTGTACTGTCAACCGAACCCCAGTATAGTAATACACAAATACAAGAATAGCCTTCCCAACTACTTGTAACTGCCCAATGCACAATCACACACCACCACATACATCCTTACCATCATACTCAGACACTCATGCACACAGCACACATACATTGCAGAATAGCCCAAAACATACCTTCCTTTTTTTCAACAGACCCCAAAGAATGCCTACCAAGAAGCAAGTCCGTACAAAGCAAAGTAGAGCAAATTAAAATAAAAGTGTCAAAAGTAAGTATCCTTCTCTAGCAATTTGTAGAAAAAGTTCAAACCAAAGATCTAATAGAGTCATTAAGCAAAATAAAATAATCTTTCAATACAAAAACGTTCCCTCCTCTTTCAAAATGTAAAACGAAACAGAAAGTGATTAACAAGAATTCAGCTACCACTACTGCAAATCCTGCTCCTATAAATCTTGATGTAGTGTCAAGTAACCATACCATTAAAAGTATTTTAGAAAAAAGGTTCTGCCACAGAGTCCTTCAGAATCTTAAAAAAACAGGGGACAAATCATGAACCAACCCTTAAAACCTACCGTAGAAGATTAATCTTAGAAGTTTTGATAGACAGTGCAATCCTTCTCAAAAGGAAGTTATTTATTTTAGTATTAAACAGAATGAAACCACTAACAAAACTAACTACTAAATTGCAAAAAAGACTTCTCAATAAACGTAATGTCAACAAAAATGAATTCTTAAATATCTGTGGAGGTGAATGGAGTTACACCACGAGCACAGAACCATATTTCAATGAAGAAGCATACAAACAAAGGCAAACAAACACAGTTTCCATATATAGCAGTGGCCAAGGGTATGAAAACCTTAATGATACCATAATGCAACAAGAAATGCTGCTTGCAAAAATGTCCACAGAAAATTCAGTATCACCTCTCCATTCGACTGAACCAGAAAATCCAGTAAACAAATGGCCGTGCACGTCAATGTGTAACAATGCCAAAAAATCTTTCAAATCTTTACGCCAGTTCCTCAATCAGTATGTGAAAGGCAAAGACAAAATCCAAATGAAACTACTACATATGGATACCTGTCCAGTGCGCAAACACACAGGACTACAAGGACATTCATTAGCCTGCATTTCTGGACCTATTTGCAAAAGCACCTTCCATCATAATGATATCAACACATCATTCAACTATAAGAAATCTAGTCTATAAACTGTACTATGCTAAAAGTCCTGCTTTAGCACTAGCCAATTTAAATAACAATCTTCTACATGGTACAACGAAAGACCTACTCAAAGAAATAGAGCATATCATAGAAAATAATTTGGAAGTGAAAGCCACTTACAAAATGCAATAGATTTACAAAAGACTAGCAACAGTTGTACAGATGGCAACCTTCTACTACACACATACCCTCCTGGGCAGCCCCCTGCCCGGAAGCCCCCACGGCTAAGGGCCCCTCAGGAAAAGGGCGGCTCCTTCGGTGTCTGCAGGTGTCCGGCGGGGACGCCAGGCACCTGCCCCCTCCCTTTGACCCCCTTGCTCACCCTTCCCTCCGCTTACGAGCTGTAAACATCTGCTGTTCCACTTGCAAATTCCGCCTGCCTTATTACCGCACTGTGAAATCTAGGCTTTTCTCTCCCTCTCTAGGATTCTCATTTTTTTGGGCAGCGCTTAATTAATTATTACGGTACCACCTACATAATTTCATATCGTGTTCTGCAACTTGTAGTAAACTAGGGCTTTTTCTCCCCTCGCAGGATTCTCAAACTTAGGTGGCCTCTCCATTGGTTACCTAACATGCATTACTGTATGCACTGTTGTTCTAAATTTTGGTAAACTAGGGCTTTTTCTCCCCTCGCAGGATTCTCAAACTTAGGTGGCCTCTCCATTGGTTACCTAACATGCATTACTGTATGCACTGTTGCTCTAAATTGTGGTAAACTAGGGCTTTTTCTCCCCTTGCAAGATTCTCAATCTTAGGTGGCCTCTCCATTGGTTACCTAACACGCATTACTGTATGCACTGTTGCTCTAAATTGTGGTAAACTAGGGCTTTTTCTCCCCTCGCAGGATTCTCCATCTTAGGTGGCTCCTCCACTGGTTACCTAATACTCATTTCTGTGTGTACTGTTGCTCTGAAGGTGGTAAAACTTGGGCTTGTCGCTCACTCCCTGTCTGCTTGCTCTCATCTGTTTCCTCCCCCCTCTCTCCTATTCCATGGTGCTCTCTATCTCACCTATCTTCTCTAACTGCTTCTCCATTGACTATCCTGCTCTCCTCACTAAATCTGGTAGGAAAAAGTTTAAAAAGGACTTCCTAGGCTCCAACCCAGGCCTCCCTATCGCTGACACCTACACCAGTGCCTCTTCCAAGGAAACTCTCACTGACATCCTCTTTTTCGTGCCTTCCCCTGACCTATGGACCCTTCATATGGTCTCTGTGCTCGCTCCTTTCTCCTCTTCTCCCATTAATGGTGGCACCCGCTGGTATGTCCTCTTGGCCTCCTTCCACTCCTCTAAGGCCATCATTAATGTCTACACTAATGGGACCGTCTTGGTCCAAGGCCCTCAGGCCAACCTTCTGTCACGGCTCGCTCCCTTCTCTCCCGTTCCTGCCACTTGGGGGCATGTTTTGGGGTTTATTCCCTACTGGACATTTCCTCCGAACCTTATGCTACAGTGTTCTGATGAATTGGGAGCGCTAAAACCTTATTTTCTAAGTTACTTCCCTTCCGGATCCATTCCAGGTTTTTGGCAGCCAGCATGCTACTTTAATCAAATGACTATGCTTCCCAGAATGCCTGGCTCACTGCTTCACCGCCTCCCTTGCAGGACAAGGTTGGGTGGAGGATAGGCAACACCTGTGCCTGCAGGTGCAGCAGGCGGCACACCTGAGGGGTGTGCTCATTAAGCAGCTTTAAAAGCCTCAGTTTGCTTCAGTCCAGCGCTGATCATTGTTGCAGTGTTCCTGTTGTGACTGGTCCCTTGTTCCTTGTTCCTAGCTTTTGTGCCTAGTTCCTAGTTCCTGTTTCTTGTTCCTCTGGCCTGGATTTCAGATTTATGTGCTTAATTGATTTCTGCTTTCTGGATTTCCCTTTCTGTCTTCCTCTGTCTGCAGGCAGCCTTTCTCTGTGCTTTACCCTTTGATGCTGCCCAATTTGCCTGTGTTATCTGTTTCTTTGTTGCTGTTCTTTGCTACTTAAAAACTTGATGCTTTAGTCTTTCCCTTTATAGATTTAGCTTCCTGCCTTAAGGTTTCCTTTTGTGATATCATTTTCCCTGCTCCTGATCCTTACTTTCTATTGGGATCCATTCCATGTTTTCCATCGCACTTCTGCATTTATTTCCCATTGATTATTAGGTGTGGGTGTTATTGTAACTAGTCCCAGTGTGAATGCCCTTTTGTTTTCCTCACTATTTTATAATCACTATTCCTACTTTCCCCTTGACTAGGGTCTTATGTATTTAGTTTCCTCCACCCATTGCTGTTATAGCCTTCAGGGTCCCTGTTTGATCAACTGGGTTCGTGAGTTTACTGACATTCAAGTGGTCTTTCCGGTCCTCGTGAGTACTGTTTCTAAATTCCTTATTCAGTATCATCCAGAGTGTCAGCTCACAGATCCTGTCCTTGCTTGCCCTCTACGTGGGCTTAGCGCTGTCAGTATCTCTAATAGCATAGTGGGTAAGGAGTTTGCCGACTTTCCTTTCAGTCATAAGGAGGTTCTAAGTGCTTACCCCACATCCCTTTTCATATATTGGTATTATTGTTTCACTCTATTTGTACTCCTGGGTTTTAGTATACACAAGTCTTGGGTATTGTATGCACATATTTAGATTCAAAGTTGTACACTGTGCGATTCTGTGCACATTGCCTTCTTCCTTTCTTAACACCTTCACCTCTTTGATAGACGCTTCCCATGCCTCATCAACTTCCTGTCCTCTTCTGCTGTCCCCCCTCCTCTTTCCTCAGCTACCTTGCCTCCACCCTCCCTCCCTACCCCCTCTTGTGCTCCTTCACCTCCGCTGGGCATACCTCTGATCTGTACCCCTTTCCCGAAGTCCTTCAAGGCTGGCAACCTTCTCCACATTGCCACTCTAAACTCTCACTCTGCTGTCAAACATTCCTCTGACATCTGTCACCTTCTTGAAAAACTGGACCTTGACGTCCTCGGTCTCACTGAGACATGGTTCACGGACAGCTATGTCACCAGCTTTGACACACTCCTACCTGACGGCTACAAGATCCTCTCCGTTCCCAGGCCCAACTGTGCTCAGGGGGTGTGGCCCTTATCTTTCCTGAGTGGATTCCTGCCACTGTCACTCCTACGCAGAATTACTCCTCTTTTGAATGCCTTGCCTGCCGACTCTCTCTCTCTCTCCTAGCCATTCCCTTACAGTGGCTACTATCTATCGGCCACCTGGCCAAATTTCCTCCTTCCTCTCCAAGTGGGCGGACCTCTCCTCCTCACTCCTGTCCTCAACCACTCAACTCCTCTTTCTTGGCGATTTCAACATCCACCTGGATGCCTCCTGTCCCCCCTCTGGACTTTTTCGCGACCTCTGCGACTCTCTCTCACTCTCTATTCTCCCTTCTGGGCCGACTCATTCTGCAGGACACACTCTTGATGCTCTGATCTCTTCTGACCTTCCCCTCTCTGTCCCTCTCTCCACTCCTCTCTCCTGGAGTGATCCCTTTCTTCTATCCTGCCACCTCACCTTCCCTACTCCACAGGAAAAGCCACCCTCATCACTGCTACCCTCCTTCTCGGTCATCCGACCCATGAAGCACATGTCAGTTGAGGCTTTCGTTGCCACCTTTTCACCCCCCAACCCCCCTTTGGATGACTCCCACCCTGGCACAGCTCTCTCCACTCTTCACTCTGCTATATCTGATACTCTTGATATCCTTTCCCCTGTCATGAGAATCCACCTGAAGCCAAAGCCAAATGTCACTCCTGGTATGACTCGGATCTCGTCACCCTTAAACGCAAGTGCAGAGTGGCAGAGAGGAAATGGCGTGCTTCTTGTGAATCCTCTGACAAACTGGCCTGCCGCCTACTCCAAAGGCAATATCAGCTCTCCGTTCTCACCAAGAAGAGAGCCCTTATCCAAGCCCGCATCTCTGCAGCATCTAACAATTCGGCCGAACTCTTTAAAATCTACAAGGAGTTGGCCAACCCTGCTGCAGTCTCTACCGCTCCTGTCCCCTCCCAGGCCCTCTGCACGGCACTGGCCACTCACTTCATTTCTAAAACTCAGGACATCCTGTCCTCACTCTCCTCTTATCACCTCCCCCCCTCTATTCCCTGCTCTTCCTCTGGCCCTTACGCAGCCACCCCTCCTCCCCCCTTCGCTGCCTCCCCCCCTTTTTCTGCTGACAAGGTTTCGAGACAAGTCCGATCTATGAAAGTCTCGTCAAAACAGGTCCACCCATGCTCATCCAAAACTATCAAGGACCACATTGACTCCCTAGCTCCTGCCCTTGCTGACTTCTGCAACCACTCCTTCGCCTCTGGAGTCTTCCCATCCCCCCTCAAGCACTCCCTTGTGCACCCCCTTCTGAAGAAACCCTCTTCTGACCCCTCCTGCCTGGCTAACTATCGCCCAATCTCTATCACTCCCTTCTTGGGCAAGCTCCTGGAGAAGCTGGCCATCTCCCAGCTTAATCTCCATGCTGAATCTGTTGGTAGTCTTCACAACCATCAGTCTGGTTTCAGAGCTGCCAGAAGCACGGAAACTGCTCTCCTGAACATCCGTGAGGACCTGCTCTCGAACCTTGGCTCTAACACTCCATGTGTTCTCAATTTGCTTGATCTCTCTTCTGCCTTTGATACTGTCAATCATACCATCCTGCTCAACCGTCTCTGTGATAACCTGGGGATCACTGGTCAGGCTCTGGCATGGCTGACCTCTTTCCATTCCAATCAACCCTCCCAGGTCCAACTGGCTTCCTTCCTCTCTCACATCTTTTTCTCTACCCGTGGTGTCCCCCAGGGATCTAACCTCTCTCCCTGGCTGTTCAAACAGTACCTGGCACTTCTTGCCCGCCGCATTGCCGCTCTCTGTCCCTACTTCCAGTGCTATGCGGATGATACTCAGCTCATTTTCAGGCTACCCTCGGCCTCCTCTTCTCCTTCCCTCATCTCTGACTGTCTTTCTGCTATCCAGGAATGGTGTGCCGCCAATGACCTCTGCCTTAATGCCAGTAAGACTGAGATCTAACTCTTCAGCACACCCGCTCCCTCCTTCCCTGCAGCTCTCTGGCCGACCTCTCTTGGCCCTCTTCCTGCTCCTACCTGCAAGACAAAAAACCTTTGGGTCATCTTCGACTCCACACTCTCCTTCTCGCCTCACATATCTGACATCTCTAAGAAGTCACACTACCAGCTACACTTCCTCAGAGGTATCCTTCCTTTCCTCTCCTTCCCCCAGAAGCTCGCTGTCTCTAGAGCCCTGGTTCTCTCGAAGCTGGACTACTGTAACAGCCTCTATCTAAATCTGCCTGCTTCTACTCTCCGCCCTTTGCAACTCATCCAGAACAGGACTGCAAGACTTGTGCTTGGCCTGAAGCCCAGGGACCGTATCTCTCCAGCTACACTGGCTCCCAGTGGTCTCGAGGATTAAGTTCAAAACCCTCTGCATTGTCCACAAGGCCTTCTGGGGCCTTGGGCCAAAATACCTTCAACTCGCTCTTCCTAAATATCTTCCTTCTCGAGCCCTTTACTCATCCGCCTCCAACTCCTTCAGGGTCAGCCGCTTCTCTAAGCAACAGGTTGGGGGTAGATCTCTCTCCGCAGCAGGGGCATCCGTCTGGAACAGCCTTCCTGCCTCCATGAAACTTGAGGAGAACCACCTCCGGTTCCGGAAGCACCTCAAAACCTTCCTCTTTGCCTCCGCTTTCTCTCCCCCTCTCCCCTGCTAAAATTACTGAAACTGCACTGAATCTGCAAGTGGGCCACTCACTGAAATTCGGTCCTTGGCCCAGCCACTCTCCCCTGCACTGCCTCCCTGGCAACCCTTGCACTGTGGGACTGTCTCTGTATCCCTACAGCCCCCCTTCCCAGCACTTGTATGCACTTACCTTGCACTTGCCACCAGCTGACCCTTATTTATTATTTATTTTGTTATACTACTAACCCTGTACTGCACTTCCCCTCTCCCTCTCCCCCTTGCACTTTCCCCTCCCCTTTTCCCTTGCACTTGCGTGATCTGAATGACACCTGGCCTAGTAGGATCGTTGTCTGTCTCCCTTTGCCCCCGCCTCGTCGCGCCTTGAAACACTTGTGTATAGGCGCGTTATAAATGCCATATCATATCATATCATATCATATCATACAAAAAAGAAATACTAACATTTAAAAGTACATCTGCTGAAGTACCAAACCATGTCTGTGTGTGTTGCTGCAGAACTTTTTATAAACGTAACACAAAAACTGTAGACGTAACATACAAAATAGAAGACTATGAAGATTCCAAATGGTTTGAATTAGCTCTCTACCTTATAGCAGAAATCAAATATGAAATAACTGACCCCTTAATACTTTGCACTTAGTGCACTACAAAACTAGACAACAACCAAACTCCTTCATGTGCTATCACAAATAACTTGGAATTATTCCCACTACCAAAACCCCTGCAACAACTCAACTTATATGACAGCATCATAATTCAAACAGTGCACCCATTTCAAGCAATAATACGCCTTCAACCAAAAACAGCAAAATTACCTGCCTCTGAATTAGTGAAAGACATTTGTGGCAAATTAGTTTATTTACCATTAGATCTAAAAGAAAATGTGCACACTCTGGGAGCGCAACATCCAATAGAGCAATCTTTAATTGTCTTAATATATGGTGTACCTACGAAAGACAAAAATATTTGGCAACAACTCGTAGACTTACATAAAGTTAGAGAAGCCTTGCAATATCTAAAAGACAATAATGAATACTACAAATAAATTAATATTGAAGAAAACTGCTGCTACAGTATCCAATATTTTAGACCATTATATAATTCGTCCATTACACTCTAATGACCTCTAATGACACCATAGATGATGCACTAGAAACATACCAAATGCGACAAAACAAAGGATCACCAATCAGCATATGGGAAAACAGTATAGAAGCACGTGCTTTTCCTCTATTCTTTCCTACTGGGAAAGCAGGAAGGTACGATGAAAGACCCACACAAATAACAACATCAGAATACCACTTGTTACAAATGTATTCTGAAGATCCCAGATTTAGCCAATATGTGGAATACACCTACTCTTCGAAAGTGAACTAGCAACTCTATTCTACGGAGTTGTACACACATTGAAATCAGGTACCCACCTTCAAAATATGTCAGCTACGCAATTACTACAAAAAGTGCAAGAAAAAATGAGGTTCTACAATCAAGCATTACAAATCTGTTTGCAAACATGCATGGTACTAAGGAGTACTGATTCCAACGTCACAGAGATGTACGTTGTATGATAAGAAACCTTGGTCCACCCACTTGGTTTGTTACATTGTGTTGTGAAGAAAATGCATGGGAATATTTACATGATTTCCTACGCATAGCAAAAAAAAACAAAAACAAACATAGATATACTAACACCTGGAGAACATTGCTCTCAAGATCCTGTTAATGTTTCAAGATATTTGCATCATCGCTTCAATGCTATGCTACACTTTATTTGTAATAAAATTGTTCCTCCCCTCGGAGAAGTGTAACACTTCTTTTGGAGAAACGAATGCCAAGCCAGAGGAGTACCACATATCCACATGCAGTCATGGATTAAAGATGCACTTAAATTTGTTCAAGACAGTGATGCCACTGTTTTACAGTTTATCGAAAAATATGTCACTTGTGAAATTCCATCAGAAGCAACAAATAGTGATTTTCATGCACAAATTTTACAATTCCAAAGACACAAATGTGGGAAATATGGTTGTCGCAAAAACAAAGGGAAATACTACACCAAATGCCGCTTTGGTTTCCCTAGACCAGTTACAGCAACAGGTAAAGTAAACAACTTCATGTCTTCAGTTAGACATAGGCCCTCATTACGACCCTGGCGGAAATCGAAAAACGATGGCGGAAATGCAATACCGCCATCGAATAGCGCTCGGTGCGACTATGACCCGTCACCGCAAAGTACGAAGCCATTAGCGACACCGTAGTGAACGCCAACGCTAACTGCACCAAGCACGCGCGCGCGCGCCATGCCAAACCGTAAACACCACCATGGCGCAAGGGTATGCCAATTCCGACCCTAGCGGACATGTACCTAACGCCATCAAGCATGGCGGAATGTACCATTCCGCCATGGTGAGAAGTACGGCATCGCGAATCAACCGTAAACGGCCCCACTGAGTTCCTGTACACCGCTCCCTGCCCACAAAGTACAACTCCCCGTAGGTGCAATGAAGTCACAATGCAACTAGTGAAATGTACAAGTCACCCATGCATGCCAACGAACAAATGAAACACAAGAGTGGCCAATGGGAGCTGCAGGGCACAGATGGCACGAATACAGAAGCCATCCCAATGGACATGACCACAGTCCCCCACCAAGAAACGCACGCAAACACAGGCACCTGCGACCAGCAATATTCCTAAAATCACATCATTCCACCAGTCCACCTGGCTGACCGGCATCTGTTACACAAAACCCAATCCCCCGCCCCTGAGCATGACAACATTCAAACAGTCATATTGGCAGCCCCCATCCCTGACCTCACGGGCTTCGTAGGCAAACGCGCCCAGTACAGTACCACGCAACTAAACTCCGAAGCTGGAACCCAATGCAGATCTCCTCACAATACATCGCTCCCCAAATAGGAATATGCCACATCACTTGCAAAGAAGAACGCTACACGGGCCAAATCAGAATAGAAATTTAATGCACAACAAAATCACCAAGCCCATACAGCCATCAGGCCATGAACTTCAAAACACATTTCACCATTGTGGGCTGCATCCGCAAGAAATGACCAGCCACTACTTGTGTGACGCCCTGTTCCATCATGGTACACAGAGCCACATTCACGTACGAAAAGGCAACATGGAAGCGCACAGAACCGCAGGGCCGTCCCAATGGGGAGGCACTAGTCCAGCTGAAAGGCCGAAATGTTGCTCCGAGCCACCAGTACTGCGTAAGGGCATGTGGCCCATTGGCGATCGTCCCATAAGATCGTAATGCTGCTCCACTGATTAACACGAAGCAGCAGGTGTCGGGAGTAAAACCCATCTGCAGGAGTGGCATACAGATGGCAGTGGCAAAAGGGGAGGAGATACCTGTCAACCAAAAGAAAAGAAAAAGAACAGAATGGCCATCAGAACTACATTCCAACAACTCACTTCAATGATCACACTAAATCCACAGCCATATGCATGCTAGCCCACTCCAAAGGTTCTTCACCACCCAAAAACCACTTGCGACTCATAACTATCTATATCGAGGTGTAAACACCATCACAAACGAGTGTACCTGTGCATGCGTCTGTCAAAACAGAATCCATCAGATGGGATTGGTAACGTGCATGGACACAAGTGTCTGAGGGCGCGTCGAGACAGGGAGGGCTCAACAAGGCCAGATAGACGATGGTCCCACTATGGCAGCCCTGCATCACATAGCGTAGGGGAGGCGGATAGATCCCAAGAAGCCCTGTACATGGCAAACTCTGTATCAAATCACCTGCCCATGCATCCATTCATCATTCCCTCATCCCGGGATTAAAACGCCTGAATATTTACTCACATAACATTAGAAATATCCATTGAGTCTGTGCGTTATGCAGCCTGCAAAATCCACAGTGCCCCAGCCCGTAATTCCAGTGTAGTGAAGTAACATGTATTTGGGAACGTCCGGCCTCATCGCCCACGTCGCCATTGCGCATCCCAAACCATTCATATCAATCATTGCATCCTCGCCATGGCCCCTGTCCCAAGGACATTGAACAATAGTATGTTATATTTGCAGTCAGACCCGTGGGCATTTCCTCGCCGCTAGCTGAAAACCGAAAGCGCCGCCCTTCGAATTCCTCATTTGCAACATCACGTCGAAGAGGCATCTGTGGCCGTTTGGAATCACTAATTAATCCATCGAGTGCGGCTGTGTGTGAAAATGGCAACTGCCTTCACCCACAAATGGGACGCCCCGCCCGTCGTTGCAACTCGGTACAGTGATGCATGAGGGTCCACCGTTACTCGAGTACTACGTTCCACTGACCCTTCACAAGTCTGTTCGCGACTGCACAGATAGAATGTGAAACAATGGGACCACAGCAGAATGAACATATCAACCAATGTTACACGGCCATCGGGTACAAATACATGATTGCAATAGCAAGATGCCATTCCCCGAATTGCAGCGTTGTGTGCGGGACGTGCTCGGCCAAAGGGGAGAGCAGTTTGCACAGGTGGAATGAATCACCACAGGTGGAGGCCATACAGCCTGAAAACACATAAATTGCACACCCAGTCTCCTCCCACAACCACACCGAAATGCTACCGGCAGGACTCGCGATGTTGGCCCTGGGGGACATGATAGCACTGCAAGTACTCCAACTCCAAGAAGAAGACGAACACCAACTACAACCGGCCGCACGGAGGAGACGCAGGAGGAGGAGGAGGGCAAGGCAGGGCCAGCAAGGGCCGCCAGCACAACCACTACCACCACGCAGGCAGCCCGCAATCCCACGCCTCCGAGCACATCCGTTCAACCTCACTGATGAGCAGATCCACACCCTCTACCGTCTGGACCGGGACACCATAGCCGCCATTGTGGACATGACACAGGCTGACCTTGTCAGCATGATAGATAGCCCAACCGCCATCCCACCCCTACTGAAGGTGGTGTCTGTACTACACTTCCTGGCCACAGGCACCTACCAGCACACAGTCGGACAGTTGCATGGCATTTCTCAGCCACTGTTCTCACGGACACTATTGCAAGTGCTCGATGCCCTCCTGCAGCACGCAGACGACTACATCTCCCTACCACGCTCGGAGCAGGAAATTACCAACACAAAAGTGGGATTCCATGCACTTGCCGGCATACCGGGTTGCATTGGTGCCATCGACTGCACCCATGTGGAATTGGTCGTCCCACATGCCATGGAGGCCCAGTACCGCAACCGAAAATAATTTCATTCTCTGAATGTACAAATGGTGTGTGACTCCAACAGGATCATTACACATTGTTGTGCCAGATTCCCTGGATCAACCCATGATTCTATGGTCTTGAGGAACTCTACAATACCACGCTACATGGAGCGACACGCAGGGAACAGATGCTGGCTACTCGGTGAGTCACATTACATGCATGATAATGTGGGGTATGTGATTCGGCAATGACCTGGCAGGAAGGGGGGGGGTGTGCGTACGTAGCAATGGCATTCCACATCATACGTTTATCGTCCACATACAGGTGATGCTGGATATCCACTGAAGAGATGGCTCCTCACACCAGTCCGGAACCCACGGGACCAGCATGAGGAGGACTACAGCCATGCCCACTCACGTACCCGTGTAGTCATTGAACAGGCATTCGGCCTACTGAAGGGTCGTTTCCGCTGCCTCAGCAGGTCTGGCGGGGCACTCCTGTACCGCCATGAGAAGGTTGCAAAGATGGTGATGGCATGTGTCATGCTCCACAACATGTGCGTACGTAGAAATGTGCCCATGCCCCCTGACGCAGAACTGCAAGCACCTGATGATGGTCATGATGAGGGTGGGGATGTGGCAGCACCTCAAGGAGTCTGCGAGGCACCGGAGGGCCGTGACATTCGTCAGCATCTCATTGATGTATGCTTCTAGCACTCACGCCTGGTGGCTGATACATGGACACGGGACTCGTGGCACTGTGTGTGTCTGGGACATGCACAATATGGACTGTACGCCTATGATGGCCTAGTACACAAAGATCAATGTCCACACATCTCATTGGTTGATCGTGCACTGTTTATGGCATATGTGATATCATGTTGAACACCCTATCGACCCGCCACCCAAGTGAGCCCAACACACCCCCTCCACCCTCCTACCTCCCCCCCGAACACCACTGTCCAAAGATGCTCATTGTCAGTGGGCAGTCCCTATTGCAAGCCCCCTCTGCGGGTATCAGGGGCACCCCTGCCTGTGGAGCGCAGGTTCTTCCCAGATCTACGTTGGGGGCTGCCCTGGACGGAACTTGCAACGGATGATGTTTCTGCCTGCTCACGTCCATGCATGTCCCTAAGGGTTTGCGAGAGCTCAGTGAGCACACGGCGCACTGCGGCAAGTTCGGCACATACGTCCTTGGACGTCGCATGCAGTTCCCCCCTCAGGCTCTCGGTGCTACTCTCCATTTGTGCCCTTAGTGTCTCTGTACCTCTCTCCATTTCTGCCCTAAGTGTCTCAGTTGATGTTTCTATGTCTGCCTTAGTGCCCCCACATTCATCGGCATGGTCCTTGAGGAGCGTGGCCAGTTGCTGCTGTTGCACGATTAACTGGTCGAGGGACTGTTGCCTCTGCTGGGCCATGGCCATTTGCGGGGGTGTCACAGAGGGGCTGTTGTCCTCATGTTGCCTTGCCACAGGGCTTGTGGGGGATGGCCAGTCGTCGTCTTGTGGGTGCCCCTGCGTGGTATCCTCATGTTGTACGGGATGGGACAGACAGGGGGATTGGGACAGGTCATGGATGGATCTGACTTCGACATCCCCGTCTTCTGTGTCGGAGCATGCTGCCATCAATGGGGTGTCACCTATGGTGCTGCTGCCACCAGAGGCAGTGCCTTCTGTGGCATCCGTTGGGGGGACCTGTGGTGGTGGTGGTGTGGGCATGCTGGCTGCTGGGGTGCCTGTTGATGTTCCCTCCTCTGTGCTGCCACCTGATTTGTGCTGCTGCCGTGTCTTGATGCGTGCAGCTGAGGTGGAGGGTCTTTGGCCGTTGGTCTTGGCCCTCTTTGCAGGTGTGCTGGTAGGGGTGTCCTGATGCTCATCGTTTGGATCGGACCCTGTGGTGGAGTAAAGGAGGGCGAGGGTTATTGATGGGTCTGTGGGAATTGGAATGGCATTGTATCACATGCATTGGGGTGGTACCTGAGGGTGATTTGGGTCGGGGCCTTGGAGGTGCTTTCATTTGTGTGTGGAGTGAGGGTGCAGTTGTTTGGCAGCCTGCAGTTAGGGTGTGCCTGCTGCACGTGTAGTGCGTTTTTTAGGGGTTTTTAATTATTTATGTATTTATTGTGGGTTTTAACGTGCGCTATCAGGCCGATGTGTGTGGACGTTCTCCTGGACATGTGTTTCTGTTGCACTATGTGGACACATGGTACTTCACATGGATGGACTTTGTGGATTTGGCATTGTTTTATTTGGCCCACCTACCTGAATCTTCGGATGTCTGCACTCCTTTCTCCATCCCTCCGACTCCCTCTATGCTCTCCATTCCGATGGTGGAGGCACAGATTTCTTCCCAGGGGGTCAACTTGATGGGTGATTCAGGACCTCCCCCGGTGGCTGTGGCAATGTTGCGGTTGGCAGAGAGTATGCTGCGGACGCGTATCCGCAGGTCGTCCCATCGCTTTCGGCATTGCTGTGGGGTGCGGGGTGCGGTCCCCACCGCACTTACCCGCTGTGCCACCAGAGCCCATATGGCCTTCTTGTTTGCAAGTGCCGTCCTGGTCATTTGCGTGCAGAAGACGACGGCAGCATTCTCCTGGAGGGTCTCTGTTAGCACGGTGAGTTCCTCACGGGAGAAGTGGACCTGCCGCTTGCGGTCGCACGCTTTCTTCGCTACTTTTCCCATTTTTCTTGGTTTCGCTAGGGTGGATGACGGGTTGGGGTGTGTCTCTGGGTAGTGTTTTTAGTGGTTGTGTGGTTTTAGTGGTTTTATAGGTGTACGGCGGGATGTTTCCCGTTCCGGGCCCATGTTTTAACTTCCGTTTCCGTATATTTCCGGTCAACGTACTTTCCGGTAGGCGCACACTGCGGTGTCCGCTGTGATGGGTGGCGGTATTGCACCTAGGGCGCCATACGGCGGCGGTGTGGGCCGTTTTGGGGTCATTTCCGCCATCGCGGACTTTGCACTTCCGCCATGCCGTGGTGCTCGTGCCCGATGGGTCGGAATGGGCCGCACTTTGCTCCATCGTGCAATGGCGGAAACGCTATTTACGCTGTGGCGGTCCGGTCAGTCACTTTCCGCCAGGGTCGTAATGAGGGCCATAGTGTTAAAGGTAAATCACCTAACACCACACATTACATAAAAAGAACAGAAGAAGCAAAATATATCAATGATTACAATGCAATCATTGCCCTCTTATGGAATGCAAAAATAGATGTGCAGTATATTGCAGACAATTCCACTGCAGTTGCACGATATTTTACAGCCTACTTAACCAAAGCAGAAAAAACAGAGCTTCAAGACCTCTGGGATAACCTATCATCGGACAAAACACTGTCTCAGAAATTCTACAGCTTACGCATAAAAATGCTCTGTCAGAGAGAATGTCGCTACTATGAAGTCATGTCATTGTCATGGAACAATTAGCACACAAAAATGTCAATTGTATGTCCTTGATGCCAAGTCTTGCAAGCTGTTCTAAATCAATTAAACACTGTTGAAAAAAGAAATGCAACCAATAATTGAAATTTGCTCCACAGACAAACCGGATGTACACGGTATGACACTATGAATGTGTCAACAAGCCTAAATAACTAAGAAAACTCTATATCCAACACAGCTGGTTTGGAGAAAATATTAAAATTATCTTTAAACTGTAGAGTAATGCTTAAACGTAACCTGGACGTGGAGCAAGGACTAGTTAATGGAGCACTTGGTACAGTTGTTGGCTTTGAAACATACCCACATGACAACAACATTCAGTTTGTCAATATTCTCTTTGGCAAACTATCAGAAGTCAAAGGAATGGGACACTCAACAGCCCGATTACTTCTTTTCAAAGACATGAATGCAGAAAACAATTTTCTCTAACTCTAGCATACACAGTCACCATTCACAAATCACAAGGTCTTACCCTAGATGAAGCATTGATAGATATTGGGAACAGAGTCTTTAAAGAAGGCCATGATCTACGTAGCACTATCATGCTTACGTACACTTGACGGTCTATTTCTAATGAACTTTGATGCAAGTAAAGTAAACACTGATATTCCTTGAATTTTAGAATACAATAGACTACGTTCACTATACACCCCCATCTAAAAACCTATCCTGTTCCACAAAAAGCAAAATGTTGTAAAAGAAAACTACTTCAAACAGACATGCAACAGAATCTCACTGCAAATCCTCCAAAGAGAGGAAAAGAAGGTAATATGTCATCAATTACTACAACCAAAAAGAATCTACTACTCAAAGTAATTCAGATTCAGGTACTTCTTCAAAGAATCAACACACACTCTGAAGAAATGACTTCAACACAGAACTATCTGGTCCATTCAAATTTTCAAATATAAGTGGTGTAAATTGCTACGCAAATGTAGCAATAAATATTCTATTTCAATTGCCACCAATTATTGACAACATTTACTTACACAATACAGACCAATTGTGTTTGCAAATGTTAGTCCTTCATAGAAATGCAAGCAACAATCCTGACAACACATATAGTTTTCATGGAATAAGACAAGAATTGGACTACTGTGCTGTAATGGTCAAATTCACTATAAACTCACAAGAATATTCACAAGCATTTCTAATGTACTTACTACAAGTACTGGAAAAGAAAAAACATACCTATAAATGACATCTTCCATATTTCATACATGTGGAAACATACATGCACTCTGTTCAACAATATGGCACAGGAACAAATCTCTAATGAATGCTTCGTGTATGTATCCATACCTAACTTTTAATCTATTCCATTTCAGCAACATGTACAACATGCAAACCATGGCAGATTATGTACTACCTGCAATTCAGATAATCGCTCCACCTTACAAATACAAACACATAGTAAATACATAATATTAATGCTTTTACGCTACAATTCAAATGGTACCAAAAACAACTGCAAACTGACTGGAGTCACATATGTTCAAGTATCACTTGGTAAGAAAACCTTCATAACAATTGGTATAATCTACCACGCAGGAACCACAACCAATGCAGGTCACTACACTGCATATATAAAAAAGAATTTGGGATGGTTCGAATGTAATGATTGTAGCATTACTCTAAAGCAGAGATTACATGCAAATCTTATAAATGCTTATTTAATCTTCTTAAAACCAAAATGTAATAACTAATTTGTACATGAACATTAACACAACTTCAATTAGAAAACTATAAACGTTTAGAATACGCCAACAGGTATCTAACTGCCCCAAGATTCTGCAACAACAAAACAAAATAAATCAATACCACCAAATAATAAGAAGAAATAAACAGTTAGAATACACCAACAGCTATCTAACTGCCCCAAAATTCTGCAACAACCAAACAGATAAATCAATACCAATAAATAATAAGAAGAAATAAACAGTTAGAATATGCAAACAGGTATCTAACTGCCCCAAAATTCTGCAACAACCAAACAGATACATCAATACCACTAAAATATAACAAGAAATAAACAGTTAGAATATGCCAACTTGTATCTAACTGCCCCAAGAATCTGCAACAACCCAGCAGAGAGATTACAACTTGAGAATATAAATAAAAAACGATAACCAGTTACAATTCAACAACAGTTATCGAACAATGTGAAACAAACCAACAGATAGAACATTAGCCAGAAACAACAAGTAAACACTGAAAACAAAGAAAGAAATGTACTGTACCATAACAATTAAGTTTTTTTTTAAAAGAAATCCAACATGGATTCTTTTCCCACAGACCCAATGATTTAAACAACAGACACAGAAACTGAGCAAATTGCACAGTACACTGTTTTGTAAACTACTAAATATGAGGGTCGAAATAAAGCAGAAATGTCTATTATGCAATGCAATAAGTCTTTATAAACTACGTATTCTAACATGATCTTTTCTTTTAACTCAGAAATTGAAAAAGAATATCTGCTCCAGTTACCCAAGTCATGAAAAAAATATATTCAATCACAAAAATCAAACAGTAAGTATATTACAAAATAAATACAACTCATAAATACTGCTCCATAATACAACCATTGAAGCAAACATCTAACCATAGACCACAATACAAAATGTTTACTTCCATGCATATGTTATACTGCAGTGCTTGTTACCAAACTCTACAATCTTAATGACATAACATATCCAAAACTTCACATACAAACTATACAAATTAAACAGTACACAAACTACATTTACAAATATTTCACAGATGTTTTATTCTATGGGTGTGATCTATGGATGAGATATGCTGTGGTGGCTGTGGCCAGGGCCTAGAGTCATGGGTGCATGTCCTATGGCAAAACATTTTAACTGGCTATATGGGCCACTGCATTCAGTAAAAAAAAACGTTGTTAAAAGGACACTATGGTAAAAGTAAAATAAAAAAACTGAAAATCGCCAGTTATGGTAAGCTAAGCAACAATAACTCCGCCACCACCGTGCACTGCTAAGACTAACACCCAGGACATCAAAGATGGCATCAGAAATATCATTGATGACATCACTGATGACATCACATGTCTAACCCCTTCTTTTTTGTTCACTGACATATCTAGGCCAGGTGGGTTTATTTACTGACAATCAGAAACCTAAAATTCAAAACATATTACATTTATAGATGTTGGTATTCGCGCATGTACTTACACTACTTTTCTTAGAATTTATTTGCATCTTATGATGTACATATTTAGGGGAAGAAGCAGACTTGAAACACAGCAATCATTTTTGTGCTTAAAAACAATCATGTAGGGTATACACAGTTGCTGATGATACTACCTCTTATTTGCTTAATTTACTCTCCATATATAAGCCCCATATTTGTATGCATTGTAGTCTATTTATGTTTTGTGTGTATATGTAGAAATATGTAGTAAGTGCTGCACTTGCTTTGCACTTTAGGCATTTTCTACCTACAGTAGGCGATAGTCTACTATTAGGTATTGTCTAACATTTTATAGTTTTCACTGTGGGTTATTGTGGTTTTATGATGTATTGAATGTTTTATGACTGTTTACACTTATGAAATACACTGTCTATGTTTTATGATTATGTGATTATATGCTGTTTTTAAATGAGATAAAAAAATTTGATTTGCTTAATAAAATTGTATGTATTAACATTAAAAAAAATAATAATAATCCTAAATATCTTCCTTCTCAAGCTCTTCGCTCATCCACCCCCAACTACCTCAAGGTCAGCCGCTTCTCCAAGCAACAAGCTGGGGGTAGATCTCTCTCCGCAGCAGGGGCCTCCCTCTGGAACAGCCTTCCTGCCTCCCTGAAACTTGAGGAGAACTATCTCCGGTTCCGGAAGCACCTCAAAACATTCCTATTTGCCTCCGCTTTCTCTCCCTCTCTCCCCTGCTAAAATCACTGAACTTGCACTGAATCTGCAACTGGCCACTCACCGATCTCGGTCCTTGGCCCTGCCACTCTTCCCTGTACTGCCTACCTGCACTATGGGACTGTCTCTGTATCCTACAGTCCCTTCTCCCAGCACTTACCTTGCACTTGCCACCAGCTGGCCCTGTTATTTATCTTGTATTCTACTAACCATGTACTGCACTCTCCTTGCACTTGCCACCAGATGGCCCTATTACTTATCTTGTATTCTACTAACCATGTACTGCACTTCCCGTCTCCCCTTCCCCTTGCACTTTTCCCAGTCCCCCTACCCTTGCACTTGCGTGATCTGAATGACACCTGGCCTAGTAGGATCGTTGTCTTTTCTCCTCTTGTTCCCCCCCCTGCCTCGTCGCACCTTGAAATACTTGTGTATAGGCACATTATAAATGCCATATCATATCATATCATATCATTACTAGCTACTTAGTACATGTTTTCCAGTATGGAAAGTTACTATATAACTTAGGGAAAATTAGAAATCTTGCACCTCTATGGTGTATGCTGCAGCCAATACCTACATTTCTGTATGAGTAGGTTCCTGTACTAGAAAGAACAAACCAATGGAATGTTCTTTAGAACACTACATTGCGTAATGAAGTATGTAGTTCATTACACATCTCCTGATCATCCCTGATACTTTTTTGCCAACATTACATTCATAACCCCTTGTATAAAAGTAAATGCACCTGTGATGTCATCAGTGATGTCATAAATGATATTTTTGATGTCATCTTTGATGTCCTGGGTGTTAGGTTTTTAGGTTTTTAGTAGCGCAACTTAACCATAACGTCAATTAAATAAAGATCTTTCACTGAATTTCATAGGTTTTTAAAAGTGCAACTTAACCATAAGATCCCTTTAACAAAGTATTTTTTCACTGAATATAGATTTTTATATCATGAATTTGAATGTTTTTTTTACTAGGATTTCCTTAGTTTATATACATATACCATACAACATTCTGAACCCCCTATCCCACGCTAGTAGTTTGGATGTCCGCGGACCGTGCACATGTCCGCGGACGGACTCGGTCAACATCAACACTGTCCAAAAACTCACGGGATATTTTACATTGTTGTATGATGCAATAAACACACTGAACATGTTCAAAGGGCAGCATATATATACATTACATTAAAAAATAAATAAGAAGTGCAAACTGTATATGTAAGACACCAACAGTCCAATTACATAGCATATGAAACATAATGGAACATACAAAAAAAATAACATATGCCTCCAACAGAATGACCTCACTGATGCTTTATACAGAAACTGCACAACAAATATCAACAGTACACCTACATAGCAGTAGAAGGAAATCTAAAAAAAAAAAAAACTGGTAATTACACTATATTAATTCCTATATCTATAAACGTTCTGTAGTAGGATACACTAAAATATAATGTATCTTTTTTTACACAGAAATGTCTACTACTTTGCAGTGGTTTGAAGAAAATGTTCCCCCGGAAGAAATGAGTGAAAACAGTGATACTAATGGTAGACACTGCACTTTTCTAAGTAAGCCAATTAATAGACATTATTTTGTGTGTACCTAACACATTTTTTTTTTTAACAGAACATATAAAAAATTAGAATAATACTGAAACAATACATCATGTACTAATGGAAGAACAAACAGACACTGTGGAAAATCATATACAACATTTTGAACAAAAAAATGATTAATGACCAATTTCATTATTTTAAAGAACTTTGTAGAAAACCATATCATGGAATAAAATAAATGATCACTGTCCCACATTCACCTGTACCCCTTCTCCATGTCCCAGTCAACCATCCCCAAAAAATTCCCATCACCAAAAACGTTATGATGAGATCTCAACCCCTTCCTCCCCTACCATCCAACATGTAGAAAACCCCAATAACGTTGTATATGTTTCGATTTCTGTTTTCTTGCATAATTTCTATATTTTTGTACAATAATAAAATATTATAAATACTGTTCCTAGGCTTTTAGGGTGTCTGTGGACCGCACGGCTGTCTGGGATGTCCAAAAGAAACTCTGCCTGATCACACTGTCCGCAATCAAAATGTACGTTCTGTAGGACACATAATCTGTCCGCATGTCCGCTATTAGTGAAAATAGGGTGTCCTAAGAACATTCCCCCTGTTCCTATTATCCGCAATCAAAGTGAATGTGTCCCTCGAACACATAACCCGTCTGCATGTCTGCAAAGTAATGGCGCACCTTTAATTAGTTTGAGGACCCAAACCCTGTCCAGCGGACACTTGTGTGCATGTGCATGTCACCATCGAGTACTACAAACATCGTGCCTGTCCGCAACTGTCCGCTGCACGTGTGTCACACTTTTAATTAGTTCATGGACCCAAACACTGTCCGCAGAACATGCATACAACCAACCCTGCACATTCGGTGTCCTAAGAACAGCTACGCGCGTGTCCTTGTCCGCAAACACAGTCCGTACCCCTAAACATGCAAAAAGTGCTTTTTTGAGCTATCCACAGTATTTTACTGTAAAACGTCACCCTTGCACATGCCCCAGACCATCTCCCTAGCAATCTGGATACTTTTTGAACTTTTTGAGCCCTTTTTGGCATTTGAGGTGTTCGCGGACAGTGCAGATGCTCGCGGAGCACGCACCAGCACCCCTATAAAAGGCCACACCCCAGATAAAGCTACTTCTCATTCTGTTTTGTACTTCCAGGACAGACACTGCTCCACATTGCTGCAATGCTCTTTCTTACTGCAGTTTCCTGAAATCCTGGTGGTACCATACATCTTTGAAGATGGCATCCATGGCTGCGCCTGCTGCTGGTGCTACTTCTGCCTCAGCACCACCCCCCCTCCACCACCACCACCACCTTCCCAAGGGCCTGGAGAGGGGAACAGTCCGGTGCATCCCTCAAGCTGCCTCGCAGGCCATACGTGACACAGTAGACCCTTACCTTTCGAGGAGTGACAGTATTGTGTATGTACTGAAAGGGGGAGACTCTTTGAAGTGCTATGCAGGAGTATGAGAAGGGCTGTCCACTACCTGATTAAGGCCCACCATACATCTTCCTCTCTCCACCTGCCCTTTCGTATCCCTGTGGTTGGTGTTCCTTCCTTAACCTCCCTTCCCTTCCTTTCCTTGTGCGTCTTGTTAAAAAATAAAAATACAAAACATCAACAAAAAAAGGATTTTCAGAGCCACCTGTTGTGAAAATGTTCCTGATGTACATATGTTGGTCTAACTTTGATATGCATGCACCCAGTTGCCCCAGGGCCAGGAGCGCTTTCCAAATGAAATAAATACAAATACAACTTTCACAGTTTAAAAATAGAAGTGGCAATGAAATGCTGCAGGGCCCTGTGCATTTTTAGAAGTCTGTGGACAGTCCAGAAACATTGATATTTGTGGGGTACTGTGCTATCAAAACCATTGCACTCTTCTCCGGGAGTAAGTGGTGGCTCTAAAAAGAGCCTTTTTGTGGGGTTTTTTGTGTTTAAAAAAGTTCAAGTACTCAACAGCTACTGGCAAAAGGATTGCTATACTTCCAAAAAACGGTTACAATGCATTTTGTATATTTAGCAGATCTGATTCCCAGCATCAGTAAGATGGATTCCATCTCTACATAAAATATAGGTGCTACGAAAAAAAAAAAATTTCATTTGACATACCAACATCTCTCAAAAAAGAGCAAACAGCCGTGTTGTCATTGTGCTCGCTTTCTCCATTTGTGGACCAAATGAAGAAGAACACAGCCACATTTTTCTCTGTGCAATGCAAGAAAAAATTACTCGGGAAATTGGAAACATGTCCATGACTTTCCCAAGTCCTTCTTTCATTGCAAATTGCAAGAAGTTTCTAGAGACATGTCCTAAACTGTTACCAACACAATTAATAATAATAATGTCAAAAGAGGGACCAAATTCAACCACTACATTCCACGCACTCCATGCCAGTGCACATCCACATGATGCAATCCAAGATGGACAGCCACTCCACAGTGATCTGCATGTACCTCCAACCGATTTATCCATGAGTCACCAAACATCCAGACAATTTGCCTTCTGAAAAGGCACAGCCACAGCTATCTGCTCTCCTCTCAGAAACAGACTTTCTAACAAAGTCCGTACTTACACATCACACCCAGTAAATCTAGGTGACCAATCACTTGGCCTGCACAATCCTATTTACATGCCTCTCAGACTCAAAATCCCCATTTGTAACATGCATGCTCTGCAAAGAGCCGTGGTGTGCACAGACATATTGTAAAAATATGAGAATGGGGAATAAAATGTAAATAGTGTACTCCACTTCCTCTTTGATGTTGCCTCTGAAAAGAGCCTTTTTTGCCACTTTTTTGACCCTTTCTTTGAGGTTTTTGTTCAGGTTGTGTCTGTTACAGACTTCACAACAACTTCCTGATTGAGTTCAGCATATTAATAAGAAATATTGCATGACCAAAATCTGTGAAAGTCTTTCCATCACAAAAAAAAATTGCACCATCTTCCAAAAGGTTCTCATTTTGGAATGATGACATTCCCACAGAATACATAAATTAAGATATTCCTTTATTAACAAGACATCTTGCTATGTCTGGTTGAGGATTAAATACATGACAAATCATCCATGCAGGTATAGGTGGTATTTGGGCAAGAATTATCTTTGCAGATGGAAATAGGTGCATCAGTTCCTTTAGCAACTGCTTCAGTGCACCCTGCAAACTTATTGCACTCAGATAGCCCAAATACATTCCTCCACACTTTACCACCGTGGATATCAGGGGTGTTAAAATAAGCCACATTTCTACAAAGTGTAAAAACACCTTGCAAATGTCTCACTGGCACATCACACCAGGTAGCCTCCACTCCCTGAATTCCAACACTGTGTGAAATGCCGCACATGTTTGCATACCACTGCAGATTAGTGATATAAACATCTCCCACTATCCACAATCTAACTATGTCCATCACAGCATCCACAACCATCATCACTGCATACAGCAGTAAAAAAATTGATTACCCTCTCTGCCTATGAATGACACCCTCAGCACCTGATTGGCTAATTCCCCTAGTCCTATGTCCATGCCCAATATACTGAGAAGCCCCAGATGTGGCACTCCATGTCCACGAACAGCTGCGGTGTCCGTGGAGTCCGTAACACTGGGCAGCCTTTCAACCCTGTCCACTTCACTCCCTGCACCATTCCCTCATTGGCTACTGTTAAGCAGTCACACAACCATCCACCAATCACATCCACAAACTCTACATCTAACTCTATCATCACAGTGCAGCCCTTTCGATGTACTGTTGATCACTCTGAGTACAATTCTGCTGTGATTGCAAAGCACCTACAGGAATTAATACTGTACATCTCTTCAATATTTCTGCTTGCAGATTGATGCACATCCACATGCATGAACACAAACTACATGTATGCATATGGTGTGCACAGTACATGTACAACTCTTGTATAAATACATTTGAACAGGGTACCTGCCCCTTACCCTGTATAACCTGCAAAAAAGCTTACTGTCATTTCTCCCATCTTCTATGATCAAGTGTCGCTTGCAAAGCTGTGTGTTTTCCAAATTTGCATTTACCCATATTACTAATTATAATGTGCAAACTGTTATTCTCTTCATTCATTCTGTCATGTTTGTAACCACTGCCAGCTATTTGTCCACATTTCAGGCATAATAGCATTTCACGCATTATAGTACATTGGATGCACATACTTTTTCCTTTGTGTACATTCTGGGCATTTTACATAGAATCTATCATTTGAACTTGCTTTATAAATTATTACAATAGTAATCAGACACATCACAGATAGCTTTCTAACAAATTGACATTTCATGTTAAAAGATGGGAGAAATAACAGTGTGATTGTAAATGACAAGAACCATATTCAAATACATGCAGTGTTTGTTTTCCTGTTCTGTGTTGTGATATGGCTAAATGAAAACTTGCAAAACACACACCATTGAAAGTGACACTTGATCATAGCAGATGAGAGACATGACAGCATGACATTTTTACTTGTTATACAGGGTAAGTCGCAGGTAGCCTGCATTTGAAATGCATACATTGCATGTTTTTCACCAGAGTTCCTGCCATTTACCCTGTATAACTAACAAGAAAAGCATACTGTTATTTCTCCTATCTCCTAACATGAAATAACACTGCAAGTGTGCTATGTGTGCTTACTATTGTAATCATTTCGAAGGCAAGTTCAACTGACAGATTGTAAGTAAAATATCCAGAATGCACATAGACAAAGGAAACTGCATGTACATGCTATGCACAATTAACAGAAGGCACTATTACTGCAAAAACAAACAAATGCATGTCTACATTAACAATAATGCTATTAACACACATATGTACTAACTTTTTTCTTTCACAATTGCAGTGAACACCACTCTCCTGAAAACCAGCAGTGTCTGAAGTACAAACGAGAACTGAAGAGAAAACTACTCGTTGCATCCAGAAATGCAATACTGCCATCATTTTCTAACTGTTACTCAAACACAGTAGAATTGTATTATCCCTGTAGCATTAGATTCAGTATTCAGCAGGTGCACAGTTTGCATTGTCATCTGAACACTGGTATAGTAACACACAAATATCAGAATAGCCTTCCCAACCTGAAGTAACAGCCCATTCCACAATCACATCCCTCTACATACATGCCGACCATCGAACAGTCATGCACAATGCACATATACATTGCACAACATCCCGACCCACATTTCCTTTTTTTCTCCAACAGACCCCAAAGAATGCCTACCAAAAAGCAACTCCATAGAAATCAATGCAGAAATAAGATAAATCAAACTAAAAGTTTACAACATAGGCATCCGCCTCTAGCAGAATGTATACAAAAAGTTCAAACAAAACAGCTAATACAGACAATGAGCCAAACTAAAGCAGCTTGCAGGAAAGAAACGTTGACTCCTCTTTCAAAATGTAAAACTAAACAGAAAGGTATTAAGAAGACGGCAACTACCACTAGTGCTAACACTGCACAGATAAATCTTGATGTAGCCACAAGTAAGCATTCCAAAAAAATATTTTACAAAAAATGTTCTGCCACATCTTTCCTTCAGAACCTTATAAAAACAGGAGAGAAATCATGCACAACCCTTAAAACCTACCATAGAAAATAAATCCTGGAAGCTCTCATAGTGCAATCCTTCTGAAAAGGAAATTATTTATTTTAGTTTTAAACAGAATGAAATCACTAACAAAGCTAACTACTAAACTACAAAAATGACTTCTCAATAAACAGAATATCAACAAAGATAGCTTTGTAAACATCTGTGGAGGAGAGTGGGGTCACGCCACCAGCATAGAAACAAATTTCAATGAAGAAGTATACAAACAAAAGAAAAGAAACCCAATTGCCATACATAGCAGTGGATGAGGGTATGCAAAGCTTAATAATACCATTATGGAACAAGAAACGCTGATCACAAAAATATCCCCAGCAAACTTAGTATCAACTTTCCATTACACTGAACCAATACGTCCATTCTACAAATGGACATGCACATCAATGTGTAACAAGGCAAAAAATCTTTCACATCTTTACGTCAATTCCTCAATCAGCATATGAAAGGCAAAGACAAATTGAAAATAAAACTATTACACAGGACTACAAGGACATTCATTAGCCTGCATTTCTGGACCTATTTGCAAAAGCACCTTCCACAAAATCAAAATTATAGGAAGGCACCATTCAATTGTAAGAAATCTTGTTTATAAACTCTGCTATGCCAAAAGTCCTGATTTAGCACTGTACAATTTAAATAACATTCTTCTAGATGGTACAGCCAAAGAACTACTCGCAGAAATAGAGCACATCTAGACAGAATATTTTGAAATCGAAAGCCACTTACAAAATTCAATATCTTTAGCACAAACTAGCAACAACTTTACAGATGGCAACCTTCTACTACACACATACAAAAAAGAAATACTAAGGTTTAAAATACCATCTGCTGAAGTACCAAACTATGTGTGTGTGTGTGTGTTGCCGCAGGACTTTTTATGAGAATAGCTCAAAAACTGTAGACATAATGTACAAAATAGAAGACACTGAAGATTCCAATTGGTTCCAATTAGCTCTCTATCTTATAGCCGAAAACAAATCACTAATAAATTGGATTTATTCCCACTACCAAAACCACGGCAGCAACTTAACTTGTATGAGAGCAGAATCATTCAAACAGTGCACCAATTTCAAGCAATAATAAGCCTGGAACCAAAAACAGCAAAACTGCCTCCCTCTGAATTACTGAAAGGCATTCTTGGCAAAGTAATTTATTTGCCATTAGATCTCACAGAAAATGTACACACATTGGGAGTGCAACGTCCAATAGATTAATCTTTGATTATCCTAGTAAGTGGCATAGCTACAAAAGACAAACAAATTTGGCAGAAACTAGTGGATTTACATGAAGTAAGAGAAGCCCTACAATATCTAAAAGACAACAATGAATACTACAAAGAAATAAACATTGAACAAAACCTGCGGGAAACCACCAAAATAATTTAAGATTCATCAGGAACTGGCCAATTTCAACTTCTAGATCCTACTACAGAATCCATTTTTTTAGACCATTATATAATTCACCCATTGCACTCTAAAGACACCATAGATTATGCACTGGAATCTTACAAAATGCTACAAGCCAAAGGATCTCCAATCAGCATATGGGAAAAAAGTATAGAAGCACAAGCCTTTCCTCTACTCTTTCCTACTAAAAAAGAAAGAAGGTACGATGAAAGACCCACACAAATAACAGAATCAGAATACCGCTCTTTACGAATGTATTCTGAAGAACCCAGATTCAGACAAAATGTGGAATACATACTCCACCTTCTCTTTGAAAGTGAACTAGCAACTCTATGCTACAGAGTTGCACACACATTGAAATCAGGTAGCAAAGATGTCAGCTAAGCAATTACTATAAAAAGTACAAGAAAAAGATGAAGAACAATACTCCTAAATTTGGTCAGGACAGTGATGCCACCGTTTTACAGTTCATTCAGAAATATGTCACTTGTGAAATCCCTTCAAAAATTAAACATAGGGCCTCATTACAACTCTGGCGGTAGCCGTGCCCTTATTAAGAGCATGGCTGCCGCCGGAGTTGCATTTTTTCCGTCACCCGCAAATGGGCAAGAACCGGGTCATGCTGAGCTCGGTGTACCCGGTAATTGCCCATTTGCGGGTGCCAGAATCAAGGGCCTCTCGATCCCCATTCTGCGCAATGGGGCTGAAAGGGGATGGGGAGGTCAGCTGCACCGGCACATACAGAGTTGTGCTGGTGCATCCGACGAGCTATGCTTGCGGGTGCAGTTACACCCACCAGGAAAAACCTGGCAGATGAATGGCACCCGCGAGCAGAGCACGTATTATGGCAGTCCGGGAACTACAGTACAGGCATGCTTACCGGTACCGTAGTTCCCAGACCGCCATGCTTGTAATGAGGCCAATAGTGACCTACATGCACACATGTTACAATTTCAAAGACACAAGTTTGAAAGTATTGTTGTTGCAAATGTAAAAACAAATGGAAATACTACACCAAATGCTGCTTTGGTTTCCCTAGACCAGTTTCAACAACAAGTCAAGTGAAGAACTTCATGTCTTCAATTAGACATAGGGCCTCATTACACGGTAGGCGGTAAAAATCGCCAATTACCGGCATGGCGTAATTAGCGTGTCCGCCCTCGCAAGAGGCCGCAAATTGCATGCCATTACGAGATCGCGGGCACGAGCCTACCGCCATGACGGTAATGAGCCTATCGCCATGCCGCAAAAGTCCCCAAAAAGTCCCTTAACGTCATCGTCGAAAGCGCTGTTAGCACTTCCGACCTGCCGCCACATGCAAATAGCGGTCTTCGCAAATAGCGGTGACTGCCATTAGCGGTCACGGCTAATAGCGGTTACCGTAATTTTGCGGAACCGGAAATAGCGTCATCGCACCGGAACGGGAAAGAGCACGGCGCCCATCTTTAAAAACACAATCCATTGCCATCCTCCTTATCCAGGACACCTTACCAGAAACCACATTGGAAAATACACCAAGGACACCGTAAAGATGCCCAAGGCCGTTAAAAAATCGGCTGAGCGGCAACGCAAGGAGAAATTTAGCAAGGAGGAGCTCCTTATGCTCACGCAGACACTAGCAGAAAATACACAGGTGGTCTTCAATAACGACATGTGTCGGGAGACCATTGTGAAGAAGAAGGCCATCTGGGAAGAGGTAGCCCACAAGGTCAGCGCGGTAGGCACCACAACCCGCACAGTTATAGGCTGCCGAAAGAGGTGGGATGACCTCCGGCTCCGTGTGCGGAACATTCTATCCGTTAACCGCACCCTGGCTACGGGCACAGGAGGAGGCAGTGAATCTCCAATCAAGCTCACTGAGTGGGAGGAGACGTGTGCATCAACTATCTGGGTGGAATCCATCGAGGGAGTTGGACAAATGGAGCATGGCGTGGCCATTTCATCCGATGGAGGTGAGTGTAGCACAGTGAAGTGTGATGTTCCCCCCAATCATGTGTCCATATGAATGCCGTGGATCCAGCCACAAACAAACATGCATGCATCACCACATACCCGTACAACACAGAGCCATTCATGCATGACCCACCTAACATCCCCATTACCTGCATCCACACTAAAGAGCCCTAAATGCATAGAACGGCATGACGTATTCATTTAGCTCAAGGCAGGTCTACCCATGACTGATGGTTTTCCACATTTCTCACCCGTACAGGATCACACACTGACACTGAGAAGGCACGCACTTCCCTGCTCCCACATCCAGCAAAAAACCCAGGAGGGATTCCACAGGGGACACCGCCACATCCGCAAGGGCAGCCAGGACGAGTGACCATGACCACAGGGACAAAGCCAGCCGGAACACCAGTTGCATGCATCCACAGACCATGCCTGCTTCGTCGTGGCACCCACGGAAGTGTGTCTACCAGCAGATGAAGGCTGCATCGAGGGAATGCACTCTGCTGCCACCAGCTCAACGGGTGAGGCAGCAGCCACTACCCCACCTTCAGATGAGGAGGAAACACCTGCCATTGATGATGTAAGCCAGAGCCCCAGACCAACAAGCCCCTTACTGGCAAGCCCGAGGTTCTCTTCAGGTCCGGGTAGTCATGGAGAATCACCCACCCTGAAGGGCCATGGAGCCCCCAGGTATTCTCTCCTGATGCAAGTGCAATGGATCCAGGTGCATCAGCCATCCCACCAGCACCCACCATGCGACATGACCTCTCATCCATCTTTCAGAGGCAGACCGAGATGAGTGGCCTAGTAGGGCAACATGTGGCTGAGACAGCCCGCCTGAGGGAGGACATTGCTACACTTGCACAGCAGACGAGGGAGGGCATGGAGGCATGCACCAACCGAATCTGCAGTGAAATGGCCCAACTGCGGCAGGCCATGAACCGCATAGCAGACGCAATTGAGCGTCGGTGCCCACTCACGGCCCAGGAAGAACCAGGCCCCTCCTCGTCTGGGAGTTCACATCATACTAGTCCCCTACGCCGGTCTATGCGGAACCTGCGGCGCACTGCTTCACAACCACCAGATGACGATGCAGGCACTGGCAAATAGGGCCACCAAGATTCGGGTGCCACATGTGGCGATGGACACATTCACGCCATGAGACTCACATGGGAGTGTTGAGGGGGGAGGGGGGTAAGGTTGTATTTGGGTGTGTTGAGGGGGGAGGGGAGCAAGGGTGTATTTGGGTGTGTTGAGGGGGGAGGGGGGTAAGGGTGGATTTGGGTGTGTTGAGGGTGGAGGGGAGTAAGGGTGCATTTGGGTGTGTTGAGGGGGGAGGGGGTAAGGGTATATTTGTGGAGTTGGGGTAATGCACTTTTTATCACATTATGTTCAATATACACTGTTCTGAGTTTGAAACCCAAGCGTGGTCTCCATTATTGTATATGTGTCATTCATTGTGGACAGGGTCCTTTGTGGGCCTCGAAACATGCACCAGGGCAACAATACCCGTCTACGTCCATGCTATTTCACCTTGGTGCCTGATGAGATTCCAGAATCAGATACTGATGCACATCGTGTGCCTCCTTGGCACTGCCTCTTTCATGTCCTGCCGGGGCATTCCACCCGCACTCATCCCCAGCCACATCATACTCTTCTGGTGGTTGCATGTCAATTTCAAGTGGCATAGGCACATTCCATCATATGCACATTTTGTGATGCTCTACACATGCCATGGTTGTCTTTACCACTTTGACACGGCCGTACAGGAGTGCCATACCCAGGCCGCTTAGGCAGCGGAGCACTGTCATTGGAAGGATGTGCACTATTGTTGTCCTCTTCCTGATGGTTCTGTGGGTTCCGTACAGGGGGTAGGAGCCACCTCCTCAGTGGATAGCTGGCATCGCCTATATGGTGTGAGGAATGGGTACCTGTTACGGCTCACCTCTGGTGCTGGCTGTTGTTGTTGGTGCTGCACTGCTATCATGTACTACAGCCCATCATGTCATGCTGCTGCTATTGGGACCATCTTGGTGTGGGAAGGGGTGTGGTGTGCTCTTTTGTGCTGCCTGTCTCCATTGCATACACCTGTGCTGATTGTGTCCACCTGTGGCAGATGGGTACACTGCTCAGGTCTCTTAACGGGTGCTTTTCGATGCCGTTATTTGCGCCATGCCGGTAAGGGTTTTTAGGTGTTTTCCATGCCGCTAATGCCATGTCCGCATGGTTTGTGATGCCCTGGTATTAGCGCCATGGTGCTAATTCCGGCATGGGGGTCACGCGCCCGCTGCCTTGCCGCTATTAGTGGCACCGTAATTAACGGGTGTGCTAATAGCGGTGGGCCCAGGTCGTGATTGGCTTGGGAAATTACCGGTACCAGTAATTCATTACCGGTACCGGTATTCCCTTACCGCACAACGTGTAATGAGGCCCACAGTGTCAAAGGTAAATCACCTAAGAATAAATATTGCATTAAAAGAACAGAAGGATCAACATACACCAATGATTACAATGCAATCATTTCTCTCCTATGGAATGCAAATATAGATGTGCAATACATTGCATACAATTCCACTGCAGTTGCAAGATATGTTACAGCCTACTTAACTAAAGCAGAAAAAAAGAGCTCAAAGACCTCTTGGATGATATATCATCTGACAAAACACTGTCTCACAAATTGTACGGCTTAGGCATAGTCACACTTAGGAAACGCACAGTTTCTTTGTTAAAATAGATTTGGATGAGCACATGTCTCTGGCTTGGCTTTCAAGCGCATTTGGAGCACGTCCCTAATGAATGCTTTGTTTTTGTATCCATACCTAACTGTGAATCCATTCCATTTCAGCAATTTAGTACAAAATGCAAACCAATGCAGATTATGTACTACCTGCAATTCCGACAATCGCTCCTCCTTGCAAATACAGTCACATATGTAATAGTAATGCTTTTACGTTACAATCCAGATGGTACCAGAAACAACTGCAAACTGATTTGATTCACTAATGGACAAGTATCACTTGGTAAGAAAACCGTCACAACAGTAGGCATAATCTACCATGCAGGAGCCACAACCAATGCAGGTCACTACACTGCATACATAAAAAAGAATTGTGGATGGTTTGAATGTAATTATATTACTCTAAAGCAGAAATTACCAGCAAATCTTGTAAACACGTACTTAATACTTAATACTCTTAAAACCAAAATGTATTCACTAATCTGAGTATAAACACCAACAAAATCTCCTCAATAATCTTTAAATCCATAAACTAATAAAATAAGACAAGTATCTAACAGTAAAAAAAAATATAAACAGTTACAATGCGCCAACCAGAAAACGTCAATATACATTGTTCTAAGGAAAACCTTATTACGTATAAAAATACCCTCAACAACTGCAAAACTATCAACAGTTAGAATACGCCAACAGGTATCTAACTGCCCCAAAATTCTGAAACAAGCAAACAGATAAAGGAATACTACTAAAACGCAACAAGAAATAAACAATTAGAATATGCCAACTGGTATCTAATTGCAACAAAACACCACCACTTCCAAACCAAAAACCATATACCTATTCAATTCCTCCTATTGAAATAAACCACAGAAAGATATTATACCATAATGTAGAACATTTTTTTTTTATCCGGCGTGGATTATTTTCCCACAGTCCCAATGATTTCATGAACAAACACAGGAACTGAGAAAATTTCACAGTGCACTGGTTTGAACCATAGTACTTGTAAAGTACGAACTGTGAGGGTCGACAACATACAGAAATGTCTACTGTGCAATGCAATAACTCATTACAAACTACCTGCACTAACATGTGATCTTTTCTTTTATCACAGAGATTGAAAAAACAATGTCTGCTCCACTTACCCATGTCACGAAAAAACTACTTACAACCTCAACAAATCCAACAGTAATTATATAATGATTGGAATAACAAACACTGCAGCAGTACACACCCATTCAAGCAAACACCTGCCCATAGACCACAATCCAAAATATGTGCTTACACATAGCCATCTGCTCTCCTCTCAGCAAACAGACCTTCTACCAAAGCCTCTCCTAACACATCACACCCAGTTAACATTATTGACCAATCCATCGGCCTGCACAGTCCCATTTCCATGCCGGTCAGCCTCAAAATCCCTAGATGTGACACATGTGCTCCACTGACTATCGCGGTGTCCAGACACATATCGTAAAATCTGTGAGGGTGTGGAAAGAAATTGCAACCAGGGTACTCCATTTCCTCTTTGATGGTGGCTCTGAAACAAGCCTTTTTTGTAAAAAAAGGTGCTTCTAAAGAAACATCTTTCATTTTGTATTTATTAATTTTTTTCACTTATTTTCCTCCAGATTTCTTTACATTATCCTCTGGAAAGCATTCTTTATATTTTGAAATAACATGGCATTTCCCAGTATGGATAAAGAAATGCCATCTGCTTTGAAATATTGAACATTAACAGAATCAATATTCTCATTATTACAAGACAACATCCCAGCTCTAAACAAGAAAATAGACATGCTTTTGTTAACCAAACATCTTGCACCATTTTGCTCAGGACAAAACACATTACAATTTTCCCATGCTACCCTAGGTACATTTAAGAAAAAATAACCTTGGCACTTGGAAGAACCACCATCACTGCCTGAACCAATTTTTCAAGACCATTCAAAACTGATGTTTCCCAAATGGACAACACCCCAATGCAGTACCACTACATCTGGACTCTTCCAAATGGACATACTCCAACCACTGCCTGCATATTGGAGCCAGGCGCAGTTGACCACACAACCTGCATTCCTTCAAAACCAAAATTAGCAGCCATATCTTTAGATTCAGCATACCACTCTAAAACATTTACAAACAGATCTCCAACTACCAAGACCCTCACTTTCTTCACCTATGCAATCTTCACTACATAAAGCCTCTCGTCCTACAAAACACAACTTCAACACCTGATTGGCTAATCCCCACAGTCCCCTTTCCATGCCAGACATGCTGAGAAGCCCCGGATATGACACACCCTGTCTGCAAACTTCCGTGGTGTCTGCAGACCTCGTAACACAGGGGCAGCTTTTTTTCCCTTTCCACATCATTCTCTGCACCACTCTCTCATCAGCTATACATAAGCAGTCACTCAACCATCCACCAAGCACATCCAAGAACTCTACATCAAACTCTTTTATCACAGTTCAGCACTTTAGATGTACTGTTCATCAGTCTGAGTACAAGTCTCCTGTGATTGCAAACCACCTACATCAAAAACAACTGTAAAATTCTTCAAGATGTCTCCTTCCAGATTCATTCACATCTACATGCATCAGCACAAACTACAGGTATGAATATTTTGTGTACAGTACATTTGCAACTCTTTTAAAAATGCATTTGAACAGGGTACCTGGCACTTATAAAATCTGCAAAAAAAGCATACTGTCATTTCTCCCATCTAATGTCATCAAGTTCACTTGCAAATCTGTCTGATTTCCAAGTTTTCATTTACCCATATCACTCATTGTAATGTGTAAATTGTTATTCTCTTATTTCTTTCTGCCATTTTCAAAACCACTTCCCCCTTAACACACTATTATGACATTCTTAGAATGGGCACAGAACTGGAAACCGGCTTGTATTTTACCAAAGCATTGCAAGTACATACATTGCATGTATTTCAACAGAGTGCCTGCCACTTACCATTCTTGCAAAACCAAACAAATATATGTGTACATTCAGAACAGTGCCATTAGAAATGTGGATAAATAAATCAAATAACTGAAAGGTTTCCTCCACTCATGTAGCAAACATCTACGCACAGAAAAAGTTATGGAATTCCACACTAAAAAACATTATCCTTTGCAATCTGTACATCTTTCCAAGCTTTTTTCTCGCCCTACTACAACTTCCACTAATCCTTTTCCACACTAAAAAGTGCAACAGCAACACATACACTTTCAAAAATGAACCTCATAGGACACACCTATAAATACTCCACTAAACAACTTAGAAATGATGCTGATACTCCAAAATCCCCATTCATATACAAAGCTGTGCAATTTAACACATTTAGTACCTCTTCCTGGAAACAAATCCTTCTGCAAATGTAACTAATCTATTATTAAAGTGATATTACTGTGCCATTAACACACATATTTACTAACTTGCTTCTTTCGCAATTGCAGTGAAGACCACACTCCTCAAAGCCAGTGGTGTCTTAAGTACAAAACATAGCCCAGAAGATACCTACTCTTTGCATCCAACAAAGTAAGTGCAATACTAAGTAGTGTTCTGACTGTTACTCAAACAGTGTAGTGTTCAACCCTACAGTATTAAAGTCAGTATTACTCATTGCACCTCAGCAGGTGCACAATTTGTATTGTCATCTGAATACCAGTATAGTAACACACAGATACGAGTACAGCCTTCCCAACCTGAAGTAATATCCCATTCCACAATAAAAAACCTCTACCTGTATGCCTACCCTCATACTCAGACACTCATGCACAGTGCACACATACATTGCACAACCTTCCAACCCACACTTTCTTTTTTTCTCCAACAGACACCAAACAATGCCTACCAAAAAGCAACTCCGTAGAAAGCAACACAGAAATAGAGTAAATCAAACTAAAAGTTTACAACATAGGCATCCGCCTCTAGAAGAATGTATGCAAAAAGTTAAAACAAAACAGCTAATACAGTCAATGAGCCAAACAAAAGCAGCTTGCAGGAAAGAAACGTTGACTCCTCTTTCAAAATGTAAAACTAAACAGAAAGGTATTAAGAAGATTGCAACTACCACTAGTGCTAACACTGCACCGATAAATCTTGATATAGCCACAAGTAAGCAAAATTATTTTACAAAACATGTTATAACCACCACAGTGGAACATTATAAAAACATGGGACAAATCATGCTCAAATCTTAAAACCTACCACCGAAAAGTAATCCTGCAAGCTCTCATAGACTGTGAAATCCTTCTTAAAAATGAAATTATGTATATTAGTATTAAACAAAATCAAACCACTAACTAAACTAATTTCTAAACTACAACACAGACTTTGCAACAAATGGAATATCAACAAAGATTGCTTTACAAACATCTGTGCAGGTGAGTGGAGTCACACCACCAGCACAGAGCCATATTTCAATGAAGAAGCATACAAACAAAAGCAAACAGACCCAACTGCCATACATAGCAGTGGACGAGGGCATGAAAAGGTTAACATTACCATCATGGAACGAGAAACGCTGCTCTCAAAAATATCCCCAGCAAACTTAGCATCAACTCTCCATTCCACCGAACCAATACGTCCATTCTACACATGTGTAAGATACACAAAAATAATTATTCACATCTTTACGCCAGTTCCTCAATCAGTATGTGAAAGGCACAGACAAATTAAAAATAAAACTATTAAAAACTATGGACTCCTGTCCCATGAACAAATACACATGGCTATGAGGACATTCATTAGCCTGCATTTCTCGAACTACTTGCAAAAGCACCTTCCACCATATAAAAATGTTAGCAACACACCATTCAACTGTATGAAATCTCTTTCATAAACTACACTACGTAAAAAGTCCTGATTTAGCACTGGACCATTTAAATAACATTCTTCTACATGATACAGCCAAAGAAATACTTGCAGAAATGTAGCACATCCAAAGCAAATATCTTAGAAGTGAAACCCACTTAGAAAATTCAATATCTTTAGAACAGAGTAGCAACAACCTTACAGTTGTCAACCTTCTATTAAACACATACAAAAAGAAATATTAAAGTTTAAAAGCACATCTGCCAAACCATGTGTGTGTGTATTGCCGCAGAACTTTCCATACAAAGAGCTCAACAACTGTAGACATAATGTACAAAATAGAAGACAATGAGGAATCCAAGTGGTTCCAGTTAGCTCTCTATCTTATAGCAGAAAACAAATATGAAATTACTAACCCCTCATTACTTTGCAGATACTGCACTGCAAAACTTGACAACAACCAAATACCTTCACATGCTATAACTAATAACTTGGACATATCCCCACTGCCAAAGTCACTCCAACAACTTAACTTGCATGAGAGCATTATAATTCAAACAATGGACCAATATCAGGCAATAATACGCCTTCAATCAAAAACAGAAAAACTACCTCCCTCTGAATTACTGAAAGGCATTTGTAGCAAAGTAGTTTATTTGCAGTTAGATCTCATAGAGTATGTAGACAATGTGAGAGTGCAACGGCCAATAGATCAATCTTCGAAAATCCTAGTGAATAGCGTACCCCCAAAGACAAAAAAATATGGCAGCAACTAGTGGACTTACATAAAGTTTGAGAAGCTCTGCAATATCTAAAAGACAACAATGAATACTACATAGAAATATACATTGAAGAAAACCTGAGGGAAACCACCAAAATAATTCAAGACTCATCAGGACCTGGCCAATTTCAACTTCTAGATCCTACTGCAGCATCCAATATTTTAGACCATTATACAATTCACCCACTGCACTCCAAAGACACCATAGATGATGCACTGGAAACTTACCAAATGTGGCAAGTCAAGGATATACAATCAGCATATGGGAAAAAGTGTAGAAGCACAAGCCTTTCCTCCACTCTTTCCTACTGAAAAAGGAGGAAGTTATGATGAAACACCCACACAAATAACAACATCAGAATACTGCTCTTTATGAATGTATTCTGAAGACACCAGATAAAGACAAAACATTAAATACATATTCCACCTTCTCTTTGAAAGTGAACTAGCAACTGTATGCTACGCAGTTGCACACACATTGAAAACAGATACCAATTTTCAAAATAGGTCTGCTATGCAATTAGCAACACAATTGAGCAAGGTCATGGTGGTCCAACTAATGATTAGAATGAATCACTTCTGACAGTCAAAAAGATCTAGATTGACACAATTATTTGATCAAACACTGCAGTTGTTATTTAATTAGTGTGGAGTGGATGCAGTAGTACATATACATATTAAGTCATAGGATATTCAACATTGAACTTATAAATGGTATAGTACATGGGTGAATACATTCAAATAGACAATATTTGAAGTTTGAATTTCAATAATTGCATTCTCTAGGTCTCCTGCATTAAGGGACATGAGACATCACTGTTTGCAAGTGTCTGGGTTACAAAACATACAAAGTGGAACAATCAAACGTTGTAAGACAACATAAAAAAACAAGTCAACACAACAATGTTTTGGCCATTTTAGCTAAACTTGTGTAGCAATGGTTTAGTATTCCTTCATCAGGACAGGTTCATTCTTGTATGTGAGGAATCCTATGTGATCTGTCAAAACAAATAGACAGTGTAATGTGTCAGAGGTGAGTGTCAGTTCAGAGGTCTAATAGTTAGAATGCATAAATGCTAGGGGAAAACAGAGTTCTCATGGGAGAACTCAGGAGATTGTGGTGCTTACCGTAATCAGAAAGGCACATTGGCGTGCATCATCTATGTGTCGGCGTAAATTGATGGTGGTGGGTAAGTTGTGGTTCTATACCAGGTTCAGTCCTAAAAAGAATGACCATAAACACAATTGAAGTTTCCTTGTTGTATCTCAGTGTAGTAATTATCGCAGAGATAAGGATAGGTTTTCTCTTCTGCATAATTTTGTAGATCTTTTTTGAATTTCTGGGCTTTCCTTTCAATAGTAATCACTTTAAATGTGTCAATTTCTCTAGCTTTATTTTCAAATCCTGATGGTGGCATCATCTTGAAATTTCTTTTCCAATTCTAAAAGTTTGATTCCTTGTTTTTTGCATTCTTCGTCAGCAGTGTCTATGACCAGAATGAGCCAATCTCTACTACATTTGTTACCAACCCCACTAAAGTTTTTTGTAAATTTGGGGTTGTCGATGAAAACACAGGGGATGTTCTTAACCTGTAATCCTTCCAGGATAATCCCAGCTTTAAGGTACTCTTACATAAACTTCCCGTGCATTTCGGTCCTTACAAGTGTTTTTATTTTTTTGATTGATATTTTCCAATTCATCTTCGGCTAGACCTACCTTGCGTGAGGATACTGCCTCATTGCTCAAGGTAGATGTTTTTGTCCGCCTTTACAGGCATTCTCACTAGCCGCCTATCTCCACAACATGGCCGCCACTATAAACACTTGAGTTTTTAGGCAAAAGCTAGTTTTTCCAGCCACGCTAGGTCCGACCCTCCACACGCTGTCATTCACCACTGCAGATAAGCTGAGAATTGTGTCAATCTAGATCTTTTTGACTATCAGAAGTGATTAGTTCTAATCATTAGTTGGACCACCATGACGTTACTCAATTGTGTTGCTATATAGTCTACTCACCTGGGAAGAGCAAGGCATTAACCAGGTGCCCTTTATATACAAAAAGTGGAAGAAAAATATGAAGTTTTACTGTCAAGTATAACAAATCTTTTAGCCAACATGAGTGGTACGAAAGAATAATGGTTCCGACAACACGCAGAAGTATGCTGTATGATAAGAAACCTTGGCCCACCCACATGGTTTGTGACATTAAGTTGTGCAGAGTATGCATGGGAAGAAACAAATATAATATAGACATAAAAATACCAGAAGAACTCTGCTCTCTTGATCCTGTAAATCTATCAAGATACTTCCGTCATCGCTTTATTGCCATGCTGCAGTTCATTTGTAATAAAACAGTTCCTCCCCTCGGAGAAGTGCAACACTTCTTTTGGAGAAAAGAATACCAAGCCAGAGGTGCAGCACACATCCACATGCTTTTAGGGATTAAAGATGCTCCTAAATGTGTTCAGGACTGTGATGACACTGTTTTGGAATACATTCACAAATGTGTCACTTGTGAAATCCCTTCACAAACTACACATAGCAACCTACATGCAAAAATTTAACATTTTTTTTATTGTCAGCGCAAATATAAAAACAAAGGGCAATTCTACACCAAATACCACTTTGGATTCCCTAGACCAGTTTCAGCAAAAGGTCACGTGAACAACTTCATGTCTTCAGTTAGACATATTGTCAAAGGCAAATCACCTAAGAACACATACTGCATAAAAAAGAAGGATCAGACTAAATCAATGATTACAATACTATCATTGCCCTTGTTTGGAATGCAAATACAGGTGTGCAGTACATTGCAGACAATTCCACTGCAGTTGCATGACATGTCACAGCTTATTTAACCAAAGCAGAGAAAACAGAGCTGAAAGAACACTGGGATGACATATCATCTGACAAATCACTGTTATAGAAATTGTACAGCTTTGGCATAAAAATGCTCTCCCATAGAGAATGTGACTGCTACAAAGCCGCAGACTGTTTAATCGGCACTGCCTTGTATGGGAAATCTGAAAACATAGTATGGCTAAGCCTTGGTCCTGAAAAAGAGTTCTCAAATCATATGAAGACATATAAACAATAGCCAGCAATGATCCCAACATCCAGTACATTTTGAAAAACAACTTACTAGACACATATTGGAGTACTGCTTTGGAAACCAAGGGCCTCGTTATGACCATACGGTCCGTAAAGAATGGTGGTGGTAAAACCGCCACCACTGTTCTTTCAGGACCGGCTGATTAAGAGTCCTGCAGGCGGGAAGTGTCACTCCAGCCAGGTCTGACCTGCGGGTTGAACACCACCCACCTGCAGGCGGACTTGAAATACCGGCTCTGTCATAGATGGAACCGGTGTTTCCATTGTCCCCATCCACATGGAGTCCTATGGGGCTCCATGGGAATGGGGACTTACACAATTCTGCCTCCGGTATTCCCGGGTCACCAGGGTCATAATGCCCCAGTGATTCTTGGAATTATGGAGGTGGAATGGTAATACGGGTCTGGCAGTAACCTGCCAGTTTTTCTGGCTTGGTTACTGCTGGACTCGTAATGAGGCCCCCTGTGTCTATACCACATAGCCCAAAACTTCACATAAAAAATAATATTAAACCAGATGAGAAAACAATATATAGTCAAAGGTTACAAGGACTATCATTAAAAACTCCTAAACATAAAGAACTGTATTACATGGCCCTACATCAAATTTTTAAACCATGTACAAAAGAAGAAGATGTATTAGATACGCATTTCTCCTATGAAGATGCGTGCACAGCAAATGAAAGCACTATAACAGATATAAATTGTATGCAGTACAAAACCATGTTAGACAATGAACACCAACAAGAAGAAGAAATCCAGGCACAACTAAATATAGACACTCCTGATAGCAGTCAACCTTCTCTAACAGGAAGCCAAGAACAAGTCATAGCAAATGAGCCAGAATTAACCATGACTGAAGTAGAAAACACCATGTGCCAGTATGAAGGATCCACAGAAAACTTTGCTATACTCAAATCACAAACAAACAATGAACAGCATAGCCTTTTCCTAAAAGTAACTAAAACAACTGAACATGGTATGCAGCACAAAACTAAAACTTGTACCTGTCAAGAATACACACCTATACTGCTATATGTAAGTGGTCTAGCTGGTTCAGGGAAAACATTCTTAATAAAAAATAATCAGCAAGTTCCTCCAACAATTGACAAACAACAAACTGTCAGATGTTGTAACTGCCCCCACAGGTTTAGATGCCTACAACATAGGTGGTGTAACTTTACACTGTTTGCTACTCCTTCCAGTAGAACATCAAAACAAATTAGAGTGCTACAAAACAAACTTCAGCAGAACAAATTAGAATGTTCCTAATAGATGAGGTGACCATGGTCTCCAACCTAATGTTGGATTTGATTCACCTTAGATTACAAGTGGTTCTCAAAATGGACTATGCAGAACTCTCTGGAGGAAAATACATGATTGTTTTCAGAAATCTTCTTAATTTAACACAATGAAAGGTGAACCTATTTTTAAAAACTTCTGGCACAAACTATGCCATAGAAAACTTGGCAGCATCGGAAATGTAAATCTTTGGCAACATTTGCAATACAAAGAACAAACTGAAAACATTGCTCAGTCTGCAGACCTCTCCTAAGCCAACATCTTCAAAAGTGTTAGTGCTGTTGTACTATATAAAGAAGCACAATCTACATTAAATACCAGACCCATCCATGCACTCTAGGGGCATAACACATGTGCTACTGATGTCATGGAAAATGCAGCGCACACAAATGTAAACTGTATGTCCTTGATGCCAACTCTTGCAACACAATTCAATGAAACCCTGCTGAACAAAGAAATGCAACCAATAGTTGAAATTTACTCCACCGACAAACTGGACGTGCACAGTAAGACACTACCCATGTGTGATCAAGCCATGGCATGACAAAATACATTAGAAAACTCTATCTCTAATATAGCTGGTTTAGAGAAAATATTTACATTGTCTTTAAACTGTAGAGTGATGCTAAAGTGTAACCTTGATGTGGAGCAAGGGTTAGTTAATGGAGCACGTGGTACAGTTTTTGGCTTTCAAACATACCCACATGACAACAACATTCAGTTTATCAATATTCACTTTGACAAACTTTCAGAAATTAAAAGGATAGGACACTCAACAGCCGGATTCCTTCTTTTTGAAGACATGTATGTACGCAGAGAACAATTTCCTCTATCTCTTGCACACACAGTCACCATTCATAAAACACAAGGGCTTACCCTAGATCAAGCATTGATAGATATTGGCAGTGTTTAAAGAAGGCATGAGATATGTAGCTCTGTCATGCCTATGAACACTTGAAAGACTATTTCTAGTCAATTTTGATGCAAGTAAAGTAAACACTGATATTCCTTGCATTGTAGAGTAGAATAGACTACGTGTACTCTGTGCACCCCATCTCAAAACCTACCCTGTTCCTCAAAAAGTAAAACTTTCTAAAAGAAAACTAGTGCAGACTTAGCTTATACAGGATCTCACAACAATACCTCGAAATAAATTAAAAGCAGCTGGTACTTCATCAATTACCACAACCAAAGAAGGATCTACTGAAAAAATTGCATACGAAACTGCACAAACAAAACCAACTACCTCTTCAAAGAAACAACATGCACTTGCATCAAATGAGTCGGACACAGAACGGTCTGGTCCATTCAAATTTTCCAATACAACTGGTGTAAATTGCTATGCGAATGTAGCAATCATTATTCTATTTCAATTGCCACCAATTGTTGAAAAAATTACTTAAACAGGACAAACAAATTGTGTTTGCAAATGTTAGTCCTTCACAGAAATGCAACAAACAATCCTGACGACACTTACAGTGTTCCTGGAAGAAAGCAGGAATTGGACTACTGTGCTGGAATGGTGAGATTCACTGTAAACACACAAGGAGATCCACAAGAATTTTGAATGTACTTACTACAAGTACTGGAAAACAAAACATACTTGTAAATGAAATGTTCCAGATTTCATAATTGTTGAAACATATATACACTCTCTGCAGCCATGTAATGCATGTAATGCAAGACCGGTTTGTGTATGTATCCATACCTAACTGTGAATCCATTCCATTTCAGCAGCTTGTCCAAAATGCAAACCATGGCATAATATGCACTACTTGCAATTCCGATAATCGTTCCACCTTACATATACAGTCACATAGCGAATACGTAATAGTAATGCTTTTGTGTTACAATTCAGATGGTACCAAAAACATCTGCAAGCTGACTGGATTCAAACATGGACAAGTATCACTTGGCAAAGAAAACCTTCACAACAGTAGGCATAATTTACCACGCAGGAGTCACTACCAATGCAGGTCAATATACTGCATACATTAAAAACAAATGTGGGTGTTCCGAACGTAAAGATACTTCAATTGCTCTAAAAATGATATTATCTGCAAATCTTGTAAACACTTACTTAATATTCTTAAAACAAAATGTATTCACTAATCTGAGTATGATCATCCATAAAATGTGCTCAATAACCTTTAAATCCAAAAACTAACAGAATAAGGCAGCAGCTATCTAACAGTGAAAATATACAACCATCCACAAGAGAAAACATGCTTGAAAACATACCCTGCAAAAGTGAAAAACTGTAAACAGTTAGAATATGCCAACTGGTATCTAACTGCAACCAGAATACTGCAATATACATTTTTCGGATGAAACCCTGCAACACTTATTATGTATAAAAATACCCTGAACAACTTCGAAAATATCAACAGTTAGAATAAGCCAACAGGTATCTAACTGCCCCAACATTTTGCAACACTACTGAGCAATACCACAGTACTTACAAAAGATCAACAACTAAACAGATATATGAATACTGCTAAAATGCAACAAGAAATAATCAATTAGAATTATCTAACTGCAAAATAGTACCACCACTTCCAAACCAAAAACCATACACCTTTTCAATTTCTCCTACTACAATCGACCACTGAAAAAGACTCTACCATAGTACAACAAATGAATGTAGAAAAGTGTTTTTTTAATCCTGCATGGATTTTTTTTCCCCACAGACTCAATGATTATACGAACAAACAAAGGAACTAAGCACATTGCACAGTACACTGGTTTGAAGCATAGTACTAACTATGAGGGTCCACAAAGTACACAAATGTCTGCCATACAATGCAATATCTCATTATGAACTACCTACCCTAACATGTGATATTTTCTTTTATCACAGATAATGAAAAAACTGTTTCTGTTACATTTTGCCATACCATGCAAAGAACTGCATACAGCCTCAACAATGCAAACAGTAAGTATACAATGATTGGAGTCACAACATTCAGTGCATTCCTGTATTATACTACGATAGTTGTAGCCATCCATACATAATCATACACCCAACATTCTGAACACAGTCCAACAAACCAACTAGCACACACCATGTCCATTTTCCTACAAATACTATTACACTACTGGCAGCCAGCGGACAAACTCCTGAGAACATACCCCCTATGCAACCCGCATACCACTGTCAAAATGTTTGCTTGCATGGGTGTGTTATGCTGTGGTGTTTGTGGGCAGGGTCTAGAGTCTTGGGAGCATGGCCTCTGCCCTAGGCCTCCAGCCATGCACCCTAGGCCCTGGCCACAACCACCACGAAATAACAAACCCATGCAAGCAAACACCTACTCACTGACCACAACCCAAAAACATAACACAACCACCTCAAAACCTATCCACTTCACTTAACATACTAATACAGTAATTGCAGCCAATGCACACACTTTTCAATGCATCAACCAATACTATACTAACTACCTAAAAGCAATACATCATAACATAGTAAAATACCCAACAATTTGGCCAGTGGTTATTATGTCCACTCCACCACCCTCTCCAGCCACTTTTCCACAGCAAAACACTCCCCAAAATTGGATTTCAGCTCTGTTCAACGCTACGCTGTCCGCGGATATCCGCAAAACCAACGGGTTTATTGGGAAAATGTGACGCACTTCACAGTTTACTCCAACCAATCAGCGCACACGTTATGTGTCCACGGACATGACGGTGCCTTACTAGCCAATCGGAATCCTGACCGCGGAGCGAACAGGGAAGTGAGTCCACAGAACAGACCCAATATCAGTATTTTTTTGGACCTACTTTTTGATTGTTTTAAAAAAGAAACTACTGTACGGGTTTCCACCAAATTTACAAAAGCACACTTCTGGGGCCAAGCCACCTCTCCTGCCGCAAATTTGGTGAAAATCCATCCAGCGGTTTGGGCTGTGGGCGTGAGCAAAGATTTTCTCCATTCAGTCTATGATAAAAAATGCGGAGCAGGCCATATACTTTTTTTGCAAAGTTTGGTGATGATTCGTCCTGGGGGAGTGAAGTTATAAGCAACCCAAAACGTTCTCTCACTATGGGTTTAGCAACTTAACCATAACTACACAGCCGCTACCGCAGGCTGTGTAATATATACAAATAAAGGTTCCTACGTCACAGATAATGAAATCCTAATAAAGTAAAAGTGAATGGGTTCTCATAAAAAGTTCGTGAGTTCAGTGTGATGACATCAGATATATTTCAATGCTATGAAATCAAAGTATATTAACATTTAGATTATGAACGTATTAAAGTTTATTGAAAGGAAATATCTCTGCTGATCTTAAAGTTTTATCACGTCATTGTAAGTTATCCATTTCAATTCTATTAACCGACCATGTGCCTGATTTTCAAAAGCAATTTACTATGGCACAATACTATTGAAAAACACATTGCAAACCATACCCCATAAGTGCTCCCTCCTAAAGATACAATTGTTTGTATTATTACAGATTGTTTGGCCAGGAGGAACAGGACCCCGTGTTTACTTCTCCGTGGAGGTTTCCTCAAAACTGATCTTCACATTAGCAAACAGTTGCATATTTAATAAAAGCTGAAATCATAAAATGCAGTCAGAATGTTGAAAGCTGCAGTTTGTGGTTATGACAGATATTGTGTTAAATGGCACACTATACGCAGCACTCCTCATTAGCAATTCATATATGCTCCGTTTCAAGCTGATATGCAAATTTTAGCACCACACTTATGGGAAATAATTTGATGTGTTTTCAAGCCAATAGCGGTATATTTGTAAAGTTGTTTTTTTCCCCAGAAATGGAGCAACAATAATAATATATGTGAGCCGATCCCCATAGAAAATAAATAAAAGATCCATGCTGACGGTAACACAATTGGAAGTGTACAGTTTATATCACGGTATGTTAGGGCTGTGTTATTAAGTGCTGCAGCACAATAAGGTGCGAAGAGTTATAATGTAGACGACAATATTCTGTAACAATGAGCTAGTCATCTGCCAAGATGTGAGGTTGTGTGCTGTTACATGATACACTCCATTGCTAGCAGGGCGAGTATGTTTCCTTGGTATTGCCTTTCAAGCTTAATGCACTTGGTTGTTCTGCTGGATTCCTTTCCCAGCTCATAGGTTAAGAAAGAGCGTCAGCCGGGATCCTTCACCTAATCTACACTAAACTGAGCAACACCTTACCTCATTTCTTAAAGTTTCAGCAGCATAACCCATGCATTTGACAAGTGTCAAAATGGCAAATTGTCCAAGAATCAATACTATAGGATAAAAATGAAATAAATGATGTCATATCACAATAACATTAATTGAATGCCCAAGTCAAGTAATTCTTTAAAAATACCGTCCCACCCCCTCCAAGGGTATGTCTGGTGGCGTGAGGCTAACCAAAGAAACTGGTTTCCAACATGGGAAAAGTCAATCGCCATCTTATATAATATTTAAGTGGAAAGTGCTCATGTATCCGCGCCGAATTAAATGTAGTATCCTAAATTCCGTGGTATGAGCATTTTGACACTGGGATAGAGTTGGGGGGGGGGGCGGGATTCGTGCAGCCTCTCCCCTCGGTAGCCATGCAGAATGCCCTTTTAAACACCCCCTTCACATCTCTGGCCTCAGCAAGCACTTAGAGGCATGGATTTCTTTCCAAAGTGGGTGGAATGAGATGCCGTCAGATAATGAAGGATACAAGCTTGACTTCCGAGGAAGCAGACATCCGTCTTTTCCTGTTTTGTTGGATGCTGACGGGCAGGGTTTCTCAGGGCTAATGCCGCTCATTCATCTTTATTAGCCAGTTAATTGCTCATGTATTCCAATTCGGCTGGCTGATCCAGGTAGCATAAAAACGTATTTACTGTTATATATTTTATTGCCCACTCTGTGATATCATCCTTAGTAATAATGAACAACCTATTTTTCATAATCACTGTCTCAAATGCACCACTCTGCGGAGAGTGCACAACTGTTTGGCTCTATTAGACAGAGCTGTGCTTCAGACTGGCAAACTCGTAAAGATGCTAACGTACCATTTCACCGAATGAGGTTTTTCTTTTTTTTAATAGGAAGTGCTTTTAAGTGTTCAGTTTGTGATGCTTTCACCCTAGTCATGCACGAAACAAGCATTGGCAATGCCAACAGTTTGGGCTCTCGTGTGCAGGTACATAACCAAACAACACCTACAGACTGTGGCATGTGACTGACTAAGCCCTACCTCCTTTTCATAGCAAGCTTGTTTGGAAATCATTAAAATTCCCTTTGAGCCAGTTTTCTAAAACTGTATGTGACACCCTCTCTCAGTCTGGCAGTATACTACTCTTCAGACAAAACATGAAGTTCAGTTGAGGTGGTCAAGAACATTACTTTGAATCGGGGTAAAATCCCATGTTGTCCAGTGGTACAGGTCATCTTTGTTAGGTCTTTCAGGAATCGCCCTTTTAAATGTAATTTGTGAGTGGGTCTCCTTTACCCTTGAACATCAACATAAGTACTTTTAACTTAATGTGGAGACGATTTGAAACAACTGTAAAAAAAAGAAGAAAAAGTACCCCTCCTTGTTCAGCCGTCCTGATTGGATGGGACGTGCTCTTTAAAGGCAGCAAAACAAAGAATGTCGCGGATGAGATCAAGTGATGAAGTCAAACATGTCTTATCAGGATCAGAGAACAGCCTAGTTAAGAGTCTGGCGGCAGAGACACAACTGCATGGTCGAGGATGGGGGAGCGCCCAGCACAGCAGCTCCCCTTCACTGGAAGGGGATTCAATACACCGCGGGTGGTTACTGTCTCGGACAACTGGCACTTATTTCCAATGGATTGTACCAGAACCCCTCAGCAGGGTCGATACACTTAGGTCCCACAAACAAGGCTGAGACACATTCTGCTGTGTTAGGACTGATTTTCTATTCTCTGGCCTGGTGGACAGATGTATAGAAGGCCAACCTAGTATTGTGACAGGGAAAACTCTGTGAGCTGTAGCCAAACCAGTTCAAGGTAGCAAGGCGAGTGGTCTAGGCTAAGTCTCAAGAGGTAGCAAGCCTTTAATGGGTGCACAATGAGTACAGAGTGAAGCAGTGACAGAACACATTTAAACAAACAGGTATAGCAATACTTCTTTACTTACAGCCAAAAACACAGTGAAAAATGACTACAAACAGGTAATAATATCACACAACACTAAACATATGATATATAACCTTATCACAGGAGTAGGACAAAATGCATATCCATGTTATTACATTTTTATTTTAAGTACACAAAGGTAAATTGTAGCAAAAGTAATGCAATAATAAAATAACCAGCAGAAATAGCCTAAACAAACAATAGAGCAATCAGGTTACAACAAGTGGGATGTCCATGATACCAAGATGACGAAAAAACGAAAAAAGAAAACAATTTAAATAAAAAATAAATAAAACCCATAAAAAGAAAAACACATCATGAAAGCATGCATATAATCTATACAGCAGGTTATATTAGAACACCAGTAGTGCAACCAAAATAACATCGATGAAAACAGTACAAAGAACGCATCCTGTAAGCACATCAGCCATAAATTTCCAGGAACAATTCCCATATATCATTTAGTGTATCATTTTGCCCTCTGTGCCTGAAATTGGCCCTCTCATAAGTGGACAAGGTCAACAATTCCTCCACCCAATCATCAATACAGAAGGTATTGGAGGATTTCCACGGAAATACAATGTCCTTGTGTCAAACACAAAGGAGATTCTGACCTTGCAAATGTCTGGAGCGGTGAACTGGGTGAGGTGATTAGCCCTGGCTGCTGGCAGAGATGCTGCAACAATGTCTGCTTGACAAGCATGGATTGGGGTCTGAGGGCTTCCCAGACCAAATTACTCTTCATAACATATTGGACCCCAGAACGAATGTTCAAGAGACATCTTTCAGAGAGTGACCAGTGCTGGAAATGTAAACAGGCAAGGGGCACGTTGAGCCATCTACTTTGGTTCTGCAGCAAGACCAGAGGCTTTTGGGAAGGTGTCTGTGAGAGGATGGACTTGGTGTTGGAGTGTACTATTCTTAGAATGGCTTCCCTTTTGATTATTGGCACTCTAATAGCTGATCTGTCATTCTCAAATAAAATATTTCTACTGTGGAGCTACATGCTTGGCAACATACATAAAAACCCCTGGAAAGGAAGATACAGATTAGTATTAGAACTACTAGTCCACAGAGATTAAATACTAACTTCAGAAGTCCATCCCTAAAATGTAGGGGGCCTTGTTCAGCAAAGTTCCATACAGTATTGTGAAGCTGGAACAAATGAATGTAGGGTCTCTGGGGTCCATTGAATAGTTCCAAGTGTCAGGGGATGAGTTAAACTAGCTAACAAATGTGCTCCAAACTTTTGTAGTGCTTGTGTGCAAAGGCAAAGTCAACGTAATCTAAAAGTTACCAAACATTTAAAACGGCGTAAACGACCCCAAGTAAGTATTGCTACAACTCACCCTGCATACTCCAATTCTTCGTACGTTGGTTGAAGAGGGTCCAAAGTCGATTTGCCCGCTGTCAGTCTCAGCCCTTGATTCCCAGTGGTTGCAGGTTTGTGCAGCTCTCTGGTCGGTGTCTAATGCTGCGGCAAGGTCTCCTAGTTGAAGAATGCAGCAGAACTCGATGCAGGGACCCCTCAGGACAGGAATGGATGCAAGTAAGCAGTTTCGAGATGACAGCCATCAATGCACGGTGACGCAAAGGGATTCACTTGCTGGGGTCAGACTTTCCCTGCTATCTCAGGTTCCCTTGATGCTAGGACAATTAAATCACGCAGAAGTAAGTCTTGTTGCACAAACCGAAAATCCCCCAAGTTCCAGGCCATAACTCAGATCAGAAATGTCTGTAAAACAGTAGCCCAAACCAAGAGCTTGTCAGCTACAGGGAGGTCCACGGGCACTTGTGAAGGCTCTTCTTTGTAGGACTCTGAGCTTTCATCGAGAATGGATGTTCTCTACACTCCAAGGGTTGCAACTCCTTCGCAGGACTGCTGAGGACAGGGCTTTTCCAGGGCAGCAGCAGAAGTTGGTTGCCAAGTTATGTGTATGGGGAAACTCTCACCTGTCAATAACTAGAACCTTGCTCAGAACGTAATTACCTCAGCGTCAGTGGCTCCTCTCCCTGGCTAAATCACATTAAGTCATCTCTTAGCAAGCTTGGCTGCATGCACTTTTTGAGTGAGGAACTATCGGTTGGCAACGTTTGAGAAAGGGAGCTTTTGGACAGCTTTATTTCTTTTCAAGCAAATATCTGGAGAAGAACCCAATCGCAAAAACAAAGTGTACAATTTTACCCTAAGCACATCATTGCCATAGCTGCCAAGAAAGGCTATGCCCAGTTGTTTAAAAACCAAAGGAAAAAGGGCAATTATTCTTTGTTCCACAAGATACCTACTCTTCACAAATGAAACAAGCCAAGACCTTTGATTTCCCTACATTTATTTTCAAGTCTTTCTGCCCCATACAATTGTTAAAACCATTGACCAATGTTTGTAGAGCCTGCTTTGTTCTAGCAATTAGGTCTTCATCGTTAGAGTACAAAAGTACAAACGTCTTTTGGCTGGCCATCCCGGGGACAGTAATCATAAAGTGAAGCTGTGTATTCGGCAGTTAGTTCATTTAGAGGCTGAAAAGGAGCAGAGATATTTCACACCCCTGCCTCACTCCTCGAGTCACTCAGAATGCCTGAGCCCCCACTCTCACCCTTGCCAGTAAATTTGAGTGCATTTGAAAAGAACTTGCAAGGTGTTCTCTGGCATTCCTAGTTCATGCAATACTTCCCAAAGCTTGCCACGGATAATGCAATCAAATGCAATTCAAAGGTCCATGAAGCCCAGTAGATCATTTCTTTATAACCACAGACATACTTGTCCATGACCAGGCTCAAGTTCATTATCAGATTGACTGTGTGAAGGCCTTCACGAAAGTCATACTGGTACTCTGAGAGGATACGATTTTCAGTGACCCAGTCCATGATCCTTCTATGCAGCACCGATCCAAAGCATTTAGCTGAGGTGACAATTAGGGAGATTGGACGGTTGCATACTGGGTCACTTCTGTCACCCTTGTTAAAGATCGGTACTCTGGTGCCCCCTTCCAAGAGTCTGGTATGGCCTTCAGATATAATGCCACATTAAAAATCAGTGTAGCTACTGGGACCCACACCACCATCTCATCTTTGAAATTTTTGATAGGGATTGAGTCTGGTCCAGCTGATTTTATGTTGGCCATCACTGCAAGGGCTTTGGTCACTTCATTTGTTGATACCACCAGTCCGGCAGGTATTACAAGCAACGATATCTTGGTCAGTTACATCTAAGGTGCTCTCACCACTCTCATCATGTGAGTATCATATAGTTTTGAGAAATGTTTAATCCATGTGACCTCCCCCATCAAATATGTGTGATTGTTCAGGGACTTTTCATTAGAATATAATCCATTGGAGATAGTTCTCCAATACTCCCTTAGGTTACTTGACCTTGCAGCCCTCTTTAGTTCTAACCAGGCTTGCTCCGCCAGTTCCTATTTCCTATTTTTCAGGGTCTTTTTACAAAGTGCCCTGGCTTTGGCTACTTCCTCTTGGTCTGTAGTTTGCTTAAGTGCAGAGAGGAGAGGTTGTTTTGCTGACATACATTTTGTGTTAAACCACTGAGCACTGCCTAGTACCAATTTTGATGTGGTAGGTATGTTCCTGAATGCCTGACTGATGGTTGTTGTTATGTTAGTCTTGGCCATCCATTTGGTCCATTAAGTGACACCAGGGTGTAGACATGTCTCCAAGTTTTCTAAGGTTGCATGCATTACCCTAGTGACCAACCATTCTGAGTCCATGTTCTCCTAGCATAGCGATGTATACATGCCCCCTTCAACCCTGCTGTTCCCCAATGAGGGCAAGTCATCCCCAGACCATACCATCAAGACAAAGGGGTCAGGGTCACTTTTGACCCAACAAACCACATTAAAATCCTAATCCAGTACCAATTTACGACACCCAGTATGAAGTAGTTGAACAGTATCTTGTGTTTACAAAGGTATGCTTGCCCGGGACATTGGATGGGAATCTTCCATTTACTACCCTGAGTCCCAGTTCAATCAATACGAGTTTCTGTGATGCATTTGTTTTAGCAGCTGCTTGCCCGGGACATTGAATGGGAATCTTCCATTTACTACCCTGAGTCCCAGTTCAATCAATACGAGTGTCTGTGATGCATTTGTTTTAGCAGCTGCTTTCAAAAACTGGAAACGACATCCGTGTACAGACATGCATTGCTCTTAGGCAATTCTGAAATGTCTCCGTTCTGCAAAGCCCATCAGAAGCACCAAACAGACTGATATGTACAGCATAGACAGACCTACGGGCCATTTAAAAAAAGAGTGTCAATTATTCACTCTCCTACCTTGGGGCGACCGGAACATATATACTTGTGATGGACATTGGCCATTAAATAGTCTTTAATTGCTTCTACTGGGCAAGGAACGGTATTAGGATAGGCTGCAACCACTGGGGCAGTGAAACCATCACAGCAACTTGAGTTTGATGGTCACAGAATGTCTCTCTGAACCCAACAAATGGCTCATAGGTTCTTTCAAGTCTCCACTTAGTAAGCAAGTACAGTGATGCCCTGTGCCATGCAAGTACAGTGACGCCCTGTGCCATGCTCTCCAGCAAGAAAGTAAACCGCGGTTGATCTCATTGAAACTGGTTACCTAACAAACTTAATCCATAAAAAATAAAACAATAGCCACACATCACCCTGCAAAAGCTTTAATTAGAAGGTCAAACCTGGAAATGTAACCATCAGAAATTGTATTCCCGTAATGTGCCATCACAGAGACAGGACAAACCCACAATGCCGCCAAGGGACACAAAACACAGCACAGCAATATCAAGTCAGCCATAAGAGCATGTGTTGCTCTCAAAATAAGACCACATTCAGTCCAACGCCACCAGCATCACCATAGAAGAAAGACAAATGAACAAGGCCAAAGCTTTCTCGGATACTCCCCAGCAGTACCTATTGCTACACGAAAAAGATGGCCTGAGGAGCAGCCGGAGAACTCAAACAAGGGCTGGCTCCTTACAAGCAGTACAGTACCAAATAGTTACCCAGACACATAGTGGACTTACATAAGCACAACATACCTCAATATTTCAACATGCCAAATGTGCATACAACAAAAGAAAGCTACAAATGACCCTGAACTGAAATGACCTGAATGAGATCCCCGCTATCTCAATGTACGTTTCCATGGAAGAACGGGGATTGGACCTCCCACGACAGGGTCACCTCAGTGTTGCATCGATTTTTGCCTGGGACATTAGTCCTAGTATGGTGTCCTTAAGCCCGCTAATCACAAGTTGGGAAAGGGAGGGGGCGCTGCTGCCATCACATGGGCTCCACCTCCTTCCCATCTGTAAATGCACAGTGCAACCTACTGCTAGACAGTAAGCCCTCCTGCACCCGCGCCTGTGATCCCCACTTACTCAGGAGGAAAAAAGCCACTGCTCCTCTATCTGCCCTAGAAAGCCGAAAAGGTTAAAGGATAGTTCCGGGACTTTTTTTTTATTGTCCCTACGGTTCGGCCATGTGTTTTTAAGCATAAATCGGTAGATCGTAGATCGTCCATTAACGTACTCGAAATCAGCCGCCATTTTCTGATAATCCTATCATTTCCCCCCATCGCCCTGGCTCACCTGCTTTTGCGGCACTAAATCAAATCCCTCGCCCCTGAAACAGACTTTATCAAAACATTCATATTCCCCGCCTCTATCCGTGACGTGACTGTGCAGCGTAGGCAAACGCGCCCAGGCGTCTTCTACGCGACTACACACAGAACCCGGAAACCAACACAGATTAGCTCACAACACAGCGCGCCACAATTCGGAATATGAAACTGTACTTTTAAATCAAACCGCAAGATTGTAAATTTGGTAAAGTACATTTATTTGACATCAAATGTTTAGAAAATATTCAGCGATTTGCATTTTTATTTGCTCACGTTCCAAAAAGTTTGTTTTGAGGCACGCAATGTTCCTTTGCTGTACACAGGGTCTTAGATCATCTCACAATACAGCGCCACAATTCCGTATATGAAACTGTGGTTTAAAAGCAAACGGCAAGATTGTCCATTTGGCAAAGTACATTTATTGGACATCAAATGTTTAGAGAATATTCTGCGATTTTCATTTTTCTTTGCTCTCGATCCAAAATAGTTTGTCTTGAGGCAAGCGATGTTCGTGTGCAGTACACAGGGTGTTGGTTTACGATAAAATAAGCTCTTCGGTCGCACTGATAATCGCATGGCTGTTCCAACAACGAGGCACTAGGGCACCACAACGGGCTGTATGTTGCATCTAGCCGTTAGTACCGCGTAAGGGCATACTTGTACTTGGCGATCGTCCCATAAAATGGTCAGGGTGGTGACGTTGTTCACGCGGAGAAGCAACTGGCGGTTATAAAAGCCATCCGCCGGTGTTTGGTACTCGTGACACATACAATAATGAAGGATGTACCTGTTTTAAAAACATAAAAAATGAAATTAGTCTCACCATCAGATCTTTATTAAAATTATTCATTTTATATATTAGGTCGGGAAATTATTTCATAGCTAGGACAGTCCAACTGGGTATTATACGTCAAGGGGGGGCTGTAGGATACTGAGACAGTCCCCCAGTGCAGGGGTTGACAGGGAGGCAGTGCAGGTGGAGAGTGGAAGGGCCCAGGACCGAGGTCACAGACAGTGGACCAGTTGTAGCAGGGGAGAGGGAGAGAGAAAGCAGAAGCAAAGAGGAAGGTTTTGAGGTGCTTCCGTAAAAGGAGATGGTTCTCCTCAAGATAGTGCGCGGTACAAAACAATATGCCACATAGAACTAACAAGTACAATTTAACCCGTCTTTAAAGATACTGTATAGTAATTAAATTGTGGTATAAACTCATCTAAAGAGTTACTTACATTATATTTGCATTTTCCATTGTGTCTGTGCGTAGGGCAGCCCCGAAATACCACTCCTTCTATGCCGACGTTATTTCTTCTAATGAACGAACATTAAATGGCTTTCGTTTCTGAAATTATATTCATTATCGTTTCTTACGTTATTGTCCCACACCCCCAAAAAGAAGTCTTTCGGGATGGTCCCGGCCTGTCAATGTCAAATAACAATAGAACCTTATACTGAGTCGTGGGCCATTCCGGCACCCGAGCAAAAAATCAAAGCAGCTGACCTTCACTTTGAACGAGCACACATTCCTAGTTAGCTACATTCAGTGTAAGGCCATCTCACAGGACTTGAAATTTACACTCCATCTTTGCATTTTGTCTGCGTGCATTTGCAGCCCCAGAGAACCATAAATACGGAGACATTCTATATTTTTTTAAAAATGATTTATATTACTGTTTGGTTTAATTTAATGCGCAAATGAACAAGGTTGGATAGACACATTGCATGTACACTGAGCAATCACTTTTATTTACACAATACATAGCTACACATATTCAATGGGCCGGCGACATGAGGAGACTCCAGAGCAAAGTCACAGGTGACACCCGGGTGGTTCGCACAACTGCACGGTGAAGGGAGGGGCAACGGTGGAGAGACACATTGCATGTACACTGAGCAATCACTTTTATTTACACATTACATAGATACACATATTCAATGGGCCTGCGACATGAGGAGACTCGAGAGAACAGACAATCAAATTACAATCATTTAAACCGTGATGTGTATTTCTCAATGAGCTCTTCTTTAGGTGGACATGGAACAGAGGCAATGTTGGGTGGCAATGCAGTTGTCCCCTGCACAGGTTCGTTCACAACTCCATGTATGTGCCTATCTAGGACATCAACAATAAGTCTCTCAATAAACTCATATTGCATATCCTGAAACACTGGTTTGATCACCCATTGTTTACTTCTTTTAGTGAAGGCCTTATTGTAGCGAAGCGTCCCTAAAGTTCCGGTCGTCCTACTTTGTTGACGGCCAACATTATGGTTATGTGCCAAGACCGCTAGAAGAGTCCGATTTATCATGCCCTCCATGCCAAAATGCAATCGTTTTGGCCTGTACTTTAGGCACATATTGTGGAACACCTCCAAATCTCCTGTGTGGCAGAATTCCGTGAGTCCCCTCAAATCTCTTGTTATAGTTTTATCAAATACAATCTTTTCAATGGCTTTGTGAGTGGGTGATGAAGGAATCAACCACTTCTTCTTCCGTGCCTCCTCTGTGGACAAATGGCCATGTTCACAATTGTGGAAATGTTGGTTTGTGGTCCAGCGGTGAACGTTGCTACAGTGTAGCATTACTGACCGCCATTTTTCCAGTAGAATTTCCAACGACCCTCCACATGTTTTTGAGCTCCACCAAAGATGGTTGCTGATTGACTTGGACCACTGTGAAATACCTTGCATATCTTTTTTTTTACCTGCAGCCGACATTTTTTTATTGATTGTTTTTGCAAGATGCCAAACGTCAAATTGGTGATTTATATTTTTGTACTCTTCTCTCATTGTCTTGGCAATTGAAACGTGTCTGTCCGTGGCTATCAGGTTGATCACCATTCCCCGCGATTGTAGTTCTTGCAATGATGCTACAAAGCCAACTTTCTCCATGGCCACTGAGGATGTACTTTGTGACACCTGCACAACCACCGAACTCACAATTTTCTTACTTTCCATGTCCTGAAAGTGGTAGGTGCAGTACTTGGCTGAAAATCCTGGGCTGTCGCACTGTCCATCACCGGCTAGCCTGAACCGTTTGCCCGCGAATGTACTATCAATAGACATTTTTTCCATTCTCCAAGCTTCGCTAATGGCTGGAAATAGATAATCGGTTTGGTATTTGTAGGACTGAGTTTTCGCAATGAAATGGATTCCCACAAACTGAAAGAAAGACTCTAACATTTTAAAAATTGAACCACTAAAAAGTGCAGCCGCTGCACAAAGTAGATTGCCTGCTGGCAGTTGCCCCAGCATGGGTTTTGCAGACCATGAGAAAGGATGATATTTTGTACAGGTGGCATGTATTTTAAGGTTAGTGCCTCGAATTGCACGAGTCACATTAATCAATGGCTCCCCACATACTTCCCCACCAACCGAATGCCCACATTTCATCCTAATAATAATATCAATCAAACAACTATCGAATACAATGAATTTTGCCTCTTTCCTTATACTGTCACTCTGCATCCCAGCTGGTTCGGCCTGTAACGTTGAGGACATGTCACTCACATGAAAGGTAGAATCTCTGATATCGTCTTCCGCTACGTTCAGTGATATTGATGGTGTTTCATTGTCGTCCACTTCATTCTCTTCCATTGCAACATCTGTTCCTTCTCCGGCGATGGGTGAATAAAACAATTTCTTCAACTTTCTCGCGGTCTTAGTTTTTGCGGGTGTGGATTCTGTGAATTGATCTCTGACTGCATCCGAACTACCAGGAGGACATTCACTATCAATGGCTGGATGTGGTATAGCTCCGTTGTCAATCACTTCATATTCTTCCCATTGGCACGATGCATCTCCAGTCTCAAGTCCCTGCCAAAAGGTTTGACAAGCAACATCTCTCGTTCGCTTCACTGTCTGTGTAGATCTAGTTCGTACACCCACTCGCAACTAGAGGACAGATTGGAAAAGGGATGTTCAGTTTAAACACAACTTACAGTATTGAACTATTAACAGTGAAAAACAACATAATATAGTGACCAGGACACTAACCTTCTTTTGCTTTCTTTTCTTTGAAACTTTCTTGCCTCGAACTTCAACATCGGGACGCTGTTGCTCCGACTCGTGTGTGCATGTCTCCACTTCCTCTTGCGCTGCAACGACTATATTTTCATGATAAGCACATCCATCACGCACTGATGCTCCATCGACTCCCTGAAACATAGAACTTTCATTAGTATGTATAATAATATTGAAAACACAAAATGTACTTGGGGACCAATACCCACGTACATCTCAATAGCAAAACACGAATGAACGCTTTGTGTAGAACATTCAAACGACAATTATTCACGCATTGTTGATCTAGTTAGATGGAACTGTCAAGATCCATACCTCGGGCTCCTCATAGACTTCAATTGATGATATTATTGAAGATGATGCTTCAGTAACTCCCTGAAACACAGTAATTGCATTAGTATGGTTTTCTATTTTGTTAAAAAGAACATACACTTTGTGCAGGCGTCAACGGCTCATCTAAATAGACCTGCACAAATGATCAGTTGTCTAAAATAAATAATGGATATATAAATATGATTAGATTTGCTCGATCGTTGGAAGTGTCACCACCCAGAGATCTGCATCAACTACTAGGGGTGATGTTCTTGTAGAAGAAGCTCCGTCATCTCCCTGAAACATAGTACTTGCGTTAATAAAGAAGGAAGTATAGCGGATGTAATCACGTCATATGATTTCGCTTGATCGAAATGTCAGTATCCATACCTCGAAATGCATAAGAACATCAAGGGACGATGTAACTGCGGTGCACACTTCTGAAAGCTGTTGCGCCGACCCGTAACTGCATGCTCCCCCTTCTTCTTGGATTAATGCTCCATCGACTCCCTGAAACATAGGACTTTCATTAGTAATGAACACCCTATTGAAAAAAGAAGACACATAGGAGGGCGACGACAGAAGGACATATCAATGGCTAAAAACGAAAGAAACATTGTGTGTAACAATCACGCTACAAGAATGCAAGATCTGATGATCTCCATCGATGGAACTGTCCGGAAACGTACCTCGAGCATCTGAGTGACATCAACGGTTGTCGTCAATGCGTTGGACTCCTCAGCATCTCCCTGGAAGACAGTACTTGCATTATTTTGGATAACAATAATTATAACTGAAAACAAAGACTAGAGGACGAGTACAAGGGTGTACCATTAGGTAAAATAATCACACGATAAATTAAAACTATTGATTTACATGCCTAAAACAAGTCAGTGGCAGAATAGCTAAGTAAGATTACCCGATAGGCGCTTGAAGTGGCTGATGACTGCAATAACGACACGGATGGAGAATCTTCCGCCTTCATATTGAGTGGATACATAAATGGGGAAATTATTGTTAGCTAATGCTACACACTACCGCAAGGCCGAGAGATAAATACGTAAACTTGACTCACCAGTGGAGGGATGTGGACGAATAGAGTGGGAATAGCTGTTGAGAGCAATTTTCCCTTCGCTCGCAGATGCGGTATCGATCACCCCTCTTGTCCGCAAAGACTTCTAGGACTCTACTTTCAAGCTCAGACGGTGGATATCCGCAATATCGGACCCATTCTCTTATCTGATCTATTGTCTTAGGGAAAACATGCATTATAGTACCTTCAGATTTACTATGAGTCTTCGAAGGGCAACCGCCAATGGAACAGGCAGGCATTGTGGAAAGTTCTGAAAAGTAAAGATCAACAATTCTCTATGAATACCAATGTGTTAAAAAATAAAATGACACATAAAAGGTTCAATGCAAGGTTCGTTTTGGTTCTTGGAACTATACACGTTATTCACATGCGGATAAGTATTTGAATAACTTTAAAAAAATAGAAAAATAATTTCACTAAACTCAGAACATGTGACTAGTTCCTTGCATGTACTATCTTGAACGAAAAGAAATTGGACGCAAAATGATTATGGTACATGGCCTTACCTTGACGAACAAACAGGTAGATGCAGGGATCAGAGTAGTTTCTTGTGGTAGAACAGGGAGCAGTTCACAGGTTGCAAACTGACGAGTTTCCTCGAAGTGGTCACGGAAGTTCACAGAGACGAAGAGCAGATAACCAGCACCTTCACGGGTTGACTAGCAAAGCGCAAAGAAGTTCTCATTAGAAATATGAAGTGGGTTATAAAGAATTCGAAACAGGGGTGTGTTTGTGAATGACGTGTATATGTCGTGGCATTATGCGGTTTGCAGGGGGGCATCCAGCGTGAGGGGGGATGCTTGGCAGGAGACACGGGGTCTGGAGGTAGACATGGGAACAACAACCCATGCTCTATAGACCTGTCGGGGGGAAATTCTGCCGGGGTCGGCCGGGCCGTCCGCAGACCTCCGGGCAGGGAGGCCCCAACTCCTCCCGTATATCCCAAACGAGATTGAGTATGAGACACACACAAGGAGCAAGGTGACTCTGCTGTTTATTTAGACAAAACGGCAGGGATGGGTCAAGGAGCGTACGCGTTCGTCCTGACACACACACAATCGTGGGGCTCGCAGGCCCTTTTTACTGCATTATGACGCGCTACTTGCGTCACTTCAGAAAGTTAACAAAAAACCTATCGCCACTCTTAATTGGTTGCTCGAGTGGTAGGGTTAGTATAGTACACATATAGAGAATGATATTAGTGGACAAGGTGTAGTCAGGTGGTATATCTGGGTTGTCCCTACAATTAGATACATAAGAATTGTTACATGAAGACTCCTGAGGATTGGCTAGTATTACTGACGTCTGAGATAAGAGCCCCATGTTCTGATTGGTGCATCCGTGAGCTTCCCAGCCTGGGACCACCGTTGTTCCCAGCTCTCGGTGTACCTGTGTTTGCAACAATGTTTCAATATGGGTACGTGCAGACAATATGAGGATTTATTCATAGGTGGGAGGCTGACCGCTCCCACTGTAGCAGATGTCCATTGAGCCTTTCAAGTGTATCGGCCTGTGTCTCGTAGTGAGGGACCCAGACGCCTTTTCTCTCCTGGGTTTTGGCATCTCGTCAGGTTCGGCTTGGTCACGTGGGGAGGGACCGTGAAAGAGGCAGAATTCTGCACAATTAATATTGTTTTTTCTACTGCGCGTCTGGTTTAATTTGTCGGCGTGCCTTTATCGTTGAGGCGCGGAGTGCGAGGTTGCAACATCGTGCCTTTGATGATTTGTTCTTGGATGTGGGTTTGCAACATTGCGACCTTGGCTGGTTGCTCCACCGTGTTCTTTCTGCAGGATCAGCAACCTGACTCTTGCTTTGTTAATGTCCACGGGAGCTCTTGTTTGAGGCCTACTCGGGCCTGGTGCTTAAGTAGTCTGTTTGGTGCATAGGTGCTTTTAGGTTATAATAGCATATATTTCCATGACCAGTATCGTGTTTCCATTATACCTCTCATGGTGGTAACGGGTTTCAAGAGAAGCGTGAGCAAGCGTTATAGATGAGTTCATGATGCGTCTTGCGTTTCTGCGTTCTGAAAGCCTATGTAAAAATAATAAAGATGCACGTCCGTGAATATGCCTGTCGCCTACGTCAGAGCACTGAGTATGTTCTTCGTGTAGATTGGTGTGGAAATGTTAATTGTGTATAGTTGTACAGATGTGCTTCCCGTTGTCTAGGTCGTCATGGCATCTCTAACGACATGTGGTTTTTAGTCTAGCTGATCCGAGCCGCAGGTGTCGGCATGGCCAGTGCGGGCTGCTGGGCAGGCAGGTGGACACATCCGTATGTTCCTGTACCAGGGTACCTGGTCGTCTGGTAAATGGACAAACTCTTCTCGCGGCGGGTGTCTGGGCCCTGACCCTCTAGGCCAAGCGCGAGAGGTGAAGGACGGGAGCCTGGTCTTCCATTCTCCCACTTCAGTCCCCCCTCTGGTCGACTTGTCGACCACAAACATATCCTTCTCGTTATCTCCTCTTACCCTCCATATCTTAGTTATCCCTCCGAGATGTCCATAATGGTTTACATGATCTTCAAATGACCAATACATGTATTCACATGTTCCTCCAGGAGTACAGTATACCCATCTTCCTATGTAGCTCCTGGGGTTCCTTGGGTTCTCGATCTTCACTGATGGTGGGTCTAGATGATTGGTGATGATTTGGGTGCGCAACTTCTCCCTTTCTTGTATTATCACACCTGTATGCTGGCCGTCATCTGCTGGCATTAAGGGGTGCATTCCCACCATTTCCAGCAACTCGTCAGTCGTGCGTGCCTTCCGGGCCTTCCAAAATCTAATTATGATCAGGGTAGCTCCAGCCAAAATAGTACACCCCACTATTATTTTCAGTCCATCTGACAGCCAAGATGGCATCCATGACCATAATAGTGAAAACCAGCTCTTATCCTTGTCTACACCGTTACTTTCGTCCATCATTTTGGAGTGCATCTGGGCCAATTGTGAAACTGCTTCTGTCAGTGTACCATTGTCAGCATCGTTGGCAGGTATGAACGTGCAGCAAGATTGTCCTATCTTTGCACAAACTCCTCCTTCCATTGCTGTGAGAAGGTCCAATACATATCTGTTCTGGAGTGCTACCATCCTTACAGCTCGCAGCTCCTCTTTAATTGCGTTGAACCCATTTACTGTTGAATTGATGGTCATCATTAGTTCCCATCTGGTTATTTGGAGCCATTTTGCGTTTGCGTATGCCTGCAGTCCCGGATGTATTATTGAGGAGAAGAACATTGCTGCTCTGCTGAATAGTCTGTGTTCTGGCGGTATTGATGTTAGTTCCGTTTCCGACCTTCCCCACAGGTAATTTCCTGTCAGTGGCTCTCCTTGTCTCTTTCTCCTATTTAGGACAGTATCATTGCTGTTGGTCCTGTTCTCTTGCTCCTTCTGAAGTGGTGCAGATCTCTTTCTTCTCCTATCCCCTTCATCCATTTTAGGAAATTTCGCCACATCGACATGCTTCTTAGGTACCACTAGTGATGGTACGTTGACGTGTACCATTGTGCACACACCATTCCACAGGGGAGGCAGTGTATGATATGCCTTTTCTCCGCAGGCCCAATAATGGTCCATTATTACTGCTGTTCCCGCTCCCCCCTCAGGTAACTCCATCACGCTTGCACAATTGGTGTTATATCCTACGTCCACCTCTCCTTTATGCTGGTAGCATACTTTGGGCGCAGTCAATGGTAGTATAGTTATTGGGTCTTCATCTTCTTCTACCCACGTGAGCATTGGTACATACTTGATCCACGTCGTCCAACATCGATGATTGTGTGTCTCGATAGTTGAGATAGTTTCTTTTGTTACCATGTTGCTGCCAATCACTCCTATCTCCCAGCTGTTGCCCAGATACACCTTTCCTGTTATCGTCAGTAGCGGCCTCTCCCAGCATCCTTGTTTACCCGGAACTTCAGTGGCGTACCAATCACATGGTAGATACTGCAGTGTTACCTTCTTTGTTTCTCCTTTTGCAGGGCCACTTGTTATGTACCTGAATGCTTCAGCATGTAAACTGGTCTTGTGATAACTCAAATAGGTCTTGAGGAAGTTGTTTTCATATGGGTATGAGTCTCGTGTTTTCCATGTCATGTGCACTACTGTTCCTTGAAATCTTCCTTTCGTTTGGAACAGGGCCAAATAGATTATGCACTGTGCTGTTTTTTCATCTATTTCTGTGGCAACAAATGTTCGTGAAGCGCTCATGGCGTATGGTATTAATGAGCAAACGTAACAGCTGTCCTCGGTTGTCTGCTTACCAATGCGGGTCATTTGCTGGTACCATATGTTGTTTGCGACGTGTGCTGAATCTTGTACATAATTATCAATACCTTTATTGTCTGAGTATGTGCTGCGTTTAACTCTATTTTGCTTGGGTGCAAAATTACTATTACCACCTGACGTAACACCTGTTGCAGCAGGGAACGGGGGTATATTAGGTTTGGGTGCAGCAATAAAATCATTAGCATAGCTGTACTGCCAGACAGAGGCAGCCAAGAACCCGGTGATCATCAAAATCCCTATTATTTTTATTACATATGCTAATCTCACCGGCATTTTGCTCTTACCTTGCTGCAGTCCTGGCAGCGTATTCTTGCGACGTTACAGTTGCCCGCCTAAAAATTCTCAAAAGTGCTCGTTATTAAATGTTAGTTTTGTTTCCTTTAAGCTCTCCCTATCAAGTAGTCATTCAGTGCCCAGGCGAAGAGCTGCTCCCACGCTACTCTAAGTGATTGGTCTCTTAGGACCGGCAAGTATGGGCGGAGGTGGAGCATGTAATATTCTATGGCCAGGAGGAAGGCTGTGTAGTAGACACGTACCCTTCTCTTTTTTAGGTATGTTGGCCTTTTTATTTCGTATACAAATTGGTGTGACAATTCTTCTGGGTAGTTATCGTCTGGCAGCACCATCTACGTCTGTACACTGAACTTGTTAATTAGCTTTTTCTTAACAATACAATATTACGCAGTTCCTGTATGTGCGAGAGAAAAAAGAGAACATTCACGTGTTTACATGTGTATTGGTGCAAGCAATGTCCTTCATTTTTAGTTACAACTGTACTTAGCAGTCAATGGGGGGGGGGTTTGCGCTCAGATGGCGGAAGTATTTTTACTCTTTGAGCGTGTGACCATGGGGTGGGCAGTATGGGGATCACCCCCTTCTTCATCAGTTATTGTCTCCGAGGGAACAATTGGGTCGTTGTCTGTGGTGGAACTTTCTTCCGCTGTCGGGGATGTTGTTGCTGTTCTTCCAATGGACCTGTCGTTGGCGCTGGGGCGGGTCTGCAGTTTGTAGATCTTTACGTCATGTAGGTGGTTCCAGGCACGCTTATCCTTTAGTTTTACTGCTCTTGTTGATACGTCCTCTACCAGATGGGGGCCAGTGAACCTCTTCTCGTTCCACTTTCTATTGAAATTGCGAAGTAGCACGTGGTCACCTTTGGCAATTTGCACAAGTTCTCCTTTCCCAATTCTGTACTTGCGCCTTTTTCTTGATTGCTGGTAGACCCGCCCCGTGTGCGCTCGAGCTGTTGAGACACAAACACGACACTAGTAATCAAAGAAGACACATATTGATACATTTCATCACCTAACACACTCGCTGAACTTTCGTGGTCGGTGAATGCCCTTGACGTTGGGGTTAGGGGAAGGCGCATTTGACGTCCAGTAACCACTTCGTGAGGGGTGAGGTGGTGGTCGGACCCTGGCCTATTTCTAAGTTCAAATAAAGCTAACGGAAGGCAATACAACCAACTTTTCTTTGTTGTTTGTTGTATTTTTGCAATTGCCTCCTTCAATAAGCCATTCAGGCGTTCACATACGCCATTAGCCTGTGGGTGGTATGCACATGCAAATTTGTGTTTAATGTTCAGCAGGGATGTGATATGTTGGAACATTTCGTTTGCGAAATGTGGGCCGTTGTCTGATCTTAATACCTCGCACACTCCCCACCTGGGGAAGACCTCCCTTACTATGAATTTGGCTGCTCTAAACGCATCAGGGTGTGAACAGGGCCCTGCTTCAATCCACCTAGAAAATGGGCATACTACTACAATCATATACCTATTACCTTGACATATGTTGATCATATCAACATAGTCAATGTGAAGGTGCCGAAAAGGTCCTTCTGGCCGGGGTATGGTACCTCTTATCACTTTTAGAGTATGACGGGCCGTAAACTGTTGACATGTGAGGCAATTGCTGATAAAATTTGACACATGAGAGTTTAACTCAGGACAAAACCAATCTTCTCTAATTCGTGCTGCGATTATTTCCTTGCCTGTATGGGCAGGGTGATGTAATTGGCTCAGGGCGGTATTTAACAGTGCCAACGGTATTACAACTTTCCCCGTGCCACCCTGGCGCCATAGTGCGTCGGTTGGGGACATTGTACATCCTCTTTTTACCCATACTTCTTTTTCGGCCATTGGTGCCGCCGCTTGTAGTTCCATAATCTGTGTGGCTGGGAGATGGGTGTACCCTTCTTTTATTAACATCTCCCTAGCTATTCCCCTCCCTCTCCCTCTCTGTGAGTCTGTGGGGTTCCATATCTCACCAAAGTATGCAGCATATTTCGCATGTGCGTCTGCTGCTGCATTCCCTTTTGAGACGTAGTCTTCACCATTGGTGTGTGCGGTGCATTTGACTAGGGCTAGTTCTTGGGGGTCGTTTATTACTTCAATTAGATCAGCCAACAAGAGGGCATGTTGTACTGGAGTGCCATCAGCTCTCCTAAACCCTCTTCTTCTCCATTTTGATAACCCTGAGTGGACAGTGGATGTAACATATGCACTGTCGGAATATATGGTTACTCTTTTATTAAAACTTTCCTTGAATGCCAATATTAGTGCAACCAGTTCCGCGGCTTGAGCAGAGTAGTGCTGTGGTAATTGTACACACTTCATAGCCACACACACCGGCGCCTCCATCATTTTTACTACTGCTGCCCCAGTCCTTCGTATCCCATCTCCTTGATCAATAGTTGATGACCCATCAATAAACAAAAGCTCACCTCCCTCTAGTGCGTTTTCTTCAACTTTTCTAGTACATGAGTACATTTTAGTTATTTGGGTGCAGTCGTGGGCGTAATCTCCCTCTTCAATTACTTCTGCTAGGAACCTTGCAGGGTTAACCGTGCTACATCTAACAATTGCTAGTTCAGCTTTAGACAAAATAATCTCATAACCTGATGCCCTCTGTGTCGTTAGTGTGGACTTAGGTTTATTCAATATCGCAAATAGTGCATGTTTCACAAACAGTGTAGTTGGACACCCCATAGTTATTGCTGATGCTTTTTCTACTGCAAAAGCAGCTGCAGCAAGACCTTGTTCACAAGGGAAGTGGCCTAACATCACAGGGTCTAAGTGTCCGCTGTAAAATGCTACTGGTTTATATCCCATGCTCGTTTTTTGTGCCAATACTGCTTTCATCACTGCTGAGTCGCAATGTGAAAATATAAAAAAGCGTCGCTCATAGTCTGGGGATGCCAGTACTGGAGCAGTTGATATCGCGTCTTTCAATTCGTCAAATGCCTCCCTCATTTCCATAGTCCATCCCAACTTTTTCTCCCCTTTATTTGCTTCCTTCAAACCCTCAAGCAGGGGTCCTATGTATGAGCTGTAATCAAATACCCATGCTCTACAGTAGTTGCACAGCCCCAGAAATTGCTGCAGTTCTCTCACAGTCTGTGGCACGGGAGTGCTTGAGATGGCCTGTGCTCTTTGTGGTGCAATCCTTCTTCCATGTTGGGATATCAGTTGGCCAATGTAAAGTACCTGTTCCTGACAGTATTGTATCTTTTCCATGTCTACCTTGTACCCCTTTTCAGCCAATATTGTCAACATCTTTAAGGAGTCCTCTCTACATTTACTTTCGTTTGTACTGCAAATTATTATGTCATCCACATACTGTAACACTGTGCTTTCCACCTCAACGTTACCCAAATCCATCTGTATTACTCTATTGAAAATTGAGGGTGATTCACAATACCCCTGTGGTAATCTGGTATGTTTCCACTTTGTATTTCGGTAAGTGAAGCTTGTCAGATCTTGTGAGTCTGGGTGTAATGGTATTGAGAAAAACGCATTTTTAAGGTCAATCACTGTAAATCGTGATGCTTCTGCTGGAATGCCACACAATATTGTGGCCGGGTTTGCTGTTACTGGATACTCTGCTTCTACTATGTTGTTTAAGGGTCTGAGGTCCTGTATGAAGCGCCAAGACCCCCCTTTAGCCTTGCGCACCGGGTACACAGCTGTGTTACATGGTGATTCTGAGGGGACCAATATGCCATTGTTTATAAGGGCCGTTATGGTTTCATATATGCCTTCATCTGCCTCTTTTGACAATGGGTACTGTTTCACTCTTGGTAGTATGGCACCTTTTTTCAATTTTATCCTTACACCCCCTATGCTTTTTATGCATCCCACGTCATAAGGGCTAATAGTCCATAATGATTTGGGCACCTTTGGCATATCCTCCTTAAAAAATGGGACTGGGGTGCCTGCGGGTGCCTCAAGTGCCATTGCAATTTTCTGTGCTACTTGTTTGTGAGCCACTCTTAGCCATATTTCTACACTCATCATGAACACCATTTCATCTTCTTCCTTTTCTTCTGAGAACAGCTCTTCATCTGACACCTGGGTCAGCCTACATCCTTCTGCTAGTGCTATCACCGCCCTCCATGCTCTCCCTTCTTTATCTTGGGCGTGCACAGCAACATAATCAGCTGTTGCAATAATGCTCTCAATGTCTATTACAAACACCTTCCCTTCCAGTTCATTAACTGGTGTTTCTGGTCGGAACAGATAGGCTGCTGGCCTCCTCCATATTTTCCCTTCTATCCCTGGCATCCATGCAAATGCCATGTCTGTGCCATACTGGAATAGCTCGCCATCTACTGGCTCCGCCCTAATCGCTGTCTGTCCACAGTATGCTTGCAAAATCTGTCGTGCTGCGAGCATGTTAATCCCTGGAGTAGAGCAAATTATGCCATCCTCTGTAAAGGAGATCGTCATATTCAACCTGTTCATTATGTCTCTCCCCAGTATATTTACTGGTGAGGCACTATAATACAAAAGTGGGACTGACAGATCATAATCTCCAATAGATAATGGAACGTTATCAGTAAATGGAACCAACCCCTTAGCCCCAGAAAATCCTTGGGTGTTCATGGCTTCACCTGACATTTTAAATTTACCTTCCCTTATGCAAGACCGGGTTGCCCCGGTGTCAACAAGAAATTATAGTTTTTTGTCACCTATCGTTACCTCTATGCGTGGTTCCTCCGCACTATTAGGTGTTACTGACAGGATGGGACACACCAAGGCCGTCTGTGGGCTGGCCTATTGGGGGTACAATGATTGGCCATTCCCTGTGTAAGGGTTGTGTCCCAACACCGTCACCCTACCCAATTGCGTTTGTTGAGTTTGGAGTGGTGGTTGTATTAACGCTACTTGTTGTTGTGGCGGTGGCAGTTGTTGTGTTATTTGTTGTTGTGGCAGTGAATAGGTTTGTGGCTGTTGTGTTGTTTGTTGTTGTGGGTCACTCCCTTTTTGTGACATCTGCTGTTGTTGTATGCCCTGCTGTTCTTGTGAGGTCCTAGGTTGTGCTTGTTCATTCCATGCCGGTGTTCCTGGCCTGACCCTACATGTACGTGACATGTGTCCTAATAGTCCGCAGCTCCAACACACGGGTGGTTCCCTGCTTTGCCATGGGAAGCTCCCTGTGTTGTCCTGGTATACGGGTTGCCCTGTGGGGTAGTAATTTCTAAGTCCCCCAGCCTGTTGTTGGGTATTATATCCGTATCCTCTCCCCCTCATAAACCCTCCTCTCCCTCTGTTATAACTATAATACCCAGTTCCTTGCATGGGGTACCCTCCTCCCATGTTTGGTGCGTGTAATTGCAGAGGCGGCACTTGCTGTATTACACCTTGTGGAGGCGCTATTTGGGCGGGATCTTGTGCAGCCACTACTTGCGTTGGGCTTTGGGCCATTGGTGTGGGCGTAGTTATTAGTGCCCCTTCCATTGTGTATTTAGTAAGTTTTTTCTGTACTAGTTTGGCCTCTTCTGTTTTCCTATCCTCTTCCTTTTGTTTCATTTTTCCTTGCCATGTCCTGCAGTGATGTACTATAGTCAGTTGTATTTCTGGCCATGGTTTTGCTTCCATCCCCACTACTTTCTTTAGTTGTTTCTGAACCCCTTCTGGGAGCCCTTGTACTAGTATATGATAAAATATGGCTGGTGTTTTGTCCCATTGCTCTCTAGTTTCCATGCGCCACTTCTCTTGAATATCCTGGATATAATCAACAGGGTCCTCATTTTCACCCATCTTACGGGAAGTAATGGCTCCTATGTCTGATGTGTCTGGGTACTGCACTCTCAGTGCCTGCCATAGCGCATGTCTACAGTTTGCAAATGGTGCCCCATCATGCGATGTGTTCGTTATTGTTACCCCATGGAATCCCGCTCTTTTCCAAATGTCATCCGCTCTATCCCCTAATATTGATATTAACAGGCCCTTCACATCTCCTACTGCTAGTTTCTGTCCTGCGGTGTGTTTCTCCATTTCATATATCCACTTACCCGCACCTCCACTTAGTGATGGGAGCCTACATTTTATATTTTCTTTATCCGTATGTTTCCAAGGTACATACTGTGGTCTAACCCCTCCTCTCTCCAACAGTGGCATTAAATTCTGTCTTGTGTCACCCTTTACGCTCCATAATATTGAGTCTTCACACCCCTCCTCTTCCCCCGTTTCCTTTACTACTTCAAATTCTTCCTTACTACCTCTGCTCCTACCTCCCTCTTCTTCCTTTCCCCTTTTTTCGTCATTTCCTGTGTTCAATATGGGTATGTCTATTTGTCTGTCTTGCCTGCGACTAGGGAGGTCCCTAAGCCGACATGCATAAGGTGTAATTTCGTTCATGAAGGGCGCGAGCTTTATTCTGTGCAGTGAGCGTGCGGTGGTTGAACATGTATGGTGTGACGTGGGAGGGCGTGGTGGAGATGTTGGTGGCGTGGTTTCATGGGTTTGTGTTTCCCCTATTCTTTTCACTCCCTCCTTACTTCTCTCCAGCTCCTCCCATCTTCTACTCATCCAGGGCGAATCTATGTTTGTTCTAGTGAGGTATAGCTTATCTAAGCTTTCCCTTTCACTCTTTCTTCCATCCTTCTCCACTCCTTCTTCCTCCTCACTGCAAAAGTCATTCATAAATGGCACCCCCCACTCTGCCTTTTTTCCTTTTATTGTTACTGTTTTTAAGTCTATTAAGTCTCTTTCTCCCCTTTCGTTGTTACCAACTGTTCCCCCTAGTACTGATGTTGTTGCTACCTCTCTACTTTTATATACATCTCCCCATCTTTCACTCTCCCTACTCCCCCCTTCTCTTCCCCCTTCACTTCTCTCCTCCATTTCCCTACTATTTTCCTCCCTTTTTCTTTTCAATTCCTCCATTACTTCGTTGCTCATCTGTTCCAATATTCTTTCATCCTCTTTCTTCCTTTCCCATTTCACCCTTTCTCTTTCTACTATACTCTCTATTACCTTCCCCTCTTCATATTTCTTAGCTGTCTCTGATAGTACCCTCCTCCTCCATATTTCCATTTCCTTTTCCTTTTCTTCTTCTTCCTTCTTCTTCTCCCTCAGCACTACTCTTGATACCCTATCTGCTGCTGCTTTTACCCTTTCAGCTTCTCTCTTTTGCTCCTCATTTCGTTCCCTTAATTTTTCCAATTCGTTCTTACCTTCTTTCCTTTTCCTCACTCTCTCTCTTTCCTCCCTCTCAAGTTGTTTGATCAATTCATTCTGCTCATCCCTTAGTTTTGCTAATCTTTCCTCCAAAATCTCTTCCTTCTGCCATAGTAGCTCCTCTCCCCTCATTTCACTCTCTCTGGCACTATCCTCGTTTGTTCTCCTTACCGCCTCCCTTTCTTCTCCAGTTAGTGAGCCTCGTAATTTCAATAATATCTGTGCAGCTACCCACTCATCGTTTCCTATCTCTACAGTCTGCTCTTCTCCAATCCTTTCTTCCCCCATTGGTATCTTCCTATGAGCCACATATGGTGGAGGGCTGTATGTCGGGTTCGAGTATCCTTCAGCCGCCCTGAACTGTCCTTCTATTTCTCCTAGTTCTCTTAAAGGGTACAACCCTCCTCCCTCTGTTTTCACTCCCGGTGTTATGGGTGTCTCATTGTTCCGTTCCTTTTTTATGTCGTTTGATTTATCAATCTTTTCTCCTCCCTGTCCTCCGTTCCCCGTATTCTTTGTGCTTTCGCACCCCTTTTCCTCATCCGTTCCTTCTTTCTTAATCTCCTTTTCTTCCGGTGTTTTCCCCATAGTGAACATTCCATTTGGTCCTGGTCGGGACCCCTGGAACATCCTCCATAAGTTAAACACCTCCACATGGTTTGCCAACTTCTTCCCCTTGTATGTATTGTGCAGATGGTTTAGTAGTGAATGTTGGGCATATGGATCGAAACTACCATTAGGCGGCCATGGTGTTAACATTTTGTTGCCCGTCCCCTGGGTCCACTCTATGCTGTACTTAATTAATTTCTCCCTATGTGGTGGCAGTGTGGTGCATATGTGTTGTAATGGGGTAGTGAGGGTGTTCCCCCACCCTCCCGACCCTCTCCCGTATGACATAGTGTCCCTCCCCTTGTTACCCTTCTCTTTACCAGCAGTTTACAATATACAACCTCGTATTGCTTACCTTGCCCCGCAAGTGTGGGGACTTACGACAATCCCTTGACAGATTATGCAATAATAATAAGTATGATGTTATATTATATTCCTTCCCCTACGGCCCCCTGCGGCCGAAGCGCACGCAGCCCCCTGCGGCTGCGTACCCCTAACGACGATCTTATACAGTCGTCCTGTTTCTCCGTTCTTCTCCCCCTTTTACACTTGCCGTGGCCGGCGTTCTCTGTGCGCAGCCACGCCCCTTTCCCCTTCTCCTCTTTCAATCCACTCGTTTATCGTTTATCTCCGTATCCGCTCCTTTATCATTTTTCTCTTCCCCACCACTCTCAACCCAAAGTTTCTTGTGCTCGCGATATCTTATTAAATCCCTACTGGTGACGTCACCGATTTCTTCGAGCTACTGGTATATTCTTGTTATGTTCTTTAAGTTCAAAATACACTTGCAATCTACCCCGTTAACCCTACAGCTGTCTTCCTGTCTCTCCTGGAACAAGGTAATCTCATCAATAATATAACCGGACTGCGCACGCTGCGTCGCCTCGCGTGTGATACGCCCCTCAACAGGAGGGCTTAACCAGCCAATTATCTTCCGTTTTGGGCAACTATGTAACTAGCTACCGGCCACAGGGAAACGTCATCTACCTATCGAGTTTCTTGCTCGAACAATAGGAAACCTCATCTACTCATTGATCAATAAATGTCAAGTCGTAGGAAACCACACACACCCACCCTCACACGTAGTCGCAATTTAGGCCATCAGTGTCTTACGAGCGGCTGCACGTGATGTTTTCGTGCCCCGCCCCCCTCTTTCGCGTAACGTTAGCCGACTGTTCTCGCACTCGTTTCGCTACCATTCATTCCATTGGCAACACTCAGTTAAACCTTCGCTGCACATCTGTACAATACCTCCCTCCTCCCTTATTTACTTCCTCCCCCTCCCTCACAATTTCGCATTGCTTGTTGTGCGTGTCATGCTCACCAAGTTCTCTAGATGCACCGCCGCTCGACTGCGTGCACCCCTCCAAGCGGCTCGCCACCTCCCCTCGTCTGGACCACGTCTGGACACTCGCCGACCGCGGGCGGGATACTTCTCAACCGGCTCCCGAGGGCCAATATCCGGATTGCGCTGTCCGGTCTTCTCGCAGCTCCGCGATGGTCCTGTAGTCCTCAGAAGGGGGCAACGGCAGAGGGGGCCGCGCCGCCGGGCCTCCTCGCAACGGGAGTGCCTGGAAAAACTAAAAATAAAAGTTGATCTTAAACAGATCTCAGCAGTGCCTCCAACTTGTCGGGGGGAAATTCTGCCGGGGTCGGCCGGGCCGTCCGCAGACCTCCGGGCAGGGAGGCCCCAACTCCTCCCGTATATCCCAAACGAGATTGAGTATGAGACACACACAAGGAGCAAGGTGACTCTGCTGTTTATTTAGACAAAACGGCAGGGATGGGTCAAGGAGCGTACGCGTTCGTCCTGACACACACACAATCGTGGGGCTCGCAGGCCCTTTTTACTGCATTATGATGCGCTACTTGCGTCACTTCAGAAAGTTAACAAAAAACCTATCGCCACTCTTAATTGGTTGCTCGAGTGGTAGGGTTAGTATAGTACACATATAGAGAATGATATTAGTGGACAAGGTGTAGTCAGGTGGTATATCTGGGTTGTCCCTACAATTAGATACATAAGAATTGTTACATGAAGACTCCTGAGGATTGGCTAGTATTACTGACGTCTGAGATAAGAGCCCCATGTTCTGATTGGTGCATCCGTGAGCTTCCCAGCCTGGGACCACCGTTGTTCCCAGCTCTCGGTGTACCTGTGTTTGCAACAATGTTTCAATATGGGTACGTGCAGACAATATGAGGATTTATTCATAGGTGGAAGGCTGACCGCTCCCACTGTAGCAGATGTCCATTGAGCCTTTCAAGTGTATCGGCCTGTGTCTCGTAGTGAGGGACCCAGACGCCTTTTCTCTCCTGGGTTTTGGCATCTCGTCAGGTTCGGCTTGGTCACGTGGGGAGGGACCGTGAAAGAGGCAGAATTCTGCACAATTAATATTGTTTTTTCTACTGCGCATCTGGTTTAATTTGTCGGCGTGCCTTTATCGTTGAGGCGCGGAGTGCGAGGTTGCAACATCGTGCCTTTGATGATTTGTTCTTGGATGTGGGTTTGCAACATTGCGACCTTGGCTGGTTGCTCCACCGTGTTCTTTCTGCAGGATCAGCAACCTGACTCTTGCTTTGTTAATGTCCACGGTAGCTCTTGTTTGAGGCCTACTCGGGCCTGGTGCTTAAGTAGTCTGTTTGGTGCATAGGTGCTTTTAGGTTATAATAGCATATATTTCCATGACCAGTATCGTGTTTCCATTATACCTCTCATGGTGGTAACGGGTTTCAAGAGAAGCGTGAGCAAGCGTTATAGATGAGTTCATGATGCGTCTTGCGTTTCTGCGTTCTGAAAGCCTATGTAAAAATAATAAAGATGCACGTCCGTGAATATGCCTGTCGCCTACGTCAGAGCACTGAGTATGTTCTTCGTGTAGATTGGTGTGGAAATGTTAAGTGTGTATAGTTGTACAGATGTGCTTCCCGTTGTCTAGGTCGTCATGGCATCTCTAACGACGTGTGGTTTTTAGTCTAGCTGATCCGAGCCGCAGGTGTCGGCATGGCCAGTGCGGGCTGCTGGGCAGGCAGGTGGACACATCCGTATGTTCCTGTACCAGGGTACCTGGTCGTCTGGTAAATGGACAAACTCTTCTCGCGGCGGGTGTCTGGGCCGTGACCCTCTAGGCCAAGCGCGAGAGGTGAAGGACGGGAGCCTGGTCTTCCATTCTCCCACTTCAGACCACTTTGAAGTGTACATGGTATTTGGCACCTCTTGGCCTTTATCGCTCCCTGACAGCTCCACTTGCCAGCACAAGTACCCCGGTGCGAACTGCCTTTGATAGGGCGGGGGGTGGATTGGGGCGGTGGTCGTGCAGACAAGACACAGGAAGACTCGTGAATGGAGACACACTTATGTGGATTGCAGGGGGGCGTTCAGCGTGAGGGGGGATGCTTGGCAGGAGACACGGGGTCTGGAGGTAGACATGGGAACAACAACCCATGCTCTATAGACCACTTTGAAGTGTACATGCTATTTGGCACCTCTTGGCCTTTATCGCTCCCTGACAGCTCCACTTGCAAGCACAAGTACCCCGGTGCGAACTGCCTTTGATAGGGCGGGGGGGTGGATTGGGGCGGTGGTCGTGCAGACAAGACTCGTTTGCCGCAGGGCCTCACCAAGGAGAGGCCATCTAACTGCATGTAAGAGGCAGGCTGCAGGATCTAGTACATGGAAGGCAAGGGGGTGAGTTTATAAATACCTCAGCCTCCCAGGAGAATATATGGGTGCAGTTCACCCTGGAGACCCTGGATGCCTAGGCAGTTAGTCAGCAGCAGGCAGGCCTGTGGTGGCAAGGCGGCACAGGCCAGAGGGGGTCATCTCTGTACCCGGTGCCCAAAAGGATGATTTATTATGATCAACCATATTGATTATTTACCTATAACCATGTTTTGTATCAATAAAATCCAATGGCCTTTTATTGCCAACGCTTGAACAAAGTGGTGTGGTAAGTATTTTTGGGGGAGGAGGCAAGGCCGGGAGGCTTGATGCCAACCCGCAAAATAACATATGTATGTCTGCTGAATATGGGTTCAACGGTTATGTGGATTGAAGGTGGGCGGCCAGCGTGAGGGAGATTGCTGGCCGGAGGCATGTGGTGTGACAAGACAAGGCACAGGAAGACTATTCAATGGAGACACACTAGATTCATTTAAAAAATCAAAACAACCATTGTTAAAATATATGTTGGGTTTTATTTTAGATCTTAATTTCAATTGAACATAAATAATAAACATTACACATTGTAAAGTTCCGGTTGCAGCACATCCAGGGAAAATCCGCGGTATTGTCCACTGTCGCTGGGGAAATGTTGTCTAATGGCAAGTACCGCACAGGCAGGTATTACTCTCCGAACGCGGTGTCCGAGCCTCCCGTGAAGCCACCAAGTGAAGCAACGATAGGCCACCAGCCTGTACCACCTGTGAAAATGAAAGATGCAAACTGTATTAAAATGACAAAACTTTCTTATCACTGTCGATTCAGGTAAAAAATGTCATTCTGCTTTGAAAAAAATTCTATCTAGAAAATGCACAATATGGAACCAATTTACATGCATTCGAATGATATGTAGATGTAATTTTATATGTGGGAGACGACCATGAAATAGTAGTGGCATCACTGACATCACAACCAGAGTATACTTACTCGTTACTCGGATTACGCGGACGAACAGTGCCGCGAAGTTCGTGCATAAGCACCATCATCATCCTCAACACGGTCCGTGAGAGGCAGGCTTCCCTGAACTCTGGCAGCTCGGTGATGCATTGCGGACTTGGCTCGCCTTCCGAAATGTAGGCCAAGCACCCGGAATTTTCACGGCAGCAGCAGTTCTCCTCCTCAGTTGGCATTAGCTCACACCGATTGCACGTGCACCAGGTGGAGACGCCGTCCATGCAACATGGTCCAGGCTCTTCATCCGTTGACTGGTCCTCCCAACTGCCGTCCGAATCCTCATCGTTTCCGCGTGCTTGCCTTTCCAGTAGTTCTTCCTCGGTGTACTCGGGCTCGTACATATACGGCATTATTGTAGCCATTGTGTGGTAAAGAAAGTAAAATAATTTACAGAGATGGTACAGGTGTTCACAAGGCCTAGAAGCGGCGAAGGTAGCTGACCAGAGCACAGAAACGAGTCACAGAATACTCAAAGTAACACAGAGAGAAAAATGGAATCGAAAATCTGCTGCTGTGTGTTGTGAAACGGTGTGTTTATACTTATTGAGGAAAGAGGCGTCCTGCCATTTCCATGGCGACACGTCATTAGCTGAGGCGCAGCGATTGTTGACACGAAACGTGCTTTGGCGTTGGGAAATGGGCGGTACGTGTCTGCTGATGTCAGGCTCAGGGGCGAGGGATTTGATTTAGTGCCGCAAAAGCAGGTGAGCCAGGGCGATGGGGGGAAATGATAGGATTATCAGAAAATGGCGGCTGATTTCGAGTGCGTTAATGGACGAAAAGTCGGGTAAGGTCCATAGGAAAGTTTTCTACGATCTACCGATTTATGCTTAAAAACACATGGCCGAACTGTAGGGACAATAAAAAAAAAGTCCCGGAACTATCCTTTAAGCATCTGCTACGAGCTGGCACAAGGGGACACTTTGGTTACTTGGATCACGTCTGAGCTCATGGCACATCCTGCTTTAACACAAAAAAATACAAAATAACGGTTAGTAGTGGGTGCTTGCCGGGGCTGGTGAGCTTCCAAGAAGACACTGAATTGTCTACTACCACCAGCCTTGCTGCACAGCAGCCCGATCCCACAATCTGCATTGTTAGCAGTGTATTTGTATTTGTATTTTGTATTTTGTTTATTTTTATAGCACGCTTGGCCCAAAGGCATCTGGTCGCATATCTTCAGTTACAGTGACATATTATACAGCAAGTGATAGCATTACAAGACAGAGAATATATGTACAGTACAGGAATGTAGAATATATAATAATATAATAATATATATAACGCTACGCTCACTTCTGGACACCTAATTCTATGATGGTGTAAGATCATTTTATGAATACACTGCAGTGTGCACGTCACTTTCACCGCAACGTCCTATCTGAAGAGCCTCCATAGAACAGTGAACTTGCAGGCAGCCTGCACCTTACGTCAGCACTTTGCACACAACATGGCCACCACCACAGGTGCTTTAAAGAGTTCATTTTGGGTGGAGATAGGCAGGAATGGGTGGGATTAGCCATAGGGAATATCATGGATAAGAGCAGGGAATAGGAGGGCCTACAACCGAACACCACCTTATGCCCCTCCCCAAGTCTCAATCAAGTGTGTGCCCCTTGTCAGAATCCCTTCTCCAGATGTATACCTGTATCAGTATTTGAATGCAATAGTTTGGGCTATTATAGGTGTTGAAAGCAACATCTACTAGGCCAAACTAGAAATGATGGGCCATAAGTCAGTTCAACATTGATGAAAAGACTGGGGGTTAAAAATTGCTTGTATATACATAACAGAGCCTTCTCAGTGACCAGCAGAGGTGGCATTGTAATCAGTTTCATTGAGATCAAAGAAGACATACTTTGATTCTCATTATAGCCTTATAGTCTAGGGAGGTGTCATATTAGTACATAACGTTAGAACCACTACATGATTTGGAGCTTTGGTGCTGAAGTTAGTTTAAAAATGAGAAAGTAAATTGACAAACTGAGTTAGTAAATTAAATGTGGTTTTATTTTTGTATCATATAAAAGTTTGTCTTCATAAGTGAAGCATTTCATATGCAAAGCAGCTTAACCCAGAGCGAGTTTAACATGGAGATTCATTAAGGGTCAAGTAGAAGTAAACAATGTCTCTAGAGGAAAGTAAAAGCATTTTCCTATTTTTCATCCTTCTTGTTGGTGTACTAAATAGGATGTTGCAGGGAAAATAATAGTTATTTTACAGAGAAAGTGCCTTGTTGAAATACATCTTGCCCAGAAATTGAATTATTGTTCCATGCCTGCTTTGAAGTCAGAACGTTCAGAATACAGTCAATACCAGCAGTTATTGACTGGACTCTTAACATTATGATCGGCTGAGGGAGGTCAATAACGATGTCCACGTGCTTATAAACATTGTAGGAGCTTTTAAGCAGTTATTGCATTTGTTTTCTTGGTAACAGTTATAGTTTGGTAAGTATTGCATGGCAAACACTACTGTCTCTTGAAACTACACAAAACCTCTGTCTTCATCAGAATGATTACTGTTATCCCTTGGGGTGGACATGTGTGCTCTCTGGGTTTCTCGCAAGCACTTTGCAGAGTTTCCTTGAAGTAGTCGTATGCTTTGTCAGGAGATAGTTAATGTACCACACATCTCCAGAGCAAAGGCCTTCTTTTGGGTCTGAGGCGGTTAGATTGTTGGGTATGTCAGGGGCAAGATCCACTTTTGGCAATTCTGTATTTGGGCTCATTCTGATGAACCGAGTAGAATCACTGTATGAAATGTGGCTGATAATGTAACTGCTCAGTCACTCTCGTTGCAGTATCTCTAATCTTTCACAGCATGTAAATTAAATGGATTGTGGCGTAACTGGAAGGACTTCAAAACCCTGAATCTGCATAGGTTTCTGTGTCTTTCAGCATAAACCTTTTCAAGGTGAACTCTGCCGTGGGTGCATGGGTTGCAACATGTATTGGGAATGGTGACAATCAGAAGTAAAATGGCTGTTGTCATTGGTCAGTTGATGCAAGAAGATGGTGCTGGAAAATTGGCACAATTCATTGAAATCATGATGGGTTGCAGGGCTGAGAATGATGATGCATGTGGGGCATGAGGAGTTCCTGCACCACACAGGAACCCCACACAAATACACCAGTGCAGCATTTCTGCATGCGGATTGGGAACACATTGAGCAGTCCTCATTAACTACTATGATGCACATTAGGTAGATGCAGAGAACAAAAGTGGAGAGCCAATTCATACATTAATCCTCTTGATCATGTTAATTTAGAATGAGGGTATTTTTTGATGGTCTAACAATTGATATTCCGTGTTGGATGGTGCTACTGTGTGCAACCAGCATCACCAAATTGCGTATGTTTGCATATTTCATTGGTGTTTATTGTTGGATGTCGACCAGAGAACAGGCTACCAACCCATGCAGTCTGCTAAACTGTCCAGTTGCTATGCTGCAGCCTTGCTCATATACTAAAGTTCTTTGACTTATTTGCACTGCATACCAATGTCCGGCTGTCTCTGAACCATACTGAGGATTCTGTACAAGGAAAGATCTGTCAAAACAACCTATTGGATCCCTACACTCCGAACAAGCCAAGTGGCTGGTAATCCTACAACGCATGTACACATGCTTCACTGCAGTGTTATTCTGCTTCCAGAATAACCTCTTAGGAGACAGAAGTCTAACCCTCAACCTGATGTCTTCACCCAGGACGACCCACTGCTCGCACATGCAAATGCAACAAGAATCTATGTAGTCTCTTACTGATGTTCTACTAATAAAACAAATAAAAACACGTAAGCATAAGCAGATAATTATTAAAAGACTTGTCTATGTTCACATTAGGTTCCCTTCCTTCGAATCAACTCCCATGTATCGCTAATAAGAATTATATTGTGACCTGTATGCAGACAGGTCAGTAGTATATCAGATTACTTTTTGTCAAAGGACCGGAACACCCCAAGGGAATGACCACTAGTCATGATGCCCCGCCCCTTTTTAATTTGTTTCATCACATTGTGCTTTAATATTCTTTTAATTTCTTTTTGATGTTTATTTTTTTATTTTAATGTTCATTTAATTTGTTTTACATTACTTTTATATATTATATTTTTTATCAAGTTCATCATATTGCCCTAAATCAAACAATAGTACAGCTGTGACCAACCCTCTTAAAGTGTGCCACATGAGTGAAAGATAGATGGCCTGTCCCTAATGGTCTGGACAGCTTCTGTTCTGATGGGTGAAGGCAAGACTCTGTACGCACTGTGAGAAACCTGAGGGTATTCTTCCAACTAGATCCTGGAAATCCCTTATTCAGGTGGCCAGAGAAGAAATAGTCCTCGCTTATCCCAAACCTCAGAGTGGCCAGATATGGAAAGGACCACCTGGGTAGAGAGACTCATGGTTATGCTAGGGGAAGTACCCCGGGTGACACGTGGAAGAAGAAGAGAAGGGTGAAGTCACTGAGATCTTCCTTGGTTATTCCATAGCTACCTCCCTTCTGCCAAAAGGAGCTCCCTTAAAAAAATCCTGCCACCTCGACAACTCTGGTAGACCAACTAAGAACCTTGATACCCACAAAAACCACAACCTGCTGAATTATTGCTTTCCTGTTTTCTGACCGAATACTCACAACCATTCTTCTCCACATCGCTATGACTATTGTTTCCCAAACACCAAATCTACTTTGACAAAACCCTACCAATCCCTTCCCTCTGATTGTCATTTTCAGTACTCTCAAATTGCATTGACAAAACACTAACATTCCCACAATTCCCCATGTTCCTTTCACAATAATAATCCCGGTCAGTCATGTCTCTTTCACAAGCCCTATCCATCCCATCCTTCCGAGTTAACCAAACAACCCCAGTCTTATAATACCATTTCCACATGCTACCATGAAGGATATTCCAAAACATTGCCCCCCTCTTCCAACACAATCACTTTCGCACAAAACAAAAGACAATGGACTAACACAAGAGCCATTTACCTGACATTTCGCCAATACAAGTGTTCGGAAAAGTCAGGCAATTGTGCAGACTCGCACACACCTGACTGCCCTTTTCCTTCCCCACAGGGATAAAAGGTGGAGTACAAGAGCACAGGACAAGCAAGGCAGACTGCACAACATGACAGATGACTCATCACAGCACTTCAAGGGAGTAGAACGATGGTGCATACCGAGAGTGTGACTAGAAGAGAAGCAACCTTGCCCTTTCTGACTAAGGCCCATGAAACCTCCTCAGAAGGAAACATAAGACTACAAAAAATAGCCAGCATGTGTTGCAGCAGATGTCAACGGTACATGAGAACCTCCTCCACTGATTACCAAGCTGGGAAGAGACACTTGTCTCTGTGGTACCAACCTTGTCTCCAGAGATAAAGAAAGCCAAGCGGATCATCACAGCAGATGAGTTGAGGGGAGAGTTGATAAGAAACTGAACTGTGTTGAATGAAAAGTAGCCACTGGCTTATTTGAACTTTGAAAGGTTTAAAGAAAGGGGACAAACCAGCAACAGAGGAGTCCAGCCCCATGTGGGTGCTCACGCTGGAAACTCTGGGTGATTATCCAATGGTAGAACCTACGGTAACAAGGCCCTGGAAGGAGGCGAAAAGAGGTTAAAGTGGTCATATGGGGGTCTTGTAAAATCCTCTGTACCATTGAAAGTCTTTGACCCACAGATGGTTGTGAAAGAAAGGGAGATGAATCCCGCTTTGTGAAATTTAGCGCATGAACAGTATGTTGCAAAGGTTGGCAAGAGTGAACCCAGCAAAGGGATGCTAATGAAAAGGGGTGGAGTCTAAAGTCCCATAGAATATGTTGACAAGAGTGAACCCGACATAGGGATGTCCATAGTAAACTGTTTGGTAAAGGATGGCAAGAGTGAACCCGGCAGGAGAAGGCTAAAAAAAAGGGGTGAGGCCGGAAGTCCCTATGAACAGTGTGTTGACCAGAGTAAACCTGACGGAGTGGTGTCCACAGTGAACTGTTTTATAAAAGTTGTCAAGCGTGAACTCGGCAATGGAACGCCGACAAAAAGGAGAGAAGCCTGAAGAACTGGGTAAAAAGACATTAAGATTTGCGAATGCAAGAAGTATTGTAAGACCAGGGGAAGTGAATTGTCACCCTTGTCATTTGTGGCCAAGCCTGACTGAGGGAGACCCAGGGGTGAAAAATCATGAACCAAAGTCCATTTGGAAAGGAACTCTTTGTTTGTTTGTTGTTGAATACAGCAGGCCCTCGAAGGCAAGAGACTTTTGATTGAAAAGCGACTTAACCATCGAAGAATCTGATAGCTCGTACGGAACTGTCGGCTGGTGCTGGGAAAGCTTGAGTGTGTGCTCAGGAAATCCACCTTGTCCCATGCTCAAAACATGGCAATCACATCCTGACACATTATTTGTGAACACTTCTTTCTTTATTGAAAACTCTATCCCACACTCTTTCTGTAATTATTTGTAAGGATTTGGCAATAGGTTTTCTTTTAGTATAGGCCTTTTTACATTGACATTATTTTTCATTTGATGGTCGAAGCTTGCTCCCATTTTAGATTTAGATTTATGTCAGGTGCTTTTCCACCCTGAATTTACAGTTGAATAAACACCATTGAACTATGATCACTTGTGTCTGTATTTACTGTTACCACCATGAGTTCCTTACAACACACAATAGAAATAATGCAACCCTCTAGTGAAGAAGGCCAATAGATTGCTTGCAAGGGAAACAAGGTTTTAATTGTACAAAAGACAAGGGTGCTAGCAGAGGGCTCTGCTGCTCGAGAATTTACAGTGCATTATAAAATGTTCAACGCGTCATTAATGATGTCATCCATAGGGTCTAAACCTGCACAGCTGAGTGATGAGACAATACACAATCGGCCTCATTACGAGGTAGGTGGTAAGGAATTACCATCCCTTTCCACCCTATTCCTAGGTCCCTTAGCGTGTCCCTTCCTTAACGTCTGGTTTTACCAGGCGTTATGGAAGGGACCCGTTAAGGGACTTCAGAGCTAATACTGGTACCGCAAATTGATGTACCGTTATTAGCTCCATCCCCATTCCCATTGAGCCCTATGGGGGCTTGAATGGGAATGGGGAATGGTTCCCGGAATGGGGACATACCGGGTCCTTCATGGTTGGAAGGACCCGGTAAGTCCCTATTTCGGGAACCCGGACCCGGAATGCAGTAAGGGGGTGGCCATGGTGCTAGTAGCACCATGGCTACCTCCTACCTCATAATGAGGCCCAATGTCCTGCTCCATAGGGAATGCCAGGCTATGATTGGTTCCTGTCTCTGATGTCTTTCTGTTTCCACGTGGGTGAGCTGGGCTCATCTTTCCAGGGAGTCAAGGTCTGGCTGTTCACATGTTGCTGTTCCAAAGCTTCTATTTATACGCTAACGCTACTACTACATCATTATGGCATGCACCTGGGTGGCTCGGGACTGGCACCATGGGAAAGGGAAGAAATACAATCATGCTCATCCACACATTCTGTGCTCTGTGTATATTGCACTCCTCACACCCAAGTCTTCCACCCTTGATTTGATGTTGTCATGATTCCTGTCCCTCATGTCCCCAGCCCTCCAAGATGTCAGGCTAGAGCCAGGCCACAATCACCTACATGGCCCTCAAGGGCCTCTCCATCCCTCAAAAGACCCACTTGGAGTCAGACCTGGCTCTTGTGGCACCAGACTCCCTCACTCCCATAGGATAACATTGGGGATTGGACTTGTAGTGCATTGATGGGGACAAGATGGATGACCCACATATTTTGGTTCCCAGAACTGCATGTGCAGTCTAGTCATTTGGGTGTGGTTTAGCCCAGAGAAACCTGGGATACCCAGAGACTATTTAAGCCACGCCCAGGCTGAGAAACATGTTTTGTGTTTTCTGCACCTGCAGCGTGACACTCACCGTGTTCGGATCAGTCTCCAGTAGGCCTGCATCTTTCTTCTGCGCTCAGCTCCTGCAAGAACAAGAACACTGTTAGGAACAGCCTTACCTTGCGGCACTTCTGCCCATCATTCATCACTTCTTCTGTTCTGCGGGCATCTTCGGCGGTGTCATTCCCATCCTGGCACGCCGCTTCCTAAGGAAAAGGGAAAAGAACAGAAAAAAGGCATTAGGAAGAATTCAGCAAATCTTCGCTTATTTTTAAAGACTGTACGAGCTTCAAACGCTTACCTGAATCCCAGCCACTCTGAGGGAACCCTGTCTCCGGAACTTCTCATCCATCTGCAAGAGGGAAAAGACACTTCAGGTTAGCGTGGACACATCTAGAGGCGTCACATACCGCGCTTACTCACTGCATTTCTTCTTCATAACCAGCATCCACGCTGAAAACGTTGCGGCACCTAAAAGACAAAGAAAAAGAACTCAGTTCAGTACAAATACAAAAGGGTTTCATTGCGCACCGCGCTCTCACTCACCTTCAGCACCAGAGGCATTGCTAGGGGGTGGCTAAGGGGGCTATAGCCCCTGGTCTTTTTGGTTGTAGGCCCGGATAGAATCCCAGGAGCTACAACCAAAAGGCTAGCTAGCCCCTAGTCCCGACAGTCCCAACATTAGCGTAGCCCCGGGTCTTGTACAGACCTAGCAACACCCCTGTTCAGCGCTACTCATCTCAGAAGCACGTCGCCATCCCCGGACGCTGGCCATCATCTAAGGAAGGAAAGGAATGAAGATAGAAAACTGTTCAAAAGACTCATTATACTTACCTGTCGGACTCTTGCCAGTGAAGTAACTAGGCAGCAACGAGCCTGCATCAATCAAGGCGCCCCTGCGCTGAAAGCAGGACGCAGAGCACACTTTCCAAGAAAACAAAGTGAGCTGTGGATCAAAAGGAAGGGTTGTACCCCGGGGAAGAAGGGATTCAAGCACACAGAGACAATATTGATTGATACATTTTTTTAATTTTTTTTATAGGGAGTTAAACTCTACCAATCCTGTGTTTCAGGCCCAGTCTCCAGTCGAGTAGACTCCAGGGAAGGGTTCCATATTGTAAGAGATCAGAACAGGCTGAGTGCCATCCCCGTGGATACCAGGTGAGTGTTACAGATCTATAATTCATCCCTCCCTGTACCTCCTACTACAAAGGGTGTTTTTATGGGAAGGGGTCACTTACTATCAGGGAGTGCAGAGGGTCTTGGAATGGGTCAGTGGTGGGTGCCATTACCCCTGGAGGGCTGGGTGGGGGTTAGAAGCCTGCTTTTGGCCTGGCAGTGAAGAATGGGCACTGCGAGGAGCCTGGTGTTGTCTCGTGGCCTTGCAGGGCCGAACACATGCACACACGCCAACAGACATACATGCGTCTGTACATCTCCCCCACCTGTCACAGTGCAATCATCTGCAACTATGTCACATCTGCCAATCAGGTTCCTACATGTCTGCGTCACATGCATCCTTGGCGTATCACTGTCACACACATGTAAAACACACACACGCACATGTATGCCGTGCACGTACATGAAGGTAGAACCAGCATCCATGTGTCACACCTCAACCATGCCATAGTACATACACAGAAACTAACATGTGTGCATCTCCACATGCAGTTGTGCATCATGCTTTAGAACACATACACCATTGATGTGCATCACACATGACAGGACTCACATGTGATACCAAGTAATTGCAACAGTTAAAGAACAAGGTGAATTCTATGTGGGACTCACAGCACAGGCTCATCTCATCTCATCATTTTGGGCCAGTTCAGGCTTTCCCATCAAGCCTACTTTTTACTGCCCATTTAGGGCTGAGATTGTGTACCATAACTACAAAATGGTGTCTCCTTATATGTGCCCTAAACCTATGCATCTATAATTCTCTCGATATTGTTTTTGTGCTAGGTTTCCTAACACAGCCCTTTCCCCCGTAGCCCATCACTGGACTTTTTATGGGATTCCCCACTCTCTAAATAACCTACGGAGGTGGGATAGACTAATTTCCATCCCAACATGGGCATTTCTGTGCCTATCTAGAAACCAGTCTTGAGAAGACGATACACATGTGGTATATAGCGGGAGGTGTAGTGGATCTGAGCTGTATACAAAGGCAGCATGGCTGGTAAATCTTTTCAACACATGCATTTATTTCTAAACCAATATAAGATGTCTGCTGAAAACCTGAAACAACTTGAAGGAGAATGAAGAAACCCTGAATGAAAATGGCAGTAAATATTTGCTATACATTCTGAAGCCCACTAGCAATGGAAGAGGATGTTTTTGATGGCCACTGGATGTTGTTAAACAATACCAAACCTTTACAGCCATTGTACATGGACATTATTAAAGAGGCAGAGAATGATAGTGGCTTTTACTAGGGTATGGTGGGGCTAGAGGAAATCTATATGCCATGAATTGAGGAGGATGCCCTTGCGGCTGTGGAAATCATGTACAATGAATCTGACGGACATGTGGGAAATATAATTATGGTGCAATCTGTAATAAATGCTTCTACTAGCTCACCCTTTGAATTGCAAAATATGATGTTCCTTTTTGTGCCAGCAAAATGTTGAAAAGCTGTGCAAACATAACGAGAGCCTGTGTCTCCAAGAGCTGTCATCTTCTAGTGTCACTGCTATTCAAAACATGGAGAACACAACGATATACAAAGTCGGAACTTGTGTAAGGATTGTACATCTGCAGACAAGTTGCTAATGTTAAAAGAGGGATGGAACAAATGTGACTGTCAGAGAAGGTGTCTGTTCAAGTTGTAATGGCTGCTGTGGTGAAGGAGTGCTTGAAACATGAGTATTACGGCGATTTGTACAAGCACCATTAACTGGAACTGCAACAAGATGTGCATGAATGACCATGTCACTCATGTTTGCCCCGTATATTAGAAACATATGTTACATGTTAGATCCCAGTAGAGTCTTTCAAACATTGAACACTGTTCATAACATGCTCTGTTTGACAGTCCACCCTGCTACGGTAAAAACTACAAGCAAGACATTGAGAAAGATACAGTGTACCTGCGATCCAGGCTCTGCAAATAAAAACCGACACCTCAAATATCGCCATGAAATGAGGATGATGGTGTGTAGAGTGTTCAATAAACAAGAAGCCAATTGTTATTTTGCTGACAAGAAGTGCAACAGATGTTTAAAACCCAGAAAGATAATGCATGGTGTTTCAGGCATTGACTGACCCCCCTCTATTTATATATTTACTTTAGAAAACAGTGATGGATGACGAGCAAACAAAGCACCACTAAATGTGAAACGCCGGATGCTGATATTGGTTTCAAAGTCTTGTGTCTTCTCATTAAAGAAAAAAAAAAGATATCTCTTCTGAAAATTGACTTTCCTAATTTGAGAAGGTTCAAAATGCTTTACAGATCATACATAGGATAGAAACAGTGGAAACCAGTCCTGTTCCTGTAATAAAGCACACTCGGTGTACCACTATCAATTGTATTATCTGTGGAATGTATTATTATTAAGTCAGGCCCACAAAAGGTGTGTCAGAGAGATCTTTTATAAAACTGGCAAAAACATTGTACAGCATTTTACACAAACCTTAATTATGATACCTATCGAATTCAAACTATCCTTCTTTGAAGAATAGGTAACAAAATAAAAGTGTTAACGTGTGAAACGTCTCTTGTGGATTTATTGCTGGGGGAACATGTCGGACACGTGGTTACACAATATCTATTGTGATTGGAGGCTAGTGGAGTATCAAACCACACTATAAAGCTGCAGGGGCCACTGATAAGAAGATCAAAAGAGAGAGTGTGATATGGTGGTTACCAAGGGCGGAGTCTTATATGCTGCATAAACCCTGCAGGGCTGTAATAACGGGGCATCTTAGCCAACAATTTCAGTCCAATAGCGACGGCTGTAAATATGTACTGACGGTCATAGATATGTTATCCAAGTACCCATTTCCAGCTATTCTGAAAGACAAGACAGGCATCTCGGTGACTAATGCTTTCAAATGAATTCTCAAACCATACCCATAAACCTACAGACCGGCGCTGGACAATGTCTTTTTGTCATTTAGAGCCGAGCTGAAGAAATTGTATAATCAGCAGATAGTCACACACACCAACGGCGAGGGCTGTATAGTTGAACGCTTTAATAGAACATTGAAAAGCATATTAAGGCATTATGTTAGTGGACTGAATACCTGCAGGTGCAAAGACATCTTACAGATGTCTACAAGTACTTTTAATGCTAAATACCGCAAGTCTATCAAACCGACCCCTCAGCAGGTGACGCCCGACCCAATAACACATTGATGGCATGGCAGAACCTTTAAGCACGAGATAGAACTTGAAAAAGGCTAACATGTTGAAAAAAGGGGGACTTCATGAGTATTTCAAAACTGTGATGTATGTGTACTAAATGATACTAATAAAAGTATAATAGTGATTTATAGTAGATGAAGTAGATGTAAGGGTGGGTGTACCAAATACCATTTGAAGGACTATAACATCAAGGTTTTAAAAGGTATATTTGATATGGAGGATTAGTAGAAAATTGGCAACAATCCTGTTGGTGTATACTGGGTGAAAAGATGATTGCTATGGTATAGCCTCTAGCTACATCCACATTTGTTACTTGGACTTTGCATTTGGCTCCGTCCACCACTAGCTGTTAACTCACAATCAGGTTTCTAATCGCATGGATGTTATTCAGAAGATTATTCAGTTTAGCAGAGAATGTGCTTACATGCACTGTCACCTATTCCCAACGATGGCCTTCTGCCTATGTTTGGTTTCACATTCATATTCCCTCTCATGTAATCAATGTACATTCACTGTTGTACTCGTGTATTTACATATCTTAGGGATTCTGTGTTTATGTTACTGAAATTGTCGTCCTTTGTTGGTTTTGCCTTAAGTGCATTACCATTTGGTAATTGCTGGACGATTCTGCGTTGTCACTTTTGTATGCGTGATGTCATCATGTTCTCTTTAGTGATGTCACTGCGCTTAAGGTTGGCTGTTTCCCGGGTTTCCAAATGGGCATAAAAATAACGGGTGAGCTCCCCTTCGGTTGCTGTTCCTGCTTTACTACACACAAGTGTTTCCCTTGTGGCTGCCAAATGACACATGTACATGTTTCCAGACAACATGAAGCATAGTTATGCTGCTTACATATTGTATTATTAGTAACTCAGATCATGACTCTTATTTACCTTTCCAGTTCCATAGCTAGAGGTTTTGCAAGTGGTAAACAGTTCTGAACGTAGCATAGTGCCATTGTTCTAAGGCGGGTAGTCAGTTTCTCTTTTTTTTTTGCAATATGGTTGACAGTTTTTGTTAAATAACACCCGGGGCATATCAAACACAGTGTGCCGTGTTGGTTGATTCTATTCTAAGATAGATTTTGTAGCACATTCTGTAGACATCCACTTTATTTGTATGAACCTTGGACCCCAGTAAGGTGTACAGGAGAGCTGCGTCATGGGCCACTGTTTTAGGACCACTCCATTCTTATTTTTGTGTAATGCTAGGCACCAATGAGTATCTGTGGATTTGTTATGTATCTAAACCAGATTGGAGGCGCAGCCTGTTTTTAGAAAGGCAATAGATGATGTACCAGTACTCACATTTTTTAGTACAATTTACAAAGAGATTCCAGCAAGTGATACCATGATATAGCATGCCGGTCTCTCACTAACGTTTTATCTCTTTGTTTTTGTTGTCTTCCTTTTTTTGTGTTATTTGCATTCTTTTGTACTATTTGTATTTTGCTGCCTGACTGTATTCTTTGTAATTGGGTGTATATATTACACTATCATGGATATGGTCCCTGGTGAAGGACTGTCAACAGTCTGAAATACACTGGATATCTCCAATTTGGTCTCTTGATCATTTAACGTGATATATTATGCTTTACAGTTGGTGCTTCAAGACTGTTAATTCACATTAGGTGGACATAATTATATTTATAATTCGCAGCATTGTTTGCAAGGGATCAGACGGCACCCAGGGGTTCTCCCCTCGGTCCTAGTGCTACACAAATGTGTTCCTCTGTCTGAGATAGCAGTCAGTGGCCTGGTCCAAACACCTAATACCTATATTGTATATCCTGAACACGACATAAGGTGGTGCCTGCTTCCACAGCATATTCTTTCATGAATATGCTGCACTGGATAGTGAGAGTGTCAACTTGATCAAAAGGACCTCATATGCAGCCAGAAGTTGAATGTAAGCTGTGCTAAGAAATATACTCATGGATCTGTCTTTTCCAAACAAAACGAATACTTAATGAGTTGGACGTTAAACTAAACCGTATAAGATCCAGCAACAATGTCTGCCTCAAGAGTGGGGATGCTGAGTCATAGAAGTAAAAAAAGAAATGTTTGATATGTGCTTACAAATTTCACTCAGGATTCTACTAGTGCATTCAGATGCCAAATATCTGGTGGATGGAGTTGTCACCAAACGTTCTATGTGGCAATAGCCAAGGTAACCTCTCACAGTCATATGATGTGGGGATAATGTCACTTTCTAAGGCTCCTGCAGCGCAAATCCTTCCAACTTGAAGCATGTGAATATATCCTACCTTGATCTATACAAAGATGGCAGGATGATATGTAGAACACTTTTATGCCAAGTTTCCATTCAAACAACAGCACATGAAGCTGGTGGTAATAACTGATAAAGACCTAACAAATATAGGGTTAACAGTGGATCATCAGGAGTTAACAAATGCTAGCTCTACATTTCACTACTTTATTCATAGAAACTATCTGTGTCTCATGTTGTTCAATGTACTGTTGGTGTGTTTCTCTGGGTGAATATGTATTATTAATTGCATATACAAAGTAAAACAATCATAAATGCAAACACAGTCCCAAATGTGAACACACACACAGGCAGATGCACACATGGGTACACACATGAACACGCACATGCACAGATATGCACATGCACACACATGCATGCACATGTACGCAACTGCACACACTTATACACAGCCATATGCATGCACATGCTCACACATGCACACACACACATGCATGCAGCTATACCCACATAGGCAAGCATCTGTGCAGACATTCTCACTATATTTTCAATTTATTGTCTACGGTTCATGTATCTTTTATATTAAAAACTGAAACACTGGACAATGTGCCATAGTTCACTCTAATATTAACATGATCATGATTTTCGGATATACTTACATATTTTTAAATTTAGTTAGGTTTTATAATTTGCTATGGCAACATCTGGTGTGCTACTGCGCTGCACATCATGTTTCCTAACCGGAGTGTTTACAAATATGATGTATTATACCCTGACTCAAAGCTGTGCTGGAAAAGACAATGCCTGAAATATAGTGAATTTTGTATTTAAACAAACAACAAAACACTTGTTTCTAGGCTGTGGGTGCTTTACATCAAATGCAGCGAGAAGTTAAAAAAAAAAAAAACACGGACAGCCTTGCAGGGCCCTGTAGGTGGCTGGTGTTCACAGTTGTGCTTCTCTGTTTAGACTACTGTTACTCATATCAGATATTCCTCTGTTTTCTTTAGGAACGATGCTGTTTAAGACGCACCTCATGTTTTTTTTTTTGTTTTTTTTTTAAATGGGGAAACATGTGAGTGGACTTCTTTTTATATCAAAGCCCCACATGGCACCTAGGCACTGTACGTTTGTTAGCATGTCAGACAAATGAAGACACAGCTGCTGCTTGTGACCACTTACACTTTGCCGAAAAACGTATCCTCTCTCACTTTCAAACCAGAATGGTGTGAACATCAGAGTCTTGCAAGCCAGGATTTTCCTTGTAAATAGGATTTTCTCTAAACACACTGACTCACTTTTTTTCCAAAAGCTTTTCTACTAAACATGCCTCGCGTGGCTCGGCACATGAGCCCAGATTTAGTTTAGGATGCAAAGTGTCCCTATGCTTCAAGAAGGGAAACATAATGGATAGTGAATGCTTTTTAAAATGCAGTCTGTGGCATGAGCCGTGACTCGCATGCTGGAAATTATCATTAAAAAGCATGTCGTTTATCATTATTTCCTTTTAAATGACATCGCCTATCAGCCTGGTCTACCTTTAAGAAATGTTTGCTCTATTCTCTACTTCTCACAATGTTGCCCTTCTTTCACCGGGATTCATTCCCTGCCATCCATTCGTTCCCTTCCACATTTCCTCCCTGTCTCTCCTCTTTATTCCGCCTCCGGAATTAATAGCATTTTTTTAAATCCATTAAATCATTGATTGATTTCATTTGAAATTACTTTTTATATTTCATTTTGTTTTAAATGATCCCCTTGTTGTGCATGTGCACAGAGTTTACAGTGTTGATATACATGTTTCATCCTACATAGTCAGGCCATGGCGTATCCTCGAATACTGAAGAAGACAACTCTTTTACAGCGATGTAATGTAAGTATGCAGCTGTGGCCCATACTAGAAACAACAAAAGAGGTGACCACATTTCGTGTGTTATTGTAAGAGTGTTGTGTTTTTTGTGTTTTTAATACTTTCAGCACAAGGCACATTGCTACCAGTAGACTGGGTTCTGAGCAGAGTGTCATTCGACATATCGTACATCCAGTGATCAATTCTGTGCTAGCCACGAAGTTAAAAACCCCATTCACGAAGTTTCAAATGATGTTATATACACTGAGCAGTGTACACTTGTGCAAACCAGCCTGCACAACAAATATGACCAAGAGGGTAAAGCAGCAGCAGCAGTAGCCACCCACAACACCATTAAAACTAAAGGTTAGCACAACCGCTCAAAGCTGCACCAGTTCTAGTTAGGGTTCAACCTATGCATCAGCCATACAGTTTTAGAAGAGCTTCATTATTGCATGTATGGCCCTACCATGATAATTATTTATTTTATTTGTTATAGATTAGGGAAAATGCAAAAGCCTACATTGATGTGGCCAGAACAGAAAGTGCTATGTTTACTGCATGTATTAGGTATGCCAGTGCCAACCTTCGAAACTGCTACAAATAAAGGGTAGCACAAACGTTGGAATAAGCGTTAGTTCTAGTTAGGGATCTTTCTACCTTTGGATCAGCAGGCTAGTTGTCAAAGAGATTATGTGACTTAGCAGGAGGACAAAATGACACTGTAAATTAGACCTTAACTGTTTTTCTTTCTCTGCTTCTTTGCATGGGCAAGGAAAGCTAAACATAAGGAATCCCAAAGACTCAGAGTTCCATGTTTACTGAAGACCCCTATTTGTTGGGTAACTCGTAATAACAGGTCCATTGGTGCTGAGGGAGCTGCAACGTTTATCAAGTATCTTTTGTATTTTGAAGCAACCTTATGCTGTGTGGCTGTCGCCTAACCTCACTGTAATCATCTACAAACCAGCTCAACATGAGCCACAAGCAGGGACATGGCCACCCCTAACTACCTTTATATTGCCTAAAATGCACTCATGCATTCTAAGCTCCTCTGATGAATCTCCAATAGCACAACCTTTCGTCCCTTGAGGGTGTTGGTACAAACTCCCAAGTAGGTTCGAGGGCTGCTAGGAGTTTGCAGACTCATGACTCATGGAAGGCCCAACACCTTCACCCAAAAGAAACACAGGTCCAACAAGACAGCAAGTTCAAACTGCAGTTTATTACAGCCAAAAACAACATGGATCTGTACAAGGATCGAAGAGAATCCTGGAACATCTCAACGTTCCCTGGCTCACAGGGCAGTTTTGTTATTCCATTATGTCACAATGACATCACAACCTGGGCCCCTCTAAAGCAAATGTAACACACCACTGGATTGAATACAGAGTAATAATCCATCTATAGTGGACCCTATGCATGTTAGTTTATTGATACTCCCATGTCAGGGGTCAAGCCTGGCCCATCTCAATATTGCTATCAATAAACAATGTTGCAGTGTGAGGGTCTTACCATTGGTTCTCGCCCATTGCTACCCACCCCTAGGATACTGAACTGTGGTTGGATAGAGCTGGCGTCCCCAGGTCTGGGATCTGAAATGATTTGGAGCTTGAGGTGTACCTTCTCGAGGTAATAAGAACTATGTGTTTGCATTGTAACATATGTGTACTACCATAATCTATGAGAGTGCCCGTTCACATCGTACAACACTTGTCTTTTCGTTGTAACAACTTTGTTGCAAGCTTCTGTCTGGTGGCATGAGATCAACTCTTTCCCAGCTTCTGTTTTTGATTCATCATCTGAGTCGGGCGAATCATGTGTTCAGAGACTGTGGTTTGAATTTCTGGAGCTCTGAATAAATCTGAATTATGATGAATTATTAGCATTTACTGCAGCTGCTGTTACTGTAGTTCAGGGAATGGCATGTCACTTGTATCTGGAGGCCTTGGCGCCTCTGTGCGCCATGAATTCAGCTCAGCTCAGCTCAGCCCTTGCTGAGGTCTTGTGGCTTATTGTATTTTTCCTAAGCCATAGCATGGCTTTTACATGTTTGTGCTATTCTATAGTTCCCATTGCTTATAAATGGTTCTGTCAGGTCCTGAATGTGCTCCTGCAGCTCCATAGGGTTATTTGTGTATAACCATCTACAAGCTTGTTCAGGATCTTTTGCTTCTTGCGGTTTCTGCATTGCTGCATAAGATAATGACAAAATAATAAAGCAAATACAGTATGTACATGTGTCTGTCCTCTAACTTCTAGAACTGTTACGCATGTGTTCTTTGTGTATTTGGCTGTATGTTTTGTTTGTTTGTTTGTTTGTTTTGTTTTATTTATTTGTATAGCGCTCCAAACCCAGAGGTGGAAGGGCGCTTTAAGAAGACGGTTACATAGTAGATAGATATCTATGTGTTACATAATTAATACATACATACATACTTATATTATATAATTATAGTGTACAGTTTCGATATGCAGTCATTTACAATACATGCAGCAGTTTACCGAGCGGGCGATGTGAGTTCAGGAGACAGTAGTACTACTCTTTGGTCAGGAGCCAGTTTATAACCTGCTTCCTGAAGATCTGGAAGGACTCAATGGTTTTGATGTTGAGGGGTAGGGTGTTCCAGAGTTGGGAGGCAAGTACTGTATTTGTGTCCCAATGTTTGAAAGGCACGCGTCCTTCCTATGTCGTGGTGTCTCTAGCGATGTCAGTAATGTGGCATCTTGGCGCTTTAGTTGCTACTGTCAATTGAAATCTCCTTAGTTGCATCCTGAGGCTCCTAGTCCACTCTGGGTAACGCTTGCACTGCTCCTGGGTTGTAAGTTTGGCTGAGTGAGTACCTCTCAACATACTTGTCTATCATAGGAGCACTAGGAATTGGTCCGAAATAGTATGTGTGATCACGGTATCTCTTCTTCTTCTTCCGTGCCATGTATCTTATGGGAGGGGGACCAGGGGGTGGATTTGTCCATCCCTCTTCAATTGTGTTCACCTACAGAGCTTTGAGGGTGTAACAATGGGAAAAGGGTCTATACAAATGGCAAATTGCTTACATAACATTACAGTCTTGATGTAAGGAGATTTCTGGTATAGGAGAGCTTCTCATGTAGGCCATGATGCGTACAGCATCAGGGAGTACCTCATGGGAAAGGGAGTCCTTGTCCCCTAAGGAGAGTCTCTCCCAGTGAGGTCCCACTTGCCTTTTATCCTAGGCATGGTGTTGCAAAGTGAGCTCACCTCCCTAGCCTCACAGGGGAGAAGGGAAACATTCCCTCAATTTGTCACAGTGCTCACTGGGGCAGCTTGCTCATCAGTTCACCAAGCATTATGTAATAGTTTAGCAATCATGCACCTGGTGGGGTTTCATGCTATTTTTTTTTAAAACATGCACCCTCTTTTTTGCAGAATCTTTGAATGTACAGAGTGTTTGTGGCATTGTTGACCCATCAAAGAGAGTACCCAGAGGACTACTGTTTATCATGAATGTCGAGAGCCCTCTCATTATCTCTATGTGCACAACAACTGGGTTCCTTACACTGGCGACAGGTGCCACATAGTGGAGCAAGTCATTTTCCATCTGTTTGCACCTGTAGAAATGGGTAGTAATGATGTCTCTGTGGAAACAACTATTAAATGAGACCAACATACTGATCAATGGGCCTCATTACAAGTTTGCTGGTTCGGAATCATTGGTGCCGGTAAGGTTACCTGCACCGTTGTTTCCGGACCGGCAAAGTACGAGTCGGCTGGCGGGTGCCGTTTCGGCCACCAGGTCTGACATTGACGGGCGGAACAGCACCCGCCAGCAGACTTTGATGGAAGCAATGGCACTGTTGCACACAGTTCCAGTGATTTTGTGCTTCTCTTTCTCATTGAGTCCTATGGGACTCGAATGGGAATGGGGAGTCAAAATTGCCACCGCCTGACTTACTGGAACGCTGGGTCTTTAATGCCCCGGTTATTCCAGCAAGTCAGGCCGCGGTAATTCATCACAAGTCCGGCTGCACCCTGCTGGTTTTACCGGCATGGCTACCACCAGACTCGTATAGAGGCCCAATGTCTTTAAAGTCCTTATAGTTAATGTGAGAGTGGCCCCTGGGATATCTCTTTGTTTTGTTCACAAAACGATTACAGTAGTGTATTGTTTCGTCACCAGCAGTTTTGTGGTACAGTATAATGTTTAGGTGCACCCACCATAAAATATGTCTCATGACTCCAGAGGTTCAAAAAATTGATATTGTTAGGTGAACTCATGCAATGGTGCATCATATTTGAGCATGGACACACACTGTTGTAGCCACAGTGTGCATACTGTCATACAAAGACCTTGCAGATAAGTATGGTTTATCATAGTTCTACAGTACAGACTGAAGTTCATTTTGTTAGGGGGTTTAAATCATTTTAAGGGTAGCACATCGAAAAAACATAAGCGTACCTTAAACTCACCTCAACCGTGAAAGACCCTTGGTATGAAGACACCCACACTTTCTGCTACATACATTAGCCACAGTATGGATGACATGAAATACAATTTGTGACTACGATGGTAGGGATCCGTTAGCACCAAAGTAATGCCATGAACACATATACTACCATGACAAGGCGAAGGGGGTCTAGAAAATCTTCATAAGCCATCTCCTCTAGGATGTCAGGGCTTGTTATAAAGCTTTCACTTTGATACCATCTCTAAAGAGGGTACATGCATGTCTTAGACGGTTGGCATCCTGTTAACAATAGAAATGTAGCTCCTTTGAAAGTCAAAAATATGACTTATATTTCATGCGCGCCATTAGAGTAAATCTGATTTAACAGCAGGCATCATTGTGTCCATTCCAAACAATGTGTAGCTCCTACATTGTCATGGTTTTGCACAGTGTCAGCAGGTTTGGAAATTACCCCTTGGCTCATTCAAAACCTAGAGCCTTTAGTAGTGTTCACACGCGGATAGGCAGAAAGTACAAAGAATCAATAAACATGTTTTTAAAAGGACAGCTGTCAACATCATGATCTTACAACCCTGCTCTGAAGAGGATATTTCAGTGTTTTCCTTATTCCGCTGGATCATGGAAAAGTACCCATCATGGACTTTGCATGTGTGCATTTAGAAAGGGTCGCCCAAAAATGGGGTTTCTATGAAGGTGCTGATAAAATCATGTATACAACTTTATCCTTGAACTACCAAGCTGAGTCGTTTGATAGATGTCTGGCACAAATGTACTTGGGCAAGTATACACCAGTTTCCTGACAGCATTCGATGTCAAAGGCAATGCATGATTCGTTTTTGGGAGGAGGTTTTATGCGACTCATATAACACGTGCCCATTGCTCCATGAATCATTGACAGTATGCTAGTGTTATATATCCATACTTTACATTTGTATTCAGTCACGATATGGTGTCCACATAAAGCACAGTCAATTCAGGGTTCACAAATAACCTCCTTGATGGTCTCTTTCTGAATGTGTCTTTCTAAGCTTATGCACTTAACATTTCCCAGCAGCCACTCAGTTTGCTAACAAGTGCAACAATTTAGATTTCGATGTTTGATTTTAGCACTAAATGTATTCTTACAAAAGTCAAGGATGAATTTAGCACCTAGAAATCCTTTTAAATTGAGTATGCTCCAGAAATGTTTCTCATGACGTGCGTGCACCGTTTTAGCTTCCTGAGAGCTCCCACTCTCAAATATGTTTAACTTGTGATCAAAATGCAGTACCTTAATATTGGAATCAAAATAAGTTTCAAAAGCTGCAATGTCACTAATGGATACTAAATGATCACCCTGTATGTTTAGCACAGCATGTGCTCTTCTATTGGTGCCAAGTAAAAGGACATCTGAGAATCTATGGAATTCAAAAATGCCTGCCACAGTACTGGCCGACATAAAGTACCCAACTCTCAGGGAAATCCATCATGGATTTGTGCATATGTCCAATGATCTTGGTAAAAGTCACAGTGCTTATGCATCTGTAACCCCTCCTTCTTTAACTTGCATAATCAGATCCATGAGTCTTAGAGAGCCATAAATGTTGATCTCAACAATATGCTGTAACATATACGGAATTTGGCTTAGAGAGCTGTCAGATTCTACAAGTGGTGTAGATTGCCACTTGGTTAAAAGAGGTATGTTCAGATTCCCCCTATTCAAGCATAGCTGAAAAAAATCAATTTGACCTACGTCCATTAGAAGTCTGTTTAATAGGCTGTGTGTTACAGCATTAATAGCTGCTATAACACTAGAGAACAATGTTACTCTGTTTAAATTAACAAAGGGAGCCACTCAAAGTTTTTTGCTGCCACTCTATGTGTTTAAAATGCCTTGAAAATGATTAACACACTCAAAAAAATACAGGTTCATCATTGTCTTCGTCATCCCCCGTTAGACTACTGTCACTCGTCATAGATGCTACCAGGCACTTTGGGGTCGATATAATAGATATCCCTTAGTGCGATTTAGGGTATTTTTAGAATTTTTCATAAACGTTGCTCAAGATCTCTTTAACTTGCTGCCTATCATTTGATGCAGAAGACAGGTGGCTGCCCATTTTGTAGCGATCCTATCTCTTTCCATGCAGGTCCGATGAATCAACATTAAATTTAAGAGGGCTGTAACAAAGTGTTAAATTCTGCATCTAGGTGTTTTGGTTCAAATTGTTGGAATCAGGACCTCTCACTGTTTCAACAACCCTTATAGCATCCTTAATTATATTAAAATAGTGCCATCAATTGTACTTTCTAAGGAATCATCGTATCTCGCTCACCAATGCTGATTATGTGTTGAGACTGATTATATGTCAAGCTAGTCCGATATTTTAGTAATGGGACATAGCTGCATTCTAATGGCAGAAGTGTTGTGCAATGATTGTTCAAGTAGCTTATGATTGCAGAAGTGTGTTGGTGGCTGTGCCTGCGGCTATCTTCCATCGACATGGAGTGCGATACGTACTCATGTGTCTTGTCTGGTGTGTTGTTTCGTGGCACGGATCCTGTCGTGTGGTTTGCTGGAGTCTAATCTCTGAGTTGTTCAGTACGTTCTTTGAGAGGATCATTGTTGCCTCTGCCTTTTTCCCAGGGGGGTTAAAACAAAACAGGGACAGAACGGGTTTATCAGGATGCAGGGGAGCCAGGTTTTGAGGACCTTCTGGAAGGCAAGCTGATCCTCTTAGCGGCGGATGATAGGGGAATTGCATTCCATATTGCGGGAGCTTGGACGGAGAAGGATGATCTCCCTATTGTGGTTGATTTGATGGGAGGTCTGACAAGGAGGAGTGCAGTCCCTAATCACAGGTTTCTATTGGGTTTGTAAGGGGTGAGCCTGTGTTGTAGGTATTCTGGGCCTGACTTGTCCAGTGCGCGGTGTGTGATGCACACAGCTTTGAAGTTGGCATATCGTCTGAAAGGGAGCCAGTGGAGGATATGGCAGGCAGGTGTGAGGTGTTCTCTGGCACTAAGGGATAGGAGGAGCCTAGATGCAGTGTTTTGGACCCTTTGGAGATTTCTGTGTAGAGATTAACAATAACAACATAATGGTATCAGATCATGTAAAAATGTTAGGAATCTACATGGACTCACATCTCTCATTTAAGAGGCACACGTCATATCTAAAACCAACCAGTGCCTTTACTCTAATCTATTGTGTCAAATTCACCCATATCTGACTGAGCAAAATCTTACCTTGATCTCTGGTGCCATTATACATTTGAAATGCAATAGTTTACTGATGGGCACTTCCAAGACTAATATCCCAAAAATTCAAACAATACAGAATGGAGCGGTCAGGGTTGTTTTTGGATTGAGTCGACACTCTAAAATCTCATCAGTTAGGAGGAAGCTACACTAGCTCCCGGTCGAACAGAGAATCAAATTTAAAGGTGCAGTTAAAGTCTATAAAAGTCTAGCTGGCACTGCACTGTATTACCTTGCGAGTAAGATAACGAAAGCACCTATCAGAAGAGACCTCTGTTCTAATAATAATCATGATTTTTATCAACCATGTCAAACCCTCAAAAGAGTTGGTGGCACGGCACCCAGGTAAAGGGAGTTAGCATAGTCTAGGCGGGAGAGGATGATAGTTGTGATTGCTGTGACTCAAAGGGTAGGAGAGGAAGGGGAAGATGCATCAGAGAACGTGAAGGTGTAGATATTCTGATTTAGACACAGAGGGATGAAGAAACTCTGCAGAGATGCTATGAACAAGACAAAGTCCCTTATATGAAAATAACCATTTAAGTGAGACGAGTATGTTTATTAACGTAACCTCAAAGAACCAGAACAGAGAGAGAGACAGAGGAAAGCATTCATTGTCCCGGGAAGACATGACAACTGCAGGAAGCAGAAACCAGAGAGCCTGCAAGTTTCAAACCCGGTCTACTGCACATAGCTGAATGCCAGAGCTGTAGCGTAGCAGCAACATGAGAATCCAGCAGGGCAGGTGCCCGAGAATAGATGGTAGTGGGGCACAGGGAAGTATCTGTGGTGGAACGCTTGTCCAAACAACATCAAGTGAGATTATATAGACAGTGTAAGGTTCCCAATTTGAACACCGGACCACCACAAGGAGGCGAGAAACCAGGAGGAGATGAGAGCCCAAGAGAAAACAAACGCATACAAGAGAAAAGCATCACCGGCAGAGTACAAGTGAAATGGATTCTGAGAAACCCAACTGCAGACGGTGTTCTCTCTTGAAGAAGACAACTGGGAGTACTGGAGTCACAGGCGGCCTCAAAGAGAAAATCAATATGTTGTAATGCCAACTCGTCTCAATACTAATTATGAAACTGAGTTAATCTTGCAATAAGACCATTGTAAGGGTGCAGAAGGAGGAGACTGACACAGAGGTGGCATGGCGATAGCTAAAAACATTTATTTGAGATGAAAATAAAAGTGCACCTATATCTCCCTATATCTAGGAGGGTTTTCCCAGTCTCAACTGAACTGCTAATGGGTATATCAGAATGTTTAAATACATGAAAGAGTCCACTATCGTGTGTCAAAACTCCAGTTCTGTCCCTTAAACCTATAAAATGGAATGCATGATCACAGTTCACAGTGCGCATCACAGTTCCGTGCGCATCACATCACTATGACATTGGTGCCACTTGACCCGATATGTCACACTGTACATAACTGTATATTATAACCCTATGACTATGCAGGAAACATGCACCCTGTTACCTCATTGTTCCTTGACCCTGACCCTGCCTTGTACATTCCTGCCTATTGTAACATCATTGATGTCTGTATTTTCCTACTTATCATGTACTTGTAACTAAGTTGAGCATATTCTTGTCTGTTTGTGCCCTGATGCCCCAGGGTATGGTGTGCTATATAAATAATAAACTAAACTAAACTATACAATGCCAGGGAGTCTGAGACACTCGCCTGTCTCAGACTAAACACGGCAGTTCGCATTTCTAAGGGGCATGACTCTCTTTCCTAATATCTGTATTTCGGTACTTCAACACACCCAGGGGGAATGACTCCTTTCCTTGGTCTTTCTTCTACTTGCATTATCACTGGTTACAATACCAGGGGGTATGCCTCCCTCCCCCTGGCCTTTCTTAGTCTTAATTTCACAGTTAACACCATGGGAGAATGACCCCCTTCCCCTGGCCTTTCATCTTCTCAATTTCACAGTTCACAACACCAGGGAGAATTAATCCCTTCCCTTGACCTTTCTTCTATTTCCTGCTCTGGCAGCCCTGGTTCATTACCCTGCCAGGTACTGCCACAAAGAAGAAGGTTTAAAGCTTTCTTTTTTCTTGTGTGAGGATCCCAAACTCGGTTTTCCTCTTTGCCTCACCTTGGCAGACCTGGTTCACTATTGCCATTTACTAACACAAAGAAGATGGCCTAGGAGGCTATTGTGTGTGGGACTCAGCCCCATCTTTCATCACTCTTAAGCCCTTCTGGTATCCCACCAACCATCCCAGCACCCCAGATACTTGCCTGGTACTTGGTGGCGTTCTCCCGTTGTGAGTTAACAGCATTCGTTCTCCGGCTTCGGCTGCTTCTCTAGCTGCTGCGGAGGTGCTGCCATGTCTTATGGTTATCGGGCTGTGCTTCTCCAGCTCACTGTGTGTTCCGGCTACCTTGGCTGGCTGGATACCCGTTCTTCCACCTGTTTCATCTGCCCAGCCACGGAGGACCTGCCAGTACCACCTCTGCTGGCAGAGAAGAGTCTTGGCTCTGATTCTCCCTGCTTGTTCCCACTAGCCAACTTCAAATTTCACGACTCCTCCAGGGACGGTTTCTCCCCCTTTTCCATAGTCCATCCTTTATTTCTATGTGTGATTCTCCAATGGGAGTTAGAGAACCACTAGAAGGTGTATTGAAGGTTCTATTGATAGTCTGTATCGCTGCACACCTCCTCTTACTCCCAGTACTTGCCCATTGCATTTGTTCTGGGTTGTCTTTGCTCGTCTTCATCCAGTATGAGTCAAGGATTGTCCACTTCTTCATCCTGGTGTAATTTAAGTACTGAATTTTGCAGAGACACATGGATGTCTGTGGTATGGAGGGGAGGTGTGTGGAATGAGGGTTAGGGCTAGGGATGTATAGAGGGTTGGAATACCATGTTCTCCCGAGATGTACTCCCTGGTCCCAAGAGGGGTAATCTCCTCCCAATGGATCCTCCTGTTGGGTGCCACCACTGGGGGACTATCGGGTAGCAGCCTCATTCGAAGTGGCTCACCCTCGGGGAGAAGTGACAAGATCTCTGGATTCATGACACCATCTAAAGAGTGAGAACATGAAAGAGGAAGCTATTGCAATGCTGAATAAAGAGAGAAAAGAACACATGATTGCTGTACCCTAGGAAAAGAGAGTTTGAAGTAATTTCAAAGTGTAATAACCAGAAACTCAAAATATTGGAAAGTTGAATTAAGAGAGAGAAAAGCCAGTGATAACAATACCTTGGAAAAAGGCACCAGTTGTGCAACAGATAAAAAGTCAGAGAGACCAATGGGAACAGAACCTTAATATACCAATTTGGATAATAGCCCCAAACTATGAATATAGTCAAGAATATATTGATACCTACAATCAAGATGGGGAAAGTTGTAAGAGACATAACAATGTGCGTCTTAGAAGAGCTGCAGGGACTGATCAAAGAAGTAACACGAGGATATTTAAGGATCTGATACTAGAAGTATCCCAAGGAGCAGAGTGTCCTTCTATGAGCCTTGCTTAGTTTATATAGTGGTAGGTTCAAATAAGTTATTTTCATACAGCAGACTTCTTTATTTGCACTTGCACAACAGAAGAATGAGCACATTAGTTAGTAAGGTAGGTAGGGAAAACCCATAGTGTTACTGAAATGTAGACCTTACAATTCTTACTTTAATCAACCATGCTGTAAATTAGTCTGTGTCCTTCTTCTGACTCGCCACAGCACAATGTTGAATTTGGCTCAACCGGCACAAAGACGTATGCCTCTCATACTTATATGGGCAGGACATGCATAATGGTGAAAGGGTTTACTTTAAACATCTGTAACAGCGTTAAAGTAAACATTGACAGCTTAAAGCAGATGCTCAGTGAATGTGCAGGATCCGGGTCCCTGGGACTTGTAAACTCTATAACTATTGCAAAAGATAAGATTGTCAGAATTAAGAAACAGTGTTAAATTACAACATAACTCTTACACACGACTCCACATGTTGCATTTCATTAAAAGAAAATGCCTCAGACAGCTATAAAGCACTCACTTATGGGTATTAGCGGGTTTAGTATCTGACTATTTTTCCCACTCTTAACATGGACTGTTGTTTACAGCATCTGTTCTAATGTATCCTAGCGGGAACATCTAATTGTGGTAAAAGTTATTTTATGAAAAGAAAATTAGGAAATGCAGCTTGTGCACTGTCACATCAACTGACCAACATTGTTTGGATTTACTTGTGTTAGCAAAAGATGGATAGGAACTATCCAGGAAGATGCAGCTTAAATAACTTGTTGAGGGGATGAGTGCCACTTTTAAGGATGATAGTCTTTCCCCCTGACCTTTTGAACCTAGTTAAAGTGGATGGCCTGATGGGAGAGGCCTGTGATATCCTAGAGATGGATAGGCTGCTCATGCAATATGTGGAGCATAGAAACATGTTGATGATTTATTATTCACAAGACTTGCTTCAGAAGGGATGTTGCTCTAGATCAATGAACTTGAATGCATCCTACATTGTATCAGTTAAAAAAATCCATGTTAAATTACAGATTAATGTATTGGGGAGGAAGATGTGCACCTCCAAATCGCAAGTGCATCATATTCCTTTAAGGGTGACATCAACATGGCCTAGGTTATCTTTTAGCTGATTTCAAAGTCAACATTCCAGAAAACCACATACTGCTTATGCGACTTTGCAGTCCTGACAATCCTGCAATCCAAATGTTCAGGAATGTGGGGGTTGGTTCTATAAACGGATGCACCTACACCCAAACCCATCATTCCTGAGTGACACCTGCCCATCCCTAAAATGTTGTTATGTTTATGGTGAAAACTGGGTATTTTACACCATCTAGCCACAGCTTCTTTGGAGCAGAGAAATGCTGTCCTTTGCTTAGTCCCTGATGATGTGGTGAATGCCATTGCAGACATTCCCCTCAATGTACTTAAAGCAATTTGCAATTATTACCCAAATACTCGCATACTTTAAAAAGGAAAATAGCTATAATCTAGAAACTCAGCAACAAAAAAAACATCTTAAATATAAATGGAAATTGGTAAAACTACCAGTGGCTTTATAGGTAGCCTGCTGGAAAAAAGGATTCCTCATATCAGATGCCTCTTAATGAACCAGTGATGGATCACGTACAGAAGCACTGCCTGGTCCCCAGACACTAGCTGGAAAGTCTACATTGTTCAACCCCTGATGATGAGGGTGCCATTCGTAAAATGATGACCCATTTGAATTCTGAGATGAGCACAGTCCTCAAGCACACAGCCATGTCAGAACGTGACAAGCTGATCCTTTTTAACATCTTCTACAGAAATATCTGGCCTACATATGCTAAAATGCTCAGGAATTAAATACCTTGTAATTTTAAATTCTGAGACTGAAGCTACCCAAGTACTAGCAAAGCCAACAGTATTGGCTACAAACGTTGAAGCACATTGAGCATATGGTCCTTTGGGTATCATGCATGCAATGGATGGGAGGTCAGACACCAAATAATTGAATCAACTCACGAATATGGCAAAGGTGCTCTTTTATTACCAATTATATGAAACAGGCAGTTACAATGAACATGGATGGACTTCGCTTGAGCTCCCAGTGCTTTCTCATAAAAACATCCTTATATGCAAAAAATACATCATACATGATGTCATACTACATGGCAACTAAGACAAACGTTTGAGGGATTGTGATACTTTCAAGGGGAACATTTAACTATACTTTCTATAAGGGTTGGGATTGTGATTGGCTATCTACTGTCAGGTGGACAACATATGCCTACCTCCAAACACTATTAAGTGCACAGTTTATCATTGGTCTTCAAAGTAGAAGACCCTTCATTATACAGCCCTCTATAATTGGTTGGCACACTCATGCCATGTCTGGAACATTCGGTAGAATTAGCAGCACATAAGCTCAGACCCAGGTGCCAGGAGGTGGACTTGACTTTACCTCCCCACCGAATTAGCCCAGCAACTCTCGTCAATGATGCCTTCTTCCTTGAAGATTGTTTTGAACTTAGCCTTGCAAAGTTTTCTTTTCTCTGGGAATATATTGAGCACAGGGTTTCACTATCATTGTTCTAGGACTGCACGCTCAACTCTATTTCCTTACTTGGCTCACCTGACAGGAGAGCACAATTTGATCCATTTTGCAGCATTTAAATGTCTTAAATTAATAAAACCTAGCACGCTTGGTGTACTTTCTTTGCACCTTAACAAGGTTTGATTCAGCTCCACAGGGTCACTGCCTTCTAGAATAGATAACCGACATTGGCTGCTTCAGCTTTGATGTCAGGCCAGACAGCCTCGCAATTTGTTTTCATGATCTCATCTTATTCTTGCCTTTTCTCTCCATGGATCCTGGCTTACTAAATTCATGAAACCAATATCCAGCTTCTATACAATGGCGGCCTCGTCTACAGTCTATTCACTACGTATAGCCAGCTTCTATGATCACTTTGTCTACTTGGGTTACAGCATCTGTAAAGTCATTAAATGGCTTGCATTTTTTGCAGTGTGTCACACATGTGCAATCTTCTTTTTCTCATATGACAGTTTACTCAATTTTTTCTGTGAGATACATTTTCTCTTCAGCCAGTATTCTCAGTGTGTCACACTTGTTTCTTGTTACGTCACCAGCTCCTCTTGTTGCTCCTTTTCATATTCTTTCAGGAAGTTCCACCCTTAGATTATCTTCTCTTCGGGGGTGCATTTGATAGGGTTTTCTCAGTGGCTACCTTCTTTCGAATACTCGCCGTGGTATGGTCCCAAGAGCTTGTGTTAGGCATGGTACGATCTCAGGCTTCCAACATATAGAAGGTAGGGGGGCAGGATTTCCTGCAGAGGCATATAACTGCTCCTATACATTCCCCCCTCTGGTAGATTCAACGACCACCTCTTCAATTGATTAATTGATTGATATTTTATTTAGATCACTCTCGTACACATGTATATCAGAGCGCAAGTGTTTCCACATCTTGATATTTTCTCTTGAAAAAGTGATTCTTTGGAGTCTAGATCTTAATCACCCCCCTTAGGATGCCAGCTGATTTGGCATGTTCATCTACACCCCAGGTCATGCAGGTGCATTGTCTATTAGAATTACAATAGACCCATCGTCCCACAAACTTTTTATGATTCTTTGGATATAAGAACATTGCTCCTTCAAGTGCCACAATGCTGGTGTCTATATATTTTCTGACATCTTCATCAGTCAATTCCTTGACTCCAAACCCAGTTTCGACATCGATAATAAGCTTCATTCCTACTGCTTTCTTTGCCATCCTCTTACATTGTGCAATTATTATCCCGATCACACAGAATTCAAACATCACCATGACCAATATTGCTCTAAGAAACTTGAAGATGTTTGCCATCCACTGCAGAATCCATGAAAATATGGAAACAAACCAACTGTCATCCATAATGTCCTCTATCTCGTCTTCCATCATGTTATGCAGGTTCGTTAGCAACGTCATGGCCTCTGTCAAGGTCCCATTCTCATCATCGTCAGAAGATGTGCATGTGCAACATGGTGGCCCAATTTTGGTACACACTCCTCCTTCCATTGCTGTGATCATATCAAGGACATATCTTTTCTGCAGGGTCATTAGTCGTATGGCCCTTAGCTGTTCTTTGATACCATTGAATCCCTTTATGGTGTTGTTGATCATCTGGAGGAGCTCCCATCTTGTAATCTGCAACAACTTGGCATTGGCCATCGTCTGGATCCCAGGCATGAATATATTCATAAATAATGAAGCAGTCTTGCTGAACAAACTCTTTTCATAAGGAATGGAGTAAAATGCTTCTATTGACTTGGTGTAACGCTCACCTGGTATCCACGGGGCGCCACCCAGTCTGGACTGCTTCTGCCCTTGGAGCCCTTCCCTTGGACTCTTGTTTGGCTGAAGACCAGGTCTGAAAATACAGGAGTTAGATTTAGCTTGATTGTCTCCTCCAACCCAGAGCCCACCTCCCTCATGGGCCCAATGACCCCTTAGTGCACTTCTCACCTTGCTTTTTGATAAGGTGCACTCTCCATCCTGCTGCTCCGTTCAGGGGTGCATTGGGGAGGGGCATGCCGCTGCCTAGTTTTTGCACTGGTGCGGCCCCTTTAGAGTCCAGACCTGCTGTGACTGCATTCGTCAGGTAAGTCTTGCATTGACAGATTGTCCTTTATTTTGCAATTATCTCTATCAATATCTTTCATTTGTTTTCAGGTGCGGATGAAGTTGTCCTGATGTCGTGCTGCCTGAGTTATGCACGAGATGGTAAGTGAGCGCGGAGCGCTGCACTATGTGCCTTTCTTGTGCTAACCTGTTTATTGTCTTTCTTGCAGGCTGCAATGCTGATTGGGACTATGCGTGCTGAGAAGATGGAGAGCGGTGAGTAGTGTTGAGCGACCCACCTACTGGCACTCTGCATAGTAATCAGTCCTTTCTTTTCTTCATGCAGGTGGTGGAAGGCCCGGAATGGTCATGGATCCAAAACGAGTTCAATGCAGGTAATCAAGCGCCTTTGCTGTTTTTTAGATGTGAAGAATAAACACTTACTAATGCTGCTTCTCTGTCTTTTTTTCTCCCAGGTTGTGGTTTCCTTGATGGAGTGAGGTACACCGAGATGCTGGATGTTCGGGTTACTGGAGCCGAGTACTAGTGCAGGGCTCGCTAGAAGGTAAACGTATGCTAACAGTGTTTTATCCTTGTTCTTGCAGAGCAATGCGAAGCGTGTTCTGCAACTTGGGCTTGGCTTATATTGCCTGCAGGTATCCCAGCTGCCTCTGGACCAGGCCACACCTAAAATGCTAGACCGCATGGCTCAGTTATGTAACTGAGCCATGTGGAGCATCCATGTTGTAAAAATGCCATTATGGCCCCCAATTCACTGGCTTTCCACAGGAGCCTGACAAGAGAGTCTGGGGAAACATGACAGGGCCCTTGAGGCCTTGATGGGGGTTCCTGGTGGAGTCCAGATGGCCTGACGGCCAAGGCCAGGGGCAGGAGTCATGATCTTGGCTGAAAGGTAATTCTCTCTTCTGGTTCGATTGAGTAATTCAAGCGATCTTCTTTTTTCTCAAATGAGCATCTACTTTTGCAAATTCTCCAATGTTCAGGTTACTCTGAGCAATCACTAATGCTGGAACATGGATGAGCACCAAAGAGCATACTCCACCCCAATCCTTGGGCAACATCATGTAGGCCTAGGCCCACAAGACCAATATCAATCCATGAGGACAGCTGTCCCTTCTCCCATACTGGAAACATCAGTTGTATTTTTGCAGTCTTTGTTATCTTCCACACAATTATTTCCATGGGCCTCATTACGACCCAGGCGGTAAGTTACCGCCTGGGTCGTACCTTTACCACCATGGCGTAAACTATGTTTACGCCATGGTGGTTGGCGGACTTACCGCCCCATTCCGAGGTTGGCGGGGCGGTAAGTCCCACAATCCCCATTTACCCTTCCCCATTCCCATTTTTGCCCCATAGGGCATAATGGGAGTGGGGAAGGTGTTAATTACGCCACCGTAAATTACGGTGGAGTAATTAACAACATGGTCCCTTAGCGTCATGGATTTTAACACCTGCTAAAAGCAGGTGTTAAATCCGCCATGGCGCTAAGGGACCTCGGAATCAGGCGGTAAGGGTCGGCGCTGTTTACGCCGCCGTAAGCCCTTTACCGCCGGGGTCCTAATGAGGCCCCATGTCTTTGAAAGCACCATGTTGCATACGCCAATGGGATCACAACCATTGCACCTGATTTTTCTTCTACTCATGTCAGTAGTTTGGCATGTTTAGCCCATCACTTGAAACATCCATTGTTCATGCTGCTCTGCACATCTTGTACACATTCTGACTTCAGTTGATGAGCTGCAGAGGAGGTCTGTACTTCTTCCCATGCCTTCTAGGACTTCACTGATCCACAGACTAAGACTTAAGTTTGTTCTAAACATCCAAGTGATCCAGCTGTTTCGGTTATTTCAGGGCAATCCATTCTCTTCATGTCTTCAATGACTACCTCTTCCTTTCCTGCTGCAGGATACGCAAGCATCTTGCTCTCCCATCCAGGTTCCCTTTCCATCTGTGTAGTCTTGATATAATCATCCTGGAATGGAAACAAGCATTTCGATCTCCATCAATCTCCTAATTTAAGGTCCGTGATTTCACAGGCATCTAATAGTGGGTATCAATGTATTCCTATCTGTTTACTCTGGTTTCCACTACTTACTCACATGATCATGTTGCTGCCTGTAACTAACGCAAACAAACTACCGCTCATGTGACCTGTAACTAATGTAAGGTAATGCTGTAATCTCTAATCTGACACCATTATGACCTAATGTAAGATATTGGTGTAATATGCAATATGTAATGCTGTAATTTTCAATCTGACTCTTTTGTGACCTCTCTAAGCAATGACTGCAAACTGCTGCTACAAGTAACTAATGTAAACACATTCTTAAGAAAAAAGCACCTAGATGCCTCTGGGTTATACATGCTATATAGTTGTCCACATAAATAAATAAATCATAAAGTGGCTCAACTTTCCTGAAATTGTCCTCTGGTCATACATGCTTCAAGATGTACGAGGCAGCTAGCATCATGTTCTGGGACTTCTCTGGAGATTAAATTTCACACTGCATTCATGGCATAAGGGATGAGAGCACAGACGTAGCAACTCTCCTTAGATGTTTTCCCCTACTTCCCTCAATGCTGTACCAGTAGTTATTACCCAAGTGTACTGCATAATCTAGGTAGGTATTAATCCCCTCATTATCTTCCTCTGCAACTCTCCTGTGTCTTTTAGAAGCCCTGTGCCATTCTTGAAGTATATCAAAGGAAGTACCCATGGAAGGAAGAACAATAGGGACCTCTACCTCAGTGGAAGTATAACCATGAAAGAGACTATGGAAAATGAGGAACAGAAAAACAAAGAGAGTAAACGTAGAGGCATATATTATGCACAAAAACATAGGCATCCACTTCTCGTGCCATCCTGGTACTTGCTGCACTTGTTCATTCTCTAGAACCATGCTGGCTTCTACATTTCCCATCTTTAATACAATCATCACATTTCTTTATACTTGCAACTGCAAAATCTGTTCAATTATTGCAATGAGAAGCATTCTTATCACTAGACCATTTTTGGGATCCTGTAAAAAAGTATGAATATCAACAGCTCTTCTGACAAGAGCAGGATAAGCTTGAAGTATAAACACAAAGACAGCAAGCACAAGCCGATGAACATCACTGTTGGTAAGTACCATATGTTTAACTGCTTAGAACAGGTTTTCACCATGAAATGAATCGGTATACTGATCTCGTTTCTAATTTCTGATCAAGAACTGACATTTAGGCATGACACTAACACTTCAATGTGTATTTCTAAAGTTCATTTTTAGAATTCCTGAAATACTCGTCAAGTCTTTGCACTCCTGCTAAAATATATATAAGGAGTGTCAACCAAATTTCTGTTCAAATGCACAAATCTGCATTATCAGCTGGTTGCATTATCGTTCTTCTTCCTCATCGATCGAGTCTGCACACAATGGCATTCTTCTTCTTGTTTTGCTTCTGGATCAGCAACAGGGGGAGGGCAGGTCTCAACTTTATAGGCTTTTATGTTGCCCAGGTGAAGCCAGACTTGTCTTCCTTGGACCTTTACAGATGAATCGGTTATATTCTCAATGCAAAAGGGACCATTGAATTGGGCTCATGCCACTTTCTAGTAAAGTATTTAATGAGAACTAGGTCTCCAACATATAACTTAGGTGCCGATAGTAATTGCAATGGGTTGATTGTTGATTTATCTTCTTCTGTGTTCTGAGACCAACCCCCGTGCACTTGATTTGATCTGAAATGAGAGAAATGCTAGAGGGCATACATGTCAAATAGTGATGCATCTCATCACCTACAGTTTTAGCTACATTTTGGGCATCACTTTTACTTCTAGATGGAGGAGTGAGGGGTGTTCTCATTTGACGCCCTGTCCTTAGTTCATGGGGGTGAGGTGGTAGTCTGATCCTGGCTGATTCTGAAGGGCCTATACAGCTAGGGGTAGGAAATATCGCCATCCCTTCTTCAAAGTCAATTTAATCTTGGCAATCATTTCTTTAAGGAGACCGTTGAGTCTCTAACATTTGCTGTTTGCTTGTGGGTGATAAGCAGAAGAGAACCTTTTCTTTATATTCAATAGAAGCCCTATTTGTTCAGATAGCTCATTAACAAAATGTGGCCCATTGTTGGATCTCAGCACTTCACACACAACCCATCTCAGGAAAACTCTGCACACTAAAACATTGCTGCACAAGTGGCATCAGGCTGTGTATACAGACCTGCCTCGATCCACCTAGAGAAGGGACGCACCACCACTAATAGATACCTATATCAGTTACATACTTGCAGCATATTGACATCATTGATATTTAAAATCAGAAAAGGACCATTCAGTCTCAGTGTATGTCCAGCAGTAAAATTTTGACACACAATGCAGTTTACCATATAGTGCAACGTGCTCCAACACATTTGGAATGAACCACCTGGAACCAAAACCTTATAACAGAAGAAAACTTGGAGGATCCTCTTTCTCTCACCAGGCACCAAAAACCTGGAATGACCTACCTAAGAATATACAAAACACAACAAACCACCTATGATTCAGGAAACTCCTCAAACCATGGCTCTTCAGAGTGTAACTACAACAGCGACAAACTAGAATGCCCACCCCGTTAAACAGCAATGAAAATAACACCAAACTCGGTCACTCCCAAAATGGACATACTCAGAACCCAAACAACGGACCCCATGACAGACCATAAGATATTATGGGAAATATCCACAAAAGGAGGTCACTATAGACTGGTCACATGTTCAGACCGAGACGCAAGCCCTAAATGATTCATCCACTGCCTACCGACCGTACCATATCCAAACCCCCAACAGACACATTTACAGATCGATTAGGAACAGCACAGGGAGCACCTCACACAAACCAAAACGCTCCCAGGCATAACCCCCTCATCCATCCTGATGAGATTGGGAGGATTGGCGAATGCCACACTCGGACTAAGTTCTGAATGTCAGCATGTTAAACGCCATACTACCCACTAATAAAAAACTCAGCATTTCAGCAGACTTACCTCACTCAAAAATCTCACACAACCATCTCTCGCTCAACAACCCGCACGCACTTCACAACACCGCAACAACACATAAGTCGCACCAACAGCACACAAGGACTGACATTGATCCGATAATCACACCAAAGATCAGCACCCGGTGTATACCGAGTTGAAGCCGCCAACAGAACACCACTCCTCTCACTATCCTACTCCCGCTGCACCTACTAACCCATCCCACCTTCTCGTTTGCAGATCCTCCAGAGCACCTGGGGACCAACACTGTTGGTGACGGTGCGCGGTACAAATACCTTTAACATTTAACATTAACCAGTCTTGTAGCAGTACGACTCTCCCTAGTTACATGTCAGGGTAATTCAGCTGTTCAAGCACGACCTTTAATAATGCTATTGGCATCACCGGCTTTCCAGTGCTGTCTTGACTACCTTGAATCCTCATTAATTGGGTTATCAACAATGTATTAAACCCTTCTTGCACTAACATGGTTGTAACTACCTTTTCTTTAATACTCTCAGTAATAAAACTTGAAATATCTTGGTAATATGCAAACCTTTTTTCCCGCAACAGAAAAAATCTGCTCGTTTAGTTTGCACTGCGCATTTACTAACCACTATGGCCACTAGGAGTTGTAGTGCCATAATAAGCCTGTCCAAAAAGGATGCATGCTGCACCCAAGTGCAGTCCACATGGAGGTAGTCCCTAGTTTTCCAACGTGCTAATTTGACGTATATGGTTGACATCACATAGGCTGAGTCACTGTACACCATCACTTCCTGCCCTTTGTGTTTCTCGAGCGTTACAATAAGCACTACTAATTCTGCTGCTTGCACTGAAAAGTGAGATGGTAGCCTTGCACTTGCTACAACTTCAAATTCTCCATTTAACCTGTGTCTCACTACTGCAGCACGTGAATACCTTTCCCCACTAGTCTGGTCAATTTTCAAAGAACCATCAAGAGAAATTCCCATATCATTATAAAATTCAACATAATTAGCACAGTCATGCAAATGATTACCTTCTTCTATTGGCTCAGCTATAAATGTGGCAGGATTCACTATTTTACATTTTACCTTTTTAATTGTTGGATTCAAAATCATTAGCACATAAGCTGAAACTCGTTGGGATGTTAATGTTCCTTTGGGTTTCTCTAAAATAGCAAATAGAGCATGGTCCACAAAGAGAGTCATGGAGCAGCCCATAACAATACTCATAGACTTCTCAATTGCGAACGCGACAGCAGCCAAAGATTATTCGCAAGGAAAGTGTCCTCTCATAACTTGGTCCAAAATCCCACTGTAATATACGCTGAAGTATTGTACCCCCAATGTAGTTCTCTGCAAAAGTAGTATTATGCTATGTTTGAAAACAAATAAAATTCCTCGTCATAATTGGGAATTCCTAAAACGGGCTGTAAAAATTGCTTTTTTCAGCTCCTCAAACCCTCCCTCCATGTCTTCAGTCCATTCTATTTTTACTTTATACACTTGTGTTTTCTTGAAAGCTTGCTAAAGAGGTATTGTGTATGTACTGTAATCAAACACCCAAGCTCTAACACAGTTATGTAACCCCAAAAACACATTTTTCAAAATGGTCACCGTGAAATATAGAGCTTCCACTGGGAAACTGTATAGTATCGTCGCTGGGTTAGGAAACTAAAGGAAACTCTGCATCCACAATCTGGTTAATCAGTCCCATATCACAACCCTCCTTTAGATGTTTTGATAGGATACAGCACAGTATTACATGATGATTCCGATGGCACCAGAATCCCTTGTTTCATCAGTGCTGAAATGGCCTGAAATATACCTTCATCAACTTTTCGAGACATGGGATACTGTTTTGCTCGAGGTAAAATTGCAACTGGCTTCAGTGTTATCTGAACTTCCCCTATTCCCTTTAATAAACCTACATCATAAGGGCCTGTGGTCCAAAGGACACTTGGAACCTTCTCCAAGTCTTCTTGAAAAAATTCTTGACGCTGCCACATTATCGCCATTCACTGTGGGACTGCCCTCTTTTTTATCTTGCTATCCAGTATGTGATGCTCATAAAGAACACCACTTCATCATCTGTTGTTCTTCCCTGAACATGTCATCAGTTATGTCAGTCAATCTGTACCCTTCCTTGAGAGCTATTACTGTTCTCCATGGTCTATCCTCATCATCTACTCCTTCGAGCATTGCCATTTCCCTTCGTACTGTGGCTGTTCCTAATTCTATAGGGATAGTCTGTCCCCCCTCTTTGAACATAAGTATTTGTGGTCTAAACAAAAACTCACCAGGTATCCTCACAATTTTTCCCACCAACTCAGGTAGCCATGTCAGTCGAATGCTCACTCCATATAGAAAAATCTCTGGATTTACTGGAACGCCTTGCAGAGCCAATTGCCCTGTGAACACCAGCATACATTCGCCCACATTTAAATAGTGTATTCTTGGAGTGGAAAACACTATTCCTTGATCAGTGAATGAAATTGTCATGTTAAGTTTTTTTTATTTAAATCTCTTCCTAAATGTGAACTGTGTTTGTCGTGATAATAACAAAGGAATAGACTTGTCACATTCTCCTATAGAGATGGGTAAGTCATTGGTAAAAGGAACTCGACTCGTAGCTCCTGAAAACCCTTGAGCATCCATGGCAATTCCCGACATTGGATATTTTCCTTCTCGTATACTAGATCGAGTTGCTCCAGTGTCAACAAGAAAAGAAAAGGATTTACCTCCTATCATCACATCGACCCTTGGCTCCTCATGGGGGTCTGTTGTCACAGATAGTACTGAACACATCAAGTCACCCTGTGAGCTGTCCTATTGTGGGTACAGGGTTATTTCCATCCCTGTAAAAGGATTTCCTCCTACCACAGTGACACCTCCTATTCTGGGTGTCAGCACTTATCCTGTGTTTGCATACTGCTGTGTCTGCATAAGGGCTTGTTGCGATTGCCCTGTTGGTGGATTCATTTTCAGTTGCTCTTGTTGCTGTACCTGCTCTACTTGCAGCGCTTCTGTCTGATACAATGTCAGATATTGGGCTAACCCTGCTCTAGTCTTACTATATGGTGAAGGATAAGCTGTGCCTCCTCTTGGAAATTGGCCATTTAGAACACTCCCGTGGCTTCCACATACGCATGCAATATGCCCTGTCATCCAACAAGTCCAACATACTGGGGTGCTCATCTGACAAGTCCCCCTTGGTTACATCCTCCCTGGGTACTCTGATTCTCATTCTGTATATTCTGAAACACACCTTGATTATTTTGGAATCCACCTCGTCTTCTACAATAGCCCATATCTCTGCCTCGTGGCACAAACCCATATCCACCTTGATCCATCAGGCACTGATTACTCACCTGTGATGCACCCACTGCTTCCTGCATTTCCAAACCCTCTCCACTTGCCAATAGTGCCCCTTCTATGGCAAATGTATTAAAGCATTCTGAACTAACTTGATTTTCCTAGTCTAATCTTTCTTTTTATTTTTCTCTTGTAATAAATGACAATGGTGTACTGTATCTGAGCCCATGGCTTAGCTTCCATCCCGACATATTTCTTCATCTGCCTCTGTACTGGCTCAGGGAAACCCTGACATACAATGTGGTAAAATAATGCCACTGTCTTTTCCCACGGCTCACAAGTTTCAAGTTACCATTTCTCCTGAATTTTCTGAATGTAAACAATAGGGTCTTCATCTTCCTTCACCTTACGTGTCATAATTGTACCCATATCTGATGTATCGGGGTACGGTACCCTGAGATCCCTCCACATGTTTGCTCTACAATTATTAAATGGTGCTAAGTCATGCACTGTGTTTTGTGCTGTCACACTTGAATATTCTTCACTACTCCATATGTCGTCAGCCCTTTCCCCAATAATAGCTGCTCAGAGACCTTTTATGTCCCCTATGGCCAGCATGTTAACGCCTGTCATTTTTTCTGATTCATATATCCATTTCCCAGTGCCCGAAGTCAAACTCGGGAGCTTGCACCTTAAATTATCCTTCCCATCTGTGGCCATGGTATATAATGTGGTCTTGCTACCCCTTTTTCCAATAAGGGACACTGTGTGAATCTCAACCCAGAGTCGGCTCCCATATTACTCTTTCCATGGCAGGGACGATTGTCCCTGTCTGTCTCCTTGTCATTTACGACCTTAACATCCTCACATAATGCAGCAATTCTCCATTCTCACTATACAATCATCCTTGGGGATGCTCTGGATATGCTATGGGATATGGCACCCTATCATTAGGTTGTTCCAGATCCGACCCTCTGACTTCTTTATCCATTTGCAGGCTTCCTTGAGGGGAACACTCGCTCCATCCTCCTACCCCAAAACTGGATTTTCTTTCTTCATCGGACATATCTTGTCCCCAACTAGTGTGACATTCCATACTTGCTACCTTCCTTTAATTCTTGATAGGCCTTATTGATCTTTTCTCCAATGCTCACTGCATCAAAGCTCTCTTCTTCCAATACTACTCTAGATGCGTTTGATATTGCTTCCTTCATCAGAGAAATCTCTTCTATTCTGTACCATTGTATTTCTGAGCTTGGCCCTACCCGTCCTTACAAATGAGACTGGTATCAAGACCCTGCTGTCTTCTTCTTCATTCTATTTCTTCATCTAGTTCTCTTCACTTTCTTGCATCCCTTCTAATTCTTTCATCCTCTTGCCTTCATTCTTCTCACCTTACTCCTTCTCTTATTTCCTCTTCTTCCTTTCATCTCTTTAATATTGTGTCCCTTAGTCTTTGCGCTTCCTCCTCTTCTCTTTCTTTCGCTTCTATCCCTGTCTTCTATCACTCTCGGTCTACTGTCATACTTTATTTGCTCTTCTTCATGTTCTTCTTTTTTCTCCTGCTGCTCCTTATATAGTTGTTCTTGTTGCTCCCCTCTGTTCCATTTGTGTTTGTCTTCTTTCAATCTCTTCTCTCGTTCTTTGTCTTTTCTTTCTTGTTCATCCTAATATTCTCTTTGCCTAGCTTCCTCAATGCTTTTCCCATCTATTTCAAGTAATATCTGTCTTCCCATCCATTTGTTCTGCATGAACGCTATCTCTTCAGCTTTATCCTTCTCTCCTTTCCATCTATTAATATTCCTGTCTATTTTTATCGACAGATTCGACCACTCACTCCAACTTTGTTTTGTATGCACTTATACATCTCTTTGTTTCTCGTATTGTTCTCTGAACTATCATCGCTATTGTAAACTGGGGGTTTGTATTTCAGATATACCTCATTGCCGCTTTCAACTCCTTTAAATGGTACAACCCTATTTCTTCTGTGCTAGTACCTTTTATTTCAGGCAAGGCAAGGGCAGCTGAGGACTCAACACCTTCCTCCTTTTGCTGACTAAGCATCCATTCCTCAAGTCGAGCGTCTTCCCTTTCTTCCTGGTACATTTTCCATAGCTCTAAAATCGTTAATATTTTCTCAAATTTCTTCTCCGTGTACGCAGCGTGCAAGTATGTAGTCATGTTTTACAATACCGCTTTTGACAATGATCCGCCTTGTGGCCATGGCATAAACATTTTATCTGCCATGACTTTCACCCATGCCGCACTATACTGTTTGAGCTTAGTCATATGCTTTGGTAGTGTTTTACAGAGCCAAACTCACCCTTTCATCCTTCCGAAGTCGATAAATGAACACAACACAGTTGGTAATAATAAGCAGTGCTCAGATACCTGAGGGTTCTTAGCGCTATGTAAATGCAGAGTTATGATTATTATTATTTTATTATTACAAAGGTACATATGTGAATCAGAGGAGTATCTCCCATAAAGGCAAGTCTCAATTGACTGTCAATACGTACCAGGCTTATGAAATAACCTTTATACTTTTGCTTAAATCACCATTTTTTCAATGCCTTTAAAACAACAAATATGAACATGTACCATCAATTGCGGCTCAAGCCTCTAATTTCTTAATTAGCTATCTCTACCTTTTGATTTGTACCAATCACTTTGATATGCTCAATCACTATTGCTCCTTACATTTTTCAGTAACTTCACAACTTCTGTCGCTCTTTGATATTTTTTCTCAGCAAAAAACATACAGACCAGTCAACATTACACATTAATAAACATTGTGATCACCTTTTTCTCTCTCACCTTTATTCTTTACCCTGTGCAGGGTTTTATACATCAATTTACGTAAACCTTTTTATGCGTTATATGTTTCTGCTCTACCCTGTTGGGATTTTAAACGTCTCCTTTTGAAACTTCCTTGAGCCAGGATTCTATGCGCTACCTTTTCTTCACACAATATTTCCTGTTACTTAAAAATTATCACAATCCCATCCCCTTCATTTGCCATTCCCCTTAGTCTACTCACCATTCCTTTGTTAATTGATTCAGGGCCTTTGGTATCGACTCCTCCTCCAATTTGACCTCTTTGCATTCCGTACACAGAGTGCCCGTGAAAACCGGGCAGGGATTTCTTCAAAGGGGGACCTGCCTACTGTCTCAGTTCTTCTTGCAAGTTTATTTCTATCGGCCGCTGTCCACCGGAAATGCTGCAATCTTCCAGCTAATGTCAGAAGATGCCTGCTCAATTGAAAATCTGGAGACAAACTAGTTTGGATCTTTTCCAACCATCCGCACCGCTACCACGTGAGCATATGACCCTTTGGCTATCGAGAATGCAATGGATGGGATGCAGAATAGCTCTGACAACAAGTAATCAATCCAACTCAGGAAGATGGCCAAGGTGCTGTTTTATTAACAATTATCTAAAACAGGGAGATACAATGGACATCAACGGACATTTGCTCGAGCTCTCAGTGCATTTCTCATAAAAAACATCCTTATATCCAAATATACATGGCAAATAAGAAAAACCTATGAGGGATTATGATAGATTCAAGGGGAACATCTAAGTAAACTTTCTATAAGGGCTGTGGTTGTGATTGGCTATTTACTGTCAGGTGGAAAACGTATGCCTAAAAACATTTCATCTTCAACACTATTAAGTACACAGTTTATCATTGGTCATCAAACTGTAAGGCCTTCATTATATGGCCGTCAATAATTGGTTGGCATGCTCGTGCCATGTCTGGAACATTCGGTTCACGTAGCAGCACGTAGGCTCAGGCCCAGGTACCAGGAGGTGGACTTGACTTTACCACCCCACCCAATTAGCCCAACACCTCTCCTCACACATGCCCTCTGTCATGAAGATTGTATGTGAACTTGGCCTTTCAAAGTATTCTTGTCTATGTACAGGCGTTCACTATCATTCTTCGAGGACTCTAGGCACAACTCTATTTCCATCTTTGGCTCACGTGACAGGAAACCACAAGTTGGTCCATTTTGCAGCATTTAATTGTCTTAAATGAATACAACTTAGCATGCTTGTTGTGCTTTCTTTGCATCTTAACAAAGAATGATTCAGCTTCACATGTTCACTGCCATCAAGAATAGATAACCGCCATTGGCTGCTTCAGCTTTGATACCAGGCCAGACAGCCTCGCCTTTCATTTTCACAATCTCATCTTATTCTTTTTGCATCACTTTTCTCACCTATTCTAACCACGGGTCCTAGCTTACTAAATTCATGACACTGATGTCCAGCTTCTATACAACGGTGGCTGTGCCTGCTTAGCCAGCTTCTATGATCACTTAGTCTACTTGTGTTACAGAATCATATGTACAGTCATTAAACACCGTGCATGTTCTGCATTGCTTTGCATTGCTTCACACACGTACAATCTTCTTTTCACATATGAAAGTTTACTTGATTCTTAACTTCTTCATCAGCTTCTGTAAGATCCATACATTCTATTCAGCCAGTATTCTCAGTGTGTCACATTTTTCTCTTGTGGTGTCACCAGCTCCTCTTTTTGCTCCATTTCAAATTCATTCAGGGAGTTCCTCCCTCAGATTATTGTCTCTTCGGGGATACATTTGATAGGGTTTTATCAGTGGGTACCTTCTTTCGAATACTTTCCGTGGTATGGTCCCAACAGCTGGTTTTAAGCATGACACAATATTAGGCTTCCAACAAATAGGAAGTATGGGGTGGGATTTCCTCCAGAGGCATGCAACTGCTGCTCTACAACATGTTAAAGAGTTGTGGGTGAACATTAGCCTTCACAACAAGAATACAGATCTGCTGATGTCCAAGTTGGGGGTGGTACAGGTGTGATGTCAGGGACAGATAAAGGGGAGGTTGTGTACGAAGGACAGACTGTGCATGTTTCCAAACAGCTTGACTTAGTATGGAGCATGAACCAGAGTTATGCCTCTCCAAGGCCAAGACACCTGCGATTTGTTTATGAGAGTCGCCATGGAACTAAATGTAACCTATGCAGTGGTGGGTAATGCCACCAACCATTAATCCTTTGATGATCTAAAACTTTAAATCCATAGACACTGACAATTCTGGCAGGCTGAGAGGCTCTACACCTGGCCATTCTTTCTTCAGATGTCACCCTGGCAAGCAAATCTGACACCCTGGCTGTCTCTCATTATAAAGGACATCACTGTACTTGTGTTTTCAACAGTCCTGTTTCGTATATGTACCTTACAATGTATGTTTTTTTGTAAAGGTGTTGCTATGTTGAAATTAGTAAAATGATCACCACCTATGAACACACATATTAAACATGTAATATCATATGTTTTGTGAAGGTAACTCATGGTGTGTAATAAAGAATGATGAGCATTGGTTTAACATGTAAGAGATTAAAGACTGCACATAAAAACAAAGATCGGCTTTCATTGCGTATCCTAATTTGTCACTGAACCTTAAAAATATAAGTTGAGTTGAAATAAACACAATGATCACCACGTATTGACTATAACATTTTGAAAATGTAATTTCATATTTTGCGAAAGTAACCCATCACATGTAAAAAAGATGGATGCACATTGGCTTAACATTCAAAAAGTGTGAGGTGTTCAATATGAATATATGTTCATGCCTTGTATATAAAGTGTATTTAAAAACAAACATACGTATATACCCATGTCAAAGGGGGCCCCAGTGTAATAACGACTGGTGAATATCATTGGTCACTTCAGGTTTAAAGCTGTACTATATGTTAATTGTTTGATGTGTGCTGTATATTAAAGGCTTTGCACTTTAATAAATATTTATTTTTTCAATAAAATAAAATATGTTATTACATGTATTAACCTACACGTCTTTTTTTCAAATACTATCGCTCTTGAATGGGTTTAGGAGGAGGCGAGATAGAGATAGGGTTGGTCCTCCGTATCGGCCACCACCTCTGCCTGGATTAAACAGGCAGTAAGGGGAATGCCACATGGGCACACCCGGAGAGGAAAAACCCCAAATGAAAAAACCTCTCTTGTCTAGTTATAGATGGTACTTGAGTTGAAGTGCTGGTAAGCTGATAGGATGCGGTGACAGAAGCAGCAGGAGAGCACCACTGAAGGAATGCAGGAAGATGGGAAGGACTGGTGTTGCAGGGCTGGATATCTGGCAGGAAGCAATGACAGAAGGAGCAGGGGAATGCCAGTGTATGGAAGAAACAACGGAAGGAACCTAGAGCAAGCGCTGCAAGGTCAAAAAAGGAAGGCAGAGGGAGGATACCGGAAATTAACCAGGAGCAAACAAGACGTGAGGAACATTGGAGAGGAAATCCACTGAAGCAAACAAGATGGTGAGTAAGAGGAAAGGGCAGGAACACACATGAGTGCCATGGAAACAAATGGGATTACCAAGTAGTTTGCGACATGGTGAGCCTCTGGATCCACTGTTGTTTTATGCTAGTTGTTCTGGCCATGTCGGCCATGTTGGTTGTGACCTCAGAATGCACCTGGTGGTATCCAGCGTGAAGCCGCCATGTTTGAATGGGACTGCTCAGCACCATCATTGCCATAGGGACCAGTGCCCGGCCTGATTTGTGACACTATTTTAACCAAATCTTTGAGATGAATAAACAAAATTAATTTTGCAACGTACTGGATCCCCAACATATCCCTGTATGTATCACAAACAAGTCCTGGTTGCAGTACGCTCAATGGTTTCCAGACAGGTACGGACATGCCCATCTTCACTGTGGTTTTTCAGACCAATCAGGTCAGGCCTGAGCATGCCCACTGGTGCGGTAACTCATCACGTGGTGACTTCCTTCCCTCATTTATTGCTAAATGTTCTTGCACTGTCAGCAATGTCACCCGGCCTAATACGATGGTCTATTGTCTGTGCATCACCTACCCGCTACTCCTTTTTTCCCTCATTTATTGTTAAATACTCTTGCACTGTCAGAATGTTGTCAGGCCTAGTATGATAGTCTATTGTTTGTTCCTTACTTGCCCCTCCTCCCCACCTCTTCCTTTATTTATTGTTAAATGTTTTTGCAGTGTCAGAAATGTTGTCAGGCCTAGTATGATAGTCTATTGTTTTGTTCCTCACCTGCCCCCCCTTCCTCCCACATTCATTGTTAAATACTCTTGCATTGTCAGAAATGTCATCAGGCCTGGTATGATAGTCTATAGTTTGTTTGTCACCTGTCCCCACCCCTTCCCTCATTTATTGTTAAATGCTCTTGCACTCTCAGAAATGTTGCCAGGCCTAGTATAATAGTTATTTGCTCATTCTTACTGTCTTAAGGCCATGTAAGAATGGTATTGTATTTACCCTTGCTTCCCTCTCCTGACTTGAAGTGCTTTGAAACACTTGTGTATAGGTGCTATATAAATATCATATCAGATTTTTTCACCCACAAGGCCCACCCTACAGGGTTGGGGCACTGCCGTGATACTTTATGGTTTAGGGCAATAAAAGGATCTTGATAAAAATATTTATTATAAAAACGACATTAAAACATTTAAATATATAATACAATTAATTTAAATAAAATATCAATGTAAAAAGAAGTCAAAAGAAATTTGGAAAACTATATGAAAACATTGATTAAAAAGAAATCAAAAAGCGATGAAGCACAGTGAGCTAGTGGTCAACCCGCTTTGGCGCACCAGTCACTTTGACAAAGGGGACCCCTATATACTACTCATGCTCAATTGACAGGATATGTGCAAATGGAAAATACCCCTGATAAGGCAGAAACATAAGACAGTGGGCCTCATTACGAGTCAGGCATTAAGGGGTTAACGGCGCCGTAAACGGCGCCGAACCTTAATGCCTGATTACAAGGACCCTTAGCGCCATGGTGATTTTAACGCCTGCTTTTTGCAGGCGTTAAAATCCATGGCGCTAAGGGACCTTGGAGATAATTACGGCACCTTAATATACGGTGGCGTAATTATCTCCTTCCCCACTCCCATTATGCCCTATGGGGCAAAAATGGGAATGGGGAAGGGTAAATGGGAAATGGGGATTTACCGCCCCACTCACCTTGGAATGGGGCTGTAAATCCGCCAACCACCATGGCGTAAACAGAGTTTACGCCATGGCGGTAAAGGTACGACCCAGGCGGTAACTTATCGCCTGGGTCGTAATGAGGCCCAGTGTATATCAACAACTATTTGTCAGTGTGGAAGTAGTTATATACAAGGCTCACTATTTTCCGTTTTTACTGATATTGCCACATAAATACTGATGAAAATCACTCTTTCACCTTTCAGTATCTGTTTGAAAAAAAAAAAAGCTAAAAACGGAAATGCATGTCTCTTTAAATTATGATACATGTATGGCAGGTCAATTTCTTTGCAAATTAACATAACAGAAAGGTTGAACAGTTATGCAAATGACTTCAGATATGTCGCCGTTGACTTGCAGTGCAAGAACGCAGCTCGAGGAGTTTTCCATTGCTGGCATCCATGTGCTAAAGTACTTTTAATTGTGGAAATACACTAGTTTAAACCAGCAAAAAATGAATAATATAAACATATTGAAACTGACTGAAAAATAAATATGTATAAATACGGATGGAAATGGTGCAAAGATACAAATCACACAACCAAGAGCCTTAGTTATAAATAAATGTTGAGAAAATGAATGAATAGTGGAAACTGCAGCTGCATTAGAACAGGCAATGAGAATGCCCACTAGTGTCACACATTCTATCCGCAGGTTAAAAAGCGAATGGACTGGTAAATACAGCTAAAGGGTCAAAATGCACAGAGAACATTGGCACGTTGGGAAAAAGTACTCATTTTCAAAACCAACATTTATGCCATAGTTAGAAATTCTGCACATACCCTGATTGTGATTCCAATATGAATGAATTAGAGTTTTTTTTGTTTTTTTTCATATTGTGTCTTTATAACCCACGCAATCACACCCTTAAGGTTCTTTCAGGTAGGTCTGTACCATTCTAATATGTCTGCCACACCGACCGTCTAAATGGAGGCACCTGCAAAGTTTATGTTTGACGTAGACGTCAACACTATGTTCTCTGGGTCTATGGCAGAGCAACAGCTGCAGACACAACAGCGTGTTTACTCAGTTGTATCTTGAAAATCGAGAACCAACACAGGGGTAGCATTAACCATACAAAGTTATTTTGGGCATGGCATTTTCTTCAAGAGAGTATATTCTTAATGATATACCTCCAACATAATCCATTTCCACTAAACAATTGACATTCTAAGCTTTATTGGGATGGTGTTTTGACAATGCTGAACGCTTAAGAAGTGGCATGCTTACTCACCAAACTAATGGTAATGGGCAGTAGTAGTGACAAACTATTAAGTCGTTTTCCACAAGCGATATGAGCATAACTCAAAACATGATTGTTAATGTGTTTTCAAAGCGTCGGATTCGCGAAAAGCGGTAGGCTTAAAAATAACAGAAATTCATATCAAAAAGGAAGTCATATCAACTTAAGGACCCGTTAACGATTCTTTTTTTCTGTCTCCAAATTTCTTGGAAACCGAGACAAATTAAGATTGATGAGTGTTATTTAAATTGATTTTCATTCGAGTTACTGTGCAGCGTCACTCAGAGGTTTGTGTTCTACAGTATAAGCTCTATCTAAATAGTGTCTACGCTCTATCTAAATAGTGTGCATTCCCAAGTCCACCAAAAAAGATGTTCCAAGAAGGTAATGTTGATATTTGGACTTTGTACAACGCCCAACCCATTAAAGTTACCTGAAATGTAGTTCAAAATGGTTTTGTTTCCCTTGAGGTGTTGTTTGCCTCCCAAATCAAACCCTCATGGTGTCTTCGGCTGAATGATATGTCAGAATGGTTGCGCACATGGGTCATTTGAGGCTCAAAGGACATTCAAAATTATAAATAAATGTTATGCTTCTGTTGTTTCTCATTTTAATAACATAATCAATCATCCACTATAGGTACAAACAAGGACAGCGTTAACTCTAAGCTGGAACTGAATACCAGTTAGGAGATAGTCATCAGTGTTTGGTTTCTTGAAGTCGAATTCCCTCTGAAGAAGGTTATTCACATAAAAGAACCGAAAACATGCTGTGGCTTAAGGGTTTCGCAGAAGAACACAATGTAGACAATCATGTGTGTTTAAATGTGTTTTAATTGCACTTAGTCAAATAGTGTGGTGATGATATCGTTATATGAATCTAACGGATGATACAATGTGGCCTGTGTTAATGTATTTAGATGTGCCTTTTTCAATGTTTTTCATAGGGATTTAAATGCATTTTTACATTTAAACTAACATAAGACAATTGAGTATTAAATACTCTTGATTGCATTTGTATAATGATTAGAGGCATGTAATCAAGGTGGATTGATTTAGTGTTTGAGAAAATGAAAGACAATTTTAGGTAGTAACAAACACGACAGTGTATACCTCATATATGCTGCAGGTAAAGTGAATGCAAGGACACTCTGGTAATTCCCCCTAAATAACCTCTTTAGTTAAAAAATGTAATAATAGTAGTGTACCTGAAAGACATTTTGAAAGACCAAATACGTATATAAGAACTTAAAGATGTCTTTTTTTTTGTTTCTACGTAGAGAAACCATCTGTTCCACGTTTTAAAAACAGTTAAAAAAAGAGAAACCATCTGTTACAGCATAAAACCCACGTCTGTAACAAGGAGCGATAGGAAAACAATAACATACCAAGAGAAAGGACATGACGATCATGTGCGTAAACCATCCATCTGGCAGGCACGCCAACTGCACTTGCATAATTACACCTCCTAGCAATATCCATAAAAGGATGGAAACACAGAGAGTATAACTCAGTGACGTGTCATTTTTTGACAGGACATACATGCATGGTCAATCAGTTATTGAAACAAGTAATACACCAATCTAAAAATCCAAATCCCAAGTAGCCTGTTGCAACACCCCTAACCCCCTCCCCCACTACCACAATCACAACCCCACTACATCACGGAAGGAATGCAGATAGGCCTGTGGAGAGGATGGCGAATTAATAGAGGGGGGTCACAAGTTAATCATGATACCAGAGGTCAGGCTTCAGCTATCACCGAGGGACAAACTGCTAAAACTACAAATTGTTCTGAACAATTAGTTCATGAAAACAGTTTGTCTGAAACAATGTTTTTTTTTTTCCTGTTGGGGCTCCGCCTTATAATTCACTTTCAAATACACACATATTTAAAAACATGTGTATTCAAGCTCGTTGAATTAATACTTGCACTATCTCCTGTGTACTTATAATTTTGCTAAAAGTGCACCTGTGCAGAAACACTTATCAGTCACAATGAATAAGGATGGGTTTTAAATCAACAATACTCCCTCAACTCTCATGATGTAAGGTGACAAGCAGCTAAGCATCAGAGCTATATCTTAGCAAACGGGCACACTAGCACGGCTGCAATGATAGCTATGTCTTTTTCGTTGGTTTAAAGTGCTGAGTCTCGCACTTTTGTTTTAGTGGACGGGTGGCACCATTCAACACCGTTAACCCAAACAACTCAAAATACAAGCGCAAATACAAACACGTAATGTGCCAGGACATTCAAAATCAATATCTCATGAGAACACGACAGTTCAAAATGTAGAATTAGTGAGAAGCTCGGCAGGGAAAAAAACATATCTCCAGATCAAAGTCTGAGTATCAGTGGATTAGTTGAGTATTACGAAATGTGCACCAGTGAAATTATCTTCTACTGCACACAACCAATTTCTATCCACATGATGAAAATGAAAATGGCTGCAAACAAATTGTAATCATGCATGTGAATTCACTGAAATACCACGGGTGGTATTTCAGACAATAATAAGCATCTGTTACCGCTGTAACGGCTTAATTCCTGTCATGGCATCAATTTCTCAGATTTCCTTCCATGGAAATGGGGCAAAAAAAGACAACCAACTTGTACTGAAGAACTTTGCAGGTAGTAGGTATTATAGTGCAGAGATGTTGGCTTTTATATTGTAGCATTTAGTGTGATAGTACAAAGTAGTGTAACTGAGAGCTCCACACTCAGAGTGTAGTTACGGGACGGGTTCATCATTAACTGTATTTCCTACAGGCATACTCCACTGACCTCAGTTCGACACTGAAGATTTGAGCTCTAGTTCGGACATGTATGTAGGAACTAGGCCATAGTCTGCCTTTGCATCCTGGTCAGGAACATTGTGTCCATGTGACACCTAGTATGTACATGTCACCTTAGCCTGCACTTCATCTTTGTAACTACATATTCACTTTATGGGTGTTGTAAAGAATACAACTCTATGAAATGAACTCTAAATATTAAAGGCCCCAGGGCTCCCTTTTCGGTCTCTGTATGTTAACACTGCACCTTCTTTTTTCTTTTTTGCCTATGAGACAACTTGTGCAGGATCCAGAAGTACGATTTGTCCTTTTGTAAGGCGCCCGTGTATTAATCCTGAACCCTGCAATATGTGAAACCAATGTTTTGTGATATGCTAAGCATAGATGTACATGTGACCACCTCACCACTAGTGTATGATGTTCCCTGTATTCATCTGTGCTTTAGAGCTCTCAGTAGACAGAGGTGATAGAGCAAATTGTTTCCCACTTGCATAAACTCAAAGCATTCCTCTTGTTTTTTGTGCTCAGACCATATTATCAAGGGAGGCCTGCTCACTGTCCTTATCTTGATGTCCTCCCCCCTTTCCTCATTTTGAATAGAAAAGGGATGCTAGGAGGCAAATAGCGTCATCAATGTGGCTGGGTATTGAGATTGCCCACTTTTTGTATTTGTTTGTATTTGTGTATTATTTATATTGCGCACCGAACCCTAGGGTAACTTGGCGATTGTGATACTTAGGAGTTAAATACACGGTGAGGCAGTATATACATTGACAGGCAAATATAGAGACAGAAAGAGGGACCCCGGTTACAGATGGGTCTGTAAACAAGAGACATTATACAGCAACATAAACAAACAGATGTCAAATAGACGAAAGTGCAGCAGGAGGTGAGTGGTAGTGCAATATGGTACCAAATAAAATGGGTAAAAACTTAATGTAGGGGCTTGTTACTCAGCCAAACTTTTATTTTAGCTTTGAAAGTGAGGAAGGAGGGTTCTTGATGACTGAGAGAGATGGGTATGGAATTCCATCGTTTGGCATCGGACTGGGAAAGTGGCTCCTCCAGCTGTTTTTAGGCTAAACCTTGGTACCACAAGGCTGTGAGAGTGAGTTGAACTGGTGGTGCATGAGGGTTGGTGTTTTCAGATTTTATCGGACAGATATTTAGGGGTTGAGTTTCTGAGGCATTTTTGTGTAATTGCCAGTGCGTAGTGTGATTTTTTCATGGACAGGCAGCCAATTGGCGCTGTGTCTAAGAGTGCAGATTCAGCTGGATCTGGGTAGAGTGAGTGCTGCTCTCAGTGAGTTGTTCTGGAAGACCTGTTTAAGTTGTGTTCAGAGGAGCCTAGGAATAGTGTGTTACAATAGTCTAGTTTAGACAATGCAAGTGCTCTGGCCAGAGCTAGGCAGCTGCTAGTAGATAAATATGATTTACAGCTTTAAATCAGTTTATTGGTGTATGCTGTGGAAGTCGCCACGCTGCTGACTTGTTTTTTAAGGGACAGTGTTGAGTCAAGGTAGACCACCAATGTTTTTATCTCTTTGGATACATTGATCACGTTGCCGTCAATGTCAAAAGATGAGTACCTGGGGTCAAGTGTATTCAGTCGTCCCTGAGTGCCGACAATCACATTAGCTCAGTCTTATCATCATTGAGCCGACCTTCCAGGATTTTGCGGCATGAAATGGCAAATTTTGCGGCATGAAATGGCAAATTTTGCGACACAAAGCTTTATTTATTGCTGCATTTTTGCGGGACATTTTGTATTAACTGGAGGGTGTAAGATTGCCACATTGCAGGAAATAGGCAGAGTGCAAGGCTACAAGAGAGCCAGGGTATCATTATTATGTATCTTTTGTATTAATTTAATAGGAAGAGTCCCAGATGTCTCTGGCTTGGCAGAACAGTGTTTGATTTGGCTACATTTCTGGTTTAATGTTCAAGCCTATTTAATAGTATTTCAAAAAAGGTAGCAGGCACTCCTCTCCAGAAAGAACATGGCATGATTACCTGTTCTGAGATGAGAGTTTGCAGCACATGCTTTTTGCTCACTGTACCTTTCACAGATGGGAAATGTCCATTTGCATATCAGTCTTTGTCCCGCTCACGTGGGCAGTCCAGCACCGAAACGCTATGGCAATTCCTCTCTGAACAAGAGTACCAAAAGCAACCCCATACACGTGTTATCATCCCATGTTCTTTCTGGAGAGGAGCGCCTGCTACCTTCTTTGAACTATTTAATAATATTAACTAAATTGATCATTATAAATTGTAATGCTGAAAATATTCCCCTTCTATGTTCTCCAATCACCCAAACACCCACACACCTCTCTCACCAACACACATCTCACCAACTCTCCATCCCAACTTACATTCCTTAACCTCTCACTCTGTCATACAAATACTCACGTGCTATGTCACACTGTCAAGTCACAATTTGCACTGCCCAGCCCCTGCCACACTCCAAATCATACTCCCAACTCACACCTTACACTCTACAATTCCTCCCGCAATATACAGTTTCATTATTTTGTGCTGCTTCTGCATCTTGCATCCTTTCTCCCATTCTATCACACTCTTCCCTCATACTTTTTCCCAATCTGCAGCTCACTGCCTCTTTCTGGCCAACCGCTTCCTCTCTGCTTTCTGGCTCACTGACCACACGCTTCCTCTACTTTCTGTACCTCTGCTCGCTCTTAGATTTCTGGCACACCGCATCACTGCTTCCTCTGCTCTCTTGTGCTGCGCTTCCTCCCCTGACCCACTGCTCTCCCTTTGCTTTCTTGCCTATCACTTCACATCTCACCCATCACTCTCCCTCTTTCATAGTGTAACCATTTTTTTATTTTTTTTAAAATGTAGATTTTGACCCAGTTCCTCAAATAGTGGGGCATTTAAAAAAAGAACGGAGGATATGCTATTTTTAGACAACCCATTTTTGGAAATGAGCAGGTCAACTTATTCTCAAAGGTGACCGGCGCATTTCCACAGGCTTGAGCTGTAGCGCAAATTGTGCGCTGGCCAGCTGCCTTGAATGGTGTTCTGGGTTGTTTGACCGAAGTGTAATTATTTGCGGCAGAATTGACCGTAGTCCATTTCGCTGCGAATTGATTTGCACTTTAGCCAAACAACCCAAAATGTACCTTTCACCACCACCCCATCCCCTCCCCTACTTAACTACTTGGTCGCTGCCACTTCCCCTGCACCCCTGCGGTGCCAGATCCGTCCCTCTAACGTGGGTCGGATCCGACTCCGCAGGGTCCATTTTTTGTTATTTTTTGTTATTTTCTTTTTTTTTTTTGTCCCCGGCTCCAATTTTGAGGAAAAAGGGGAAAACACTTATGCAACCACCCTAGACCAAAAATGCGGAACATGGGGAGCGGGTGACACCCACGCAACACATGTTCAGTATTTATAAAAATTGATCGAATAGTACTGGACGAAATAGGTCAAATTGTAACATTCGATAGATTTTTGTCATCAAAATGGGCAGTACCTTGAATAGAATCGCTCTCCCGACAGTGTTCTGCAAGCTCCTAGCGCCTTTCACAGGGACAGGCCCTACAGGTGCCTGCCGCTGTAAAATGCCACCCAAAAAATGCATTTTTATCCTGTTTGAGGAACAGAAATGCAAGCGGCACAGCAGCGGTTCATACCTTAAAAGAAATGCATGACAGGGTCAGGAAAGACCCTGCCATGAAGTGGCAGCCCCACATCCCGTCCGTGTAGGGTTGCCTACAATTTCTGCACATTTAAAAGTGCATCTTGCTTGGAAATGAGGGATGCGCTTTTAAATTGACAAAAACGCCACTTTATTTGATCAAGGAGGTGAAAAAGGCCATCTGACTGGGCGCGCATATAGAATGTGCCCATTCATGTGTCCCTTGTGAATTGGGCTGCACTTTTTTGGTGCGCAAGTGATGAGATGTGTTAGCGCATTTCATTACTTGTGTAAAAAAAGTTGAGAACTTGCCACCCTGAGTATTATTTTCTTTAAAACAGTAATTTTTGCAGATTACTTAAAAAAAAAAAAAGTAAAACATTTTTTTTTAAGATGCAATTTTTGCACAAAACGGCTGTTTTTGCGCCATTTTGCACAAAACGGCCGTTTTCGCGGCATTTTGCGGGATCGCAAAATCGCTATAAGCTGGAGGGTCTGATTGAGACATAAGCTGTTGGTGGCCATCCATGCTTGAATTTCAAGATAAATATTGTTCAGTAGTTTAGAGTCTTGATTATAACAGCCAGTGAGGGGGATGAGGACTTGAGTGTCATCCGAATAGTTTGTGTAGATGACACCCAAATTATCCAGATGATCGAATAGCAGCTTTGTAAATATTACACGGCCAGAGTAGTGGCCGTGTAGTTATGGTTAAGTTGCTGTTTCTATAGGAAGAGCAGTTTTTGGTCGGCCTATAACTCCGCTCCCCCGGGACGAATCATCACCAAACTTTTCAAAACAAGTATATGGGCCACTCTGAATTGCAAAGTTTGGAGATGGTTGGTCCAGGGGGGCAAAAGTTATAGGGGGGTCCCAAAACGTCTTATTTCCCATAGACCGAATGGGGGAAAAACTTTGCGCACGGCTACAGGTGAAACGGCTGGACGGATTTTCACTAAATCTGTGGCAGGTACAAGGACTTGGTCCAGAAAGTGTGCTTTTGGAAATTTGGTGACCTTCCGTGCAGTACTTTTCATTAAAATGACCAAAAAGTAGGTCTGAAAAAATTAGTGATATCTATGTCCGCTTTGTGGTCACACTTCCCAGTTCGGTCCACGGACAAGATACTGATTGGGTAAGGGCCTGGCTTCATGACCGTGGACACGCAATGTCTCTGCCGATTGGCTGCTGCGAGACGTGTTCTGCGTCAGATTGTTTGGATGCGCCCGACATCTTGGATCCGCCGATAGCAGAGCAACAACCAGCGTACACATGCTATTTTTATAAAACTTTTTTGCTGTGTCACAGAGCGTTGGGAAAGGTTCAGACAGTAAGACATGGGTGATCAATGCATTTCTTCTGGGGGTCGGTCTTCATGATGTATTTTCTATGGCCACCTTGTACGCACAGAAAATGAGGGGTGTAATAACGGTAGCATTTCAGTCCATGCAGTGCACAGGAAACTTGTAACTGTTGTAAGGACATGCATAGTGGTAGCGAACATTGAAATTGACAACATGCCGTAATTGCACTACTTTTTCCTATGGGTATTATTATATTCATTAGTACGCCGCCATGGGTGTCACATGCTACAGTGGTTGTGGCCAAAGGCCATGCTCCCAAAACCAACTCTGTACATAGTGAAATGACAAGGCACAATGGTTCTGATATGCTGTGGTGTTTCTGGCCAGGACCCAGAGTCCTGACTGCATTCCCAAAGGCCATGCACCCAAGACTGAAGTCATAAGCAGTGGAGTTATAAGTGAATATGGGTGTGGTGTAATGCGCTAGTTGTGTGCACGCCCTAGTGTCTTGGCTGCATGGCTTCAGACGATGGTCCCAGAAGTAAATGTATAAGTATCTAATTTACAAGGACCATGGTTTTGATATGCAGCGATGGTTGTGGCTAGCGACTATACTCTTTGTACCTTGGTCGTAAGGCGTAGGTGGTAGGTTACACACCGAAGATGCAAGGGCCAGTCTGCAGCCACTGCAGCATATTACTACCATAGATTAGACGTGTAGATTTTCATGTGTAGAAAATGACTGCCAATATACTTAGTCCTTACTTTGTTCACAATCCACATATATTTTTTAAATGCCTTTTCGTACTTGGTGGAAGTATCCCTTTTTAATTTCTTTGATAAAAGAAAAAGGTATGTTACTCTTTGCATTTTATGAAAACTTACTACATAATAGACGGTTTACCTTTTTTTTTTTTACCCTCATATTTAGTTTACAAACCAGAGTACTGTGCATTGTGCTCAGTTTCTGTGTTTGCTTTTCTAATCCTTGAGTCTGGGGGAAAAAAATCCTTGTCGGATTAAAAAAAAACCCTTCATTTGCTATGGTACTAACAACTTCCTTGTTTCCTTTGAGTGTTTCCTTCATCTTTCTGATTAATGTTATGTTTGTTGCCTTCCTGCTGATTTTTAACAACAGTTAGATACCTGTTGGCCTATTCTAACTGTTTGTAGTCTTTCACATAATTTTTTGGCAATCTTGAAGTACACATTATTTATTAAATTTTGGCTTTAAGAAGATTAAATATGCATGTGTAAGATTAGCTGGCAATCTCTGCTTTAGAGTAATGGTGCTATCATTACATTCAAACCATCCACATTTCTTTTGAATGTATGCAGTGTAGTGACCTGCATTGGTTTTAGCTCATGCATGGTAGATTATACCTATTGTTGTAAAGGTGTTATTTCCAAGTGACACTTGACCGTGTGTGAATCCAGTCAGTTTGCAGTTGTTTTTGGTACCATCTGCATTATAACGTAGAAGCATAAGTATTATGTAGGCACTATGTGATTGTATCAGTAAGGTTATTGCAAATAGTACATAATCTGCCATGGTTTGCATTCTGTACAAGTTGCTGAAATGGAATGCTTTCACAATTTGGTATGGAAACATACACACATCGCTCATTTGGGATTTCATCCTGTATCACATTGCTACAGAGAGTGCATGTATGTTTCCACATGTACAAAATCAGGAAGATTTCATTTATAATATGTATGTTTTTTTTTTCCAATAATAATAGTAAGTACATTAGAAATTCTTGTAGATCTTCTGGTGAGTACATAGAATTTCTCACCATTCCAGCACAGTCGTCCAATTCTTGCCTTATTCCATGAACACTGAATGTGTTGTCAGGATTGCTTGTTGCATTTCCATGAAGCACTAACATTTGCAAACACAATTGGTCCGTACTGTGCAAGTAAATATTGTTAACAATTGGTGGCAATTGAAATAGAATATTCATTGCTACATTTGCATAGCAATTTACCCCACTTTCATTTGCAAATTTGAATGGACCAGCTATTTCTGTATCTGAGTGCATTTTTCTGAATTTCTGTTCTTTCTTTGACGATGTGCCTGGTTTACATTCCCTAATAGGTTCTTCTTTGTTTGTGGTAATTGATGAAACCTTTGCTTCTTTTCTTTTCTTTGAGGAATTTTCTGTTGGATTCTGTTGCATTTCAGTGTCATTTAGTTTTCTTTTACCACATTTTACTTTATCTGGAACAGGATATTGTTTCAGATGAGGGATGTACAGTGAACGCAGTCTATTGTATTCTCCAATGCAAGGAATATCAGCTTTGACTTAACTTGCATCAAAGTTCATTAACAATAGATCGTCAAGTGTACATAAGCGTGATCATGCTACGTATCTCATGCCTTCCTTAAAGACTGTCAGGCCGATTCATGGAATAATTAGCGCGGCGCAAGTGGCCAAAAACGTGCGAATCGCAGTGGAATAGCGAAAATCGCAGTGGAATAGCGAAAATCGCACGAAAAGCAGCGCACATCGATTCATGGAAGGCCGTGCGCGAGAAAACCATCGGACGTGCGATAAGAAAGTGCGCGGCGCACGTTGGCGCACAGGCCATCTAACGGCATGCGCCAGGTCACAGCGAAAATCGCACAGTCCACAGCGAAAATCGCACATAGCGCGGCGCACGCAACAAAAGTAGGCGGAACACGGGGCGTAACACTCGGAATGGGGAACAACTTGCCAAAATGTGGGCGTCACGGGGGAAGCACAGGGTAAAAGTGCGCAGAACGCCCACACGCTCGCCTACAACACGTATTCATGGAATAGAATAGGTCAAAAAAGTGCACGCTCAAACCAGCGCACAGGCACAAACACGACCGCCACAAGAAAGCAGGCGGTAGCGTCTCAGCGGCTGTAAGAAATGTGCGCCAAAAGGTGCGCCAACAAATAGCACCCATATACTGCCATGATGAATGTCCTATACTGTGGCCCTCCAGGACAAATGAGGTGCAAAGGGGTACCCACAAACACGGACACGCTGACAAAAAATACGTGTGCGCGGTAAGTCTCACAAGCGATTTGGCCGGGTACGTGGATTTCAGGGGTGCGCGGGAAGGTCCACACGCGATTCCATCAGGGTAGGTGTATTTCAGGGGTGCGCGGGAAGTTCCACACGCGATTACAGCAGGGTATGTGTATTTCAGGGGTGCGCGGGAAGTTCCACACGCGAATAGCCTGGCTGCGTGTATTTCAGGGGTGCGCGGGAAGTTCCACACGCGAATAGCCTGGCCGCGTGTATTTCAGGGGTGCGCGGGAAGTCCCACACGCGATTACAGCAGGGTACGTGTATTTCAGGGGTGCGCGGGAAGTCCCACACGCGATTACAGCAGGGTACGTGTATTTCAGGGGTGCGCGGGAAGTTCCACACGCGAATAGCCTGGCCGCGTGTATTTCAGGGGTGCGCGGGAAGTTCCACACGCGAATAGCCTGGGCGCGTGTATTTCAGGGGTGCGCGGGAATTTCCACACGCGAATAGGCTGGGCGCGTGTATTACAGGGGTGCGCGGGAAGTCCCACACGCGATTACAGCAGGGTACGTGTATTTCAGGGGTGCGCGGGAATTTCCACACGCGAATAGCCTGGCCGCGTGTATTTCAGGGGTGCGCGGGAAGTTCCACACGCGATTACAGCAGGGTACGTGTATTTCAGGGGTGCGCGGGAAGTTCCACACGCGAATAGCCTGGCCGCGTGTATTTCAGGGGTGCGCGGGAAGTTCCACACGCGATTTGGCTTGGTACGTGTATTACAGGGGTGCGTGCGAAGTTACACACGCGATTAGGCTGGGTGGGTCCTGTCACCCTCGACGGCCCCTGCAGGCAGCCCACAAAACAGGGGACTACCCTGCACACCTGCTCATGTCTCCCACCACCCCCACCCCCCAGCAGTGCAGGGGCAGCCTCCACCAGGCCCCCACTCATGTCTCCCACCACCCCCAGCCCCCACCATCCAGGGGCACCCTCCACCAGGCCCCCACTCATGTCTCCCACCACCCCCACCCCCCAGCAGTGCAGGGGCAGCCTCCACCAGGCCCCCACTCATGTCTCCCACCACCCCCAGCCCCCACCATCCAGGGGCACCCTCCACCAGGCCCCCACTCATGTCTCCCACCACCCCCACCCCCCAGCAGTGCAGGGGCAGCCTCCACCAGGCCCCCACTCATGTCTCCCACCACCCCCACCCCCCAGCAGTGCAGGGGCAGCCTCCACCAGGCCCCCACTCATGTCTCCCACCACCCCCAGCCCCCACCATCCAGGGGCACCCTCCACCAGGCCCCCACTCATGTCTCCCACCACCCCCACCCCCCAGCAGTGCAGGGGCAGCCTCCACCAGGCCCCCACTCATGTCTCCCACCACCCCCACCCCCCAGCAGTGCAGGGGCAGCCTCCACCAGGCCCCCACTCATGTCTCCCACCACCCCCAGCCCCCACCATCCAGGGGCACCCTCCACCAGGCCCCCACTCATGTCTCCCACCACCCCCACCCCCCAGCAGTGCAGGGGCAGCCTCCACCAGGCCCCCACCCATGTCTCCCACCACCCCCACCCTCCCGCCACCAGGGGCAGCCTCCACCAGGCCCCCACACATGTCACCCACCACCCCCACCCCCCAGCAGTGCAGGGGCAGCCTCCACCAGGCCCCCACCCATGTCTCCCACCACCCCCACCCTCCCGCCACCAGGGGCAGCCTCCACCAGGCCCCCACCCATGCCTCCCACCACCCCCACCCCCCCAGTCACCAGGGACACCCTCCACCAGGCCCCCACTCATGTCCCCAATCACCCCCACCCCCGCGCCACCAGGGGCACCCTCCACCAGGCCCCCACTCATGTCTCCCACCACCCCCACCCCCCAGCACTGTGGGGAACCTGCCAGCAGGCCCCCACCCATGTCTCCCACAACCCCCACCCTCCCGCCACCAGGGGCAGCCTCCACCAGGCCCCCACACATGTCACCCACCACCCCCACCCCCCAGCAGTGCAGGGGCAGCCTCCACCAGGCCCCCACCCATGTCTCCCACCACCCCCACCCTCCCGCCACCAGGGGCAGACTCCACCAGGCCCCCACCCATGCCTCCCACCACCCCCACCCCCCCGCCACCAGGGGCAGCCTCCACCAGGCCCCCACTCATGTCTCCCACCACCCCCAGCCCCAACCATCCAGGGGCACCCTCCACCAGGCCCCCACTCATGTCTCCCACCACCCCCACCCCCCAGCAGTGCAGGGGCAGCCTCCACCAGGCCCCCACCCATGTCTCCCACCACCCCCACCCTCCCGCCACCAGGGGCAGCCTCCACCAGGCCCCCACACATGTCACCCACCACCCCCACCCCCCAGCAGTGCAGGGGCAGCCTCCACCAGGCCCCCACCCATGTCTCCCACCACCCCCACCCTCCCGCCACCAGGGGCAGCCTCCACCAGGCCCCCACCCATTCCTCCCACCACCCCCACCCCCCCGCCACCAGGGGCAGCCTCCACCAGGCCCCCACTCATGTCTCCCACCACCCCCAACCCCCACCATCCAGGGGCACCCTCCACCAGGCCCCCACTCATGTCTCCCACCACCCCCACCCCCCAGCAGTGCAGGGGCAGCCTCCACCAGGCCCCCACCCATGTCTCCCACCACCCCCACCCTCCCGCCACCAGGGGCACCCTCCACCAGACCCCCACACATGTCACCCACCACCCCCACCCCCCAGCAGTGCAGGGGCAGCCTCCACCAGGCCCCCACTCATGTCTCCCACCACCCCCACCCCCCAGCAGTGCAGGGGCAGCCTCCACCAGGCCCCCACTCATGTCTCCCACCACCCCCAGCCCCCACCATCCAGGGGCACCCTCCACCAGGCCCCCACTCATGTCTCCCACCACCCCCACCCCCCAGCAGTGCAGGGGCAGCCTCCACCAGGCCCCCACCCATGTCTCCCACCACCCCCACCCTCCCGCCACCAGGGGCAGCCTCCACCAGGCCCCCACACATGTCACCCACCCCCCCCACCCCCCAGCAGTGCAGGGGCAGCCTCCACCAGGCCCCCACCCATGTCTCCCACCATCCCCACCCTCCCGCCACCAGGGGCAGCCTCCACCAGGCCCCCACCCATGCCTCCCACCACCCCCACCCCCCCAGTCACCAGGGACACCCTCCACCAGGCCCCCACTCATGTCCCCTATCACCCCCACCCCCGCGCCACCAGGGGCACCCTCCACCAGGCCCCCACTCATGTCTCCCACCACCCCCACCCCCCAGCACTGTGGGGAACCTGCCAGCAGGCCCCCACCCATGTCTCCCACCACCCCCACCCTCCCGCCACCAGGGGCAGCCTCCACCAGGCCCCACACATGTCACCCACCACCCCCACCCCCCAGCAGTGCAGGGGCAGCCTCCACCAGGCCCCCACCCATGTCTCCCACCACCCCCACCCTCCCGCCACCAGGGGCAGCCTCCACCAGGCCCCCACCCATTCCTCCCACCACCCCCACCCCCCCGCCACCAGGGGCAGCCTCCACCAGGCCCCCACTCATGTCTCCCACCACCCCCAACCCCCACCATCCAGGGGCACCCTCCACCAGGCCCCCACTCATGTCTCCCACCACCCCCACCCCCCAGCAGTGCAGGGGCAGCCTCCACCAGGCCCCCACCCATGTCTCCCACCACCCCCACCCTCCCGCCACCAGGGGCAGCCTCCACCAGACCCCCACACATGTCACCCACCACCCCCACCCCCCAGCAGTGCAGGGGCAGCCTCCACCAGGCCCCCACCCATGTCTCCCACCACCCCCACCCTCCCGCCACCAGGGGCAGCCTCCACCAGGCCCCCACCCATGCCTCCCACCACCCCCACCCCCCCGCCACCAGGGGCAGCCTCCACCAGGCCCCCACTCATGTCTCCCACCACCCCCAGCCCCCACCATCCAGGGGCACCCTCCACCAGGCCCCCACTCATGTCTCCCACCACCCCCACCCCCCAGCAGTGCAGGGGCAGCCTCCACCAGGCCCCCACCCATGTCTCCCACCACCCCCACCCTCCCGCCACCAGGGGCAGCCTCCACCAGGCCCCCACACATGTCACCCACCACCCCCAGCCCCCAGCAGTGCAGGGGCAGCCTCCACCAGGCCCCCACTCATGTCTCCCACCACCCCCAGCCCCCACCATCCAGGGGCACCCTCCACCAGGCCCCCACTCATGTCTCCCACCACCCCCACCCCCCAGCAGTGCAGGGGCAGCCTCCACCAGGCCCCCACCCATGTCTCCCACCACCCCCACCCTCCCGCCACCAGGGGCAGCCTCCACCAGGCCCCCACTCATGTCTCCCACCACCCCCACCCCCCAGCAGTGCAGGGGCAGCCTCCACCAGGCCCCCACCCATGTCTCCCACCACCCCCACCCTCCCGCCACCAGGGGCAGCCTCCACCAGGCCCCCACCCATGCCTCCCACCACCCCCACCCCCCCGCCACCAGGGGCAGCCTCCACCAGGCCCCCACTCATGTCTCCCACCACCCCCAGCCCCCACCATCCAGGGGCAACCTCCACCAGGCCCCCACCCATGTCTCCCACCACCCACACCCTCCCGCCACCAGGGGCAGCCTCCACCAGGCCCCCACCCATGCCTCCCACCACCCCCACCCCCCCGCCACCAGGGGCAGCCTCCACCAGGCCCCCACTCATGTCTCCCACCACCCCCAGCCCCCACCATCCAGGGGCACCCTCCACCAGGCCCCCACTCATGTCTCCCACCACCCCCACCCCCCAGCAGTGCAGGGGCAGCCTCCACCAGGCCCCCACCCATGTCTCCCACCACCCCCACCCTCCCGCCACCAGGGGCAGCCTCCACCAGGCCCCCAAACATGTCACCCACCACCCCCACCCCCCAGCAGTGCAGGGGCAGCCTCCACCAGGCCCCCACCCATGTCTCCCACCACCCCCACCCTCCCGCCACCAGGGGCAGCCTCCACCAGGCCCCCACCCATGCCTCCCACCACCCCCACCCCCCCGCCACCAGGGGCAGCCTCCACCAGGCCCCCACTCATGTCACCCACCACCCCCAGCCCCCACCATCCAGGGGCACCCTCCACCAGGCCCCCACTCATGTCTCCCACCACCCCCACCCCCCAGCAGTGCAGGGGCAGCCTCCACCAGGCCCCCACCCATGTCTCCCACCACCCCCACCCTCCCGCCACCAGGGGCAGCCTCCACCAGGCCCCCACACATGTCACCCACCACCCCCAGCCCCCAGCAGTGCAGGGGCAGCCTCCACCAGGCCCCCCACTCATGTCTCCCACCACCCCCAGCCCCCACCATCCAGGGGCAGCCTCCACCAGGCCCCCACTCATGTCTCCCACCACCCCCACCCCCCAGCAGTGCAGGGGCAGCCTCCACCAGGCCCCCACCCATGTCTCCACCACCCCCACCCTCCCGCCACCAAGGGCAGCCTCCACCAGGCCCCCACTCATGTCTCCCACCACCCCCACCCCCCAGCAGTGCAGGGGCAGCCTCCACCAGGCCCCCACCCATGTCTCCCACCACCCCCACCCTCCCGCCACCAGGGGCAGCCTCCACCAGGCCCCCACCCATGCCTCCCACCACCCCCACCCCCCCGCCACCAGGGGCAGCCTCCACCAGGCCCCCACTCATGTCTCCCACCACCCCCAGCCCCCACCATCCAGGGGCACCCTCCACCAGGCCCCCACACATGTCTCCCACCACCCCCACCCCCCCAGTCACAAGGGACACCCTCCACCAGGCCCCCACTCATGTCCCCTATCACCCCCACCCCCCTGCCACCAGGGGCACCCTCCACCAGGCCCCCACTCATGTCTCCCACCACCCCCACCCCCCAGCACTGTGGGGAACCTGCCAGCAGGCCCCCACACATGTCCCCCTGGCCCCAGGTCCTGACGATACACAATCATGGCAGTAATGGCCAGCATACCCAGCACAAACACCCAGGCAAGGATTGCATCCAGCCACATAGTGAATGCAATCACATGACACAACCCCAATGCCAAGTATGCAAAAGAACACATGTCCGTCACACACACATACACAATGGGTGCAAGTGAATGTCAAAACCCATATCATGACATGTAACAAACCAATGAGAAAATAACACAAGTGTAAGAAAATATAAAAAATGTATTAAATACCAAAAATAAGTGAACTTTTCAAACATACAACGATGTGGCTAAGTAAATAAATGGTCCATGTCCGAGAACAAAAGTGATAAACAAAAAAACAAAGGAATAAAAAAATAAAAATGATTTTGTCCAAAGCAATATCATGTCATAGGAAATTAATGAAAAACCATTACGTCATGGTGAAAACAATAAGAAATTAAAAAAATGTATCTCCCAAAAAAACAAACTATACACAGGAATGTTCCAGGGTCCATGAGCCCAACACCAAAAATGAAACCTACCACTAACTAATGAAAAATATATGTACAAAAAAGTGGCCATTGTCCGAGCGGTCCAAAGTAATAAAAATAAATAAAGGAAACCTAGCACTAACTAACTAAATAACTATATACAAAGGCAGCAGGCAAGTCCTGCGGCTCACTTGGTGATGTTGCTGGCCAGGGCATCATCGAACTCCATGTCGATGTCCTGGAGGCGGGACTCTGTCCTGGCCCCGAGGTCTCGCAGGGACAACCCCATGTCCACCTCAAACTCCCTGCGAGCTTCCTCGAGGCACTCAGCCCGCCTCAATGCCCGACGCATGGAGAACTCCGCCCTGACCATGGCGAGCCGCTCCTCTTCCGCCCGCTGCCGCTCCGCACCTATCCGCTGGCCAAACTCCTCCCACACGGAACACACCACCATCCCAGGGTTGCCCTGCCCTCCGGCCGATGCCTGCCCCTCTGATCTTGATGGCCCCGAGCCATGATGCCTCCCACGTCGAGCCCGCTGCTGCCTCCGACGCCACTGCCTCTGCCAGCACGACGGCATCCAGGCTGATGGAAACCACCGACGCCGTAGTGCACGTGCCCTGCCCGATGATGCCGTCACATCTTCCATCTGCTGGGGTCCACTTGCTGTGTTGTCCACCCCTGCTGGACCTCCGACTCCCAACTGTGGCAGGGATGGGATCCCCACCGAGCTGGCTGCATTGGTCGGGGCAGGTCCACAGGGGGCCCTGGTGGCATCTGGGCCGGAAGACGGCAAGGAGAACGACCGGTGGATAGCCTGCACAGAGGAAGAGAGGGCCGTCAGATTGGCCAACACATGCAGGAAACCCCCGAACATGGCCGATCCCAATTGGGCCACGTCGGCACGGTGCACTTCGTGATGACGTGCGTGCTCCTCCCGGGAAGCACGCACGTCATCACGAATCACAGCCGTGCACATCGCGACCCCAATCAGGACCTTCTCCACGCGGCCAGGGGTTACCACGTCCGCAGGTGGAGGGGAGTCAGGTGACATGGACATCCCCTCTACCTGCGGACGGGCCTGGGACGGGGCATCCCTGCTGGTGCATGGTGGTGCACTCACAGGGTCAGGGACAGTGACATGCACAGGCCCCTCCACGGTGACCTGTGCTGCCTCCTACCCCTGGCCCTGGACTGCACCACTTGCACCAGCAGGGATGCTCCCACCAGGCCCCATGTGTGCACCAGTGTCGGCCTCCTCCTCCTCTGTGCAAACCACCAACCTGGATGGCTCCTCACCGTCTCCCGCCGTAGCAGGCCCCTGTGGGGGCTCACCCACCCCTTCCGCTGCAGCCGTGGGGGCATCCCCGCCGCCTTGCTCCACAGCGCCGTCTCCGCCCTCTTCTTCACTAGCCGCTGCGTAGAGGGAGACAAAGGACACAAGCATCAGGCTACTGTACAATGGTCCCTAGACAGGAAGCAATAGCAGATGAGCACCACTGTCAAAGTACACTTCCACAACACATGGGTCAGTCCAGGCAAAACACACACAGTAACAGGCATGGTGCATGCAATGGACATTTCCATGCATGTCCAATGGACTCTTGAAACATTCAATGATATGTAACTCACATGCATCATGGCTCATGCATATCACATGCACACACTTCACCTCAGTCACATCCATCTGGCCCCAAACACACCGAACACAGGCGAAACAAGGGTAAGTTGGGTGCGTCACTGAATCTGTGCATTGTCACACACATGTGTCATGCATCCATGGCATGCACAAGTCACAGACACGCAGGTCAGGCACACAGACATGGCTACCATATATGTACCTGGCATCAGCACCCATCCTTCACCCCCATCCATGTCCAGGTACAGAGACTGGCATGCTCTCATGTCCAAAATCTGCATAGGGCTCCCCATGCCGCATTTCAACACATGCAACAACCATGTGGGTCACACATCACTGGTCGCACATGCATTACCATGATGTCCCTGCACACATACATGCATACATGGCCCATGGCACACATACAGGCAAGTATCATAGAACCAGCACACCGCAACATGCCCTGTCTCACACAGTAATGCTTGGACACATACCGCTCAACTCCAGACGGGCCTCCCTCTCAAGGACCTGGGCGTGGAGCGCTGGGCGTACGCGTTCCAGGACCCTCTTCTGGATGGAACTCATGCGGCCCCGGCCCCCCTCCACGAGGCGCCGGGCCTTCACAAGGGTCCTGGTCCTCAAGTCCTCCCAGCGCTTCTTGATCTTCTGGACGTTGCGGGTTGCCACCCCCTCCGCGTTGATGGCAACCACACAGTCGGCCCAGATCCTCTCCCGTCCTTCCTTGCTGGCGCGGGACGATCCAAAGAGGGCATCATACTGCGCCAGGACATTCTCCACCAGGACACCAACTTCGGTGGCAGTGAAGTTGGTGCCCCTCTGCCCCTCTGGCCTGGGGTTGCCACTGGTGCCAGATGTGGAAGTGCCCGACATGGCAACCCCAGAGGCAGGTGTGGGTGGGCAACTGGGTCCTGGGGCTGGGCTGTGGAGCGATGTAATCCCAGTTGGGAGTCTTCAGTTCCAGCAGGGGTGGACACAGCAACTGGACCCCTGCAGATGGGCTGATGTGCAGGCACCAAATGGCAGGGCACGGTGGCAGCAGGCAGGCAGGCAGGCAGGCAGCAGCAGATAGCACGTGGGAGGCTGCTCGGGGCACTGGGGGGCAGTAACTCGGCCTTCTGGGCAGGAGCGTGGTGTTCCGTGTGTTTTCGGGTGGCCAGCTTGATACGGAGTGATTTGGCACGTGAAAATCCTGCACGTCAGCGTGAAATCCGAGGAAAGGCCCTTAGCGCGTAAGCGCGTCAGCACGCATACACGATTCTATTGGACCAGAGTCCCTCAGCGCGTAAGCGCGTCTGACGTGACCCGCATGGGCGTTCCCCACTCAGCACGTGATGACGGAACACACGTGGAAATACTGCACGTCAGAGTGTCATCGCGTGATTGGCCTATGTACGTGTATTTCATTGCGTGTAATTGGACAAAAGTGTGCGTACACGCGATTGGCCTATGTACGTGTATTTCATCGCGTGTAATTGGACAAAAGTGTGCGTACACGCGATTGGCCTATGTACGTGTATTTCAGGGGTGCGCGGGCACTTACACACGCAAGTACGTCAGCGCACCTGTATGCCTGCTGCGTTGGGATTTCCACACGCTATTGGAGTGGGAACTAGATTCCAGGGGTGCGCGGGTCACACGCTCGCCTAGAACACGCGCAAAGCATTAATTTGCGCACTTTTCAAATAACAAGCCAGATGCCAGGATGAACATACCGTTCCTAGCAGCAGTGGCAGTGGGCTACCAAAGGAGGAGGAGGAGGAGAGTCAGGGCCAGAATATTCACACCCAGAACCAGCCTTTTCGGGATGCCTGATGACCAGGTGTATGGAAGGTACAGGTTTCCACCACACATAATACTGGACCTGGTGAGTGAGTGGGAGGATGACCTCACATCACCCACCCTGTGGTCTCAAGCACTCAGCCCCCTGGAGAAGGTCCTCAATGTACTGCACTTCTTAGCCACTGGATCATTTCAGCGGACAAGTGCCATAGTGGGTGGGGTGTCACAGGCCACCCAGTCACGCTGCCTACACCAGGTCTTGGACATCATCACTGCACGCCCATCAGTCCGCAGGCACATATACCTGCCCAGAACACCTGCTGAAAGGCATGCTGCCGCCCTGGATTTTTACGGAGTGGCACGATTCCCCAAAGTGCTAGGTGCCATCGACTGCACCCATGTGGCTCTACGTCCCCCCAGGGCATCTGAGCACATCTATAGGAACCGCAAGCACTGGCATTCCATCAACGTGCAGGTAGTATGTAATGCCAAGGGAATCATCACCTCAGTATATGCCAACTATCCCGGGTCCACCCACGACAGCTTCATTTACCGAATGTCCACCCTATGCCGGGACATAGATGCTGGGCGGCATGGCGATACATGGCTTCTCGGTGAGTATGTATGCCACTGCACATGCATGCATGTTGGATACTGAGCAAGGTCACAACCCCACCAATGATACCAATCACCACCTCCACAGGGGACAGTGCCTACCCTCTCAGCCCCCACATGATGACGCCAATTCGGAACCCCACCACGCCACCCGAGGTAAGATATAACACAGCCCAAATTACAACCCGGGGCATAGTGGAGCGCACATTCGGAGTGCTAAAGTCACGCTTTCGCTCCCTTGACCGTTCTGGCGGGCAGCTGTTATACGCTCCCCCAGTAGTGTGCAGGATCATAGTGGCATCATGTGTCCTGCACAACGTTGCAACACGCCGGGGCCTGCCCGTGGACATGGTGGTGGCCCCACATCCCCAACCACATGCACAGCCGCTGCGCATGGGAGGGGAAAGGGCACGAGGGGAGGCAGCCCGTACACAGCTAGTGGCTAATTACTTCACATAGTATTCACTCCCCTGTGGAGTGCACACTGGCCTGGCACATTCCATCTGACAATCAATGATGACTCAACCTGACACTGATCCTGAATGTCTGGAGATTCAACCGTGAAAAGCATATCAGCCTGAGATTGTTCACCTGGAAGTGTTACAATGTGTGCATCCCTACCCACACACAACACCAATGCAGTTTTGTAAAGGAACACATTCAAGCAGCCAAAATTAATACCCACTTGCTAAATGCAACAAGAGGACAGTGCCATGTCACCCAACCCATCCCCAGCACCGCCACACAACACACTGTGCCATGTCATGCTATGTGCAGGTAAACAAAGTAATCCCCACAACGTGACAAGTGTTGCGATGTACAGTGTCCCCAATAGAAACTTCCTACACCTGAAATGCTCACTGTAATGCAGGACAAACAACATACTTGAGCACGTACTACCATAAACATGACTTCAGTAATGTAATAAATCAGTTGTCTCACCACCTGGATATGCCTGCACTCCCACCACTTCCAACTGAACAGTGTTGGTGCCATGTAGAGTTGTAGGTGCACTGCTGCCAACAAGGACCCCATCTCCAGACTAGAGGGCCTTGTGTAGACATGAGGAAGGGACCTGCAAATTGGGAGGCAGACACAGATGATGAGTTACACATCAATGCAACATGCAGTGTACAACACAACAGCAATATGCACTAGGAATGTATACACAGTATTGACTAGACTACCCACACATGTAGTGGGAGTCCAATGTCACCATGTACTTCAATGTCACTTGGGCACACCCTTTGCAAGCCCATGGAAACGGGAAGCAGGAGGGGTGTGTGTGACTCAAACCCAGGCATCTGAACCTAATACATGACAAGCCTGCATGTGCCCAGCCACAATGCAGCGTATGTCCACAGGAACCACGGAAGCCAACAATTTGTCCCAAAAAAATTGGGAAAAATATAAAAATAAAAATAAAAATAAAAATTTAAAAAAAATAAAAAGAAAAAGAAAATCAAAAATGGCCATTAAAGGGCCGGGGGGGGTTGGGGAGGCCACCCAGGAGGTCCGAGGTCAGGGTGCACACCAGAAACCACCTGTGTGGATCCTGGGAAAAAAAAACACCTCCATGGGCTCATGGCCCACACGGCTACCCTATTGTGGGAGTATCACTGCTGTCGCTATTATCACCCTGTGCAGCTGCATCCGGAGGTGGTTGCACTATGGGAGGCAGCCCACGCAAGGCCCTACTCTGTTCCTCCATGGCTGCAAGCATGCGGGTGTGGTAGGTCTCGTTCTGGAGGATGAGGGTGCGGAGGTCCCCATGCAACAACTCACGGGATGCCCGGACCTCCGCCCTCGTTGCTTGCATCTCAGCTGAGAGCGTACGGGTGAGACGCTCCAGCTGCTGTTCTGTCCTTTGGTGTGTTGAAGCCTCTAGCTCAACAAGAGTCATCCTGAGTTGATGTAGCTCCTGCCTCAGGGCTTCCCTGTGGCCCTGGGACTCTATGGAGATGGCCTCCTGCAGAGTCGCCAGTGCCGCCCGCCTGTCCCTGTTGGACGCCAACATGTCCTCCCTGTGTGACTGGCAGATGGAGTCGGTTGCCTGCTCTAGTCGCTCCATCAGCCTTTCAGGGGGGACAATGGAAGTGGCCACCCTATCCATGGCCTGAGCCATCATCTCGGATGATGCTGCCTGTTGGGTAGCCATACCGTAAATGGATTGCTCCCATACGGTATTGCCAGGTGGCGTACGGCCACCACGTCGGCGGGCACCACACCTGTCTGGGGCAAGGCGGACTGCGCCTTGCTGTGCCGGCACTGCCTGAGGCTGCAGGACTGCATTCCCCCTCTGATCTGCTGGCCCAGGAACAGGATCAGATGTCGCGGAGTGTGACCCTGCATCCGTAACCACCAAAGGCCTAGCTGCCAACACTGACATCCCCATTGAGGGTTCTGACCCTGGTGCAGGTGGGTGGGACAGAACAGATTCCCTCCCTGGAACACTCACCTGCGACGGCACATAGGTCTCATCATCCGAGTCAACAGCTGAGTACAGCTCGGGGGAGGTGCAGCCAGAGACACCCCTTGAGAGCACGACCTGCAGCACTTGTGGGTTTTCACCCACCAGCACACCACGTCCCTCACTGGTGGTTGGTCGGCCCTCGGACCCCTCCTGGCTCTGCACCATCTCCACAACCCCAGCAGTATCAGGTGCGTCTTCCCCTGCAATGACATAATGACAAAGAAATGGAAACCCGCATTAGCACCATGGCACACAATGAGGGCTGTGAAACAAGAGAACCAGTACTTGATTGACACATGTCCCACATGACTAAGACCCTCCCATGCATGCACCCTCACTGCGTATGAAGGGCAGGCAAATGGCACACACTCATTACACAAAGATGGAAGATGAACACATTTCATGCATGCTGCCTGGCAGTGGCATCACACATTTCCCTGTGATTGGCAGGTGACACACACATGCCATCACACAGATGGCATGTGCCATTGCTATTGAGTGTAGATGGAGAGGAGGGCAGCACTTATTCATTCTGTCCAGTTCCCACATGCAATAGCTTTTCTAATTCTGACAGGTCTGCTTTATCACCTGGAGCTGCCAGTCCAATATGGTCCAATTGCACAGGGACATGTGTGAACATATGATATCCAGGTAACAAAGTAACTCCACTTTACCATGGCCATGCCATACATGTGACTAGAGGACTGAGGGATGCCTAGTATAAGTGGTGGAATGCATACAATCTGTCTGATTGAACATAGGAAAATAATGAACAATGTAGTGGCAAGGTGACACTTCAAGGCCAACTTGGGTGCTGTTGGGCTAGATGTCTACTGTTGGCAGAAGGGATACTGCAATGGCGAAATGCAGCTGCGCAGGATGTGTTGCATGAAGCACATGGCTGACCCATTCGACTCAGGCGCACACACTCTCACCTGGCACACAAACAGATGCCCTCACACACACACCATGCACATGGATGACACACACATGCATGTGCACTCACCGGACAATGCCTCGTAATCAGGCAGATCTCCCAAGCCTTGGATCTGTTCCTCCGTGACGTAGGTCCCAGTGACTGACTCATGTGGAGTGAGTTCCATGTCTTCTACTGGAGACCCACCTCCAGTCACTAGAGTTGCGGCATGACTTGAGGCCAGCTTCTTCTTTGCCATGCGCTTTAGGTCATTCCAGCGCTTGTAGCAATCATTGGCTGTGCGCCTCACGATTCCAAGGGCACTTACGATGTCCGCAATGGTCTGCCAGTGCGCCTGGCGTTGTGCAGGTGTGGTCTTGGATCCTGCAACAATGACCATCTCGTTATCATGTCCGGACACATACTCGACAAGTGCATTCAGTTCGTCATCCGTGAAGCTGGGCTTCCTCGACGGACCGGACTGTGTAGCCGTGTCGGGGGCATCAGCCTGTGCCGGACGAGCACTCTTCCTCTTCCGCTTGGAAGGTGGTGGTGATCCTGAGTGTCCTGCGCCGCTCTGGACACTAGGGGCAGGAGCCCTGGTGGGCTCTGTATCAGGTGTGTGGGATTGCACACTCAGCATGGGAGTTGGTGCAGGCATTGGCTCAAGTGTAATGGTGTTATGGGGAATGTCAGCAGAATGGACTAGGACGGACACTGTCCTGGCTGGGTGTGTGAGAGCTGGGGTGGATGGAGCTGCAGCTGCCCCTGCAGCCTCTCCGCCCTGCCTACTTGGGGCAGCAGATGACCTTGCTGCCCCAGATCCACGTGGCATGATAGCATCAACGTGCACCAGCGCACGTGTCGTAGCCCTGCTGACCTGGAAGTCAGCCATGGAGTCAGCCAGGTCTGGTGCCACAATGGGCTGGTCCAACAAGGGCTGAGCATGGATGGTGTCAGCCACTTCAGCCTCAACGGGAGGGGGGGAGGGGGGAGGGGGGGATGATGGGTGCCCTTGACTGGTCCTCCACACATGGGGGGACAGGCTCACCCTGCAAGTTACGACCACGTCCCCTACCGGATCCACCACGGCCACCACTTGTGGCTCTTCCACCTTTGCCACCCTTACGGAATCCTCGCCTCCCAGCCATGGCACTGATATTAATGTGCGTATGGGAGTGGCTGTAGACAATTGTCCTGGGCAATTGGGGGTCAAAGGGGTTGGGTACCAGATGGTAATTGTACCCTAGTGCTCTAGCACGGCTGATTGTAACCCCTGGGGAAAGATGACGGGTCACGCTACGCACAGGAGCCCCAAAAAAGGGAGATGACATGCAAGCAACCCCTCCTAGACCACGTGTGCGGAAAAATAAACCTGCACTACGCTGTGGCACCCAGTAACACAAGAATGAACGTGCCATTACTCCTTTCCACATCAACCCCAGTGGGTATTTCGGCACCCTGCAGCCGCTCCGAACTCGTACCTGCAAAATAAAAGACAGTTAGAGCGCATCGTGAAGCAGGCAACAAGCGCTTACTTACGTGCTTCCAGGCGCTTCTATTCATCATACGGACTCCATCTTCAACTCACTTCAGCCCATCATCCGCCATCGCCAGAACCTGCAAAACAAGAGACATCATTGCTAAAGACTTTAAAGACAATAGAATTACTCGAAACTTACCGTTCGTGCAGTAAACGACGGACAGCAGTCCTCTGAAGTCAAGAGGCCTGCGCTACCGATCCAGTGAAGAAACTGGTTACAGCACCCTGCCCCGAGGCAGATGGAGAGCTCGGCATTCACTTACCTAAGGTGAGAGCGTTAACCTTTGGGGGTCTACAGGAGAGCAAAAAAGGGAAGAGATAGGGACACCCCAATAACCCCAGTTCATTAATCCCATATTTTCTGTCTGCAGACATCTTACTCTTGAAGTCAGGCATACAGTGCACAGAGGTCCAGCCCAAAGAGCCAACCGGGTGCTACGCATCACCTTTGAAGATACGGTAGTCGCCCAGTCAAGACCGGCGCCTCTGCAAGAATCAGGTGAGCGTTACATCTTCTCTCATTGGTTTCATGCATGTCACAATGTGGGTTTTCTCAGTCAAGTGTTGCCACTGTGTGGGTCGGACAGACTTGTACTCATGCGCATACTGCTTATTTGTGATCTATCATGTAATGGGGATTTCAATTTGGAGTGGATGTAAAGGTTGGTTGGGTGTTTGGACTGGGGTGCTGTGGGGTGGGATTTGTGTGGCCATAAGAGCCAGGGATCTGGATTGTGATGACGTGTTGGCTGGGGGACATGTGTCAGGGCCTGCTGGCAGGTGCCTGTCAATGATGGGGGGGTGGGGGTGCAGGAGGACATGTGTGGGGGCCTGCTGGCAGGTGCCCCTGACTGCTGGGGGGTGGGTGTGCTGGGGGACATGTGTGGGGGCCTGCTGGCAGGTGCCCTGCACTGCTGGGGGGTGGGGGTGCTGGGAGACATGAGTAGGTGATCATATTGCAACTTGACATGTGGCTTGGCTGGGGGGCATGCCCATGGTGGATGGGCTGCTTGCGGGACATGACCAGGGGTGCAGGGTAGTCCCCTGTGGTGTGGGCTGCCTGCTGGGGCCGTGGAGGGGGTAGAGGGGACACCTAGGAAAAACCACACTGCCAATTCACGTGTAGGACTCCCCGTGCACCCCCGAAATACGCGTTCCCCGCTCTGACAGCAAAATCGCGTGTGAAACTTCATGCGCAGCCAGGCAATACACGTACCCTACTCCAATTGCATGTGAAACTTCCCGCACACCCCTGAAATACACGTATCCAGGCCAATTGCGTGTGAAACTTCCCGCGCACCCCTGAAATACACGTACCCAGGCCAATCGCGTGTGAAACTTCCCGCGCACCCCTGAAATACACGTACCCAGGCCAATCGCATGTGAAACTTATAGCGCACCCCTGAAATACACATACCCAGGCCAATCGCGTGTGAAACTTCCCGCGCACCCCTGAAATACACGTACCAAGCCCAATCGCGTGTGAAACTTCCCGGGCACCCCCGAAATACACGTACCCAGGCCAATCGCGTGTGAAACTTCCCGCGCACCCCTGAAATACACGTACCCAGCCCAATCGCGTGTGAAACTTCCTGCGCACCCCTGAAATATACATACCCAGGCCAATCGCGTGTGAAACTTCCCGCGAACCCCTGAAATACACATACCCAGGCCAATCGCATGTGAAACTTCCCGCGCACCCCTGAAATACACGTACCGAGGTCAATCGCGTGTGAAACTTCCCGCGCACCCCTGAAATACACGTACCCAGCCCAATCGCGTGTGAAACTTCCCGCGCACCCCTGAAATACACGTACCCAGGCCAATCGCGTGTGAAACGTCCCGCGAACCCCTGAAATACACGTACCCAGGCCAATCGCGTGTGAAACTTCCCGCGCACCCCTGAAATACACGTACCCAGGCCAGTCGCATGTGAAACTTCCCGCGCACCCCCGTAATACACGTACCCCACTCGCACAGGCCCTTTCGCAATGTGAAAGTTCCTGCGAACCCCGTAATACACGTACCCTGCTGAAATCGCGTGTGAAACTTCCCGCGAACCCCAGTAATACACGTTCCCCGCTTGGCGTTTGCTGTTTGGCAGCCCTGTAAACTGGTCCAGGGTTAGCGCAGCCCTTTGTGCTGAATTGGGAATTTTGATGGCTTTTCCTTGCTCAAGGGCGTTCTTGGGGGGGCGTAACTGGTGCTGCTGCAGGGTCGCTGCGCCACTCTGCGCCAGGGCTGGTTTTGGAGGCTAAAATCCATGAATACGCTGTGTGCGGAAATCGATTTTAGTGCACGCAGCTGGCGCAGACATTCGCACACGCACACTGTGCGCCAGCCGCGTGCGCCACTTTTGTGCGAAATTCTATGAATTACCCTGATTGTTTCGCAGCTCTTTCATTTTTCGCAGAGATGGAATCCATCTGACATATGCTGGCAATCAGATTTTTCTTCGCAATGTACAAAACGCATTGCAACCTCATTTGGATTCACAAAAACCTATGTGACAATCCTTTTTCTCCAATTCACAGTTTTTGACCAACACAACATACCACCGAAAGGCTCTTTTCAGAGCCACCACTTACTCCCAGCGTACACTTTTTTGTGTTTGCTCCGCTTGCACCCTCCTTTTATCCCTACGGCTGTCCACAAACTTTTCCACAACTCTGCGGGTGTCTACAACGGTCACTTCATATTTCTATTGTTAAACTGAGAAAGGCGGCTCTGAAAAGAGTTTTTTCTGTATTTTTTGCTGTTTTCATGTTTATTGCTTCTCAGCACACAACACACTAGGAGAGGAGGCCAAAGGAGGGTAAGGAAGGGACACCAGCCACGGGGATAAGAAAGGGCAGTGGACAGAGAAAGATATAGGGTGAGCTTTACTTAGGTAAGGAGCAGATATTCTGGTGCACTGTGACCGTAGCCTCAAAAGCACTTCAAAAACTCTCCACCCTGCAGAGTACTGCGTCACAATACATACAAACTATTGTCATCTTTGAAAGGTAAGGGTCAACAGCATTGTGAATGGCTTGTGAGGCAGCTGGAGGGAGGCGCTCCCCCACAGGAGTGTCTCTTGTGGTGAGAGGATTGGACAAAGAGGATGCTGTGGAGGAACTCAATCGACTACCATCTTCACATGGCACCACCTTGCGAATGTCCGTAGTGTGGAATAAAGTGAGGTGTCGCTTCATGGTTGTCGTACCAAAGCTGTATGCACCAAGTCGCCCCCGACTCAGCACTACCTGGCACTGGTTACACCTCACCAGGTTCGCACATGCTTTTGGTACGTTCCCACAAACGGAAATCAACCGCCACACCCACGACTCCCGACGAGTGCTCGTAGTGCTGAGTTCCTCCACCTCATTCTCTTCCTTCTCTTCTTCCTCGCTCTCTACATCCTCACCCGTATATCTCTCCTCAGGCTTTTGGGGAGGTGGTGGTGGTGGCGGAGTTGGGGGTGGTGCAGAGGCAAATGAACCAACAGCAGCCATGGAAGCCATACCAATTACTTTCCTTTTGGTCACTACAGCAGTAAAGGCTGTACACCACAATCTGCTATAGCTAGAAGACAATGAAGATGCGCTCGGGGGTGTGGCCATTTATAGGGGTGGAGGGGTGTGCCTCGTGACTGTCTTCATAACTGCAAAGCGGTACGAAAGTTTTACACAACAAGTCCTCAGGTAAACTATTGTCTGGGATATGTGAAATTATATTTTTAATATAATAATTTACCTTGTGTCTACAAGTTCTTTTGTACTGTTGCGGAAGAAAACAAACTGTGCAAATGAGTCCACACGCTCAGCGTGCGTGCGGTCACATGTTGACGTCCTGAAAACATCTGTGACAGAAATGGGAGTCCACTGGACAGCAAATGCAGAGTAAAAAACTTGCGCATGCACGCAAGTGTCCTACGGACAGTGTTCGGGTTCTCAAACTAATTCAAAGTGCGACACAAGTGAGACGGACAGTTAGGGACAGGCGCGATGTTCGCTATACTTACGGTTGTACTGCACATGTGCATACATGATATGCTCACTGTACGGACAGGTGCAGTGTCCTTAGGACAACTCCATTTTGTTTGAATACGAACTTGCCGGCCACCGCGCCTGTTCTACGGACGGCACCATTTTGGCTGCGGACGATACTGACAGGTATACTGTCCTTAACACACTCCCATTTTGCTAATTTACAGCCATCCCGGACACCTGGTGTGTTCTACGTACATGTTTCATCTCGTTTGTAAGAGGCACTGCGAGGTATAATGTCCTTAGGAGGCCCCTTTCTTTTCGTGTACGCACAACTCGAACAGATGGTGCGGTCAAACATCAACTCCATCTTACTTGACATTAGTAAGGGTAGGTGTACTGCCTTTACAACACCCATATTCCATTCCTTGCAGATAGGTCAAACAGGCACGCTGTTTGCAAACATTTAAGTATTTAAAAAAAAAAAAAGTCCTCAAACTCTTTAACTACAACTACTATACAAAAACATTCCAAGCACACACACACACCCACACACACACTTCAATCCAAAGAAATAGCGGGGGAAGCAGATACTGACACAAATATAGGGGAATTAGGATTCAACATGGGCTGGTTATGAGAAGAAGATTTGTGAGGGGAAGAAGGGATGGATGTTTTGTCAAAACGTCTATTTTCTTCTGGAAGATTTGGGGATGGTTCACTAGGGAGTGGGGAAGCGGGGCAGGTACAGGTGGTAAAATGGTAACATACTTTTCCTCTCACAGAGTCCTCCACAAATCCCTTAAACTTTTAAAATTCTCATTCAGTATGTCCATTTTCTGCTCAATCCTTTGCATCCTGTTTTCTTCTGTCTCATTTGTTGGCCTTTCTTCTTTTCTTTCCTGGTCTGTACAAAAAAAATATGCATATGTTAAATGCCTATAAATACTGATCATTATTTTGTATATGCAGACCAGTGTGTACCATTATTGTCGCTGTCTTCAGACATTTCCCCATGCGGAAAATTCTCTTCCAGCCACTCCAAAGTACTAGCCATTTCTGTGTCAAAACAACAGAAAGACATTATTATTTCTGCACCACATACCAAAAAACATACACACACATAAAAAAAAAATGACCTTCAATCACTATTTTGATGTAATTTCCCTTCGTCCTACTGTATCCATCCACTTTCGGTCGAGGCTGCAGAGTTTCTGTGAAGTAATTACAATGGAGACATCCTTTTTTTATGGTACCATCCATTTCATTCTACATGGTTATTAAATGTGTTGCTTTCATTTCACACCTTTAGGTTTCCATATTTACGTATTACTACTTATAATGTCTTTATGTCCTCCTTCTACGTTGCACATTTTTTGTGTAAGACAATAGTACATTTTCAGATACCCCCTGCCTCTTTGGGTAATGTTGATCCCTGTTAGGCGGAAACCTGTGCAGTTCCCTCTGGGACCACTGCAAAAGATTTAGGACTACAGGTGTTTGGCGGTGAACCCACTTGGTAGCAGTCTGTACCACACAGAATCACTTGGTAGCTGTGGCTGAGCAGTCAGACTTCCCTCAAGAAGAGTTGAGCAGTATGTGGAGTATACAAAATAGGGCAATTCTTCACAGCAAGACAAGCAAACACGCAACGAGGCTTAGTGTAAAGATATTAAGGTATTTATTTATAACGAAACATCTATCAAAAACACTATGGCACTTTCACGGCAAACAAATCAAACACAATTACTCTACGAAGAAGAAACAATCAATCCCCCTAGCAATATTTCGACAAGTCTAGGTTCTACCGGCACCACTTATTTACAGACAGAGGTGTATACCTCAACCTAGATGGCACTCTAATATTAGTTAGGACGGGAGAGAAAAAGATAGGCAGGTTACGAAATCAACACAGTTCAATACTTCACGGGTAAAATGCAAGGCAGGAAGGCAAGAATCACAATAGATCGTAAAGTTCAGAGGCCAGGCCCACTCGGAGAGAGGCAAGGCGATATGTCCCAAAAAGTCTCTAGTGGAGATGCATTCCAGTCTTTGTAGCGAACTGTTATCGGCAGATTGAACCAGTTTCAAAACCATAAATGAGAAAAGCTTGGAGGCGACCCAACGGAAAGGAGAGGATTAAGACACCTCACTCGAACCGATCGAAAGGGAAGCCAGGCGGACACGGTACCTTGTTGTGGAGGGCAGCTCTGGCGGGGGCAGTTGTTCCTGGTGGAGGATGCACGTCGGGTCTTTGCCAAGAGTAGAGATGATCTCGTCGTCGAAGAAAAGTGAAGTCCGGTGCACCACCAGGGAAGAGACCAGCCGCAGAGTGCTCCGTCACAAGGCACCTTGGTCGTCATTGCAGGTCGGCTCAGCGTTACCCTCATCGGATTCTTAGGTCCTGTGGCGACTTCTGAAGATCCAGTCCCAAAAGCCCTACTTTTATGCAGAAAACCCCCATTCATTCAGCCTAGCTGTCAATCAACACATGCTAAGTTGTGAGCGGGGAGGCTCACCACTTGGGCCAATCACTCCAGAGTGCGACCAGAGTTGGCAAGGCAACTCGGTCCAGGGTGTCTAAACCCCCTCCCACACCCCTGTGGTAACCCAGACAGAATGGCACCACTTTGGAGGGTCTCTGTACAGAGCCCGCCAAAAGTGGAACAAAGGGCTCTGTAACGCTCACCTGATTCCCACGGAGGCGCAGGTCTGGCTTCGAGTGCTGATGCTTCTACAATGGTGAAGCGCAGGACCCTGAAGATGGACAGGAAGGGCCCTCTACTCTGGCTTCTCCGGCTCGCAGGAATATTCCCCTGTGCGTGAAAAGGGAGTATTACCTACTGACTGAGTTATGCTCAAGCCTCCCACTCTCTTCCAACCCTCCACGATACCCTTCCACGATTCCCCGTGAAGTCTCACCTTAGGGACAGGAAGGATGAGCTCTCCATCCTGCTTCTGATGCAGGGGCGCGTTGAAACCCAGTTACTTCACTGGATTGAGGATTGATGGGAGTTCAGGTAAGCTTGACTATTCAGGTAAGGCTCTGTAAAAGTTCTGTTGCAAGTTCAAAAGTCCAAGCTTAATAATAATGTTCTTTGTCTTTTGCAGCAAGCGCTAATGCTTATGTCTTTTTTCCCCTTAGGGGCCGGGGTTCGGAATGCCAGAGATATGGCACCGACCCGAAGTGAAACGTGCAGTTCCAGTTCCAGTAAATGGCAGGTTAGTTCTGGATGAGCGCTCGGGAACTGACTTTGCAAACGCTCATTCAATGTCTTTGTCTTTTTTCCCCATAGGGGCCGGGGTCCGGAAAATGCCTGGAAGCGGCAAGACCCGAAATGAAAAGGGAAAGACCCAACAGGTAAGTCTTATTCCCTTCCTTCTCTCACCTCTTATTCTTGTCTTTTTCTCTAGGCTCTGGGAAGTGGCTGTGTATCCGGATGACCGCTGCTGAAGATGGAGGAACCCAGGAAAGGTGAGTGAAATGCAGCGCTGCAGCAATCGTAACGAAATGCTTTTAAAAATAATGTCTTCCCTTTCAGGATCGTCGGTGATGTCTCCGTGGTGCAGATTTAGCTGGTAAGGTCTCTTGTCTCCCTTTACAGGTGACCCAGGATGCTGACAGGCGTGGCTGAAGTCCAGATGCAGGAGATGACACGGTGAGCGTCCAGCTGCGAGGAGCAGAACAACGCGAAGCGTGAGTTGCTGATCGGGTGTGGTTTAAATAGCTTTGGAAGAAGTCCCAAGTGTGTATCCTTCCACCGATCAGGTATGTATCCTTCCCCGACCACACCCAGGTGGAAAGTAGTCCCACAGGTAAAGTAGTTCCATTCAGGCCTCAAGAGGGCCTGCATGTAGCAGCATGGTCTGCATCAGGTAAGTGCACCTTAAAACACTTGAACACATGTCTAGCTTTATGAGCCTGGCGCCTAAGGCGCCAGGACAGGGGTCCAACATGAGCCTGGCGCCTAAGGTGCCAGGACTGTGTCCAAAGGGCCCCAGCTTGGGCCCGCTGGCACTTCCCTGGGGGAAATGATGCCTGCCTCTGGGGTTGCTGTGTCGGACCTGGCTCCTTGGAGGTAGGCATCATGACAGGCTCGACCTTTGGTTTAGGAGTTACAGAGACAAACACAGATGCCATTTTACAAACCGAGTTCTGGCAGAAAATACCATCCGATAAACTTATTTAAGATAAGTAGATCGGTGGTACGTTAGAGATTAACGAGAAAAAGTATCAATCTCCAACAATGGGACGAATCCCATAGGGTTAGGTTCGGGGTCGAACATAACAAGTAGTTTCCACTGCCACCAGCCAAAACTCGACGAAGGGGGACGGGACAGTGCTCCCTCCAGTAACAGATCCATGAGTAATCGAATTACCCCTACTAGCACGTCCACAATAAGATGGTTTGTACTAGTTCTGTTAGTAAATTTAGGTCTAGTAAAGCCAATGGTGACTTTACATGCCCGGGGAGACAGTAGTCAGTCCCCGGGTATGGAGCCTATGGTGGAGGTCCGCTAGGACATCCCCGTGTTACGGCACGTAGGGTGCGGTGTAACACACATAGAAAAACATATGAGACCCTATGGAGTAAAAGACCCCATAGCCCATAGAACACATTGACATTCAAAGGAATTACACACATACATGTCCAAGAGCGGGAGAAAAGAGCCCCACTCTTGGCAGGATGGAAAAAAAACAAACTCCAGAAATCCCGCAAGGCTGCTGGGGGACTCACTAGGTTAGGAAATTCAGCCTAAACAGAGAATTCTCCCTAACACTCACCCCCCCCCCCCCAGACTAAGGGACAGGAGGATTTAATCCACTCATGGATGAATCTCATACCTCTAGTCGATGACATACATCCTAGAGAGACCATCAGCATTTTGGTGGTGACACCCTGACCTGTGCTCAATGGTGAAATCAAACCCTTGCAGGCAGATCGACCATCTCAATAGTTTTGGGTTTTCCCCTTTCATTTGCATTAACCATCTCAAGGGTTGGTGGTCAGTCTGAATGACAAAAGTAGAACCATACAAGTACGGCCTAAACTTCTTCAGAGCCCACACGATAGCAAAGCACTCTCTTTCGATTGTTGCCCACCTTGTTTCAGGATCCTTCAGCTTGCGGCTGATGAAGCAAACAGGGTGCTCCCTACCTTTCCCATCCAGTTGGCTGAGTACGGCACCTATTCCTACATTTTAAGCATCTGTCTGCACAATGAAATGTTGGCGGTAATCAGGAGCTCTGAGTACTGGGGCTTGGCAAAGAGCCTTTTTCAGGTTTTCAAAAGCCTGATTGCACTCCTCGTTCCATTTAACCTTCTTAGGAAATTTGGGCGAGGAGATGACATTCAGTGGAGAAGCTATGGTCCCATAGTTCTCTATGAAATTCCTGTAATACCCAGTGAGGCCTAGGAAGGCTCTCACCTGGGTTTGAGTAGTCGGTGTTGTCCAATTTTGCACAGCTTCAATTTTACTGAGCAAAGGCCTTATTTCTCCACCTCCTACCTCATGTCCAAGATAGACTACCTTACTCTGTCCAATTTGGCATTTGCTCGCCTTTATGGTCAGATTGGCTCGTCCAAGAGTATGCAAAACATCTCTCAGGTGGGTTACATGCTCTTCCCAGGAATTGCTGAACACTGCGATGTCATCCAAGTATGCCATGCAGAAGTCCTCCATCCCATTCAGAACCTGGTTTACCATCCGCTGAAATGTAGCAGGTGCATTCCTCAATCTGAAAGGCATGACCTTAAACTGGTATAAGCCAACGGGGATAGAAAATGAAGTTTTTTCCTTGGCATGGTCTGTCAGGGCTATTTGCCAATAGCCTGACGTCAAGTCAAATGTGCTGAGGAACTTGGCGGCGCCAAGTGTATCCACCAACTCATCTGTTCTTGGCAAAAGGTGGGCATCAGTCTTGGTGACTGCATTAAGAGCGCTATAATCCATGCAGAATCTAAGTTCTTTAGATCCGGCCTTTGGTACTAACACAACTGGGCTAGACCATGGACTAGTAGAGGGCTCTATTACCCCGAGATCGAGCATCTTGCTGACCTCACCTTTGATGTGGGTTTGAGCGTTTTCTGACATGCCGTATCCTCTGCTTTTGACTAGCAGACAGTCACCAGTGAATATGTCGTGCTGGCCCCCAGGGGTCAAGCCTGGTGAAAGCGAGAACAGAGAGGCAAACTGATTCAACATAGATTTGCACTCTTCTTGTTGCTCGAGTGTCAGTTTGGAGGAGAGATTTACTCCTTCAATTTTTTCATCTAAAGGTAAGCCTCTGAGGAGATCCGGAAGAGCTTCACTCTCTTCTTCTTCCTTGGATGACGCTAGAAGCAACGCTCCTACATCAGGTCGTGAGACATACGCTTTAAGTCGGTTGGTGTGAAAGACTGTCGGAGCCTCCTTGGGATTGCCCAAGTCCACCAGATAGTTAACCTCTCCGAGTTTACCCACAACTCGGAAGGGTCCCATCCACTTATCTTGCCAGGCCCTCTGCCCTGTTGGGATCATAACGAGACTGAGCTGGTCTTGAGCGAACTCAACCATGTTAGCCTTTTGATCGTGCCAGTGCTTGACCAATGCTGGTCCAGCTTTCAAGTTATCGCTTGCTTCCGTCATCATGTGTGACATTCTCCTCCGGAGACCTATCACGTAGTCAGTCACTCTGACTGGCTTGGGGGAAGGAGTACTCTCCAACCCCTCCTTAATCAGGGCCAATGGACCTTTGATGGGATGACCATAGAGTAGTTCGAAGGGCGAGTAACCTACTCCCTCCTGAGGGACTTCTCTATAAGCAAAGAGAAGGCATGGCAGTAGAAGGTCCCACTTACGCTTAAGGGGTTCCTCTAAAGCACCTATCATGCTCTTCATGGTTCGGTTGAACCGTTCTACCAACCCATTGGTTTGTGGGTGGTGCGCTGTTGAGAACTTGTAAGTAACTCCACAGGTTTTCCACATGGCTTTCATGTAGTTGGACATAAAGTTTGACCCCCTGTCAGAGATTACTTCCTTAGGAAACCCGACCCTAGTAAAAATACCAAGGAGGGCCTTAGCCACAGCCGGGGCTGTAACAGTCTTCATAGGAATTGCCTCAGGATACCTAGTAGCATGGTCTACTACAACAAGTATAAACCTGTTGCCTGAGGAGGTTGGAGGATCAAGGGGACCAACAATGTCAATCCCTACTCTCTCAAATGGGACTCCCACAACTGGGAGAGGCACTAAAGGTGCCACATTCTTGGAGCCAACCTTACCAGAGGTCTGGCAGGTGTGGCAGCTCCTGCAGTGTTTTTCTACTTCGGCCCCCATCTTTGGCCAATAGAAGTAGAGAGAGAGCCTTTCCTTAGTCTTCGTGAAACTCAAGTGACCAGCCAAAGGAATCTCGTGGGCTAACTGCAAGAACTGTGGTCTGTTCTCTTGGGGTACTACAAGTCGTTTGTAGTCTCCAGGTGCAGACTCGGTCGGTTCACTGTAGAAGAGGCCATCTTCCCAGTGCAACCTGTATTTCCCAGGCTCTTGCCCTTCAGCCTGAGCTTCGGCCTGGTGGCGAAGACCTTCCAGAGTTGGACATTCCCTCTGTCCCTTACTGAAGTCTGCCCTGCTGGGTCCACCTTCTGCCAGTAAAGACTGCAGCTCAGGATGGTCAACAGGATCCAGATCTCCAATGAGTTCCTGGCCTTCCTTTAGCTCTTCCTCAGAGTCTAATTCTACCACACAGGGTTGTACCTCCCTCTCAGCCTCGGCTGGAGGTGGAGTTACGGGTGTACTTTTGGACAACTGCGGGGAAGTCCTGGTTGGCTGCACTGAAATTCTGGCTGCGCGTTTCGGGATAGAAGTCTTAGGTTTCCCTTTCGCTTCTGATTTCTTGGAGACAGCGGCCGACAATTCCAGTGGAGCAGGAGTGATTTCTTTCTTCAGCATCTCCTGGAGAGTACCGCGCATGGTCCTGTAACCGTTTACTAGGAGGTCTGGGAGTATGCGATACAACTCAGAGAGTTTTCAAATCGTTACCCAGCAGTACGCGTCCTGGTACCTCACTCTGTATGCTGACAGGTATCTTCACAGTCATGTCGTTACACTGGATGAGAACTGGTAATTGGGGAAGCATCTGCACCGGCCCTCCAGCTAGCTTGGTGAGGCGTTTGGGTGCCTTAGCAACATCCTCAGCCTGAAAAAACGATTTATCCACCACAGCTATGCTGGCCCCAGTGTCCCTAATGGCAGGAGTCTCCTGACCATTCACCTGAACACTGTCCTTATACTACTCTTTAGTATTATCAGGGATAGAATTATAGACATCTAAATTCTGTGGTTCCCACAACCCCAGAGATACCAAAGAAACGCTGGCTGAGACTCCAATGGGTTCGTCAGCTAGCAGTAGAAAGTTTCCACTTGCCATTTGGACTTCCTCCTCTGGAGCGAAGGCTAAGGAGACAAGCTGGACCCCTGAAGGTTTACCCTTACATCTGGGATCTCCTTTCACGTGGTCAGTTGAGCCACAAACAAAGCATTTTCCGAATGCTTTCTGGAATGGTGGCTTGTTCTGACCTTCTTCCGGTTTGGCACCAGAAGACACACTATTCTGCTGTGGTTTTCCTTGTGGCTTGCCCTTCTGGTTTTGTTTGGGGCCCTCTTTGGAATGTGAGTTATTAGAATTCTCTTTTGAGTCTTTATTAGGCTGTTTTCCCTCATCCTTTTTTCTGAGTTGCCCCAGAATCCTTATGAGTAGCCCGGTTGGCAACCCATAAGTCAGCAGCCTTAGCTAGATTCCGGGAATCCAATTCCTTCGAATCAGCCAAGTGCTGTCTGAGCTCAGGAGAACAGGCATCATAAATAGACTCCAACATAAAAAGATTCCCCATACCCTCATAAGTGTTCACTTTGTAACCCTTAATCCATCCCTCTAAGTTTTTCAACCCTTCACTCACCCAGGTAGCCCAAGGGATACCATCATGCTTTTTGAGGGTTCTAAACCTCTTAAGATACTGGGAAGGGGTCTCCCCGAATCTAGCTATTAAAGCTAGTTTCACACTTTCGTAATCCGTCTTATCCGCCTCCCCCAACTCCATTACCACATCAGTCGCAACAGGAGGGAGCCTAGAGAACAACCAGGGAAGCAAAGTATTCCCGGTGATGTCCTGGAGCCCATGATTGTATTCAAACAGTTTCAACCAATTCAACACATCCAATCTCGGTTCATACATACCCACTAATTCCTTCGGCATCCGGGGTCTTTTGGGACTGGAGCTCCTAGAGGAACCAGAGGAGAGAGAAGCATTGTCCATAGACAACTTTTTCATCTCTAACTCGTGATTAAGTTCTATTTCCCTGAGTCTTAACTCAGCTTGCTTCTGCTCAGCCTGGGCATTCATCCGTCTGAACTCGAGCTCTTGGTTTCGTTCTGATTTAGCCAAGAACCGTTTGTATTCTAATTCGAGCTTCATTTTTTCAAGTTCAAAATAAGCAGGGTTACTTGTGGGACCTGGTATGGGCCCCGTAGGCAAAGCTGGTAAGGCAGGTAGAGGAGCAGGGGAGACAGTTTTGTTAGCCTCTCCGTCCTCGTCAGCCTCTTCATCGCTATCAATCGAATTACGATTCAGATCAACACCATCACTGTTATCTACATTTGCTGGAGAGATTGGTTCCTCTGAAATAGTACCCAGACTTTGGTTCGCCAGCAATCTCTCTATTAGTTCTAACTTCTTGCCTCTTACAGAAAGATTCTCTTGCCTACAGAGAGCTTGCAAACTCTCAGTATTTTCACCTGACAAGGACTCTTGACTGTAAGTTTCCATCGTAGACATGTTTTTTTTTTTTAAAGTTGCTTTTTGTGCTAAGTTTTGTGGTTAGTTATCCCACAGTGTCGAAAAGCACTCTAAACTGTATACTCAATACAAATCCCACCGCTGCCACCAGTGTTAGGTGGAAACCTGTGCAGTTCCCTCTGGGACCACTGCAAAAGATTTAGGACTACAGGTGTTTGGCGGTGAACCCACTTGGTAGCAGTCTGTACCACACAGATTCACTTGGTAGCTGTGGCTGAGCAGTCAGACTTCCCTCAAGAAGAGTTGAGCAGTATGTGGAGTATACAAAATAGGGCAATTCTTCACAGCAAGACAAGCAAACACGCAACGAGGCTTGGTGTAAAGATATTAAGGTATTTATTTATAACGAAAAATCTATCAAAAACACTATGGCACTTTCACGGCAAACAAATCAAACACAATTACTCTACGAAGAAGAAACGATCAATCCCCCTAGCAATATTTTGGCAAGTCTAGGTTCTACCGGCACCACTTATTTACAGACAGAGGTGTATACCTCAACCTAGATGGCACTCTAATATTAGTTAGGACGGGAGAGAAAAAGATAGGCAGGTTACGAAATCAACACAGTTCAATACTTCACGGGTAAAATGCAAGGCAGGAAGGCAAGAATCACAATAGATCGTAAAGTTCAGAGGCCAGGCCCACTCGGAGAGAGACAAGGCGATATGTCCCAAAAAGTCTCTAGTGGAGATGCATTCCAGTCTTTGTAGCAAATTGTTATCGGCAGATGGAACCAGTTTCAGAACCATAAATGAGAAAAGTTTGGAGGCGACCCAACAGAAAGGAGAGAATTAAGACACCTCACTCGAACCGATCGAAAGGGAAGCCAGGCGGACACGGTACCTTGTTGTGGAGGGCAGCTCTGGCGGGGGCAGTTGTTCCTGGTGGTGGATGCACATCAGGCTTTTGGAAGGGGAAATTAATCATAACATTGTGACAATGAAGGTGTTGTACTGAATATACACTGCCATCATGTGATGTTGGGAGATATGTAGAATAATGTACGTACTTGATATACATTTAACATAGAACATACAGAACTCCCTCCCTATTGATATTAGAAATGGATGGACTAAGAGCCTGTTTGTGGATGGGGGCGGACGGGATTGTTAGGGAGAATCCTCTGTTTAGGCTGAATTTCCTAACCTAGTGAGTCCCCCAGTAACCTTGCGGGATTTCTGGAGTTCGTTTTTTCCATCCTGCCAAGAGTGAGACTCTTTTTCTCCCACTCTTGGGCATGAATGTGTGTAATTCCTTTGAATGTCAATGTGTTCTATGGGCTATGGGGTCTTTTACTCCATAGGGTCTCATATGTTTTTCTATGTGTGTTACAACGCACCCTCCGTGCCGTAACACTGGGGCGTCCTAGCGGACGCCCATCATAGACTCCATACCCGGGGACTGACTACTGTCTCCCCGGGCATGTAAAGTCACCATTGGCTTTACTAGACCTAAATTTACTAACAGAACTAGTACAAACCATCCTATTGTGGGCGTACTAGTAGGGGTAATTCATTTACTCCTGGGTCTGTTATTCGAGGGGGCACTGTCCCGTCCCCCCATGTCGACTTTTGGCTGGTGGCAGTGGAAACTACTTGTTATATTTGACCCCGAATATAACCCTATGGGATTCGTCCCATTGTTGGAGATTGATACCTTTTTCCCGTAAATCTCTAACATACCATCGGTTTACTTATCTTAAATAAGTCTATCGAATGGTATTTTCTGCCAAAACTCGGTTTTGTAAAATGGCGTCTGTGTTTGTCTCTGTGACTCCTAAACCAAAGGTTGAGCCCTTTGTTCCACTTTTGGCGGGCTTCTGTACAGAGACCCTCAAAGTGGTGCCATTATGTCTGGGTTACCACATGGGTGTGGGAGGGGGTTTAGGCACCCTGGACCAAGTTGCCTTGCCAACTCCGGTCGCACTCTGGTGTGATTGGCCCAAGTGGTGAACCTCCCCGCTCACCATTTAGTGTGTTTTGAGTGACAGCTAGGCTGAATGACTGGGGGTTTTCTGCATAAAAGCAGGGCTTTTGGGACTGGATCTTCAAAAGTCGCCACAGGACCTAAGAATCCGACGAGGGTAAAGCTGAGCCGATCTGCACGACGACACCTCCGGTGGAGCCCTGCTAAACCGACTCACCATTTCCCGACGACAGAGGAGATCTCCCTGCCGGAGAGTCTCTTCCCCTGGCTGGTGGGAACAACCAGTCACCTTTGCTTTTTCTTCGCCCAGGACGCAGTGGTCGAATTGCCCGTGCAGAGCACCTCGGTAACTGGATAGCCACTACCACTGTACCGCGACCAAAAGGTGGTGCCTTGTGATGGAGCACTCCGCGGCTGGTCTCTTCCCTGGTGGTGCACCGGACTTCACTTTTCTTCGACGACGAGATCCTCTCTACTCTTGGCAAAGACCCGACGTGCATCCACCACCAGGAACAACTGCCCCCGCCGGAGCTGTCTCTCCACAACAAGGTACTGTACCCGCCTGGCTTCCCTTTCTGCCGGATAGAGTGAGGTGTCTTAATCCTCGCCTTTCCATTGGGTCGCCTCCAAGCGTTCTTTAACTTTCTGTTCTGAACTGGTCCAACCTTTCCATAACCATTTGCGATAAAGACTCGAAGCGCATTTCCACTGAGACACTTTTGGGACATACCGCCTTGCCTCTCTCCGAGTGGGCCTGGCCTCTGAACTTTGTGAACTGCAGTAGACCCTGCCTTATTTGCCTTGCATTTGTCCGTAAAGTATTGGTACCGAGTTGATTTCATAACCTGCCTTATTTTTCTCTCCCGTCCTAACGAATACTAGAGTGCCATCTAGGTTAACGCATACACCTCTGTCTGCAAATAAGTGATGCCGGTGAACCTAGACTTGTCGAACTATTGTTAGGGGGATTGATCTTTTTCTGCGTATAGTAATTCTGATTGAAGTTGTTTGCCGTATTAGTGCCAGAGTGTTTTCCATAGATGTGTTGTTATAAATAAATACCTTTATATCTTTACACCGAAGCCTTGGTCCGTGTTTGCTTGTTCTACTGTGTAAATTGCCCTATTTTGTATCCTCCACATACTGTCTAACTCTTCTTGAGGGAAGTCTGACTGCTCAGCCACAGCTACCAAGTGAATCTGTGTGGTACAGACTGCTACCAAGTGGGTTTACTGCCAAACACCTGTAGTCCTAAATCTTTTGCAGTAGTCCCAGAGGGAACTGCACAGGTTTCCGCCTAACATCCCCCTACACCCCCACCCACCCAGCAGTGACGGGCACCGGCCAGCAGGCCCCGACTCATGTCCCCCTGCACCCCCACCCACCCAGCAGTGACGGGCACCTGCCAGCAGGCCCCGACTCATGTCCCCCTGCACCCCCACCCACCCAGCAGTGACAGACACCTGCCAGAAGGCCCCGACTAATGTCCCCCTGCACCCCCACCCACCCAGCAGTGACGGTCATGCCCCACTCATGTCCCCCCCAACACGTCCGAAAGATGCACAATCCTGGGCCTCATGTACACCAAAATCTCACAGCACGCCACCCCAGTCTTGAGATGCAATGAATTTTCCAATCCACCCCACACTGACATGCCTATCCCATGACACAAACCAATAGTCAACTATGTACATCAACACATGTCCGTCACACACACACACTGGGTGCCAGTGATTGTGTAAACCCACATTTTGACATGCATTAACCCAATGAACAAATCCCACACATGGAAGTAAAATATCAAAATGTATTATGAACAAAAAGAATGTAATGAAATGAAAGCATAAAAAAATGTCAAGTATGAAATGAAATGCATGTCCAAAACATAATAAAATGAAATGTAGGAACAATCCAAAGAATTCCAAAAAAATAATCGTCCAAACTATCCGTACACCAAACAAAATTCAAAGGAAACGTAAAATGTAAAATGTAAAATCCATTGATCCATGGTGAATTTCAAAAAATAAGTTCCAATGTTCAACCATGTACAACAAATTTTCAAAGGTTCCATGAGCCCAACGAAAGAAATGAAACCCATCAAAGAAACTACCTAAAAAATAACTATATACAAAAGTGTGAGGCATAGTTCACCCGAAAATAAAGCAAAACGAAAATGAAACCTAACACTAAAAAGTATAGACAATGACGGCGGGCTAGTCCAACTGCTCACTTTCCGATTTCCCGTGCCAGGGCATCATCAAACTCCTGCTCTATGTCCTGGAGGCGGTCCTCTTCCATGGCCCGAGGGTTTGCAGTAACAATGCCATGTTCAACTCCACTCCCTGCGAATTGCCTCAAGGCACTCGGACCACCTCAGCACCGTCCGCATGGAGTTCTCCGACCTGACCATTGTGAGCCATGCCTCTTCCGCCCGCCGCCGCTCCGCACCTATGGCCTGGCCCAACTGCTGCCACAGGGAAGACACTCCCAATCCTGGGTCCTCCTGCCCTCTGCCCCTCGGATGTTGATGGCCCCGAGCCATCATCGCTCTCACCTTGTGCCTGCAGCTGCTGTGCCTGTGCACTGGCTCTTGCTGCCTGCACGTCCTCCTCAGGCTGGGGTGCAATTGTTGTGGTGGCCACCCCTGATGGATGTCCGAATCCCGACTGTGGCAGGGATGTGTCCTCCACCAGCCTGGCCGCTGGGTCAGAGGCAGCTCCACAGGGTGCCCAGGTGATACATGGGTGGGAAGATGGCATGGAGGATGACTGGCGCATAGGGGGTTCAGGTGAGGAGGGGGACAGAAGAAGGTCCAGCACACGGAGGAATCCAGCACTGGTGACCAGTCCCAGTAGGTTAACGCGGTCAAGAGGCATCCGAGATGACGTGCAGTGTCTTCACGAAAACACTGCAGGTCACCTCGCATGCCCTGTTGATGCAACGCTATCCCAGCCAGGACAGGCTCAACCCGGTCCCGGATTGCCACATCCACAGGGAGAGGAAGGCCAGTTGTTGTGCGCTCATCCCCTCCCTGAAAACGGGTCTAGACGTAGGCATCCCTGCTGGTGCGGGATGATGCAGTCACAGGATCGGGACAGGATTACACACAGGCACCTCTGCGGCAGCCTGTGCTGCCTCCTGCCCCTGCCCCTGCACTGCACCATTAGCACCAGTGGAATCCCCACCTCCAGACCCCGTGTGTCCTTTCCACGGCCTCCTCCTCCACTAAACCCCCCACCAACCTGGATGACTTCGTGCCATCTTCTCCGTCGGACCCTGTGGGGTCACAGCTGCCCCTTCTGCTGCCTGGGAAGCGGCACCAGACTCCTCACTCCCCTGACGAGATTACAACATGGGAGGGAAGCCTGGCCTTGCGTTTCCGGCTGGCGGTGCGATCCCTGCCGCTTTGCTCCAAGCACCCTCTCCGCCCCTCTTCATCAGTTGACGCTGCAGACAGGGAGAGATAGAACACAGACTTCAGACATCGCATCACACTCCCCACCACACATGTTGATTTTGATTATGATTTTGAGGATTTCTAAACACGCTCCAGGCAGACTGAACTGCATTCGGGCGCAGATGATTACTAAGTTTAAATCGATCAAAATGACCAGAACAATCAGAATGTTCAGAATGTTCAGAGTGTAGCGGCTGGCATATAGATTTCTTAGATTTACTTAAAGAGGAAGGTTTTTCAAGCCTTTCTAAAGCTTTCCAGCGATAGGCATGAACGGATGATAAGTGGTAAATGATTCCATACCTTTGGTCCAAAGGCCGAAAACCTCCTGTCTCCTTTGAGACCTGCTTAGCCCGAGGTATGGACATTAGCATTTTATTTCCTGATCTAAGGTCTCTGGATGGCTCTAGATGGTGAATCTTAGCACTAAGATATTTTGGTGCATTGTCATAGTAGCACTTGTGCATCAGAAAGGCTTAAACTTGACCCGATCCTCCACCATCAGTTAGTGAAGGGATCTCCGTGAGGGAGTCACATGGTCTCTTTTTCCCAAATGGGCTATCAGCCTAACTGCTGCATTCTGTGCCCTTTGAAGTCTCATCATCTGTTTGATGGGAATCCCTGTCAATAAACTGTTACAGTAATTGAGATGGGAGAATGTGATTTCAACTCGCACATATGAACAAATCAACAGGAATGTTGCACCAGGCAGCACCATCCATAAACAAACAACAGCACAAGCAGCCGAAGGTGAGCCTGACATCACATGCAACACGGGGAGTGCAGAACACATGCACACACGCCACCAGAGCTACATGCATCTGTACATCTCCACCACCTGTCGCAGTGATAACATCGCCATCCATGTCACATCTGGCATTCAGCCTCCTACATGTCAGTGTCACATGCATCCATGTTGCATCAAGCACACTTGTCAAATACACACACATGCACAGGTACATAGTGCAGATACATGCAGCAGGAACCAACATCCATGTGTGACACCACAACCATGCCACAGTACATAATCTTTGCAGGTGTGCACCCACACATGCATTTGCAGGGTTGCAGTTGCTGTGACCACATGCATTTGCCCATCATGCTTGCCAACACATACACCATCGATGTGTCTCACACATGAGAGGAATCACATGTGGCTGGTTCACGTCCCTGTACATACCCATCCATACATGGCCCTACAAAGACATATGTGCAACCTTCACACTCCTGGCACACAACAACACGCACATCGTCCAATCAGTACCCATGTACACTTACCGCTTGACTCCAGACGGATCTGCCTCTCAAGGACCTTGACGTGGAGCGCTGGGCGTATACATTCCAGGACTCTCATTTGGTTGTTGTTTAGGTGGACCCGGCACCCCTTGCCATCCGCTGCCTTCATGAGGCGCCGGGCCTTGTTGAGGGTCCTGGACCTGACGTCCTCCCAGCGCTTCTGGACATGTTGAATGTCACGGACTGCCACCCCCTCCTCATTGATGGCAGTCACGATGTCCATCCAGATCCTCTTCCGTCCTTCATTGTCGGTGCGCGAACTTCCAAAAGAGGGCATCATACTGCCCCAGGACTTGCTCCACCAGGATACCAACTTCACTGGCACTGAAGCTGGCAGCCATCTGCCTCTCTGGCTGGGGGTTGCCAGTGGTGCCAGATGGTGCTGTGTCCGACATGGCAACCCCAGAGGCAGGTGTGGGTGGGCAACTGGGTCCTGGGGCTGGGCTGTGGAGCAATGGTATCACAGTTGGGAGTCTTCTGTTCCAGCAGGGGTGGTCACAGCAACTGCACCCCTGCAGATGGCTGATGTGCAGGCACCAAATAGCAGGGCATGTGGGCAGCAGGCAGGCAGGCAGCAGCAGATGGCAGGTGGGAGCATGCTCGGGGCTATGGGGAGCAGGTTAATGGCCTTTTGGGCAGGAGTGTGTTGTCGAGTGGCCAGCTTGATACGGAGTGATTTGGCACTTGAAAAAAGTGGACATCATCATGTAAATCGAGGAAAGGACCTTAGCACGTAAGCGCATCTGTGACGTTACGTGCGCGGGCGTTTCGCTCGTGGCGGGTGCATAGTGAATCAGCACGTGAAAAAACTGTACGTCCGCGTGTTAATGCGTGTAATCCGAGGAAAGGGCCTATGTGCGTAAGTGACGTGACGCGTGCGGCCGTTTCCCTCAGCACGGGTTAAAAGTGAGCAGCTCCCGGCAGTTCATTGTACGTGCCTTTCGTGGAGACCGACGTGTGTGTTGCTACTTCGTGTTGTTTCGCACACCATCACTACTTCACAGCGCATCTAGGATGTATCTCTTCTTTTGGTGGGGGTATTGGCTATGCGTGTTTTTCATTATCACTCTAGTCTGACGGTGAGTCGCGCATGCTACTTTTCCCACTGCGGGTGCCCCTGTGTATCGCGTACCCATTTTCGAGGTCATAGTAGCCTGCGTGTCCCACGCATACATGTTTTTCGTGTCCCTGGGTGATACCGCACACTGCGGGAGATTAATTCCACACACACAGGCTACCGGGGTGCGTGCACAGTTTTACTGCAGTTTTGGGGTGCCTGAGCGTTGTGTGACCCGTCACTTCATCACCGGGGTCACATACAGCCTTGCAGGTGTAGGGGTGCTTATAACATTTTATATCCCACTCCCTTCACCCCAATTGCCCAGGACAATTGTCGTGTACACCTCCCATTGGCACTTCTCCATCTGTGCCATGGTTGGGAGGCCACCAAAGGTGAGGGGTGCCTCAGCTGGGCCTACTCCTCGTGGCGGGCGTGGTCAGGGATGTGGCCGGGGTGACAAGGGAGTAGGGGGACTCCAGGGTGTCCACGCTGGCTGCAGACGGGGAAGAGGCAAGGGTGCGTCAGCTCCGGACGATGTTGTGCCACATGTTGGTGCAGTCATGCCACCACCCCCTGCGGCTCCAGGAGATGCAGTTCTTGCATCTGGCACTGGCGCCCGTGTGACCTGGCAGTTCATTTCATTGACTGCCACGGGCCCAAGGGTAGTGGTAGCTGCAGGTGCAGCTGTGGACACCACCACCCAGGCTCAGGGTCTGCCAGCGCATGCTGCGTTGGCACTTGAAGAGTCCATGGAAGATTTATAGGTGGTCAGGAGGCACACCGTAGGTGCACGCAGGGATGCCCAGACCCAGGCATGTGTCCCTGGAGCAGTAATCCCATCTGCTGCCCCGACCAGCTGGGTGTTGGCAACTGCAGGGGCAGATGCAGCCAACACAACCCCGGTTGTGAGTCTACCAACCAAGACAGTCCCGGTCAATGACCCTGGCCCAGCGGATGTTGCTGTGCAGGGTCCATTCCAGGGCACCCAGTAGCCACTGACACAAGTCAGGGCCTCACTCCATGTTCCACCTGCCACTCCCTCTGCTCATTCCACCAGTGCCACTGCCCATACAGATCAGGGCGGCATTTGCCAGCCAGGGTCCGGACCAGCGTCCAAGAGGAGGAAGGTTGCACTTGTAGTACAGGCTGGGACCCCAGACACAGCTATGGCCTCCTGCACGTCGAGGAAGAAGCCTTTCTGCAAGCAGGAACTGGACTACCTCGTGGACTACATGCAGGACCACAACTGTGACATGCTAGTGGGGCCGAATTGTCAAACTATGGCTGCCCATCGTGATACCCACTGGAAGCAAGTTGCGGAAGATGTGAGTGAATTCGGCCATGAGGTGTGCACAGCCCAAGAGTGCAAAAAGCGTTGGAATGACCTCAAACGCAGCGCTAAGGTGAAGCATGCCTCAAATTACAACATGACTATGTTGACTGGCAGTGGGCCGACACCTGGGGAGGTAGACCTCACACCGCACGAGTCACTCGTTGCGGAGTTCATACCACCAGAATTGGTCAAAGGAGTGGGAGAGATGCAGGACTTTGATGCCCAGTCCAGTGAGTGTTGCTGCGTGTTTGTCGAGGCCATGGTTGTTTTACTCGTGTCATGTGTTGGGCATGACTGACACTACATGTCATGTGTACATGGTTCTCATGGGTGTCCTGTCAAAAATTCAACACCAAAAGGATTGAATGATGAAAGGGTCGAGGTAATTGGACCTAAGACAAAAGGGTCGAATTTCTCATACAGAATATATATGGTTAATGGTTTTCGTGTGGTTAAAAATATAAGTGGTTTATGCTACAGTAACTGGGGTTGGGGGGTGAACCCCCAAACTATTGGGCCAAAAAAATGGACCCTTTGCTTTTTTGGTCCTTTTGGTTCGACCCTTTGGTCATTCGATCGTTTGCATTCGAACATTTGACCTAGAACCGTTTTCATGTGCAAACATGCAATGCTTCACTGATGCGTGCTTACAGTGCAGGATGCTGGACATGTTGAGCAGACACGGACTGTCCTCATCACCACACTTGCATCATGCTCACATGCTTGTCACCCGGATGCCCCTACGGTCCATGTTCCAGCTCACTGGCCCTTCTGCATATAGCCTGGAGTGTCCTTCCTCTAAGCACTGGGAATATTTAATTGCATGACTGACATGCATGTGTCCCCTGCCTCATGCGGGTACTCCACGTAGGCATGCTCCCTTGCCCCTCCACCCCTCCTGCACCCCAATTTCACCATTGCACTGTTGTGAATCATTTTGCAGTACTGCAATGTCCTGTTCAAGCCTCCTGTGTACATGCTAACTTCCACCAGCCAACCTGCCAGATACATGCAGTGGGGTACATCCTCTGTCCTTCATGCAGGGTGTCTCACTTGGACTGTGCAGATGGCAGATGCTCCGCAGGGACCTGATTGCCCATTCATGCTCCATGTGCATTCCACGCATCCCCCTATGTGTCCTTGACTGCATGCTCATTGTAGTACGTGTCCAGGGTGACCGTCATTTCATGCCATTAAACCATCCATCCCATGGCCACTTTGGCCCAGTCCTGCATCACACACATGTTTAGGGTATCACAGTCTGTGTGGGGCACAGTCCTCCCCGAGATTCAGGCCCACTGACTCTGTCCAACTGGTGTAGTGGGTTTTGCACACATGGGTGTACTACTGAGGGTTCCTCATGTGTCCTGCTTATTGTCCCATCATCATCTGCTGTGTTGTCAGTTGACTCAGATGATGCCATTGATGCTAGTCAACACTGGCTGCCAATACACAGGTCTCTGGTCACCCTTTTGCCACCATGCAAGGCATCCCTGCATTTTCACTGAAGGGGGGGGTTTGCTTGTAGCCATGCAACCCATTGCATGCACATTGCACTTGATGCCTGAACTTTCCCATGCACTGCCTTCACGTGTTTTGATGCACATCATGAAGTACTTGTTCATGTAGATAGGGAGTAACGTACACATGTTCTGCACTGCATCAACCCACTTTGGAGCCATGTAACACCGTTCTACATGCATACTCACCGATGCAATGTCAAATTGACCAGGCATGCATGGCAGGTTCTCTTTTGTGTGTGACATGTCTGCTTCATGTGTTGGCTGTCTGATGTCCATGTGTGACTAAGTTAAGTGCTTCTAACATGTGTACTAATGTTTTTTTCTTTCCACTTTTCAGATGATGATACAATAGAGGCAGAGGATGGTGTTGTCATGCCAGGCACAGGGTTGTTATCACAACCGCAACCCGGCACAAGTGGGGGTCGTGGGCACGGTAGACCACGAGAACCCACGTGTGCTACAGTCTATCTTGTCTTTGGCTGGCAATGAGTCCAGCCCAGATGACCACTCTGATGTCCATGTCGAGTTGTATGTGCATCAGGTCCATACGTCAGGGTTGAGTGATTCTGATGTAGACAGTCCTCTTACCGCAACACCTGCACAGAGGGGCCAGCCAGTGGTGGAACCTCCACCTGCGGTGGATCGGGATGCAGGGTCACCCTCCACACCAGTCGCTGATGTGCCTGGGGCATCACGTTGATGGGGGCATGTAGTCGTGCAGCTGGGGGCGGTGCCAACCCAACAAGGACGCCCGGTTCCCGCAGGTGTCAAGCCCAGCAACGCGGTGGCCGCGTGCCACCGAGGTATACTGAGTGGGAGCAAGACATGACTCCCAATTCAGAACGTCAGGGGTCAGCACTTGATAACATCGCTGTGAGCATGGAACGTGTGGCCCAATCTATGCTCTCCCTGTTAGGCAGGTGCTTCTCCAGTGGCAGGCAGCGCAGTCCACGGCCCGCTCGCTCAGGCTGGGCATGGCGGCCTCTGACAGGGCACACTAGGCTGAAATGTTGTCTCTGCATCAAACAATTACTGCTCATGCAGGGGCACACATGGAGGCCCTGAGGGCTGAGTATCAGTCCCTCAGATCCACTCTGGGTGCCCTCTTGACATCCCAGAGGGTGCGATCAGAGGAGAGGTTTGAGCAGCTTGAGCGTACCATCTCGCCTGAGCTACGTGTTTGCCGGGAGGTGCATCAGTTGTCCAGCCAGACCGTGCAGGAAGCACTCTGTGTTACACGTGTTACCTTGCAAGAGGAAGCATGTGTCTCACGGGAGGTTCAGCATGCAGACCTGAGTGTCATTGCCACACAGAACCAGGCTCAACCGTCCGGCAGACTTGCTGCCAACGAGGGGCAAGCTGTGCCTAAGCATGGCCAGGCTCCTGGCCCACATCCTCCGATTCAGGATGAGGCAGACGCGGACTACGAGACGCGGGGACGCGGATCTCACACACAGGTCATGCTGTGCAGGCGTTGAGCCCATGGTGTTTTTTTTTTGTCTCAACATCATTGCATGTGGGTGTTGAGGTGCACCCTGTACCTCCCCCCTCCTGGGTGCCTCCCCCCCAGGTTGCATGTGGCCATTTTTGATTTTTGATTTTAGTTTAGTTAGTTAATATTAACTATTTGATAGTTATTTTAATTAGGTTATGTAGGTTGTTCATTGTTAGTTTAATTAGTTAATATAGTTTAATATTGTTTGTTTATTGTGCTTTCATGTGACGGTGTGGTGCTTTGTGGCTTTTGAAAGCATCCACTGTCTGTTCCAGCTGGGCCCTTCAAGCTTGTCTTGTGTATGTGTTTGCAGCTTGGGGTCCTGACTCACATAGGCCACTCCTGCTTCCCTTATCCATGGGCTCGCAAGGAAGGTTTGGTGTAACAAAATATTACACAAGGGCTTTGGACTTGCCTCATAACTGTGGCCTGTCTGCTGCTGTACTACTTGTGTTAACACCCCTAGTGGGGATGGGTTGCGTTTCATCCACCCCATGTCTGTGATGAATTTGGGTGATTGATTTCTCCATTGATTGATGTGGATTGTGATGTATGTTATTTTCTTGCCTGTATGCACTTCATGCTGTAGACAGTAGCCTGCACCCTTGGCCTGTCAAAGTGATACTGATGGTGGGAGGAGTTTGGATGTAGCTCTGTAACCTGGCCCAGTGACAACCAGCATGTAGACACACACACAGGGAACTTTCCAGCCTTATTGCTTTGTTTAATGCCCTTTCTGCAGGAAGATGAGCCTCCAGACTACCTTTGCCAGCAGACACAGGGATGACTAATCCAGGAAACTGGCCACGTTCGGTGGTGCAGACGTGTGGATGTGTTTCAAGCAGATGCACAGGGCTTGTGCTTAGACGTCCGACAGAAGCAGATGTGTTTCCAGGAGCTCCTGCCAAGTTGAGCAACACAAGGGCCCACACCGCAGACTACCTTCCACCAGGCCACTTGCACGTGGATGCTAAGTAGCACCAGTGCTGGGGAGGTTTGCCAGGCATTGTTGGGGAAGCACACAGTACAGCTGACATGCATTGAGGGCCAAATGCCAATTGCCTTTACAAGTTGTCAGGGGCACACGCAGGTGCCATCAAACATATCCTCCAGTACCCCCTACTCCATTGAAGCTGAGCAATTAGGGTAGTAGCGTTCCTAGCCGAAACTGATACAGCACACAGGGACGACCAGCGAGGCTCAGACTTGTGGTGAGTGCATGTCATTTGCATGTGCAAATTGCTATGTGCACTGCCTATTTAAATATGCGGCGGCCAAAACACAACTTGTATTGAAGTTGCACCTTGCTATACGCATCTTGCAGCTCACCCAGGGACCATTATTTCATGTCTGATTCTTGACCCATTGCTCTTCCATTTCCCGCGCAGCCACATGAGCCGGCCTTACTGCATTGACAGTGTATGTACCATCGGTGGGCCAAGCTAACGTATGGGTACATGGCAGCAGACAGGGGTGTTTGTTTGTGGAGGAGTCACTTTATTTGGGGCATGGATGGGGTTGTGTGTGTGTGTTGTAAACACACATTCAGATCAGTAACTCACCCTCTCTTTGCAGCATTGAAGTGCTCCTGTTACCAGACCTGAGAGCGCACAGGCAGGAGGCCAGCACTCACCCCAGAGATAAGTGTCTCTTTGGCTTGCATTTGACTAATTTGGTACAATGTGCATGATGAACATGTTTTCTCTAATTGAGTATGTGTTTTTGTGATTAGTTGTATTTTGCCTACTTTCCCTTACCTGACCCTCCTTCCCCGCCGGGGTCTCAGAGGCCTGTGTTAGTTTGACCTTGCAGGCGCCCAGACCACAGAGGGGGTGGTTGGTTCGTGCTACTCCTGCGCCTGGACACCAGAGCTGTGACACTACCCATCAGTTGCATCATCATTGTATTTAATGTACCGTAAATGGTACCCAACCTGTTGGACCATTGTTCAACTGTGCTACCTTGATTGTTCTAGCATTGTGCTCATACATGTGCTTTGACATTTCCTGCTACTTCAAGTCATCTACTGGAGACTCTTCCAGGGTTTTTTGGTGCTTACAGCCTTTTTCCCTGGTTTGTGGGTTTGCCTACTTGGAGTTCTATGCGATTTGGTATTTTTAGCAGTCAAGGTGGACTCTGAGGGGGCTGGACCCTATTTACACGCAAGCTGACCAAGGGGTAGGGTGATCATGTAGCCAGGTAGATTTGGAGGAAGAAGGCTCCATACCCCAGAGACAGTTGTTCAGAAGGTCACGGTGATGTGTAAGGGAGGGCATTTTGTTGTTGGACAGTTGGCTTGGCCTACAGTGTTTTGGGCACTCTGACATTGTAATTGTGGGGTACTATGTACATGATGTGTTGTGCTGCTCAATGCCTGTTCCTGTGTTGTCTTTACTTTTCAGGTGTCAGGGGATTGGTGTGGATTGACATGCTGGGGTGTTCACATGGCCAATGTGCACATGTGATGTATACAGGACACTGAGGGTCACTTGATTTCACATGCATATATTGAGTGCATGTCCCTAATGACACACACAGTTACACAATGATCCACCACACGTACATCCACACTTCCATGGCCACAGGTCCACACAGATTGCATTCTCATGCCCGCAGTGTCCATGGAGCACATGATCTATTACCATTTGGGTACCCTGTACATGGGTCATTTGGTTCTAGATTTCATTAGTCTTTTTCATGTGATGCTCAAGGTGTATCTGCAACACTATGGCTGCTCAAAGTGCTTTGTGCTGAGCAGTGTGTTGCAGGAGACACACACAGCACACGGGTTCAGGAGTCAGGATTTTGCCATGCCCAATGTGCATGTGAACGGGCATTCAGTGTTGTGTTCATGCTATGACTGTTGGAAAGCATTTGTATTTGACGTTGTATGTGTGGGAGGTTGTTGGTCAGTCATTTCATCTGATTCCATATCAGACCTCATTGTCTCATGCCAGTTTTCATTTATTACATGTCACTTTGTATATTATTGGTCATGTGTTGGCCTTTTGCTATTGCATGCCATGTGATGGTGTAGCAGACAAGGGTGATGTGGTTTGGAAGGGTTTGGGTGACATACCAGGGATTGTGATGGACTGTTTTGCATGGGTGTGTGATACACACCTTGCATGTGTTTCTTTTGGTCACTCAGGATTGGTTATGTTTAAGTAGCTAGGGATGCACACAATGTAGCACTTCCGTGGCAACATTCTCAGGGTGGTAAGGTTGTGACAGTTGACTGTCTCTTTGTCATCATCGATTTTCACCTGGTATGTGCCAGGACTGTGTGCACTCCGCAGGGGTAGGAGTTTAGGTGAAGAATGTGGCCACAAGCTGGGTCCGGGCTGCCTCGCCACATGCCCAGTCCCCTCCCATGGGCAGCGCCTGTGTCTGTGGTTGGGGAAGTGGGGGCACCACCATGTCCACTAGTACCTCCCCCTGTGTTGCAACATTGTGCAGGACACATGCTGCCACAATGATCCTGCACACTACTCGGGGTGCATATAGTAGCTGCCCACCAGAGCGGTAAAGGGAGCGGAAGCGTGACTTGAGCACTCCGAATGTGTGCTCCACTATGCCCCTGGTTGCAATATGGGCATCGTTGTATCTTACCTGTGGTGGTGTGGTGGGGTTCCGGATTGGCGTCATCATGTGGTTGCTCAGAGGGTAGGCACTGTCCCCTGGGGAGGTGATAATAGTTGAGATTATTAGGGTTTGGGTATTTGTCTGTATGTGACTTGCATGTATGTGCACAGGCATTTGTGCTCACCTAGGAGCCATGTGTCGCCATGCTGCCCAGCTTCCAGGGCCCGGCTCAGGGTGGACATTCTGTATATGAAACTGTCATGGGTGGAGCCAGGGTAGTTTGCATAGACAGAGGTAATGATTCCTTTAAATTATTATTATTATTAACATCGCATACAACCTGCACGTTGATGGAATGCCAGTGCTTGCGTTTTCGATAGATGTGCTCAGTGGCCTTAGTTGGACGTAGGGCCACATGGGTGCAATCTATGGTACCAAGCACTTTGGGGAAGTGTGCCACCCTGTAAAAGTCCTGGACCACGGTCTGCCTTTCTGCGGGTGTTCTGGGCATGTATATGTGCCTGCGGACAGAGGGGCTTGTAGTGATGATTGCCAACACCTGGTGTAGGCAGCGTGACTGCGTGGCCTGTGAGACCCCATCCACTATGGAAGTAGTCTGCTGAAATGACCCAGTGGCCAAAAAATGCAAGACATTGAGAACCTTCTCCAAGGGGCTCAATGCTTGGGAGCACAGGGTGGGGGATGTAAGGTCATCTTCCCACTCCCTGACGTGGTCTAGAATGATACGAGGTGGAAACCTATACCTCCCATAGACGTTGCCGTCAGGCATCCCAAAAAGGCTGGTCCGGGGTAAAAAAATGTGGGCCCTGGCTATTCTCCTCCTCCTGCGGTGTCCCACGATCAGTGCTGCGACAAATGGGGCATTCATCGTAGCTGTATATACGTGTTTGTTATTTGCGTGCACTTTTATACTGTGCACGGGGACACTTCCGCCTGCATTCGTGTGGTGGACACGTTGACGCCAATGCGTGTCTTTTGCCGTGCGCGGGTTTCACGTATTCAAATCCATGAATACAGGTTGTTTGCGTGCGTGTGGACGTTCCGTGTATTTCCCTGCAGTACTCCCCAAGTTACGCCTTCTTTTTCAAACATTGTTCCCCATTCCGCATGTAACGCCCCGTGTCCCGCCCCCTTTTTGGTGTGTGCGCGGACGTTGTGCGCTTTCCCTATGCGCATCGCGCACAGCGTTCAGGATGTTGCAATGACGTGTGCACGCGTGTGCGCCACGCACAGTTTTGGCGCACATCCCGAGAAAGACACGCGCAGGGACTTCCATGAAACGCATGCTTGCGCATGCGCTTCCTTTTTGCGCTTGTGCCTGCTTGCACCAGCTTGCGCCACTTTTTTCGGCACACGTTTGTTCCATCAAACGGCCCCTCAATGTTGAAACCCACTTGCAATTTATAGGATTCTTTTCTGTTGCCATCTGCAAAATGTTCCTTATTCGGCTGAAGTGATTTAGTGTTATTGAATTTTGTATTTTATGTTCTGCATTCATGACCCTGACTGGAATTGTGAGTGTTTCATATTTACTTACATATGGCATAAACCTTTAACGCACTAAAGAGAAGTCAACAAGTCCATCCCTAAGTCATTCAAGAACTTGTATGCATCCTTCGATACATGACAAAAGACATTTTTACACCAAAAAACTGCTCAATGGAAACGTGTATGGGGACATATTTGGTCACAGACTTTAGTTATTTCGGGTATCATTGCAACTACAAAATGGGAAAAATGTACTGCGCCTGTGTTTCCATGTGCTAGAGACTCTGTGGGGAAAATGGTGAACAGCTTGTGTGTGCTATGGTGTTTTTATAAACTCTCCCATTGATGAAGACGGCTCCTTCTCTTGATTCTTGGGTGCCCTGGTGAATTTCTTAGGGTTCTAGGATGGCTCAAGTGGTGCCACAAAGCCTCAGTGCTTTGCAGCTGGGATTGGCACACCACAAACTAACACTACATACATTGCTAGTAGGCTAATTTTCTATAACTCATAGTAACTGCAGTAAGGGGACAGCTTGCAGCCTGCATTATCTGAGGTTTATAGCCATTACACAGATGTGAATTGTTGCACATAAGAATGGACTTCTGTCAAAAGAAAACTGTAAACTGCACGGGAAGAGCTGCATCATACAGGCACAATAGCTAGAAGACACTTCAAGTGTGAGAACTTTGGGCGTGAAAGAGGAAATTATGAAACTAGAACCCTGAAACTATTTCGGCATGCTTAGCAGAGTGGGCCAAAGCACAACCCTGACTCCAAAGCCAGTTTTGACCAATGCCAAACACAGTAGCTTGTGGCAGCTGGTGGGTAACGTGGGTCCATATCAAGTAAAATGCACCCATATAAATGATCAAAGAAGCCAGATCAAAACAAATGCACATTTCCATATTGCCAATACCTAATTTGTAAACAATTTCCAGTTTGCAAACAATGTTCTCAATGCCACTAGTGTTAGGGAGAATTCCCCAGAATGGCTAATTTCCCTTACCTACTGAGTCCCTCAAGTCCCTTAGTAGCTTTTTCTGGATTTCTAGGATTTTTTTTCACCTGGTAAGAGTGTGAGCCTTTTTTCCCACTCTTACATGTGTTTTGCTGTGCGTTTTACATTTTTGTGTTCATAGACTGTGGAGACTGACCTACTCCATAGGCATCATCTTTTGACTGTGTGTCACACAGCACCTTTAGGCTTCCCACTTTAAACTCCATTTTTTGGTACTGACTACTGTCTTCCAGAACATGTAAAGTTGCCATTGACATTTTTAGTCTTTTTAAATCCACAGACCCAGTACAAACTATCTTCAATTGAGTAATGGAAAGGGTTTATAGTTATCCCTTTTTGTCTGTCTCTCATGGAACATTATTTTGTTCCCTTTTCTTTAAGATTTGGCTGGTGGCAGTTGTATCTAACATTTTTTTTCCTACGGCAGACTATGAAAATAGCCTTTTTACTGTTTTAGGCTCAACTTTATTCCGCTGTACCCCATTTAATTTTATTTGGTTCCAGCTGGGTTCCTTCGCCATTTCTTTTTGTAAAGGTCTTTCTTGTGTTTTACTCTGCGTGCCAAACCAGGTTTGGTTCCTTTGTTTGCCGTCCTTTGGAGGGCTTCTCCACAGAAGCCCTCCTTAGGATCCTGAGTGTCTGGGTGGACAGGATGTGAGGGAGGGGTTTGAGGACCCCTGCACAGGGTCTCCTTGGAGTGCCAAGTCACACTCTTGTTTGATTGGCTAGCTGACTGTCCTGCCAGGACATCCACAATGATGTGTGATTGACAGCCAAGCTGTTGAAATGGAGGAAATCTGCATAAAAGCAGGTCTCTGGGACTTGGAAGGTAGAGTCGCCACTGGATCGAGAGAACCAAAGAGAAGCTGAAGGTAGAGGACTACTGCAACTACTGAACCTCCCGGTGAAGTCCTGCTGCGGGTCCAAATCTCCTGAACTTCAACAACAGAGAAGATTTGCAAGGAATCTTCTTCCCTTGAACTGGTGGGACCAACCAGTTCGCCAAACTCCAAGCAATGTCTCCCTCCCTTGGTCGAATTTGCTGTGCACCACTGAAGTGAACCGGATAGCCAGGAGGACCGAACCCTGTTTGGGTTTTAAGGAGCACACCTTGTATTTGTTGCTTTGCTCTGTTGCTGGTTTCCTCCCTGGCAGTGCAGGACCCTCCAGTCTTCCTCCTTCTTGTCAGTGAAATTTGCTTCAGGAACTGTGAGCCTGCAGGACCTGCCAGGAACTTCTGCCGCAGCTACAGCATTCTTCTTCTACTAAGGTACTGTGCAAACCCGGTTGTTCATTCCGTTCGACTGTGGTGAAAGTGTTTGAAATCTTTCGCCAATCCGAGGGCTTGTCCTTCTCTACTCTTTTAAATAACTTTTCTGCCAACCAACTTCATTTCGAACTCTTGGCAAAGACTTAACCTCTAACTACTCTGAACTGTGTGATCCTCTGCAAAGACTCTGAACCATTAACATTGGCCCAGGCCTATTGATTTGAATCTTAGTTGTAGTAAGCCTTTTCTATATTGCCCTGCCTACTTACTTGTTGAAACTGCTTGATTTTTTAATAACCTTGTCTTTCCCTCCTTTTTTAAATTGCTGGAGTGCCATTTTGCTCACACTTCATTTTGAGCTTAACTTGTACAGAATTCATTGAGTAGTGTGTAGTGTATTGAGGTTGTGATTTTCTGCTGATTTATACAAGTGAACTGTTTTAAAACTGATGGTGTAAATACATGTATATTGTTTTACGCAGAAACTTTGAGTCAGTGTATGTTTCAATCATAGTAATTGCTGTCCTTTGGGTAACTATTGATACTGCTCACTTGCTCTTCAGATAAGTCTGGCTGCTCAGCCATCACTACCACTTTACTGTGTACTACAGGCTTGTACCAAAGGTGAATTTGTATAGTCACTTGTAGTCTAAATTGTGTGTGGTGTTCACAGAGAGTACTGCATATAATTCTGCCTAACACTGGTGTACAGCAGTGAGGATCAAGTATAGTAATTACACTTAGAGTGCTGCTATTATTTTAACATCACTAAAAAGCAATATTAATCATGTTTAATATGGAAAGCTACAGTCAGGAGACCCTCCTTTGTTACACTGTGGATTATTTAAAAAATCTGTGTAGAGAACAGAACCTCTCTGCCATAGGCAAAAAGTCTGAATTGATTGAAAGGTTGTTAGAGTAACAAAGTCTGGAGGGTGTGTCTGAAATACCTGACCCCTCAGCAAATGTGGAAAATAATGAGGATGATAATTTGTCTATTATTGATGAGTTAGTGTAAGTAGATGTGTCTCCTAATGTAGGCCTCACTGCTCCCTTACTTGCTCAACAACATCAAGCTCTGTCGAATGGGACCCCATCAGGTCCTACACTCAGTCCTGAATTCATTGCTCAAAAAGAGGCTTGAACTGGAATTCAAACGTTTAAATGCTCAAACTGAACAAAGTCACCAAGAACTTAAGCTCAGAGAAATGGAGTTGAATCATCAACCAGAAATGAAAAGGTTATCTCTTGAAAATGCTTCTCTCCCAGAGTCTTCTAGGTCTTCCAGTCCTAAGAGACCCTGTATGCCTAAAGACATTGTGGGTATGTATGAGGTTAAGACTGATATTTTGGATTGGTTGGCAATGTTTGAGTATAACCATGGGATTCAAGGTCTTACAGGGAATCAATTGCTTCCTTGGCTCTTTTCTATGCTACCCACTGTTTCATCTAATGTTGTAATGGAGTTCGGGGAGGTGGATAGGATGGATTATGAGTGTGTGAAGCTAGCTTTAATTGCTAGATTTGTGAATACCCCTTCCCAGTACCTTAAGAGGTTTGGGACCCTTGAAAGCATGATGGTACCCCTTGGGGTACCTGGGTATGTGAATGTTTGAAAAACGTAGATGGTTGGGTTAAGGGTTAAAGATTGAACACTTATGAAGGTATGAGAAATCTTGTTATGTTGGAGTCAATTTATGAAGCATGATCTCCTGAGCCCAGATAACACTTGGCTGATTCTAAGGAGATAGATCCAAAGAGCTTAGCTAAGGCTGCTGACTTGTGGGTTGCCAACAGGGCTATTCACAAGGATTCTGGGGCAAATCAGAAGAGGGATGAGGGAAAGCAGCCAAAGAAAGATAACAAGGATAATTATAATACCTCCAATCCAAATGAGGGAAATAAACAGCAGCATAAGGGTAAACCACAAGGGAAACCAAATCAGGGTAGTGCCCCACCAGACCCAAACCAGATGGAGGTCAGAACAAGCCCCCATTCATCAAGTCATTGGGAAATGTTATGTTTGTGGGTCAACTGACCATGTGAAAGGGGATCCCAAATGTAAGGGTAAACCTTGAGGGGTCCACATTGTCTCCTTAGCCTTCTTCCCAGAGGAAGAATTACCTATGGCAGGTGGAAACTTTCACCTACTGGATGATGAACCCATGAAAGTCTCAGCTAGTGTTTCTTTAGTGTGCCCTGGCTTGTGGGAACAACAGCATTTAGATGTCTATATTTCCATCCCAGATAATTCTAAAGAGTATTACAAAGATAGTGTTCTTGTAAATGGACAGGAGACCCCTGCCATCAGAGTCACTGGAGCCAGCATAACTGTGGTGGATGAATCATTTTTCAAGGAGGAGGATGTTGCTAAGGCACCCAAATGACTCACCAAGTTAGCTGGAGGCCCTATGCAAATGCTTCCCCAGTTACCAGCTCTCATCCAGTCTAATGATATGACTGTCAAAATACCTATTAGTGTGCAGAGTGAAGTGCCTGGGAGAGTCCTGTTGGGTAATGACCGGAAAACTCTTGGAGTTGTGTCTAGCACCCCCAGGGATCCCAATAAGAGATACAGAAGGTCACTAGGCATGCAAGGGAGAGGACCTTAAGAGGCTCTCCAGAGGAGTTGATAGAGGAAACTATCACTCCCACCCCACAGGAATTGCTCACTGGTATTTCCGGAAAGAAAGAGGCAAAGGGGAAACCCAAGACCTCAAGGAAAAAGTCAGACAGCACCCCTGTGCTACCAACAAGGACATCCCCAAGATTGTCCAAAGTCACACCTGTGACTCCTCCACCTGTTGAGGCAGAGTGTGAGGTACAACCTTGTGTGGTTGAGTCAGTTTCTGAAGAGTCAAATCTGGAAGAAGACACTTTTTTGTTTGGAGATCTTGACCCCGTTGACCATCCTGAGCTGCAGTCTTTACTGGCGGAAGGTGGACCCAACAGGGTAGAGTTCAGCAGAGGACAAAGAGAGTGTCCTTCACTCGACGGTCTTCGACAACAGGCTGCTAACCAACTTTATGGGCAAGAAGTTGGAAAGCACAGGTTTAACTGGGAAGATGCCTCTTCTGCAGTGGACCAACCAAGTCTATCCCTGGGGACTGCAAAAGAATAGTAGTGCCTGTTTACAACAGACTCCAGTTCCTACAGTTGGCCCATTAGATACCTTTGGCTGGTCATTTGAGTTTCAAAAAGACCAAGGAAAGGCTCTCCTTATACTTCTACTGGCCTAAAATGGGTTCAGGAGTTTACAAATTCTGTAGGAGCTGCCACACTTGCCAAACTTCTGGCAAGAGTGGAGCCAAGAATGTGGCACCCCTGGTGCCTCTCACAGTAGTGGGAGTTCCTTTTGAGAAGGTGGGCATCAACATTTTTGGTCCCCTTGACCCTCCCACATCTTCAGGGAACAGGTTTGTTATGGTTGTAGTAGACCATGCTACAAGATACCCAGAAGCCATACCTATGAGAACTGTTACGGCACAGGCTGTAGCTAAGGCTCTACTTGGTATTTTTACCCGAGTAGGGTTTCCTAAGGAAGTGATATCCGACAGGGGATACATGCAAGCCATGTGGAAAAACTGTGGTGTCACTTACAAGTTCTCTACAGCCTACCATCCACAGACACATGGACTAGTAGAGAGGTTTAATCGTACTATGAAGAGCATGATAGGTGCTTTAGAGTAACCCCTTAAAAGAAAGCGGAACATTCTACAGCAATACCTTATCTTTACTTATAGGGAAGACCCTCAGGAGGGAGTTGGTTACATTCCCTTTGAACTTCTCTATGGCCATCTAGTCAGAGGTCCATTGGCCCTGATCAAGGAGGGGTTGGAGAATGCTCCTTCCCCCAAGCCAGTCAGAGTGACTGACTATGTGATAGGTCTCTGGAGGAGAATGTCACACATGATGTCAGAAGCTAGTGATCACTTAAAAGCAGTCAGGCTCTGGTCAAACATTGGCATAACCCGAAAGCCAGCATGGTTGAGTTTACTCACGACCAGCTTGTATTAGTTATGGTGCCAACAAGGCACGGGGCCTTACAAGACAAATGGATAGGACCATTCAAGGTTGTGGGCAAACTTGGGGAGGTGAACTATTTGGTGGACTTAGGCAGACCTAAGGAGGCTTCCAGAGTCTTTCACACCAACCGTTTGAAGGCATATGTCTCAAGACCGGAAGTGGGAGCTTTGCTTCTAGCTTCAGCTCAAGAGGAGGAGGTGAGTGAACCTCTACCTGACCTCCTCAGAGGCCAACCTTTGGATGAGAAAATAGAAGGAGTCATCTCTCTTCGCAACTGATTTCTGAACAACAGGAGGAGTGCAAAGTTCTGTTAACTCAGTTTGCCTTCATGTTTTCACTATCACCAGCCTTGACCCCTTGGGGCCAGCATGATATTATCACTGGTGACTGTTTACCTCTGAAAAGCAGAGGTCACAGAATGGCAGAACATGTGAGATCCCACATCAAAGGAGCGACAACAAGATGCTTGATCTCAGGGTTATAGATCCCTCCACAAGTCCATGGTCTAGTCCAGTTGTTTTAGTACCAAAGGCAGGATCCAGGGAGTTGAGATTCTGTGTGGACTATAGAGCTATAAATGCAGTTACTAAGACTGATACCCATTCTTTGCCAAGGACAGATGAACTGGTGGATAGACTTGGTTCAGCCAAGTAAGTCAGTACATTTGATCTGACGTCAGGGTATTGGCAAATAGCCCCGACAGACCAAGCCAAGGAGAAAACTGCATTCTCAACCCAAGCAGGTCTCTACCAGTTCAAGGTTATGCCTTTTGGATTAAAGAATGCACCTGCTACAATCCAAAGGATGGTCAATCAAGTTCTGAATGGGATGGAGGACTTCTGCATGGCATACTTGGATGACATTGCAGTGTTCAGCCCTACATGGAAAGAACATCATTCAGACATTTCTGATATGGATATTCTAGAAGCTCTTAAAGAATGCATTCCCTTTGCCAAAAAGCGTCAAATAGAATGTGCTCCAAACCAGACTCTGACACTGCTCGACAAGAGCATAGAAGAGGCTAAACCAAATTCACAAAAATCACAAGAAAAAGAAGAAATGACTCACGACCAGACTGCTGCATCTGGGAAAAAGCAAGAGCAACATCCCCAGGAGCCTCCACACGCTGCGATTAAGTGAGGCATCGACAGATACTAGCCCACCCCAGAACATCGGTGGTCCCAGGTAGAAATGAACTCCAGATGGATAAAAGTCTGTCTACAATTCGGAATGCAAGCCAAATAAAACAAAATGAATTTCAGTTTCCATCAACTGCCCAAGCAAAAGCGACAAGGCGATACTCGTTGGATATGTACGCTGAAATTCAAATCGATCACTGCTTACGATCTACGAGCCACAGTCGCCACCTAGAAGACTGTCTTCAAACTTATATCCAAAAGCTCATCAGACTACTGCAACAGAGACTCCCACAAAGAAACCAGACTTACTGTACACCATGTCGGCAATGACAATAGCCTTAGCACCCTTTACTAAACTCTACAAAGCAGCAGCAGATACTTTACAAGATCACACTTCCATACAAGTGATGACCTACAGTAAACTAATCTTTCTAGAAGCATACATAATGGCTCTAGAAGCCAAAACCAAACATCTAACAACAGCAACAGACCATTGCTATGCATCAACTCAAACAACCCAACTCCACATTGATGTCGGGACGGAAACAATGACATGGATCCTATTAACAGCCATTGACTAAACTTCCCAACGTAAGATACCAATCACAACAAAAATATTGTGTCCGTCCAGGACAAAATGCGCTAATGACCACTTGACCTCCTCACAAAGCATAGAGGAGGGCAGAGAAAATCCTCCATATTCAACTAACTCAGAAAGGCTTAAACCTACCAACTCAGAGAGAATCATCAAATCACAAAGGACTGCTAGTAATCACTCAACTACACAGCCTAGTACCAGTAAGAGTCAGACAATGGAATCAATTTTCCAAGGCCAAGGGAGTAAAACAAAAGTGGCAAGTAAAACCCTGCGAGGTCAAGGTCGTATAACAAAAAAATAGAGAATGCATGTGAAAACTCCAACTTAGTCTTATTCAAACCAACAACTAAGAAAAGCATTTCTGATTGAATCTCCCCGTACAGTAGATGAGTTTCTGAACACTGACACTCTAATGAACCTCAGTATACGTATGACAGAGCAAATACCCCATGAGATGAAAGAAGAAGAAACACCAAATCTGGCATGGAACAACCCATTTCGGGAAGCAAGGGAGAAACAAGACGGATTCAGTGACATTATACCAAGCACAAGCTCTGCAAACAAGCCAGCCAGCAATCCATTCCATGAGGTAAATGGGAAAGATGACAAACTCAGTGACATCATAAAACTGATGAATAAGCCTAAAAATAAGAGGATTACCACAAACCCTGTTAAGAAGTCAAGCAACAAAGACTCAAGATGGCATAAAAAGGCCAGCACCAGTTCAGCCTCTAAACTAACCTACAAGGTCAGGCAGAAGTCCCATACCCTATTACTACTAGAAGAAAAATGGAAGTGCATGCATCCAAAAAATCTTTTAAGGCATTGGAAAGAAGTGTTAAGACAAGTAATAGACACATAAGTCGACAAAGAAAGTACGAAGATAGAGTAAGAAGACATTCACTCACCCCGAATACTACTTGACTCAAAAGAAATCAATCAAAAGAAACGAAGCCCGCGATGATCCACTACAATCCAAAATCCAAAGCTACAACGAGGATCCCAGAAAGTGGGAATCTGCAAAATGGAGACTACATTTGGAAAAAATTGAGCGAAATGAAGATGACATTATTCTAAACCGGAGTTCTGTGCTAAGACCTTTTAAATATATCCCACAACTTGGACATTTGAAATCAGAGGACCTCTTAATAGTGGAGCCTAGCCACAAGCAACATAAAGCGAGAGCCTACCTCTACATCACATCATCAAGAGTAAAGTCTGCATTAAGCGACAGTAAAGAGTACTTTTTAAAAATGGGATTCGACCTAACGGTTTCCGCCAAAGTTGAACAAACAACTGAAAGACCTACGCATCTAGATCGCTCTTACTCTAGAACAACGTCATACAAGAGTGCAAAGAGGACGAAGGACACGAGTCATTGGACCCAAAGGTTGCCACGGCCTACAGACAAAAATTCCAAGGAATGTCAAGCAAAGGAAAAGCAAGGGTCCATAGCTTGTCAGAACTAAGGCATAGGACTTATGCAACACATCTTGAGACAGAAACATCTAAAAAAAAGTGTGACAATCAAAAATGCCAATGGACAAATATCAAATAAATACTTAACATCTTCAATCAGACTACTGATGACCTCCCAAACAGAGAAACACTCCTGCAAAGAATGTGGTCTTGGCCCCCGAAAGTCTTGAAGACCCAACAAAACAAATAGCAACTCGCCAATATGAGAGAGATAGGGAATGAGATCCACCTATCAACGTCGACTTCTAACACTACGAAATTGTGCTCATGGAACACTCGTGGTCACACCCACCTCCAAGCTCCAGGGGACATAAAATTCTGTGACTACAACCTGCTATGCTTCCAGGAGACCTGGCTGACAGAACGTCCAACACTGGAGGGCGTTGACATAGTTTTAGCACCAGCCAAATAAAGGCCCCTTAGGTAGGCCATCTTCGGGACTACTGATCACGTGTAGAAACTGATGTGGAATTAAACTAGGAAAAACACTACTTAGCACTCAAGCAATTTTGATGATCAAGGCAGAATGGACTAGTTTGGATCCCTTGAAGAACCGTCACCAAAAAATCATCAATAACAATTTCAAATACCTACTGGACCTGGCCTCTATGGATGTTCCAAGTTACCTGGATATACTAAGACAGCAATCGAAAAAGCTTTGGCAGTTCATCTGATTCCCTATTTTCTTTTATGCAGAGACTTCAACGCAATATGCTCAGAGAAAGAAAACAACTTCCATGGACCCACTAAATCATCTGCGGCTGAACACAGAGGCACTGTATTAGCACATTTGATGAAATCAAGAGATCTGCAAAACGTAAATGAATCATTTCTGGACATCAACAGAATCCCGACATGGGAACGTGAAGAATCCAAAGGGTCAATTTACCATATATGAGTCACAACATATTTACTCCAAAATACACAATCATTTGAGGTCAAAAGATCCAAGACAAGTGATCACAATCCACTGTCAATATCTTGGGCTATTACCGCCTCTTTGGTTAACAAATCATGAGCGCAGCTGGAAATAAACACTCAAGGAACTCGCCTTAGACTAACTGCTAATTCAATACAAGATCTAGAGACTCAATATACTGGTATGTCACATGGTGATCACATAAATCAAATTGACTACTTGCCACTTCTAACAGTCTACAAGAAAGCAAAGTCTCGCAAGCAACATTCGACTGAACCCCAAAGACTCTTGTACGACAAACTACTGGTGGATAAGAAGCGCGAATTGAGGAAATTCAAACGGAACAAAAGGCAGTTAGGTGAAGTGGAACAAGTCAATGAGACAGCAAAAGCAATGAAGCGACACAAAGCATGGGTAAGCACACATTGATCTAATCTTTACAAGCCGGATGCAGAAAACATCTTAAAAGCTATAAGCGGCAACAATTGTCGAGAATTTTGGTCACTTATCAAATCAGCAACTACGTTTCCAGAAAACACCATCAATAACAGTATCAGCGAAAAAACATGGATACTACATTTCACTGACCTCTTCAAGACCTCACAGGTGTTTCAGGCTCCAGACATAAAGGAGAACTCTCATCCATGGATAAAACTGAACAACCAATCAGACATCATGGACTGTATCAAAAAACTCAAGAACTCACAAGCCCCAGGTCCTGATGGTGTAACCAATGTGGACTTAAAAACCTGTCCGATGGAATGGCCCAGACTACTAAGTAAAATCTTTCAAAGATGTGCCGATCTGAAAACCAACCCGCCTTCATGAAAAACCTCTATAGTCCCAATTTTCAAAAAGGGAAACAGACATGATCCAGCGAACTACTGCCCTATAGCACTGATGGATGTCATAGGAAAAGTCTTTGGCACCCTCCTACTAGATACATTCAAGAAATGGGGCAAACAGGCTCCCTTCGATGACTTCCTACAGGCAGGCTTTAAAAAGAACCAAGGAACAACAGCCAACATCTTCTTAACAAATGTGCTAAAAAAAAGTTCTGGAAGGAGGTCCTCGCATTTTTCTGATCTTTATAGATCCGACCCAAGCTTTTGATAGAGTGTACATATCCAACTTATGGTCCAAATGAAAAGCTTGTAATTGTCCACCTAGTCTTCTTGAACCGATCAAGGCGCTATAATCAGACACCAGCATAAGAGTCCGCCTAGACAAGAACAGTGTTTTATCCTCTGCTATTCCAACATGTAGAGGAGTGAAACAGGGGTGCCCATTAGCTCCAGCTTTGGTCCTGGCCTATACTGGTGATCTACAAAAATCAGACCCAGAAGTACGATCATTCCCGCCTAAGTTGAACAAAACTACGATTACATGTTTACTGTATGCAGATGATCTGATACTGCTTGACTACACCCCAGTTGGTTTGCAACGCCAGCTGAACAATTTACTTCAATACACACAGTAAAATAACCTTGGAATAAATGAAAAAAAAAAGCAAAGTTTATGATCCTGGAAAAATCTAAGAGGAGCAAAGGAATAATTCAGCTAACTTTGAATGGAAACCCCACTGAAAAAAATCAAAACTTTAAATACCTGGTTGTAATGTGAGATAGTTCAAAAACAGACAAAGCGATGGAAGAGACACTTATTGAAAAAGCAAAACAACTAGCAACGCAAGGCAAGGCTATAGATCGTAAATATGGGCGATACTCGGCTGTCCTTGTACTTGAATTTTATAAAAGAAAAGTGGTACCGTCACTAATATATGGAGCTGAAGCTTTTCCAAATATTCCACCAAATATCTGGCCCAAGCTAGAAGCTCTATTTTGGAGAAAGTTCCTGTTGTTGCCGACTTCGACACCGGTTGCCTCCATCCATCGCAAACTCAGTTTACTTTACCTTCAGGGTACACTTAGATATGCAACTCTTATGCTCTACAGAAAGTGTCAATTGGCAGAAGTTCCTTCTATCTACAACCTAATAAATCAAGAACTGAAGACCTCCAACAGCAAGTCACTGTCCTTATGGAAACAGAACAACATCAAGTCTCTCAAGTCTATTGAATGTGACGTTGACACATTGTTAAACAACCCAGTACACTGAAAGAGCCAGATTGGATAGATTCATTAGAAGCAGAAGCTGGCAATACATTGACCAATCACCTTCCAACAAACACAAGGAAAAGAAACAAACTGCAACCATATATCAAAACATTTCTGAGCAGACAAGGAACAGATTTTCTACTAAGAGCCCGCTTAAATTTGCTGCCAACAAATGAAATCATGGCAGTGAGAGGACTTTCAAATATCAACAGCTGTCGATTCCCTAATTCTACCAACAAAAAAGAAACCGTTTGTCTTCTCCTGCTTCATTGTCCGGGCAATCAACTGATCAGAGCCCGATATCTGTGGCCGATTTTGTCCAATTTCGAACAAATGGATGAACCTACATGATGGGCTTAATTGATCGGCGGGGACAAAACGAAGTGGCTGTTAACAACTTACAAAATACTGTACCACATTGACTTACCGGGCAAACAGCCAACATGTGAAAAGAAAGAGAAAATATCGAGGCTGAGCACCCCAAAAGGAAATACACCGAACACAAGTTACAAAGGAACATACAAAAGATCTTTATTTTATACTGAACAGTTTCAAAAGACGAAAACAACAGATAGCTATCGGCCCGCAGTACAACACAACGAACTCCAGCGTGGTTCGGTGTGCTCAGTGAGTGGGACTGTACATTAGAATAGTCACACCTTATTTACCTTTGAAAACATGATGTCCAACCCTACTGTGGGTTAATATTCATTAATACATGACGGATCTAGGGTTTGTGCCGAGTTCTCACATCTGTACACTTAGGGTTTGCCTTTAATACATTTGCCAACAAGCCTAAACGGTACCAGTGTATTTTAGGATTTCTCATAGAGCCTTCTCAAACATTAATACAATGTAGTTTAAACAAGTGTTCTCAGTTCAGTATTTGGATACATTGTTCTTAACATATGCTTGTGCATTAGCTTCATTGGCATAAGTAATCCTTTACACACAGGTCAACGAAGGACAAGCTCTCAGTTCATGACCCTAAAAAGTTGCCTGCAGGCAAGTTACGTATTAGTTTGAACACAGATGTCAAGACAACCATGTTATGTTCGGAATGACACCGTCCACAATTTTAGCTCACAGGATGACTTTGCAGAGAGAACCTAAAATGGCGGCTTACATTGATTCTAAGGTCGGGACCTTGCAACACGGATTTCTTTGCAAGCTGCTTACAAGCAGCTTGGCGTAGGCCAATATACATATATTCATCACAATAGGAGGCACGATATAATTTCCCGTTTGACAAACAGACAAAACGGTCCCTATCATTCAGAATTGAGATTAAAGTGTCATTCTGTTAAGAAATGTGAAATTTTCGTACAACTTTTCAGTGCTGCTCTTTCGTAAAAATCTTTTAGATTAAACAAAAATACATTTTAAAAATATATATATTGATCACTTAGGTTATGTTTTGCAGGCTCTTGCACAGGCCCATCTGACCATAAAGGCAAGCAAATGTCAAATTGGTCAGAGCAAAGTGGTCTACCTTGGTCATAAGGTAGGAGGGGGTGCAATAAGGCCATTGCCCAGCAAAGTACAAGCTGTGCAAAACTGGGCCACCCCTACTACTCAAACACAAGTGAGAGCCTTCCTAGTTCTCACTGGGTATTACAGGAATTTCATAGTGAACTATGGGACCATAGCACCTCCCTTGAATGTGATCTCCTCTCCAAAATTCCCTAAAAAGGTTAGATGGTATGAGGAGTGCACTCAAGCCTTTGAAAACCTGAAGAAAGCCCTTTGTCAAGCTCCAGTCCCAAGAGCTCCTGATTATCACGAACCCTTCATTGTACAGACAGATGCCTCCAATACAGGTATAGGTGCAGTCCTTAGTCAACTGGATGGGAAAGGTAGGGAGCACCCCATGTGCTTCATCAGTAGGAAACTGAAGGAACCAGAAACAAGGTGGGCAACCATAGAGCATGAATGCTTTGCTATCGTGTGGTCTCTGAAGAAGTTTAGACCATACGTGTATGGATCTCATTTTGTGATTCAGACTGACCACCAACCCTTGAGACGGTTAATGCAAATGAAAGGGCAAAACCTAAAACATCTAAGATGGTCAATCTGCCTGCAATGGTTTGATTTCACCATTGAGCACAGGTCAGGATGTCACCAGCGAAATGCTGATGGTCTCTCTAGGATGTTTATAACTAACTAGTGTGAAGAAATTCATCCAGGAGTGGATTAAATCCTCCTGTCCCTTAGTCTGGGGGGGCAAGTGTTACAGAGAATTATACAGAATTGCTAATTTCCCTTACCTACTGAGTCCCTCAGCAGCTTGGCTGGATTTCTAGGATTTATTTTTTCACCTGGTAAGAGTGTGAGCCTTTTTTTCCCAATCTTAGATGTGTTTTGCTGTTTTTTTTACATTTTTGTGTTCATACTGTGGAGTCACAAAGCACCTTTAGTTCAGTGACACATGGTCGTCTTTTTCAGGCTTCCCACTTTAAACTCAATTTTTTGGGACTGACTACTGTCTCCGTGAACATGTAAAGTTGCCAATGACTTTATTAGTCTTTGTAAATCCACAGACCCAGTACAAACTATCTTCAATAGATTATTGGGATGGCTTAATAGTTATTCCTGTTTGTGTCTCTCAGGAACATTATTTTGTTTCCCTTTCTTCAAGATTTGGCTGGTGGCAGTGATATCTACCATTGTTTTCCTACCGCGGACTATGAAAATAGCCTTGGTAATGTTTTAGGCTGTGTTAGTAAAATTAGTTACATTGCTGGAGTGCCATTTTGCTCACACTTCATTTTGAGCTTAACTTGTCCAGAATTCATAGGGTGGTGTATAGTGTATTAAGATTGTGATTTTCTGCTGTTTTATACTAGTGCACTGTTTTACAACTGATGGTGTAAATAAATGTATATTCTTTTACTCAGAAACCTTGAGTCAGTGTTTGTTTGAACCATAGTAACTGATGTCCTTTCTGTAACTTCTGATACTGCTCACTTTACTCTTGATATAAGACTGGCTGCTCAGCCATCATAACAAATTTACTGTGTAGTACAGGCTTGTACCAAAGGTGAATTTGTACTTACACGTGTAGTCTTAATTGTATGTGGTGTTCCCAAAGGGTACTGCATATGATTCTGCCTAGCAACTATCTTTACCTGAATGTGTGCATGGTCGTGAACGGAAGGTAATATCAAAGGAACTTGAGGGGAACAACTCAAGGTTTATCAGGAGGCATCAAAATGATATCTGCTCTGATAACCTAGTGGTGAGCAGTGATTAAACACAGAGGGCCTCATTACAACCCCGGCTTTAACCAATGGCGCTATTAGCACCATGGTTAACGCCGGTAACTTAGCGATTCCGCCATGGTGAAATGGGGAATTACCACCCCATTCCAAGGTTGGCGGGGCGGTAATTCCCCATTTACCATTGGCCCTTCCCCATTCCCATTTTTGCCCCATAGGGCTCAATGGGAAATGTGAAGGCGGTAATTACGGTACCGCAAATTGTGGTTCCCGTAATTACCTTCAAGGTCCCTTGGTGGGTCCCTACCTTAATGGCTGTTCCAGACCAGCCGTTAAGGTCGGGAGCCGCAAAGGGACCTCGTAGTAAGGCGTTAAGGGGTTAACGGCACCGCAACCTTTTACGGCTCCATTAACCCATTAACGCCTGGGTCATAATGACCCCCAGAGTGCCTGTTTTAGAAAAATACTTCTGAATTGGAAAACCCAGTTGAAAAAGGCTTTGTAAATCAGGCCCATAGTATCCTAAGCATAGTATCCTAAGCAGATTTGCCTTCCTGCCAGATACAGAAGATGACACAGATAGTTTTCCGAAATTTAACTTATAAGATGTATATTAGGATATTCCTTAAGATGTCTGTATTACAGTGCCTGTGGTAGTGGTCCTGTAGTTATGGTTAAGTTGGTCAACCCATAGGAAGAGAACTTATTTGATGGCTTATAACTCCGCCCCCCTCGAGAAATTCTCACAAAACTTTGCAAAATAAGTATATGGCTCTGTCAGATTGGTTGTGCAACGTTTGGTAAGGTTTTATGCAGGGCGAGCAAAGTTATGGGGGGATTCCAAAATGTGTGGTTTTTCCCATAGACACAATGGAAACAAATTTTGCTCATGGCTACAGCCAAAACCGCTGGATGTATTTTAATCAAATTTGCAGCAGGATTGACAGTGTGGTCCTGAAAGCTTGGTTTCGTAAATTTGGTGTAAACCCGTCCAGTATTTTTTTTTAAACAGCCAACAATTAAGTACAGAAAATGAGTGCTATCTGGATTCAGTCCAAGAACTCTCTTCCCTGTGCAGTCTGTGGACAGGCTTTCAATTGGTACAGAGGGCGGCGTGAGATCCGCGGACATCGGACACGCCAGCTGATTGGATCTTGAAAAGCGTGAGATGCATCTGATTTTTTGGAAACACCCGCCATGTTGGATTTGCGGACACCGGCCCTTGTCTGCGAACATAGCCGTAAAAACATAATACAAAACACAACATTGTTTTTTCAACTCCGATGTCCGCCAACAGTCTGGATGTCTGGGGCAGTCCTGTGATGTTCACGAATATCAGAGATGTTCGGGGGCATCTATGCCTATTTCTGCATTACAGAGTTAGTGAAAAGCAGTTTGTGGATGGCATATAACTTGGGCGCCACTCAATGAAACTGCATGACATTTTGGAACTTTATTCTAGACCTGATTGTGAATGGTTTTTCAAATTGCAATGCTCTTTTGTCAAAAGGGAACACAATTAGAGGGAGAAGGGCAACAATATTATGAAGGCTTATAAATGTGGTGCCATTTGACAAATCTGCATAAAAGTTTGCAAAAGATTTTAGATATAGATATAAATGTTTTTAAAAAGTTTGGTAAAATTTTTTTCAAGAGGGGGGTCTCAACATTTTTAGATGGTTTATAACTTTGATGCTGTTTGACGAATGTGGACAAAAGTTTCAGAAAGATTATAGACCCAAACTATAATGTTTCTGAAAAGTCTGAATTAATTTTGTCAAGTGGGGGTCAAGTTATATGACTAATGCATGTATGTACATTTTGATACTTTTAACACATGAAACAAGGGTAGTTTGCAGCAAACTCATGCAAGGAGCATTGGCAAGGACCTGAAAGCATGGTTTTGCAAATGTGACAGTGTTAATACCTTTGGTTACTGGGGTATAGCCTGTGGCCATGTGCAGTGGCCAGCTTGTCCAGGTTATGACATAAGGCCATTAACTAGACTATCTGGTTACTGGCCATGACCATGAGTGACCAGCAATGTGGTTAAAGTGGGCATGGCCACCAGGGACCGGCTATGTGATAGTCTTTTGAAATTGGGATAGTTTTGAAAGGGAAAATAAATGTGCTCTTGAGTACAGGTTGAAGTGCTGGATGGGATTGCAGCAAATATACACGAGGTGGGTCAACAAGAACTGGAAAGCATGGATTTGCAAATATGTCCTGCTTTTTTGTTTAATGTTTTAATGTATAACATGTAAGTACACAGCACATTGATACAACATTGGTGTCTGGACAAAGGGCATGGTTGTCAGCAAGGAGAATTGTGTACTGAAATTTGCTTATTGGGGCCTGCGGCATGGCCAAAGCTGTAGGCTTGAATGGAAAAAAAAATATTCTGCTGCTTGCTCTTACAGTTTGACGTGGTGACTAGACAAAACTGCATGATGAGCATTAGCAAGGACCTGAAAGCAAGTTTGTGGAAATATGTCTTGTGTTTTATTTTTTGAAAGTGTAAGAATGTTTGTTGAAAAACCAGTGATATACATTTGGTGTCTGAGTAATGGGCCTAGCCCTCAGCAAATGTAAACGTGTACTCTGATTCGCTTATTGGGGAATGCAGCATGGCCGATGCCTATGCCCCATGGATTTGGAGAGTGGGCATGGCTGCAAGCCATGAGTACTGGCCATTGGTTACGTTATTAGGGTATAGTGGACACTGAGGTAGGATGCATGGTAGGTGCAGTGAGGAATAGGGGTGGTTTGGTTCAGCTGGTGTCATAGGTGGAGCATTATTCGGTAGACAATTGAATGATGATTTCCATCCCCAGCATGTGCAGCAGGTAACAACAGACATAATATTGTTAAAAGGATGTTATGGTAATATGCTACCCAACCCTTGGGACTCTTCAGCGCCAGTAGTTACTCAGTGGCGTACCACCTTGGCATTTCCCTCTTGGCTTCTCATGAGGACTTGCCCATCTGTACTACCCTTTCTATTTATGCACTTCTCTCACAACACAATGCACATGTGCATTTATAGGAGCAGCAATGTGTAAAAATGTTTGTATAAGTAAGGGAAATGCAAATGCAAAAAATGTGTAAAAGATGTTTAAGTGGCAGTGTGGAAGCTTAATATGGTCTTAGGGTTCTATGTACAGTTTTGGAACTGTTTGGTGTATGGATGTGTGACAGGTTTGATAGAAGGCATTTGAGGGAGTGTTACAAATATAAAATTAAAACAGGTAGATGGGCTGCCCTGTGCGATGGTGTGCACTTGCCATCCAGGTCTTTTAATGATCCATGGTGTGGAAAGGGGACTGTGGACACTGTGAATAGTTATACAGGTCAATCGATTATGGTCCTTTTTGTATATTAGCGAAAATTATTTGGGGCAGAAATGTGTTTCTTATTTAGTCTATTTTACTGAGAAGATGGATTCTATAAGATTATTTTTTTTAATTCTATTTTTTAACTGTGAAAGGTGGTTCCTAAAGGAACCTTTTTTTTGTTGTTTTTTGATATTTCTTTGTGTTGCAAAAAATGCCTGAAAGTAAGGTGGGGAGGGAAATGAGGGAAGAGGCACCAAGCACTAATATGGAGGGGCGGGTGGACAGGGGAAGATGTTGCACGTGTGTTGCATCTAAGGTAGGGCACTGTTTCTCATGCTTCTTTATTACAGCTTCAAAGGCACTTTGCAATTGCTCCCCCCTGAAGAGTGGTGTGCCGCAATATATATAGAGTACTGTTGTCTTCAAAAGATATGAAACAACAGCCTGTTTAATCACTTGCAAGGTAGCTGGAAGGATTGTGTGACCCACAGCAATAGGCTGTGTGGTTACAGTATTGGTAATGTAAGATGAGGTGGAGGAAGACTGCCTACTACTTGCTAAGAAAGGAACAATGGTTCTAAGAGCATTGCAGTGGTTGGATTTGGTGTGGTGGTGCATGGAGGTGGTCCCGTAAGGGTACTGTGCAGATAGTCTGTGACTGCGTACAGTGCATTTCACTTTGGTAGCTTTAGCCTTTGGTACATTTCCAACAGTGGTAAAGAACTGCCACACCCATGATTCTCTCTGGGTGCTAGAGGTAGGCACTTCCTCTAACTCATCTTCTTGGTCCTCTTCATTGTCTTTGGAAGTTCTGTTTTTTTTTTCCTTGTGTAGGTCCTCCAGCTCGTGGTGGTGGCTCTTGGGGAGGAGGGATGGCAATAGCCGATGCCATTTTTGAGATAAATAGCAGTTTTGCTAATATTCTTCCAAGTTTGTGCTTTGTGCTAGATTTGGGCAAGGGTACATTTTGAGCGAAGCACAGACCCATTTGCAAAGTGCGTAAATTGCAGGAAATTAGCGTGCACTGGTAAAAACTCTTTTAATTCACTGAAATAAAACTTTGTTAAAGGGAAATTATGGTTAAGTGTCAATAATACAAACCTATGAAATTCACTTTGTTAACCTATGAAATTCAGTGAAAAACCTTTGTTAAAGAGCAGTTATGGTTACAAGTAAAACCAAATAACCTGAGAAATTCACCAATTATGGTAAGCTGTGCAACCAAAACTCACACCACCACTGTGCACTGCTAACACCAACACCCAGGACATCAAAGATGACATCACAAATGTCATTGAGCGCCAAGCACCTTGGGTATTATGTAATTAGTGATTCAAGCATGCATCCTTTTTATCACAGACATATTTGTCAAATCTAAATCTCTCTGGACATGCCTATGTCCCCTATTTTCTCATTATTATTATTATTATTATTATTATTATTATTATTATTATTATTATTATTAGTATTATTAGTATTATTAGTATTATTATTATGCAGAACTAGCTTTGGGATTAAAATATATATTGGACTAAACCATTTCAAATAAACATTGCACACATTTGAAGAGATACTGCACAATGTTTGTGCATTTAAATTGTGTTTTTCTAATAGTTGTTTCAGACAAAAAAACATATATAACTCTCCCCCAGGTAACACCCACCAGGATATCTTCGGTTTTTCTCTGATCCTCAACTCCAAGCAATGCCCTAGCAGTTTAGCAAACGTACACCTGGCTTTGCGACTTTCACCCACATAGAAAGAGATAAAGGCATAGGTAGAGAGAGCTAGATTGGCAAATCGCATGTGGGTATTGCTAATATTTTATTATTAATCACACAATTATAGGTATATATATCGCATAATATTAAGTTAACTTGTAAAATGTAGGGTAGTGTCTTCCATGATAGAATTCGTTGTGGGGTAATTTCACACACATTTATGGATAGGCTGTCAATTTTAGCTGCAATGTGTTTTAATATAAAGTATTGAAGGCAACCGCTTATTTAATTTAGGTAGGAAATCACATTGACTTCTCTGATGGCATTCACATCCTTGTTCAAAACCTTGATCAGGTACACTCACTGAGGATATAAAAGAAGTCATTGGGTGATGCCACACAGAGAGGGTGACATATCTGCTCAAAATGTAGTGGTGTCTGTTGGTTAACAAATACAATAGTCAAACTCTAAATCCAATTCCTGTGGTTGTGATTAGCACAGGTAGTGAGTGCAATTAGATAGAGAGGCTTTGTAAGAAGTCACAAAGGGTCATTAATCAGAGACTGGGGTGCAGGGGCAATACTAATTACCAAAAGATGTCTACACACTGGCGTCAAAAGACGTCATCAATTATAGCAACCTGGAATGGAAGACAGATTAAGAGAAGAGAGAGAGTAAGAGAAAGCATGACCTGCCAACTCAAAATATTTACAATACTCGTGACTAATGAGGCCACCTGAAGTGGCAGTCAATCCTATTTTTAGAAATTAAGCATTTTGTACATTTTCAAAATGAGTCCATTGTTGTCAGTCTGTAAAAACGTCATGCCTGTCAACAGCATTTGACACATTCCTGTGATGCTTTGCAGTTTTTTTCCCCTCAAATCTCTCAAATATTTCTTCAGATATTAGCAACTTTGGACTTGTATACCTTATTAAAATGTTCCCTTCCTTACACAATTCAACAATGTAATTTTCTATGTCAGCCCTCACTTTTTCACAATGTCTACAAATCCTCTTGTCACTAACATTTCTTCGCTCAGCCTTTCCTGTATGTTCAAGTGCACTATTGCTTAATGTTTTGTCTTCTTTTTTTGTCGGACAAACTTCTTTCTATTATATCTATTTCAGCAATGAGATCTAGAAATGTAGGACATCTCACTTAATGTTATGTCATGTTAAAGGATATTGATATCACACACTATGACCACCGGAGTGGTCCCCTGGCGGTCTGGAGGGTCTGAAAAGGAAAGAGGGTGGGATGGGTTAGTAAGGCTGAGTCGGAAAAAGAGCAAGGGAGCTGTGATGTGCTCTTGGTAGCCTCAGTTAAGTTAACACAATTCACTGAGCATAGGTGTGCTTTTCGGTTGTTAGCCATCATGTGTTGTTGTGCGAGGCTATGTGTGGTATTTTTTGTTGTTGCAATGTAGTGAAGTCAATTTGGTTTGTAGTGCTTTGGAGATATGGTTGTGTTTGTGTAGAATGTGAGAGGTGTTTGCAGAGGGGTGAGAGTGTTTAGTGGGTTTGGGTAGTGGCATTGCTATTTTGTAGTGACACATGCTATTCTTCACAATCCTGTCTAGATATGACGCAAGCTAGTATTACATTTCTATCTAGATGTGGTACAATGCTAAACTTCACAATTCTGTCAAGATGTGACGCAAACTAATCTTTACAAATCTATCTGGATATGACACAACCTAGTATTACAATTCTGCCTAGATGTGACATGACCTAATCTTCACAATTCTGTTTAGATATGACACAAGCTAGTATCACAATTCTGTCTAGATATAAAGCAAGCTAGTTTTACAATTCTATATAGATGTGCCATAATGCTAATCTTCACAATTATGTCTAGATGTGACGTGAGCTAGTTTTACAATTCTGTCTAGATGTGACGCAATGCTAATCTTAACAATTCTGTCTAGATGCGATGAAAGGAGGATAGCTCAGGGTCACATGCTTGTCTGAGAAGCAAGATGAGGCAGAGCAACACAGGTTCAATTCCCGGGTCTGTGCTTAAAAACCTCTGGGTATTAAGTGTGTTATAAATAACCCATTACAAAGTTTATTACACATTACAAGCTAATATTTACAATTCTATCCACATGTAATGCAATGCTAATGTTCACAATTCTGTCTAAATATGAAACAAGCTAGCATTACAATTCTGTCTAGATTTGATACAATGCTAATCTTGACAATTCTGTCTCAATCTGACGCAAGCTAGTATTACAATTTTGTCTAGATGTGATGCAATGCGAATTTTCACAATTCTATCTAGATATGACACAAGTTACTCTTTACAATTCTATCTGGCTGTAACACAAGCTGACATTCACAATCCTGTCTAGATGTGATGCAGGCTTATATAGAGAATTGTATCAGGACTAGCTAGCATGGAGTATAGTATACCTAATTGTGAGATATTGCTAATAATTATCTTGATGTGAGACATGGCTGGGCAACACAGTTCACAACTCAGTGAGTCTATGTGGGGTGACAGTTGCAGAATGGTGGATACCTGCATGTTACCTTCTATTTGGTGGTGCAAGTGAATGCATGGCATGGATACAACACTCAGCTGCACCATGGAAGCTAAAGTGGGTGCAGGTGTGCTGCTGAGTTCTTAACTTGCAGTGGTGAGTATGGCAGCCATTGGGGGAGAGGGAGAGGCAGGCTGGGAGCAGCAAGGGACGCAAAGAAAGACGCAGGGCTGGGGAATGAGCACATGCTCCAAAAACAGGGGATGGGAAGCATATTTAAACAAAAAAGATTTAAGGCAAGGAAATGCATGGCATGGAAACAGCCGTCACCTGCACCCTGGTAGCTAAAGTGGGTGCAGGGGTGCTGGCTGAGTTTTTAACCCACAGTGGTGTGTACAGCAGCCAATAAAGGGGGGCGGGGGAGTGGCATGCTGGGGGCGGCAAGGGACGCAAAGCAAGACGCAGGGCTGGTGAATGAGCACAGGGTCCAAAAACATGGGATAGGAAGCATATTTAAACAAAAAAAAATGAAAGGCAATGGAATGGGTGGCATGGATACAGCACTCACCTGCACCCTGGAAGCTAAAGTCTGCCAAATATGTAATGCCAAATATGTTCTAGAAGCAAAGTGGATGACCCTGAAAAAACTGCTTTTGGACATAGGATTGTCCCAATATCACTAAGAGGCGCACACTAAAGAACTGGACCAGTCATGCAGGGGTCTAGTTGTGCAAACCGAGGCAGAGGAGTGCACTGGGAAGCAAAAGAGCCCTTGGAATTTGTGTTCAAATTGGCTCATACAACATAAAAAATCCTAAAATGCCCATGGTGCAGAGGCCCACCGGGAAATCTCAGGACTTTCTAGTCGGTCAGTCTGCCTCTGACTACAATGTACACTCCCACTGCAACCCTAAAATCCTACTCAGAAATCACCTGTATGTGCTTTTCCACTGAACCAGGAGAGGACTGGTACACATACTAACTGCAGGTTTACACAACTTTTGCAACAGTATGTTCATGTCAGTCAGACATTGGATTGTATAAACTCACCAGGGCAACATCATAAAGAGGTTCTTGCAGGGGCTAATGATAGTGCCACCATTTGCTGTCCAAAAACACCATCTACTTGGGTCATAACAACATGTTGTGCATTTACTGGTCATGCAGCAGAGCTTTAAGTGGACTTGGTAGAGTCCGGACCCGGACAATTCAGCTATCAAAGCAAACCTTAAAGATGATTCCCTGAAAAAGAAGATCATTTAGAATGCAGGCCCATTGTGTTTCCCTGCATAAATAAAAAAGATAAAAATAAGTTAGCTGTTTTGAGCAAAAATGACAAATGTCATGTTGTGTTTAGAAAAAGTATGCACAGGTGCATTTCTCAAAACATACCTGTATGAAGGTAGACCCTCGCAAACTCAACGTTACTCTCTGGGTGACTGATGCTTGAGGAATGAAACTGGTTCGCAGATCCACGTTGTGACAATGTGTTATGTCACTTGTTACTTAACCCGCATCGGGATGCATTGGCATGACCTGATGTTCTCTAACAGCAAGGAAGGCCAAGTTCTATTTACTTCAAATGCTAGAAGAAATGTATTTCATATTTAAATTGTTCGATTTGCAGACTCAAGCTTTGAACAAAAGAGCGACCATCAGCCCTAAATCTTCTACCTGACCGTTCTAAATCTATGTCCTGGTGTTTTACATCACATATTCTCTGAAAAATGCATTATCCTGTCCTATCCGGGAGCATTTGTTGTGAATGTGGTGTAACCTTGGGATCCTGGGCAAACACTACGTTCAACTCTACGCACACTGGGATGAAAACATGTAATCCAAATGTTGATAAAATACTCCTTCACATGTAACTTCTAAATCTCCTCAAGTCCTCGCATCTCCCTATTTTTCACCTTATCCATCAACATCCCTTCTTCCATCACTCTCTTTTTTTATGTTGAAGTCCTGTTTAATTTGTCTGTATATATTGAAGAACATAGTGTCATTTAAAATAGAAATGACTTATATAGTAGGCAGTAACAGTGAGCTGAGGCAGTCCTAGGGCAAAGTGCTTTTATATAAGGCTGTTGTTTGATTTAGTGATGTATATGGGGTTGTGATGGGTTAAGTGTGTGAACATATACTGGGGAGAGAGATATGAGGACATATTCCTTCCCTGAGAGCAAAACCTTCCTACTGGGCTTTCCGGAAATCGCTGAAAACCTGGGTGTTTGCCTAATCACTCCATCACACACTATGCTGTTTTGCACTGCCTCACCTTACCAACTTTTTGCTGTCTATGCTCTTTGTATGTATCACCCCCAAGTAACTGGTTCACTGCAACAGTGCCTCGATGTCTATGGGCTGCTGCACGCTTTATAAATCAAATAAATACATTAAAAAAAATAATAACTTTTATTATTGTGACATCATCTTATAGTCCTAAGTGATATAATCATATTTAAAACAATGATTATATCAAAGACCGATTTAGAACGTCCGCTCTGTACTCGCACTAATCCGGTAAACAGGGGTGGGGGTGGGGTGGGGTGTGGATGGGTGGGGGAAAGGAATGTAGTCTTTTTTTTTTTTGGAGGCCCTCTAAAACAGTCAGGAAAAAACTGTCTTTTGTTTAGGCGACCTACACAAAGCGAAAATAGAACCCATGAGGTCAAAAGTTAACGATATACTCATTACGTAGAGTAGTCCTAAGGGCAGAATGAAAGAGAGGTGGATCAGGCCGTTAGTTTGGATAGGAAGCTGGAGCTGGAAGTGCTTTGCTAGCAGGTGAAGTTTGAGCCATGTTTTGAAGAGTTCTACTTAAATGATGGTTTTCATGGCTGGGGGAATAGCGTTGCGGTAGAGTGGAGAAAGTAGAGAAAAATGAAAAAGTGGGAGAAAGCTCACGAGCTGGGAGAATCATTGGTTTCGAAGGGAATTTGAGTGGAGCGTTTCAGAGGGAGAGCACAGTGAGATGCAGTCAGTGAGTTAGTTGGGGGCAATACCATGAATTGGTTTATTGATGAACAGCTAAATCTTTAAAGCGAGCAATTTTGCATGGAGAGCCATCCAGAGTGGTGATGTAGATATAAGTGGAGGATCTGGAAAGGTTGAAAAGGATGTATTCTTAAAGTTAAAGCCTTTGTTCAGGTCAGTAAAGAAGTAAATGTGGAGAACAGAAGAACACTCATGCAGACATCCAGTGTATTGTCACAAATGACAGATACATGTTAGTTGAGTCATGTGTGAGGTGTGTGCAGATGTTTCTAATGTTTAGGAAGGTGAAGGTGGTTGTGATGCAAGTGATCATGATACATTGGAGGAGATTTAAGTTGTTGTCAAAGAGTCCCCAAATGGTGTGAGGCATGGAACAAGAGGTGAAGGAGCAGATCAGGGAGTAGGAAATGGGAAAGGATAGAGTGGGGTTGGCACTGGAAGCAGCGAAAAACAATACTTCAGTCATTGGGGGATTAAACATGGGGCAGCATAGATCCATACTTTGGATGATGGTTAGAGGCTTTTGGGTAAGCATTGATATTATGCAGGGGAGAGAAAGGGGAGGGATAAGCAGATGAGGGTATTGGGCCTCATTACGACCCAGGCGGATTTCGCGGTGCTAAATGCACCGCGAAGCATGGCGGAAAGCCGCCGATAGCGCCATGGGGGTTGGCGGATTTACCGCCCCATTCCGACCTCGGCGGAGCGGTAAATCCCCAATCCCCATTCTGCCCTTCCCCATTCCCATTTTTGCCCCATAGGGTATAATGGGAGTGGGGAAGGAGTTAATTACGCCACCGTAAAATACGGTGGCGTAATTAACAACGAGGTCCCGTAGCGCCATGGTTTTCTCCGGCTGGTAAAACCAGGCGGAGAAAACCTCCATGGCGCTACGGGAACTCGTAGTATGGCGGAGAGGTACGCCATGCACTACGCTGGCGTAATACCCTCTCCGCCAGGGTCCTAATGAGGCCCATTGTCTGCAAAGAGGTAAATACAAAGCAGGACATGAATATGCCAAGGGAGGAGTTTTATAGTTGAAAATAAACTGGACATAAGAATGATCCTTTAGGAATTCACAAACTGGAAAGAGTATCAGTGAGGAGGATGTAGTCCCATGAGAAGGAGGAACAAGCGGTCAGAAAGATAAGAGAACATCCAGTCAAGTAATGTGTCGTTGATGCCATATAGGGAAAGAGTTAGAAGGAGGGAGAGGTGATTCACAATGCTGATTGCAGCAGAAAGGTCAAGAAGAATGAGAATGAAAGAGAGGTGAGAGTGGAGGGAAATCGAATTGATGATGTTGAGTATTTGCACTGGAATCCTAATTGGAAAGGGACAGCAAGTAATATAACGTTGATTATTCCATTGAAATCAACACACAGAGGTATGACTGAACAGGATGAAGAAATACAAGTTGATAGAAAGGGATTCAATTAGGCAGAGAAGTGAGGTGAAAGATGCAATTTGCTTAACAATTAGTAGAGCTAAATTGCCAAATGGAACACTCAATGAATTGGCAGAGTTAAGAATCAATAGAAGTTCAAACTGGGAAATAGAGAGTGAGTGGGGGAGGATGGGAGGTCAGGAGGATGCTGAAGAGGGTGGAAGAGATAAAAGAATGGACATGGTATCTCGTATTTTGGTCTTTTTAGTGGAGGAGGTGGAGGAAAATGAATCAGCAGGGGATGAGGGAACAGAGTCGTTTTAAGGGGAAAGCAAGTCTTGTCTGGAGGTGTCTTTATAGATTGTGATGGTGTGAGCAAGAAGAGAAAAACTGATTAATGTAATATGAGATTTGGCTGTGTTGTGGGCATCAAGGAGATTGATGGGGTCATTATTTGTCCTCACTGCATAAGCATCGATACATGGTTGAACTCAGCAGCTTGATGACTGGGGGATCCATGGTTGAGGGCATTGGCAGGAGGGGTACATTAATAGTCATGGGTGGTATTTTTAAAGAGGATGGCAATACATAATTGAGCTCAGTAAAGTTGGGACCAATGGGGTGAGCACATGGAAGAAAAAGCTCTTGGACCAGGACATTGACTTGGTCAAGGTACGAGACCATTAAGCCAGGCTAGAGTTTATGTTTGGTGATGGATGGGACGGGGGTTGGGAGAGTTGGGAGGAATAGAGGTGTTGAAGTGAATGGGAGAGTGGTTAGAAGGGCAGGTCACATGCTGAGAGCAGAGCAGACCAGGTAGATAGCTATGAATATGAGATCAAGAGAGTTTCCTTGGTGTGGATTTGAAGGATGTGCATGTTGACCAGTGAGCTGTCAGAGGGAGTGGCATCTTTGGGCCTTACACATATTGGAGAGGTTGAGGACACCCATCATAACAGCAGAGACCACTTCTTGGAGCATTTTGAGTAAGAGAACAAGATCAAAGTGTAGGAAGTTCAGGTTACCTGATAGGCACTATATGAGGTGGGAAGCAATAGTGGGCGAAGTGAGGAGTTAGAATGAGATAAGCTTAAATGAAGATGGAGTTATATCAGAGCGGTGAAGGGGTGCCAATGGTATGCATGTTCGTATTATAATATAAACAATGTTTGTTAAAGAGATAAGGAGAGTGTCAGAAAGAACCAAAGTTGATGTGAAGGACTGCCAGGGTGGTTTTGTGTTTGGGGAAATATAGGTTTTCTTGATATTGAACAATAGAGTTTTGGGTTTTGGGGTGATAGGAACCAAGATGATCAGTGAGAAAGAACATTTGTGCAGGCATATAAGGCAGATACCCTGTGTAATGTTAATAGTAGCACAGAGGGAGGGGGGTAGCTGTTGTAGTACATGAAGGGAGGAACCAAGGGTAGATGAGGTTGAAGTGGGTGGAGTATGGAGAGAGGAGTGGTGCTTGTGAGGAACGTGAATGATGGAGAGGCAAGGAAATGTGAAGATGTGGAAAGGAAGAAAGGAGGAGAGAAGAGGCAGGGTACAGTGGAGGCCATTGGAGAGAACGATGGAAATAATTGTAAGGAGAAGGATTGGTAGTAGAGAAAGAGGTCATTGGAAAGGTTTCACACAGTGGGAGGGTGCGGGGAGGGGGGTGAAGACTATGAGGTGACCCAACACTGCAAGTTAAATAAACAGGTTACCATCCTATCAAAATACAATTTAAGAATAAGCAGTAATAAGCAATATATTTACTCTGCCAAGGTTGCATGTCCACTTATCCATGCCGATGACCTAAACAAAGAATTAGCAACAGCAAACATTACATTGAGGGTAGGTAGTTTGGCAACATAATAATCCTTCAGTGATCTGAACTTCGAATATGTGCACCAGTGGCAGTAGCCAAACACACATAATAGAGTGACATGAAGAACAAACAATACAAAGATGGGCAATGTCTTAAACCCCTCAAAACATGCACAACAATCTGTCCCTCCCCATTGTGCTACCTGTGTGGTAATACAAAGAATCTGCACCCTGAAATGAGTACATAACTGCTTCATCCTGTCGGGATCAATCCTAAGTGCAACTCACACATAACAGTAAATTGCCCCTATGCACAAGATATGCTGCTGATAGGTTACCCTGTGACACCTTTGTTCACCTGGACTTTGCTATCCACTCCTTAGAGTGCAAGTGTAAATCCCTTTTTGCATCCACAAGCATTACAATGTGGGACTCCGACCAATTGATTAGTCTCAATGATGACAACACATTTCAGTAAATTTAAAGGAAGGTAAATAATCCTGAGTGAGAAGAATCACTAAATGAATATGACAATCTGACAATTCCACTTGCATCCGTACTCTGATCCCATACAACAACGCTGTTAAATGTAATTCATTAGCAATGCCTAGCAAGCCCAGTTCGATTAACAAGGTCATAATGAGTGTGGCAGCTGGCATGGAAAGCAATATGTTCTGAAATTCCCATTAATTTACTTTGACAGTATCTCCAAATTTCTACTCAATAGATAGGAGTACCTCACACTTGTACTCGATATGCTTCCAAAGATATAGTTGTTAAATTTCCTCGAAACATCATAACAAAGGGTAACGCTCCTTCTCCTCCCGTGTGCGTCAGAAGCATAGAGTGCTTATACCTCCAGAGTGTACAACCTGGCAATGAGTTGTAGACAGACTCCCAAGAAGTCTAATATTATAACACTCTCAACATGGACATTTGTATGTGACAATGACGACCAATATACTTGTAAAAGGTTGATGGGCATGTGTATGTGACAATTTAGACATTTAACATAAGTGCACCAGTTTTACACATTTCATAAAAACCATTATAATTGCCACTGAAAGCCGACCCTTAATTAAATAAATAGTAACAGGTTTGAAACACTGAGCCTGTCACATAACACCAACATCCATTGTCTTTCTTTGTGTTTCCTCCAGCGTGACCAAACACAACAGGGTGCAGCAGCATTATAGGCAACTGTATCCTACCAAAACATTTGCAAATGTTGTTTTATCTAGGGACTTGTTTAGCCAGCATGTAGCAAGTGCTAAGTGCAGTATCAAAACATGTATTTATTTATCAACAAATCCAATAAATAACTAAATAAATAAAACCCTGATCCTACATATCAAAATTCTCAGAGGACTTCTGACATGGTGCTCATGCACTGGCCAGGTGTGTTGTACGGACCGCTTCCGAGCTAACATGTCATGGAACAAGCATCCCCCTGCCACATCTGCTCCAGACTTCTCCTGGGACATCTGAATATGGATTTGGTAGTGCTGTTCGTATGTAAAACTATAAGGAAGGGGAAACAGGGCACACCTGACAACCCTATCACATACCAGAACCTGTCAGGGAAGAAAATAAGCTCTTTGCTGAGCCATCAAGCAGTGTAATGCCTACAGTTTGTCAAATGGGGGCCTCATTGTGGTAGGCCATAGGAAATTGGAAATTAGGATGATGCAGACGGGGGTAAGATCTCTTCGCTCAACCCACAATCAATTTTAGCATGTTCTAAAATGGTATTGTTTCTTTTTCTACAATCAGCATGTGCCCTTGCTGTGATGGAGGAAGGGATTTCTCATATTAAAGACTGGGAGCTGATTATCAAAACCCTTGCCTGGTCCTCCCAGGTTTCATAGAAACACATTTGTTAGTGGTCTTTTTAGTCAACCTAATGTTGGTTCCATTTTTTTCCCCTGTTTTATGTGGGAATTTGCACACCGTACTTCATCCCTCTACTCTGCTCCAACCCCTCTGTGCTTATGGCCTTTTGAAACATGCATATGGTAATGTATGGGATTGCACCAGAATAATTCTGAGTCCAAATAACTGGACAAACTCAAGAATATGGCAAGTTACTGTTTTATTAAAAATTGTCTGAAACAGGGAGGTTACAACGAACTTCAACAGACATATGTTCAGTTTCTCAATGACCTCCACACAAAATATGGTTCTTATACTCAATTATGCATCAGTGATGTCAAACTACGTAGCAATAGTACAAAACCTATCAAGGGTCGGGATTGGTTAAGGGAAACATCTAGATATATATTTCTATAGGAGCTAGGGTTGTTATTGGATGTTCAACCTATGCCTACCTGTTAAAACATGTAATTTCAGAAACATTAGATCCATAGCTTCTCATTGGTCTACAAATGATAAAGTCCCTAGTTATCTGGACTAATACAATTGGTTGGCAGGATTGTGCCAATTTCTGGGAAATTTGGTTCATTTTGTAGCATGTAAGCCCAGAACCAGGTGCATGGAGATAGGACACGAGACTACCTCACCACACAATTAGCCTAGCATCTCTCATCACTGATGCCTCTGCCATGAAATTGTCTTTGTACTTGGCCTTGTTTAGTATTCTCATCCCTGGGAATGCACGGTAGTGAGTGCACTCACTATCTTGTCTGGAACTTCAAGTTCAAGCTCTATTTCCATTGTTGGCCCATGTGACAGGAGACCACAATCTGGTCCATATTGCAGTTTTTAAATGCTCTAAATTAATTAAAACATGGCATCCCATGTGTTCTTTCTTGCATCTTAGCATGAGAAGATTAATCCTCCGCACACTCGTTCTTCTTCAGCGTGATAGCTGACCTTGTTTTCTAGGATTTTGACTTCAGGTCAGCCACACAGCTCCATGAGCCTGCGATTCCTCTGCGACACAACTTTCCATTCCCACTTCGTGGTTTAAGGATTACGTAATTTATGATACAAGCGTCCAGTTTCTGTAAAATGGCAGCTTCGCCTGCTTTCTATTCATTACTCAAAGCTAGCTTCTATGATGACTTGGTCTGCCTTGCATTGCAGCGTCTGTACATTTATTGAACATTCTTTTTCTGCAGTACTTTGTGCAGGTGTAATCTAGTTCGTTTACACTTGAGAGTTCCCTCGATTCTTTACTTCGTCATTACTGTCTTCAGGATCCATACATTATCATTAGTACATAGCTTAAAATGCTGTGCATACTTTCTTATGACATCACCAGTTCATTTACTTAGCTCTTTCTCATATTACTTCAGGCAGTTCCTCCGGTATGTTGTCAGCAATTCAAGGATACATTTGATAGGGCTGTCTCAATGGATATCTTCTGCCAAATACTCGTGGCAGTATCGGCATGACTGCTTTTGTCAGACACTGCACAGTGTCATATGTCCAATACAGGGGAGGTAGGGGGGCGGGATCTCCTGCAGATGTGTACAGCTGCTCCTTGACCTTCCCCGCTCTGGTCGAGTCTTCAACCACCTCCTCATGTTTTTCTGTTTCTTTGTATCTTCCCTTGAAGAAGTGCTCCTTGGGTGTCCATATCTTTGTCACCCCCCTCAGGGTGTCCACTGTTTTAATGTGTTCATCCACACTCCAGATCATGTAACTACATTGTCCATTCAGTGTACATTAGGCCCAACATCCTACGTACTTCATATGATCATTTGGGTACCAGAACTTTGGTCCTTCAGTTGCCACAATACTTGCTTTTATGTAGTCTCTGATGACATCAATGGTCAGCTCTTTGGCTTCAGGTACATCCTTTGCATCAATCGTAATCTTCATTCCTACTGCCTTCTCTGTCATTTTCTCACATTGTCCAATTATTATCCTGATCATAGAGAATCCAAATAAAATGATCACCAATATTGCTCCAATTAACTTGATTAGATTTGCCATCCAATAAGGAATCCATGAGAACAGCAAACAAACTGTCATCTGCAATGGACCCTGTCTAATCTGCCATTTTCACATGTAGATCTGTCAACCTAGATATTGCCTCTGTCAAGGTCCCGTTCTCGCGATCATGAGATGGTCTGAATGTGCAACATGGTTGTTCCATTTTGGCACAAACACCTCCGTCCATTGCTGTAATCATGTCAAGAACATAACTATTCTGGGGGGGTCATCAATCTGATGGCCCTCATTTCGTCTTTTATGGCAATGAATCCTTTATAGTAGCATTGATTGTTTGTAGCAGCTCCCACCTGGTGATCTGCAGCCATTTAGAACTCACCACTGTTTGAATTCCAGGCATGAACATAGATGTGAACATCACTGCAGTTTTGCTGAACAATGTATGCTTGTCCACAATGTTTTCGTAGTCCATTAGTGGTTTTTGTGAGAAATTGTTTGATCTCTTCATAGGCGGAATTCTAGTGACAATTTCCTTCTTAGGTGATCATCCACATTAGGAAATTCTTCAATCTTCCTGTCGCTTTGTGGCATCACCAATGCTGGAACATGGATATACACAAGGGAACACACTCCACTCCAATTCCTGTGCAGTTTCATATGTGCTCTAGATCCACAGGCCCAATAATGAGCTGTTCTTCTCCTCATTCCTGGAAAGTCCATTATGGTTGTGCACACCTTATAATTTGTTTCCTTGCTCCGGAAGCACATCGTCGCATTAACCAGTGGGACTACAGACACTGCTCCTGTTTCATCTTCTACCCATGACAGCAGTTTGAAATACTTGGCCAAAAACTTCAGGCACTCATCATTCATCTTCTGTACTCCTTGCACTGCTTCCTTCTTCAGAAGATGAGCTGCACAGGACAAAATTCTATCTTCTTTGTTTGTATTCACTCGTCCATAATGTTCCCAACATCCAAGCATTTCAGTCTTCTCTGTCATATCAGAACAGTTCATTATTTTCATTTTTTCAATGATCACCCTGTCTTATTGGCAGCATGGTACACAAGCATCCTGTCTGTCTATCCAGGCTCTTTCTCCATTTGTGTTGTCTAGATGTAATCATCCTGGTATGGAAACAACTTTCTTGATATCCATTGCAAGGTTGCCCAGTTCCCTTGACACTGGCCTCTAGTAGTACATGCTGCTAGATGACTGAGGCATTTTGCATTGTGTGCTTTGTAATGAAGGTTTTTACTGCATTCATGGCATAGGGGATGAGAGAGCAGACATAGCAATTCTCATTAGATGCTCTCTCCCCTATCTTTTTCATGAGCTGGTACCACATATTATTCCCCAGGTGAGCTGCTTTATCAAGATAGGTATTTATCCTCTGATTATCTTGTTCTGCATTCCTCTTATGTCATATGACATGTCCATAGAGGTTAAAGAAATAATAATCATGTGTACTCATACTAGGAAAAATCATAGTTGTCATCTTTTCAATAGAACCATTAAGATAATAGAGACTTGGAAATGTAAGGTACAGAAAGAAAAAGTGAATACACATGCATATGTATATCAGACATAGAGGTCTGGAAAAAACATTTGTTGTGCCATCCCAATACTTGTTGAACGTGTGCTCTCTCTATAATCACATTGTCTTCCTCACAAATAATTTTTAATGCAAATATTCAATTTTACATTCATAGTTGCAAAATCTGCTCAATTATCGCTAATATGAGCCTTCTTATAATTGGATCATTTTTAGGGTCATGCAGAAAGGTATGAATATTAACTTCTATCCTAACACGAGCAGGGTAAGATTGAAGTATAAACACAAAGATAGCAACTACAAGCCAATGTGTATCACTGTTGACAGGTATCATATATTATCCTTGTAACCGATATGTTCCTAAAAATGAATCTGGATACTGATCTTTTTTCCAATTTCGAATCAGAATCTGACATTCCGGCATAGTACTAATGCAATTTATATTCTTTCAAAGAATTTCTAAAACATACGTTTTAGCCTCTGGAATTCTCTGCAAATCCATGTACCTTCCTGCTAAAATGGTTTAAAGAGTGTCCAGTGAATTCCGGTCCAAAAATAAATATTTGCTGACCACTCACATTTTTATCGTCCTTTTTCTTAGTAATTGATCTTAGTAAATGACCGAGTCTGCACATGCAGAAATTCTTCTTCTTGGTCCGTAACCGCTGGAGGGGGGTGTCATATTTGTAGATCTTTACATCTCCTAAATGCAGCCAAGCTCGTCTTCCCGATACCTTAACTGCAGAAGGGGAGACTTCCTCAACACTAAAGGGGCAATTAAACCTAGGCTTGTGCCATCTGCGGGTAATACAACTTATAAAAATATACATATATATATATACATATAACATATATACAACTTATATATATACATATAACTTTGGCGGTGGCAATAGTTCACTTGGATTGGTCACTGAACTGTCAATTTCCATGTTCCTCAACCCTCCCCCTGATACTTGATGTGATCTGCAATGAAAGAAATGCTGGTAGTCATACATGTCAAATAATTGTGCATTTCATCAACCAGAGCTTTTGCTACACGCTGGGCATCAATCCTGACTCTGGATTGAGGTGTATGAGGTGTTCTCATGCCACAACCTGTCACTAATTCATGGGGAGTGAGATGGTGGTCAGAACCTGCCTGATTCTGAAGGGCATATAAGGCTTGGGGTAGGGAATATAGCCATCCCTTCTTCAGAGTTAATTTGATCTTAGCTAGTCTCTCTTTGAGGAGACCGTTGAGTCTCTCACATATCCAGATTGCTTGTGGATGAAATACTTTGCACACTAAAAACATTGCTCTGCAAGTGGTATCAGGGTGTGAGCGTGGACTGGCTTCGATCCACCTAGAGAAGGAACACACCACCACTAATAGATACCTGTATCCATTACATGGTGGAGGTACTACTCCTCAAATTGTTCTCACATTATACCCTGCAGTAAACATTTGATACACAAAGCAATTCACCAAGAACCATTCAACATGTTCTAGTTAATTGGCAACAAACCAGTCTTCTGCAATGGTGGCAGCAAGACTCTCTCTGGTTATATGTGCGGGGTAACTTTCAATAATGTTGCTGGCATTACTGGATTTCCAATGATTTCCTGTCACCATAATGTTTCTGTGGGGATAAGGAACACGCGCTGCATTTCAATAGATCTTGCTCCTCTTGTGGAGCTCTACCCTGATTTTCTATTAGTTGCGTAATTGACAGCATATTAAACCCCTCTTATACTAGCATGCTGCTTTTCAATACTTCTTCAGTATCCTCAGTATAACAATTTGAAATGTCTGGAGAATATGCAACTCTTTTGGCTTTTACGTCTTTGGCTTTCTTTCCGCAAGAGATAAAGTCTGTTTGTTAAGTATGTGCTGCTCATTTTATGACTGCTATGGCTACTGGGATTTGTAGTGCCTTAATGAGCCAGTCCAATAAATATGCATGTTGCAATGGAGTGCCATCTACATGGATATAACCCCTCCTTTTCCAACGTGACAGCCCTGCATGTATGGTTGACATCACAAAGGCGAAGTCACTGTACACCATCACTTCCTGCCCTTCGTGTTTCTCTATTGCGACCAAGCGCTACCAATTTTGCTGCCTGTGCTGAAAAGTGAGACAAATTCACCATTTAATCTGTGCCTTATAGCTGCAGAGGCTAAATGCCACTTCCCACTAGTCTGATCATTTTTCGAAGAACCATCAATGAAAAGAATCTCCCCTCCTGCTAAAGCATTTTCTTTCACACAGGGTATATCATCATAATAATTTACATACTTTGCACAGTCATGCACTTGATCACATTATTCTATAGGTTCAGCTACAAACGTGGCTCGACTCACTATTTTGCACCTCACTACCTTAATTGCTGGTTTAGAAATCATTACTTCATAAACTGAAACACTTTCGTGACATCAATGTACCCTTGGGATTATCTAAAATGGCAACTAAAGCGTACTCCACATAGTGAGTCAAGGAACAGCCAATGGTAATACTTGTGGACTTCTCAATTGCAAATGCAATAGCAGCCAAAGATTGTTTGCATGGAAAATGTCCACTCATGACTGGATCTAAAATTCCACTGTAGTATGCCAAAGGCTCATACCCCAACGTTGTTCTTTTTGTGAGCTCTGCTGTAATTACCGACCCATTAGTGTGTGAAAACAAATACAATTCTTTGCTGTAATTGGGAATCCCTAAAACTCGAGCTGTACAAATTGCTCTTTTTAATTCCTCAAATCCTTCCTGCATTTCTTCAGTCCATTCTACTTTTCCTTACCAACTTGTGCTTGCAAAAGTGGCTTACTATATGTGCTGTAATCGAACACCCAGGCCCTGCAATAATTACATAAACCTAAAAACTGCTGCATTTGCCTCACTGTGTTTGTCTTTGGTGTCTTCATAATAGCTTCAGATCTTTCATGTGTCACCTTCTTTCCTTCATATGAAATAAACTGACCTATGTACAACACCTCCTCCTGGCAATCCTGTAATTTCTCCTTGTATAACTTGTATCCTTTGTCTGCCAATATAGTCATCAACTGAATAGAGTCTTGTCTACATTCATCCTCTGTTTCTCTGCAGACTAGTAGGTCATCTAAATATTGAATCACTGCACTCGTGAGTTCAATGTTACCTAGATCCATCTGTTGGACCCTATTAACGATTGATGGGGACTTACAATACCCTTGAGGTAAACAAATATGTTGTAGTCTCTTGTGTCTGTACATAAAGGAAGTCAGGTCTTGTGAGTCCTTATGCAACTGAATTGAGATATTGAGAAAAAATAATTTTTCAAATTGATCACCTTGAAATATTTAGCTTCAACTGGGATACTACACAACATTCTCGCAGGATTAGGAACTAATGGAAACTCTGCTTCTACAATCTGATTAAGAGGGCATAGTCCTGAATAAATCACCACGACAATGCTGAAATAGTCTTGAATATGCCTTCATCAGCTTCTAGGGACATGGGGGATGGTTTTGCTTGGGGTAAATCCTGGCTTGAGTTTCATTTGAACCTCTCCTATTCCCTTCAACAGGCCTATGTAATATGGGCCCATAGTCCAAAGGACACTTGGCACATTGTCTAGATCTTCCTGAAAGAATGATGGTTGTTGCCACATTATCGCCATTCGCTGTGGGACTTTTCTTTTCTCAATCTTTATCCATTATGTAATGCTTATACAAAACACTACCTCATCATAAATACGTTCATCTCTGAAAATATCTTTGTCTGTTATGTCAGTCAGTCTGTATCCATCTTCAAGACCAATCACTGTCCTCCATGCTCTGCCTTCATCACCGACTCCTTCAAGCAATGTTATTTCTCCTCATACTATAGTTGCTTCCAATTCTATAGGAATAGTCTGTCCTTCTTCCTCATCCATAGGTACTTGCGGTCTGAATTGGAACTCATCAGGTATCCTCACACTCTTAACTACTAATCCAGTTAGCAATGTCAATAAAATGGTCACCCCATACATGAAGACTTCTGCATCTACCGGGACTCCAGATAGAGCCACTTGCCCTGTAAATGCTAATATATACTCTCCTAAATGTAAATAGTGTAATCCTTGAGTGGAACTCACTATTCCCTGATCAATGAATGGCATTGTTGTATTAAGTTTCATCATTATATCTCTTCCCAGGGTGTTAACTGGCATCTGTCGTGAATATAACAAGGGGACAGGCATGTCACATTCCCCTATAGACATGCCACGATGCCTGCCCCCAGACATCAGGAGCAGACCTGTCTGACCAGAGCACTGGCATCGATTGGGACCTATAAGGCCCCAAAGGATTGCCTAAGGGATTCCTGGACTCATATTGCCTTTTTCAGGCAAGTCAGGTCATCAAGTGGAAAAACCATGTACAGGCCACCTTGGGCTCCTTGAAGGGATTACTTTATTCAAGGGACTATTTCCTTGGGTGTGGTACTGGGGCTACTTTACCTGGGAACTACTTCTTGATGGCTATTTAAACCACGCCCGGAGAACAGAACACGCTTTGCATTATTCTGCACTCCTGCAGCGTAACACTCACTGTGCCTACAGCTCCAGTATCCAGTCCTCTGCCACGCCCGTCTTGTTCTTCATGATCCGAACCTGTAAAGGAGAAAAGGAAAGCAGATTAGAACAAGAGCCTTACCATTCGCCATCGCAATCATCCGGGAGTCGCCACACCTGCCAGAAAAGGAACTCCAATTACCGTGCTATGCAGTCAGCATCAGCGCCGTGGAGTACTCACTGATGCTCCATTCATCCATGCGATCCAGCGAGGCACGCTGACGAGATCGCCACTCGGAGCATCCGCACCTGCAAAAGATAAGAACGTTTATAGGTGAGCTGCACCTCGCTAAAGACATTTGACCTCGCACCGCAAGATTCTTACCTGAGGCAATATTCGCTCGAGGTCTCACGAGTCACCATCATACGTCCCTCGCTCCAGGGAAGCGCCGCACCTGCAGAATAAAGAGGGAACAATTGATTAATCACACAAATGAACGATATTGCTTGCTAAGACTTTTGCTTGGTGCAAATACTGAAACTTACCTTGGCACTACCTCGATTCTTTCGGAGAAGAGACACCTGTCTTAGACAATTCTGCAAGAGGAAGAAACATAAAGAAAAGGTACAAGAGTGAACTATAAGACAACCTGAACTCTAAAGCATTGCATGCTACTTTGGATTGGCAAAAGACTTACCTCTGAGTCATTGTTGTCTGGAACTCGGCCATAAGATTAAGGGATCAGTGAAGTTAACTGGATTCCAAGTTCAGCACACCCCTGCATTCCGACGCAGGATGGAGAGCCCATCCTTCTTAACAATAAGGTGAGACATAATTAGGGGAACTCAAGGTGGCTACGGAAGCAGGAGTTAAACCTCCTTCTAGCGGTCGGCTGACTTACCATTTTTACCACTCTAGGAACATTTGTATTTGTATTTATTTTATTTGTATAGCGCACCAGGCCCAGGGGCAACCAGGCGCATCACTTAATTACAACATAAGAAAAACAGACAGAACCACAATTACAAAGTTTACAAGTATAATACAGAATTTGCAGGTATAATAATAGCAATGAGGGGACAAGCAGATTGTATATACATGTACAAATTAAGCAGAGAACCCAGAGCTAAATGTCCTGGGCAGCCAGCCAGGTTTTCGTAAGATGTTTGAATCTCAGGTTCCAGAGTTTAGCTGCCAAGCTAGGGAAGCTAATTCCACTTGATCTTTGGAGATTGAAACGTGGAACCTCAAGGCAGTTTAAATGAGCCATTCTGCAGGATCTAATGGAGTTGATGGAGGGCAAATCAGTTGGCCAGGTAGCAGGGAGCTTGGTTATGAAGGCATTTGTGGGTAAGAGCCAGGGTTTTCAGGGAGATACGGTGTGGGACTGAGATCCAGCGAATATTGCGTCTGGTGTCGGATATGTGTTGGCTCCTGGGAATGTTGAGGGCAGCTCTAATCACATTGTTTTGGACAATTTGTAACTTGTTTAGGTTGCAGTAATTGGTGCCTAGTTACAGTGCATTGAAGAAATCAATCTTGGATAATACAAGAGTACTAGCCAGGGTGACACAATTTGTTACGGAGAGGAAGGGGCGACAGGCTATAATAAGCTTGCAGGTATATGCCGCTGTGGAAGAGACTGAGTTAGTTTGTCTGGTCAGGGATAGGGTCGAGTCAATGTAGATCCGTAGGGTTTTTGTGTCCTTGGCGGTTGGGATAATATTCCCATCGATGATAAAGGACTTGAACGCAGGGTCGAGTTTGGTATGTTTTTGTGGCGAACCAAGAATAAGGAGCTCAGTCTTTTCATCATTAAGACAGAGTCCATGTTATGCCATCCACGCCTGGATGACCTGGTAGATGACATTGATAGCGAGGGAGTCAGCAGTGTAGTAACCTGAGATAGGGATTTGTATCTGGGTGTCGTCAGCGTAGTTGGTGTAAGTGACACCCAGATAGTCCAACATATCGAAGAGAGGTTTGGTGAACACGTTATACAACATGGGTGAAACACAAGATCCTTGTGGCACGCCACAGGAGACAGGTGCAGGTGGGGCGGCTGCTAGTGGAGAGAACACGCGCATTGATCTATTGTCTAAAAAGGAGCTAATCCAGGTTGTAGCTTTATCGGAGAAGTGTGCAGCTGATTTAAGGTGGTGGCAGAGAATTTCATGATTGACGAGATCAAAGGCCGCCGAGAGGTCAAAGAGGAGTAAGAGAGCAAGTTTGCCTTTGTCTTTTAGATCTTCAATCTGTGTTTTTAAATCTATGAGGGCAGTTTCAGTGCCATTACGTGGCCAGAACCCAGATTGCCTAAATCCCAAAAGTTTGTTAGATTCAAGGTAATCTTGAATTTGTAGATATACTGCACGGTCGAGGATTTTTAGTAAAAACGGAACCGTGGTGATTGGCCTGTAGTTTGTGGGTATACTAGCGTCCATGGTAGGTTTTTTCAATAGGGGGATGACCCACGCGTCCTTTGGATGGTCAGGTACAATCCCAGAGCTAAAGGAAGAGTTGATGAGCGTAGTAATGAATGGCGCTAGGTCATGAGCTGCTTCCTTGATTATAGGTGCCGGGCAGACGAAACTAAGAGGGCAAGTGCAGTCGCTCATCACTACATTAGAAGTCACATTGGTGGAGACAGTTGCAGTCCAGCTTCGTCGGGGCCCCTGTGGAACCCAGGTGAGCGTAACAGAACGCGAAGCCTCAACACAAATTTCTACCCGGGCGTCATGGAAACCTCAGAGACTGACCAATTAGCCCAGCTCCTGGGGGAGCTTAGAGCTGAAGTACATTCCGCCCGCCAATGCTCTAAGAAGAGAACTGATTGTGGCGAAGGAGCGTACAGATGACCTTGCCAGACAACTACTCCAAGCCCAAGCTGGTCACACACCATTTCCTGGATTGGGGCAAGCGTCAGCCTCAATTCAGCCAAGCAGCCCAGTACAAGTGGTATTACCGGGGGCTATCCCTTTAGCTTCACCAGAACGTTTTGCGGGGGACCCTAAGAGGTTTGCAGTTTTTATGAACCAGTGTTGCTTGCACTTTCTATGTAGACCTGGAGCCTTCCCAAATGAGCAAACGAAGGTGGCCTTCGTACTGTCATATCTCAGCGGGAGTGCAACGGATTGGTCAATTCCGCTAGTCAACCAGGATGACCCTCTGCTTCGGGACTTCCAGGGATTTCAACAAAACATGGAGAAATTATTTGCCCGACTTTCTCAAGATCATGCATTAGATAATGAACTTTTGTCCTTACGTCAAGGGAACCAGGATCTATTAACATACATCACAACTTTCAATAGGTTGGTGGTAGAAACCGGTTGGCCTGAAGACAAAAGAACTACGCTATTCCATCGTGGGTTAAGAGGCGAACTAAAAGATGTTTTAGCACAGGTAGTAAACCCACCTCAAGAATGTGCTGAATATTTAGACCTGGTGGTTCAGTTGGAACACAGACTTCAGAACCGAAAAGCTGATCGAGCTAGATTCGAGAATCGGGTAATGGTGAGACCCAAGGACAACACCTCCAAAGGTACAGATGTATCTGTACCCATGCAGATTGGGGGAGTTAGAGGACCGTGGTCCAAAACCGAAAGAGACAAAAGGAGACAGCTGCAATTGTGCTTATATTGTGGAACCTCAGGACATTTTTTGAGGGACTGTCCGGTGAAACTGCCTAAAAAGGCAGTAGGAGCCGCTGACAAAATCAGTACAGAATCTGAGCCAGGAAACAACCCCACCCGACAAGCGTAGAGGTCCGCTTGTCGAGCGAGAAGAAGGACTCTCAGACCTCACACTTAACCCTACCAATGATCCTTATTGGTCACCAGCAACCATCTCATATGCATGCGGTTAGAGCATACATCGATAGTGGAGCCATAGGTAACTATATGGATCAAGAATTGGCTACAAGGATGTATCTTTCTCTTTTTGAAAAGACCACAACTGATGTAGTCACCACCGTCGATGGAAATAAAATAGCTTCCGGCCCAGTGACTCAATCAACGATGGAGATGATGCTGTTGGGCCAAGATGGGCATCGAGAGAAGATTGTGTTTGATCTAATCAAGGCTCCACAGTTCCAAATAATTCTGGTAATGCCATGGTTATAAACGCATAATCCTTGCATAAACTGGCATGAAAAGAGAGTGACCTTCTCAGAGTGTATGCATACTTGTTATCCGGAAGAATCCCCGACCAAGGAGATAGCCACGGTCATGAGCCCGACAAACCTGTTACCCCACGAACACCAGGATTTTCAGGACGTATTTCAGAAAGATCAAGCCAACACTTTGCCACCTCATAGATCGTATGATTACCAAATCAATCTCATCCCTGGCGCACAAACTCCGTGCAGTAGGATCTATGCCCTTACCGAACCCGAGAATCTTCATTTAAGGCAATACTTAGATCAATACCTGGCTAATGGCTTCATCCGCCCGTCAAAGTCTCCAGCAGCCCTGCCTTTGTTCTTCGTCCCAAAAAAGGAAGGAGACCTAAGAACTTGTATTGACTATCGAGCATTAAATCAAGTAACTGTATAAAAACGGTACCCCTTGCTCCTAATTCCAGAATTATTAGACCAAGTAAAGGATGCGCGTATTTACAATAAATTGGATCTCCGAGGGGTGTACCATCGTGCACGCGTAAAAAAGGGCGCCGAGTGGAAGACCGCCTTCTGTACCAAATACGGATTATTTGAATACCAAGTGATGCCTTTTGGGCTTTGTAACGCCCCGGCAGTGTTTCAGTATTTTATGAACAATGTCCTTGTGAACTAATTGATGTCTGTGTCATCGTGTATATTGACGATATCCTGATATACTCGTCTTCTGAACTTGATCATGTGAAACATGTTTGTACAGTACTAGAAAAATGCCAACATAAATTGTTCGCGAAATTAGAAAAGTGCTTCTTTCACACTACTGAGGTCAAATTTCTGGGGTTTGTCCTGACACCAAATGGAGTTCGAATGGATTCACAGAAGGTAGATGCCATCCTCAAGTGGCCCTCACCTACTTCAATAAAAGGGGTACAGCAAACTTCTACCGCAGGTGAATTCCTGACTTTTTATATTTGGTGCACCCCATCACATCACTATTGCGGAAGAATAAACACTTCCAGTGGTCACAAGAAACAGAAAAGGCCTTCCAAGTGCTAAAGCAGAAATTCACTTCAGCTCCTGTTTTAAAGCATTCATGCCCAGAACTCCCATACGTGGTAGAAACTGATGCATCCAGTCTGGCTATGGGGGCGATTCTTTCCCAAAAAGATCCGGAAACAGGTCAACTTCATCCAGGGTCCTTTTGGTCACGTAAGTTTTCAGCACCTGAACTAAACTATGCTGTCACCGACAAAGATCTTCTAGCCATCAAGTCGGCATTCAAGGCTTAGCGGCACTATCTTCTCGGAGTCCGACACACCATCACAATAATTACAGATCATAGAAACGTACAATACTTAAAGACGGCCAAGGCTCAATCATCAAGTCAACTTAGATGGGCTTTATTGTTTGCGGAATACGATTGTGTGATTACTTACCCACCTGGTTGTCGAAATGACAAAGCAGATGCTCTATCCCGCATAGAAATGGAAGAAACATATACAAATCCAGAACCGATGCCTACAATCCTAGAAAGGAGAATCCTATGAAAAACTACCTTGCTAACTCTAAACAACATCCATGAGAAAATTCAGCAACTTCTCAATTCTACAGCCTTACAAGATTGGTCAAACAAAGGCCAAAATCATTCAGTCATTGATCATTTACCGTATTACCAAGGACGTCTTTATCTACCTAGTAAGGAACTGCAAGAACTGGTTATTTCCAATTATCATGAGTCCTTGATAGAAGGCCACCCTGGAATTGCAAAAACCGAAGTCAAAATCAAGAGACATTTCTGGTGGCCTATTTGGCAAAAAGACATTAAGTTATTTGTGCTATCTTGTGGCATTTGTGCTCAAAACAAGGCCCAGAAGAAGAAGCCAGCGGGTTTAGTGCAACCCTTAGACATTCCACCTCCACCCTGACATACTTACACGGTAATTCATAGAATTTCGCACAAAAGTGGCGCACGCGGCTGGCACACAGTGTGCACGTGCGAATGTCTGTGCCAGCCACGTGCGCTAAAATCAATTTCCGCGCACAGCGTATTCATGGATTTTAGCCTCCAAAACCAGCCGTGGTGCATAGTGGCGCAGCGACCCTGCAGCAGCGCCAGTTACGCCCCCAAGAACGCCCTTGCGCAAGGAATTCCTAATTCACCGCAAAGGGCTGCGCTAACCCTGGACCAGTTTACAGGGCTGCCAAACAGCAAACAACAAGCTGGGAATGTGTATTACTGGGGTGCGCGTGAAGCTTCACACGCGAAAGGGCCTGTGCGAGTGTGGTACGTGTATTACTGGGGTTAGCAGGAAGTTTCACACGCGATTGGGCTGGGTACGTGTGTTTCAGGGGTGCGCGGGAAGTATCACACGCGATTGGCCTGGGTACGTGTATTTCAGGGGTGCGCGGGATGTTTCACACACGAATGGACTGGGTACGTGTATTTCAGGGGTGCGCGGGAAGTTTCACACGCGATTGGAGTAGGGTATGTGTATTACCGGGCTGCGCAGGAAGCTTCACACGCGATTTTGCTGTCAGAGCGGGGAACGCATATTTCAGGGGGTGCGCAGGGAGTCCTACAAGTTAATTTGCAGTGTGAGTCCTCCCAGGTGTCCCCTCTACCCCCTCCATGGCCCCTGCAGACAGCCCACACCACAGGGCACTACCCCGCACCCCTGGTCATGTCCCGCAGGCAGCACATCCACCATGGGAATGCCCCCCAGCCAAGCCACATGTCACGTTGCATTATGATCACCAACTCATGTCTCCCAGCACCCCCATCCCCCAGCAGTGCAGGGCACCTGCCACTAGGCCCCCACACATGTCCCCCAGCACCCCCACCCCCCAGCAGTCAGGGGTACCTGCCAGCAGGCCCCCACACATGTCCCCCAGAACTCCCACCCCCCAGCAGTCAGGGGCACCTGCCAGCAGGCCACCACACATGTCCCCCTGCACCCCCACCCCCCAGCAGTCAGGGGCACTTGCCAGCAGGCCCCCACACATGTCCCCCAGCACCCCCACCCCCCAGCAGTCAGGGGCACCTGGCAGCAGGCCCCCACACATGTCCCACACATGTCCCCCTGCACCCCCACCCCCCAGCAGTCAGGGGCACTTGCCAGCAGGCCCCCACACATGTCCCCCTGCACCCCCACCCCCCAGCAGTCAGGGGCACCTGCCAGCAGGCCCCCACCCATGTTCCACACATGTCTCCCTGCACCCCCACACCCCAGCAGTCAGGGGCACCTGCCAGCAGGCCCCCACACATGTCCCCCTGCACCCCCAACCCCCAGCAGTCAGGGGCACCTGCCAGCAGGCCCCCACACATGTCCCCCAGCACCCCCACCCCCCAGCAGTCAGGGGCACCTGCCAGAAGGCCCCCACACATGTCCCACACATGTCCCCCTGCACCCCCACCCCCCAGCGCTGAGGGGCACCTGCCAGCAGGCCCCCACTCATGTCCCACTCATGTCCCCTTGCACCCCCACCCCCCAGCAGAGCAAGGCACCTGCCAGCAGGCCCCACTCATGTCCCACTCATGTCCCCCTGCACCCCCACCCCCAAGCAGTGCAGGACACCTGCCAGCAGGCCCCCACTCATGTCCCACTCATTTCCCCCTGCACCCCCACCCCCGAGCAGTGCAGGGCACCTACCAGCAGGTCCCCACTCATGTTCCACTCATGCCCCCTTGCACCCCCACACCCCAGCAGTGCAGGGCACCTGCCAACAGGCCCCCACTCATGTCCCCTTGCACCCCCAACACCCAGCAGTGCAGGGCACCGCCAGCAGGCCCCCACTCATGTCCCCCTGCCCCCAGGTCATGACGATCCTCAATCATGGCCCTTATGGCCAGCCTCCCCAGCCCAAAGACCCAACCAAGTATTGCATCCACCCACGTAGGCAATTACATGATACAACCCCAAAGGCAAGTATGTAAATGAACACATGTCCGTCACACACACACAATGGTTGCAAGTGTGAATATGAAAACCCATATCATGACATGCATGAAACCAATGACATAATACCACACATTGAAGTATGAAGAAACAAATGTATTAAAAGCAACATGAATGGAATTAAAATCAAACAAACAACAATGGGAATAAAAAAAGAAAAGCTGCATGTCCGTAAAATAATGAAAAACAAGAAATCATAATCCAAAGGAAAGGTGTCCAAAGTCACAGTCCAACAAAGCAAATCCAAGGGAAAAACAAAAGTGAAAACCATTGCTCCATGGGGAAATCCAAAAAAAAGAGATGAATCCAATAGTGAACTATATACAGATGAACAATCCAGGGTCCTTGATCCCAACTGAAGAAATGAAACCTATCAAAAATACTACCTAATGAAAAACTATATACAGAAACGTGGTGCATTGTCCAAGCGCAACCAAAATAAAGAAAAAACCAAAGGAACCTAACACTATCTAACTATTTACAAGGGCAGCGGGCTAGTCCAACGGCTCACTTTTGGATGTCCCTGGCCAGGGCATCATCGAACTTCTGCTCAATATCCCGGAGAAGGTCCTCTTCCATGGCCCCGAGGGTTCGCAGGGAAGACGACATGTTCTCCTCCAACTCCCTGCGAATTGCCTCGAGGCACTCAGCCCGCCTCAGGGCCCTCCGCATGGAGTTCTCTGCCCTGACCATCGTGAGCCGTGCCTCTTCTGCCCGCTGCCGCTCCGCATCTATGTCATGGCCTAACCGCTGCCACACGGAAGACACTTCCCGTCCTGAGTCGTCATGCCCTCTGGCCGATGACTGCCACTCCGATGACAAAGGCCCCGAGCCATCATGGCTCCCACCTTGTTGCTGCTGTTGCTGTGCCTCTGCCCGTGCCCTGGCTCTTGCTGCCTGCACATCCTCCTCCGGCTGGGGTGCAGTTGTTGAGGTGGCCACCCCTGCTGGAAGTCTGACTCCCGACTGTGGCAGGGATGTGTCCTCCACCAGACAGCCTTGTTAGAGCACTAGGGTACAAATTCCATCTAGTACCCTACCCCTTTGACCACCAATTGCCCCTCCCATACGCACAACATCAGTGCCATTGTTGGGAGGCGACCAAGCGTAATGGAGGCAAAGGTGGCCGACCTTCAAAAGGTGGACGTGGTGGGCGCGGTAGGGGACGTGGCCGGGATTTGCAGGGTGCCCCTATACCCCCATGTGTGGAGGTCCAATCAGGGACACCCATGACCCCCCCATGGTTGAGGGAAATGTGGCTGAGACCATCCCAGCTCAGCCCTTATTAGACCAGCCCATTGTGGCAAATGACCTGGCACAAGATGACTCCCTGGATGACTTCCAGGTCAGCAAGTCTAAGCCACGTGTGGCGGTGCAAGTTCTCACCGAGCCACGTGGATCTGGGGCAGCTATGTCATCTGCTGCCCCAACTATGCAGGGTGGTGAGGCTGCAGGGGCAGCTGCAGCTCCATCGGCCCCAGCTCTGACTCTCCCAGCCAGGACAGTGTCGGTCCTGGTCCATCATACTGATGTTCCCCCTGCCAACATCACACTTCAGACAATGCCTGCACCAAGTCCTATGGTCAATGTGCATTCGCACACTCCAACAACCCAGTCCACCGGTGATTCTGCCCCTACTGACCAGAGCGGCGTTAGCCACTCTGGCTCCGCTCCACCTTCTAAAAAGAGGAAGAAGGGTGCTCTGGCACGACAGGCTGAGACCCCAGGCACGGCTACACACTCCGGTACCTCAAGGAAGCCTTACTTCAATGATTCGGAACTTGATGCACTTGTGAGCTATATGTTGCATCATAGCCACGAAATGGTGGTGACTGCAGGGTCCAAGACCACACCTGGTCAATGTAAGGCACCCTGGCAGACCATCGCCAACCACATAAGTGCCCTTGGATTTGTGAGGCGCTCAGCTGATGATTGCTACAAGTGGTGGAACAACCTGAAACGCAGAGCAAAGAACAAGCTTGCCTCAAGTCATGCCGCTACTCTGGTGACTGGTGGTGTGTCTCCACAAGAGGACAATGAACTCACTGAACATGAGTCTGTTGCTGGGACCTTCGTCACAGAGGAACAGATCCGAGGTATGGGAGAACTACCCAATTATGACACATTGTCCGGTGAGTACCCATGCGTGTGTGTGTAATGCATGTGTATGTTGTTTGGGTGACGCGTTCTGATTGAGTGGGAGGTGAGGGTGTGTGTGACTGAGTAGTATGGGTCACCCATGTGCTTCATCCAAAACATTCTGCAGCCTTGAATTTGGGTGTGACACTATTCCTTCTGCCCACAGTAGTAATTTAGCGCAACATTACGGCAGTTGCCCTTGAGGTGGCATCATGCAACAACATTGTTTGTATTTTTCAGTGTTCTTTCAGGCTGATTGTTTCAATTCTCCCACTTTTGCAACACATTCCTCAGCCCTATTGTGACATATGTAACATGCTTCTGTCATTGAAGAACCCCACATTTGCCCACATGTGTTACCTTGGTAGTTGAATGATTTGACCTTTTAGGCTGATTGAGTATTGTCCTGATCACATGATGTTTTTGGGCCTGTTTGAATGTGGAACATGCTAGTTGTTTCCTGTCATGTTGAAGTGCACAACCATTGATGTGTGCATGGCCCTGCAATCACTGTATTTTTGTACACTGGATGTGTTGCAGTGTGTGGCACATGGCGTATCTTTTCACACTATGTGGCATTTTTCATCTCTTCATGTCCATCTCACATGGATGGGTGACAGTACTCATTCACTGACATATGGATGTACTTGTGGAATGTACCATGGCTATGGTACATGCCATCTGTGTGATGGCATGTGTCATTTATTTGTATAGGACATGCCACTCACAGGCCAATGTGTGATGGCAGTGCTACCCAGCATGCAGCAAATGTGTTGCTCTTCCATCTTGCTGTCATCAGTGTCAGACTTTTGCCTCCCCTTCCAACTCTATGACAGTGCATGCATGGGAGGGTTATAGTCATGTGTGACATGTGTAAATCATGTACTGTTTCTGTAGCTTGTCAGGCCTATTTGTGTGCTATGGTGCTAATGCCTGTTTCCATTTTTTCTCTTTCATGTTTTTGCAGGGGATGACGCACTTGATGCTGTTGAGGTTGAGGAGATGGTGCAGACCCAGGAGGAACCTGAGGCACAACCGGCCACCAGTGGGGGACGTAGTGTGGTGGTGGGTGAGAACCCACTCTTGCTGCAGACGATTCTGTCCAGGGGTGTCTCTGGGTGCACCTCCCCAGACCTCTATTCAGGTGTTGAGTCGGATGATGAGACCTATGTGGTGTCACAGGTAAGTGTTTCTGGAAGGGGTTCTGTTCTGTCCAACCCACCTGCACCAGGGGTAGAACCCTCTATGGGGATGTCAGTGTTGGTTAGTCAGCCTTTGGCGGTTAGGGGTGCAGGGTCACACTCCACAACATCTGATCCTGTTCCTGGGCCAGCAGATCAGACGGGGAATGCAGTCCTGCAGCCTCAGGCAGTGCTGGCACAGCAAGGCGCAGATCGCGTTACCCCAAACAGGTGTTGTGCCCGCCGACGTGGTGGCCGTACGCCACGAGGCAATACCGCATTGGAACAATCCATGTACGGTATGGCAACCCAACAGGCAGCATCAGTTGAGATGATGGCTCAAGCAATGGAGAGGGTGGCCACTTCCATTGTCCCCCCTGAAAGGCAGATGGAGCAACGACAACAGGCAACAGACTCCATTTGCCAATCACACAGGGAGGACATGTTGGCATCCAACAGGGACAGACGGGCGGCACTGGAGACTCTACGCCAATCGATATCAATAGAGTCCCAGGGCCACAGGGAAGCCCTGAGGGTAGAACTCCATCACCTCAGGGAGACTCTTGTTGACCTTGAGACTTCCACTAACTTGAGGACAGAACAGCAGCTGGAGCGGCTCACACGTTCGCTTTCAGCTGAGATGCAGGCAACTCGGGAGGAGATCCGGGCATCACGTCAGGAGCTGCATGGTGATCTCCGCACTATAATCCTCCAGAACGAGACCTTCCACACCCGCATGCTTGCTGCCATGGAGGACCATACCAGGGCTTTACGTGGGCTGCCTCCCATAGCACCACCACCTCCTGTGGCAGCAGCAGCAGTTCTCCCACATTGGCATAGCTGTGCAGGCCATGAGCCCGTGGAGGTGTTTTTTTTCGCAACATCCACACCGGCAGCTGCTGGTGCGCACCCTGTCCTCGGACCTCCTGGGTGGCCTCCCTCCCCCCCCCCCGGCCCCCACATGGCCATTTTTTATTTTTTATTTTTTATTTTTATTTTTTTATTTTTTATTTTTTATTATTTTTTAACAGTGTGTTGCCTTGTGTGGCTCCCGTGGGCATCCACTGTATTCTGGCTGGGCACAGGCAGGCTTGTCCTGAGTTTGGGTTCGATGCTTGGGTTCGTGAGACACACACCCCTCCTGCTTCCAATTTTCATGGGCTTGCAAAGGGTGTGAACAAGTGACAGTGATGTACACAGTGATGTTGGGCTCCCATGAGCAGTGTGGGCAGTCTGTAGTCAATACTGTGTAGACATTCCTTGTGTATATTGTTGTTGTATTGTACACTGCATGTTGGAATTATGTATGCTTCTGCTTCCATGTCTCCCTCTGAATTTGCAGGTTCATTCCTCATGTCTTCACAAGGCCGTCTACTTTGGAGATGGAGTTCATGTTGTATGCAGTACACAGACAAGTTTTGAAGCCTGCAAGACTACAGTTGGAAGGGGGCGATGTGGTGGCATATTCAGGTTGTAAGACTACGACTACTTTAACTTAGTACTGTCATGTTTTAGTTATGTTTGAGCTTGTGTAGCTGCATTGTATTGTTGGTAAGTATTTGGTCATGTGTGTTGTTAGTTCAACATTACTGGGAGCATATTGTGTGTGGCCAGTTTCCATTAGGGACGCTGTACTTTGTGACACTTGTGTCAGGTTTTCGGGATTGCTTTGTTTGCTCTCACATAGCATGACATGCCATGTTGTGTTGGGGGGTGGTGCTGGGGAGGGGTTGGGTGACATGGCACTGTTCTCATGTTTTATTTTGCAAGGGGGTAATGCATTTAGCAGCATATGTGTCTTTTGATGGCACAGCATTGGTGGTGTTTCTGTAGGTAGGGATGCACACATTTTGACACTTCCATGTGACCAATCTCAGGCTGGTATGGTTGTGACAGTTGACTGTCCCTTGTGTCATCATCGATTGTCAGCTGGTATGTGGCAGGGCTGTGTGCACTCCACAGGGGTGTCATTCTAAGTGAAGTAATTAGCCACCAGCTGCGTTTGGGCTGCATCAACCTGTGCCCTTTCCCCTCCCATGCGCAGCGGGCGTGCATGTGGTTGAGGATGTGGGGGCACCACCATGTCCACCGGCAGGCCCCGGCGTGTTGCAACGTTGTGCAGGACACATGCTGCCACTATGATCCTGCACACTACTGGGGGAGCGTATAACAGCTGCCCGCCAGAACGGCCAAGGGAGCGAAAGCGTGACTTGAGCACTCCGAATGTGCGCTCCACTATGCCCCGGGTTGCAATATGGGCTGTGTTGTATCTTACCTCGGGTGGCGTGGTGGGGTTCCAAATTGGCGTCAACATGTGGGTGCTCAGAGGGTAGGCACTGTCCCCTGGGGAGGTGGTGATGGGTATCAATAGTAGGGTTGTGACATTACTCAGTATCTGGCATGCATGCATGTGCTGTGGCATTTATACTCTCCAAGCAGCCATGTATTGCCATGCCGCCCAGCTTCTAGGTCCCAGTTTAGGGTTGACATTCTGTAAATGAAACTGTTGTGGCTGGACCCTGGATAGTTGGCATATACCGAGGTGATGATTCCCTTGGCATCACATACTACCTGGACGTTGATGGAATGCCAGTGCTTGCGGTTTCTATAGATGTGCTCTGATGCCCTGGGGGGACGTAGAGCCACATGGGTAAAATCAATGGCACCTAGGACTTTGGGGAATTGTGCCACCCCGTAGAAATCCTGGACGGCAGCCTGCCTTTCTGCAGGTGTTCTGGGCAGGTATATGTGCCTGCGGACTGATGGGCGTGCAGTCATAATGGCCAAGACCTGGTGTATGCAGCATGACTGCGTGGCCTGTGACACCCCCCCACTATGGCACTTGTCCGCTGAAATGATACGGTGGCCAAAAAGTGCAGTACATTGAGGACTTTCTCCAGGGGGCTGAGTGCTTGGGAGCAGAGGGTGGGTGATGTGAGGTCATCCTCCCACTCACTGACCAGGTCGAGTATTATGTGAGGTGGAAACCTGTACCTCCCATACACCTGGTCATCAGGCATGCCAAAAAAGGCCGGTTCTGGGTGTGAAAATTCTGGGCCTGACTATCCTCCTCCTCCTCCTGCAGTATGCCACGACTACTGCTGCTAGGAACGGTATGTTCATCCTGGCGTCTGAGCTGGCTTGTTGTTTGCACGCACTTTACTGATGCGCAGGTCCACATACTCCTGCTGGCATACATGTTAGCGCGTCTTTTTTGGCGTGTGTGTGTGGGCATTCCGCGCATTTGCCTCCTGTACTTCCCCGCCCTCGCCAGTAATACACGTACCCCGCTCGCCCAGGCCCAATCACATGTAAAACTTCCCGCGAGCCCCTGAAGTACACTTACCCCGCTCGCCCAGGCACAATCGCGTGTAAAACTTCCCGCGAGCCCCTGAAGTACACGTACCCCGCTCGCCCAGGCACAATCGCGTATAAAACTTCCCGCGAGCCCCTGAAGTACACGAACCCCGCTCGCCCAGGCACAGTCACGTGTAAACTTCCTGCGCACCCTCAAAATACACACTATTTTTGACACAGCGGGTGTCCGTGTTTATCGCGTACCCCTTTGCAAGTCATTTGTCCTAGAGGGCCACAGTATGGGACATTCATCAGAGCTGTATATACAGGCTTTTTGTTAGCGCACATTTTTTTAAAGCGCAGGGACGCTACCGCCTGCCTTCGTGTGGCGGACATGTGTTGATGTACATAGTTGACTTTTGGTTTGTGTCATGAGATCGCCATTTCACTGCTGGGGGTGGGGGTGCAAGGGGACACGAGTGGGGGCCTGCTGGAAGGTGCCCTGCACTGCTGGGGGGTGGGGGTGCATGGGAACATGAGTGGGACATGAGTGGGGGCCTGCTGGCAGTTGCCCTGCACAGCTGGGACATGGGGGTGCAAGGGGACATGAGTGTGACATAAGTGGGGGTCTGCTGGCAGGTGCCCCTCAGTGCTGGGGGTGGGTGTGCAAGGGGACATAAGTGGGGGTCTGCTGGCAGGTGCCCTGCACTGCTGGGGGGTGGGTGTGCAAGGGAACATGAGTGGGACATGAGTGGGGGCCTGCTGGCAGGTGCCCCTCAGTGCTGGGGTGTAGGTGTGCAAGGGAACATGAGTGGGGCCTGCTGGCAGGTGCCCCTCAGTGCTGGGTGGTGGGGGTGCAAGGGGACATGAGTGGCAGCCTGCTGGCAGGTGCCCCTCAGTGCTGGGGGGTGGGTGTGCAAGGGGACACACGTGGGGGCCTGCTGGCATGTGCCCCTCAGTGCTGGGTGGTGGGTGTGCAAGGGGACATGAGTGGGGGCCTGCTGGCAGGTGCCCCTCAGTGCTGGGGGATGGGGGTGCAAGGGGACATGAGTGGGACATGAGTGGGGGCCTGCTGGCAGGTGCCCTGCACTGCTGGGGGGTGGGGGTGCAAGGGGACATGAGTGGGACATGAGTGGGGGCCTGCTGGCAGGTGCCCCTCAGTGCTGGGGGGTGGGTGTGCAAGGGGACATGAGTGGGGGCCTGCTTGCAGGTGCCCTGCACTGCTGGGTGGTGGGGGTGCAAGGGGACATGAGTGGGGGCCTGCTGCCAGGTGCCATGCACTGCTGGGGGGTGGGGGTGGAGGGGGTCATGTGTTGGTGATCAGTAGTGCAAGCTGACATGTGGCTTGCCTGGGGGGCATGCCCATGGTGGATGGGCTGCCTGCGGGACATGACCAGGGGTGCAGGGTAGTCCCCTGTGGTGTGGGCTGCCTGCAGGGGCCGTGGAGGGTGTAGAGGGAACAGCTGGGAGGACCCACACTGCCAATTCACGTTTGGACTCCCCTGCACCCCAGATATACACGTATCCCACTCACACAGTGCCTGTTGCGTGTGAAACTTCCTGCGCACCCCCGAAATACATGTACCCCACTCGCCCAAGGCCAATCGCGTGTGAAACTTCCCGCGCACCCCAGATTTACACGTACCCAGGCCAATCGCGTGTGAATCTTCACACGAACCCCAGGAATACACGCACCCCACTCGCACAGGGCCTATCACGTGTGAAACTTCCCGCGAACCCCAGATTTACACGCACCCTGCTCGCCCAAGGAAAATCGCGTGTGAAACTTCCCGCGCACCCCCGAAATACACGCACGCTCTATTTTTGACACAGCGGGTGTTCGTGTTTGTCGGGTACCCCTTTGCAAGTCATTTGTCCTAGAGGGCCACAGTATGGGACAATCATCAGAGCTGTATATACGTGCTTTTTGTTAGCTCACATTTTGACACACATTTTTTTCATGCGCAGGGACGCTACCGCCTGCCTTCGTGTGGCGGACGTGTTTAGGCCTGTGCGCGTCTTCACCCGTGCGCTGGTTTGCCCTATTCGATTCCATGAATACGTGTTGTAGGCAAGCGTGTGGGCATTCCGTGCACTTGACTCCTGTACTTCCCCCGTGACGCCCACATTTTCACGCGTTGTTCCCCATTCCGCGTGTCACGCCCCGTGTTATGCCTACTTTTGTTATGTGCGCCGTGCTATGTGCGCTTTCGCTGTGGCCGTAGCGCACGCCGTTAGATGACCTGTGCGCCGGCGTGCGCCACGCAGATTTTCAGCGCACATCACAGATTTTACTCGCGCACAGACTTCCATGAATCGATGTGTGTGGCTTTTGCTGCGATTTTCGCACTTGCACTGCGATTTTCGCACTTGCACTGCGATTCACATGGTTTCGCACGCTTGCGCAGGAATTTTCAGCGCACATTAATTCCATGAATCGGCCTCTTTATCTCTTTATTTTATAACGGATCTTCCTCCATCTAATGGGTTCAACACTATTTTAGTAATAGTGGACCTATTTTCCAAAATGGCCCACTTTATCCCATTAAAAGGCTTACCCTCGGCCTCGACCCTGGCCAAAGAATTTCTCAAACACATCGTTTGAATACACGGATTTCCTTCAGTCCTAATTTCCGATCGGGGCAGTTAGTTTATTTCCCAATTTTGGAGAAAATGTTGCCAATTAGCCCAAATTGATGTAAGACTTTCAACCAGCCACCATCCACAAACCGATGGTCAAACCGAGAGAACCAACCAAACGTTAGAGCAATACCTACGGTGCATGTTACACTGAATGGAAGGCAACTGGAAGGATATTTTATGGATAACCAAATATGCCTACAACAATTCCTTACACTCCGGCATTAGACAAAGTCCTTTTTACACCATATATGGAAGACATCCTCGAACCTCTGAACTCGATCCACCTCAGCATTTGGAGATGCCCGCTGTGAGCAATTTACACGCTACTATAACACAAGCTTTCAAAAAGGAAACCGAACATTTAAAACAAGCAAAAGAAAGGTACAAGAAAACCACCGATCAACATCAGAGAGAAGCCCCAAAATACCAGATTGGAGACCAGGTTTGGCTAGCTTCAAGACAAATACTGCTAAAAGGGACCCACACCTTTAATCCTAGAAGCCATTAGCAATCAAGTGGCAGTTAAATTGGAGTTACCTCTGAATATGCGAGTATTTCATGTTTCACTTTTGAAACCAGTGCAACCAGGAGCAAGAATAACCAAACCACCAAGCCCCATACTAGTAGATGACGAGCCAGAATTCGAAGTAAAAAACATTTTGGACTCAAAGTTGGTCGAATCAAAACTCTTTTATCTTGTTGACTGGAAAGGCTATGGTCCACAAGAAAGATCATGGGAACCAAGTGACTATATTCATGCACCACGACTGGTAAGACGGTTCCACCAGCACTTCCCGGACAAGCCTGGACCAGCAAGAAGAACCACCTTGGGAGGGGCCTTGGGTGGGAGAGCTGTCACGATGCCTGCCCCCAGACATCAGGAGCAGACCTGTCTGCTGAGAGCACTGGCATCCATTGGGACCTATAAGGCCCCAAAGGATTGCCTAAGGGATTCCTGGACTCAGTCCTGGCGTTGTTGGCGCCAGGCTCATATTGCCTTTTTCAGGCAAGTCAGGTCATCAAGTGGAAAAACCATGTACAGGCCACCTTGGGCCCGTTGAAGGGGTTACTTTATTCAAGGGACTATTTCCTTGGGTGTGGTATTGGGACTACTTTACCTGGGAACTACTTCTGGATGGCTATTTAAACCACGCCCGGAGAACAGAACACGCTTCGCATTATTCTTCACTCCTGCAGCATAACGCTCACCGTGCCTGCAGCTCCAGTATCCAGACCTGTTCCACGCCCGTCTTGTTCTTCATGATCTTAACCTGCAAAGGAGAAAAGGAAATCAGATTAGAACAAGAGCCTTACCATTCGCCATCACAATAATCCGGGAGTCGCCGCACCTGCAAGAAAAGGAACTCCAATTACCGCGCTATACAGTCAGCATCAGCGCCACGGAGTACTCACCGATGCTCCATTCATCCATGCGATCCAGCGAGGCACGCTGACGAGATCGCCGTTCGGAGCATCCACACCTTCAAAAGATAAGAAAGTTTACAGGTGAGCTGCGCCTCGCTAAAGACATTCGACCTCGCTCCAGGGAAGCGCTGCACCTACAGAATAAAGAGAGGACAATTGATTAATCACAAAAATGAACAATATCGCTTGCTAAGACTTTTGCTTGGTGCAAATACAGAATCTTACCTTGGCACTACCTTGTTTCTTTCGGAGAAGAGACACCTGTCTTAGACAATTCTGCAAGAGGAAAAAACATAAAGAAAAGGTACAAGAGTGAACTATAAAACAACCTGAACTCTAAAGCATTGCATGCTACTTTGGATTGGCAAACGGCTTACCTCTGAGTCATTGTTGTCTGGAACTCTGCCATAAGATTAAGGGATCAGTGAAGTTAACTGGATTCCAAGTTCAGCCCACCCCTGCATTCCGACACAGGATGGAGAGCCCATCCTTCTTAACAATAAGGTGAGACATAATTAGGGGAACACAAGGTGGCTACGGAAGCAGGAGTTAAACCTCCTTCTAGCGGTCGGCTCACTTACCATTTTTACCACTCTAGGAAAATCCTCCTACGTTTCAGACAGACAAAACTAAGAGGGCAAGTGCAGTCGCTCATCACTACATTACGAGTCACATTGGTGGAGACCGTTGCAGTCCAGCTTCATTCGGCACCCCTGTGGAACCCAGGTAAGTGTAACAAGACAGGGGTAATTTATCCATAAAAGGAACTACATGTGTAGCTCCAGAGAACTCTAGAGCATTCATGGACATACCTAATATTGTATATTTTCCCTCCCGTACACGAGAGTTGCCTCAGTGTCTACAAAAAAAGAAGAGGATTTGCCTCCTATCATCTCATCAACCCATGTTTCCTCTTGGAGGTCTGCTGTTACTGATAGTACTGAACAGATTAAATCACCCTGTAAGCTGTACTATTGAGCATACCAATGCATCCCTGTTCCCGTAAAAGGGTTGCCTCCTACCACAGTTTCACCCCCTATGCTAGGTGTCAGTATCTGCCCTGTGCTCGTGTTCTGTTGTGTTTGCACAGGTGCTTGTTGTGACTACCCTTGCAGTAGGTGCATTTGTACCAGCCCCTGCTGTTACACCTGCTGTACTTGTGGCACCTGTGCCTGATTGGAAGTGTGATCCTGGGCAAACCCCTCCCATGTTTGTGAACTGTATAGTGGTTGATAAGTTGTCCCCCATCGTGAAAGCTGTCCATTTTGTTGTGATTCCCTCGACTTCTACATACACGCACAATATGTCCTATCATTCCACAGTTCCAACATATTGGCCATGGCCCTCTGGCAAACCCTCCACTATATTCTCCTTGAGTATTCTGACTAACATTCTGTGTATTTTAATATTCTCTTTGGTTGTTCTGAAATCCGCCTTGGGCATTCTGAAATCCTTGTTGGGCATTCTGAAATCTGCCCCCTCAAAAGCCTACACCTCTACTTTGTGGCCAAAACCAATGCCACTTTGATCAATTGGGTGTGCATTATTCACCTGTGATGTATCCATCATTTCTTGCATTCCCACTCCCTCTCCAATTGTCACTACTACTCCTTCTATAGCAAATTTTGACAGTTTCTACTGAACTAACTTGTCTTCCTCAATCTTTATATTCTCATCTTTCTTTGTTATTCTTCTCTTGTAACAAACGGCAATGATGCACAATAGTTAATTGTATCTCAGCCCAGGGCTTTGCTTCCATCTCTGCTTGTGTTTTCATTTGTCTCTGTACTGGTTCTGGCAATCTCTGACACAAAATATGATGGAATAGTACCAATGTTTTTCCCACGATGCATGCGTTTCAAGCTGCCATTTCTCTTGAATATCTTGAATATAAGCAATAGGGTCTTAATCTTCCTTCATTTTACGTGTCATAATTGCACACATAGCTGATGTATCAGGATACTGTACCTGAGAGCCCTCCAAACTTCTGCCCTGCAATTATTAAATTACACTCCTTCATGTGCCGTATTTTGTGATGTCACAGCCGCATATCATGCTTGTCTCCAAATGTTGTCAGCGCTCTCTCAAAGAATAGCTGGCAATAGACCCTTTATGTCTCCTATGGCCAGCGTATTTCCTCTTGTCATCTTTTCTAATTCATATATCCAATTCCCAGCCCCCGAAGTCAAACTAGGGAGCTTGCATTTTAAGTTATCCTTATCCATCTGAGGCAATGGAATATACTGTGTCTTTGTTCCCCCCTTTTCTAATAATGTGAACTGTGAGAACCCCAACCCATAGTTGGATCCCACTATCTGTTTGCCTAATGCAGGGGTAATTGTTATTATTCATCTTCATGTTGGTAACAACCTTAAACTACTCACATATGGGGGGGATTCTTATCTCACGCCACACAATCATCTTCGGGGAAACTCAGGTTATGGTATAGGATCTGTTTTTTTTTTTTCCCTTAGGGTTTTACAGATCAGACATCTTACCTCTTTATCAATCTGTTGACTTCCAAGGGGACATACCTACCCTTTCCTTCTGTCCCATGACCTGAGTCTCATTCCTTGTCTGACATTATGACATTGCTAAACCCCAACTAGTGTGACTATCATCCTCCTCTTCCTTATCGAAATTTAATCTGATCAAAGACAGTGCTCAGCATTCGTCATTAAAAATATGTTCCTCCTCATCCCATCGGTTAGGTACCGGGGATTGGTTATTGCTCCTCTGAGTTCCATACTCGCTGTTCTGCCTCAGTTGCTGATATACCTTATCAATCCTTTCTCCTTTTCTACATCATATATTTCTTCTTCTAGTGCTACCCTACGTATTTCTGGCATTATTTATTTTATCGGGGGAATCCCTCTTATTTTATCCCATTGTATCTCCTTGCTTGGCCTCATCCATTCCTTAAGAATGAGACTGCCATTCAGATCTCACTGCCTCCTTTTCTGTGTTCTCCCTTTGTCCACTTCCCTTTGCTTTCTCACATCGCTTCTTGCACTCTCTTCTTCTTGCCTTCATTTTCCGTTCTCACTTCCTGACTTTGTTCTTTTTCTTCTCTCCTTCTCTGTAATATTTTACATAGTTGCAGATCAAAGCTAAAAGCTTGTATGTGCAATACTTAATCATACTCAAAAGGTATTGTCACTTTTCTATGGAGCGTTTAGTTACAGTTTACAAAATGAAAATAGTGAATATTCTCACCTATGGTTCTGAATTTGTTTTTCAACTGCATTTTCTGTACGGTCAAAGCATACAATAATCTTGCAAAATATCTTAGAGCATTTCTTTGTGTTTTTTATAGAACTCAGTTTTTACCTTTTTTGCTTAAATTTGTATCTGACCATAGAGATTTTAATATCTAGGCTACCGTGGGATAGAGCTGACCCGAGATGTAGATGTTACAATATTGAAGGCTCTAACAAAAGTTTGCACCACATCTTATTGATTTGCATGGACCTGACTGCCAAGCATACAAAACACCCTGGGTAAATCTTTGATAAATGTCAAACTAACAGTTTAGATGACTGATGGAGGTTGTTATACATGGGAGAAAACTTGGAAATTGTAATAGCACTGATCCAATTGTTCAAACATGTCTTGGTTGAGTTTAACAGTGCACCTAGAGTTTGCAAGAAAATGGTTTATTCATAAGAATGTATGTATATGTATTGATCAGATGACAAACAAATGCTTTGTCATGGTTTAATTAATAACTTTGATGTGATATTTTAATGATCGTAACTTCTTTTTTTTCTTAATCCTCATTTTAAGATTGTGTAATTGGGATTGTTTTATTGTCTGTTGTTTGTTGTATATGTTCTTTGGTGAAAGGTTTATTTTTTTTTTAAACAAACACATTCATAAAAAATACAAAATACAAAATAAAAAAATACATGTTTTGTGTTTACAGTAATTTCACTGTTAGTGTAGTGTTGTGTCAAATTATATGACTAGCAATCTCACTGTGAATGACATGCTTAGAAGGTTTGCACAGTTGAATTACTATCACAACCATGTTTGTCAAGTATAACAATCTGTGATCATTCTTCTGTTCTCCTTCCTGTGAGGAATTTGACCATCCACATAGTGAGAGTATGCTCACCTGGGCTTTTTTGATTTTTTGATAAATGAAAATGAATGATGAGAGAGCAACGTCCGAGAAATGAGTGCTACCATTCTGCACCCATTTAATCTGCTTTCCACACCAAAAACAGTCACCTGTACTCTGGGAAGACACAGCCTTCAGGCTCCATCTTCCCCTGTCATATTCAAATGGGATGTGAGAGACCTGGGTACATCAAAGCATTCCAAGAAGGGGGAAGGCACATCTTCCTCCAGCCATGAGCATCCTAATTAAGATATCAAAGGCTCCATGGATCTGCATTCCTTTGTTCTCCAGCTGGTGGCAGTGCATATTAATGAGAGATAACTATGGCAAACATGCTGAGTGGGTTTGGTTGCCGGAGAGACAACAGAAAGGTGGGACTAACACTCCTTTGGTGTGCAGTGTGTCAACTTGAAGCTAGTTCCCACCCCTCGAATGAAAGGAAGTTAAATGCATGTCTGAGTACAGTTTTTACCATAGGCAAATCCTGCACAGCTGACCCTGGTACTTTAATCAAGAGATACAGAGGGCTCAGTTACCCAGAGAGAAACTTTGACACTTTGATTAGTCAGTCAGACAGCACAGCGAGTACAGCGCTCGCTTTGACATCTGTGTGCAGAGCCTGCCGATGCAGGTCTGAATCCCGGCAGGGCCAAACTCAGCCTTTCATCCTTCCGAGGTTGATAAATGAACACCACACACCATGGGTAATAATGAGCAGCGCTCAGATGCCTGAGGGTTTGTAGCACTATATAAATGCTAAATTATTATTGTTTATTATTATCTACAACAGAGCACTCTGGTCCTGACCTCATGCATAACGGAAGATTGTCGGTGGGGACCCAGGATTGGTTCATTAAGGTAGGCTTAGCCTACACCAATCACTGGGGCCCATTTGGCTTTAAAAGAGGGCTGAACCCCTCACTTAGCAGATCATCTGTAGACTTTGCAAGGAGTAAGATTAAAGACTCATTTGGAGCCTACATGAAGGTATAGTCTACCTTACATCTACTGCCAGTGAAGCAAGGCCAGGAGTACCAAGAGGCAAGCAAGATCCATCACCTAAACATCCCCCAGGGAGCAGAGGGAGATACCAGACTCAGAGGACGCATAAAGCAGCTCCAGAACTAACACCCTCCTGAGCATTGGGCCATCGGCCTTGAAAGGAAACGAGCCCTATGAAGAAGCTAGGAGGAGTGCCACACAAACATCATCCAGCGTTCATCTTTGTAAGGACAATTTCGAGACAGCCGAGTCCTCGAACCGCATCCAGCTGCACTGCTGACTGCTATGATATGATATGATAGGTTATTTATAACGCTCTTAATACAAATAGGTTTCTAAGCGCGGATCCGGGGATTGAACCTGTGTTGCTCCGTGTTGACTTGCTTCCAAGGTGAGCATGTTGCCCCTTACCTATCCTCCCGTTGTCATGCTGCAGTGACCAGAGCCATCCGAGACACCTCAACCAGCATTCCAGATCCACCAACCAGCATAGAGACATTGATTATTGGCCCAGAGCCGCCGCGTTGGACAGCCTGCAGACCTCCGCCAGCCTTGCTTGTCAAACTGCCTGCCACCTGGTACCCGAAGCCGTCTCCCGGCACTAGTTTAGTTTAGTTTATTCATTTGTATTGCGCACCAGACCCGAGGGTATGAGGGGGCATGAGCAGCAAGGTGATTCAAAGCTTGGTTACAGGATGCTTATACTTTACATTACATAATTATACTTTACATTACATAATTACAGTGTGACGATGAAGGAACGTGTACAGTTTGGCAGGAGAGAATGCAGTAGATGTATTTAAAGAATTACAAATATATACAAGTTTAGTATTACAAATTTACAGATTCTCTTAAAGCATGCAACGCGGAGAGCAGCCGTGTGGTGTTAGAGGTGTTAGTGGTTCGTGTTCTTTAACCAATGGATGTAGTTGCGTCTAAAAAGTGAGTAAGGTTGGGGAGTTCTGAGCGATGGTGGTAGGGAGTTCCAGTGTTGGGGTGCTTTCACCTGGAAGCTGTTGCCACCCATTTTAGTGCGTTTAAACCTGGTGACGGTGAGCAGATTAGCATTGGAGGTTCTGGTGGGTCTGATGGGGCTGTGTTTGCATATTCTGTCTGCCAGATAGCGTGGGGCAGCATTATTCAGGCATTTGTGGGTGAGCGATGCTACTTTAAGCAGGATTTTGTCTGTTGTGCTGAGCCAGTTATGGGATTTCCTGATATTGGAAATGTGTTCCCTCCTGGGAATATTGAGTGCTGCCCTAAGGGCGTTGTTTTGTAGCGTCTGAATTTTGTTGTTGATTTGTTTGGTGGCTCCTATGTAGAGGGCGTTACAATAGTCCAGTTTGGATAATACCAATGCTCTGGCTAGTGTAGTGCAGCTGTGGGTGGAGAGGAAGGGTTTGGCTGCTCTTATGAGCTTACATGTGTAGGCCGTAGAGGATGCCATCGAGCTAACCTGTTTGTGGAAGGTTAGGGAGGAGTCGAGGTATATTCCTAGGGTTTTTACTTCTTTCGAAACCTTGATTAGGTTCCCATCTATGATGAAGTTGGCATAATTGTGGTCGAGTTTGGTTAGGTTGGACGTAGAACCAAGGATGATGAGTTTAGTTTTGTCATCATTCAGGCATAGACTGTGCGAAGCCATCCATGCCTGGATGATGAGATACACCCTGTTCACCAAGGCCAAATCCTGGTTGTAATCTCCCGTCAACGGGATGAGGATCTGTGTATCATCGGCGTAGTTAGTGTAGGTGATACCCAGGCCATCTAGATCATCAAACAGGGGCTTTGTGAACACGTTGTACAGAGTGGGGGAGACGCACGAGCCCTGTGGGACTCCACATGTAATGGGGATGGGTTCGGCGGCGGCAGAGGAGGAGAAGACTCGCATGGATCTGTTGTTGAGGAATGACTCAATCCAACTGATGGCTTCTTGTGAAAAGTGGGCAGCTGAGTCTAAATGATTACATAGGATTTTATGGTCAACTAGGTCAAACGCCGCACAGAGGTCTAGCAGGAGTAGTAATGCAGTTTTCCCGTTATCTCTAAGGTCGTCTATTTGGGCTTTCAGATCTATCAGGGCTGTTTCAGTTCCATGTTGGGGTCTGAAGCCGGATTGTCTTATTCCTAGAAGGTGGTTTGTTTCAAGATATTTTTGAATTTGTTTGTATGCTGTCTTGTCTAGTATCTTGAGCAGGAATGGGACGGTGGTAATCGGTCTGTAGTTGGTTGGGATGGACGGGTCAAGGGAGGGTTTTTTGAGGAGAGGGAGGACCCAGGACTCTTTAAGGTTACTGGGGACTGTTCCTGAGGAAAAAGAGGCATTGATGAGTCTGGTGATGAATGGCGAGAGGTCTCGTGCCGCGTCTTTAATGATTTGTGGGGGGCAGAGGTCACCTTTGCAGTTGGAGGGTTTAAGGCCAAGAATTATTTTTTCTACTTCGAGGGAAGAGACTTTGGAAAAGCTGAAGCGAGCAGTGTTAGGTGTGTGGTGTGAGGGTGGAGGGCTCGAGTGGGCGTTGATGGGGTTGGTAAGATTAGTGAGGGAGTCTTTCTTATTTTTAATTTTTGTTTGAAGGCCAGTGACTTTGTTGTTTAGTGCATTTTGGACACTGGTGCACCATTGTTTGTTTTTAACGCAAGTATCTGGGATTGTTACCGGGGTTTCCAATTCTTTCAGGATAGTAAATAATTATCTGGAGCTGGAGTTGGATTGGGAGATTCTCTGGTTATAGGATTCTTGTTTGGCCGCTATGATTTCTTTTTTATAGTTGGCCGTTATTTTGTTAAGCAATAGTTTGTTGTGGTCAGTCGGAGATTGTCTCCAGACTTGTTCCAGTTTACTCTTTTCCAATCTAAGGGTTTTAAGATGGCTGGAGAACCATTGGTTGAGGTGCTTTTTTGGTTTGGATTTTCTAAGTTTCAATGGTGCAATGGCGTCTAAGGCTATGCGCATGGTGTTGTTATAGCCTTCTACGAGGTCATAGGGATTAGAGTCTTGGAGTTGGCTTAGTGTAGGAAGAATGAGTGGGATCAGTTTTTCTACTGTGATATTTTTTTTGCTTCTCGTGTGGATGGCTGGGGCTAGTGCCATGTTGGTTGTAGGGCTTGAGGCCTCAAGTGAGAAGGAGAGGAGGTGGTGGTCGGTCCAGGATTGGGGAGTGTTGTTAGTGATCGATACGGCACAGTTATAGTCTGCTATCCAATCAAGGGTTCTCCCTTTGTTATGGGTGGGGCTGGTTACTTTTTGTGTGAAGCCTAGTTCAGACCGGGTGTTACTGATGAGAGTGGCTTGATTGTCTTTGGGGTCTTTGTAGCCTAAATTGAAGTCTCCTAAGAGAAGGCATTGTGAGGAGTTTTTTAGGTTGTCGGTAAGGATGGCATTGAGGTCTTCCTCGAAAGATCCCGGGGGTCCGGGCAGTCTGTATAGTAAGTGAATGGATATTGTTTGGGAGTTAGCGATGGGTAGTTTGGCTGTAAGAGATTCACATGATGGGTGGTGTGTGGCGGAGTTGAGTCTGATGTTAAGGTGGGTCTTGGCAATGATGGCCAAACCACCGCCTTTAGCTTCAGTTCAGTCCGCTCGGATGATGGTGTAGTCAGTGGGGATGGCTAGCGAAAGGGCTGGGCCTGCGGCTGCATGAAGCCAGGACTCTGTTATGGCTAGGAAGTCTAGATCTTCAGCTAAAATGAGATCAGCGATGTCCGTGGCATGGGCAATCATGGAGCGTGCGTTGATGAGGGCACCTTTTATAGGTAGGGTTTTGGCTTTGGCAGGGGTGGGGGTGGTAGCTGTGCTGAGCTCTCTATTGTTGGTTGTAGTGGAGTTGACGGGTTTAGGTTCGGGTTTTTTTAGCGTAAGGTTAGCGCAGGAGCTAATGGATGTTCGGTGTGTGAGTATGGATTGTGTGGAGTCCCTGGCTCTAGGCTCGTGTATTTTGGGAAGTCTGGATCGTAATCTGGTCAGCCTGTCCGAAAGGCATGGGGGAGCGAGTAGGGTAAGCATGATTGTGGTGCTGGGCTCTGTGAGGGTGGGTGATGCGGTGCCTAGGCTGGTCAAGTTAAGGGGTGAGCTGGGCAGGCATGCGGAATTGGTGATGTGTAGAATGGTTCTCAGTAGTATAGAGTAAAGGCCCGGGAGGAACATTGTGTGAGGGGGGTAAGGTGCAGTGTGTGTCCTGTCTAGGGTCGAAATCTAGCAGTGGACAGTGCGGCCTGCTTGGAGTAGCCGAATACTACCTAATCCATGTAGTGCAAGATTGCAGATTGGAATCTGACTCAGGTACAGGTAAGCAAAGTGGTCATAGTAAGCGTTTGTCAATTAGCACAGCATTAGGTTTAGAATTGCGCCAGTGTACCAATTAACATCTTGGATCAGAGTAGCATGTATTCAGAATAGCGTCTTGAATGGGAATAGCACCTAGGTTCAGAGTAACACTTAGTTCAAGATAACACCTAGAATCAGAAAAACCCCTAACTTCAGAATAGCACTTAGAGCAGATTAAGCACAACATTGAGTTTGGTGGCTATAAAAGTATGTTGAGCGGGGACACATTGGGCTGCAGGTCAACAGATCTAGAGGCAATTGGTGAGCAGATCAGCAGAACAGAGCAGATGGTCACAATGCGGTTAAAAATGGCAACTAGAATTGCATAGCATAGCCGAGCAGCAGTGGGGCACAGTGCAGTTATATGTTACAGGGATGACTAGCGACACAATAGTCTAAATACGACTGAGCACCTATGTACTGGAAATGGCAGCAACTTTGGGCACAGATACAGCATGTAATAAGGCCTGAGTGCACGAGAGTGGCAATAAGTAGCTTGTGGTAACAAAGCCTTTTCCAGAGTCTAGGCAGTTCAATTTAAAAGCGAAGTGGCGTTTACCGTTGAGGTTGGTCTGGAATCCGGCAGGGGGTCCGGGCGAACGGCGAGGAAGGCTGAGGACAGGTGAAGACAGGTATTGGCCTTGTTATCCTGGGCCTTGCTGGGAGTGGGCCGGCTTCGCCTACCGGCCGGCGATAGGCTGCTTAAGGTGGCTCAATGGCCAATCGGATGCGAGGACAGTCGGATGTGCTCAGTTAGGCACTGGGGTTCCTTGAGACATGGCGGGCGGCCATCTTGGAAGTGTAAAAACCTCGTGGTGGCTAATGGTGGCAGGGGCAAACACAGCAGCTGTTGGCATCAAGTTTAAAACATGCAGGCTGTGTAGATATTCTTGCAGGTCGGCGGATCACTGGTGCAATTAGCAGCGAGAAAAAAATGAATCTCGCACGGAATAATGATGACTTACTAAAACCTTGAAGCTGTATTTCTGTGGCGTTTCAAGACATCTGAAATTCAAAACTGCAATGTTCAGCCAGTGGGCCTGCATCACTGTTCTCATCCGAGGCTGTTCCTGCTATGGGCACTTGAAGCTGTATTTCTGTGAGGTTCCAAGACATCTGAAATTCAAAGCTGCAATGTTCAGCCAGTGGTTCTGCATCCCTGTTCTTGTCTGAGGCTGGTATGGGCACTGTGGAATAAGTGCTCGCCTTTTTATCCCTTGAAAGGCCCTGAAGGCACCAAACCATTAAGTAGCTCCTCCCACATTTTTCCCGCTCTTTTCTGAGCTTGCTTGGTGAAGATTTTGAAAGTATAGAGAGATGGTTTTCTGTAGTGGAGATATTGCAACAATTGCTCACCTAACATGGAAGCACTTACTAAAACCATGAAGCTGTATTTCTATGAGGTTTCAAGATATCTGAAATTCAAAACTGCAATGTTCAGCCAGTTGGCCTGCATCACTGTTCTCATCCGAGGCCGTTCCTACTAGCTTTGTCTCAAGGGCTGCAAAGTACCCTGGAACCGCCTCAACACTGTCGAGCACCAAGAACTTCTTTTGCACTAGGTACATTGTGGTTCTGCCCCCAGGGTTCTTCTCCGAAGGCCCCTAGAGACAGTTACAAACCTTTTCCCCTGTGGTGCTCAAACCAGATAACCTTAAACAGTAAGATTGATTGCTTTACCAACTACCCTCCTGTCAGTATCCACAGTGCATCGCTTTCCTTTGTGAAACGTTCTGTCCTCTGTGTTCCTATACAGTGTGGGTTGTAATTGTAGTGTGCTAGAACTGTCTGTGGTAATAATAAAGTAGATATTTTAAGACAACCTTGACTGGACAGTCCCTTTTATCATTGGGTTATTATGGTATTTTCGCTGTGTTGCAACTAACCAACGATCCACGATCTTGCAGAAATAAGCCTGCTTCTTGCAGAAATAAGCCTGCTGTTCTGTGCACATTGCCAAAAATTGGACAAGGAGGTCTTATAATTCACGTGTATTCCAATCTGTTCGGAACCCATCAGGTGTACTAGAAGTGTGGGGCTGATTGATGGTTTAGAAACTGATATTCATCCCAGGACAACTGGTGCCCCGGAAGTTGATTCGTCACACTTCCCTTCCTCATAGGAGATTTATTTATATAATAAGGGTGATTCACTCACAATTTGAATTGTTCAGTGATTTATTTAAAGATAGCTATCTATTTACAAACCGAGATGGAAAGATAGTCTTTTTAAAAATATGCAGACTGGAGGCAACCAAGAGCACTTGCGACCATGCTGAGTGGCATAAACTGCCTGTTTGCAGGGTCTCATGAAATATTGCTAGTGGCAGGCAAACCCCCCTTGCATCACATACAGCACTCTTCAGGCCATAATCAGCAGGGGCTGCATCCCCTTGTTAGGGCACCCAAACACTAAATGTCTATTCCAACCTAATACATTGTGGCCTTGTATCTTTTTTCTCGCAGCTCTTACATTTGAAATATTGTGTTGTCTAGTTTAGTCCTTGCCAACCCTATTTCTGCGTTTCTATGAACTGTTGTTATTCCTCTCCCCCCACCATGTGTCTAAGTTCATTGTTGCTTGCCCCATTTCTTCGGCAGCCACATGACATTGTGTTTTTTTTTTCTCCCTTTGTAATGGTGTCCATCTTAACGTTTAGGGCAGTCAGATGAATCAAACAGCCATGTCCATATCGCTTCACGTGATAATCAATTGACAGGTAACTACTTCAGCAAAGTGTATATGACAGCATACAGAGTACAATGTATTCAATTGACTATTTTGTTTGAAATTTTCTTTTGAAATTGTTCTATTCAGCAGCAGGTCCCGCATACACTAGCCGTCACTGGGGAAAGTAATGTGGCCACACTGTTTAAGGAAATGCAAAGAAGAAAAGTATAAATGCACAGCACACATGCTGTGAACACTGAAGCTCGGCATTGCAGATGACTCAGTTAGGGCTCTTGCAGAATCGCATTGTGAACCAGCCATGAAAAGTGTATTGGCGTCAAGGGATTTTCAGTCTTTTTAATGGTGAAGAGTAATCTGGCTACGTGTCTCCCGACCGTGACTTCATATGAGGTGAAGTAGCAGTCTGAGCAACTAGAACGCGCAAGTGCAGGAATGAGATCAAGCACAATTCAGCGCCTGCTTTAAAATGGATACAACAGAGGCAAAATATAAAGCTAGCATCAGAATATTGTCCAAACGTTATTAGGTCACATTTGCAAATTGTTCTCTCTTAGAAGCTGGTTGCCTGATTTACAAACATGTTTTCAATGGGATTTTCCCATATTAAAACATGTTTGTAAATCAGGCCTTTAGATGTTGCTACTTATGCATTTAATGGCCGTTTAATTTCTAAGTGGGTGAATGGGATACACTGTGAATGTATTAACTTTGAAGGGCTTAATCTGTTATACAATAGAAAATAGCCAAAACCAAACAGAAATTGTTTGCATGGTCTGGAATGTTCTATCTGCTCCTCTTTTTTTTTGTTGTTATTTAAGTAATTACAAACAACTGCATTGTAGTCTAGTTTTGTGAAGTCTGTGTTATATAAGAAAGTATGTTTTCTATTTGTTTTATATGGGATGTATGCTTCGTGGTACCTTAATTGCATTCTCCGGGTGATTTCAATACAGGTCTGTAAAGATGTAATCCACCAGTATGTTCTTTACTTGCTTTTTGGAGATTAAAGGCTGGTCTAGTTGAAGACGTAATTATGATAACTGCGGCCTTTATAAAGGATAGAAAATAGCACAGAAAGGTAGCGCGGACTCTGGCGGTCTGAAGGCAATCGTACCGAGTAAACATAAAAGGTAATTCAATTTAATCTAATTTCTTTCAGATAATTTTGGGTGTGAACAGCATTTTCAACTTTAGTATTCTGGAACTTTGGGGGGAGAGCTTCACAGTAGATCTACATTTACAATAAATGTGACTGCTCTAAAGAGGGCATTTGAATAAAGTTTGAAAAATGATACAAAGAGTCAGGTTAAACTGATGTTACCCTCTCTCATTGTTTACAGAAATTTACTAATAAAAGAACTCATAAAAATGAGAGAGACAAAACAAAGAGGAATTATTAATCAGAGATATGTTTACTAAATAAGGAACTTAGGTGAGTACATCTAATAGGCTAATGTAATCAGAGTTGCTCACCCAACATACCACCACTACTTAATTATTAAAATAAATTTAAACATAACTCATTCATTCTTTTCTTACTTTCCTTCATATTCTTTCTTTATTTAGGATCTCTCCTGATGAACCACGAGCATAAGACGTGGGGAAACACGTGTTGAGAGGCAAAAAAACGATCAGTTTGTGAATCAATGTTTGGAAAAAAGGATATTGCATGCTACTAATGCAAAAAATAAATATTACTTAAAAAGTGAACTTGCTGGTGTCATGGATATATTATTTTGCCTGAAGCGCATTCCACCTAAGTGTTTTCCAAAAAGAAAACCTGTCTATTTTATTCTTTTTCCAATGGATTCTATTCCCTGCGTGATTGGTGATCACATCCCCACACAAGCAGGTTTCGGCCCTATCAGCAGACAACCTAGCGGCCAGCAAGAGAGTTGCATGGTCACAGTAGTCATTGGGGTCCCTTTTAAACATGCTACTCGTTCCAGCAAACAGTCATTGCCAGCTAAGTAATCCAATGTCGCCTCTTTTGAGCCTGCAGACCAGGTTGCGCAACCAGGTTGATTCCTAGAGTACAACCAAATAATTTAGACAAATTCCATTATTTTAGGAAATCCTACCACTGCCTTCATTAGATTTTTTGTCTCATCATGATACAGTGTACAAATACATGTTCATATACCCTGCTCCCATCTTTATCTACGCATTTAGCGTTGCAGTCTACAAAGAGAACCACCAGGTTACCAGTCAAAACCTTAAACCAAGATGACAATATCAAGTCCAGGTCGTCAAACATGAACTTTGATGTACTAGTACCAGGAGGATTATAGATGTTTACTACCAGCATATTCTGTCATGCCCCTCCCACCTCAGGGACAGAACACAACCAATATGTTAATGCCCGGTGGAGCCAGATGAATAACTCTTGGAATAAAGTTGTTTTTAACTCCAATCAAAAGGCCACTGGATGGTCACCCACATACACCTTTTATTGATGGTGTTTGAAATATTACATAGCCTTCTATGTCTATTTTAAAGGTTACCCAGGTCTCCTGCTGCACAAAGACCTCACATGCATTTAGGAGATCCCGAGACCCACCTTGGTGGAGCCAATAATTGAAACCCCTACTTAAGATGGTGTAGTTTCACTGGGTCAATCTCTTTTGGGGAATCATTCCCTGAAGCCATTCCCATCGTTGGGCGTCATCAAACTTTTCAGCCACTTGAGAGATGTTTTGTGTGGTTGGAGATTTTACACCAGCCCGTGAGCTTGCACTCTGTACAGCGCACAGACCCCTTTTCTGAGAGCAATGGAATGTCCAGTAGAAAGCCCAAGTGGACCAGGGATGAGTGATGCTGCCGGATAATTGCTGCAGTCTCCGACAGGCAGCAATGGAGCTGCATGGTTTTACGATGCACGTTTCGAAAAGGTTCAACAAGTCCCCTGACTTCAGAATCCTCAGCAAGGTTTTCTTGTTGAACGCACCATTAATGTAGATCGATTAATTTGGCAAGACCCTTTGGTTTTATCCACCGGGGTAATGGCAAGGTTTTTTGCATCCAAAGCAGCTTCTGGGTCTTTTCTGTGCTTCGCTGTCGACCAAGATCAAGTGGAAACAAGTGAGGTATGCTATTTTCCTCATTCGCAATGCTCTTATTTTCAGAGAGGTTAATGTTGACACTACTCGGGACAATTTGCCATTCAGGCGAGATTGGGTCTTTTGCTGAGGCTTCCACCACCAACCAGCTTGTGCAGACCTTCTTTTGTGTTGTGCCACTCTTATACATTGTTTCTTTGACATGTTGTTGTTTTCTGGATGTAGAGTAGAATTTAAAGGTTGGGCATCTGTTGGTGAGCTCTGAGGTATAGGTCTTTACTTAGAGTACTTAATATCGTTTCCTTGTAATTTTTGGTCAATCTAAGTTGTTTCCTAGAGGGTAAGTATGTTGGAGAGCTAACCTCTGCATCATTAATATTCAAAGGTGCGCTGTCAAGAACCTGAACCTCATCAGGAATTAAGATTAGTGGTGGGGAAGAGGGAATAATTGATGGCAAAATTATTTTTTGATTGTTCGGCACATCTGCAGATTTATAATTAATTAATAAATTGCGCATCACTGATATAGTTGACCTTTGCAGTTCGAGGTCCTCAGGCATTGGCCCACAGAGTTTTAGTAATATTCCAACAGTGAAGTGAAGTACTCCGTTTCTTTGCAAAGTTCCAGAGGTTTTGTGCGTACTATAAGGCATCCAGGACTGAGTCAGAGTGCACTGTTCTGGACTCATAGAACAAGTTAAGGCTGACAGATAGTCTCTGGTTAGTCAGAATGCTTGAGTGTGGCAGTGGAATAGAGAAAGAAGAAAGCAAAGAAGGTGGGGGAACCAAAGGTGGAGGACGAGGTGAAGGGGAAAAGCCCAAGTCTCCAATCTTATTTTCTGAAACAACAGCATCCACCCCCTGAATGGATCCGGCTCAGGCTTCAGATAAAACAACTGCAGGCCCCACAAGAGGAGCCACTGGCCCGGTTTCACATGGGAACACAGCAGATGGGACACTGCCTTGGAGAGCATAGCACAATTGCAGTAGGGAGTCATTGTCAAGATCGAGAGGTTGAGAGCTAATATTGCCCTCAGATGGAAGGTTAAGTTCCTCCGCTGTTGTCAGTGCAGCTGGGACACCAGGTAGTTTAATGGAGAAGTAGGTGTCTATTGGATCTTTCTGGGCAATCTGCAGCTCCACCACAGAGGCCACAGTGGTCATAAGTTGTCAAGCAGCTACCAGGGCAGGTATGCTCACACCAGCATACTTTTCCGAGCGCAGGCCATAGGGTTTCTTAATACGGCAACCCGCAGCCTTCGTGCGTTTGTGCGTTTTGCCATGCATACCAACAAGGGGAAGCCAACAAAAGAGAAGGAAAGTAGGGTAAAAGGAGATAAGGGAAGGGGGAGGAGAAGGGGAGAAAGGGAAAGGGAAGGAAACGTATGCAGCTTCAGCACCAGATTTAACTAGGTTCACCAAAGTTTCTGAGACACGCAGACCACGCGCAGGAAGGGAACGCAGTTCAAGGCAACCGCTGCCACAGATACAAAATGATGGTCCTAAGCAGGTTTCACCTTCTGAGACTGCCGTAGTCCAGGCACCAAGCAATAAACACTAAGGTTCACACTAAATTCGCTGACAAGCGCGAGGAAAGCGAAGTGTGGGCGAAGTCCAGTATCCCAAGTCCAGAATCCACGAACTCTGCACAACACGGCACAATACTCCTGCCTCACTCCGCGTCACTCTGCGAGTGGGCAGGCTATTTAGCCGTGAGAGTCAGGCAGGGATAGTAGACACAGTAAAAAGACTCCAATCCACCGGTCCTCAGCCACAGACAATAATACCAACAATGAAGGAGAGTTCCCAACACTGCACAACACTCCTGCCTCACTCCACATCGCTCCGCGAGTGGGCAGGCTATTTAGCCTTGAGAATCAGGCAGGGATAGTAGACACAGTAAAAAGACTCAAATCCACCGGTCCTCAGCCACAGACAGTAACAACAGCAATGACAGAGAGTTCCCAACATGGCACAACACTCCTGCCTCACTCTGCATCTTTCCAAGAGTGACCTGGCTATTTAGCCGTGAGAGTCAGGCAGGGATAGTTGACACAGTAAAAATACTCCAATCCACTAGTCCTCAGCCACAGACAGTAACGCAAGCAATGAAGGAGTCTTCCCAACACGGCACAACACTCCTACCTCACTAAGCCTCACTCATCGTGACATAATGCCATCTGCAATGGTGCGAAATGCTGTGCATTGCTTGATTTGTTGCTATTCAAAATTATGGTGATTTTAACACCCTGAATATTTGCTCTGCAAAACAGACACCACTTTCCAATGTCCCATGCACAAATGTATGGTGAACACATGTGTACACTCCTGTGTCTTGTCTACTGACAACCCAGCAGCGGCAATGTGATTTGGCCATGTGACTCTCCAGTGTATAGTGTTCCTTCATATATGCAAAGGTAGCAGCAGTTTAAACTTGCTCATAAGCAGTTTTCCTTGTACTGGATCTAGTGGCTTTAAGTCATCTGGCTCATATTTCCTTATGCAACTGGGATTATAAGGTAAAGGGAAATACCACTGTCATGCTTAATCCAAAACACATGGGTTGCCTTTACAAATAATGGCCCCAATGTGTAAGATACCTTAATCTACATATCACCATTCACCTGGTAGTGATTTGGGTAACTACAAACATAAATATGTATGCTGTTAGATATACTGGCAGATGAGGAAATGTAATTAAAAGTGCCAAAACCCAATCTGATGTCTTTTATATTTTCCAACTGGTTTCTACTTTGACCTGCAGCTACAGATCCATTTGTTCATTGTTGTCTTGCCATGGTATTTTCAACAATGACAGTTAGTGGCTTTTCACAGAAGTCATTTGTTCTTGTCTGGGAAGCTTTGACATCTTTTCCGAAGAGAACAGAACATACCTCCTCTAGGGATGTGGTAGTGTATGGGAACTTCAAAAGGAGCCTTCACAGCATAATGGGCAGTCACACCATGTAGAAAGTTATTGTAGTCCCTTTGATCTCGGGCTGACAGAGGAAGCACTGTACACATGGGCATGGCCATACACACATGATATGGGCCAACCATCTTCAAGGTGCCTGGAATAAATCCTTCCTGAGACCTCCTCCCCTTCCTGCAGACAAGACACTCTGGGAGATAGCATCACAAGGAACAACCCGTGTTATAGACAGGGTTACTATGCCTGCAGAAGGCTTGTTGAAGGATAAAAATCCACTGTAAAAAAATGACTATATGAGGGGTTGATTTCCAAACCCGCTTAATTTTATGATATGATATGATATGGCTTTCATAACACGCTTATACACAAGTGTTTCAATGCGCGACAAGGCAAGGGAGGGGGAACAGAGGGAGGACAGAGACTACGATCTTACTAGGCCAGGTGTCTTTGAGATTGTGCAAGTGCAAGGGAGGGGGAATGGAAACGTGTCAGGGAAAGGGGAGGGGTGACAGTGCTGAACATGGGATCAAACAATATAGGAAGTGCGGACAGCAGGTTGCAAGTGTAAGGGTAAGTGCAGACAGCAGGTGTCCAAAAGTGCAGGTAGGGGGACTGTAGGGATACAGATACAGACCAAAGTTCAAGGGTTGCTGGGAGGCAGTGCAGTTGTGTAACTAGGTGGTCTGGGACCTGGGCCCAAACTCAGAGGGTAGCCAGGTGACCAGTGCAGTATCGGACAGTAAATCAACAGGGGAGAGGAAGAGAGAATGCAGAAGCAAAGAGGAAGGTCTTGAGGTGCTTCCCGAACCAGAGATGGTTCTCTTCAAGTTTCAGAGAGGCAGGGAGGCTGTTCCAGAGGGATGCCTCAGCTGGAGAAAGAGATCTACCACCAACTCTTTGCTTGGATAAACGTTTGACCCTGAGGGAGTTGGAGGTGGAGGTGCAAAGAGCTTGTGTAGGAAGGTATTTACAAAGAGAGAGTTGGAGTTATTGAGGACCCAGGCCCCAGAAGGAATTGTGGACAATGCAAAAATGTGTAAACTTAATCCTCGCAGCCCCGGAGCCAATGCAGAGATTTCAGTGCTGGAGAGATACAATCCGTGGGCTTGAGGCCAAGGACACGTCTCGCAGTCCTGTTCTGGATGCGTTGCAGAGAGCGGAGAGTAGAGGCTAGCAGATTTAGAAAGAGGCTGTTGCTGTAGTCAAGCCTAGAAAGAACCAGAGCTCTAGAGACAGTGAGCTTCTGGGGGTAGGAGAGGAAAGTAAGAATACCTCAGAGGAGGTGCAGTTGGTAGTTTGACTTCTTAGAGACGTCAGAGATGTGAGGGGAGAAGGAGAGTGCGGAGTTGAAGATGATCCCGAAGTTCTTAGCCTCAGAAGTGGGAGCAGGAAGAGGGTCAAGGGAGGCCAGCCAGACAGTGACAGAAAAAGGGGGTGTAGGTGTGCCAATAAGGAGGATCTCCATCTCACTAGCATTAAGAGATTGTTGGCGGAGCACCACTCCTGGATAGCAGACAGTCAGAGATGAGAGAAGGAGAAGAGGTGGCCGAGGTTAGCCTGAAAACGAAAACACTGAAAGGTGGCTCAGAGAGTGGCAATGTGGTGGGCGAGAGGTGCCAGGTATTGGTTGAACAGCCAGGGAGAGAGGTTAAACTCCTGGGGAACACTACAGGTTGAGAGTGAGATAGAGGAAAGAAAGGACCCAACCTGGACCTTGGAGGGTTGATTAGAGAGGAAAGATGTCATCCACGCCAAGGCCAGATCGAGTGATACCTTGGTTATCACGGAGACAATTGAGCCCAATGGCATGGTTGACTGTGTCAAAGGAAAAAGAGAGATTGAGTAATGTGAGGACAGAGGGGAGATTAGAATCAAGGTTAGCAATCAAGGCTTCACAGATGTTCAGGAGAGCAGTTTACGTGATTCTGGCTGCTCTGAAGCCAGACTGATGGTCATGGAGACAATCAACAGATTCGGTGTGAAGATTAAGCTGGGAGATGGCCAGCTTTTCCAGGAGTTTGCCCAGGAAAGGAGTGATGGAGATCAGGCGATAGTTAGCCGGGCAGGAGGGGTCGGCTGAGAGTTTCTTGAGAAGAGGGTGCACAAGAGAGTGCTTCAGGGGGGAAGGAAAGGCTCAAGTGGCGTAGAAGTGGTTGCAGAAGTCAGCCAGGGCAGGAGCGAGGGTAACAATGGGGTCCTTGATGGTTTTGGAAAAACAGGGAAAACCTGTTTCGACAAGACTTTCATAGATTTGACTTGTCTAGAAACTTTGTCAGGGAAGAACAGAGGAAAGGCAGAGACAGGCAGAGGAGAGGTGACGTAGGGGGCCCAGAGGTAGAGGAGAGAGTAGAGGGTGGAGGAAGAGACGAAGAGAGGGTGGAGAGGATGTCCTGCTTTTAGAATGAAATGAGAAGCCAGGGCTGTCCAGAGGGCCTGGGAGGGGACAGTAGATTTAGCAACTTCATCAGGATTGGTCAGCTCCTTGCAGATTTTAAAGAGTTTGGCTGAGTTATGTTAGACCATGTAAGGAAATAAGGCTTACACCCATATACTAAGGACACACCAGTCACGAGGTTCAAAGGCAAAACATGTTTTTATTCTAAGTACACATTTGGCCAAGCGGATCTCAACACCCCACGACGTGCGCACACAGACACCATGAGAGGAGAGAGAACAAGCATCAGAAAAACTTCAACATTTATTCAGGTTAATTCACAGTATCAAAGCATTGTGCAGCCCCTTGCACGTAATTCTTAAGCTAGGGTTCATAAATCATATACGTAGTTTGTTCGCCTAAACATTGCACATTCCTTGCCGTCATTTCCAAGGCGATTTACTGTCTGGGAATGAGGCACATCTACATGTCGGAGAATATCTTGTTCTCCTTGTTCTCTCACAAGGTGACATTCTACTAACTAACGTTATCTTGTTGCTGATTACTTGGGCTAAGGTCAGACAGAGAAAATACCAGCTTCTGCGGAGGAACACATATTGCCTCACATAATTCTTATTTGACTGCCCTCTACAATAGCACTAATGAGACTGAATGGCACCTGGTTTACTGATTAGTTGTGGTCATGCACAGCTTCAAGGTTCTACGATACAAGACAAACAATATATTATAGTTGCTTCACATTCCTGGCTATGTAAGCATTTCAGAGTTCAAATTACGCTACCTTACCACGTTTAGGCCTAGGACACAGAATATTGTGAAAAGCAGAGAATAGAGAGAGACAGCAAGAGGGGGGACAAAACAAAATGGCTTCTCAGTTGTCACTTTCAGATTCAACTATTCGCAATGCTACAGTGTGATGTGAGTGTGCTTCAGGCCAACATATTGTCAGACGGTATTATAGAAAACACGTTTTCACAGTTAGATGTTGCAGGCTTGGATGTGGGCTCTCTTCTTAGTGTGGGCAGAGGGCCGGATGCACAAATAGCTAGCCATTTCCTCTCAGCCACACTGCACTTGCGTTTAAGGCTGACAGGGTCAGAGTCATACCAGGAGTTGCACTTGGCTTTGGGCTTCAAGCGGATCCTCATGACAGGGGCAAGAAGATCAAGAGTATCAGAAATAGAAGAGTGGAGTAGGGGGAGAGAAAGTGGCAGCAAAAGCCTCATGCTTCATGGGTCGGATGACCGAGAAGGTAGGTGGCAGTGCTGGGGTTGGCTTGGCCTGAGGGGTAGAGAGGGAGAGATGGGAGGAAAGGAGAAGGTAATCACTCCAAGAGAGACGAGTGGTCAGAGAGATAGAGAGGGGGATGTCTGAGGAGATCAGAACATCCAGAGTGTGCGCCACAGAGTGAGTCGGGCGATAGGAGAGAATAGAAAGAGAGAGAGAGAGAGAGAGAGAGAGAGAGAGAGAGAGTGAGGGAGAGAGAGAGAGAGAGAGAGAGAGAGAGAGAGAGAGAGAGAAAGAGAGAGAGAGTCGCAGCGGTTGCAAAAGCGTGCAGAGGTGGGACAGGAAGTCTCCAAGAAGGAGGAGTTGAGTGGTCGAGGTCAGGAGGGAGGAGGGGAGATCTGCCCACTCAGAAAGGAAGGAGGTAATCTGACCAGGTGGCCGATAGATAGTCATGGTAAGAGAGAGACAGGCTGCAGATAATGAATTCAAAAGAGGAGTAGGCCTGCACAGGAATGACAGATGCAGGAATCCACTCGGGGAAGATCAAGGCAACACCCCCTCTGGAGCGGTTGGATCTGGGCACAGAGAGGATCTTGTAGCCATCAGGGAGGAGAGTGTCAAAGCTCATGACAGACCTGGCTGTGAACTGGCTCTCGGTGAGAGCGAGGACATCGAGGTGTTGAGAGTGGCAATATGGAGAAGGTTTCCAGCCTTGAAAGACTTCTGGGGAAGGGTACAAATCAGAGGTATGCCCAGCAGAGGTGTAGAAGCAGCCCGAGGGGGGCAGAAGAGGAAGGAGGAGAGGGAAAGGTAACCAAGGAGGAAGGAGAGGGGGAGGCAAGGGAGCTGAAGAAGAAGAAAAGGGACAGCAGGAGAAGAACGGAAATTCAAGAGGCACAGGCAGCATCTATCAAAGAGAAGAAGGTTGGCCTGAGGGCCTTGGACCAAGATGGTGCCGTTCACGTGAACAGTAATGATGACCTTAGAGGATTGGAAGGGGGCCAGGAGGGCCTCCCACTATATGCCACCATTAATGGGAGAAGAAGAGAAAGGACCGACCACAGAGACCATATGAAGAGTCCATAGGTCTGGCGAGGAAACGACAAAGAGGATGTCGGTGAGAGTCCATCTGGAGAAAGCACTGGTATAAGTGTCAGTGATAGGGAGGTCTGGGTTGGAGACCAGGATATCCTTTTTGAACTTCTTCCTACCAGACTTAGTGAGGAGAGCAGGATAGTCGATAGAGAAACAGTTTGAAAAGATAGAAGAAACATAGACCACCATAGAGTAGGTGTGGGAAGAGGAGAGATGATCCTGGAAGTTCAGAGAAATGCACTGACGCGAGAGTGGCCAAGGATGGAGAGGGCGCTAAAGCACACAAGATTGCAGGATTGTGAGGGACCACGCAAATCGGGGGTGCGCAGGAAGGCAGGGAAGGAGAGGGTGCTAGAGCACATGTAATCGAAGATTGTGAGGGGTCACACAAGTCATGGAACACGCACCTGTGCTGAGGCAATTCAATGGACGAATGTGAAAGGGCCACGCAGCGAAGGGAGGCAAGCGCGAGCTATGTGAGGATGGATGTGGCGAGGCCATGTGCGTAAAAAGCAGGGGTAGAGGGGCATGGAGGGTACATGAACAAGGAATGCGAGGGGCAATGCAGGGAAGAGACAGGGGGAGAGGCGTAGGTTTCAGGGGAGGGGGACGCAGTTAAGGGTGATGCGCAGTCGGAGGGGCAAGAAGCACAGGGCAGGCAAGCAAACTCCCCAACTGCTTACCTGCTGGACGCAGACAGGAGGGTGAATCGTCCACACTCACTGTCTGCGTGAATCTGTGTGAATTTTACGCAACAGAAATGTTTGAGGGAGAAATGACTGACAAGCATTTGCTCAAAATAGTCTTCCGTCATTTCTCCCTTGAGCATTCCCATTGTGTGCAAACCCCTACCCAAACCCCCACCCACACCCCTAACAACATCCTCCACCCTACCCCCTTACTTACCTTGCCTTCTATTTTGATGGACCCCGAGACGCCTGCTGCCTTTCACTTCCATGATCGGGGTACCCACAGCCCCCGCAGCATTTTTTTTTTCAAGTCAGCTGTGGAGGTGTCCCCCGCAACACACCGCTCACTATGGTGAGCGGGGTGTAGTGGAGGACATCCCTCGTAGACTCTTTCCACTCCTGAGTCTATTTGTTTTCTTGTTTGTTTGTTTCTGTGAGTGCCCTGAGACCTTTTGGGTGAGTGTTGCACTATATAAAATATATATTTAGTTAGTTAGTTAGCCTTTGTTTTTCTTTTTTTTTACCAACCCCACCAAAAAATACATAGCACAAAAGGTTTGAACTTTTTGTAGTTCAAACTTTTGGTCGTATGGGTGTTTTGATGGGGTCGGTAATTTGTATACAGCAATTTTGTCCTATTCTGTCTGCACCACAGAACCCTTCATCGCCAAACGCCTGCGTCCTTCAACACCACAGCCTGTATCCTCTTTTAGATCCTTCTGGGGAAGCCACTTGAAACATTTTCTGTGGGAATCATCTGTGAGTAATCTGCACCTTGTTGAAGTTTCACACTGGAACCTTATTGGGTAAGGTTCTTCAAGGGAGTGCAGACTCTCTGTTTACCAATTTCTAGGGAACATTTGAAGCAATATGCTGGTGAAAGTCTGACTGCTGCTGGACACTGTTAACCAGGAATCTTCCTGCTCAAGTGGCATCCCTCCAAGTGTACCCACATCCCTCCAAGTGTACCCAGCAATGTTCCTGGATGGGAAGGCCAGTATTCACCTTTCCTTATTTACCTGGTGAAGGGCCCCAGAGCACCTCAAAGACGAAAGGAAGCTGCCTGTGGCTCTCTCTGCAAACTCCTTTGAGCCATTGACACTCTCTGCATTTTGAGCCACATTGAGCACATTCAAGCCACACCGACCTTAACATAGCCTGCCTAACCCAAACTTCTTTGTGCCATGAGTCTGTGTCGCTTGTTGAACCATGGTAATTTGTTAGGCCCAGTTGATTCCTGCTCACCTCTGAAGTCCAATCTACACTTTCCTCACTATGCCGACTCAAACATCTCCTGCCTGTCCCAAGCTTCTTCGAGACCAAAGTCATCCCATTTCATGAAGTGCACCACGCTGCCAAATTCCATCGAACTAGCCCTCCAAATCAAGCCTGACTAGATTCACCATTAACCAGGCAGAAACTCAGTTTAAAACAGTCACAATCCTGAGTAAAGATAACAAGATATACATCAGTGTTTTTTTTTTTTGGAGTCCTTGTTCATTGTTTCCCTAGTGACATTTGGGACTCCATGGTATACCTTAAACACACATTATTGTACTTGTTCGAATTTTCTACAAGGATATTTTTCTGCACATCTCTGTTTTCTACCAGCAGAGTGCCCGAGCTCTAAGAGTCCACATTACATATGAAGCTCATTGCAAGGGTGAGTAGTTATGTTTTTAATAAGTTGCCTTGTTTTTAGTTTAACTACATTTATTTTATAGAGCCTTTATTGAACATTTAATTTATGTTGGTGCTACTGAGGCAAAGGAGGTAACTCTTTCATGTTGTGCCTGTTTTAGCTTTATCATTGGGATCATGGTTGTGCTAGAAGTAGTATAGAAGAAGCTAAGAAGCCACTGCACATCCCTCTACTTCTGGGCAGTAGTTATTTAAATACAGTCATGCATGTATGCTTATTATTATATCAGTTACTTAGAATGTGATCCAGTCTTGGTGTTCAGGGTTTGATCCCTGGGGAGTGGCTATCAAACAGACTATGAAAATAGGATCAAGTGACAATAAGAACAAGCAATAATAGTCAAGGTATTTGATGATTGGAAATATTCAATGGGTTAACATTCAGCAGAAAAAGAAAAAAAATCAAGCCTCGCCACTAAATCTCCTTAAATATTCAGCATGACTGCGTAGCCATTTATCAGGAGAAGGACATACTCTTACATGTTTTTTTTTGCCAGTTAATCCTGAGCACTATGATCCTGTAGTTATGACTGGATTCTGAATATACATCTCTCTCTCTCTCTCTCTCTCTCGGCTCCCTTTCTCTGTTTCTTTCAATGTGTCCACTCCAGCCATTGCAGCATTATTTTTTTTCATTTTTTTGTTGTTGCAAAAGATGCTATTAAAATATATGTAGATGCACTGTAAACTGGCTCTTTTTTAATTTGTACAATGTTCCTATCTAATGCTCACTTAAGCATGTACTCATAATATGAATGTTAGTATTTTCTAACTGGGCAAAGTAGACTGAAAACCTAGAATAACTAGAAACATTATTTTCTTATAGAAGGATACCCTTGGGGAGCAGGTGCAAGTGGATCTAGGTCACCTGGCCAAAGCCCCGCTCACCTGGTTCCTTCCTGCCTGCCGCTCTTTTTCACCACTTAGCAAGCCCCGCCCAACTGGTGCCTTCCTGCTTGCCGCACTTTTTCACCACTTAGCAAGCCACACCCACCTGGTGCCTTCCTGCTTGCCGCTCTGTTTCCCTACTTAAGGAGCCCTCCAGCTTCTTTTCCTTTGCAGATGGGGAGCAGGTGCAAGTGGATCTAGGTCACCTAGCCTAAGCCCCGCCCACCTGGTACCTTCCTGCATGCTGCTCTTTTTCACCACTTAGCAAGCCCCGCCCACCTGGTGCCTTCCTGCTCTTTTTCACCACTTATCAAGCCACACCCACCTGGTGCCTTCCTGCTTGCCGCTCTGTTTCCCTACTTAAGGAGCCCTCCAGCTTCTTTTCCTTTGCAGATGGGGAGCAGGTGCAAGTGGATCTAGGTCACCTAGCCTAAGCCCCGCCCAACTGGTACCTTCCTGCATGCTGCTCTTTTTCACCACTTAGCAAGCCCCGCCCACCTGGTGCCTTCTTTCACCATCACTGTCTTGTGGCCAATGCTGGATTTGACTTTTATGGACTTCATTCATTCACGGTGCGTCACTCTTTCTCAACTCTCATGCTGGACTTCCTTTGCATCTTGTACTCATGGTGGCCCTGAATGATGCTGTTCCCATCTTCATCTTGTATCCTGGCTTGCAACATTATGTTTTACTACTGACTTCTGCAATTGTATTTCTCCCCCCTCTTGCTTCTCCACTCTTTTTGACTGCTTACTCTCTTTTCTCTCCTCCTTTCCCTTCTCCCTTTTCCTATCTCCTCCCCTTACTTTATTCTATGCACTTATTCTATCAGAATTGTCCCTGGACCTAATATGATAGCAACCTCGTCTGTTTTCTCCACCCTCCCATTACTGTTTTTTTTCCTCCCCACCACCCCTCCAGCACTATCTGAAATGTGTCAGGCCTAGTATGATAGTCTCTTGTTTTGTTACTCCTCTCCCTTTCTGTACCCCTCTCCCTCACCTTTTGTTTTTCTCCGGCTCTACCAGAAATGTTGTCAGGCCTAGTACGGTAGTCGCCTGTCTGTTTCCATTTCCTTCCCACCCTCCCCCTCCCTTCCTTATCTATGTCTTAGCTCTTGCACTATCTGAAATGTCATCAGGCCGAGTACGATAGTTAATTTCACATCCTTGCTGTTCATGGCCTGTAAGAATGTGGTTGTATTTTCCCTTGCCTTGAAGCGCTTTGAAACACATTGTGTATTGGCGCTATATAAATAAACGATCATATCATATCATATCATTCTAAGATGGACAAAGTCTGTTACATTCATGATGTAATGAAAGAGTCTTTCTGGCTGTTTAGCATGAAATCAAGGAGCACTTTGGGAACATTAAATGATCACTGAGTTTTAAGTTAACAAATGTGTCTGTGAAAAAGGAGTTCATGTGTGATTCTCTTTATAATTAGCACCCGCCGGCGGGAGGGGGGTGGCAGCCTCCCAGCCAATGAGGAGGCTCGGAACAGGGTAATTACCATACGGTGTTCCCCGCTCCGAGCCTCCTCATGGCTGGAGGCTGCCAACTTCCCCCACTGGGGAATCAGGTAAGTACTGCACTCTCCTCCCCCACCATCTCCCCTTTCCACAGATTCCCCCCACTTACCCACTTTTGTCTGTGACACACCACCATGGAAAGGAAGAAGGGACTATGTGTCGTCCCTTCTCACCTTTCCATAGAGACAATTTTTTGTTTTAACTTTTTTTTAAACTATTTACAATGGCTGCCATGGAAAGGGAGAACAGACTACTTTCCTTAGCAGGCATGTTTGCAACTTTTATTTTCTGTTGCAAAACGCTCTGACCTTTCGCAACAGAAAAGAAATGCTTTCAGTACCCCGGTCTTACTACCCGGGGTATTAATAGCAATAAGCCCCTTGCAGGGGGTGCATTATCACTTTAGGTAATGCTCCGGGACCTTTGCTAAGGTCCTCGCTATGCTCAGGCCTGTAACTATGGGACCCGGGGCATTACCTGAAGTGCTGAAGTACAGCTGAAGTACAGCTGTTCCGGTTGGCGGGGATCAGAGGGGCGACGTGATGACCTAAGTCTCTAAGTTTAAATTGCACACTGCGTGTGCTATTACATTTATTTTTTTAACAACATTCGCCCTAACTTTATACTGTTTATATCCATGAACCATAAATACTCATTCAGCCTTCACATCAGTATTCACATGTGAGGATAAACAGATAGTTATAGCTATCACTCCATTGTGTTTTTTTCTGCTTCTTCCTTCTGGAAATGTGGCTTACACTACTCATGCAGATTTGTAGAAGAGAGACTGTGAGGGAAGCTGGGTTACAGGGTAACGATGCACAGACATCCATGGAGAATTCTATATGCAAGATATTTTTTTTCCAAAATCTGGAAATCCCAATACGTCAGAATCTATATATGGAGTGAAAGGACTGGAATACACGTGTATTTCCTGCTAAATGTGGCACCCAGAGCAGGCATAGAAAAGCACACTACATTTCCACTCTCAAAAAGGTTTAGCAACAAATAAAAAAAACAAAGTTCTGAAGACTGAAGGCAAACAAATTGTATTCTTTCTTAAATGTGGAGCAACATACTGTCATTGGTTTGCATGAACACCTACGCATGCATTTTGATGAAGACCCAGTGCATGCTTAAACAGGCAGAAACCCAACTTCCGCTTTTTGAACCACACAGTCCCAATTTTGCTATATGAATGCAACACATGCCATTTTGGAACATATACAGATAAGTAAAATGTTCCCTGTATGTTCAATACAATAACTATGCCTGATCATATGTCTTGCAACCATTCATATAATGCATTCTCATGGGCCACCTAAAACCCACTTCACATGGAAAGTAGGCACAAAGTATCCATCCTCTTGTATTATGATGCACATGTAAATTCTGTTTCACAGAAGAAATGAAGACCTGCTTGTAAAGGGTGGAAATGTAATATCAAACAGCAAGAAAATGGAATAAGCGGGAGAAATTAAACTAAATAATTCTGTATAACTAAATCAATGTTAAATAAATGAACTCATCTGAAATATAGACAGTTGGAAGGTCCCACATACTCAGTGGATTATGAAATTCCACGTTTATTACAAACATTGCAAAAGCTTGAATCAATAAAACATACGATACATTTAAAAAGAAAATATAAAGTTCAAAATCAGCCATGAAGTGCATTAGGATTCCTTCAATCAAAACTATATCAGTGTAAAGTGCATTGAAATATTATTTGCCGTAATTATTCAAAAAGCAATAAACACTTAACATTGAAAAAGCAAAGAATTTGAAATGCGAAGTTACACGTATGGCCTCATATAGAAACTAAGAAAGTATTCTATTAGATGCTGCTATTATAGAAGCTACAGAATCACAAAGTCTGTGCCTACTAGCAGAGACCTAAATACATAGGTCTTCCCAGTGAGTCTCTTGGCCAAATCGACTGTTATTTTGACTCTGAAATGCAAGTTTCGACAATAAAATCCCAACAAATTCAGGACACATTGGGGCTCATTACAACCTTACTGGTATCCTGGCAGTGAATTAGCCAGGACACCGGAAAATGGAATTAACGTTACTGGCATTGGGCCAGGGGTATTACTGCCAGATTATGAGTGCCGGTATGCAGTGTTTGTCCCCATTCCAATGACTTTGCCAGTATTACAGGTTCTGTTATAGGGAATTACTGGTGCCTACAGAACCAGTGATTATTGCTGGTAGGATGGTGTGATTACTTCCAGCTCTAAACTGGATGTGATTCCTCTACCCCACAGGAAAACTTGTAGTTGGCTAGTGCAGAAACTTGCTGGTATATGTTAATACCAGCACGTTAATTCCTCATAAACCGACTTGTAATGAGGCGTTGTCTTCCTCAGGAATGGAAGACCAATTTTGCACTATTCGTGAAAACAAGAAAAAAAAAGGGGAGGCATATTTAATTTATTTACATTTTGCACTCAGTATTGACATCACCTTCCAAAATGAAACATTACCCAGAGTTATAAACTTAATGGATGTCATGGCTAAACAGAATATGATCGCCAAATATATTTGCAATACATGACACACTGTAAGGTGGTCTCACAAAAGAGTTATAACCCTTTGTATTTGTATCATTCAAGGGAAGGTACAGCATCCACTCTATGACCCAAATGAAGATTAATTCTCATAAAATGAATTACAGATTTGTCATGTCTTAAGATTTCCTTCTCAATCTTACATAGAGAGCCAGCTCCACGTATGTTGTGGATGAGTTTAAGGGAGGACAAATTATATGGTCAGCATGCCACTTATCTAAAAGACAAAGAAAAGATGATGAAAGTAAATAACCTCCTTATTCCAAGAAGGGGGAGAAAGGCTCCTGGTGTGTAATCATACGCAATGTAACCATGGCTTGTTTTGCTTCTTGTTCCATACAATTTCAAGTACTAGAATGCTTGGTAGTGGGAAGGATAGCAAAAACCTGATCGAGAAAGAGACCGTGAGGAGAACCCAGGATGCAGACATACATGCGCAGCAGACAAAAAGGAAATAAGTGTTTTGCGAAAGAGACGAGCAAAAGAGGAATGACTCCAGTGCTAGCGAGTATGCAGAGCACTTCACTAAGCTTATTCCCAGGTTCAACATGCATACCCACAAAGATAAAATGCTTGCCAGCGTCAAGGCAGCAGAGTGGTCCCTTTTCCAAACTGGAATCCCAAACCGGCCAAAATGCTGTCACATAAACCCGAACATTGTATTTGATTCAGACTACAGTGGGCCTTAATTGTCTGGAATCAGCAGACCTGCTCGTATATGATGCTGTACTGCAGTCTGTGAAGTGCAAACATTGTTTACTTATGAAGCTGCTCCTTTACAGGTATTGTGACATGCCAACATTACATAGACGCAGTAGCGTCCATGTAGTTATGGTTAAGTTGGTGTTTCCATAGGAAGAGCACTTTTTGGGTGGCTTATAACTTCGCTCCCTCTGGACGAATCCTCACCAAACTTTGCAAAAAAAGTATATGGCCCAGAGTGAATTTTTGGAGCGGTTTGGTCGAGGGGGGGCAAAGTTATAGGGGGGTACCAAAACTTTTGTTTTTTCCTATAGACATAATGGGAAAAAACATTGCGCACGACTACAGCCCGAACCGCTGGATGGATTTACACCAAATTTGCGGCAGGAGCGGTGGCTCGGTCTCGAAAGCGTGCTTTTGCAAATTTGGTGTAAATCCGTCCAGTAGTTTTTTTTAAAAATGACCAAAATGTAAGGCAAAAAAATTAGTGATATCTGTGTTGGCTTCGCGGACGGACTTCCCTGTTCACTCCGCGGACAGCACCCCTATTGGCCCATGGGCTTGCGTCATGTCTGCGGACATGCAACGTGTTCGCTGATTGAATGGCGTGGGGCGTGGAGCGCGTCAGATTTTCTGTGGCGCCCGCCATCTGGTATTCGCCGTCGACCGCGTACAGCGCAGTGAAACTTGGATTAAAAATTGTATTTAATGGAGTGTGTTGGTGTGTAAGAGTGTTTGGGGAGGGTGGGGGAGTATGAGATAGGTTCAATGTTTTTTTTTTTTATGTGCTATACGCTTTTGTTGTGTTCAATTTGTCCGCAGAGAACACGGCTGTTCTGACATTTTGTAAATAAACTAAATGGTGGGGTGTTCAGAGGACGGAGTATGTGTCCTTTTTGTTCGCAAGGAAGGTAAAATTGAGCTAAAAACACTCGCGGTGTATTTAAATGTTCGTAAATACACAAACTGGGGGAGTCCTGAGGACGCTGTCCGTATTGTAATCTGTCAAGTTGAATGTGTTCTAAGAACACTCGTGGTGTCCCAAAATGGTTGCAATTACACAAAATGGGGGTGTTCTGAAAACGTTGTTTATATTGTTCGTTGTCAGGTTGAAAGTGTTCTACGAACCCTCCTTTTGTCCGCTGATAGTATAATTTCCTATGGGCCTCACCCGACTTTTTGTCCACTAAAGAAACGATAAATCAGGCTGGTGTGCGCTGACATTATGTGATAATTCTATGACTGGCGCTATTGACCTGGCTGACTAGCTTTTGCGACACTAAATCATATCTCCCGCCCCTAAGCCTGACATTATGAAAGCATTCATATTCCCCGCCTCTCTCCTTGACATTACAGGGTGCGTCATCAAACGCGCCCAGTCGTCTCCAGTCCTACTCGACTTTACACAGAACCCGGAAGTCAACACACATTGAGGGTAATTCATAGAATTCAGCGCACAAGTGGCGCACGCGGCTGGCGCACAGTGTGCGCGTGCGAATCCCTGCGCCAGCCTCGTGCGCCAAAACCCATTTCTGCGCACAGCGTATTCATGGATACCAGCCACCAAAACCAGCCGTGGCGCACAGTGGCGCAGCGACCCTGCAGCAGCGCCAGTTACGCCCCCAAGAACGCCTCTCGCGCAGGGAAAAGCCATCAAAATCCCCAATCCAGCGCAAAGGGCTGCGCTAAGCCTGTACCAGCACGGCAAGCGGGCTACGTGTATCACTGGGGTGCGCGGGAAGTACCTCACGTCATTTCAGCTGGGTACGTGCATTTCAGGGGTGCGTGGGAAGTTCCACATGCGAATGTCCTGGCTACGTGTATTTCGGGGTGCGCGGGAAGTTTCACACGCGATATCAGCAGGGTACGTGCATTCCAGGGGTGCGCTGGAAGTTCCACATGCGAATGTCCTGGCTACGTGTATTTTGGGGTGCGCGGCAAGTTTCACACGCGATATCAGCAGGGTACGTGCATTTCAGGGGTGAACGGGAAGTTCCACATGCGAATGTCCTGGCTACGTGTATTTCGGGGTGCGCGGGAAGTTTCACACGCAATATCAGCAGGGTACATGTATTCCAGGGGTGCGCGGGAAGTTCCACACGCGAATGACCAGGCCACGTGTATTTCGGGGTGCGCGGGAAGTTTCACACGCGATATCAGCAGGGTACGTGCATTCCAGGGGTGCGCGGGAAGTTCCACACGTGAATGACCAGGCCATGTGTATTTCGGGGTGCGCGGGAAGTTTCACACGCGATATCAGCAGGGTACGTGCATTCCAGGGGTGCGCAGGAAGTTCCACACGCGAATGTCCAGGCCATGTGATTTTCGGGGTGCGCGGGAAGTTTCACACGCAATATCAGCAGGGTACGTGTATTCCAGGGGTGCGCGGGAAGTTCCACACGCGATTTCAGCAGGTTACGTCTATTACAGGGGTGCGCTTGAAGTTCCACACGAGATTCCATCAGGGTGTGTGTACATCAGGGGTGCGTGGGAATTTTCACACGTGAATTCAGCAGGGTATGTGCATATCAGGGGTGTGCGGGAAGTTCCACATGCGAATGTCCTGGCTACGTGTATTTCGGGGTGCGTGGGAAGTTTCACACGTGATATGAGCAGGGTACGTGTATTCCAGGGGTGCGTGGGAAGTCACACATGCGAAGTCAGCAGGGTACGTGTATTCCAGGGGTGCGCGGGAAGTTCCACACGCGATTTCAGCAGGGTATGTGTATCACAGGGGTGCGCTTGAAGTTCCACACGCGATTCCATCAGGGTACGTGTATTACAGGGGTGCGCGGGGAGCACCACACGTGAATTGCACGTGTGGGTCCTCCCAGGTGTTCCCTCTACACCCTCCATGGCCCCTGCAAGTGGCTCACACCTGAGGGGCCTACCCTGCACATGTCCTGCAGGCACCCCATCCACCATGGCCATGCCCCACAGCCAACCCACATGTCAACTTGCACTACTGCCCACCAACGCATGTCCCCCTGCACCCCCAGCCACCAGGGTCACCCTCCACCAGGCCCCCACCCATGTCTCCCACCACCCCCATCCCCCAGCAGTGCAGGGGCACCCTCCACTAGGCCCCCACCCATGTCTCCCACCACCCCCACTCCCCAGCACTGTGGGGCACCTGCCAGCAGGCCCCCACCCATGTCCCCACCACCCCCACCACCCAGCAGTGCAGGGTCACCCTCCACCAGGCCCCCACCCATGTCTCCCACCACCCCCACCCCCCAGCAGTGCAGGGTCACCCTCCACCAGGCCCCCACCCATGTCTCCCACCACCCCCACCCCCCAGTAGTGCAGGGTCACCCTCCACCAGGCCCCCACCCATGTCTCCCACCACCCCCACCCCCCAGCAGTGCAGGGTCACCCTCCACCAGGCCCCCACCCATGTCTCCTACCACCCCCACCCCCCAGCACTGTGGGGCACCTGTCAGCAGGCCCCCACCCATGTCCAACTCATGTTCCCCACCACCCCCACCCCCCAGCACTGTGGGGCACCTGCCAGCAGGCCCCCACCCATGTCCAACTCATGTTCCCCAACACCCCCACGCCCCAGCAGTGAAGGGTCACCCTCCACCAGGCCCCCACCCATGTCTCCCACCACCCCCACCCCCCAGCAGTGCAGGGTCACCCTCCACCAGGCCCCCACCCATGTCTCCCACCACCCCCATCCCCCAGCAGTGCACATCCCCCAGCAGTGCAGGGGCACCCTCCACCAGGCCCCCACCCATGTTCCCACCACCCCCATCGCCCAGCAGTGCAGGGGCACCCTCCACCAGGCCCCCACCCATGTCTCCCAGCACCCCCATCCCCCAGCACTGTGGGGCACCTGCCAGCAGGCCCCCACCCATGTCCAACTCATGTTCCCCACCACCCCCACCCCCCAGCACTGTGGGGCACCTGCCAGCAAGCCCCCACCCATGTCCAACTCATGTTCCCCACCACCCCTACCCCCCAGCAGTGCAGGGTCACCCTCCACCAGGCCCCCACCCATGTCTCCCACCACCCCCACCCCCCAGCAGTGCAGGGTCACCCTCCACCAGGCCCCCACCCATGTCTCCCACCACCCCCATCCCCCAGCAGTGCAGGGTCACCCTCCACCAGGCCCCCACCCATGTCTCCTACCACCCCCATCCCCCAGCAGTGCAGGGGCACCCTCCACCAGGCCCCCACCCATGTCTCCCACCACCCCCATCCCCCAGCAGTGCAGGGGCACCGTCCACCAGGCCCCCACCCATGTCTCCCACCACCCCCACCCCCAGCACTGTGGGGCACCTGCCAGCAGGCCCCCACCCATGTCCAACTCATGTTCCCCACCACCCCCAGCCCCCAGCACTGTGGGGCACCTGCCAGCAGGCCCCCACCCATGTCCAACTCATGTTCCCCACCACCCCCACCCCCCAGCACTGTGGGGCACCTGCCAGAAGGCCCCAACTCATGTTCCCCAGCCAACATGTCATCACAATCTAGATCCCTGGTCCCTATGGTCAGCCTCCAAATGCAAAACACCCACCCGAGTATTGCATCCACCCACTCATAATTGGCAATTACATGACAGAACACCAATTGCAAGTTTCGAAACAAACACAATTCCCTCACATACACCCAATGGGTGTCAGTGAATCTCAAAACCCATATCATGATATGCATGAAACCAATGAGATACTACACATTGAAGTACGATAAAAAAATATGTATTAAAGGGAACATAAATAGAATAAAAAATAAAGGAACAGAAATGGGAATGTACAAAAATGAAAAGAAGCATGTCCGTGAAAAAAAGCAAAACCAAAAATCATAATCCAAAGTAATGGTGTCCAAAGTCAATGTCCACAAAAGAAAATCCAATGGGAAATAATAATTGAAAGCCATTGCTCCATGGGTAAATTGGGAAAGAAAAATACAATCCAACAGAACTACACTAACTAATAAAATAAACTATATACAAAAATGTGGCCAATATCCAAACGGTCCAAAATAAATTTAAAAAAAGGGAAACCTAACACTACCTACATAACTATGTACAAGGGCAGCGGTCTAGTCTGACGGCTCACTTTTGGATGTCCCGGGCCAGGGCATCATCGAACTCCTGCTCAATGTCCCCGAGGTGGTCCTCCTCCATGGCCCAGATGGTCCGCAGGGCCGTCGACGTGTCCCCCTGCGGATTGCCTCGAGGCACTCGGCCCGCCTCAGGGCCCTCCGCATGGAGTTCTCCGCCCTGACCATTGTGAGCCGTGCCTCTTCCGCCCGCTGCCGCTCCGCATCTATGGCGTGGCCCAATCGCTGCCACACGGAAGACACCCTCTGTCCTGGGTCCTCCTGCCCTCCGGCCGATGCCTGCCCCTCCGATGTTGAAGGCCCCGATCCTTCATGGCTCCCACCACGTTGCTGCTGCTGCTGTGCCTCTGCCCGTGCACTGCCTCCTGCTGCCTGCACATCCTCCGCCGGCTGGGGTGCAGTCGTTGATGTGACCACCCCTGCTGGACGTCCGACTCCCGACTTTGGCAGGGATGCCTCCTCCACCAGCCTGGCCGCACCGTCAGCGGCAGCTCCACAGGGCACCCAGGTGACTGATGGGTGGGAAGATGGCACGGAGGACGACTGGCACGTAGGGGGTGCAGTTGAGAAGGGGGTCGTAGCAAGCCCCATCAAACGGAGGAATCCGGCCTGGGTGACCTGTCCCAGCAGACTGACGTGGTCAACGAGCCATTCGAGATGACGTGCAGTCTCCTCATGAAAAGACTGCAGGTCACCTTGCATGGCCTGTTGACGCAACGCCACACCAGTCAGGACAGGCTCAACCCGGACCCAGATAGCCACGTCCGCAGCCAGAGGAAGGCCAGTTGTCGTTTGCTCATCCCCTGCCTGAAAACGGGTCTGGACGTAGGCATCCCTGCTGGTGCAAGATGATGCAGGGACAGGATTGCACACAGGCACCTCCGCGGCGGCCTGTGCTGCCTCCTGTCCCTGGTCCTGCACTGCACCACTAGCACCAGTGGGATCCCCACCTCCAGACCCCGTCTCTGTTGCTTGCACGGCCTCCTCCTCCACCAAACCCCCCACCAACCTGGATGACTCTGTGCCATCTTCCCCCGTTGGGCCCTGTGGGGTCCCAGCTGCCCCTTCTGCTGCCGAGGAGTCCAACTCCAACCTCCGCCTCTAGGACCTCCCCCCGGCAGCTGTAGCCTGGGACGCGGCACCGGACTCCTCACTCCCCGACGAGATGACAACATGGGAGGGGAGCCGGGCCTTGCGTCTCCGGCTGGTGGTGGGATCCCCGCCGCTGTGCTCCACAGCACCTTCTCCGCCCTCTTCATCAGTTGACGCTGCAGACAGGGAGAAATGAAACACAGGCATCAGGGCACTGTACAATGGACACATACACACATGACAGTTGTACATGAGTGGCATTGGCAAACCTCAGACATGCCATCACAATCCCCAACACACATGTCATTTCAACTCCCACACATGAGCCATACCACAGTCATATCGCAACTGCCATCACCATCCACACCCATACAACAGCATGAGCAGGCAAAGCTGAGCCAGACATCACATGTAACACAGGAAGTGCACCACACATGTACACACACCACCACACTTGTATGCATGTGTACACCTCTGCCAAGTGTCGCAGTGTTCAGATGGGCATCCATGTCACATCTGCCAATCAGGCTTCCACATCCGGCTGTCACATGCATCCATGTTGCATCACTGTTGCACCCTTGTCAAATACACACAAATGCACATGTACACAGTGCTGATACATGCAGCTGAAAACAACATACATGCGTGACATCACGGACATGTCTACTTACATACACATTCATCTAAACATGTGTGCCCACACAACTGCATTTGGCATGCAAGCCTACACACACAAGCACCATCCATGTCTCACACATTCCAGCCTTCGCATGTGTTAGCACCATGGCCCTGTACACCCCCACCCATAATCGACCCCATACAAACAGATGTGCAACCTGCACACTACTGAAACATCACCTCACGCACAGCTCACAATAGGATGCATGTACACTTACCGTTCGACTCGAGATGGGTCTGCCTCTCAAGGACCTGGACGTGGAACGCTGGGGATATGCGTTCCAGGACCCTCATCTGATCTTCCGACAAGTGGCCCCGGCGCCCCTTGGCATCCGCTGCCTTCAAGAGGCGCCGGGCCTTGTTCAGGGTCCTGGACTTGAAGTCCTCCCAGTGCTTCTTGACATGTTGGAAGTCGCGGACTGCCTCCCCCTCCGCGTTGATGGCAGTCACCATGTCAGTCCAGATCCGAGTCCGTCCTTCCTTGTCGGCGCGGGAACTTCTGAAGAGGGCATCATACTGCCCCAGGACTTGCTCCACCAGGACACCAACTTCGGTGGCACTGAAGCTGGTGCCCCTCTGCCTCTCTGGCCGGGGGTTGTCAGATGTTGCATTGCCCGACATGACAACCCCAGAGGCAGGAGTGGGTGGGCAACTGGGTCCTGGGGCTGGGCTGTGGAGCGATGGAATCCCAGTCGGGAGTCTTCGGTTCCAGCAGGGGTGGCCACAGCAACAGAACCCTGGCTGATGTGCAGGCAGCAAATGGCAGGGCACATGGGCAGCAGGCAGTCAGGCAGCAGCAGATGGCAGGTGGGAGCGTGCTCGGGGCTCTGGGGGGCAGTAGTTCGGCCTTCTAGGCAGGAGCGTGGCCAGCTTGATAGGAGTGATTTGGCACGTGAAAATTTGGCACGTCAGCGTGTAATTCGAGGAAAGGCCCTTAGCGCGTAAGCGTGTCTGCATGCATAAGCAATTTCATTGGACAGAAGGCCCCTGAAGCGCAAGCGCCCCTGTGACGTGACGTGCACAGGCGTGCATGGGCATTTCAGCGCGCGTGAAAAACTGCACGTTCGCGTGTAATACGAGGAAAGGGCCCATGCGCGTAAGTGACGTGACGCGCGCGTGCGTTTCCCTCAGCACGGGTTAAAGGTGAGCGGGCCCAGCAGTTCGCTGTACGTGCCTTTCGTGGAGACCGACGTGTGTTGCTGCTTCCTGTTGTTTCGCGCGCCATCACAACTTCACAGCTATCAAGGACGTATCTCTTCTTTTGGCGGGGGTATTGGCTACGCGTGTTTTTCTGCATCGCGCTAGTCAGACGGTGAGTCGCACACGCTCTTTTTCCCACTGCGGGTGCCCCTGTGTATCGCACCCATTTTCGATGTCATAGTAGCCTGCGAGTCCCACGCGTACGCGTTATTCGTGTTACTGGGTGCCACTGCGTACTGCGGGAGGTTGAATCCATGCACGTAGGCTGCAGGGTTGCGTGCATGGTTTTACTGCAGTTTTGGGGTGCCTGAGCATTGCGTGACCCGTCACCACATCACCGGGGTCACATACAGCCTTGCTGGTGCAGGGGGGCTGTTAACATCTTGCTTCCCACCCCCTTCACCCCAATTGCCCAGGACAATTGTGGTGTACACCTCCCATTGGCACCACTCCATCTGTGCCAGCACTACTAGATCTGTGCCATGGTTGGGAGGGCACCAAAGGTGAGGGGCGCCTCAGTTGGGCGTCCTCCTCGTGGCGGGCGTGGTCGGGGATGTGGCCGTGGTGACCAGGGAGTAGGGGGACACCAGAGTGTCCAGGGCGGCCACAGAGGGGGAAGAGGCAGGGGTGCGCCACTTGAGCACAATGTTGTGCCATGTGTCGGTGCAGTCATGCCACCACCCCCTGTGGTTCCGGGGGATGCAGCTTCTGCATCTGGCACTGGCGCCCGTGTGACCTGGCAGTCCATTCCATCGACTGCCACGGGCCCAAGGGTAGTGGTAGCTGCAGGTGCAGCTGTGGACACCGCCACCCAGGCTCTGGGTCTGCCAGCGCAGGCTGTGTTGGCACTTGAAGAGCCCTTGGTAGATCTCCAACAGGCCAGGGGGGAAACCATAGGGGCAGGCCGGGCTGCTCAGACCAAGACACGTGTCCCTGGGGCAGTCATGTCATCTGCTGCCCCGAACAGCCGGGTGTTGGCAAGTGCAGGGGCAGATGCACCCAACAGCACCCCGGTTGTGAGTCTGCCAACCAGGACTGTTGCGGTCAATGACCCTGCCACAGCTGGTGTTGCTGCGCAGGGTCCATTAGTGGGCACCCAGCTGCCACTGAGACAAGTCAGGCCTTTGGTCATCCCTCCACCTGCCACTCCCTTGGCTCAATCCACCGAACCCACTGGCCATACTGGTCAGGGCGGCATCAGCCAGCCAGGGTCTGTGCCACAGTCCAAGAGGAGGAAGGTTGCACCTGCAGCACAGGCTTGGACCCCACACACAGCCACGACCTCCTGCACGTCGAGGAAGAAGTCTTTCTGTAAGCAGGAACTGGACTTCCTCGTGGACTACGTGCGGGGCCACAGCCGTGACATGCTAGTGGGTGCCAATAGTCAGACTACGGCTGCCCAACGTGACACCCACTGGAAGCATGTTGCGGAACATGTCAGTTCATTCGGCCATGAGGTGCGCACGGCGCAAGAGTGCAAAAAGCGTTGGAATGACATCAAACGCAGCACTAAAGCTAAGCGTGCCTCTAATTACAACTTGACTCTGGTGACTGGTGGTGGGCCTGCACCAGAGGAGGAAGAGCTCACTCCGCATGAGGCACTCGTTGCGGAGTTCATACCACCTGAATTGGTCGAAGGAGTGGGAGAGATGCTGGACTTTGATGTCCAGTGAGTGTTGATGCGTGTTTGTTGAGGACATGGTTGTTTCACTTGTGGGATGTGTTGTGCATGATTGCCGCTACATGTGACGTGTACATGGTTCTGATGTGTGAGTAATGCAATGCTTCCGTCATGCATGTCTCCTCTGCCTGCATGCGGGGACTCCATGTAGGCATGCTCCCTTGCCCCTCCTCCGCCACTCTTTACCCCAGTTCCACCTTTGCACTGGTGTTCTTCAATCTTGCCAATGTGTACTTTCTTGTTCATGCGTCCTGTGTAGATGCTAACTTCCAGCGTAGAATCTGCCAAACATATGCCGTGTGGTACAGCCTTAGTACTTGATGCAGGGTATCTCACTTGTACTGTGCATAGGTCAGATCTCCCGCAGAGACATGAGTGCCCATTCATGCTCCATGTGCATTGCACGCATGCCCCTATGTGTCCTTGACTGGATGATCACTGTAATACAAGTCCTTGGTTACATACATTGCCTGCCATCTCATCAGCCTTCCCATGTCAACTGTGGCTCAGTCCTGCGTTGCACACTTGTTTAGGTCTGACAATCTGTGTGGCTCACAGGCCTCAGCCTGTTCAATGGCCAATGACTCTGTCCAACTGTTGCTGTGTCTTCTTCACACATGGGAGGAATCCAGAGTTTTCATCATGTGTCCTGCTTACTGTCCCTGCATCATTTGCAGTGTTGTCACTTGAATCACATTCAGCTGTTGATGACAGTCAACACTGCCTGTCAATACACAGGTGTATGGTCAGCCTTTTGATACCATGCTAGGCACCCCTGCTTTGGTACTGGGGTGGAGGGGTGCTTGGCTTCTAGATATGGTACACATTGAATGCACAATGCACGTGATGTCTGAATTTGACATTGCACTGCCTTCACATTTCCTGGCACACACCATGGAGTCCTTGTACATGTAGGTAGTGAGTGGCGTACACATTTTCTGCACTGCATAGACCCACTTCCATGGAAACTGCCACCTTTCAACAGGTCTGATCACAGAGGCAATTCAAAGTTGACCCAGCATGCATGGCAGGTTATATGTTGTGTGTCACATGTCTGCCTGATGCGTTTGTTGTCAGTGTGTGTGTGCTTCTGACATATGTAGTGACCTTTTTTCTCTCTATTTTTCAGGTGATGACGCAGTGGAGCCCGAGGATGTTGTTGTCATGCCAGACACAGGGTTGGTACCGCTACATCAACCCGGCACTAGTGGGGGTCGTGGGGTGGTAGGCCACGAAAACCCCCAAGTGCTACAGTCCATCTTGTCTCTGGCTGCCTATGAGTCCAGCCTTGATGATGACTCTGACGTCCATGTTGAGTTGGATGAGCATCAAGTCCATGTGTCAGGGGTGAGTGATTCTGATGTGGACACTCCTCTGTCTGCGACACCTGCACTGAGGTATCAGACAGTCGGAGTTCCTCCGTCCGTGGCGGATCAGGACACAGGGTCACCCTCCACTCCAGTCACTGATGTGCCTGGGGCATCAAGTCGATGGGGGGATGTAGTCGTGCAGCTGCGGGCGGTGCCAACACAGCGAGGAGCCCCGGTCCTTGGGTCCCGCAGGGGTCAAGCCCGGCAACGCGGTCGCCGCGCGCAACCGCAGTATACTGAGTGGGAGCAAGACATGACTGCCAATTCAGAACGGCAGGGGGCAGCAATGGAGAACATCGCTGAGAGCATGGAGCGTGTGGCCCGATCTGTGCTCCCTCCTGCTAGGCAGGTGCTTCTCCAGCAGCAGGCGGCACGGTCCACGGCCCGCTCGCTCAGGCTGGGCATGGCGGCCTCAGACAGGGCACGCCAGGGTGAAATGTCGTCTCTGCGTCAAGCAATTGCTGCTCACGCAGAGGCGCACATGGATGCCCTGAGGGAGGAGTATGCTTCCCTCAGATACACTCTGGTTGTCCTTATGATGTCCCAGAGGCAGCAGGCAGAGGAGAGGTTTTCACAGCTTGAGCGTACCATCTCGGCTGAGCTACAGGCTTGCCGGGAGGTGCAGCGGTTGTCCAGCCAGGCCTTGCAGGAGGAACTACGTGTTACACGTGCTACCTTGCAAGAGGAAGCACGTGTATCACGTGAGGTTCTGCATGCAGACCTACGTCACATCGCCACACAGAACCAGACTCACCCGTCCGGCAGACTTGCTGCCGACGAGGGCCAAGCTGCGGCTAGGCGTGGCCAGGCTACTGTGTCACGTCCTCCTTTCCAGGATGAGCCAGACTCGGACGACCATCTATCTCCCACATAGGTCGGGTTGTGCAGGCGTTGAGCCCATGGAGGTTTTTTTTTTGGCTCAGCATCATCGCATGTGGATGTTGAGCAGCACCCTGTACCCCCCTCCTGGGGGCCTCCCCTCCCCCCGGGTCGTATGTGGCCATTTTTGCTTTTTCTTTTAGTTTAGTTAGTTAAGTTTCTGTTTGATAGTTAGTTTAATTAGGTAATGTAGGTTTTCCATAGTTAGTGTAATTAGTTAATAGTTACTATAGTTTAAAATTGCCTGTCTATTGTGCTTTCATGTGACGGTGCGGTGCTTTGTGGCTTTTGAAGGCATCCACTGTCTGTTCCAGCTGGGCCCTTCAGGCTTGTCTTGTGTATGTGTTTGCTGCTTGGAGTTCTTGACTCACATATGCCACTCCTGCCTCCCTTATCCATGGGCTCGCAAGGATGGTTCGTGTGTTACAAAATTTTACACAAGGGCCTTGGACTGTCATATCTGTGGCATGTCTGGTGCTGTGTGACTTGTGTTTACACCCCTAGTGGGGATGATTTTGGTGTTATTGTCCACTGTTCAGCTTTTGCTAGATGGAGTGTTTCATGATTAATGTGTACATTCATTGCTATGCATTGTGTAGTATGTTTCTTATCTTTACTGTACACGTGCTTGTTGCAATTCATGCTGTAGATAGTGTTCCACGCTTTGGATGTGAAAGACGGACTGATGGTGTGATTTATGCTGTGACTCTCTGACATGGTCAAGTAATGAGATGCCTCAAGAGACACACACAGATGACTTTGAAGCATTAATCATGTGTTTCATGCCCTTTCTGCAGGGGGATGAGCCTCCAGAGCACCTTAGCCAGCAGACATGGCCCATTGGACGACAGAATTCTGGACACGTATGTTGGTGCCCACATGCACATGTGTGCACAAGCAGAGGCACAGGGATTGCAGACCTACATCCTAGAACTGCTGACGTGTTCCAAGGAACTCCAGGCAAGGTGAGCAGCACACTACACAGCAAAGCTTGCACCAGGCGAGTTGCACATGCAGGCTTAGTCACAGCACTGAGGGTGAGCTTGGACGAATATTGGTGTTGAAGCACACAATGCAGCTCAGATGTGTTGGTGGACTGATGGCTGTTGATTGTAGGGTTGTCTGGGACACCTGCAGGGGCAGTGGCACATGCCCTCCGGTACACCAAGGTCCATTGAGGCACTTGTATCAACCATGTAGCCTTCCGAGACATGGAAAGGGGCAGCTCACAGGGACATACAGCAAGGGACATACTCGGGTGCAGTGCATTTCATTTCCATGTACTTTATGATAAATGCACTGCCAACTTTGTTTCGGTCATGGTGGTACGCAACTTGCTCTGAAGTCATGGCTTGCTATATGGGTCTGTCTGCTTACCCAGGGAACATTGCATGTTGTGTGAATTGTGACACATTGGTGTTCCATTTGCCACGCACCCACCGGCGGCTGACTTACTACATTGACTGTGTATGACCCGTCACAGGGGTAATGTTAAATATGGGTACAAAGCATCTACACCAGATTGTCTGTTTGTAGAGTAGTTTGTTGCTATGGGGCATGTTTGGTGGTGTGTTTTTGTGTAATTGGAACAGACAGGTTGTTGACTGTGGCTCTCTTTGCAGCATTGCAGTGCTCCTGTAACCGAACCTGAGAGTGCGCAGGCAGGAGGCCAGCACTCAAAACCAGAGCTAAGTGTCTTGCTGTTTTTCTTTCAAACTGCTCTGCATAGGCTTGCTGGGGGGTGCACTAATGCATGGATGTATGTGTGATTCAATTTGTTATTTTTTTTCCCCCTAATCACCCGGAATCCTATGCAATTTTAAACCCTGTACCCTCTACCCGGTGTTCCTGCTTCCCGTACCTATCCAAGCAACATTCCCTAACCCTCTTTCCCCGCCGCTGGGGTTGCGGATGCCTATGTAAGCCCCGAACTTGCAGGCGCCAAAACCCTAGAGGGGGTGGTTGGTTCTTACCACTCCTAAGCCTGGACTATAGAAGGCCATGACAATGATGTCCAAGTTTGTTTGAATTGTGTATGTGTTCATGCAGGTAGTACATTTTCGTGCATTCCCTACTTTCATGTGTCATTCCTCCTCCCCTCTCATGCCACTCATTCCAGTTATCCAGTGTGCCAACACCTGTCCCGACTGCATATCCCTGAACCTCCTTCCCCACCAGGGTCTCAGGGGCCTGTGTGAGTTTGACCTTGCAGGCACCCAGGACACGGTGGGGGTGGTTGTTTCGTGACACTCCCGCGCCTGTACACGGGACCTTTGACAATACACATCCGTTCATGATGCATCATCCTATGTTATGTACCACACATGGTTCACATCCGGTTGTGACATTGTTTTACTGTGCTACCTTGGTTGTTGCATCATTGTGGTAGTACTTGGCCTTTGTGAGGTAATGCTATGTCAAGTCATCTACTGGAGGGTGTTCGGGTTCCTTTTTATGCCTTGGATTTTGTGATTTTGGAAATGAGTGTGGATTCTGAGGGTGCAGGCATCTTTTTACACACAAGGTGGGAGATGGTGACGAAGGGTAAAGGTGACCCTGTGGCCAGGTGGAATTGAGGGTTGAAGGCTCCATGACCCAGGTGCAGTTGTTCAGTGGGTCATGGTCATTTGTGAGGGAGAGGGGGGTTGTTGTTGATAGTTGCCTTGCCCTGCAGTGTGATGGGAACTCTGACATTGTAATGGTGGTATCCTATGTACATGTTGTGTTGTGCTGATCAATGCCTGTTCATGTGTTGTGTTAAGCTTTCAGGTGCGAGGGGATAGTTGTGGTTTGACATGCTGGGTTGTACACATGGTGAATGTTCACATGTGATGTGTAGAGAACACTGATGGTCACTTGAGTGCACATGCATATGTTGAGTGCATGTCCTTGCAGACCCACACACTTGCACTCTGATGCACTACATGTACTCCCACCCTAGCATATCCACGTGTACACTGTTTGCCATCTGGTGGCCACTGTGTCCCTGCAGCACATGTTCTGTGACCAATTATGGATCCTGTACATGCCTAATTTGCTTTTTGATGTGGTCTGTTGCTTAGATGTGATGCTCAGGGTGTGCATCACGCACAATGGCTGTTCACTGTGCTGTGCGCTGAGCAGTGTGTTGCAGGAGTAGGACACAGCACACAGAAGCTTCAGTGTTGATTTTGCAATGCACAATGTGCATGTAGACAGGCATTCATTGTTATGTTACGTCTACAACTCTTGTAATGCATTTGGAAATGACTTATTTTGGGTGGGAGGTTGTTGGTCTGTCATTCCATCTGATTCCTGGTAAGGCATCATTGTCTGATGCCACTGTACATTTTGAGCATGGCAATGTGTACCTTATTGTTGCTGTGTTGGTGTATGGGTATTGCTTGCCATGTCATGTTGTGGTTTGGGAGGGTTTGAGTGACATAACAGTGATGGCCATGGCCTGTTGTGCAGGTGTGTGTGATGCACACCTTGCATGTCAGGGTCATCCGCTTCACAGGGCAACTAGCTCGGGGTAGATCTCTCTCCGCGGCAGGGCCCTCCCTCTGGAACAGCCTTCCTGCCTCACTTGAACTTGAGGGGAACCATCTCCGGTTCGGGAAGCACCTCAAGACCTTCCTCTTTGCTTCTGCTTTCTCTCTGCCTCTCCCTTGCGGAATTCTTCACTGGAACTGCACTGGATCTGCAACTGGGCCACTCTGACCGATCTCAGTCCCTGGCCCAGCCACTCTCCACTTGCACTGGCTCCCTGGAAACCCCTGCACTGTGGTACTGTCTCTCTATCCCTACAGCCCCCCCTTCCCAGCACTTGTCTGCACTTACCTTTGCAGTTGCAACCAGCTGACCTGTGTATTTGTTTTTTGGTCTTCTTCCCCTGTACTGCACTGCCCCCCCTCCCCTTCCCCTTGCACTTTTCCCTTCCCCCTACCCCTGCACTTGCACAATCTGAATGACACCTGGCCTAGTTGTACCGTTGTCTGTCTTCCCTTGTTCCCCCCTCCCTGCCTCATCGCACCTTGAAATACTTGTGTATAGGCCATATCATGTCATATGTCATATGTGTGCCTTTTGGTCACACAGGATAGCTTGTGTTTATGTAGCTAGGGATGCAGACGATGTGGCACTTCCATGGCAACATTCTCAGGGTGGTAGGGTTGTGACAGTTGACTGTCTCTTTGTCATCATCGATTGTCACCTGGTATGTGCCAGGCCTGTGTGCACTCCGCAGGGGTGGGAGTTTAGGTGAAAAATGTGGCCACAAGCTGGGTCCGGGCTTCCTCGCCACGTGCCCTGTCCCCTCCCATGGGCAGCGCCTGTGGTTGGGGATATGGGGGCATCACCATGTCCACCGGTACGCCCTGCCGTGTTGCAACATTGTGCAGGACACATGCTGCCACAATGATCCTGCACACTACTGGTGGTGCATAGAGTAGTTGCCCGCCAGAGCGGTCAAGGGAGCGGAAACATGACTTGAGCACTCCGAATGTGCGCTCCACTATGGCCCTGGTTGCAATATGGGCGGCGTTGTATCTTACCTGGGGTGGTGTGGTGGGGTTCTGGATTGGCATCATCATGTGGTTGCTCAGAGGGTAGGCACTGTCCCCTGGCCCCTGGGGAGGTGATAATAGTTGAGATTGTTAGGGTTTGGGTATTTGTCTGTGTGTGACTTGCATACATGTGCAAGGGCATTTGTACTGACCTAGGAGCCATGTGTCGCCATGCTGCCCAGCTTCCAGGGCCCGGCTCAGGGCAGACATTCTGTATATGAAACTGTCATGGGTGGAGCCAGGGTAGTTTGCATAGACAGAGGTGATGATTCCCTTTGCATCGCATACCACCTGTACATTGATGGAATGCCAGTGCTTGCGGTTTCGGTAGATGTGCTCAGTGGCCCTAGGTGGACGTAGGTCCACCTGGGTGCGATCTATGGCACCGAGCACTTTGGGGAAGTGTGCCACCCTGAAAAAATCCAGGACAACGGCCTGCCTTTCTGCGGGTGTTCTGGGCATGTATATGTGCCTGCGGACTGAGGGGCACGCTGTCATGATTGCCAGTACCTGGTGTAGGCAGCGTGACTGCGTAGCCTGTGAGACCCCCCCACTATGGCAGTAGTCCGCTGAAATGACCCAGTGGCCAAAAAATGCAGGACATTGAGCACCTTCTCCAAGGGGCTCAATGCTTGGGAGGAAAGGGTGGGGGATGTAAGGTCATCTTCCCACTCCCTGACCAGTTCTAGGATGATGTGGGGTGGAAACCTATACCTGCCATAGACCTGGTCGTCAGGCATCCCAAAAAGGCTTGTCCGTGGTGCGAAAATGCGTGCCCTGGCTATTCTCCTCCTCCTGCGGTGTCCCACGATCAGTGCTGCGACAAATGGGGCATTCATCGTAGCTGTATATACGTGTTTGTTGTTTGCGTGCACTTTTCTACTGTGCGCGGGGACGCTTCCGCCTGCCTTCGTGTGGCGGACGCGTTGACGCGTGTGTGCGTCTTTTGCCGTGCGCGGGTTTCCCGTATTCGGATCCATGAATACGGGTTGTTCGCGTGCGTGTGGGCGTTCCGTGTAGTTCCCTGCAGTACTTCCCCAGTTACGCCTTCTTTTTCACGCGTTGTTCCCCATTCCGCGTGTTCCGCCCACTGTTCCGCCCACTTTGGTTGTGTGCGCCGCGCTATGTGCGCTTTTGCTGTGCGCGTAGCACATGCCGTGTATGCCTGCGTGCGCCATGGCTGGATTGGGCGCACGGACAGCGGGAAACATGCGCAGTGTCTTCCTTGAATCGCAGACGTGCGCTGCATTTCTCACGCTTGCACTCCCTTGCGCCTACTTGCGCATGGATTTTCTGGCGCACGTTTGTTCCATGAATCGGCCCCATTATGTCACAAGAGAGCACGCCACAATTCGGAATATGAAACTGTGATTTAAAAGCAAACAGCAAGATTGTACATTTTGTAAAGTACCTTTATTTGACATCAAATGTTTAGAGAATATTTAGCGATTTGCATTTGTCTTTGTTGTCGATCCGCAAGAGTTCATGTTGAGCCACGCGATGTTCCTTTGCGGTACAGAGGGTGTTAGATCAGCTTAGAACACAGTGCGCCACAATTCGGAATATGAAACTGTTTTTTAAAAGTAAACAGCAGGATTGTACATTTGGTAAAGTATATTTATTTCACATGAAATGTTTAGTGAATATTCAGCGATTTGTAATTGTCTCTGCTGTCGATCAGCAAAAGTTTATTTTAAGCCACGCGCTGTTCCTTTGCGGTAGATAATCGGGACATTGGCAAAATGGGGCAACATACCTGTTTTAAAAAACATAAATTAGTCTCACCAGCCAATCTTTATTAAAAATATTCATTTTATTTATTAGGGCACGAAACTATTTGCTAGCGAAGATAATGCAACAGAGTATGTTAATAATAAAATAATAATATTTTCGCATTTATATAGCACAAAGAACCGTGAGGTATCTCAGCGCTGCTTATTATTACCCACGGTGTGTGGTGCTCATTTATCGACCACGGAAGGATGAAAGGCTGAGTTGGCCGTGCCGGGATTCGAACCTGCATTAGCAAGCTGTGGACGGATGTCAAAGCGAGCGCTCTACTCGCTGTGCCACTTGACCGGCTACGGTATACTGAGCTACTAATGGAGAAACATAGCATTGTGTGCAGTGTACAAGATGAAAGAATAATATTTTTAATGTTAATATGTTGAATTCTGAAATGATAATTGTCCTGAAATGTTCGAAAATAAACAAAATGGGGGTGTTCTGAGGACGTTCTTCATATTGTGTGACTGCTTAGCTGTATGCAATGAGGGAATTCCACAGAGACTAAAGTGGAAATGGTAGAAGGGGTGTCGAAGAGTTACGCGGTCCGCGGACACCGCGGCTGTCCGTGGACAGGGCGTGCTACATCCGGGGTTTTCCAGCAAATCCAACATGGAAAGAAGACTGTACAGATTAGCCAATCAGATGTCGAGGTTGTGGATTTGTGTTGAAAGAGACTGTGTGTGGTGAACATGGCAGAAGTAGAGAAAGTCAGGGTGTTGGTGCTTGGAGCTATGTTTGTGCATGGTTTACAATGGTACGCTCGATGCAGGCATGTTGAAAAGAACTTTGATGTGAAAGGAGTGGAGGTGGTGTGGAGCACTGTGCCTGATTGCAATGTACAGGGAATTGTACAAGTTTGTGAGGATATGGCCACGATGAACAGTCCGCATGTGTTAGTTTTGCACAATGGTGCTTTCCATTTGGGCAACGTCAGTGCCCCAACTTTGTTGGCTGATTTGGAACGCTTGGTTCAAGCCGTAATGAAGATTCTTCCAAATGCGAAAGTAATTTTTTCTGGATTACTCCTAGGGCAATATGGGACAATAGGTCAGTTTTTTGTCCTCAGAAAAACATTGCTAGGTGTGTCATCAAACGAGGCATGTGTGCCTTCATGCTTAGAGCTGGTATGTTCTTCTGTAATAATGAGAATATTGATGCTTAATACTGTTAATTTTAAAGAAGATGGCATCTCTTTATCTTTTTCGGGAAATGCCTTTCTATTTTGGAATGTAAGGGTTGCTTTGGAGAAGGTTATGTGAAGATTTTAGGAGTAAAGTAAGAAACAAAAACAAGAAAAAAATACAAAATAACAGGTTTCTGTCAAGCATCTGTAAAAAAAAGCAAAAAAAATGGCTCTTTTCAGAGCCAACTTCAAAGGGGAAATGGGGCACACTATTTAAATTTACATTCACCACGCTCAGATTCTCGATATGTCCGCGGACATGGCGGTAGTCCGCAGACATCAAAATCACTACGTGGGGGTTCAGTATGTTCTATGTTACATGTATATGAAGTCAAGGATATTATGGTTAATTTGTGCTACTAAAAACCTATGAAATTCAGTGAAAAAAACTTTGTTAAAGGGACGTTATGGTTAAGTTGCGCTGCTAAAAACCTTTCAAATTCAGTGAAAAAACTTTGTTAAAGGGACGTTATGGTTAAGTTGCGCTGCTAAAAACCTATGAAATATGTGTACAAGGGATTATTATTATAATGTTGCGAAACAAGTGTCAAGGATCATTGCAATAAATATCATACCCTAATTAGTGAATTGAACGATGCATTGATATAAATAGCATTCTATTATGGGGTTCTATCAAGTATACTAAGCTACTCATACAGAAACATAACATTGTGTGCAGTGTACAAGATGAAGGTATAATATTCGTAATGTTAATATGTTGAATAAAGAAATGATAATTGTTTTCTTAATAGATTTGTGTGTACTGTGAAATATGTAATATGTAGCTAATAAAACACATGTATTACATAATTGCCTTACTATAGACAAAACACAAAGACACAAGAACATATAACAATATGGGTATATACAGGGAAAGTGAAGTTAGCAAAAAAGCACAAGTAGTAGCAGAAACAATTCATAATTTAACTGATTATTTTCATGCAAATAAATGATTGCTCTGTTTCAAAGCTGCTATTTACCCTAGGTATATGTATCATTTGATGTGATTGGACCCTAAGGAAAGTAGTGTGAGTACAATATATACAAATATGACCATATACAGGGAAAGTACAGCCATAAAAAAACAGAACTATCAGAAAGTGCTCATAAGTCTATTGATTATCTTTATGCACAAAAAGGATTGCTGTCTTTCAAGCTTGTGTCTTCCCGTATGTATATGTTTCATATGATGTGACTGGACTCTAAGGGAATTACTGTAAGAACCTACTTGAAGGATATGTCTACAAATAAAATAACATTTTTAGTTTCTGACTGTTACTGAAGAAAACCATGTGGCCTAGATATGTCAGCAAAAGAAAAAAGAGTGAGCCAGACATGTGATGTCATCAGTGACATTTGTGATGTCATCTTTGATGTCCTGGTTGTTAGTCTTAGCAGTGCACGGTGGTGGTGCGAGTTATGGTTGCTTAGCTCACCATAACTGGCGAATTTCAAGGGTTTTTTGGTTTTGCATGGAACCATAACGTCCCTTTGACAAAGTTTTTTCACTGAATATATATATATAGTTGACCCGTGTTCCAGGTTACAAATTGGAAGATGGTTGACTGAGAATGATGAGAAGCTCAGTTGGAGTTGCAGAAGAAGCAAGTGTGGCATCACTGCATATTATCCCCACCAAAAATATTGGCATATATATGGTCGACAGGAACGGCCATAGGCGATATGTGCCCCCGCTCCTTTAAAAATAATGCAGAGGTTGCAGGTGTGTCCCCCGCAGGTTCCATGCCTCAATATTGCCGCAAAAATATGGCAACATTTTTGTATGGCAATATTTTTACGGGGATATTAATACATGGAACTGCTAGTGCGAGTGAGGAGAAGGAGGAGTGAAGCTTGGGGCTTGATTACCCACATCTTTGCATAACTTCTCTAGAGTTCTGGTAAATCAGGCAGATGTGTGTGGCTTACTTTATTTTACCAGTGCATAAGCAAGGGATATAACTTAAGTACCCTGCTGTATGTTCTTTCAACTGGAAATATAGTGGTTGGCAAGGGAAGCAGGAAAGGGAAAGAGATAATGTACAGAAAAAGGGGAGGGAAAAAAAGGGCCATAGAAAACTTGAAGGTATGGGTTATTCGGCTGGGTCACAGGAGGATTATGAGGACCAGGAGTTCAGGGAGAGCAGAGCGTAGCATAGTAGTGTGGGAAGATGAGAGCAGTAGTAGTGAGGATAGGAGAGAGTAGTAGTGTGGAGAGGGGAGAGTAGTAGTAGTGTGGAGAGGTGAGAGTAGTAATAAGGGGAGGGGAGAGTACTAGTATGGAGACTGGAGAGTAGTAGTGGTGTGGAGGAGGGTAGGGAGAGAAGTACAGAGTAAATCCGAGGGTGGTGGTAGATAATGGCGAGAAGAAAAACAGAGAAATAGAGGAGGGAGTTTGAAGGATAGAGAGGAGTGTAGGTGGGTGGAGTAGTAAGGATGAGAGTGGGAGGAAGAAATGGTGAGGTAGAGAGACATAGCGAGTTGACTACAAAGGTTTGTAAAGGAAACAAACAGGTGTGGCCTACATGTTTGAAAGGCACCAATCCTTATTTGACATTGGAATCTGTTGGGAAATATAGGTCAGAGACCACCCAGATTGTTCAATGATGGATATATAGAAAGAAGGTATTTGGCTTTAGGCCATCACTACCAGGAAGACAGCACCATAGGTAGTAGTGAGTTCCATAATTTGGTTGCTAGCGCTAGCACCGGGAAGCTGTAACCACCCGCTTTCTGACACTTGAACCTGGGGAGGGCAAGACAGTTGGCTTGGACAGATCGCTGTCGGCGAGTGGAGGTGTGAGGTGTAAATTGATTGGAGAGGTATGTGGGAGCCTGGTTAGAGAGACACTTATGATTGAGTGTCAGGGGCTTTACTGAAATTCTTTGGGTTACTGAGAAACAGCCCAAGTTGCGTCTGCTGTCTGAAATATGGTTATTTCTTGGAATGTTAAGGCCTGCTCTGATGGCGTTGTTCTGGGTGACCTGCAGCTTATTTATGTTCCGTTGACTGGTTCCCAGATAAAGATCATTGCACTAGTCGATCTTGGACATGACAAGAGTTCTGGCTAAGATAATGCAGTTAGCCATGGAGAAAAAAGGGCAACAAGCGGTAATCAGTTTGCATGTGTAGGCAGAGGCAGATGTAACAGAGTTAGTTTGTCTGGATAGAGACAAGGTGGAATCAAGGTAGATACCGAGGGTGTTGGTGTCATTAGAGACCTTGATAGTTTTGCTGTCAATGATGAAAGACTTGAAAGCAGGATCAAGTTTGCTGAGATGATGGTGTGAACCAAGGATGAAGAGCTCAGTTTTATCTTCATTAAGACAAAGCTCATGTTGAACACGTTGTATAGTGTGGGAGATACACAGGAGCCCTGAGGCACGCCGCAAGGAACAGGTGAGAGTTCAGCTGCTGCGGAGGGCAAGAAGACTTGCATAGATCTATTGTCGAGGAATGATCTAATCCAGGAAGTGGCAGAGTCTGAAAAATTGGCGGCTGACAAGAGGTGTTGACAAAGGATGCAATGGTTAACAAGGTTGAAGGCTGTGGATAGGTCTAATAGGAGCAACAGAGCCAGTATCCCTTTGTCTTTAAGGTCCTCGATTTGTGTTTTCAAATTGATGAGGGCAGTTTCTGTCCCATGCCTGGGCCTGAAGCCTGATTGCCTAAGATCATGGAGTTTGTTGGATTCGAGGTACTCCTGAATCTGGAGGTAAGCCGCGCGATCAAGGATTTTAAGCAGGAAAGGAACTGTGGTAATGGGCCTGTAGTTGGTGGGTATACTCGGGTCAGGAGAGGGCTTTTTGAGCAAGAGGATGGCCCATGCATCTTTTAGATTGTCAGGGACAGTGCCTGTTTTGAAGGATGTGTTGGTGAGGGTGGTGATAAAAGTAGCTAGTTTGTGAGCCGCTTCCTTAATAGTAAGGGTGGGGCAAAGGTCGCCTTGGCAGTTGGTCGTTTTAAGCTTAATGGTGCTTAGGGCTGTGAAGCTGAAAGGCTTATGAGTAGAATCGGGGGAGGTTGTGCGAGGGGGGGGCTGGTTGTTAGTCAGGAGACAGGATTGTTTGGCATTAATTTTGGCCTGGAGAGTCGTAATTTTATCCAGGAGGGCAGCTTGTATATTTGTGCACCATGTGCTGTTCTTACTGCATGTGTCCGGGGGGGTTGCGGGAGATTCAAGTTCTTTGAGAATCTAGAAGAGCTCTTTGGTGTTGGATTTGGCTTCCATGACAGGAAGAGGGCTTCTTTGTAGTTAAGGGAGGCAATATTTAAGTAGTCTTTGTTGGCGTTGGAGTGGTGACTTTTCCATCAGGATTCGGCAGAGCATTTTACTTTGCAGAGTTCTCTTAGATGTGGGGTGACCACAAGTTGAGGTGAGCTCGGGGTTTGGGTTTCCTAGTTTTAATAGGGACAATGACATTCAGTGCTTTAAGCATGGACTGTTTGAAGGTGTCAACTAGAGCTGTAGGATCCGTGCATGAGGACGCAATGTTATTTAATAGCGGGAGAATAAGGGGGAGCAGTTTTGCCTTTGTAATGTCTCTTTTGTTTCTGGTCTGGGTGGCTGGGGCATGTTCTTGTTTGTGGCAATGGTCAGTGGCTTTAATATTAAAAATGATTGTGTGATGATCTGACCATGCGCAAGGTATGTTGTCCTGGAGGTTGATAGTGCAGTTAGATTCAGCTAGCCAATCAAGGGTTCTCCCTTTGGAGTGAGTAGGTTCCAAAATGTGGTGGGTGAAGCCCCGGTCAGTTAATGTGTTAGCCAGGTCTAGAGCTGCGGGGTCGTTAGGGTCTTGGAATCCAAGATTGAAATCGCCAAGTAATATGATTTGTGTTTTGGTTTTGGCTTTATCCGCTATGATGGACATGATGTCATCTGAGAAGGTGGAGATGGGTCCAGTCGGTCGGTATATGAGGTGGAGTGTGGCCGTTTCATTAGGGGAAATGGGGAGTTTGACCATAAGTAGTTCTGCAGATGGGAGTTGTTGGTTGTTAATGCTTCTGATGCCAATAGAGATTTGGTAGATTGGTTGGCATTGAGGCCACATCTGATAATAGTGTAACTGGCGGGAATGACGAGAGCTAGTAAAGGTCCTGAGGCGGCATGTAGCCAGGTCTCAGTTATGGCCAAGAAGTCAAGGTCTTGTGTTATAATCAGATCAGCAATATCTAAGGTGTGTGCAGGGAGTGACCTGGCATTAATCAATGCACATTTGATCAGATTTGCTTTAGGGGAGTCATTATGTGTTGAGTGTATAGCGTTTCTGCACTATTGTGTAGATGATGGGCTCTAGTGGTGGCAGTGAGGGCCTCTCAGGTATGTGCATATGGCGCAGGAACGTTGAGCCCAGTCTTGTGTTCCTTAAGGGCACAGAGCAAGGTTGATTGGGTGCTGGTTTAGTGGCATCTTGAAGCCATCTGTGACACATAGTGCCATCATGGGATCGGTTCCATGTCATTTCATCGCGGGAGGTTTTTTTGCAGGGTTTTTTTACTGTGAATATTTTATCGAAAAAATCCAGTGAATTTTTAAAAAAATGTTTTTGGGGCGGGTTCCCCTCCAACCCCCATTTGCTTTCAATTTATATCTATTACCAAAAACCCACATCCCATATATATAATTTTTTAACCCCCCCAAAAAAATTTGATGGTTTAAAAAAACTAAAATTTGCAGTAAAAAACCATGCAAAAAAACGTCCCATGATGAAAGGACTTTGTGCCCATGTGATCATCCTGACCCTTATACACAGGCACACACTGCAAAGAAAGATACTGAGAATAGTATCCCTGACCAAGACAACCTGGGCCATCTTATGCACGTTTGGGGCCCTGGGCACGTACATCTTTGGGTCCCCCCACCACCAAACCAACGGAATCACTTTAAAAGTTTTAAAAACATTATCAGTGGGTCATGGTTTTCAAACCATGTTTCCATTAGATATCAGAAGAGTAAAGCAGAACTTTAACACTTTAAAGAGTAGAGCAGACTTAAATTATCCTTGTCCGAGTCCTGCACCATCTGGTCAACTCCCTTCTGTCTCCCACCCATTCCACTCAAATGGCCTACATAAGAAGAAATATCAAGTAATGGGCTAAACGATCCCACTGGCATGCGAGGAGGCAAACCTTACAGAAGACAGTACAGTTATGTACAAGATATTAGATGAAGAGACCAGTATCACTGTATTGTCTGCTGGCAAAGCCATGATACAAGGACAAATGTTTTGGTTCCAAATTCGGATACTAATTCATCTCTTGGACTAACAGTTTATACAACTACTACAAATACTACTACAAATACTGCAAATACTGAAGAGTACATGAGTGTGCCCACTGGTTCAAATAGTGTAATGGTATGTGTAGAAAAGTGGACAGGGCCTCAGCCGGGTAGCATATTGGACTCAAGAGTGTGCTGACTGGTTGCACATATTGGAATACTTTGTGTACAGAAGTGGACAGGGTCAGATGTGGATGCATTCTGTGTTTGGGTTATGGCCAATGGGCAGATTATTCGGTAGTTTATTGTATTATGATGTATTGGTTGCGGGCAGTTATTAGAGTCTTGGGTGCAGAGGCCAATCATCAATGAGTTTGTCCATTGGCTGGAAGTACTGGAAGTACTGCAAAACTACCTGAACTGAAGTGGATAGGGGCTCAGGTGGCTGTGTTATGTTTGTGGTTTGAGGTATTTGTTTGTTTGTTTGTTTGTTTGTTTGTTTGTTTTATCTGCTTCCATGGCACGCCAAACCCACAGGTATCTGGGCACTTTACTTACGCACATGGTTACAATATTTATACGAAATTCAATAATAAATGCAGTTGAATATACAGTTGTAAATATAATATTATACAGATATAAACAAGGTCAAGGATATATTCAACATGTGCAGGTTCATAGCATTGCTTGAGCCATAGTTTGCCGAAGGGTTGAGCCGACCATTAGACGTGCTCAAACTAAACAATGTGCAGGTCAATAGGATAGCTAAGTCTAGTAGTCTACGGAATGAGAGGAACATGATGTCGTTCCTAAGTGCCAGAGGTAGCTTCTGCCAATTCTTAGCTGCAAACACTGGAAAGCTGGTTCCTCCTGCTTTTTAAGTTAGAATTTTGGAATGTTAAGAAAGATATTGTGGTCGACAAGGTCAAATGCTCGCGACAAATCCAATAGGAGGAGAAGAGCAGGCTTTCCGTTGTCCCTTGCCTCATCCATTTGGATGTTCATATCCAAGGTGGCAGTTTCTGTCCAATGTCTTGATCTGAAGCCGGATTGCCTGAGGCCCAACAGATTATTATTCTTGAGATGATTTTGGATCTGGACATATGCAGCCTTATCTGGGTAAGTGGGTAGATGTTTTCATGCAATGCTGTATTATGCTGTGGTGGTTGTGGCCAGGATCTAGAGTATTGAGTGCATGTCGGGAGGCTGTAGACTGTAGGCTATGCACTCAAGAGTGTAGGCCCTGGGTACAAGCACCACAGTATAATATACCTATGCATTCAACATTGTGATCCATCCAGTAGTTTTTTTTTTTAAAATGACCAAAAAGTAGGTCACAAAAAATTAGTGATATCTATGTTCGGTCCGTGGACACACTTCCCTGTTCGCTCTGCGGACAGTGTCCTGATTGGCCAACCGGCTTGCATCATGTCCACAGACATGCAACGTGTTCGCTGATTGGACGGTGAAGAGCGTGAAGCGCGTCAGATTTTTGGGAACGCCCACCATCTTGGATTCCCAGACGTCTGCGGACAACGCGGTGAAACATGGTGGAAAAATACTATTTAGTAGAGTGTGACTGGGGAGGGTGGGGAAATAAGATATGGGTTAAATGTTGTATTTATTTAGGTGGTAGACCCCCTGTTGTGTTCGCTTTTTCCGCGGACAACACGGATGTCCTGAAATGTTCTAAATCAACAAAATGGTGGTGTGCTGAGGACACTACGCCTGTGCATATGGATTATAGGCAAGTTGAAACTGTTCTAAGAACACACACGGTGTCCTGAAATGTTTGAAAATAAACGAAATGGGTGTGTCCTGAGGACGGTATGCCTGTCCATTTTGTTTGCAGGCAAGTTGAAACTGTTCTAAGAACACATCATGTGTCCTGGGATGTTCGTCAATAAACAAAATAGGGGTGTCCTGAGGACAGTGGATGTTCGTCAATAAACAAAATGGGTGTGTCCTGAGGACGGTATGCCTGTCCGTACTGTTTGCAAGCAAGTTGAAATGTTTCTAAAGACACAAGAAGTGTCCTGGGATGTTTGTAAATAAACAAAATGGGGGTGTTCTGAGGACGCTACATCTGTCCGTATTGTTCGCAAGCAAGCTGAAACTGTTCTAAGAACACTCACAGTGTCTTGAAATGTTCGTAAATAAACAAAATGGGTGTGTCCTGAGGACACTGTCCGTATTGTTCGCTGGCAAGTTGAAATTGTTCTAATAACACATCATGTGTCCTGGGATGTTCATAAATAAACAAAATGGGGGTGTCCTGAGCACTCTATACCTGTCCGTACTGTTCGTAGGCAAGTTGAAATTGTTCTAAGAACACACCAAGTGTCCTGGGATGTTCATAAATAAACAAAATGGGAGTGTTTTGAGGATGCTAGCCCTGTCCGAATTGTTCGCAAGCAAGCTAAAACTGTCCTAAGAACACACGCGGTGTCCTAAAATGTTCGAAAATAAACTAAATGGGTGTTTCCTGAGGACGGTATGCCTGTCCGTTTTGTTCGCAGGCAAGTTGAAACTGTTCTAAGAACACATGCAGTGTCCTGAAATGTTTGTAAATGGATGAAATGGGGGTGTCCTGGGAAGGCTGTCCGTATTGTTCGCTTGCAAGTTGAAAGTGTTCTAAGAACACATTATGTGTCCTGGGATGCTCGTAAATAAACAAAATGGGGGTGTCCTGAGGACGCTATGCCTGTCCATACTGTTCATAGGCAAGTTGAAACTGTTCTAAGAACACTCATCATGTCCGCGGACATTAAAAGTGCCCATATGGCATAGTTGAAATGTTTGACTCTATGGGTGTGATATACTGCGGTGGTTGTGGCCAGGGCATAGAATCTTGGGAGACTGGCCACAACCACTGCAGCATATCACACCCATAATGGCTTATAACTTTGGGATCCAAGAACAAATTTATAAGCAACAAAGTTATAAACCACTATCGGTGTGATATGCTGTGGTGGTTGTGGGCAGGGCCTATAGTCTTGGGTGCATGGACAAGAACAAATTCATGAGCAGAAAAGTTATAAGTCACTATGGCTGTGATTTGCTGCGATGGTTGTACTTATTATAATATACTTACTGTTTGGTTTAGTAAGTAGAGTACATGTATTTCTTGTTCATTTCTGTGATAAAAGAAAAGATCAAGTTAGTATTGGTATTTTGTAACGACTTATAACATTGAATAATCAACATTTTCTTTTTTGACCCTCATATTTAGTAGATTACAAACCAGTGTACTGTGCAATTTGCTCAGTTTCTGTGTTTGTTGCTAAAATCATTGGGTCTGTGGGAGAAAAGAAAATCCATGTTGGATTAAAAAAAATAAAAAATAAAAATGTTATGCTACAGTCTATTTGTTTGTTTGTTTTCAGTGTTCACTTGTTGTTTCTGGCTAATGCTCTATATTTTGGCTTGTTGCAGATTTTTGGAGCAGTTAGATACCTGTTGACATATTGTAACTGTGCATTTTTTGTTATAATGAAGTGGTATTGATTTATCTGTTTGGATATTGTAACATTTTGGGACCGTTAGATACCAGTTGGCGTATTCTAACTGTCTATTTTTTGTTGTAATGTGTTATTGATTTATCTGTTTGGTTATTGAAAATCTTGGGGTAGTTAGATACCAGTTGACGTATTCTAACTGTTTATTGTTTGATATAATTTAGTGGTATTAAAGTATCTGTTTAGTTGTCGTAGAATCTTGGGGCAGTTAGATACCTGTTGGCATATTCTAACTGTTTATTGTTTTTTATAATGAAGTGGTATTGATTAATCTGTTTGGTTATTGTAAAATCTTGGGGTAGTTAGATACCAGTTGGCGTATTCTAACTATCGATTTTTTTATATAATTTAGTAGTATTCATTTATCTGTTTAGTCGTAGAATCTTGGGGCAGTTATATAGCTGTTGGCAAATTGTAAGAGTTTATAGTTTTTTAATAGAAGTTTAGTTAATGTTTAAGTACAGTTTAGTTAATAAATTTTGGTTTTAAGAAGATTAAATAAGCGTTTGTAAGATTTGCAGGTAATCTCTGCTTTAGAGTAATGGTACTATCATTACATTCGAACCATCCACATTTTCTTAATATATATGCAGTATACTGACCTGCATTGGTTGTGGCTCCTGTGTGGTAGATTATACCAATTGTTGTGAAGGTTTTCTTACCAAGTGATACTTGACCATGTGTGAATCCAGTCAGCTTGCAGTTGTTTTTAGTACCATCTGTATTGTAACGTAGAAGCATTAGTATTACGTATGTACTTTGTTTTTGTATTAGTAAGGTGGAGCGATTATCCGAATTGCAGGTAGTACATAATCTACCATGGTTTGCATTTTGTACAAGTTGCTGAAATGAAACGGATTCACAATTAGGTATTGAGACATACACAAAGCGCTCATTGGGGATTTGTTCTTGTGTCACATTGTTGCAGAGAGTGCATGTATGTTTCCACATGTATGAAATCTGGAAGATTTCGTTTATAGGTATGTTTTTGTTTTCCAGTACTTGTAGTAAGTACATTAGAAATTCTTGTGGATCTTCCTGTGAGTTTATAGTGAATTTCACCATTCCAGCACAGTAGTCCAATTGTTGTCTTATCCCATAAACACTATACGTGTTGTCAGGATTGTTTGCTGCGTTTCTATGAAGTACTAACATTTGAAAACACAATTGGTCTGTACTGTGTAATTAAATGTTGTCAATAATTGGTGGTAATTGAAATAGAATATTCATTGCTACATTTGCATAGCAACTTACACCAATTACATTTGAAAATTTAAATGGACCAGGTAGTTCTGTATCAAGTGCTTTTTTTGAGCTTGTCTTCCTTTTTTGAAGAAGTACCTGGTTTACTTTCCCTAATAGTTTCTTTTTTGTTTGTGGTACTTGATGAAGTATTAGTTTTTTTTAATTCTCTTTGGAGGATTTGCAGTTACATCCTGTTGCATTTCTGTTTGATTTAGTTTTCTTTTAGAACATTTTACTTTTTGTAGAACAGGATATGTTTCTAGATGGGGGTGCATAGTGAACGAAGTCTATTGTATTCTAAAATGCAAGGAATATTAGCGTTTACTTTACTTGCATCAAAGTTGATTAGAAATAGACCGCCAAGTGTACGTAACCTTGATAGTGCTACATAGCTCATGCCTTCTTTAAAGACTGTGTTACCAATGTCTATCAATGCTTTGTCTAGGGTAAGACCTTGTGATTTATGAATGGTGACTGCGTATGCAAGAGTTAGAGAAAATTGTTCTCTGCGTACAGACATGTCTTTGAAGAGAAGGAATCAAGCTGTTGAGCGTCCTATCCTTTTCACTTCTGAAAGTTTGTCAAAGAGAATATTGACAAACTGAATGTTGTTGTCACGTGGGTATGTTTGAAAGCCAACAACTGTACCCAGTGCTCCATTAACTAGTCCTTGTTCCACGTCAAGCTTAGGTTTAAGCATTACTCTGCAAGTTAAGGATAATTTTAATATTTTTTCCAATCCAGCTGTGTTGGAGATTGATTTTTCTAAACTATTTACAGGGTAATTCATAGAATTTCGCAGAAAAGTGTTGCAAGCGGCGGGCGCAGAGTGTCCGCGTGCGATTGACTGCGCCAGGCACGTGCGCTAAAACCGATTTGCGCGCACAGCGTATTCATGGATTTTAGGCTCCCAAACCAGCCGTGGCGCAGAGAATCGCAGCGACCCTGCAGCAGCGCCAGTAACGCCCCCAAGAACGCCCTCGCGCAAGGAAAAGCCATCAAAATCTCTAAATCATCGCAAAGGGCTGCGCTAACCCTGGACCAGTTCACCGGGCTGGCAAACAGCAAACGCCAAGCGGGGAACGTGTATTTCAGGGGTGCGTGGGAAGTTCCACACGCGATTGGCCCCGTGCAAGCAGGGTACGTGTATTTCAGGGGTGCGCGGGAAGTTCCACACGTGATTTCAGCAGGGTACGTGTATTTCAGGGGTGCGCGGGAAGTTCCACACGCGAATGGGCCAGTGCGAGCAGGGTACGTGTATTCCATGGGTGCGCGGGAAGTTCCACACGCGATTTCATCAGGGTACGTGTATATCAGGGGTGCGCAGGAAGTTCCACACGCGATTGGCCCGGTGCAAGCAGGGTACGTGTATTTCAAGGGTGCGCGGGAAGTTCCACACGCGAATTCAGCAGGGTACGTGTATTCCAGGGGTGCGCAGGAAGTTCCACACGCGAATTCAGCAGGGTACGTGTATTTCAGGTGTTCGCGGGAAGTTGCACTCGCGATTTCAGCAGGGTATGTGTATTTCAGGGATTCTGGGGAATACTACACGTGAATTGTCCGTGTGGGTCCTTCCAGGTGTACGCTCCACAACCTCCACGGCCCCTGCAGGCAGCCCACACCACGGGGGACTACCCTGCACCCCTGCTCATGTCCCGCAGGCAGCCCATCCACCATGGGCATGCCCACCAGCCAACCCACATGTCACCTTGCACTACTGATCAACTATGCATGTCTCCCACCACCCCCACCCCCCAGCCACCATGGGCAGCCTCCACCAGGCCCCCACTCATGTCTCCCACCACCCCCACCCCCCTGCAGTGCAGGGGCAGCCTCCACCAGGCCCCCACTCATGTCTACCACCACCCCCACCCCCCAGCCACCAGGGGCAGCCTCCACCAGGCCCCCACTCATGTCCCCTATCACCACCACCCCCCAGCAGTGCAGGGGCACCCTCCACCAGGCCCCCACTCATGTCTCCCACCACCCCCACCCCCCAGCCACCAGGGGCAGCCTCCACCAGGCCCCCACTCATGTCTCCCACCACCCCCACCCCCCAGCAGTGCAGGGGCACCCTCCACCAGGCCCCCACTCATGTCTACCACCACCCCCACCCCCCAGCCACCAGGGGCAGCCTCCACCAGGCCCCCACTCATGTCCCCTATCACCACCACCCCCCAGCAGTGCAGGGGCACCCTCCACCAGGCCCCTACTCATGTCTCCCACCACCCCCACCCCCCAGCAGTGCAGGGGCAGCCTCCACCAGGCCCACACTCATGTCTCCCACCACCCCACCCCCCAGCAGTGCAGGGGCACCCTCCACCAGGCCCCCACTCATGTCTCCCACTCACCTCCACCCCCCAGCCACCATGGGCACCCTCCACCAGGCCCCCACACATGTCTCCCACCCCCCCACCCCCCAGCACTGTGGGGCACCTGCCAGCAGGCCCCCACCCATGTCCAACTCATGTTCCCCACCACCCCCACCCCCCAGCACTGTGGGGCACCTGCCAGCAGGCCCCCACTCATGTCCAACTCATGTACCCCTGCACCCCCACCCCCCAGCACTGTGGGGCACCTGCCAGCAGGCACCCACCCATGTCCAACTCATGTTCCCCACCACCCCCACCCCCCAGCACTGTGGGGCACCTGCCAGCAGGCCCCCACCCATGTCCAACTCATGTTCCCCACCACCCCCACCCGCCTGCACTGTGGGGCACCTGCCAGCAGGCCCCCACCCATGTCCAACTCATGTACCCCTGCACCCGCACCCCCAGCACTGTGGGGCACCTGCCAGCAGGCCCCCACCCATGTCCAACTCATGTACCCCTGCACCCCCACCCCCCAGCATTGTGGGGCACCCTCCACCAGGCCCCCACTCATGTCCCCTATCACCCCCACCCCCAGCAGTGCAGGGGCAGCCCCCACCAGGCCCCCACGCATGTCTCCCACCACCCCCACCCCCCAGCAGTGGAGGGGCACCCTCCACCAGGTCCCAACTCATGTCCCCCTGCACCCCCACCCCCCAGCTGTGCAGGGGCACCCTCCACCAGGCCCCCACTCATGTCTCCCACCACCCCCACCCCCCAGCCACCATGGGCAGCCCCCACCAGGCCCCCACTCATGTCTCCCACCACCCCCACCCCCCAGAAGTGCAGGGGCACCCTCCACCAAGCCCCCACCCGTGTCTCCCACCACCCCCACCCCCCAGCCACCAGGGGCACCCTCCACCAGGCCCCCACTCATGTCCCCCTGCACCCCCACCCCCCAGCATCCAGGGGCACCCTCCACCAGGCCCCCACTCATGTCTCCCACCACCCCCACACCCCAGCATCCAGGGGCAGCCTCCACCAGGCCCCCACTCATGTCTCCCACCACCCCCACCCCCCAGCAGTGCAGGGGTACCCTCCACCAGGCCCCCACTCATGTCCCCCTGCACCCCCACCCTCCAGCAGTGCAGGGGCATCCTCCACCAGGCCCCCACTCATGTCTCCCACTACCCCCACCCCCCAGCCACCAGGGGCACCCTCCTCCAGGCCCCCACTCATGTCTCCAACCACCCCCACCCCCAGCATCCAGGGGCACCCTCCACCAGGCCCCCACTCATGTCCCCCTGCACCCCCACCCCCAGCAGTGCACGGGCAGCCCCCACCAGGCCCCCACTCATGTCTCCCACCACCCCCACCCCCAGCAGTGCAGGGGCACCCTCCACCAGGCCCCCACTCATGTCCCCCTGCACCCCAACCCCCCCAGCAGTGCAGGGGCACCCTCCACCAGGCCCCCACTCATGTCTCCCACCACCCCCACCCCCCAGCCACCATGGGCAGCCCCCACCAGGCCCCCACTCATGTCTCCCACCCCCCAGCCACCATGGACACCCTCCACCAGGCCCCCACTCATGTCTCCCACCACTCCCACCCCCCAGCAGTGCAGGGGCACCCTCCACCAGGCCCCCACTCATGTCCCCCTGCACCCCCCCAGCAGTGCAGGGGCACCCTCCACCAGGCCCCCACTCATGTCTCCCACCACCCCCACCCCCCAGCCACCAGGGGCAGCCTCCACCAGGCCCCCACTCATGTCTCCCACCCACCCCCACCCCCCAGCCACCATGGGCACCCTCCACCAGGCCCCCACTCATGTCTCCCACCACCCCCACCCCCCAGCAGTGCAGGGGCACCCTCCACCATGCCCCCACTCATGTCTCCCACCACCCCCACCCCCCAGCAGTGCAGGGGCACCCTCCACCAGGCCCCCACACATGTCTCCCACCACCCCCAAGCCCCAGCAGTGCAGGGGCACCCTCCACCAGGCCCCCACTCATGTCTCTCACCACCCCCACCCCCCGGCAGTGCAGGGGCAGCCTCCACCAGGCCCACACTCATGTCTCCCACCACCCCCACCCCCCAGCCACCATGGGCACCCTCCACCAGGCCCCCACTCATGTCTCCCACCACCCCCACCCTCCAGCAGTGCAGGGGCACCCTCCACCAGGCCCCCACTCATGTCCCCTGCACCCCCACCCCCCAGCAGTGCAGGGGCACCCTCCACCAGGCCCCCACTCATGTCTCCCACCACCCCCACCCCCCAGCCACCAGGGGCACCCTCCACCAGGCCCCCACTCATGTCTCCCACCCACCCCCACCCCCCAGCCACCATGGGCACCCTCCACCAGGCCCCCACTCATGTCTCCCACCACCCCCACCCCCCAGCAGTGCAGGGGCACCCTCCACCAGGCCCCCACTCATGTCTCCCACCACCCCCACCCCCCAGCAGTACAGGGGCACCCTCCACCAGGCCCCCACTCGTGTCTCCCACCACCCCCACCCCCCAGCAGTGCAGGGGCACCCTCCACCAGGCCCCCACTCATGTCTCCCACCACCCCCACCCCCCAGCAGTGCAGGGGCAGCCTCCACCAGGCCCACACTCATGTCCCCCTGCACCCCCACCCCCCAGCAGTGCAGGGGCACCCTCCACCAGGCCCCACTCATGTCTCCCACCACCCCCACCCCTCAGCCACCATGGGCAGCCCCCACCAGGCCCCCACTCATGTCTCCCACCACCCTCACCCCCCAGCAGTGCAGGGGCACCCTCCACCAGGCCCCCACCCATGTCTCCCACCACCCCCACCCCCCAGCCACCAGGGGCACCCTCCACCAGGCCCCCACTCATGTCCCCCTGCACCCCCACCCCCCAGCATCCAGGGGCTCCCTCCACCAGGCCCCCACTCATGTCCCCCTGCACCCCCACCCCTCAGCAGTGCAGGGGCACCCTCCACCAGGCCCCCACTCATGTCTCCCACCACCCCCACCCCCAGCATCCAGGGGCACCCTCCACCAGGCCCCCACTCATGTCCCCCTGCACCCCCACCCCCCAGCATCCAGGGGCACCCTCCACCAGGCCCCCACTCATGTCCCCCTGCACCCCCACCCCCCAGCATCCAGGGGCACCCTCCACCAGGCCCCCACTCATGTCCCCCTGCACCCCCACCCCCCAGCATCCAGGGGCACCCTCCACCAGGCCCCCACTCATGTCCCCCTGCACCCCCACCCCCCAGCCACCAGGGGCACCCTCCACCAGGCCCCCACTCATGTCTCCCACCACCCCCACCCCCCAGCCACCAGGGGCAGCCTCCACCAGGCCCCCACTCATGTCCCCTATCACCACCACTCCCCAGCAGTGCAGGGGCACCCTCCACCAGGCCCCCACTCATGTCTCACACCACCCCCACCCCCCAGCAGTGCAGGGGCAGCCTCCACCAGGCCCACACTCATGTCTCCCACCACCCCCACCCCCCAGCAGTGCAGGGGCACCCTCCACCAGGCCCCCACTCATGTCTCCCACCCACCCCCACCCCCCAGCCACCATGGGCACCCTCCACCAGGCCCCCACACATGTCTCCCACCACCCCCACCCCCAGCACTGTGGGGCACCTGCCAGCAGGCCCCCACCCATGTCCAACTCATGTTCCCCACCACCCCCACCTCCCAGCACTGTGGGGCACCTGCCAGCAGGCCCCCACTCATGTCCAACTCATGTACCCCTGCACCCCCACCCCCCAGCACTGTGGGGCACCTGCCAGCAGGCACCCACCCATGTCCAACTCATGTTCCCCACCACCCCCACCCCCCAGCACTGTGGGGCACCTGCCAGCAGGCCCCCACCCATGTCCAACTCATGTTCCCCACCACCCCCACCCCCCTGCACTGTGGGTTACCTGCCAGCAGGCCCCCACCCATGTCCAACTCATGTACCCCTGCACCCCCACCCCCCAGCACTGTGGGGCACCTGCCAGCAGGCCCCCACCCATGTCCAACTCATGTACCCCTGCACCCCCACCCCCCAGCATTGTGGGGCACCCTCCACCAGGCCCCCACTCATGTCCCCCTGCACCCCCACCCCCCAGCATCCAGGGACACCCTCCACCAGGCCCCACTCATGTCCCCCTGCACCCCCACCCCCCAGCATCCAGGGGCACCCTCCACCAGGCCCCCACTCATGTCTCCCACCACCCCCACCCCCCAGCAGTGCATGGGCACCCTCCACCAGGTCCTCACAATCCCCAATCATGTGCGTTATGGTCAGCCTCCACAGCCAAAAAGCCCTACCAAGTAACCCATTCACCCACATGGAAATGGAAATTACATGTTAAACCCCCAATGTTCATGAAGCTAATGAACCCATGTCCATCACACACAATGGTTGCAATTGAATGGGAAAACACCCAACATGACATGCATGAAACCAATGAGATGATACCATACAGTGAAGTATGAAAACAAAATTGTATTGAAAAAAAGAAAGAATGCTAAAGAAATGAAACAAACTACAATGGGAATGAGAAAAAATAAGCTGCATGTCCGTATAAAAAAAAATACAGCAAATCCGAATCCAAAAAAATGTCGTCCAAAGTCAAATGTAAAAAAATATCTATCCAATTAAGACCTATGTAAAAAACTTCCAATGGTCCATGAGCCAACTGAACAAAGGAAACCTACAAAAAACCTAACTAAAATGCAACTATATACAAAAAGTGGAGCAGTGTCCGTCGACTCCAAATCATAAGAACAAACAAAGGAAACCTAAAACTAAAGAACTATATACAAAGGCGGCGGGCAAGTCCAGCGGCTCACTCCGTGGTGATCCGGGCCAGGGCATCATCGAACTCCTGTTAGATGTCCCGGAGGCGGTCCAGTTCCATGGCCCCAAGGGTCCGCAGGGACGACGCCGTGTCCTCCTCCAACCCCCTGCGGATTGCCTCGAGGCACTCGGCCCGCCTCAGGGCCCTCCGCATGGAGTTCTCCGCCCTGACCATTGTGAGCCGCGCCTCTTCCGCCCGCCGCCGCTCCGCACCTATGGCGTGGCCCAACCGCTGCCACACGGAAGACACTCTCTGTCCTGGGTCCTCCTGCCCTCCGGCCGATGCCTGCCCCTCCGATGTCGAAGGCCCCGAGCCTTCATGGCTCCCACCATGTTGCTGCTGCTGCTCTGCCTCTGCCCGTGCACTGCCTCCTGCTGCCTGCACATCCTCCGCCGGCTGGGGTGCAGTTGTTGTTGTGGCCACCCCTGCTGGACCTCCGACTCCCGACTGTGGCAGGGATGCCTCCTCCACCAGCCTGGATGCACCGTCAGAGGCAGCTCCACAGGGCACCCAGGTGACTGATGGGTGGGAAGATGGCACAGAGGACGACTGGCTCGTAGGGGGTCCAGTTGAGGAGGGGGTCGGAGCAAGCCCCATCAGACGGAGGAATCCGGCCTGGGTGACCTGTCCCAGCAGGCTGACGTGGTCAACGAGCCATTCGAGATGACATGCAGTCTCTCCATGAAAAGACTGCAGGTCACCTCGCATGGCCCGTTGACGCATCGCCACACCAGCCAGGACAGGCTCAACCCGGACCTGGATAGCCACGTCCGCAGGCAGAGGAAGGCCAGTTGACGTCAGCTCATCCCCTGCCTGGAAACGGGTCTGGACGTAGGCATCCCTGCTGGTGCAAGATGATGCAGGGACAGGATCGGGGACAGGATTGCACACAGGCACCTCCGCGGCGGCCTGTGCTGCCTCCTGTCCCTGGTCCTGCCCTGCACCACTAGCACCAGTGGGATCCCCACCTCCAGACCCCGTCTCTGGTGCTTGCACGGCCTCCTCCTCCACCAAACCCCCCACCAACCTGGATGACTCCGTGCCATCTTCCCCTGTTGGGCCCTGTGGGGTCCCAGCTGCCCCTTCTGCTGCCGAGGAGTCCAACTCCAACCTCCGCCTCTTGGACCTCCCCCCGGCAGCTGCGGCCTGGGACGCGGCACCGGACTCCTCACTCCCCGACGAGATGACAACACAGGAGGGGAGCCGGGCCTTTCGTCTCCGGCTGGCCGTCGGATCCCCGCCACTGTGCGCCACAGCACCTTCTCCGCCCTCTTCATCAGTTGACGCTGCAGACAGGGAGAAACAAAGCACAGGCATCAGGGCACTGTACAATGGACACATACACAAATGACAGTTGCACATGAGTGGCATTGGCAAACCTCAGACATGTCATCACAATCCCCAACACACATGTCATTGCAACTGGCACACATGAGCCATACCACAGCCATATCGCAACTGCCACCACCATCCATACACATACAACAGCATGAGCAGCCAAAGGGGAGCCAGACATCACATGCAACACAGGAAGTGCACCACACATGTACACACACCACCACACTTGCATGCATGTGTACACCTCTGCCAAGTGTCGCACTGTTCAGACGGGCATCCATGTCACATCTGCCAATCAGGCTTCCACATACCGCTGTCACATGCATCCGTGTTGCATCACTGTTGCACCCTTGTCAAATACACACACATGCACATGTACACAGTGCTCATACATGCAGCCGAAAACAACATACATGCGTGACATCACGGACATGTCTACTTACATACACATTCATCCAAACATGTGTGCACGCACAACTGCATTTGGCATGCAAGCCTACACACACAAGCACCATCCATGTCTCACACATTACAGCCCTCGCATGTGTCAGCCCCACGGCCCTGTACACCCCCACCCATACTCGACCCCATACAAACAGATGTGCAACCTGCACAATACCGAATAATCACCACACGCACTGCTCACAATCAGGATGCATGTACACTCACCGCTCGACTCCAGACGGGTCTGCTTCTCCAGGACCTGGACGTGGAGCGCTGGGGATATGCGTTCCAGGACCCTCATATGTTCTTCCGACAAGTGGCCCCGGCGCCCCTTGGCATCCGCTGCCTTCAAGAGGCGCCGGGCCTTGTTGAGAGTCCTGGACCTGAAGTCCTCCCAGCGCTTCCTGACATGTTGTAAGTCGCGGACTGCCACCCCTTCCGCGTTGATGGCAGTCACGATGTCAGTCCAGATCCGAGTCCGTCCTTCCTTGTCGGCGCGGGAACTTCCGAAGAGGGCATCATACTGCCCCACGACTTGCTCCACCAGGACACCAACTTCGGTGGCACTGAAGCTGGTGCCTATCTGCCTCTTTGGCCGGGGGTTGTCAGTGGTCACAGATGGTGTTTGCCCCGACATGACAACCCCAGAGGCAGGAGTGGGTGGGCAACTGGGTCCTGGGGCTGGGCTGTGGAGCGATGGAATCCCAGTCGGGAGTCTTCGGTTCCAGCAGGGGTGGTCACAGCAACAGCACCCCTGGCTGATGTGCAGGCAGCAAATGGCAGTGCACGTGGGCAGCAGGCAGTCAGGCAGCAGCAGATGGCAGGTGGGAGCGTGCTCGGGGCTCTGGGGGGCAGTAGTTCGGCCTTATGGGCAGGAGGGTGGTCTTCCGTGTGCATATGCGTGGCCAGCTTGATACGGAGTGATTTTGCACGTGAAAAGTCTGCACATCAGCGTGAAATTCGAGGAAAGGCCCTTAGCGCGTAAGCGCGTCAGCACACATACGCGATTCTATTGGACCAAAGGCCCTCAGCGCGTAAGCGCGTCTGTGACGTGACCCGCACGGGTGTTTCCCACACAGCACGTGATGACAGAGCACACGTGGAAAGACTGCACGTCAGAGTGTCATCGCGTGTAATTGGACAGCACGTCAGAGTGTCATTGCGTGTAATTGGACAGCACGTCAGAGTGTCATCGCGTGTAATTGGTGGGAATGGGCCTAGCGCGTACACGCGGCAGTGACAAAGCGTGTAATTGGTGGAAATGGCCCTACACGCAGAAGTGACAAAGCGTGTAATTGGTGGAAATGGCCCTAGCGCGTACACGCCGCGTAAGTGACGCTGGACGTGTGGGCCTGTATAAAAGGTACGTGTAGAACACCATTTCCTTGTACGTGCTTTTCGTGGAGAGCGAGTGGGTGAATTCTGTACTTCTTGTCGTTTCACACGCGATTTACTTCACGGCGTTTCAAGTTCGTATTCCCTGTTACCTCTGACAGCTTTTTCTCTTTTTTCTCTTTTACTGGTTTACCTGGGCCTGTTCCCTCAAACAGTGTTCCCTTCTACTGTTGTCCTGTCTCCTCAGACAGCGTACAAATCTTCTTTTGGCGGGGGTGTTGCCAACCAAACGCGCTCCTTTTTCACGCTCTTTTACCTGGCAGATGGTGAGTCACGCACGTATCTAACATCTGTGCTTGCCCTGTGTGTAGCCTACCCCTTCAGAGGACATTCTAGGCTGCGTGTGATACGCATACGTTCATTCTTGTGTTACTGGGTGCCACAGCGTAGTGCAGGTTTTTCTTTCTGCACACGTGGTCTAGGAGGGGTTGCGTGCACCTCATCTCCCTTTTTTGGGGCTCCTGTGCGTAGCGTGACCCGTCATCTTTCCCCAGGGGTTACATTCAGCCTTGCAAGAGCACTAGGGTACAATTACCATCTGGTACCCAACCCCTTTGACCCCCAATTGCCCAGGAAAATAGTTTACAGCCACTCCCATACGCACATTTACATCAGTGCCATGGCTGGGAGGCAAGGATTCCGTAAGGGTGTCAAAGGTGGAAGAGCCACAAGTGATGGCCGTAGTGGATCCGGTAGGGGACGTGGTCGTTACTTGCAGGGTGAGCCTGTCCCCCCATGTGTGGAGGACCAGTCAAGGGCACCCATAATCCCCCCCCCTCCCGTTGAGGCTGATGTGGCTGACACCATCCATGCTCAGCCCTTGTTGGACCAGCCCATTGTGGCACCAGACCTGGCTGACTCCATGGCTGACTTTCAGGTCAGCATGCCTATGACACGTGCGCTGGTGCACATTGATGTCACCATGCCACGTGCATCTGGGGCAGCAAGGTCATCTGCTGCCCCAAGTAGGCAGGGCGGAGAGGCTGCAGGGGCAGCTGCGGCTCCATCCACCCCAGCCCTCACACACCCAGCCAGGACAGTGTCCGTCCTAATCCATCCTGCTGACATTCCCCCTGACACCATCACACTTGAGCCAATGCCTGCACCAACTCCCATGCTGAGTGTGCAATCCCACACTCCTGATACAGAGTCCACCAGGGCTCCTGCCCCTAGTGTCCAGAGCGGCGCAGGACACTAAGGATCACCACCACCTTCCAAGCGGAAGAGGAAGAGTGCTCGTCCGGCACAGGCTGATGCCCCAGACACGGCTACACAGTCCGGCCCGTCGAGGAAGCCCAGCTTCACGGATGACGAACTGAATGCACTTGTCGAGTATGTGTCCGCACATGACAACGAGATGGTCATTGTTGCAGGATCCAAGACCACACCTGCACAACGCCAGGCACACTGGCAGACCGTTGCGGACACCGTAAGTGAGGCGCACAGCCAATGATTGCTATAAGCGCTGGAATGACCTAAAGCGCAGGGCAAAGAGTAAGCTGGCCTCAAGTCATGCCGCAACTCTAGTGACTGGAGGTGGGTCTCCAGTAGTAGACATGGAACTCACTCCACATGAGTCAGTCGCTGGGACCTACGTCACGGAGGAACAGATCCAAGGCGTGGGAGATCTGCCTGATTACGAGGCATTGTCCGGTGAGTGCACATGCATGTGTGTGTCATCCATGTGCATGTTGTGTGTGAGGGCTTCTGTTTGTGTGCCAGGTGAGAGTGTGTGCGCCTGTCGTATGGGTCAGCCATGTGCTTCATGCAATACATCCTGCGCAGCTGAATTTGGCCATAGCAGTATCCCTTCTGCCAACAGTAGACATCTAGCCCAACTGCACGCCAGTTGCCCTTGAAGTGTCACCTTGCCACAACATTGTTGCTTATTTTTCACTGTTCATTCAGTCAGATTGTTTGCATTCCACCACTTTTACTAGGCATGTCGCAGTCCTCTAGTCACATGTCTGACATGGCTATGGTAAAGTGGAGTGACTTTGTTACCTGGATATCATTTGTTCACACATGTCCCTGTGCAATTGGACCATTTCGGACTGGCAGCTCCAGGTGAAAAATCTGACCTGTTTGAATTAGAAAAGCTATTACATGCGGGAACTGGACTGAATGAATAGGTGCTGCCCTCCTCTCCATCTTCACTCAATAGCAATGGTACATGCCATCTGTGTGATGGCATGTGTGTTTCACCTGGCAATCACAGGCCAATGTGTGATGCCACTGCCAGGCAGCATGCAGAAAATGTGTTCATCTTCCATCTTGGTGTCATCAGTGTGTGCCATTTGCCTGCCCTTCATATGCAGTGAGGGTGCATGCATGGGAGGGTTTTAGTCATGTGGGACATGTGTCAATCAAGTACTGGTTCTCTTGCTTCTCAGCCCTCATTGTGTGCCATGGTGCTAATGCCTGTTTCCATTTCTTTGTTTTTATGTCTTTGGAGGGGAAGACTCACCTGATACTGCTGGGGTTGTGGAGATGGTGCAGACCCAGGAGGGGTCTGAGGGCCGACTGACCACCAGTGAGGGACGTGGTGTGGTGGTGGGTGAGAACCCACAACTGCTGCAGGTCGTGCTCTCAAGGGGTGTCTCTGGCTGCACCTCCCCCGAGCTGTACTCAGGTGTTGATTCGGATGAGACCTACGTGCCGTCGCAGGTGAGTGTTCCAGGGAGGGATTCTGTTTTTTCCCACCCACCTGCACCAGGGTCAGAACCCTCAATGGGGATGTCAGTGTTGGCAGCTACGCCTTTGGTGGTTACGGATGCAGGGTCACACTCCGCGACATCTGATCCTGTTCCTGGGCCAGCAGATCAGAGGGGGAATGCAGTCCTGCAGCCTCAGGCAGTGCCGGCACAGCAAGGCGCAGTTCGCCTTGCCCCAGACAGGTGTGGTGCCCGCCGACGTGGTAGCCGTACGCCACCTGGCAATACCGCATGGGAGCAATCCATTTACGGTATGGCAACCCAACAGGCAGCATCATCCGAGATGATGGCTCAGGCCATGGATAGGGTGGCCACTTCCATTGTCCCCCCTGAAAGGCTGATGGAGCAACTACAGCAGGCAACCGACTCCATCTGCCAGTCACACAGGGAGGACATGTTGGGGTCCAACAGGGACAGGCGGGCGGCACTGGCGACTCTGCAGGAGGCCATCTCCATTGAGTCCCAGGGCCACAGGGAAGCCCTGAGGCAGGAGCTCCTTCACCTCAGGATGACTCTTGTTGAGCTTGAGGCTTCAACACACCAAAGGACAGAACAGCAGCTGGAGCGTCTCACCCGTACGCTCTCAGCTGAGATGCAGGCAACGAGGGCGGAGGTCCGGGCATCCCGTGAGTTGTTGCATGGGGACCTCCGCACACTCATCCTCCAGAACCAGACCTACCACACCCGCATGCTTGCAGCCATGGAGGAGCAGACTAGGGCCTTGCGTGGGCTGCCTCCCATAGTGCAACCACCTCCGGATGCAGCTGCACAGGGTGATAATAGCGACAGCAGTGATACTCCCACAATAGGGTAGCCTTGTGGGCCATGAGCCCATGGAGGTGTTTTTTTTTCCCAGGATCCACACAGGTGGGTTCTGATATGCACCCTGTCCTCGGACCTCCTGGGTGGCCTCCCCAACCCCCCCGGGCCCACCAATGGCCATTTTTGATTTTTTTTTATTTATTTATTTATTTTTTTAATTATTTTTTTCCAATTTTTTTTGGGACAATTTGTTGGCTTCCGTGGTTCCTGTGGGCATACGCTGCATTGTGGCTGGGCACATGCAGGCTTGTCATGTATTTGGTTCAGATGCTTGGGTTTCAGTCACACACACCCCTCCTGCTTCCCGTTTCCATGGGCTTGCAAAGGGTGTGCCCAAGTGACATTGACGTACATGGTGACATTGGACTCCCACTACATGTGTGGGTAGTCTAGTCAATACTGTGTATACATTCCTAGTGCATATTGCTGTTGTGTTGTACTCTGCATGTTGCATTGATGTGTAACTCATCATCTGTGTCTACCTCCCAATTTGCAGGTCCCTTCCTCATGTCTACACAAGGCCCTCTAGTCTGGAGATGGGGTCCATGTTGGCAGCAGTGCACCTACAACTCTACATGGCGCCAACACTGCACCGTTGGTAGTGGTGGGAGTGCAGGCATTTCCAGGTGGTGAGACTACTAATATATAACATTTGTGATGTCATGTTAATGGTAGTACCTGCTCAAGTTTGTTGTTGGTCCTGCATTACTGTGAGCATTTCAGGTGTTGCAAGTTTCAATTAGGGACACTCTACATTGTGACACTAGTGTCATGTTGTGGGGATTACTTTGTTTACCTGCAAATAGCATGACATGGCACGGTGTGTCGTGTGGCGGTGCTGGGGATGGGTTGGCTGACATGGCACTGTCCTCTTGTTGCATTTTGCAAGTGTGTATTCATTTTAGCTGCTTGAATGTGTTACTTCATAAAACTGCATTGGTGGTGTCTGTGTGGGTAGGGATGCACACATTGTGATACTTCCAGGTGAACAATCTCAGGCTGATATGGTTTTCACGGTTGATTCTCCAGACATTCAGGATCAGTGTCAGGTTGAGTCATCATTGATTGTCAGATGGAATGTGCCAGGGCAGTGTGCACTCCACAGGGGTGTGATTTCTATGTGAAGTAATTAGCCACTAGCTGTGTACGGGCTGCCTCCCCCGTGCCCTTTCCCCTCCCATGCGCAGCAGCTGTGCATGTGGTTGGGGATGTGGGGCCACCACCATGTCCACGGCCAGGCCCCGGCGTGTTGCAACGTTGTGCAGGACACATGCTGCCACTATGATCCTGCACACTACTGGGGGAGCGTACAACAGCTGCCCGCCAGAACGGTCAAGGGAGCGAAAGCGTGACTTTAACACTCCGAATGTGCGCTCCACTATGCCCCGGGTTGTAATGTGGGCTGTGTTATATCTTACCTCGGGTGGCGTGGTGGGGTTCCAAATTGGCGCCATCATGTGGGGGCTGAGAGGGTAGGCACTGTCCCCTGTGGAGGTGGTGATTGGTATCATTGGTGGGGTTGTGACCTTGCTCAGTATCTGACATGCATGCATGTGCAGTGGCATTCATACTCACCAAGCAGCCATGTATCGCCATGCCGCCCAGCTTCTAGGTCCCGGCTTAGGGTGGACATTCGGTAAATGAAGCTGTCGTGGGTTGACCCGGGATAGTTGGCATATACTGAGGTGATGATTCCCTTGGCATTACATACTACCTGCACGTTGATGGAATGCCAGTGCTTGCGGTTCCTATAGATGTGCTCTGATGCCCTGGGGGGACGTAGAGCCACATGGGTGCAGTCGATGGCACCTAGCACTTTGGGGAACCGTGCCACACCGTAAAAATCCAGGGCGGCAGCATGCCTTTCTGCAGGTGTTCTGGGGAGGTATATGTGCCTGCGGACTGATGGGCGTGCAGTGATGATGTTCAAGACCTGGTGTAGGCAGCGTGACTGGGTGGCCTGTGATACACCACCCACAATGGCACTTGTCCGCTGAAATGATCCAGTGGCTAAGAAGTGCAGTACATTGAGGACCTTCTCCAGGGGGCTGAGTGCTTGGGAGCACAGGGTGGGTGATGTGAGGTCATCCTCCCACTCACTCACCAGGTCCAGTATAATGTGTGGTGGAAACCTGTACCTCCCATGCACCTGGTCATCAGGCATCCCGAAAAGGCTGGTTCTGGGTGTGAATGTTCTGGCCCTGACTATCCTCCTCCTCCTCCTTTGGTAGCCCACGCCCACTGCTGCTAGGAACGGTATGTTCATCCTGGGTCTGAGCTTGTTATTTTGTTAGCGTGCAAATTTATGCGTTGCGTGTGTTGTAGGTGAGCGTGTAACCCTCGCACCCCTGAAATCCAGTACCCAGTCCAATAGCGTGTGGAAATTCCCGCACACCCCGGGATACAGGTGCACTGACGTACTTGCGTGTGTAAGTGCCCGCGCACCCCTGATATACACGTACATAGGCCTATCGCGTGTACGCGCACTTTTGTCCAATTACACGCGATGACACTCTGACGTGCTGTCCAATTACACGCGATGACACTCTGACGTGCAGTCTTTCCACGTGTGCTCTGTCATCACGTGCTGTGTGGGAAACACCCGTGCGGGTCACGTCACAGACGCGCTTACGCGCTGAGGGCCTTTGGTCCAATAGAATCGCGTATGCGTGCTGACGCGTTTACGCGCTGAGGGCCTTTGGTCCAATAGAATCGCGTATGCGTGCTGACGCGTTTACGCGCTGAGGGCCTTTGGTCCAATAGAATTGCGTATGCGTGCTGACGCGCTTACGCGCTAAGGGCCTTTCCTCGATTTTCACGCTGACGTGCAGGATTTTCACGTGCCAAATCACTCCGTACCAAGCTGGCCACGCGTAAGCACACGGAAGACCACGCTCCTGCCCAGAAGGCCGAACTACTGCCCCCCAGAGCCCCGAGCACGCTCCCACCTGCCATCTGCTGCTGCCTGACTGCCTGCTGCCCTCGTGCACTGCCATTTGCTGCCTGCACATCAGCCAGGGGTGCTGTTGCTGTGACCACCCCTGCTCGAACCGAAGACTCCCGACTGGGATTCCATCGCTCCACAGCCCAGCCCCAGGACCCAGTTGCCCACCCACTCCTGCCTCTGGGTTGTCATGTCGGGGCAAACACCATCTGTGACCAATGACAACCCCCGGCCAGAGAGGCAGAGGGGCACAAGCTTCAGTGCCACCGAAGTTGGTGTCCTGGTGGAGCAAGTCCTGGGGCAGTATGATGCCCTCTTCGGAAGTTCCCGCGCCGACAAGGAAGGACGGACTCGGATCTGGACTGACATCGTGACTGCCATCAACGCGGAGGGGGTGGCAGTCCGCGACTTACAACATGTCAGGAAGCGCTGGGAGGACTTCAGGTCCAGGACCCTCAACAAGGCCCGGCGCCTCTTGAAGGCAGCGGATGCCAAGGGGCGCCGGGCCCACTTGTCTGAAGAACAGATGAGGGTCCTGGAACGCATATCCCCAGCGCTCCACGTCCAGGTCCTGGAGAAGCAGACCCGTCTGGAGTCGAGCGGTGAGTGTACATGCACCCTGATTGTGAGCAGTGCGTGTGGTGATTATTCGGTATTGTGCAGGTTGCACATCTGTTTGTATGGGGTCGAGTATGGGTGGGGGTGTACAGGGCCGTGGGGCTGACACATGCGAGGGCTGTAATGTGTGAGACATGGATGGTGCTTGTGTGTGTAGGCTTGCATGCCAAATGCAGTTGTGCGTGCACACATGTTTGGATGAATGTGTATGTAAGTAGACATGTCCGTGATGTCACGCATGTATGTTGTTTTCGGCTGCATGTATGAGCACTGTGTACATGTGCATGTGTGTGTATTTGACAAGGGTGCAACAGTGATGCAACACGGATGCATGTGACAGCGGTATGTGGAAGCCTGATTGGCAGATGTGACATGGATGCCCGTCTGAACAGTGCGACACTTGGCAGAGGTGTACACATGCATGCAAGTGTGGTGGTGTGTGTACATGTGTGGTGCACTTCCTGTGTTGCATGTGTTGTCTGGCTCCCCTTTGGCTGCTCATGCAGTTGTATGTGTAGGGATGGTGGTGGCAGTTGCGATATGGCTGTGGTATGGCTCATGTGTGCGAGTTGTAATGACATGTGTGTTGGGGATTGTGATGACATGTCTGAGGTTTGCCAATGCCACTCATGTGCAACTGTCATGTGTGTATGTGTCCATTGTACAGTGCCCTGATGCCTGTGTTTTGTTTCTCCCTGTCTGCAGCGTCAACTGATGAAGAGGTCGGAGAAGGTGCTGTGGAGCACAGCGGCGGGGATCCGACCGCCAGCCGGAGACGCAAGGCCCGGCACCCTCCCGTGTTGTCATCTCGTCGGGGAGTGAGGAGTCCGGTGCCGCGTCCCAGGCCGCAGCTGCCAGGGGGAGGTCCAAGAGGCGGAGGTTGGAGTTGGACTCCTCGGCAGCAGAAGGGGCAGCTGGGACCCCACAGGGCCCAACAGGGGAAGATGGCACGGAGTCATCCAGGTTGGTGGGGGGTTTGGTGGAGGAGGAGGCCGTGCAAGCACCAGAGACGGGGTCTGGAGGTGGGGATCCCACTGGTGCTAGTGGTGCAGTGCAGGACCAGGGACAGGAGGCAGCACAGGCCGCCGCGGAGGTGCCTGTGTGCAATCCTGTCCCCGATCCTGTCCCTGCATCATCTTGCACCAGCAGGGATGCCTACGTCCAGACCCGTTTTCAGGCAGGGGATGAGCTGACGTCAACTGGCCTTCCTCTGCCTGCGGACGTGTCTATCCAGGTCCGGGTTGAGCCTGTCCTGGCTGGTGTGGCGTTGCGTCAACGGGCCATGCGAGGTGACCTGCAGTCTTTTCATGGAGAGACTGCACGTCATCTCGAATGGCTCGTTGACCACGTCCGCCTGCTGGGACAGGTCACCCAGGCCGGATTCCTCCGTCTGATGGGGCTTGCTCCGACCCCCTCCTCAACTGGACCCCCTACGCGCCAGTCGTCCTCTGTGCCATCTTCCCACCCATCAGTCACCTGGGTGCCCTGTGGAGCTGCCTCTGACGGTGCGGCCAGGCTGGTGGAGGAGGCATCCCTGCCACAGTCAGGAGTCGGATGTCCAGCAGGGGTGGCCACATCAACAACTGCACCCCAGCCGGCGGAGGATGTGCAGGCAGCAGGAGGCAGTGCACGGGCAGAGGCAGAGCAGCAGCAGCAACATGGTGGGAGCCATGAAGGCTCGGGGCCTTCGACATCGGAGGGGCAAGCATCGGCCGGAGGGCAGGAGGACCCAGGACAGAGAGTGTCTTCAGTGTGGCAGCGGTTGGGCCACGCCATAGGTGCGGAGCGGCGGCGGGCGGAAGAGGCGCGGCTCACAATGGTCAGGGCGGAGAACTCCATGCGGAGCGCCCTGAGGCGGGCCGAGTGCCTCGAGGCAATCCGCAGGGGGTTGGAGGAGGACACGGCGTCGTCCCTGCGGACCCTTGGGGCAATGGAACAGGATGGCCTCCGGGACATCGAACAGGAGTTCGATGATGCCCTGGCCCGGAACACCACGGAGTGAGCCGCTGGACTTGCCCGCCGCCTTTGTATATAGTTCTTTAGTTTTAGGTTTCCTTTGTTTCTTATTATGATTTGGAGTCGACGGACACTGCTCCACTTTTTGTATATAGTTGCATTTTAGTTAGGGTTTTTTGTAGGTTTCCTTTGTTCAGTTGGGCTCATGGACCCTTGGATGTTTTGTACATAGTTCTCCATTGGATTGATTTCATTTTTGATGTGACATTGGACAACATTTTTTTGGATTTGGATTTGTAGTTTTTATTTTTTTAGACGGACATGCAGCTTCTTTTTTTTCTTTGCCATTGTAGTTTGTTTCATTTCATTTCCATTCTTTTTTTTAATACAATTTTTTTTTCATACTTCACTGTGTTTTATCATCTCATTGGTTTCATGGATTTCATGTTGGGTGTTTTCCCATTCAATTGCAACCATTGTGTGTGACGGACATGGGTTCATTTGCTTTATGAACATTGGGGGTGTAACATGCAATTTCTATTTCCATGTGGGTGAATGGGTTACTTGGTAGGGCTTTTTGGCTGTGGAGGCTGACCATAACGCACATGATTGGGGATTGTGAGGACCTGGTGGTGGCTGCCCATGGTGGCTGGGGGGTGGGGGTGCAGGGGGACATGAGTGGGGGCCTGGTGGAGGGTGCCCCTGGATGCTGGGGGGTGGGGGTGCAGCGGGACATGAGTGGGGGCCTGGTGGGGGCTGCCCCTGCACTGCTGGGGGTGGGGGTGATAGGGGACATGAGTGGGGGCCTGGTGGAGGGTGCCCCTGGATGCTGGGGGGTGGGGGTGCAGGGGGACATGAGTGGGGGCCTGGTGGGGGCTGCCCCTGCACTGCTGGGGGTGGGGGTGGTGGTAGACATGAGTGGGGGCCTGGTGGAGGGTGCCCCTGGATGCTGGGGGGTGGGGGTGCAGGGGGACATGAGTGGGGGCCTGGTGGGGGCTGCCCCTGCACTTCTGGGGGTGGGGGTGGTGGTAGACATGAGTGGGGGCCTGGTGGAGGGTGCCCCTGGATGCTGGGGGGTGGGGGTGCAGGGGGACATGAGTGGGGGCCTGGTGGAGGGCGCCCCTGGATGCTAGGGGGTGGGGGTGCAGGGGGACATGAGTGGGGGCCTGGTGGGGGCTGCCCCTGCACTGCTGGGGTGGGGGTGATAGGGGACATGAGTGGGGGCCTGGTGGAGGGTGCCCCACAATGCTGGGGGGGTGGAGGTGCAGGGGGACATGAGTGGGGGCCTGGTGGGGGCTGCCCCTGCACTGCTGGGGGTGGGGGTGGTGGTAGACATGAGTGGCGGCCTGGTGGAGGGTGCCCCTGGATGCTGGGGGGTGGGGGTGCAGGGGGACATGAGTGGGGGCCTGGTGGGGGCTGCCCCTGCACTGCTGGGGGTGGGGGTGATAGGGGACATGAGTGGGGGCCTGGTGGAGGGTGCCCCACAATGCTGGGGGGTGGGGGTGCAGGGGTACATGAGTTGGACATGGGTGGGGGCCTGCTGGCAGGTGCCCCACAGTGCTGGGGGGTGGGGGTGGTGGGAGACATGAGTGGGGGCCTGGTGGAGGGTGCCTATGGTGGCTGGGGGGTGGGGGTGGTGGGAGACATGAGTGGGGGCCTGGTGGGGGCTGCCCCTGCACTGCTGGGAGGTGGGGGTGGTGGGAGACATGAGTGGGGGCCTGGTGGAGGGTGTCCCTGGTGGGTGGGGGTGGTGGGAGACATGAGTGGGGGCCTGGTGGAGGGTGCCCCTGCACTGCTGGGGGGTGGGGTGGTGGGAGACATGAGTGGGGGCCTGGTGGAGGGTGCCCCTGGTGGCTGGGGGGTGGGGGTGGTGGGAGACATGAGTGGGGGCCTGGTGGAGGGTGCCCCTGGTGGCTGGGGGTTGGGGGTGGTGGGAGACATGAGTGGGGGCCTGGTGGAGGGTGCCCCTGCACTGCTGGGGGGTGGGGTGGTGGGAGACATGAGTGGGGGCCTGGTGGGGGCTGCCCCTGCACTGCTGGGGGTGAGGGTGATAGGGGACATGAGTGGGGGCCTGGTAGAGGGTGCCCCACAATGCTGGGGGGTGGGGGTGCAGGGGTACATGAGTTGGACATGGGTGGGGGCCTGCTGGCAGGTGCCCCACAGTGCTGGGGGTGGGGGTGGTGGGAGACATGAGTGGGGGCCTGGTGGAGGGTGCCCCTGCACTGCTGGGGGTTGGGGGTGGTGGGAGACATGAGTGGGGGCCTGGTGGAGGGTGCCCATGGTGGCTGGGGGGTGGGGGTGGTGGGAGACATGAGTGGGGGCCTGGTGGAGGGTGCCCCTGGATGCTGGGGGGTGGGGGTGCAGGGGGACATGAGTGGGGGCCTGGTGGAGGGTGCCCCTGGATGCTGGGGGGTGGGTGTACAGGGGGACATGAGTGGGGGCCTGGTGGGGGCTGCCCCTGCACTGCTGGGGGTGGGGGTGATAGGGGACATGAGTGGGGGCCTGGTGGAGGGTGCCCCACAATTCTGGGGGGTGGGGGTGCAGGGGTACATGAGTTGGACATGGGTGGGGGCCTGCTGGCAGGTGCCCCACAGTGCTGGGGGGTGGGGGTGGTGGGAGACATGAGTGGGGGCCTGGTGGAGGGTGCCCCTGCACTGCTGGGGTGTGGGGGTGGTGGGAGACATGAGTGGGGGCCTGGTGGAGGGTGCCCATGGTGGCTGGGGGGTGGTGGGAGACATGAGTGGGGGCCTGGTGGAGGGTGCCCCTGCACTGCTGGGGGGTGGGGGTGGTGCGAGACATGAGTGGGGGCCTGGTGGAGGGTGCCCCTGGATGCTGGGGGGTGGGGGTGCAGGGGGACATGAGTGGGGGCCTGGTGGAGGGTGCCCCTGGATGCTGGGGGGTGGGGGTGCAGGGGGACATGAGTGGGGGCCTGGTGGAGGGTTCCCCTGGATGCTGGGGGGGTGGGGGTGCAGGGGGACATGAGTGGGGGCCTGGTGGAGGGTGCCCCTGGATGCTGGGGGGTGGGGGTGCAGGGGGACATGAGTGGGGGCCTGGTGGGGGCTGGCCATGGTGGCTGGGGGGTGGGGGTGGTGGGAGACATGCATTGTTGATCAGTAGTGCAAGGTGACATGTGGGTTGGCTGGGGGGCATGCCCATGGTGGATGGGCTGCCTGCGGGACATGAGCAGGGGTGCAGGGTAGTCCCCCGTGGTGTAGGCTGCCTGCAGGGGCCGTGGAGGTTGTGGAGCGTACACCTGGGAGGACCCACACGGCCAATTCACGTGTAGTACTCCCCAGAACCCCTGAAATACACATACCCTGCTGAAATCGCGTGTGGAACTTCCCGCGCACCCCTGAAATACACGTACCCTGCTGAAATCGCGTGTGGAACTTCCCGCGCACCCCTGAAATACACGTACCCTGCTCGCACTGGGCCAATCGCATGTGGAACCTCCCGCGCACCCCTGAAATACACGTACCCTGCTGAAATCGCGTGTGGAACTTCCCGCGAACCCCTGGAATACGCATACCCTGCTGAAATCGTGTGTGGTACCCTGCTCGCACTGGGCCAATCGCGTGTGGAACTTCCCGCGCACCCCTGAAATACATGTACCCTGCTGAAATCGCGTGTGGAACTTCCCGCGCACTCCTGGAATACACATACCCTGCTGAAATCGTGTGTGGAACTTCCCGCGCACCCCTGAAATACACGTACCCTGCTGAAATCGCGTATGGAACTTCCCGCGCACCCATGGAATACACGTACCCTGCTCGCACTGGGCCAGTCCGTGTGGAACTTCCCGCGCACCCCTGAAATACACGTACCCTGCTGAAATCGCGTGTGGAACTTCCCGCGCACCCCTGGAATACACATACCCTGCTGAAATCGCGTGTGGAACTTCCCGCGCACCCATGGAATACACGTACCCTGCTCGCACTGGGCCAATCGCGTGTGGAACTTCCCGCGCACCCCTCAAATACACGTACCCTGCTGAAATCGCGTGTGGAACTTCCCGCGCACCCATGGAATACACGTACCCTGCTCGCACTGGGCCAATCGCGTGTGGAACTTCCCGCGCACCCCTGAAATACACGTACCCTGCCGAAATCGCGTGTGAGACTTCCCGCGCACCCCGGTATACACGCACACGTATTTTTTGTCAGCGGGTGTCCGTGTTTGTGGGTACCCCTTTGCACGTCATATGTCCTGGAGGGCCACAGTATAGGACATTCATCATGGCTGTATATAGGTGCTATTTGTTGGCGCACCTTTTGGCGCCCATTTCTTCCAGGCGCAGAGACGCTACCGCCTGCTTTCTTGTGGCGGTCGTGTTTGTGCCTGTGCGCTGGTTTGAGCGTGCGCTTTTTTTGCCCTATTCTATTCCATGAATACGTGTTGTAGGCGAGCGTGTGGGCGTTCCGCGCACTTGTACCCTGTACTTCCCCCGTGACGCCCACGTTTTGGCAAGTTGTTCCCCATTCCGAGTGTTACGCCCCGTGTTCCGCCTACTTTTGTTGCGTGCGCCGCGCTATGTGCGATTTTCGCTGTGGCCTGTGCGATTTTCGCTGTGACCTGGCGCACGCAGTTAGATGGCCTGTGCGCCAACGTGCGCCGCGCACTTTCTTATCGCACATCCGATGGTTTTCTCGCACACGGCCTTCCATGAATCGATGTGCGCTGCTTTTCGTGCGATTTTCGCACTTGCACTGCGATTTTCGATATTCCACTGCGATTCGCACGTTTTTGCACACTTGCGCAGCGCTAATTATTCCATGAATCGGCCTCTTAGTCTCATTGTGGCTTGTTCACACATGGGTAGTGTCATACCATGTATGTCTAGTTTGTCTGTGGCGCTAATTTCAATTATTGGTTGTATTTCTTTTTTTAACATTCTTTCATTGAATTTGAAACAGCTTGCAAGAGTTGGCATTAAGGCCATACAATTGACATTTTTGCAGGCTAATTGTTCCCTAACATCCGTAGTGAAGGGGCCCCTGAGGGACCCTCGCATATGGAAACAAGGCACAATCACCACACACGAACTGATACGCCAGACACAAGGTTGTATTCCCAAAATATAGGGTTTATTGCAAAGCAAATGGTCTCAGTTGGCCAACTGGTCCCACGCCCTGCGACGTGTTTCTAACAGACCTCGGAGGACGCAAGAGAGAGAAATTTGTACAACAGTTACATATATACAAAACAAGCATCTAGTAATCAGTAGTGTCACAACTTATACCGCCCCTATTGCATTTCCTTTGAACTAGGCACGATGATTGACAATGGTGACGAGTTTGACACCTTCAAACATTCATTTTGTAACAGTTTGCAATTTTGTAAGCACACAGACATAAGTCTGTGTTTTAAAGAACACAATGCTTCTGTTTCTGCAAGCAAGCTGTACGTAGGGAGAGACACATTTCAGGTCTTGCTATCTCCTAGTTTCTATTTGTGTGCCGGGGGTCAACTTGATCTCCAGGACTCTACCGGGCTCAGGGAAGGGGGGGGCACAAAGAAGAGCATAATTCAAGTCTTTTAATGTTCGCTCTAGCATTTCTACTGTGCTTACCAAGACTAGCTGGCACCTGCTGTACTGATTAGAATGCCTTGCTGCTCACTCTCCAAGGATATGCACGGGAGGGGACCGGGCATTTCTGGCTGGGTTACTGTGTTATGTTTCAACATGCCACTCGCGGCCTTGCATTGTACACCCTTGAAGCAGAATAATATTTCAGCAAAGCAGTTTTACATGAGGCAAAAAGGCAACATTAGAGAAAACAAGATGGCGATTCCAGTCACTTTAAAATGGCTGCACCTTAGCCAAGCTTATGGCTATATATTTCTAATACTAAATACATGAGACCGTTGGTCTTCAGCCGACATAATACATAGCCTTCTGATCGAGGGGTGTCTATTTTTCTAGATCGACAAACCCTCCTTTTGGCCGTATGCCAAACGTCTGATCCGTACATTGCACCCTCTTCGACCAAGTATCTGATTCGGATTCTGATTCTGAATCTTGTGCATTTTTAGTTTCCTCTTCATTGTCATCTATATTGCTGGACATTAATTCTTTTACTGTTTTTGATTCATCATTACCATGAGTATTTGATTTTATAGTGCATTTTTTCTCTATCGTCTGTACACACCCTTCACTAATTTCGGTGCAAATTACAGGTAGTTAGTATATGCAACAACAACATGTCACGAATATTCATAGTACTGCTACTAGGATCGCAAATAATTTCCATCCCCACAAATATAATAACTCCCAGAACCAGGTGCCTATATCCCAACCCCCTTCTTGTGTATGGAGTTCAGAGCTCAAGACATGTAGCTTTCTTATTGCTTCAAAAATCGTAGGAGAGGAGTCGTTTACAAATACACAGGACACTGATCCCACAATTTTGCAAACACCGCCACGATCGACCAAGATTACATCAAGAGCCATTCTGTTCTGAAGTGTCATTAATCTAATCCATTTCTCCTCCAATGTCATGTTGTACAATATATATGTTGTTCCATGTATTGTTTTTTCTAAGATTCTGGATAGTTGTCGTATATTATAGGAGTTTATTGCTTGGCCCAAAAATAGTATAAATTATTTTGCTACATCCTCTACTATTAATCCGTCTTCATTACTCATCCGTGGCCTAGATCTAGATAGTTTGGCTATGTCTGTTGTTTTAAAACAAAAATACTCCTGGGAACAAAAGTCCCAAATAACAAGTACCTCCCCAGTTTCTAGGCAACCAGGGATACTCTTTTTCCCCCACATATAAAATATACAGGGTCACCTACATACACTGGTTCTACTTCCCTTAAGAATCGCTCAATTCATACATCTAGTAAATGTCCCTACTGAATAGGAGCCCTTCTTCTTTAAGCAAAAAGGAACAGAACGTGGGCTGAAGTTTAACATATAGGAGGGAGGCACTCCATCTTTATTTCCTTCTGATCTCATACGAAATATGATTACCGGTGACTTTTCTGGCACAAACAATCTATAGTGTGGCATTGGTTTGGGCGTAGCTTTTGGCATTATCATTTGTGCTCTATGAAATATGGAGCTACCTATGGGTCTCATAATTATCTCCTCAAATTCATTCATGTTTGTGCTATCTAATTGACCCGTTTCACTTTTACTCCATTTCCCATAATATAATTTTCTCAGGGATGCACTGCATGCAGAACTCAATGTCAGTGGCTGTACGTACCAACCTGTTCCTTTGCCACCATGCTGTGGCAAATGAGCACACACCCAACATTTATTCTTTTTCAAAATTGAATGTGTCATATTCATTATTTGCAGTAACGTGTTGTTTCCATAACATTCCCTATGTTTTTCTTCCATTGGGGACAGAGTGTAAGTAATTACATGAACAGGGCTTTCAGTGGTGGAGATGTTTCTCATGGGCAAGAACATTTCTAATGAGTGCATTTCTTCTAAATACCATAATGCCAATACTGTCATTATTGGGGCCAATATACTCATTATACACATTATTATCGTTAAGCTCAGCATACCATTTTTTCGACCATTTTCTTTCTGTGACCTATGCGCTATGTTTAATTCATTATCAGCAGTGGTACAGGAGGAGGCAAAAGCTGGTTCCAGCATTTTCTATCACGGTCCTGCTTCTTCTGCAGTGTTCGTCGTGAATGTCTCTCGTCGTTGCACTCGTTGGAATGTCAACAAGTTCAATAAATGTCAACAGTCTGTTCTGCCAGTTCTTAGCAGCCTGGATTGCTACACGTTGGGCAAGATCTCTGTGCGTCTGCACATTGCTCAAAAGAACTCCAGAGCAGTTATTAATCGCCTTCGTACCATGTGTACCCCGTTCGTTCGTACGGGTTCAGGACACATGGATTTTATGTTAGCACCGAGTAGCCTCGTTTATTGGGCTGTCCGATTTGCACAACCCTCACGTCACGCTCCTCTAGGCCTCTGGTTCCTACTTCATCCGAGAATAGGAAACAGAGGCAACAAAAAGGTCAACAGAAATGCAGGTTTGATCACTCCCTTTTCCTAGGCCGCAAATTGTATCGCCTTGCTCCTGGTATCGTGTGAGCAATGAATAGTGTGGATGCACTTCCAAACTCAAGCTCGGAGTCAGTCTGTGGCGCAATAACAGATGATGGTGGGCGCCACAGTGATGATGCAGCTTTCCTTTCAGGCTGCGGCACAACGAAAGAGGGTGGGTGCCAAAGAGGTGCACGTTCTGTGTTTGCCAGCAGTGATGCAGATTCTGCTGCTCAACGTTGGGGCGCCCCTCGCCCTTCCTCTTTCACAGCAATCTTTTCAGGCTTTCTTTGGATCAGGCAGATTTTGTGGCAAAGAACTGGCAACCGTGTCTTTAGTTTCTCGGACCGCTGTCTCTTTCTGGTCGTCTCGATCAGTCAGTTTTTCAGACGGTGGTGGAACCTTCTTGGCATGTGTTGCATGTATCCACGCCTTCCTCCCATCCACCCGAATTGCTGTTTGCGTAGTCAGGAGGCTCAGATAGGGTCCACGTCATCTGGGTGCAAACAATGTCTTTCACTCAAAATTCTTGATTAGCACCGAGTCTCCTGGCTCCAGTGCATGTCCCGGACCAGTGTATCTTAGTGGCAATGCCTCCTGCACCTGCTGATGAATCAAACACAATTTTTGAATTAAAAGATTACAATAAATACTGAGCACACGGTATTCAAGTTCCTTTAGCCTTTTTGGCTGAGGTGCACACCAAACATTCACTGGCCTCCCCATAATGATTTCATACAGGGAAAGCCCAGTTCTTGCCTGCACAGATGTGCGCATGCACAGTAACGCTAGCGGTAATGCATCTACCCAGCTTAACTTGTTTCCTGTGCATATCTTGCTGATCTTAGATTTTAAGATACCTTTGTTCAATAAGACTGGCTGACATGGGTTGTCTAGAAAAATTGAATCACTTATCAATCTGGAGACCTGCGCAAATCTGTAATATTACTGCGCCCACAAAATGTGGACCGTTGTCTGACCATATCACACGGGATAGGCCAAAACAGGAGAAGTATTCCTTTAACATTACTTTTGCCGTGCTCATGGCAGTGCAGTCTTTCAATGGATATGCTTCCACCCATTTGCTAAATGCACATATGACCACCAGAACATACTTCAAGTTTTGGCATCTCTCCATCTCTATGAAATCAAAATGGATTACCTCAAAAGGCATAGAGGGAGGGCCAAAACAGTCTGTTGGAGTCACTGTTCCCTTCCCCACATTGTGTTGTAAACACATGATACAATTTTGAACCAACCTCTCAGCATTTTTCTTCATGTGTGCATTCTCCCACACTGTGGCTAAATGTTGGACTATCTTTTTGGCACAAATATGAGTAGGGCTGTGGGCCATTGTGACCATTGCAGTTACATAGAAATTGGGCAGCATCCAGTTCCTAGTCTTCTTGTCCACCCAGCAACCCTTCAGATCTAATTCAGCAGAGCCCTCAGCCCACCCTTTTATTTCATCTGCATTGGCATCTGCCTGCATCTCTTTGACAGTGGCAATTCCATTCTCTATCATGCAGGGCACTTCTCTGAGTGTACTGTTAACATTTTGGTATTTAGGTCAGTGGCAGTTTGTTTCACAATTCTGTCTGCAAATGCGTTTCCCTCTCCCACTTTGCATCGCATTTTACTGTTGCCAGGTGCTTTGGACACGTAAGTGCAGACAACAATCGTACAATCAAAGGGCCATGTTGTATTCTAGCCCCATGTGATGTTAAAAAACCTCTCTCACCCCAAAGTCGGCCACAGTTATGAACCAGGCCAAAGGCGTATTGACTGTCAGTATATATGTTTACACTCAGATTTTCAGAAATCTCACAGGCTCTGGTCAAGGCTATTATCTCTGCCGCTTGTGCAGAGTTGTAGGGGATTCTTTTACTTTCCACAATACTTTTTAATGTGGTGATGGCATAGGCAGCAGTTGATGTGCCATCCGGCAATTTAAAACAGGAGCCGTCACAAAACAACTCTCCATCGGGCTCTTTTTGTGGGGTATCTGTTACATCAATTCTCCCCTTCGTTTCTTCCTCAATAACCATTAAGCAATCAGGCGAGGTGATTCATTTCCATCAAGTTTTTCCATAGGTAGTGGCATTAATTCAGCAGGATCCAAAGCGCTACACCTCATAATTTGGATGTGTGGCGCAAAGAGGACAATTTAATATCTAGTCAATCTAGCAGAGGTGAGGTGTTGCGTCTGCGTTCTATTGAGTAGAACGTCTATGGCAGGTGGCACCCTCAAAATTAAGGTGTGCCCCACTACCATCCCTTCCGTTTGTTTCACTGACGCAGCAGCCGCTGCAACAGCTCGCAAACATCGTGGTAATGCGCGCGCTAAAGGGTCCAGCGCAGAAGAAAAATAGCCGCATGGCTTATTTCTTCCACCTTGTTCCTGTGTCAAAACAGCCAACGCGCAGCCTTCACTCTCGTGTACAAACAATCTGAAATTTGTTTCATAATTTGGTGAGCCCAAAACTGGAGCAGAACACAGTGCAGTTTTGAGCATCTCAAATGCTCTCTGACATTCTTCATTCCACTGCAAAGGCATCACAACATCCTTCTTTGTCAACTCCACCATTGGCTTCACAATTAGAGCAAAATTCACGATCCACTGCCGACAATAAGAAGCCATGCCCATTATAGCTCTGACTCCTTTCTGCATTTTTGGAATAGGCATACCAGAAATGCTCTCTATTCTCTCTGGCATCAGTCTTCTCCCTTCTTTCGAAAGTAGGTAACCCAAATAAGTCACCTCCTTTCAAGAATATTGAAACTTCTTTAAACTCGCTTTGTGGCCATGTGCTGCCAAGTGTGTTAATAGTAAAACAGTACTCTCTTTACAAATCTCTTCTGTATCTGTAGCGATCAACAAATCATCTATATATTGTAACAATACACAACCTGCTGGTAACTCTAGCGTGTCTAGTTGTTCTTTCAATGCTCTGCTGTAAATACTCAGACTTTCTGTGTAGCCTTGTGGAAAGCACGTGAATGTAAACGATTTTCCTCCTAACGTGAAGGCGAACAGATATCTGCTTTCCTTGTGCACTGGAATGCTAAAGAACGCATTCTTCAAGTCAATTACACTAAAATACTCAGGTGAGGCAGGAATCATGGTCAAAATTGTGGTAACATATGGGACTAACGGGAATTGAGGACCTACCACCTTGTTTAATGCGCGCAGATCAATTATGAAACGGTACGGTACCTCATTACCTCCTTTCTTATAAAACGGGAGAATGGGACTGTTACATGTGCTGCCTGTAATCTCTTCAATCACCCCCAATTTTACCAAATCAGAAACAATACTTTTCAATCCTTTCTCTCCTTCTACTGAGATTTTATATTGCGGTATACGCGGTAACGTTAGACCTTCTTTCAAAGCAATTTTCACTGGTTCTATCTTCAAACATCCAACATCATTGTCATTTATAGCCCAAATACAAGTTGGCACCTCACTCAATTCGCCTGGCAAAGGTTTAGACACAAATTCGGATACTGGTACATTCTTTGGTGAAATGGTCAAAAATACTCCATCTGGTGTACAGTGGATTACTGCACTCAATTTCGTCAATACATTTAATCCCAAAAGATTCTCCCCACAGTTCTATGTTAAAAGGAATGGACAGTGGTATTTCTGGAACCAAGTGATGGTCTATCGAACACTTTCGTGCCCCCGTATCCACGAGGAATCTGTGCTCACTATTCCCGACTTTCATTTCTACGTAGGGTCCTTTCTGATTCATGGGAATAGACACTGGCTCCAACCCCTCTCTTGGGCTGTCCTATTAGGGAAACAACACATCATCCAATGTGTAATCGCTGCTGTTATTATAGTACGCATTTGCATGAGTATCAAAAATGTTCCCGCCCCTTACTCTATTCCCATTTTGCATATTCTGCTGGCTCTGATTCTGATTAGAGGTTTGATTCTGAGCTTGGTTCTGATTTTGGGTACCATTCCCTTGACTATTCTGGTGCTGCTGCATGTTAATTCTGTTATGCCCATTTGCTCCTGGATGCCCCCTATGCTGTCTTCTCTGGCTGTACCCATTTCTATTTTGCAAGTGTGGACATTGTGCTCGCCAGTGACCTTCCTCTTTGCAGTATGCACATTGATTCAGTCCCAAGGGCCCTCCATGCATGTTCAAATTACCTCTGCCCTGGGCGTTTCCTCTACCTCTATTGTGTCCCGCTACCTGCTGGAGTAGCACCCTTGTCTTTAAATTTGTTCTATCCTTTGCATCTTTCTCTTTCTCTTTTTGGGCGTTCACTCTGTTCTCATAATATTGAGCCATATGTAGTACTTCACTCAACGTTTTTGCTTGTCATGCACTTCCCGATGTCAATATTAAGTTTTGAATGGGAAGTATTAACCCTCTCACATATTTATTGATGAATAGCCTTTTTCCCGCTTCTGTACTTACATCCTGCCCACTGAAATCTGCAAATACTTCCTCGTATCTGTTAAAATAATCTGTGGCTAGTTCATCCTTACCCTGAACACATGCAGTCAATTTGTCCCATTGAATTCTTTTCTCTGGAACAATTCCTTTCAATTTCTGTATTATTCGTGTTGGTAATGCTGCCATATTTGGCCCTGGTTTCCCTCCCACCTCTTTCTTTTCCTTCGCTCTCTCTGCTTTTGACTTATGCCTGCACGCATGTTTCTCCCTACTTTTCCAACGACGCATTGCTTCCCTTCTCCAGTCCATAAGGATATCAAATACTGAAGGGCGTGTTTTCTTTTTCATCAACACCTTCTCCAAATTAACTATTCTCGTCATTTCAAAACTCCCATGATTCGGCCATTGAAGATCTTCCTACTTTCTGGTTTGCTTATGCCAAATCTCACAAAACATTATCGCTCCCATACCATACATCACATACATCTCATACGCCGGCGAACCCTCGGGTGGCACAACCTTGTCAGTTTCCAAAGATTGTCCGCCGCAGCGGAAAAATCGTGCTAGGGTGGACAATACCCCAGGCATGTTTTAACCTTACCCTTGGCTAATCAAACTTACACTGGGTGTTTGATTTTGCAAAATCAACTCTCACCCAATATCAGGATCACTTTTGAATCGGGGCACAACTCACCTGATCAATCAAGTTGTCTTTTCAAGACACAATTCGTCCGTATTCTGACGCAACCAATGATGGTGTGTCTGCGTATCTTGGCTCACTCTGCCTCGTTTCAGGACCCTGGCCCCCTAGTTTTCTGCCCGGGAATGTCAATCAGGGATCAGTTGTGTGCAGATCTGCAAAGGAATCTCTCATCACTTTTGCAGGGGCGCCCCGAACACCTCTTGATTCGGCTCGATCGTCCCGTCCTCGCCGTTCTCTCCGCCTTCCTTATTTTTCAACGTAAACGATGGAACAAGTGGGGGAGGGTTCCTATTCGGGCACCATCTTGAAGGGGCCCCTGAGGAACCCTTGCGCATGGAAACAAGGCAAAATCACCACACACGAACTGATACACCAGACACGAGGTTGTATTCCCAAAATCTAGGGTTTATTGCAAAGCAAATAGTCTCAGTTGGCCAACTGGTCCCACACCCCGCGACTTGTGTCTACGAGACCTTGGGGGACACAAGAGAGAGAAATTCGCACAACAGTTACATATATAAAAAACAAGCTTCTAGTAATCAGTAGTGTCACAACTTATACCGCCCCTATTGCATTTCCTTTGAACTAGGCACGATGATTGACAATGGAGATGAGTTTGACACCTTCAAACATTCATTTTGTAACAGTTTGCAATTTTGTAAGCACACAGACAAAAGTCTGTGTTTTAAAGAACGCAATGCTTCTGTTTCTGCAAGCAAGCTGTGCGTAGGGAGAGACACATTCCAGGCCTTGCTATCTCCTAGTTTCTCTTTGTATGCCGGGGTGTCAACTTGCTCTCCAGCCCTCTACCGGGCTCAGGTAAGGGGGTCCGCAAAGAAGAGCATAATTCAAGTCTTTTAATGTTCACTCTAGCATTTCTACTGTGCTTACCGAGACTAGCTGGCACCTGCTGTACTGATTAGAATGCCTTGCTGCTCACTCTCCAAGGATATGCGAGGGAGGGGACCGGGCATTCTGTCTGGGTTACTGCGTTATGTTTCAACATGCCACTCGCAGCATTGCATTGTGTACCAGTGAAGCAGAATAATATTTCAGCAAAGCAGTTTTACATGAGGCAAAAAGACAACGTTAGAGAAAACAAGATGGCGATTCCAGTCGCTTTAAAATGGCCGCACCTTAGTCAAGCTTATGGCTATATATTTCCAATACTAAATGCATGACACGGTTGGTCTTCGGCCAACATAATGCATAGCCTTCTCATCGAGGGGTGTCTATTTTTCTAGATCGACAGTAGCACATGCATTATCGCCATAAAGTGCATGATTGTGCCGGGTTTTCAATATTGCTTTTGCTTCTTGAGATAATATACCAACTCTACTACTTTTTAAGATATTGGCATAAGTGAGATCTGCAGATTGCTGCATGTTTTCTGTTAATTCTCTCTATTGGAAATGTTGCCAAATGCTGACATTTCCAATGCTGCCAACAGTTTTACGGCAGAGTTTGTGTCCTAAGGTTTTAAAAATAGGCTCACCTTTCACTGGTGTCAATTGAAGAAGATCTCCGAAAGCAATCATGTGTTTTCCTCCAAAGAGCTCTTCGTAGTTTGTTTTGAGTACTTCTTGTAATCTGACGTGAATCAAGCCAACATTAGGTTGGAGACCATGCTCACTTCATCTACTAGTAGCATTTTCATTTGTTTTAATACTCTGCGTAGTTCTATTGCAGCTTCTGTAGAAAGTTTGTAATAGTCTAATTTGTTTTGATGTTCTACTGGCAGGAGTAGTAATCAGTGTAAAGTGACACCACCGATGTTGTAGGCAGCTAAACCTGTGGAGGCAGTGACAACAGCTGACAGTTTGTTGTTTGTCAATTGTTGAAGGAATTTACTGATGATTTTGATTAAGAATGTTTTGCCAGAACCAGCTTCACCACTTACTTACAGTAGTATAGGTTTGTAATTTTGGCAGGTGCATTCTTTGTTTTCATGTTGTACACCATGTGCAATTTCTTTTATTACTTCTTGAAAAATTCTACGTTGGTCATTGTTTAGTTTTGATTGTAGTATAGTTAAGTCTTCTTTATCTTTATACTGACACATGGTGTATTCTACTTCCGTCATAGCTAATTCTGCCTCATTTGTTATTAGGGGCTCTCCCAGTGGTTCTTGGCTTCCTGTTACAGAAGGATGACTATTGTCAGGAGTGTCTTTATCTAGTTGGGCCTGGAGTTCTTCTTCGTGTTGCTATTCATTGTGCAACATTGTTTTGTACTGTGTAAAGTTTACATCGGTTATAGTGCTTTCATTTGCTTTGAAAGCGTCTTCATAGGAGACATAGGGCCTCATTACACGGTAGGCGGAGGACCAATGTGCTATTAGCACCTTGGTCCATGCCGGTAAAATACCGGCACCGCCTGGGTAGAAAGGGGAATTACCGCCCTATTCCAAGGTTGGCGGGGCAGTAATTCCCCCTTCCCCCATTGCCCTTCCCCATTCCCATTTTTGCCCCATAGGTCTCTATGGGAATGGGGAAGGCGCTAATTACGGTGCTGCAAATTTTGGTACCGTAATTAGCATCCTGGTCCCTTTATGGGTTGGTTTTAAACACCTGCTAAACAGCAGGGGTTAAAGTACCTACCCGCAAAGGGACCTCGTAGTAAGGCAGTATGGGTTAACGGTCACCGGTACCATTACCGGTGACCGTTAACCCTTACCGCCTTCCATGTAGTTATCTAGTATTTCTTCTTCTTTTCTCCATGGTTTAAAGAGTTGTAGCAGGGACATGTAATATAGTTCTTTGTGTTGAGGAGTCTTTAATGACAATTTGATATGATTAATTAAATTTGGTTTGGTGAGTTTTACTAAGCTGCCTTCACAATTTTACACTCTGTATTTACCTATTTTTTCATCAGGTTTTATATCATTTTTGTATGTGAAGTTTTGGGCTATGTGGTATAGACACATGGTTTCCAAAGTGGTACTTCTTTTTGGATAGTATGTGTCCGGTAAATTGTTTTTTGAAATGTCTTGGCTGTTGGGATCATGTTTGGCTATTGTTTCTATATCATCGTATGATTTTAGAACTTTTTTTCTAGATTTAGCAGGACCAAGACTTAGCCATACTATATTTTCAGATTTTCCATACAAAGCAGTACCATTTAAACAATATGCTGCTTCATAGGAGCCACATTCTCTATGGGAGAGCATTTTTATGCCCAAGCTGTATAATTTCTGAGACAGTGTTTTGTCTGATGACAGGTCATACCAGAGGTCTTGGAGCTCTGTTTTTTTCTGCTTTGGTTAAGTAGGCTGTAACATCGTGCAACTGCAGTGGAATTGTCTGCAATGTACTGCACATCTATGTTTGCATTCCATAAGTGGGCAATGATTGCATTGTAATCATTGATATATTTTTCTGCTTCTGTTCTTTTTATGTAATATGTATTTTTAGGTGATTTACCTTTAACATGATGTCTAACTGAAGACATGAAGTTGTTTACTTGACCTGTTTTTGTAACCGGTCTAGGGAAACCAAAAAGGCATTTGGTGTAGTATTTCCCTTTGTTTTTGTATTTGCGACGACAATATTTGCCACATTTGTGTCTTTGAAATTGTAAAATTTGTGCATGAAGATCACTATTTGTTGCTTCTGTTGGAATTTCACGAGTGACATATTTTTCAATAAACTCTAACACAGTGGGGTCATTGTCTTGACCAAATTTAGGAGCATCTTTAATCCATAAAAGCATGTGGATATCTGGTGCTTCTCTGGCTTGGTATTCTTTTCTCCAAAAGAAGTGTAGCACTTCTCCGAGGGGAGGAACAGTTTTATTACAAATAAAGTTTAGCATAGCAATGAACTGATGGTGAAAATATCTTGAAACATTAACAGGATGTAGAGAACAACATTCTCCGGATGTTAGTATATCTATGTTTGTTTTGTTTTTGTTTGATATGCGTAGGAAATCATGTAAATCTTCCCATGCATATTCTGCACAACTTAATGTAACAAACCAAGTGGGTGGGCCAAGGTTTCTTATCATACAACGTACATCTCCATGACGTCGAAACCAGTATTCTTTAGTACCACGCATGTTTGCTAATAGATTTGTAATACATGATTGTAAAACCTCATCTTTTTGTTGCATTTCTTACAATAATTGTGTAGCTGACATATTTTGAAAGTGGGATCAGTGATTTTAATGTGTGTGCAACTCTAAAGTTGCTAGTTCACTTTCAAAGAGTAGGTGGGATATGTATTCCATATTTTCTCTAAATCTGGGATCTTCAGAATACATCCATAACGAGCGGTATGCTGATGCTGTTATCTGAGTGGGTCTATCTTCGTACCTTCCTCCTTTGCGAGTAGGAAAGAGTAGAGGAAAAGCACGTTTTTCTATACTTTTTTCCCATATGCTGATTGGTGATCCTTTTGTTTGTCGCATTTGGTACGTTTCTAGTGCATCTTCTACTGTGTCATTAGAGTGCAATGGATGAATTGTATAATGGTCTAAAGTATTGGATACTGTAGCAGAATCTAGAAGCTCAAATTGACCAGCTTCTGGTGACTCTTGAATTATTTCAGTGGTTTCCTTCAAGTTTTCTTCAATATTAATTTCTTTGTAGTATTCATTATTGTCTTTTAGATATTGCAAGGCTTGTCTAACTTTATGTAAATCACCATATACTAAGATAATTAAAGATTGTTCCATTGGACGTTGCACTCCCAGAGTGTGCACATTTTGTTTTTGATCTAATGGTAAATACACTACTTTTCCACGAATTACTTTCACTAATTCAGAGGGAGGTAATTTTGCTGTTTTTGGTTGAAGGCGTATTATTGCTTGAAAGGGGTGCCCTGTTTGAATTATGATGCTCTTATATAAATTCAGTTGTTGTGGGGGTTTTGGTAGTGGATATAATTCCAAATTATTTGTGATAGCATGTGAAGGAGTTTGGTTGTTGTCATGTTTTGTATTGCAGTAACTGCAAAGTATTAAGGGGTCAGTTATTTCGTATTTGCTTTCTGCTGTAAGGTAGAGAGCTAATTCAAACCATTTAGAATCTTCATTGTCTTCTATTCAGTATGTTAGGTCTACAGTGTTTGTGTTACTTTTATAAAAAGTTCTGCGGCAACATACACACACATGGTTTGGTACTTCAGCAGATGTACTTTTAAATTTCAGTATTTCTTTTTTGTATGTGTGTAGTAGAAGGTTGCCATGCATAGAATTGTTGCTAATTTGTTTTAAAGCTATTTCATTCTGTAAGTGGCTTTCACTTCCAAAATATTTTTTCTGGATATAGTCGATTTCTTCAAGTAGGTCTTTTGCTGTACCATGTACAATAATGTTATTTAAATTGGCTAGTGCTAAAGCAGGACTTTTAGCATAGTACAGTTTATAGACTAGATGTCTTATAGTTGAATGGTGTGTTGATATCATTTTGATATAATGGAAGGTGGTTTTGCAAGTAGGTCCTGAAATGCAGGCCAATGAATGTCCTTGTAGGCCTGTGTACTTGCGCACTGGACAGGTATCCATATTTTGCAGTAGTTTAATTTTGATTTTGTCTTTCACATATTGATTGTGAAATTGGCATAAAGACTTGAACGATTTTTTGGGAATGTTACACATTGACATGCATGGCCATTTGTATACCAACATGATTCAGTAGAATGGAGAGGTAATTCTAATTTTTCTGGGGATATTTTTGTAAGCAGTATTTCTTGTTCCATTATGATATTATTACCTTTTTCATTACCTCGTCCACTGCTATGTATGGCAATTGTATTTGTTTGAATTTGTTTATATGCTTCTTCATTAAAATATGGTTCTGTGCTTGTAGTGTGTAGTGTGACTCCACTCACCTCCACAGATATTTAAGAAGTTATTTCTGTTGCCATTTTGTTTATTGAGAAGTCATTGTTTGTAATTTAGTCATTCGTTTTGTTAGTGGTTTCATTTTGTTTAACACTAAAATAAATAACTTTCTTTTGAGAAGGATTGTGCTGTCTATCAAAGCTTCTAAGATTAATTTCTGGATTTAAGGGTTGTGCCTGATTTCTCTCCTGTTTTGATATGATTTTGAAGGACTTTTTTGCTAAAATACTTTTTTTGGTATGCTTACTTGGCACTATATCAAGATTTATAGGAGCAGTTTTATCAGTAGTGGTAGCTGAAATTTTGTTCATTGTTTTCTCTTTCGTTTTACATTTTGATAGAGGAGGCAAAGTTTCTGTACTTGAAGCTTGTTTTGTTTTCCTAAATGACTGTATTAGCTGTTTTGTTTGAACTTTTTTTACAAATTCTGCTAGAGATGGATGCTTATTTTGGACACTTCTATTTTCATTTGCTCTATGTCTGTGTTCCTTTCTACGGACTTGATTTTTTGTAGGCATTCTTTAGGGTCTGTTGAAAAAAATAAAGAAGGTATGGGTTGGGGTGTTCTGCAATGTATGTGTGTTGTGTGCATGAGTGTATGTGTATGATGATAAAGATGCATGTTATGGTGTGTGATTGTGCATTGGGCAACTACAACTAGTTGGGATGGGTATTCTTCAATTTATGTGCTACTAAACTGGGGTTCAGATGACAGTAGAACTTAACCTAGTGGTGTGGAGAAGTACAAATAGTAAATCTAATGATATACAATTAAAACAGTTGTTTGTTCTATAATATCAAAATTCTAGGGGCTGAGTTGGGTCATTTGTGCGCCGAAAAATGGGAATTTGTGCGCCATTCTGCCTGTAAATCTCTGTTTAAGAAATGGGGATTTGTGGACAGAATGGTGCACAATCTCTTTTTTTAGGCACAGAAATAGCATGAATTAACCTTAAAGTGTGTTTGAGTAATAGTACAAATATATGGTGGTATTTAACTTACTTTTTTTCTGGAATGAGCAGGTTTCTTCTTAGTTGTTCTTTGTACTTCAAATTCGGCTGTTTCTTTTCAGGAGAGTGGTCTTCACTGCAATTGTAAAGGAAGAAAAAATAGTAATTTTGTTTGTATATAGCACTGATTTAAATTTAGACAATGATTTATATGTTTTTGTACAAGTATTGTTGTTTGATATTTGAACATAGTGTGTGCATGCAATTTTGTTTGAGTATGTTAAATCTTTATATTGTACTTTAAATATGTTAGTTCAACATGCTGTGCAAATGTGTGTGTAAAAAGAAATTAAATAACAGATACGTTTGGAAGTGACAGTTGATTATAGGAGATGGGAAAAATGACAGTAAGTTCATTTTATGGGTTATACAAGCTAAAAGTCAGTTAATTTGTTTATATGAATCTATAAGAATTGTACATGTACTATACAGAAAATATGTATACCTGTAGTTTGTGTTCATGCATGCAGCTGCAAGTAGAAATATTGCAGACTTGCACAGTATTTCTTGTAGAAGGTGCTTTCCAATGATATTACACTTGTACTCAGAGAGATTAACAGTACATTTGAAGTGCTGATCTATGATGATACAGTTAGATGTAGAGGTCTTGGATGTGATTGGTGAATGGTCATGTGACTGCTTAGCTATATCCAATGAGGGAATGGCACAGAAAGTGAAATGGAAATGGTAAAAGGACTGCCCATGTTACGATATCTCCACGGAGGACATGGCGGTAGTCCGCGGACATCGCGTGTTACATCCGGGGATTTTGGGGTGGGAGGCATGCAAATGAGAATGAGCAGAGCAAGGGATTGGTCAGTAAAGTTTAGTGGGTGTGTTGTGCCAGGAGAGAGTTCCTCAGATACTCTTTTTGCTGAGAGAAGAATGATAGCTATGGCTGTGTGTTTCAAAAAACAGATTGTTTGGATTTTTGGAGACTTATGGATACATTGGTTGAAGGTGCATGCAGAAAGCTGTGGAGTAGATGTAGATCTTGGATTCCCACATGTGGAAGTGCACTGGCATGGAGTACGTGGAATGAAGTGGTTCGACTTGCCACCTCTCTCTGCTACTTTGGAGACAGAGCAACATCCAGACATAATTGTAATTCATTGTGGAGGGAACAGTTTAAGACATTTGTCTGGAATTTCTTTGCAATTTGCAATGAAAGAAGGACTTGGGGAGGTCATGGACATGTTTCCAAATTCTCAAGTAATTTTTTCACGGATTGTGCAGAGACAAATCTGGCTTTGTTCTTCTTCATTTGGTCCACAAATGGAGAAAGCAAGGTGCAATGTCATTAAGGCTGATTGTGCCTGTCTAAGAGATTTTGGCATGTCCTCTTTTCACAATGAAAATATTATGTTTCGTAGCACATCCATTTTTTTGCAGAGACGGAGTCCATCTTAGTTATGCTGGCAATCACATTTTTCTGAGAAATGTACAAAATGCATTGCAACCTTTTTTGGAATTACAGCATCCATTTTGTAGTAGGTGTTGAGCATTTCAAATTTTTCAAACACAAACAAACACCACCAAAAGGCTCTTTTCAGAGCCACCACTTCCTCCCAGACAAAACTGCAATAGTTATGATAGGGCAGCACCCCAAAATGTTAGATGTTCGTGGACTGTCTGCGGACTTCTAAAAAATACACAAGGCCTTGCTTCATTTATTTTCACTTCTATTTTTAAACTGTGAAAGGCGGCTCTGAAAAGAGACTTTTTTTATTTTTGTTGTTTTATATATATATATATATATATTTTATACACGACACACTAGGAGAGGAGGGAAAAGGAGGGTAAGGAGGGGACACCAACCATTCGGATAAGAAAGGACGGGTGGAGAGAGGAAGATGTAGAGTGGGTCTTACTTAGGTAGTGAGCAGATCTTCTCGTGCTCTAAGACCAGAGTCTCAAAAGCACTTCGAAGTCTCTCCCCCCTGCAGAGTACTGCGTCGCAGTACATACACACAACTGTGACCCTCGAAATATAAGGGTCATCAGCATTGCGTATGGCCTGTGAGGCAGCTTGAGGAATACGCTGTCCCACAGGAGTGTTTCTTGTGGTTACAGGATCGGAAACGGAGGATGTAGTAGAGGAAGTCAACCTACTGCGCTCCTCGCAAGGTACAACCATGCGAAAGGCCCCAGTGTGGAATTACCTTAGGTGTCGCTTCATAGTAGTTGTCCCAAAGCTGTATGAACCAAGCCTCCCGCGACTGAGTACCATTTTGCACTTGTTGCAGGTGACTTGGTTCACACGCGCCTTAGGTACATTACCATGAACGGTAAATAACCGCCACACCCAAGACTCACGCCGAGTACTGGTAGTAGGGACTTCCACTACCTCATTCTCATCATCCTCTTCATCCTCCTCTGCATCCTCACTCCTGTTCCCCTCTTCAGGCCCTTGGGGAGGTGGTGGTGGTGGAGGGTATGGCGGTGGTGCTGAGGTAGATGTAGCACCAGGTTGCAGTACTGCAGCCATGAATGCCATCAGGTTTCAGATGAAAATCTGGAAAGTTGGCAGCAAAATGCACTGTGTTCTGTAAAATAGCCAGAAACACAATGGTTTGCGGACACACGCGCTGTCCGCGGACAAATCGAACACCAAAAAAAGGTTCAAAAAGTCCCAAAAAGTATGTAGAAACTCAGGCTTACTGTCTGGGACTTGTGCTATGGTGATTTATTATTGGAAACTATTGTGGATTGCTTGAAAAGGTAGTTTTAAATTGTTCAGGGACACGAACAGTGTCCGCAGTCAGAACACACGCTCAGCATGGGTGCGGTCATATGATAGCTTCGCCAACATGTCCGTGAAGGGAGCGGGTGTCCGCAGGAAACAAAATGCACTGAAACTGTTTTGCGCATGTGCGTTGGTGTTCTACGGACACTGTTCGGGTCCTGAAACTAATTAAAAGTGCGTCACAAGCGAAACTAACAGTTGCGAACAGGCGTTTGTTCTTAGAACAGTTTCAACTCACTTGCGAACAATACGGACAGGCATAGAATCCTCAGGACACCCCCATTTTGTTTATTTGTGAACATCCTTGGACACTTGATGTGTTCTTAGAACAGTTTGAACCTGCTTACGAACAGCACAAACAGGTCTAGAGTCCTCAGGACACCCCCATTGTGTTTATTTACGAAGATTTCAGGTCACTGCATGTGTTCTTAGAACAGTTTCAACTCGCCTGCGAACAATACGGACAGGTTTAGCGTCCTCAGGACACCCCCATTTTGTTTATTTACGTACATTTCAGGACACCGCATGTGGTAGTTTGATTGCGGACATCCCGAACACCAGGTGTGTTCTTAGAACAGTTTCAACTTGCATGCGAACAGTACGGACAGATATAGTGTCCTTAGGATGCCCCCATTTTCGTTTCTGTACGGACATTCCGGACACTTGCTCTGTCCACGGACACCTGAACTGCTTTTTAAAAAAAGACAAGAAATGAATTAGGACACAATATAATAATTTTACTTTATTTTATATGGATGTTAAATTTATGACAGAGAAGGTGAGGCAGAAACTGAAACAAAAACAGGAGAATTGGGGGTTTCAAAAGGATTCATATGAGGTGAAGAAGGGATGGAAGTCTCATAAAAACGTTTTTGTTCATTGAGAGGATTTGGGGATAATTGAGTGGGATATGGTGAGGGGGGACAGGTACATGTGGGACAATGGTATCCAGTTTTTTCTTTCAAGTGATCCTCCACAAAGTTTTTTAAATTGTTGAAATTTTCCATGAGTATGTCCATTTTTTCTTCCATGTGCTGGAGAGTCTTATCTAATAATTATTTTTGTTTACTAATTTCAAATGTTTGTATGGTATGTACAAAAAAAATGTATATGTTAAAAATATATAAAATAATATTTATTAATTGGTTTATACAGAAAAGTGTCTACCATTAGGTTCACTATCTTCAGACATTTCCTCACGAGGGAAATGCTCCTCTAGCCACTCCAGATTACTAGACATTTCTGTGAGAAAAAAAAATGTGTATCTAAAACAGACATGTTAGAAATATATGAGTAAAATGAAGTACACTTACTATCTTCTGGTAAGGTGTGCTCTTACTGGTCTGTATATCTGCTGTTGCTCTTAGTTGTGGAGTTTCTATGAGGTAATCATGTTGGAAGGCTATTTTTCTTCTTTTGGTATATTCCATTTTAGAACATATTGTATTTAAATGAATGGTTAATGTGTTAGATATTTAGGATCCACTTCTTATTTATTAGGACATATAATGTGTTTGTGTGCTGGTTTTTGAACGTATGAAGTGTTCATATGGCATGATATAAAAATTTAAGATACCCCCTGAGTTTTTGGGTAATGTTGCTGTTGTCCGCGTCCGTCCGCGGACATTCGCACAGTCCGCGGACATCAAAATCACTAGATGGGGTTCAGTATCTTCTATGTAACATGTATATAAAGTCAGGGATATTATGGTTAAGTTGTGCTATTAAAAACCTATGAAATTCAGTAAAAAAACTTTGTTAAAGGGACGTTATGGTTAAGTTGCGCTACTAAAAACCTATGAAATTCAGTAAAAAAACTTTGTTAAAGGGATGTTATGGTTCCAAGTAAAACCGAAAAACCCTTGAAATTCGCCAGTTATGGTAAGCTAAGCAACCATAACTCGCGCCACCACCGTGGACTGCTAAGACTAACACCCAGGACATTAAAGATGACATCATAAATGTCATTGATGACATCACTGATGACATCACATGTGCATTTACTTTTCATGAAATGTCTGTACAAGGGATTTTTATTATAATGTTGAGAAAAAAGTGTCAAGTATCATTGGAATAATTATCATGAGCTAATTAGTGCATTAATCAATGCATTGATATAAATAGCATTCTATTATGAAGTTCTATCCAGTATACTAAGCTACTCATCCAGAAACATAGGCATTGTGTGCAGCATACGTGATGAAGATACAATATTCATAATGTTGATATGTTGAATAATGAAATGATAACTGCTTTCTTATTAGAGTTTTGCGTACTATGAAATATGTAATAAGTAGCTAATAAAACCAACATATTACATAATTGCATTATTACAGACAAAACACAAAGAGACAAGAACACATACAAATATGGGTATATAAAGGGAAGGTAAAGTAAGCGAAAAAGCAGAAGTAGTAGCGGAAACAATTCATAACCTAACTGATTATCTTCATGCAAATAAATGATTGCTCTGTTTCAAAGCTGCTATTTACCCTATGTATATGTATCACATGATGTGACTGGACCCTAAGGGAAGTAGTGTGAGTACAATGTATACAAATATGAGCATATACATGGAAAGTACAGTAATAAAAAAAACAACAGAACTATCAGAAAGTGCTGATAACTCGACTGATTATCTTCATGCACAGAAAGGATTGCTGTCTTTCAAGCTTGTGTTTTCACCAAATTTGTGGCAGGAGCAGCGGCTTGGTCCCGAAAGCGTGCATGTGTAAATTTGCTGAAAATCCGTCTAGTAGTTTTTTTTTAAAAATGACAAAAAATTAGGTAAAAAATAATTTGTGATATCTATGTTCAGTTCGCGGAAACACTTCCCTGTTTGCTCCGCGGACAGTGTCCTGATTGGCTAATCGACTTGTGTCATGTCCGCGGACATGCAGCGTGTTTGCCGATTGGATGGTGGAGAGCGTGGCATGTGTCAGATTTTTAGAAACGCCCTCCATCTTGTATCTGCGGATGTCCGCGGACAGCGCGGTGACAAATGGTGGAGAAATACAATTTTGGCAAGTGTGTTGGTCTGTAAGACTTATTGGGGGTGGTGGGGGGTAAGAGATGGTTCAAATATTGTATCTATTTAGGTGGTAATTAAATGAAAATGGACGTGTCCTAAGGACACTATACCTGTCTGTACTGTTCGCAGGCAAGTTGAAACTGTTCTAAGAACACACATGGTGTTCGGGATGTCTGTAAAAAACACAAATATGGTGGTGTCCTAAGGACGCTGTACCTGTCTGTACTGTTCACAGGCAAGTTGAAACTGTGCTAAGAAAACGCATGGTGTCCGCGAACATTAAAAAGTCTATATGGCATGGTTAAAATGTTTGATTCTATGGGTGTGATATGCTGCGGTGGTTGTGGCCAGGGCCTAGAGTCTTGGGTGCATGGCCATGCACCCAAGACTCTAGGCCCTGGCCATAACCACCGCAGCATATCACACCCATAGATCACACCCATAGAATCAAACATGGGTGTGATCTATGTGTGTAGTTGTGGCAAGGCCTAGAGTCTTGGGTGCATTTGGTGGTTGTGGTGAGGGCGTAGAGTCTTGTTTGCTTAGGTGGTTGTGGTGAGAGCCTAGAGTGTTGGGTGCATGTGGTGGTTGTGGTCAGGGCCTAGAGTTTTGGATGTATGTGGTGGTTGTGGCCAGAGCCTACGCAAGACCAAAGTTATAAGTACCGAAGTTATAAGCTTTCATGGGTGTGATATGCTGCAGTGGTTGTGGCCAGGGCCTACGCAAGACCAAAGTTATAAGTACCGAAAGTTATAAGCTTTCATGGGTGTGATATGCTGCGGTGGTTGTGGCCAGGTTCTAGAGTCTTGGGTGCATGGGCCATGTATTGAAGACTGAAGTTATATGCACTGTTTGTTTCAGTTGTTGTGTTATGGAGCAGTATTTATGAGTTGTCCTTGTTGTAATATACTTACTGTTGGTTTGGTAACTGCAGTACATATATTCTTTGTGAATTTCTGTGATAAAAGAAAAGACCAGGTTAGTATTGGTAGTTTGTAGGACTTATAGCATTGAATAATAGACATTGGTTATTCATTTTGACCCTCATATTTAGTAGATTACAAACCAGTGTACAGTGCTATTTGCTCAGTTTCTGTGTTTGTTTTAAAATCATTGGGTCTACGAAAAAAAAAAAAATCCATGTCGGATATGCTACAGTCTATTTGTTTTCAGGGTTCACTTGTTGTTTCTGGCTAATGTTCTATCTGTTGGGTTGTTACATATTTTTGGAGCAGTTAGATACCTGTTGGTGTATTGTAACTGTTTATTGTTGGTTTTAATTTAGTGGTATTGTTTTATCTGTTTGGTTGTTGAAAATCTTAGGGCAGTTAGATACCTGTTGGCATATTATAACAGATTATAGTTTTTTAATTGAAGTGTTGTTAATGTTTAAGTACAGATTAGTTATAAAATGTTGGTTTTAGGAAGATTAAAGAAGTATTTGTAAGATTTGCTGGTAATCTCTGCTTTCGAATAATGGTACTATTATTACATTCAAACCATCCACATTTCTTTTTAATATATGCAGTGTAGTGACCTGCATCAGTTGTGCCTCTTGTGTGCTAGATAAAATACCCTTTTTGTTATGCTACAGTCTATTTATTTGTTTGTCTTTACTGTTTTTGACTAATGTTCTATCTGTTGGCTTGGTGCACATTTTTGGAGCAGTTAGATACCTGTTGGTGTAGTCTAACTGTCTATTTTTTATTATAGTTTAGTGGTATTGATTTATTTGTTTGGTTGTTGCAAAATATTGGTGCAGTTAGATACCTGTTGGCGTTTTTTACTTGTTTATTTCTTGTTATAATTTAGTGGTATTCGTTTATCTGTTTATTTGTTGTAGAATCTTGGGGCAGTTAGATACCTTTTGGCGTATTGAAACAGTTTATAGTTATTTAATTGAAGTTTTGTTAATGTTTAAGTACAGATTAGTTATTACATTTTGGTTTTAAGAATATTAAATAAGCGTTTGTAAGCTTTGCTGGTAATCTTTGCTTTAGAGTAATGGTACTGTCATTACATTTGAACCAACTACGTTTCTTTTTAATATATTCAGTGTAGTGACCTGCATTGGTTGTGGCTCCTGCTTGGTAGATTATACCTATCATTGTGAAGGTTTTCTTACCAAGTGATACTTGACCATGTGTGAATCCATTCAGTGTGCAGTTGTTTTTGGTACCATCTGCATTGTAATGTAGAAGCATTAGTATTATGTATTTACTATGTATTTGTATTAGTATGGTGGAGAGATTATCTGAATTGCAGGTAGTACATAATCTACCCTGTGTCACATGGTTTCAGAGAGTGCATGTATGTTTCCACATCTATGAAATCTGGAAGATTTCATTTATAGGTATGTTTTTGTTTTCCAGTACTTGTAGTAAGTACATTAGAAATTCTTGTGGATCTTCTTGTGAGTTTATAGTGAATTTCACCATTCCAGCACAGTAGTCTGATTCTAGTCTTATTGCATGAACACTGGCCAATTCATGGAATTAATGTGCACTGAAAATTCCCGCGAAAGCGAATCACAGCGAAACCCGCGCACAGCGATTCATGGAAGTCTGCGCGTGTGTAAATCCATGGATGTGTGCTAAAATCCTGCGTGGCGCACGCTGGCGCACACGTCTTCAAACAGCTTGAGCTACGCGCACAGCAAAAGCGCACATAGCGAAGCGCACACAACAAAAGTAGGCATAACACGGGGCGTAACACGCGGAATGGGGAACAACGCGTGAAAATGTGGGCGTCACAGGGGAAGTACAGGAGACAAATGGGTGGAACGGCCACACACGCGCCTACAACACATATTCATGGAATTGAACGGGCTAACACGTGCGCCAAAAAAAGCCGCACTAATCCGGAAACACGTACGCCAGCAGGAAGCAGGTGTACGTGGACCCGCGCAGCATAAAAGTGCGCAGAAACAACAAACAAGCTTAGACGCCAAGATGAATATACCGTTCCTCGCAGCAGTGGTCATGGGATACAGCAGGAGGAGGAGGAGGATAGTCAGGGCCAGAGTTTTTACACCCAGAACCAGCCTTTTTGGGATGCCTGATGACCAGGCGTATTGGAGGTGCAGGTTGCCACGTCACATAATACTCGACCTGGTGAGGGATTGGGAGGATGACCTCACATCACCCACCCTGTGCTCCCAAGCACTGAGCCCCTTGGAAAAGGTGCTCAATGTACTGCACTTCTTGGCCACTGGTTCATTTCAGCGGACAAGTGCCATAGTGGGGGTGTTCTCACAAGTCACGCAGTCACGCTGCCTGCACCAGGTGTTGCCCATCATGACTGCACGCCCATCAGTCCGCAGGCACATATACCTGCCCAGAACACCTACAGAAAGGCAGGCTGTCGTCCAGAATTTTTACGGGGTGGCACACTTCCCCAAAGTGCTAGGTGCCATTGACTGCACCCATGTGCCTCTGCATCCTCCCAGGGCAACTGAGCACATCCACAGAAACCGCAAGCACTGGCATTCCGTCAATGTGCAGGTAGTATGTGATGCCATAGGAATCATCACCTCAGTATATGCCAACTATCCAGGGTTCACCCATGACAGTTTCATTTACAGAATGTCAACCCTAAACGGGGACCTAGAAGCTGGGCGGCATGGCGATACATGGCTGCTTGGTGAGTATAAATGCCCCTGCACATGCATGCATGTCAGATACTGAGTAATGTCAGAACCCCACAAATGATACCCATCATCACCTCCCCAGGGGACAGTGCCTACCCACTGAGCACCTACATGTTGACGCCAATTCGGAACCCCACCACACCACCCGAAGTAAGATACAACACAGCCCATATTGCAACCCGGGGCATGGTGGAGCGCACATTCGGAGTGCTCAAGTCACGCTTTCGCTCCCTTGACCGCTCTGGTGGGCAGTTGCTCTATGCGCCCCCAGTAGTGTGCAGCATCATAGTGGCAGCATGTGTCCTGCACAACGTTGCAACATGCTGGGGCCTGCCCGTGGACATGGTGGTGCCCCCACATCCCCAACCACAAACACGGCCACTGCGCATGGAGGGGAAAGGGCACATGGTGAGGCAGCCTGTACGCAGCTGGTGGCTAATTTCTTCACCTAAAATCATACCCCTGTGGAATGCACACAGCTGTGGCACTTATCAACTGACAATCAATGATGATGACATAAGGGACAGTCAACTGTCTCAACCATACCAGCCTGAGATTGGTCACCTGGAATTGTTACATTGTGTGGATCCCTACCTGCCGAAAGACAACCAATGCTATGTCACAAAAAAACACACATTTATGCTGCATGAATGACTACCCCCTTGCAAAATACAACATGAAAATAGCGTCATGTCACCCAACCCCTCCCCAGCTCCGCCACCCAACAAACCATGGCATGTCATGCAATGTGAAAGCAAACAAAGCAATGCACAAGACCTGACACAAGTGTAACAAAATGCACTGTCCCAAATGGAAACTGCCCACAGACAATATGCTCCCAGTAATCATTAACAAACAGCACACATGAGCAAATACTTACCACCAACACAATACAGCAACACACCATGAAACATTGCAAAAACATGACAGTACTAAGTCAAAGTAATGGTAGTCTTACAACCTGAATAAAGCAGCACATCGACCCCTTCCAACTGTAGAGTGTTGCTGCCACGCAAATGTGTCAGTGGACTGCATACAACATGAACTCCATCTGCAAAGGAGACGGCCTTGTGAAGACATGAGGAAGGAACCTGCAAATTAGGAGGAAGACATGGATGCACAAGCACATATCAATACACCATGCAGTGTACAATACAACAATACCCACTAGGGATGTACACACAGTATTGACTACAGACTGCCCACACAGCTCATGGGAGCCCAATGTCACTGTGTAAGTCACTGTCACTTGGTCACACCCTTTGCAAGCCCATGGAAACAGGAAGCAGGAGGGGTGTGTGTGTGTCATGAACCCAAGCATCTAACCCAAACTCAGGACAAGCCTGCATGTGCCCAGCAGGAATACAGTGGATGCCCACGGGAGCCACACAAGGCAACACACTGTAAAAAATAAAACAAATAAAAAAAATGGCCATGTGGGCGCCAGGGGGGAGGAGGGGAGCGCCACCCAGGAAGTTTGAGGACAGGTTGCACACCGACACGTACCTGCGTGGATGTTGCGGAAAAAAAAAATACCTCCATGGGCTCATGGCCTGCATGGCTATGCCATTGTGGGAGAACTGCTGTCGCTCTCTTCACCCTCTGCTGCTGCATCAGGAGGTGGTGGCACTATGGGAGGGAGCCCACGCAAAGCCCTGGTATGGTCCTCCATGACAGCAAGCATGCAGGTCTGGAAGGTCTGATTCTGGAGGATTAAAGTGCAGAGATCCCCATGCAGCACGTCACGGGTTGCCTGCACTTCTGCACGCATGGCCTCGCGGGATGCCCGGATCTCCTCACGTGTTGCCTGCAGCTCAGCTGAGAGTGAACGTGTGAGCTGCTCCAGCTGCTGTTCTGCCCTAACATTTTGGGAAGCCTCAAGTTCAAGCAGACTCTGCCTGAGGTTATGGAGTTTCCCTGTGGCCCTGTGACTCTATTGATATGGATTCGCGCAGAGTCTCCAGTGCCACCCGTCGGTCCCTGTTGGACGCCAACATGCCTTCCCTGTGTGATTGGCAAATGGAGTCTGTTGCCTGCTGTTGTTGCTCCATCTGCCTTTCAGGGGGGATAATGGAAGTGGCCACCCTCTCCATTGCCTGAGCCATCATTTCTACTGATGCTGCCTGTTGGGTTGCCATACCGTACATGGAGTTTTCCCATACAGTATTGCCTGGTGGTGCTGGCCACCGCGTCGGCGGGCACCACACCTGTATGGGGAAAGGCGATCTGCACCTTGCTGTGCTGGCACTGCCTGAGGCTGCAGGACTGCATTCCCCCTCTGATCTGCTGGCCCAGGATCAGGATCAGATGCTGTGGAGTGTGACCCTGCATCCGTAACCACCAAAGGCGGACCTACCAACACTGACATCCCCGTAGAGGGTTCTACCCCTGGTGCAGGTGGGTTGAACAGAACAGAATCCCTGCCAGAAGCACTGACCTGCAACAGCACATAAGTCTCATCATCCGACTCAGCACCTGAATAGAGGTCTGGGGAGGTGCACCCAGAGACATCCCTGGACAGTATGATCTGCAGTAAGATTGGGTTTTCACCCACCACTACACCATATCCTCCACTGGTGCCCAGTCGTGCCTGAGATTCCTCCTGGGTCTGCACCATCTCCTCAACCTCACCAGCATCAAGTGCGTCGTCACCTGCAAAAACATGAAATACAAGAAATGAAACAGGCATGAGCACCATAGCACACACATAGGCCTGACAAGACAGAGATCCTGTACATGGCTTACACATGTCCCACATGACTATAACCCTGGCATGCATGCACTGTCAATGAGTTTGAAGGGGAGTCAAAAAGGTAGACAATGAGGACACCAAGATGGAAAAGCAACACATTCGCAGCATGTCGTGTAGCACTGATATCACACATCAGCCTGTGAGTTTTATGTGCCGACATATAGGTCAAAAGTGCATCAAGTTTGGCGTCATTATAGCTACGCTTCCTTGACGTGCCGGACTGTGTAGCCGTGTCTGAGGTCTCAGCCTGTAGTGCCAGAGCACCCTTCTTCCTCTTTTTCAAAGGTGGAGCGGAGCCTGAGTGGCTTGCGCCGCTCTGGTCAGTAGGGGCAGAAGCGCAGGTGGACTGGGTACTGGGATTGTGCGAAGGCACAATGACCATAGGTCTTGGTGCAGGCATTGGCTGAAGTGTGATGTTGGCAGGGGCAACGCCAGTTTGGTGGACCAGGACTGACACTGTCCCTGCTGAGAGACTCAGAGCTTGGGTGCATAGAGCTGCAGCTGCCCCTGCAGCCTCCCCACCCTGCCTACTTGGGGCAGCAGATGACATCACTGCCCCAGATCCACGTGGCCTGGTGACACCAACTTGCACCGGCACACGTGGCTTAGACTTGCTGACCTGGAAGTCAGCCTGGGAGTCATCCTGTGCCGGGTCAGGTGCCACAATGGGCTGGTCCAACAAGAGCTGAGCTGGGATGGTGTCAGCCACGTTTCCCTCAACCATGGGGGGGCATGGGTGTCCTTGATTGGTCCTCCACACATCGGGGTCTAGGGGCACCCTGCAAATCCTGGCCACGCCCCAGACAATGCCCACCACGCCCACCTTTTGGAGGTCGGCCACCCTTGCCTCGCTTACCGCTTGGTCGCCTCCCAACCATGGCACTGATGTTGCTGTGCATATGGGAGTTGCAGTAAACAATTGTCCTGGGCGATTGGGGGTGTAAAGGGTAGGGTACTAGATGGAATTCATACCCTAGTGCTCTAGCAAGGCTGTCTGTGACCCCTGGGGGAAGAGGACGGGTCACGCAACGCTCAGGCACCCCGAAAACAAAAAGTAATGTGCACGCAACCCCTCGTAGACCACGTGCGTGGAAAAATAAATGAACCCGCACTACGCTGTGGAACCCAGAAACACAAAAATAAGCGTACGCGTGTTACACGCAGCCTACAATGACCTCTGAAGGGGTACGCGGCATACAGGGCAAGCACAGTTGATAAATGCGTGTGCGACTCACTGTATGCCTGGAAAAAGAACGTGAAAAGAATATGCATGTGCGCGTTGGCAACACCCCCGCCAAAAGAAGAATGTTATGCTGTCTGAGGAGACAGGACAAAAGAAGACGTGAACGCTGTTTGAGGAAACAGGCCCAACAAAAAAAATGAACGCTGTCAGAGGTAACAGGGAGTACGAACTTGAAACGCTGTGAAGTAATCGCGTGTGAACCGACACGAAGTGCAGAATTCACCCACTCGCTCTCCACAAAAAGCACGTACAAGGAAATGGGGTCATACACATACCTTTTAAAGTGGCCCACACGTACAGCGTCACTTACGCGTGTACGCGCTAAGGTCCTTTCCTCCAATTACAAGAGCTGACACTTGGAGGTGCAGTTTTTGGACGTGTACGATGAACATGCACGCATGTTGATGGAAACGCCCGTGCACGTCACGTCACTTACGCGCGTCGGCCCTTTCCTCGGATTACATGCATTCACACGCGGACGTGCAGTTTTTTCATGCGTGCTGAACCACTATGCCCACGTCACGAGGGAAACGCCAGCGCGTAATGTCACAGAAGCGCTTACGTGCTAAGGGCCTTTGGTCCAATATAATCACGTACGTGTGCTGACGCGCTTACGCGCTAAGGGCCTTTCCTCCAATTACACGCTGACGTGCAATTTTTTCACGTGCAAAATCACTCCGTATCAAGCCCACGCAACAACACACGGAAGACCACGCTCCTGCCCAGAAGGCCGAATCACTGCCCTCCAGAGCCCCGAGCACGCTCCCACCTGCCATCTGCTGCTGCCTGACTGCCTGCTGCCCACGTGACCTGCTATTTGCTGCCTGCACGTCAGCCAGGGGTGCAGTTGCTGTGACCACCCCTGCTGGAACCGTAGACTGCCGACTGGGATACCATCGCTCCACAGCCCAGCCCCAGGACCCAGTTGCCTACCCACTCCTGCCTCTGGGGTTGCCATGTCGGGCACAACACCATCTGGCACCACTGGCAACCCCCAGCCAGAGAGGCAGAGCACCACCAGCTTCAGTGCCACCGAAGTTGGTGCCCTGGTGGAGCAAGTCCTGGGGCAGTATGATGCCCTCTTTGGAAGTTCGCGCGCCAACTATGAAGGACAGACCAGGATCTGAATGGACATTGTGACTGCCATCAACGTGGAGGGGGTGGCAGTCCGCGATTTACAACATGTCAAGAAGCGCTGGGAGGACTTCAGGTCCAGGACCCTCAACAAGGCCCGGCACCTCTTGAAGGCAGCGGATGCCAAGGGGCGCCGGGGCCACCTGTACGACCACCAAATGAGGGTCCTGGAATGCATATGCCCAGCGCTCCACATCCAGGTCCTTCAAAGGCAGACCCGTCTGGAGCCGAGCGGTAAGTGTACATGCATACTGATTGGACGCTGTGCGTGTCTTGGTGTGCCAGTAGTGTGCAGGTTGCACATGTGTTTTTGTAGGGCCATGTAGGGATGTGTATGTACAGGGGCATGAGGCTGACACATGTTAGTCCTCTCAGGTGTGAGACACATCGATGGTGTATGTGTTGGTAAGCATGCAGGCCAAATGCAGATGTGGGAGCACACATGTTTGAATTTCTGTGTATGTACGTTGGCATGGTTGTGGTGTCACACATGGATGGTGGTTCCAGCTGCATGTATCTGCACTGTGTACATGTGCATGTGTGTGTATTTGACAAGTGTGCAACTGTGATGCAACATGGATGCATGTGACACTGATATGTAGAAGGCTGAATGCCAGATGTGACATGGATGGCAATCTCATCACTGCAACAGTTGGTGGAGATGTACACATGTATGTAAGTGTGGTGGTGTGTGTGCATGTCTTGTACACTCCCAGTGTTTCATGTGATGTAAGGCTCACCTTCGGCTGCTCATGCTGTTGAATGTGTATGGATGGTGCTGCCTGGTGCAATATTGCTGTGGAATTGCTCATGTGTGTGAGTTGAAATAACATGTGTGTTGGGGATTGTGATGCCATATCTGAAGTGTGACACTACCACTTATGTGCAACTGTCATGTGTCTATTAGTCCATTGTACAGTGCCCTGATGCCTGTGTCCTATCTCTCCCTGTCTGCAGCATGAACTGGTCAAGAGGGCGGAGAGGGTGCTGTGGAGCAAGGCGGCAGGGATTGCAGCGCCTGCCGGAGACGCAAGGCCCGACTCCCCTCCTAGGTTGCCATCTCGTCAGGGAGTGAGGAGTCCGGTGCCGCATCCCACGCCGCAGCTGCCGAGGGTAGGTCCAAGTGGCGGAGGTCGGAGTTGGACTCCTCGGCAGCAGAAGGGGCAGCTGAGACCCCACACGGTCCGACGGAGGAAGATGGCGCAGAGTCATCCAGGTTGGTGGGGGGTTTGGTGGAGGAGGAGGCCGTGGAAGGGACAGACACGGGGTCTGGAGGTGGGGATTCCACTGGTGCTAGTGGTGCAGTGCAGGGGCAGGGACAGAAGGCAGCACAGGCTGCCTCGGAGGTGCCTGTGTGCATCCTGTCCCCGATCCTGTGACTGCATCATCCTGCACCAGCAGGGATGCCTACGTCCAGACCCGTTTTCAAGGAGGAGATCCGCTTACAACAACTGGCCTTCCTCTCCCTGCAGACGTGGCTATCTGGGACCGGGTTGAGCCTGTCCTGAGTGGGATGGCGTTGCGTCAACGGGGCATGCAAGGTGACCTGCAGTGTTTTCGTGAGGACACTGCACGTCATCTCAAAAGCCTCGTTGACCTACTGGGACGGGTCACTAGGGCCGGATTCCGCCGTTTGCTGGACCTTGTTCCGACCCCCTCCTCATCTGAACCCCCTATGCGCCAGTCGTCCTCCATGCCATCTTCCTACCCATGTATCACCTGGGTACCCTATGGAGCTGCCTCTAACCCTGCAGCCAGGCTGGTGGAGGACACATTCCTGCCACAGTCGGGAGTTGGACGTCCAGCAGGGGTGGCCACCTCAACAACTGCACCCCAGCCAGAGGAGGACGTGCAGGCAGCAAGAGCAGGGGCACATGCACAGGCACAGCAGCAGCAGAAGCAACAAGGTGGGAGCCATGATGGCTCGGGGACATCAACATCGGAGGGGCAGGCATCGGCCAGAAGGCAGGAGGACCCAGGATTGGAAGTGTCTTCCGTGTGGCAGCGGTTGGGCCACGCCATAGATGCGGAGCGGCAGCGGGCGGAAGAGGCATGGCTCACGATGGTCAGGGCAGAGAACTCCATGCGGAGGGCACTGAGGCGGGCCGAGTGCCTCGAGGCAATTCGCAGGGAGTTGGAGGTGAACATGTCATCGTCCCTGTGAACCCTCGGGGCCATGGAAGAGGACCGCCTCCAGGACATTGAGCGGGAGTTCGATGATGCCCTGGCCCGGGACATCGAAAAAAAGTGAGCCGTCGGACTAGCCCGCTGCCATTGTAAATAGTTTTTAGAGTTAGGTTTCCTTTTCCTTTTCCTTTGATTTGTGGTGAATGGACTATGCCACACACATTTGTATATATTTTTTTTATTAGGTAGTTTCTTAGGTAGGTTTCATTTCTTTCGTTGGGCTCATGGACCCTTGACAATGGATTGTACATACATAGTTGGACAATGGATTTATTTGAAATTTTTATTTGATTTTGAACATGGATTAATTGATTTTTCTTTTGGACAATGGATTGTACATAGTTGGACAATGGATTATTTTGAATTTTTTCTTCTGATTTCACCATGGATGAATGGATTTTTCTTTTTACGTTTCCTTTGGATTTGCATTGGTGGAGGGAGAGTTTTGACTATTTTTCTTTAGGATTACTTTGGATTGGTTGTACTTTTCATTTACTCATCTTTTGCACATGCTTTTCATTTCATGTTTGCTATTTTGTTATGCTTTCATTTTATTGCTTTATTTGTGTACATAATACATTTTCATATTTTAGTTCCATCTGTGGGATTCGCTCATTGGGGTAATGCATGTGAAAATGTGGGTTTACACAATCAATGACAACCAGTGTGTGTGTGTGACGGACATGTGTTGATGTACATACATGCCATTTGGGTTGTTTCATGTAACATTTGAATGTGGGGTGTATGTTATGCTTGGTTGGTTATTTGGGCAGGGGTTGCGTGCTGTGGGATTTTGGTGGCCATGAGGGCCATGATTGTGTGTCATGTTGACATGTTGGGGGGAATGAGTGGGGGCCTGCTGGCAGGTGCCCCTCACTGATGGGGGTGTGGGTGCTGGGGGACATGAGTGGGGGCCTGCTGGCAGGTGCCCCTTACTGATGGGGGGGTGCTGGGGACACGAGTGGAGGCCTGCTGGCAGGTGCCCCTGACTGCTGGGGGGTGGGGGTGCTGGGGGACATGAGTGGGGGCCTGCTGGCAGGTGCCCCTCACTGATGGTGGGTGGGGGTGCTGGGGGACATGAGTGGGACATGAGTGGTGGCCTGCTGGCAGGTGCCCCTCACTGATGGGGGGTGGGGGTGCTGGGGGACATGAATAGGACATGAGTGGGGGCCTGCTGGCAGGTGCCCCTCACTGCTGGGGGATGGGGGGCTGAGGGGCTGGGGGACATGAGTGGGGGCCTGCTGGCAGGTGCCCCTCACTGATGGGGGTGGGGGTGCAGGGAGACATGAGTTGGTGATCACTAGTGCAACGTGACACGTGGCCTGGCTGGGGGGCATGGCCATGGTGGACGGGCTGCCTGTGGGACATGTCCAGGGGTGCAGGGTAGTTCCCTGTGGTGTGGGCTGCCTGCAGGGGCCACCTGGCAGGACCCACACTGCCAATTCACATGTAGGACTCCCCGCGGACTACATTGGATACACGTAACCCGCTCTGACAGCAAAATCGCGTGTGAAACCTCACGCACACCGCAGTAATAAACGCACCCCGCTCGCACAGGGCCAATCGCGTGTGAAACCTCCCACGCACCCCAGTGATACACGTACCCTGCTTGCACAGGGCCAATAGCGTGTGAAACCTCCCGCGCACCCCAGTAATACACGTACCCCGCTCGCACAGGGCCAATCGCGTGTTAAAACTCCCGCGCACCCCAGTAACACACGTACCCCGCTCGCACAGGGCCAATCGCGTGTGAAACTTCCCGCGCACCCCAGTAATACACGTACCCCGCTCGCACAGGGCCAATCGCGTGTGAAAGTTCCCACGCACCCCAGTAACACACGTACCCCGCTCGCACAGGGCCAATCATGTGTGAAAGTTCCCGCACACCCCAGTTACACACGTACCCCGCTCGCACAGGGCCAATCGCGTGTGAAAGTTCCTGCGCACCCCAGTAACACACGTACCCCACTCACACAGGGCCAATCACGTTTGATAGTTCCCGCGCACCCAAACCCCGCTCGCACAGGGTCAATCACATATATAACCTCCCGTGCACCCCAGTAATACACGTATCCCGCTCGTACAGGGCCAATCGCGTGGGAAAGTTCCTGCGCACCCAGTAACACACGTACCCCGCTCGCACAGGGCCAATAGCGTGGGAAACTCTCCTGGCGTTTTCGTGGTTCGAGGCCTGTGCGCCATGTACGGGATTTGTGTGCTGTGCATGGTGCACGGAGAGAGGCTGGGGGCGTAACTGGCGCTGCTGCAGGGTTGTTGCGCCACTCTGCGCCACGGCTGGTTTTGGATGCTAAAATCCATGAATACTCTGTGCGCGGAAATGGATTTTAGCACACGCAGCTGGCACAGAAAGTCGCACGCGCACACTGTGCGCCAGCCTCATGCGCCGCTTGTGCGTTGAATTCTATGACTTACCCTGCATACGTGTTGTCAGGATTGTTTGTTGCACTTCTATGAAGTACTAACATTTGCAAACACAATTGGTCTGTACTGTGTAAGTAAATGTTTTCAACAATTGGTGGTAATTGAAATAGAATATTAATTGCTACATTTGCGTAGCAATTTACACGAGTTATATTTGAAAATTTGAATGGACCAGATAGGTCTGTGTCCAAGTCATTTTTTCGGAGTGTTTGTTTGAAGAAGTACCTGAGTTACTTTGAGTAATATTTGAGTAATAGGTTCTTCTTTGGTTGTGGTAATTGATGAAGTATTCATTTCTTTTTGTCTCTTTGGAGGATTTGCAGTGAGATCCTGTTGCATTTCTGTTTGGATTATTTTTCTTTTACAACGTTTTCTTTTTTGTGGAACAGGATATGTTTTTAGATAGGGTGTATAGAGAACGTAGTCTATTGTATTCTAAAATGCAAGGAATATCAGCGTTTACTTTATTTGCATCAAAGTTGATTAGAAATAGACTGTCAAGTGTACGTAAGAGTGATAGTGCTACATAGCTCAGGCCTTCTTTAAAGACTGTGTTACCAATATCTATCAATGCTTTGTCTAGGGTAAGACCTTGTGATTTATGAATGGTGACTGCGTATACTAGAGTTAGAGAAAATTTTTCTATGCGTACATACATGTCTTTGAAGAGAAGGAATTGAGCTGTTGAGCGGCCTATCCTTTTTATTTCAGAAAGTTTGTCAAAGAGAATGTTATTGTCCCAGTGCTCCATTAACTAGCCCTTGTTCCACGTCAAGGTTACGTTTAAGCATTACTCTACAGTTTAAGGATAATTTTAATATTTTTTTCAAACCAGTTGTGTTGGAGATAGAATTTTCTAAGGTATTTAGTCTTGTTGTGGCTTGTTCACACATGGGTAGTGTCATACCATGTACGCCAGTTTGTCTGCTGCAGATATTTCAATTATTGGTTGCATTTTTTTTTCAACATTGTTACATTAAATTTGAAACAGCTTGCAAGAGTTGGCATTAAGGCCATAAAATTGATATTATTGTGTGCTAATTGTTCCATAACATCAGTAGCACATGAGTTATGCTCATAACGTGCATGGATGTGCCGGGTTTTTAATATTGCTTGTGCTTCTTGAGATAGTACACCAACTCTAATACTTTTTAAAATGTTGGCGTAGGTGAGGTCTGTAGACTGTCACATGTTTTCTGTTAATTCTCTGTATTGGAAATGTTGCCAAAGGTTGACATTTCCTATGCTACCACTAGTTTTCCTGTAGAGTTTGTGTCCTAAGGTTTTAAAAATTGGATCACCTTTCACTGGTGTCAATTGAAGAAGATCTCCGAAAACAATTATGTGTTTTCCTCCAAAGAGCTCTTCATAGTTTGTTTTAAGTACTTCTTGTAATCTGAGATTAATCAAAGCCAACATTAGGTTGGAGAACATGCTCACCTCATCTATTAGTAGCATTTTCATTTGTTTTAACATTCTGCGTAGTTCCATTGCAGCTTCTGTAGAAAGTTTGTAATATTCTAATTTGTTTTGGTGGTCTACTGGTAGGAGTAGTATTCGATGTAAAGTTACACCCCCTATTTTGTAGGCTGCTAAAGCTGTGGGGACAGTTACAACAGTTGTATGTCTGTTGTTTGTCAATTGCTGAAGAAACTTGCTGATGATTTTGATTAAGAATATTTTGCCTGAACCAGCTTCACCACTGACGTATAATAGTATGGTTTGTAATTTTGGCAGGTACATTCTTTATTTTCATGTTGTACACCATGTGCAATTTCTTTTGTTACTTCTTGAAAAATGCTACGTTGCTCATTGTTTAGACACATGGCATTTTCTACTTCTGCCATAGCTATTTCTGAATCATTTGATATTAATGGCTGTCCCAGTGGTTCTTGGCTTCCTGATACAGAAGGCTGACTACTGTCAGGAGTGTCCTTATCTAGTTGAGCCTGGAGTTCTTATTCTTGTTGCTGTTCATTGTGCAACGTTGTTTTGTACTGTGTCAAGTTTACATCAGTGATAGTGCTTTCATTTGCTTTGAAAGCGTCTTCATAGGAGTCATAGTTATCTAGTATTTCTTCTTCTTTTCTCCATGGTTTAAAGAATTGTAGCAGGGACATGTAATATAGTTCTTTATGTTGAGGAGTGTTTAATGACAATTTGATATGATTAATTAAACTTGGTTTGGTAAGTTTTACTAAGCTGCCTTCACAATTTGTTACTCTGTAGCTACCTTTCATTTCATTGGGTTTTATATTATTTTTGTATGTGAAGTTGGGCTATGTGGCATAGACACATGGTTTCCAAAGTGGTACTTCTGTTTGGGTACTATGTGTCTATTAAATTGTTTTTTTTTTTAAATGTCTTGGCTGTTCGGATCATTTTTGGCTATTGTTTCTATGTTGTCTTATGATTTGAGAACTATTTTTCTAGATATAGCAGGACCTAGACTTAGCCATACTATATTTTCTGATTTTCCATACAAAGCAGTACTGGTTAAATGATCTGCAGCTTTATAGCAGCCACATTCTCTATGGGAGAGCATTTGTATGCCCAAGCTGTACAATTTCTGAGACAGTTTTTTGTCTGATGACAGGTCATTCCAGAGGTCTTGAAGCTCTGTTTTTTCTGCTTTTGTTAAGTAGGCTGTAACATATAGTGCAACTGCAGTGGAATTGTCTGCAATGTACTGCACAGCTATTTTTGCATTCCACAATAGGGCAATGATTGCATTGTAATCATTGATATATTTTGCTTCTTCTGTTCTTTTTATGTAATATGTATTTTTTGCGGATTTACCTTTAACACTATGTCTAACTGAAGACATGAAGTTGTTCACTTCACCTGTTTCTGTAACTGGTCTAGGAAAACCAAAACAGCATTTGGTGTACTATTTCCCTTTGTTTTTGTATTTTTAATGACAATATTTGCCACATTTGTGTGTTTTAAATTCTACAATTTGTGCATGAAGATCACTATTTGTTGCTTCTGATGGAATTTCACATGTGACATGTTTTTCGATAAACTGTAACACAGTGGCATCACTGTCTTGACTAAATTTAGGAGCATCTTTAATCCATAAAAGCATGTGGATATGTGGTGCTCCTCTGGCTTGGTATCCTTTTCTCCAAAAGAAGTGTAGCACTTCTCCGAGGGGAGTAACAGTTTTATTACAAATAAAGTGTAGCATAGCAATGAAGCGGTGATGGAACTATCTAGAAACATTAACAGGATCTAGAGAGCAAGGTTCTCCAGGTGTTAGTATATCAATGTTTGTTTTTGTTTGATATGCGTAGGAAATCATGTAGATCTTCCCATGCATATTCTGCACAACTTAATGTAACAAACCAAGTGGGTGGGCTAAGGTTTCTTATCATGCATCGTACATCTCTGTGACGTCGGAACCAGTACTCTTTCGTAACATGCATGTTTGCTAACAGATTTGTAATGCTTGATAGTAAAACTTCATCCTTTTCTTGCACTTTTTGTAGTAATTGCGTGGCTGACATATTTTGAAAGTGGGTTCCTGATTCTAATGTGTGTGCAACTCCGTAACATAGACTTACTATTTCACTTTCAAAGAGTAGGTTGAATATGTATTCCACATTTTGTCTAAATCTGGGATCTTCAGAATACATTCGTAATGAGCGGTATGCTGATGCTGTTATCTGAGTGGGTCTATCATCGTACCTTCCTCCTTTGCCAGTAGGAAAGAATAAAGGAAAAGCATGTGCTTCTATACTCATTTCCCATATGCTGATTGGTGATCCTTTTGTTTGTTGCATTTGGTACGTTTCTAGTGCATCATCTATGGTGTCTTTAGAGTGTAATGGATGAATTGTATAATGGTCTAAAATATTAGATATTGTAGCAGGATCTAGATGTTCAAATTGACCAGTTTCTGGTGACTCTTGTATTATTTCAGTTGATTCTCTTAAGTTTTCTTCAATATTAATTTCTTTTTAGTATTCGGGAGAACCTTAGAGGTAGATGTCACCATAGCAATCGTGAATGTTTATTTTTCTCATACAATCACATTGGAAGTAGTATTAATTTAGGCAGTAGACAGTAAAAAAATAGTGACATTTTGTAATGGAAAATCAAGTTTTGTGCCTAAATAGGGAGGGTTGTTACGTATGTATAGGTTATGCGGGAGATAGTAAGAAGTAGTGCGGTTTCTCAATGAAAAATCGGAAGTCTTGCACTTAAAGGGGGAGCGTTGGTATGTATTGGCTATGTAGATTTAATGGCATTAATTTGTTTAAATGAAATCATAAGGGTTGCACATGTTCTCTGAATAAAATATGCATACCGGTACTTTGTACTCATGCATGTGAGTATGCCTAGAGATGTAAGTATGTATCCACGACACTTGCACAGTAATTTCTGAATAAGGTGCTTTGCAATGCTATGCGACTTGCATTCAGAGTGATCAACAGTACATTTGAAGTGCGGAACTCTGATAACGGAGTTAGATGTAGAGATCTTGAATGTGATTGCTGGATGGTTGTGTGACTGCTTAGCTGTGTCCAATGAGGGAATGGATTTGCGAGTGATGTGGAAAGGGTAGAAGGACTGGCTAAGAGTTATGTGCCGCACATAGACTGCGCTTGTCCGCGGGTAGGGCGTGGCACATACGGGGTTCTACAGCAAATCCAGCATGGAAAGGGGACTGTAGGCATCAGCCAATCAGATGTTCACATTGTTCATTTGTGTCGAAAAACGGTGCATGTAGTGAAGATGGCAGAGGTGGATACAGTCAGGGTGTTGGTGCTCGGAGATATTTGTGTCCATGGTTTACAGAACTATTTCGAAAGTAGGTATGTGGCACACAAATTCGATGTTAGAGGAGTGGAGGTGGTGTGGAGCGCTGCGACTGATTGCAATGTTGCGGCAATTCTCCAAGTTTGCAGAGATATGCGTAGGATGACCAGTCCCCATGTGGTACTTTTGCACTGCGGTGCTTGCTATTTGGGCTACGTGACGTCACCTACTCTGTTGAAAGATTTGGAACAGTTGGTGCAAGCAGTCGTTAATATCTTTGCAGCTGCAAAAGTAATTTTTTCTGGCTTACTCCCTAGAGGAAAATGGGACAACAGTTCTGCTTTCTGTCCTGGTCAAAGCACTGGGAGGTGTATTATCAATCGCGGCATGCTTGCTTTCATGTCACGCGCTGGTATGTTTTTCTGCAGCCACAAAAACATTGTTTCCAGTAATGTGGCTTATTTTGAAGCAGATGGTGTTTCGTTATTTTTTTTGGGAAATGCCACATTCTTTTGGAATGTAAGGCTTGCTTTGGAGAAGGTTCTGTAATGATTGTAGGAGTAAAGTAAGAAGAAAAACAATTAATAAAAAAACAAAATAACAGGTGTCCATCAGGCATCTGCCCAAAAAACAAAAATAAACTGCTCTTTTCAGAGCCCACCTTAAATGGGAAAAGGGGAATAGTATTTAAATTTACAGCCGTCACGCTCAGATCCTCTACGTGTCCGCGGACATGGCAGTAGTCTGCAGGCAGCGCGTATTATCAATGGGGTTTCTAGGGTGGAGACGCATGCAAATGAGAATGTGTGAAGCTAGGGATTGGTCAGTAAAGTTCAGTGGGTGTGTTTCGAATGGAGAGATTGAGTCAGAACGTCTTTTACCTGACAGGAGACCAGACAGCTATGGCTCTGTGTGCTCGAAAACAGATTATATGGATTTTGGAAGACTCATGGATACATTGGTTGAAGGTGCATGCAGAAAGTTGCAGTATATCTGCAGATCTTGGAATGAAGTGGCTGGAGTTGCTACATCTGTGTGCTACTTTACAGACAGAGCGTCATACTGATATAATTATCATTCATTGTGGAGGAAACAGTTTAGGGCATGTCTCTGGAATTTCTTTGCAATGTGCCATGAAGGAAGGACTTACGAAGGTCATGGACATGTTTCCAAATTGCCAAGTAGTTTTTTCCCGTATTGCACAAAGACAAATGTGGCTGCGCTCTTCTGCATTTGGTCCACAAATGGAGAAGGCGAGGTGCAATGTCAATAATGTTGTGCCTTTGTGATGTCATCTTTGATGTCCTGGGTTTTAGGGTTAGCAGTGCACAGTGGTGCAGGCAGTTATGGTTGCTTAGCCTACCATAACTGGCGTATTTCAGGGGTTTTTCGCTTTTACTTCGAACCATAATGTCACTTTTATAAAGATTTTTTAGTCTATTTGACAGGTTGTTAGTAGCGCAACTTAACCATAACGTCCCCTTAATAAAGTTTTTTTTAGTGTATGTATATAGATATATTTCTTTTTTCTTATGAATTTCCCGAATGCTTTTTGGAACAAAATAACTCACTTTCTCTCTCAGATTATAAACCTGTGCTTATCTAGCCGTTTATTAATTTAAATAAATGTTACAGAATGGAAATACAGAATAAAAGAACAAATTACATCACTGTTAACCTTTGTTTGCACCACTTCAGCATTTGCCAAGATCTTCACTGGAACCCCAGGTTGGCAAAGATACACTCATCTCAAAATCCAGCAGAAGCAAAAGTGATTCGTTTTTTACCAGCCATGACTGATATTTTCCACTCTAATGTACACAATTCTAACTCAGTACTTTTCCAGAGAGGCCTGACTGCCAGACTGCAAATACAATTTCACAAATACCCAGCCGGTGTATGCTGTGAAATTCCACTGACTTGTAAACACCTTCTGATTTGCATGGGATGCGAAAGTACTTGCTCTCGGCTGCTAACTCAGTAACTCAAAACACTCCTTGACCAAAGAACAAAAATAAAACATGTCTCCAGTGTTACAGAAAATGCACACAGTGTTCAAACATGAGCTTTCACTATGGGTTTAAGTCAGATGGTCACTTGTGAACCCAGCATGCATTTCCATAGACTCCATCTTTGAGTCAACGATATAACCTCTTTTAAATGCAATATACACTAACAACGATGATCACTATTTTCCAGTTCTGTTCACAGAGTGCATGTTCAAACAAAACATAGGAATGCGAGCAGTGGCAGAGCTAAACGGATTTCTAGAATGACTGCTAAATTAAAACGTTCAAGGTAATGAGTAGTGGCCAACTTTTTTTTTTCCATGGGTAGTGTCCCCCTGCTATTTATTTGCATTCATCTGTATTCACTTATTTATTTATTGTTAATTGTCTCCATAAGTGGGCAACCTGATGAAGCCCTACCTCCCATTGCTCTGTGGCAGGGTCCACATGAGGATGCCCCTTGCCTTGTTGCTGTGCTTTCTGTCACTGCCATGGCGTCCTCTGCTGGTACTACCAGCTCTGCCACTGCTGATAGTTCCCCCAATAACCCAGTTAGCCAAATTGGTTCAGAGGATTGCCAGTCCTGTGTGACCCTGGGCTGTGAACCTGCACCATCGCTGAGCACATGCTTTCCCCCTCTTCACCTATCATGTGGTAATCCTCCTTCTCCTACAAGGAGAAATGCACATGCACCTCCTCCTCCATTATCCTCTTCCACTCGCCTCTCAGTATCACAGCAGGCCCACCTTTAAAACTACTATAAATGGCATGCTGTCAACTTTGTCTGTTAATTTGTGAACATGATAACACAAATGTGTTAACAGAGAGGCCCGAGCACAACCCCAAGTAACAACATATTCACTCAGAGCTTACTAAAACCCATAAAAGTACAGGAGGAGTGATGATCCTTTTATAGGGGGACTAACCTCCTTTTTGAGATTTGTGTGTTGGATTGGCTGAACAATATCAGACAAACTCGACAAATCAACCAGCACGCTCTGAATAGCTGGATGAACCCAACAAATGATTTTATTATTCTGCTCCTTAATGGACAATGGGTCATTGGATGAGACCCGGTCGACCGTTGGAATTTCATCGGTGATTCGGCAGTGCCAAAATGTTGTCCAGTACTTGTGGTGGGGATGGATCTTCACTATAATATTTGTCCGCTACCAGTAACCAGATTTTTGAGAAGTGCATCCAGGCATAACAATTACATATGCTGACATGATAAAGTATTTTCTAAACACACTGTATGCCATGTTGCTGGGATTCTGCAACAGGTGACAAATAACATGCACATTTCATAACATTTTTGCAATGTGGCATTCAATAAAAATAATCTAAGTCTCACTTGTTTGGCACATGGGGCACATGTGCTACCCGATTTACCGCAATGTGATTCAATATACTTAAAACACGTTTTGTATCATGCAAGCAATGTCTCTAAATCTCTTTCATAGACACCCAGTGTTGTATGATTGCCTGTCGGATTCACACAGCAGTTCTCATAGATGTCACTTGGTTAAAAAACTGTTCAGGAAGATATTTTAAGAGAAATCAGAGGCTTAAGACACTTCTTTGATGTCAGCGAACTTCACCTCTGAGGAGGTAGTTATCATAAGTCGCGTCCTCAATGTTGTCAATCTCGTATTCACCATTAATAATATATATAGGGCCCTTGCAAGATCACCAGTGCTATAAACTTCAGGAGTTGGCAGTTGCGGTGAAATTACCTGAAGCACAATTCACACCAATAAACAGTGGAGGAAATTGTCACTAGTACCTAGCCAGAGGGTTGGCAAAGGGACATAATAAAATGTCTGCAAGGTAGTTATGAGTTCTGCAATAAATATCCTCACCTATGATAATTTCAGTTGCTCACTTAGGTGCAAGTCTGCCCTAAATCATGAACACTGTATGGTTGTTGCATCAGTAAATGTGGAATTGCCATCTGTAAGTAAGTTATAATATGTATCAGGGTCAGGTGACTGTTGTGGCCAGTGAATTGAAAGTCATCAAGATTGCACACTTGCAGTCTATTAGTTCATTGGCCATGCAGGTAGTCATTTCAACAGAACCGACTACTATGTACATAGCTATACATGTGAAGGGTACTTTGTTATCAAACTCTCATGTATCTCCCTTATACATCAAATAATGTTGAAATTCCACTTAAAATCACATATGCTCAGAAAAAATCACTAATACATATATAAAACCAACAAAAACACTGTTAAAAGGACGTTATGGTTAGGTTGCACAAGTCAAAAGCTTTGAGATTCAATGGAAAAATGTTGTTACAGGGACGTTACAGTTACCGATAAAACTGCAAAACCCCACAAATTCACGAGTTATGGTAAAACAAGCAACCATAGCTCGCGCTACCACTGTGCACTGCAAGGACTAACACCCATGACATCAAAGATGCCATCACAAATGTCATTGATGACATGAGTTTATAGTTTACATTAAACGCCTCAACAAGGAATTGTCATAATATTGGCAGAATCCTAATAGAGATCGTATGAAGAACTGTAATGACACAAATAATTCAGTGACCAATACAACGCTATAAACACCATAGCAGCAGAGTGCTCTTTCCAGTACATGACCGCACTCATGTAAGAATGTAGCCATTATCTAAAAGTGGTGGAATAATCTAAATGTTGCGCATGCTGCATAGTACAATGATGAATGTTTCGGTTCTGAGTTTTGTGTACCGTAATACATGTAAAAAGCAGCTAAAGAATGTCCCTCTCACTATGTAATTCTACTACTGTACACAAAAACATAAGGAGAATACAACTCATACAAAAATAAGCATATAAAGGGAAAGTAAAGTGGGCAAAAAAACAGCAGCTCTACCACACAGTGTTCATAACCTAGCTGATGGCCTTCATTAACAGAAATGATTGCTGTGCTTTGGCCTTCCATCTTCCCCTATGTGTATGTGGCATATGCTGTAACTGGACCCCAAGCAAAGTGGTATAAGAACATATGAGCAGGGTAAGAGTCATGAAAATATACTACCTTTTAAATTTTCAGTTCCTGACTGTCAGTGAAGAAAAGCATCTGCTGTACATATGTAACTGCACAGAAAAAAGGCAGGAAAACATGTGATGTCATCAGTCATTTCATCAAGACATTTATGATGGCATCTTTGATGTCGTGGGTTTTAGTCCTTGAAGCGCACAGTGGTAGCGCGAGTTATGGTTGCTTAGCTTACCATAACTCACAAATTTGTGGGGTTTTGCAATTTTACTGGTAACCATAACGTCCCTGTAACAATGTTTTTCCATTGAATTTCAAATGTTTTGACTAGTCCAACCTAACCGTAACGTCCCTTTAATAATGTTTTTGTTGGTTTATTTTATAGGTTTTTAGTAGGGCAATGAATCCAAACAGTTCCTGTAGGATTGTTTTGTTTTTTCAGTGAAGGGGATATGTTATTAGTAGTGCAACATAACCATAACATCCCATTATCAGTGTTTTTTGTTAGTGAATCTCATAGGTTTGTAGTAGGGTACTGTAACCAGAAGGTTGCTTTAGTATAGTGTTTTCTGGGATGGTGAAAGTGAAGTGGGAGAATGGAAGACCAGGCTCCCGTCCTTCACCTCTCGCGCTTGGCCTAGAGGGTCACGGCCCAGACACCCGCCGCGAGAAGAGTTTGTCCATTTACCAGACGACCAGGTACCCTGGTACAGGAACATACGGATGTGTCCACCTGCCTGCCCAGCAGCCCGCACTGGCCATGCTGACACCTGCGGCTCGGATCAGCTAGACTAAAAACCACACGTCGTTAGAGATGCCATGACGACCTAGACAACGGGAAGCACATCTGTACAAATATACACACTTAACATTTCCACACCAATCTACACGAAGAACATACTCAGTGCTCTGACGTAGGCGACAGGCATATTCACGGACGTGCATCTTTATTATTTTTACATAGGCTTTCAGAACGCAGAAACGCAAGACGCATCATGAACTCATCTATAACGCTTGCTCACGCTTCTCTTGAAACCCGTTACCACCATGAGAGGTATAATGGAAACACGATACTGGTCATGGAAATATATGCTATTATAACCTAAAAGCACCTATGCACCAAACAGACTACTTAAGCACCAGGCCCGAGTAGGCCTCAAACAAGAGCTCCCGTGGACATTAACAAAGCAAGAGTCAGGTTGCTGATCCTGCAGAAAGAACATGGTGGAGCAACCAGCCAAGGTCGCAATGTTGCAAACCCACATCCAAGAACAAATCATCAAAGGCACGATGTTGCAACCTCGCACTCCGCGCCTCAACGATAAAGGCACGCCGACAAATTAAACCAGACGCGCAGTAGAAAAAACAATATTAATTGTGCAGAATTCTGCCTCTTTCACGGTCCCTCCCCACGTGACCAAGCCGAACCTGACGAGATGCCAAAACCCAGGAGAGAAAAGGCGTCTGGGTCCCTCACTACGAGACACAGGCCGATACACTTGAAAGGCTCAATGGACATCTGCTACAGTGGGAGCGGTCAGCCTTCCACCTATGAATAAATCCTCATATTGTCTGCACGTACCCATATTGAAACATTGTTGCAAACACAGGTACACCGAGAGCTGGGAACAACGGTGGTCCCAGGCTGGGAAGCTCACGGATGCACCAATCAGAACATGGGGCTCTTATCTCAGACGTCAGTAATACTAGCCAATCCTCAGGAGTCTTCATGTAACAATTCTTATGTATCTAATTGTAGGGACAACCCAGATATACCACCTGACTACACCTTGTCCACTAATATCATTCTCTATATGTGTACTATACTAACCCTACCACTCGAGCAACCAATTAAGAGTGGCGATAGGTTTTTTGTTAACTTTCTGAAGTGACGCAAGTAGCGCGTCATAATGCAGTAAAAAGGGCCTGCGCGCCCCACGATTGTGTGTGTGTCAGGACGAACGCGTACGCTCCTTGACCCATCCCTGCCGTTTTGTCTAAATAAACAGCAGAGTCACCTTGCTCCTTGTGTGTGTCTCATACTCAATCTCGTCTGGGATATACGGGAGGAGTTGGGGCCTCCCTGCCCGGAGGTCTGCGGACGGCCCGGCCGACCCCGGCAGAATTTCCCCCCGACAAGTTGGAGGCACTGCTGAGATCTGTTTAAGATCGACTTTTATTTTTAATTTTTCCAGGCACTCCCGTTGCGAGGAGGCCCGGCGGCGCGGCCCCCTCTGCCGTTGCCCCCTTCTGAGGACTACAGGACCATCGCGGAGCTGCGAGAAGACCGGACAGCGCAATCCGGATATTGGCCCTCGGGAGCCGGTTGAGAAGTATCCCGCCCGCGGTCGGCGAGTGTCCAGACGTGGTCCAGACGAGGGGAGGTGGCGAGCCGCTTGGAGGGGTGCACGCAGTCGAGCGGCCCTGCATCGAGAGAACTTGGTGAGCATGACACGCACAACAAGCAATGCGAAATTGTGAGGGAGGGGGAGGAAGTAAATAAGGGAGGAGGGAGGTATTGTACAGATGTGCGGCGAAGGTTTAACTGAGTGTTGCCAATGGAATGAATGGTAGCGAAACGAGTGCTAGAACAGTCGGCTAACGTTACACGAAAGAGGGGGGCGGGGCACGAAAACATCACGTGCAGCCGCTCATAAGACACTGATGGCCTAAATTGCGACTACGTGTGAGGGTGGGTGTGTGTGGTTTCCTACGACTTGACATTTATTGATCAATGAGTAGATGAGGTTTCCTATTGTTCGAGCAAGAAACTCGATAGGTAGATGACGTTTCCCTGTGGCCGGTAGCTAGTTACATAGTTGCCCAAAACGGAAGATAATTGGCTGGTTAAGCCCTCCTGTTGAGGGGCGTATCACACGCGAGGCGACGCAGCGTGCGCAGTCCGGTTATATTATTGATGAGATTACCTTGTTCCAGGAGAGACAGGAAGACAGCTGTAGGGTTAACGGGGTAGATTGCAAGTGTATTTTGAACTTAAAGAACATAACAAGAATATACCAGTAGCTCGAAGAAATCGGTGACGTCACCAGTAGGGATTTAATAAGATATCGCGAGCACAAGAAACTTTGGGTTGAGAGTGGTGGGGAAGAGAAAAATGATAAAGGAGCGGATACGGAGATAAACGATAAACGAGTGGATTGAAAGAGGAGAAGGGGAAAGGGGCGTGGCTGCGCACAGAGAACGCCGGCCACGGCAAGTGTAAAAGGGGGAGAAGAACGGAGAAACAGGACGACGGTATAAGATCGTCGTAAGGGGTACGCAGCCGCAGGGGGCTGCGTGCGCTTCGGCCGCAGGGGGCCGTAGGGGAAGGAATATAATATAACATCATACTTATTATTATTGCATAATCTGTCAAGGGATTGTCGTAAGTCCCCACACTTGCGGGGCAAGGTAAGCAATACGAGGTTGTATATTGTAAACTGCTGGTAAAGAGAAGGGTAACAAGGGGAGGGACACTATGTCATACGGGAGAGGGTCGGGAGGGTGGGGGAACACCCTCACTACCCCATTACAACACATATGCACCACACTGCCACCACATAGGGAGAAATTAATTAAGTACAGCATAGAGTGGACCCAGGGGACGGACAACAAAATGTTAACACCATGGCCGCCTAATGGTAGTTTCGATCCATATGCCCAACATTCACTACTAAACCATCTGCACAATACATACAAGGGGAAGAAGTTGGCAAACCATGTGGAGGTGTTTAACTTATGGAGGATGTTCCAGGGGTCCCGACCAGGACCAAATGGAATGTTCACTATGGGGAAAACACCGGAAGAAAAGGAGATTAAGAAAGAAGGAACGGATGAGGAAAAGGGGTGCGAAAGCACAAAGAATACGGGGAACGGAGGACAGGGAGGAGAAAAGATTGATAAATCAAACGACATAAAAAAGGAACGGAACAATGAGACACCCATGACACCGGGAGTGAAAACAGAGGGAGGAGGGTTGTACCCTTTAAGAGAATTAGGAGAAATAGAAGGACAGTTCAGGGCGGCTGAAGGATACTCGAATCCGACATACAGCCCTCCACCATATGTGGCTCATAGGAAGATACCAGTGGGGGAAGAAAGGATTGGAGAAGAGCAGACTGTAGAGATAGGAAACGATGAGTGGGTAGCTGCACAGATATTATTGAAATTACGAGGCTCACTAACTGGAGAAGAAAGGGAGGCGGTAAGGAGAACAAACGAGGATAGTGCCAGAGAGAGTGAAATGAGGGGAGAGGAGCTACTATGGCAGAAGGAAGAGATTTTGGAGGAAAAATTAGCAAAACTAAGGGATGAGCAGAATGAATTGATCAAACAGCTTGAGAGGGAGGAAAGAGAGAGAGTGAGGAAAAGGAAAGAAGGTAAGAACGAATTGGAAAAATTAAGGGAACGAAATGAGGAGCAAAAGAGAGAAGCTGAAAGGGTAAAAGCAGCAGCAGATAGGGTATCAAGAGTAGTGCTGAGGGAGAAGAAGAAGGAAGAAGAAGAAAAGGAAAAGGAAATGGAAATATGGAGGAGGAGGGTACTATCAGAGACAGCTAAGAAATATGAAGAGGGGAAGGTAATAGAGAGTATAGTAGAAAGAGAAAGGGTGAAATGGGAAAGGAAGAAAGAGGATGAAAGAATATTGGAACAGATGAGCAACGAAGTAATGGAGGAATTGAAAAGAAAAAGGGAGGAAAATAGTAGGGAAATGGAGGAGAGAAGTGAAGGGGGAAGAGAAGGGGGGAGTAGGGAGAGTGAAAGATGGGGAGATGTATATAAAAGTAGAGAGGTAGCAACAACATCAGTACTAGGGGGAACAGTTGGTAACAACGAAAGGGGAGAAAGAGACTTAATAGACTTAAAAACAGTAACAATAAAAGGAAAAAAGGCAGAGTGGGGGGTGCAATTTATGAATGACTTTTGCAGTGAGGAGGAAGAAGGAGTGGAGGAGGATGGAAGAAAGAGTGAAAGGGAAAGCTTAGATAAGCTATACCTCACTAGAACAAACATAGATTCGCCCTGGATGAGTAGAAGATGGGAGGAGCTGGAGAGAAGTAAGGAGGGAGTGAAAAGAATAGGGGAAGCACAAACCCATGAAACCACGCCACCAACATCTCCACCACGCCCTCCCACGTCACACCATACATGTTCAACCACCGCACGCTCACTGCACAGAATAAAGCTCGCGCCCTTCATGAACGAAATTACACCTTATGCATGTCGGCTTAGGGACCTCCCTAGTCGCAGGCAAGACAGACAAATAGACATACCCATATTGAACACAGGAAATGACGAAAAAAGGGGAAAGGAAGAAGAGGGAGGTAGGAGCAGAGGTAGTAAGGAAGAATTTGAAGTAGTAAAGGAAACGGGGGAAGAGGAGGGGTGTGAAGACTCAATATTATGGAGCGTAAAGGGTGACACAAGACAGAATTTAATGCCACTATTGGAGAGAGGAGGGGTTAGACCACAGTATGTACCTTGGAAACATACGGATAAAGAAAATATAAAATGTAGGCTCCCATCACTAAGTGGAGGTGCGGGTAAGTGGATATATGAAATGGAGAAACACACCGCAGGACAGAAGCTAGCAGTAGGAGATGTGAAGGGCCTGTTAATATCAATATTAGGGGATAGAGCGGATGACATTTGGAAAAGAGCGGGATTCCATGGGGTAACAATAACGAACACATCGCATGATGGGGCACCATTTGCAAACTGTAGACATGCGCTATGGCAGGCACTGAGAGTGCAGTACCCAGACACATCAGACATAGGAGCCATTACTTCCCGTAAGATGGGTGAAAATGAGGACCCTGTTGATTATATTCAGGATATCCAAGAGAAGTGGCGCATGGAAACTAGAGAGCAATGGGACAAAACACCAGCCATATTTTATCATATACTAGTACAAGGGCTCCCAGAAGGGGTTCAGAAACAACTAAAGAAAGTAGTGGGGATGGAAGCAAAACCATGGCCAGAAATACAACTGACTATAGTACATCACTGCAGGACATGGCAAGGAAAAATGAAACAAAAGGAAGAGGATAGGAAAACAGAAGAGGCCAAACTAGTACAGAAAAAACTTACTAAATACACAATGGAAGGGGCACTAATAACTACGCCCACACCAATGGCCCAAAGCCCAACGCAAGTAGTGGCTGCACAAGATCCCGCCCAAATAGCGCCTCCACAAGGTGTAATACAGCAAGTGCCGCCTCTGCAATTACACGCACCAAACATGGGAGGAGGGTACCCCATGCAAGGAACTGGGTATTATAGTTATAACAGAGGGAGAGGAGGGTTTTTGAGGGGGAGAGGATACGGATATAATACCCAACAACAGGCTGGGGGACTTAGAAATTACTACCCCACAGGGCAACCCGTATACCAGGACAACACAGGGAGCTTCCCATGGCAAAGCAGGGAACCACCCGTGTGTTGGAGCTGCGGACTATTAGGACACATGTCACGTACATGTAGGGTCAGGCCAGGAACACCGGCATGGAATGAACAAGCACAACCTAGGACCTCACAAGAACAGCAGGGCATACAACAACAGCAGATGTCACAAAAAGGGAGTGACCCACAACAACAAACAACACAACAGCCACAAACCTATTCACTGCCACAACAACAAATAACACAACAACTGCCACCGCCACAACAACAAGTAGCGTTAATACAACCACCACCCCAAACTCAACAAACGCAATTGGGTAAGGTGACGGTGTTGGGACACAACCCTTACACAGGGAATGGCCAATCATTATACCCCCAATAGGCCAGCCCACAGACGGCCTTGGTGTGTCCCATCCTGTCAGTAACACCTAATAGTGCGGAGGAACCACGCATAGAGGTAACGATAGGTGACAAAAAATTATCATTTCTTGTTGACACCGGGGCAACCCGGTCTTGCATAAGGGAAGGTAAATTTAAAATGTCAGGTGAAGCCATGAACACCCAAGGATTTTCTGGGGCTAAGGGGTTGGTTCCATTTACTGATAACGTTCAATTATCTATTGGAGATTATGATCTGTCAGTCCCACTTTTGTATTATAGTGCCTCACCAGTAAATATACTGGGGAGAGACATAATGAACAGGTTGAATATGACGATCTCCTTTACAGAGGATGGCATAATTTGCTCTACTCCAGGGATTAACATGCTCGCAGCACGACAGATTTTGCAAGCATACTGTGGACAGACAGCGATTAGGGCGGAGCCAGTAGATGGCGAGCTATTCCAGTATGGCACAGACATGGCATTTGCATGGATGCCAGGGATAGAAGGGAAAATATGGAGGAGGCCAACAGCCTATCTGTTCCGACCAGAAACACCAGTTAATGAACTGGAAGGGAAGGTGTTTGTAATAGACATTGAGAGCATTATTGCAACAGCTGATTATGTTGCTGTGCACGCCCAAGATAAAGAAGGGAGAGCATGGAGGGCGGTGATAGCACTAGCAGAAGGATGTAGACTGACCCAGGTGTCAGATGAAGAGCTGTTCTCAGAAGAAAAGGAAGAAGATGAAATGGTGTTCATGATGAGTGTAGAAATATGGCTAAGAGTGGCTCACAAACAAGTAGCACAGAAAATTGCAATGGCACTTGAGGCACCCGCAGGCACCCCAGTCCCATTTTTTAAGGAGGATATGTCAAAGGTGCCCAAATCATTATGGACTATTAGCCCTTATGACGTGGGATGCATAAAAAGCATAGGGGGTGTAAGGATAAAATTGAAAAAAGGTGCCATACTACCAAGAGTGAAACAGTACCCATTGTCAAAAGAGGCAGATGAAGGCATATATGAAACCATAACGGCCCTTATAAACAATGGCATATTGGTCCCCTCAGAATCACCATGTAACACAGCTGTGTACCCGGTGCGCAAGGCTAAAGGGGGGTCTTGGCGCTTCATACAGGACCTCAGACCCTTAAACAACATAGTAGAAGCAGAGTATCCAGTAACAGCAAACCCGGCCACAATATTGTGTGGCATTCCAGCAGAAGCATCACGATTTACAGTGATTGACCTTAAAAATGCGTTTTTCTCAATACCATTACACCCAGACTCACAAGATCTGACAAGCTTCACTTACCGAAATACAAAGTGGAAACATACCAGATTACCACAGGGGTATTGTGAATCACCCTCAATTTTCAATAGAGTAATACAGATGGATTTGGGTAACGTTGAGGTGGAAAGCACAGTGTTACAGTATGTGGATGACATAATAATTTGCAGTACAAACGAAAGTAAATGTAGAGAGGACTCCTTAAAGATGTTGACAATATTGGCTGAAAAGGGGTACAAGGTAGACATGGAAAAGATACAATACTGTCAGGAACAGGTACTTTACATTGGCCAACTGATATCCCAACATGGAAGAAGGATTGCACCACAAAGAGCACAGGCCATCTCAAGCACTCCCGTGCCACAGACTGTGAGAGAACTGCAGCAATTTCTGGGGCTGTGCAACTACTGTAGAGCATGGGTATTTGATTACAGCTCATACATAGGACCCCTGCTTGAGGGTTTGAAGGAAGCAAATAAAGGGGAGAAAAAGTTGGGATGGACTATGGAAATGAGGGAGGCATTTGACGAATTGAAAGACGCGATATCAACTGCTCCAGTACTGGCATCCCCAGACTATGAGCGACGCTTTTTTATATTTTCACATTGCGACTCAGCAGTGATGAAAGCAGTATTGGCACAAAAAACGAGCATGGGATATAAACCAGTAGCATTTTACAGCGGACACTTAGACCCTGTGATGTTAGGCCACTTCCCTTGTGAACAAGGTCTTGCTGCAGCTGCTTTTGCAGTAGAAAAAGCATCAGCAATAACTATGGGGTGTCCAACTACACTGTTTGTGGAACATGCACTATTTGCGATATTGAATAAACCTAAGTCCACACTAACGACACAGAGGGCATCAGGTTATGAGATTATTTTGTCTAAAGCTGAACTAGCAATTGTTAGATGTAGCACGGTTAACCCTGCAAGGTTCCTAGCAGAAGTAATTGAAGAGGGAGATTACGCCCACGACTGCACCCAAATAACTAAAATGTACTCATGTACTAGAAAAGTTGAAGAAAACGCACTAGAGGGAGGTGAGCTTTTGTTTATTGATGGGTCATCAACTATTGATCAAGGAGATGGGATACGAAGGACTGGGGCAGCAGTAGTAAAAATGATGGAGGCGCCGGTGTGTGTGGCTATGAAGTGTGTACAATTACCACAGCACTACTCTGCTCAAGCCGCGGAACTGGTTGCACTAATATTGGCATTAAAGGAAAGTTTTAATAAAAGAGTAACCATATATTCCGACAGTGCATATGTTACATCCACTGTCCACTCAGGGTTATCAAAATGGAGAAGAAGAGGGTTTAGGAGAGCTGATGGCACTCCAGTACAACATGCCCTCTTGTTGGCTGAACTAATTGAAGTAATAAACGACCCCCAAGAACTAGCCCTAGTCAAATGCACCGCACACACCAATGGTGAAGACTACGTCTCAAAAGGGAATGCAGCAGCAGACGCACATGCGAAATATGCTGCATACTTTGGTGAGATATGGAACCCCACAGACTCACAGAGAGGGAGAGGGAGGGGAATAGCTAGGGAGATGTTAATAAAAGAAGGGTACACCCATCTCCCAGCCACACAGATTATGGAACTACAAGCGGCTGCACCAATGGCCGAAAAAGAAGTATGGGTAAAAAGAGGATGTACAATGTCCCCAACCGACGCACTATGGCGCCAGGGTGGCACGGGGAAAGTTGTAATACCGTTGGCACTGTTAAATACCGCCCTGAGCCAATTACATCACCCTGCCCATACAGGCAAGGAAATAATCGCAGCACGAATTAGAGAAGATTGGTTTTGTCCTGAGTTAAACTCTCATGTGTCAAATTTTATCAGCAATTGCCTCACATGTCAACAGTTTACGGCCGGTCATACTCTAAAAGTGATAAGAGGTACCATACCCCGGCCAGAAGGACCTTTTCGGCACCTTCACATTGACTATGTTGATATGATCAACATATGTCAAGGTAATAGGTATATGATTCTAGTAGTATGCCCATTTTCTAGGTGGATTGAAGCAGGGCCCTGTTCACACCCTGATGCGTTTAGAGCAGCTAAATTCATAGTAAGGGAGGTCTTCCCCAGGTGGGGAGTGTGCGAGGTATTAAGATCAGACAACGGCCCACATTTCGCAAACGAAATGTTCCAACATATCACATCCCTGCTGAACATTAAACACAAATTTGCATGTGCATACCACCCACAGGCTAATGGCGTATGTGAACGCCTGAATGGCTTATTGAAGGAGGCAATTGCAAAAATACAACAAACAACAAAGAAAAGTTGGTTGTATTGCCTTCCGTTAGCTTTATTTGAACTTAGAAATAGGCCAGGGTCCGACCACCACCTCACCCCTCACGAAGTGGTTACTGGACGTCAAATGCGCCTTCCCCTAACCCCAACGTCAAGGGCATTCACCGACCACGAAAGTTCAGCGAGTGTGTTAGGTGATGAAATGTATCAATATGTGTCTTCTTTGATTACTAGTGTCGTGTTTGTGTCTCAACAGCTCGAGCACACACGGGGCGGGTCTACCAGCAATCAAGAAAAAGGCGCAAGTACAGAATCGGGAAAGGAGAACTTGTGCAAACTTGCCAAAGGTGACCACGTGCTACTTCGCAATTTCAATAGAAAGTGGAACGAGAAGAGGTTCACTGGCCCCCATCTGGTAGAGGACGTATCAACAAGAGCAGTAAAACTAAAGGATAAGCGTGCCTGGAACCACCTACATGACGTAAAGATCTACAAACTGCAGACCCGCCCCAGCGCCAACGACAGGTCCATTGGAAGAACAGCAACAACATCCCCGACAGCGGAAGAAAGTTCCACCACAGACAACGACCCAATTGTTCCCTCGGAGACAATAACTGACGAAGAAGGGGGTGATCCCCATACTGCCCACCCCATGGTCACACGCTCAAAGAGTAAAAATACTTCCGCCATCTGAGCGCAAACCCCCCCCATTGACTGCTAAGTACAGTTGTAACTAAAACTGAAGGACATTGCTTGCACCAATACACATGTAAACACGTGAATGTTCTCTTTTTTCTCTCGCACATACAGGAACTGCGTAATATTGTATTGTTAAGAAAAAGCTAATTAACAAGTTCAGTGTACAGGCGTAGATGGTGCTGCCAGACGATAACTACCCAGAAGAATTGTCACACCAATTTGTATACGAAATAAAAAGACCAACATACCTAAAAAAGAGAAGGGTACGTGTCTACTACACAGCCTTCCTCCTGGCCATAGAATATTACATGCCCCACCTCCGCCCATACTTGCCGGTCCCAAGAGACCGATCACTTAGAGTAGCGTGGGAGCAGCTCTTCGCCTGGGCACTGAATGACTACTTGATAGGGAGAGCTTAAAGGAAACAGAACTAATATTTAATAACGAGCACTTTTGAGAATTTTTAGGCGGGCAACTTTAACGTCGCAAGAATACGCTGCCAGGACTGCAGCAAGGTAAGAGCAAAATGCCGGTGAGATTAGCATATGTAATAAAAATAATAGGGATTTTGATGATCACCGGGTTCTTGGCTGCCTCTGTCTGGCAGTACAGCTATGCTATCGATTTTATTGCTGCACCCAAACCTAATATACCCCCGTTCCCTGCTGCAACAGGTGTTACGTCAGGTGGTAATAGTAATTTTGCACCCAAGCAAAATAGAGTTAAACGCAGCACATACTCAGACAATAAAGGTATTGATAATTATGTACAAGATTCAGCACACGTCGCAAACAACATATGGTACCAGCACATGACCCGCATTGGTAAGCAGACAACCGAGGACAGCTGTTACGTTTGCTCATTAATACCATACGCCATGAGCGCTTCACGAACATTTGTTGCCACAGAAATAGATGAAAAAACAGCACAGTGCATAATCTATTTGGCCCTGTTCCAAACGAAAGGAAGATTTCAAGGAACAGTAGTGCACATGACATGGAAAACACGAGACTCATACCCATATGGAAACAACTTCCTCAAGACCTATTTGAGTTATCACAAGACCAGTTTACATGCTGAAGCATTCAGGTACATAACAAGTGGCCCTGCAAAAGGAGAAACAAAGAAGGTAACACTGCAGTATCTACCATGTGATTGGTACGCCACTGAAGTTCCGGGTAAACAAGGATGCTGGGAGAGGCCGCTACTGACGATAACAGGAAAGGTGTATCTGGGCAACAGCTGGGAGATAGGAGTGATTGGCAGCAACATGGTAACAAAAGAAACTATCTCAACTATCGAGACACACAATCATCGATGTTGGACGACGTGGATCAAGTATGTACCAATGCTCACGTGGGTAGAAGAAGATGAAGACCCAATAACTATACTACCATTGACTGCGCCCAAAGTATGCTACCAGCATAAAGGAGAGGTGGACGTAGGATATAACACCAATTGTGCAAGCGTGATGGAGTTACCTGAGGGGGGAGCGGGAACAGCAGTAATAATGGACCATTATTGGGCCTGCGGAGAAAAGGCATATCATACACTGCCTCCCCTGTGGAATGGTGTGTGCACAATGGTACACGTCAACGTACCATCACTAGTGGTACCTAAGAAGCATGTCGATGTGGCGAAATTTCCTAAAATGGATGAAGGGGATAGGAGAAGAAAGAGATCTGCACCACTTCAGAAGGAGCAAGAGAACAGGACCAACAGCAATGATACTGTCCTAAATAGGAGAAAGAGACAAGGAGAGCCACTGACAGGAAATTACCTGTGGGGAAGGTCGGAAACGGAACTAACATCAATACCGCCAGAACACAGACTATTCAGCAGAGCAGCAATGTTCTTCTCCTCAATAATACATCCGGGACTGCAGGCATACGCAAACGCAAAATGGCTCCAAATAACCAGATGGGAACTAATGATGACCATCAATTCAACAGTAAATGGGTTCAACGCAATTAAAGAGGAGCTGCGAGCTGTAAGGATGGTAGCACTCCAGAACAGATATGTATTGGACCTTCTCACAGCAATGGAAGGAGGAGTTTGTGCAAAGATAGGACAATCTTGCTGCACGTTCATACCTGCCAACGATGCTGACAATGGTACACTGACAGAAGCAGTTTCACAATTGGCCCAGATGCACTCCAAAATGATGGACGAAAGTAACGGTGTAGACAAGGATAAGAGCTGGTTTTCACTATTATGGTCATGGATGCCATCTTGGCTGTCAGATGGACTGAAAATAATAGTGGGGTGTACTATTTTGGCTGGAGCTACCCTGATCATAATTAGATTTTGGAAGGCCCAGAAGGCACGCACGACTGACGAGTTGCTGGAAATGGTGGGAATGCACCCCTTAATGCCAGCAGATGACGGCCAGCATACAGGTGTGATAATACAAGAAAGGGAGAAGTTGCGCACCCAAATCATCACCAATCATCTAGACCCACCATCAGTGAAGATCGAGAACCCAAGGAACCCCAGGAGCTACATAGGAAGATGGGTATACTGTACTCCTGGAGGAACATGTGAATACATGTATTGGTCATTTGAAGATCATGTAAACCATTATGGACATCTCGGAGGGATAACTAAGATATGGAGGGTAAGAGGAGATAACGAGAAGGATATGTTTGTGGTCGACAAGTCGACCAGAGGGGGGACTGAAGTGGGAGAATGGAAGACCAGGCTCCCGTCCTTCACCTCTCGCGCTTGGCCTAGAGGGTCACGGCCCAGACACCCGCCGCGAGAAGAGTTTGTCCATTTACCAGACGACCAGGTACCCTGGTACAGGAACATACGGATGTGTCCACCTGCCTGCCCAGCAGCCCGCACTGGCCATGCTGACACCTGCGGCTCGGATCAGCTAGACTAAAAACCACACGTCGTTAGAGATGCCATGACGACCTAGACAACGGGAAGCACATCTGTACAAATATACACACTTAACATTTCCACACCAATCTACACGAAGAACATACTCAGTGCTCTGACGTAGGCGACAGGCATATTCACGGACGTGCATCTTTATTATTTTTACATAGGCTTTCAGAACGCAGAAACGCAAGACGCATCATGAACTCATCTATAACGCTTGCTCACGCTTCTCTTGAAACCCGTTACCACCATGAGAGGTATAATGGAAACACGATACTGGTCATGGAAATATATGCTATTATAACCTAAAAGCACCTATGCACCAAACAGACTACTTAAGCACCAGGCCCGAGTAGGCCTCAAACAAGAGCTCCCGTGGACATTAACAAAGCAAGAGTCAGGTTGCTGATCCTGCAGAAAGAACACGGTGGAGCAACCAGCCAAGGTCGCAATGTTGCAAACCCACATCCAAGAACAAATCATCAAAGGCACGATGTTGCAACCTCGCACTCCGCGCCTCAACGATAAAGGCACGCCGACAAATTAAACCAGACGCGCAGTAGAAAAAACAATATTAATTGTGCAGAATTCTGCCTCTTTCACGGTCCCTCCCCACGTGACCAAGCCGAACCTGACGAGATGCCAAAACCCAGGAGAGAAAAGGCGTCTGGGTCCCTCACTACGAGACACAGGCCGATACACTTGAAAGGCTCAATGGACATCTGCTACAGTGGGAGCGGTCAGCCTTCCACCTATGAATAAATCCTCATATTGTCTGCACGTACCCATATTGAAACATTGTTGCAAACACAGGTACACCGAGAGCTGGGAACAACGGTGGTCCCAGGCTGGGAAGCTCACGGATGCACCAATCAGAACATGGGGCTCTTATCTCAGACGTCAGTAATACTAGCCAATCCTCAGGAGTCTTCATGTAACAATTCTTATGTATCTAATTGTAGGGACAACCCAGATATACCACCTGACTACACCTTGTCCACTAATATCATTCTCTATATGTGTACTATACTAACCCTACCACTCGAGCAACCAATTAAGAGTGGCGATAGGTTTTTTGTTAACTTTCTGAAGTGACGCAAGTAGCGCGTCATAATGCAGTAAAAAGGGCCTGCGCGCCCCACGATTGTGTGTGTGTCAGGACGAACGCGTACGCTCCTTGACCCATCCCTGCCGTTTTGTCTAAATAAACAGCAGAGTCACCTTGCTCCTTGTGTGTGTCTCATACTCAATCTCGTCTGGGATATACGGGAGGAGTTGGGGCCTCCCTGCCCGGAGGTCTGCGGACGGCCCGGCCGACCCCGGCAGAATTTCCCCCCGACAAAAGGTTTGTGATAGCGCAACTGAACTATAGCCTGCAGTTAACAACATTTCTTCATGGAATCCTTGGCTGCCTGCATTAAAAACTTGTTGAAAGGGCACATTCCCTTGTGTAAGTATCCATTTGTGCTACCCCTACCCTTTCCTAATAGTGTCTGTGTATTTTAGAAATTGAAGGTGTACATGTTAAATGTTGGGGAGTGTGTGAGTGTTTTTTTCTTTTTCTGTTTCTGTTAACAATGCATGGTGAGTCTGTGGTGCACAGTACTGTATCAGATGGCTGCAGGGGAGTAATATTGAGGTTTCCTAGGGAGACCGCACCTGGCTGGCTTATGTGCAGTCAGAATGCAAGTTTCCATAGTACTCCAGTACTGGCCACATCTTCTAATGCATGTTTAAGTAGTTGTGGGTGCGCATGTCTGTATGTTACACAGCTATTCGCATGCATAGGGCATCCTCTGTGTGCTGGTAACACCGCTCCTGTCGCCAGGCCTACAGATTCATACAATCGGCTACCACATTTCAAGCTGTCATGGCGACTGCGGGGGTTACTGTGCAAACCTACCAATGTATGGCTGCAGCACGCCTGGCTCTATGAGACTCACTGGAAAACAAGGAACAACAACCTCCAATGTACGGTGGGCATGTCAAATGTTGCATTAATTTGATTGATGTGCTGCTTGCCTTTCCATGACCCATGAAACAAACACCTCAGGCCTCATTATGAGGTAGGAGGTAAGGGATTACCAGCACTGGTAAGGGTGCCGGTGCCAGTAATCCCTTACCTCCATATTCCGAGGCCCCTTAGCGGGTCCATTCCATAACACCTGGTCTGACCAGGTGTTAAGGACGGGACCGCTAAGGGACTTCAGAGCTAATAACGGTACAACAAATTGCGGTAGCGTTATTAGCTACTTCCCCATTCCCATTGAGCCCTATGGGGGCTCAAATTGGAATGGGGAATGCTTCTCAGAATGGGGAATTACCGGGCTCCTCCAAGTTTGGAATGACCCGGTAAGTACCCATACTGAGAACCCAGACCCGGTATGCGGTAAGGGGGTAGCCGTGGTGCTTATAGCACCCTGGCTACCTCCCACCTCGTAATGAGGCCCATCGTCTCTGCAGTGAGCACTGTGATAGAAAGTGTCAAGGGTTCGCCGGCGGGTCGTAAAGTTGGAATAAACATTTAATTGCAGGTGTAACACCCTGCAGTGAGTCTGCTAAATGGCAAAGCTGGTGCGCCTTGGTCATTCACATACAAGTGCATGTAAAGAGAAGTAAAGAAACAGCAGATTTTCCGGAGCACAACAAAATATCAGTGGTGGTTAGAAAAGTAGTGTAGATACATGGGTGTCGCTGAATACTTCTCTTCCTACTCCATGTAATAAAACTGCGTTTCACCTTGTTGTGAGCATTATTTTATGTCATTATCTATTCATGTGCGTGAATGCAGGTACTACGGCTCATGGCGTACCATGAAGTGTCTGTATTGCATGTGGTGAGAACTGAAATCAAAGCACAAGGCACCAGTGGGCAGGGTACTGCCCTTCCAACAGTGCACTTGGATAATTTCATGTACAGCATTCTGCACAGCTGCTCAAGCCACCAACAGGAACAGTCGTGTATGGCAGTGAATCCTTGCACACCATATGCTGCGCTGCAGATCCTTACCTGGCAAAGGGCATTGTACTGTGCATGTACTGCGACGCGTGACTCTACTAAGGGAAAGTACTTGGAAGTGCTTGGGAAGGGTCGTCCAGGATATTACAATGACTGACGCCTATTTAAGTGAGGACCACCCAACATTTCCCTCTCTTTGTGCATGTCCCCTATGTTATCCCTGTCGGTGGTGCCCCTTCCGTACCGGGCCTTGCCTTCCTTTCCCTCCGTGTGGTATGTTACAAGAGCAAAATACATGGAAAGCAACTGGAAGAGGAAAAAAGTTGAATGAAAAAAGCTGCTTTCAGAGACACAAATAGATGTCTTCACAATGTACCGCGCGTTCTCCATTCCTGGACAAAATAAAAAATAATGCAGCCACATCTCTTTCTGCGTAATGCGATAAAAAACTATGCGTTAGATCGAAAAAAATGTGCATGACCTGGGCAAGTGCCTCCTTCATCGCAAATGGTATGCAAACTCTGGTAACACATTGTGCACATTTCCCTCCACAATGAAGAACAATAATGGCGGCATGATCACACGTCACCTAAGTCTCACAAAGACAAACCAAAAGCAGTCACTGCAGTCTTTGTATTGAAGGTACTCCATACCAGTACAAATCCACATTCTCTTTCAATCAATGTATTCCGAACTCCCCCAAAAACCGTACACTGTGGCTCGTGAAGCACACAGCCTTAACCGCAACTTCCGCATTTGTATTGACAAATACACTGTGTATCACAGTTTGTGCATACAAACCACACCCAAAAACCTTATTCAGCAATGCTGCAGTGTGCACAGGGCCATTCCTATGGCTGCCATCTGCAAAAGGGCCATAAGTGGCACGTGCAACCTTGCATCTATCACAATGTTCAGTGCTGTGCGCACGGGAGTGGGGTAATAAATGTCAACCAGGGTAGGGGATTTTGTTTGTAGTGATGGCTCTCAAAAGAGCCATTTTGTATTTTTTTTAAAGGTACTTTCATAGAAACCATTTTTTTCCAGTTTTTATAATTGTTTTTGTTTGTTGTACTTCGTCTCACATTCTTACAATAGCATATTCAGTGCAGCCTTTAGATTTGAAAACAAAATGTCATTGCTACTGGGTGACAATGAAATGACATTTACATTCAGAAGGTGAACATATCAATAACCAGTGTTGTCATTCTTATAGGAGTATATCCCAGCAGCATGCAAGAAGTTACCCATGCTTCTGTTGATAGGACGCCTTCTGACCTCTGGCTGACGACAACATTCATTGGAATAGTTATATTCTGGATTTGGTGGTATACATAAAAAAAAGCACCTTCGCAGTGGGAAAAATGCACTTCACTGCTTTCATCATCTTTTTAAGTTGACGGTACACATGTGAATAAGCCATTTAACCCAAAATCAAGGCTCCATAATGCACGGCCATAAGGTGTACAGTAGCGAAAGTGGCCAAAACAACACACTTTGGTAAGAAGTGCAGAATGTGGCACATTTGCTTTCCCAAATACAGCGAGGTACACACGTGAACAAGCCATGGAACCCAAAAGCAAGGCTCCATAATGTACAACCACAACATATACAGTAGTGAAAGTGGCCACTTGTCAACATTCTGCAAGCAATTCTGCAAGCAAATGGCCAAAACTACGCACTTCGACACCGCACCATAAAGCCTCCTCTTCCTTCAAATTCAAATTAAAGCCTCTTTCCACGACATACTGGAGCAGATCTAGCACAAAGGGATCACCCACTATGAAAACTGTGCATCTTGCCATCTCTGCTTACTACCGTCAGTACACAGAGTGTGGGAAAATATATTGCTGCCCTAATTGGACATTCCCCATAGTCCCATTTCAATTGGCCGTCATGGTGAAAAGCGCAGAATGTGGCACGTGCGCTTCCCCAAGTACTCCGAGGGCTGGGTCCTAGTGAAGCAGGTGTCCTTCTTCCTATTGCCACAGACCCTAATCACCTGATTGGACAATCCCCACAGTCCCATTTTCATTGCCGCCATCCTCAAAATCCCTGGATATGGCTTTCGTGCTGCGCTAGGACATGGGGAATAACTTGCAACTGGGGAAGGGGGAGTTCCTGGAAAGGGGCAGCTCTTAACAGAGCCTTTTTTCTTAGAAGCTTCTAGAGAAACACCTTTTTTCAGTTTTTTTGTTCACTTTGTGTTTTCGTGTACTCATACTATTACAGTAAACTCTTCACCGCATCCTGTAGACGGGCTAACAAAACTGCATTAACAATGGGCGACAACAAAAGGCCATTTTCTTGGAAGAACTCTGCATTTCCACAAGTAATGAGGTCATTGTTGCAGAAGAACATCCTACGAGCAAACAAAAAAAGTGTACATGCTTCTGTTAATGAGAACCCTTCCTACGTCTGGCTCAGAATAACATCCATGAGCAGTGCCCCATACTCTTTGAAGTATTGTGGATGAGAAAAGCACCTTGGCAGTGGGAAAAAGTGTCTTCACAGCATCCAGCAATGTCCTCAGCCAACGGCCCGTTGGTTTTGCCAGGCGTCCTTACCGTGTCCCACGAGGGAACCTCGTAATCATGCGGAATGGTGTTAATGGGTCCGCATCCATTAGCGATTACTTTAACTTGTGTTAACAATGAGCTCACCTGCGAAACCAAACATACTCACATGGCAGCTCACTTCTGCTGATATATGGCATCTGAAATGTGCTCCACAACCATTATTTACAGGTCACCACCCTCTAACTGATGCACAGTCAAAAATGCTTCACTGCTGTGGGTGTGCTCAAGTCCTAGGCTCTTGAGTACATGGCCTACGGCCTACAGCCTTCGGTCATGCACCCAATAATCTAGGCCTTGAAAACACCCACCGAAACGTAATGCCACTATGCATGTCACCATTTCACCAACTACAACAATCCACATACACACCACCTCCACCAGCACCCCTACCTAGCTACCCCTATCCATCCGTACAGCACAGCCATCCAAACTATGTCATGTGCAATTCACTGCCCTTCTAAAGGGTGTGCTCAAGTCCTAGGCTCTTGAGTACATGGCCTACGACCTACAGCCGTCGGCCATGCACCAAATAGTCTAGGCCTTGAAAACACCCACTGAAACGTAATGCCACTATTCATGTCACCATTTCACCAACTACAACAATCCACATACACACCACCTCCACCAGCACCCCTACCTAACTACCCCTATCCATCCACACAGCACAGCCACCCAACCTATGTCATGTGCAATTCACTCCCCTTCTAAAGGGTGTGCTCAAGTCGTAGGTTCTTGTGTACATGGCCTATGACCTACAGCCTTCGGCCATGCACCCAATAGTCTAGGCTTTGAACACACCCACCGCAACGTATTGCCACCATGCATGTCACAATGTCACCAACTACGACAATCCACATACACTCAACTGCCACCAGCACTCTTACCCAACATGCGCACCGCCATGGAGCTATTCAGCAGAAAATTGCAACAGTAACCATAATCTAGAATAAAAACACTGTCTCTGGCACCCTTGTGCACATTCATTCACATAGTATGGGTGTACCCACTTCCATTCATAAAGTATTGTGTCACTGCCAACCTACCCACATACTGTTCGCAACATTGGCCCTACACCAACCAATCTGCACTCACCACACTATGCAAGCACCACCCTCTACCAGATGCAGAGTCAGACATGCATTGCTGCAATGGGTAAACTGAAGCCCTAGGCTCTTGGGTGCATGGCCTACGGCCTTCGGCCATGCACCAATAGTCTAATCCTTGAACAGACCCACCACAAATTCATGCACCCATGCATGCCACCATGTAACCAACTACCGCTATCCATCCGCATAGCACAGCCATCCGTGATCCCACCAAACCTATTTCATGTGCAATTCACTCCCCTTCTGAAATTCACCTGCCACCACTCACCACGGAAAGAGGTCGCTGGAAACAGGTTGTGGCAGAAACTTTCGGGCTGTTATGACAGCTGCCTCCAATCACAACACTAAGTAGTTGCCTGTCTAGGTACACGCAAATTGGCGCAATGCACATGAATACTGCAGGCACCCCTCTGTCTTCTTCCATCTATTTAAATATGTCACATGAACCACTTCTCACTGGCCCACCCTTTCCTTCCCTTATTGCCGCCAACACATGGCGTACAATATATTTCCCAGACCGTTCCGCCGGCGCACTATCCTCCGATACAACATGGGAGCGTTTGCCAAAAAATGTTGATGCAGAGCACGCTTCCCTCCAGCCAACCACCGGCCACGTCCAAAGTTCTCCGACAGCATGCCGTACCGCAGGCCAATGACACTTCTGTCCATGGAGCAATCAGGGAAATGGGTCTGCAGAGCCAACTCAGAGATCACTAATTTTTAGAGACATACATTTCAGTTCTTTGCAACAAAAGTACTGATCGGATTCCCACCAAACACACAAAAGCTTGCCTTCTGAACCAAGGCCCCGCTCTGCGGCAAATTTGGTGTAATTACGCCCAGCCGTCCGGGCTGTAGCTGTGCGCAAAGTTTTTGTCCATTCAGTCTATGGAGAAAAAAGAATAATTGGGACCGCCCTATAACTTTTCCCCCCTGCACGAAACCTCACCAGAAATTCACAGCGGGCCACATACTTCTTCTGCAAAGTTTGGTGAGGATTCGTCCAGGGGGAGCAAAGTTATAAGCCTCCCAAAAAGTGGTCTTCCTATTTGTTTAGCAACTTAACCATAACTACACGCTTCTACCGCGTGCTGTGTATTAACACAAGAATTGAAATAACCAGAGCATTAATTGTTTCTAACTTGGAGCATCATAATAGTCTTCACGTAGGTATCAACAAATCATTAATCATTTATAAGAGAGTGGCTGGACTAATAATGGGTGGAAATATAGGGATTATATTTCTTCTGATCTAAAAGATTTAACTAGTTACCGATTGCTTCCAGGCTAGTGTGCAACACTTTCTACATTATGTATTGAAATGCCAGCAATGAGCGCAAAATACTTTGCCTTCAATGAAAGCATACATGCAGTGTACAAATCTAAGATTTTCAGGAGACAAAAATCTCCTCCCAACAGGATTCAGAACACAACAGATAGCGTGGCTCTCCTTTGCATTTCTGCACAGAACCTTTGGAACATAATCGCCAACATCTTCTGCAACCAAAAAAAAACAATGATGGTATGGACAGATTGCTCAAGATATGAATTATGAACAGAAGCTTTCCTTACCCAGACTAATAACCCACTCCAAAGTACAGTGCACATGCCTGCTTCTATTTGTGATTGTAAAGCAGTAATTATATACTTCTATAAATATACTGCATTACTCCCTTTCTCCCTGTTCTCCCTGCCCACCTTGTGTAAGAATGAAGATTGCCAAAACACTCAGCGCAGGAAGTCTTGATTCTATTAAAGACACAGAGGCAAGCAGTATGCTTTTCTTCTTTATTACTGCCAAACACAGCAATTCAAATATAACCATTTTTAATAAACTTGTCATCATTTTTCTTGTTTTTATATAAAATGAACTTTTTCTGAAACATCTGAGTGTCAACAGTCTGAAACATTAATTCCACTACAACTCCCATGAGGCTCTCTGCAATCAGTAGTCCCTGCCTCAGTCTTGCCCTCCAATGAGAGTGCTCCTGCTGGTATAAACTCCTGTTCACTACAGGTGCCTTCCTCTTCTTTTTTGATGACTTAAAATTTCTTGTGTCTTGGTGTAGGTCCTAGGCTGCCGCTGAATACCTCACTGCCTGTCTCTTTCTCATCTTAATATCCAGCCCTGTCTTGCCTCCATAGTTAATCTCGAAAGTTTTTCTGCCCTTCCCCTTAAATAAAAAGAGAGATGACATATTAGGGAGGGGTATTAGCTGATCTCATCATCTCTGCGCCTGAAAGAAATCTGTTAGATCTTCACATCTTTCATTACTTTTTTAGCGTAATTTCCTCAGGGAGGGATAATGCTCACCTCCATGTCTTTAATAGAATCAAGACTTCCTGCGCTGAGCGCTTTGGCAATCTTCATTCTATGACAAGAACGGAGGCGAGCATTATGCTTGTTCAAAGCTCTGCACTACTGCCATGGCAATATTTTCCATGGGCTTAAAGTAGAATGTTCTGAAAACTGAGTCACTAGACCAATCTGCTGCCCTCAGAATCTCCTGCAGTGGAACTCCGGCTGCAAAAGCCCCTGAAGCCATAGATCCTCTTGCCGAGTGCGCTCCGAAGACAGAAATGTCTATACCTGCTTGCTCCATGACTTCTTTCACCCATCTAGCTATGGTAGCCGGGGCTACAGCCTTAAAAGGTTTTCTGCGCTATGAGGGTAGCTATGCGCTATGAGCAATTGCTTTACACCTCATGGCCTGTCTGCTGCAGTCGCTGCTTCGTAACATTTAATGCATTTGGCAATGCAATGCTTACTGTTCTTAGGAAAGTACGGGTAAGATATGACCTTAGAGTTAGTCTTAGTTCGCTGCGCTATGTTAAATGCTAAGCCATCAGGATAGAAGATCTTTCTATCAATCTCTAGGGCCTTTACGTCGGATACGCTTCTACATGAGACTAAACAGAGTAGAGTAGCTAGCTTCCCGGATAACTGTCTCTTTGACAAAAGGTTGTTTCTTGGCCACTGCTCGAATAGGTGTAGCACCTTGTTGACATCCTACAGTACTGAGTACCTTGGCTCTGTGGGCTTTGTCATCTTAACACCCTTGATCAACCAAACTCCAAACTACTGCTGGGTGTTCCCCTACTGGCTGCCCATTCAATAACTTGTGCCCTGCTGAAATAGCTGATCTATACACACCAACTGTCCTGAAAGCTTTCCCGCTTGTCGATAAGGATGCTAGGAAATTTAATATGTGCTCTATAGGAGCTGAAATGGGAGAAACCCTCCTCCTCCTGCACCATAGCTCCCAGGCTTGCCAAGCGGAACTATAGCTCCGGATTGTGGATAGTGCCCACGATACTTTGATAAGCTCTGTAGCTTCTTCTGAAAGGCCTGACTTGCGCCATCTGTGCCTGAAAGTCTGCACGCTATTAGACTGAGGTTGTTGTCCTGAATCAGGGGATGAGGCATGCCTTTCGGATCAACTAGGAGATCTGCTCTGTGGGTAATCCTCTGCGGGAAATCCGTGGAAAGTTCCATCAGAACTGGAAACCAAGCTTGCGATCTCCATTCTAGTGTCACTAGAACTAGCTCTGCCTTGTCTATGCGGACCTTTGCTAGTGCCCTCACCAGCATCGCAAAGGGGGGAGAGGCATAATGAATGTGGCCCTTCCAGCATTGCAGGAAGGCATCCATCCCGATTGCTCCCGGATCAGGTCTCCAGCTGAAATACTTGGGGAGTTGGGAGTTTAGCCTTGACGCAAACAGATCTGTATCGAACGGACCCCACTTCTGCTGTAACCTCTCGAAGACCGATGTGTGCAACATCCAGTCGCTTGAGTCTGTCAGGTACCGGGAGTTCCAGTCTGCTAATGTGTTCTTCGTCCCCGGAAGATATTCTGCCTTGACAGCTATCTCTTTCTGTAGACAATAGTGCCAAAAGTCCTTGGCTAATTCTGCTAACATCTTGAACCTTGTCTCTCCTAGTTTGTTGATATATCGTACTGCCGATATATTGTCCATTCTGAGGAGGATACAACATCTTGCTCTAATTGGGAAGGAACCCGTTAGAAGCTCCAGACAATTGATATGCAATGCTAGTTCTTTGTGAGACCATTTTCCCCCTGTCTCCACTAGGCCACATCTCGCTCCCCAGCCTGATCTGCTGGCGTCTGATTCTATAATGATCTCCGGTATTTCCCCAATAATGGAGCGTCCGTTCCAGGCCTCCATGTTGCTGAGCCACCAATGAATCTCTGATCTCCTCTCCTGGTCTCGAGTGGCTAACTGGTGATATCTCCACCCTTTAAGTAAGTACCTTATCTTGAATCTCTGCAGAGCTCGATAGTGAAGGGGACCTGGGAAAATCGCTTGAATCGAATCCGCTAGCAACCCAGCTATCCTGGCTAGATTCCGAAGCGATATAACCGTCTTCCTCAGGGTCGATCTCAGAACTTTCTTTATTGATCTGTTTTGTGCCATAGGCAACTATAACGTGTCTTTCCTTGTGTCTATCATAAAGCCTAGGAATTCTATTCTCTTGCTGGGAGACAGCTCTAACTTTTCGTAATTTATTAGGAAGCTTAGCCCTGATATCAGAGATATTGCCCATTGCACCTGCTGCTGCAGTCTCTGTTTATCTTCTGCCATGAACAGTATGTCGTCCAGATATATTATCATTCGCAGCCCTTCGTCTCTCAGCGCCTCCGCAAGGGGTCTCATCAGTTTGGTGAACGCACAGGGGGCTGAGGCGAGGCCGAATGGAAGAGTCCTGAATTGCCACATCTGCTCCTTCCTTGTAAATTGAAGAAAGTGCTGATACTGAGGTGCTATGGGAACAGTCAGATATGCATCCTTCAGATCTAACTGAACTAGCCAATCCTCCTCTCTGAGCAGGTCGGCCAGAAGATGGATTCCTTCCATCTTGAAATGCTTGTAGGACAGCCAGCTGTTCAATTCTTTTAAGTTGATTACCGGTCGCACCTTCCCTTTCCTGTTCACTAAAAACATGTTGCTTAAGAAACCTAGTGAGTGGGGCTGCAAGCTCTCTATCCCATGCTTCTCCGCTAGCGCTTGGATCTCTATGTCTAATAACTGCATGTCCTCCTCCGAGCAGATAATGTGTGGCGGAGGTCTTTCCTGCATGGGTAACTCATGAAATCTAGATGATAGCTCTGCGCTGTCTGGAGGATCCAGGCGTCTGACGAAAGCTTTCGCCAATTGTGCATAAATAGCCGAATCCTGCCCCCTACTGTTGGGTATTTTCACACTGCGCTCTCTCACCTGGGTTGCTATTCTGGTGTCTGAAATAGCCTCTTCCTCTTCTTCCTATGAAGCCTCTACCTCGATTCGGAAAGAGCGCGTCCTGCTGGCCTGTCTCTCAGTATTGGGCTCTTCGTCCTTGAGGCCTTCTGTTCGAGTTGAAACGGCCGGTCGAACGGCCTCTGAATCGGCCAGCCCCGGCAAAATCCTGTCCAGGGAATACTTTCTTAATCAAAGCCTGGGCTTTCTCTAGAGCTGTGTAGGTCCCCACAAACCTACTCATCTCTTTGACAAAGGGGTCACCAAAGACCTAGCTTGGCGTCTATCTTAAGAAGCATGGACCTTCTTCTCTCTGAAGATATGGCTGGGTTAGTGTTCCCGAGCATACAAACGGCGCGTTGTGCCCAGTTCGCTAGGATGTTGGGGTCCACAGGTTCGCCCGTATCCTTGGACTTTTTTTTAAACATTTTTTTTTATGATGTGCCTCTGGTTAGGAGCACACACCTTGTGTGGAGAATCCCTAAGTGTTCGTAAGCTGTGCTACTGTTATCATAGAAATGGAAATGGGTTCTGTGTGAGCGATTGCGCATGCGCGCGCGTGCGCAGAGCCTGAATACGTGCGACGCCACAGCCGCGTTCAACTGTTGGCTCGCTTCAGGCTGGTCGCGTATGATGGATACTGGAGGGGAAACGAACCCAAACGCTAGCGATGACGCTCGCGGGCCGTTTCTCCACCGGTGTATCATGGTAATACAGTTGAATTTTGTACGCGCCGACCTGCACGCGAAATGTGATTCTACAATGACTGAAAATAAGTATTACACGCACACGCTTGTGAATGAAAAACAACCCCAGAAGGAGTATCTAATTACATTCTAATATGACTAAAACTGGTTATTATATGCGCACCATTATCTGATAACGCTGTATGAAACAAACCCTTGAAAGAGTATGCGAATTACAGTCTATACATTTCGCCTATCTAGACTAGGAGCAAAAGGTCACTTAGCTTGTGTCCAGCAGAAAAAAAGAAAAGGAAGGCACCTGTAGTCAAGTGGAGTTTATAACAGCAGGAGCACTCTCATTGGAGGGTGACACTGAGGCAGGGACTACTGATCACAGAGAGCCTTATGGGAGTTGTAGTGGAGTTCATGTTTGAGACTGTTGACACTCAGATGTTTCAGAAAAAGTTCATTTTATATTACAAAAAAATGATGAAAAGTTTATTAAAAAAGGTTATATTTGAATTGCTGTGTTTGGCAGTAATAAGAAGAAAAGCATAATGCTCGCCTCCGGTCTTGTCATAGAATTACTCTGTATTCTATATATGTTTGAATGATAGAAGAGGACTGTACTCAATTTCATAGATATTGTTTACAACATTCCCCCTTGTTTATAACTCCCCTGTGATTTAAAATAACTCAATTGGAATGCTCCACGTCTTGGAGAAACAAAACAGTAAATGAAAAACAAATCCAAATAAGATAACATGAACTCAGGCGTGGCCCAATCTAATGATCAATTGGTTTAATGTTATAATGGCAGATGTGGTCATATTCCCTTTCAAAAGTAGGCAGAAAGAGGAGGGGCCATTCAGGTGGCATGTTTGCAAGTGTCCTTTATTATTATCACTCTTGATGCAACATTTGTCATTTTCCAAATTCTTGACTTGATCTCTGACACATCTGAAGTGGGAGAATGGAAGAACAGGCTCCCGCCCTTCCCCTCTCGCGCTTGGCCTAGAGGATCACGGCCCAGACACCCGCCACGAGAGGAGTTTGCCTATCTAACGGACGACCAAATACCCTGGTACAGGAACATACGGATGTGCCCATCTACCTGCCCAGCAGCCCGCCCTGTCCATGCCGACACCTGCGGCACGGACCAACTCGACTAAACCTACACGTCGTTAGAGATGCCATGACGACCTAGCCAACGGTCAGCACACCTGTGCAAATATACACACCGGACACTCCCGCACCAATCTACACGAAGAATATACTCAGTGCTATGACGTAGGCGACAGACATATTCACGGACGTACATTTTTATTATTTTCCACATAGGCTCTCAAAATGCAGAAACGCAAGACGCATCATGAACTTATATAAAAAAGGCTTGCTCACGCTTCTTCTAAGAGCCATGTACCATAATGAAGAATATAACGGGGACACGATACTGAGGATAAAGCAATATGATACCGTAACCTAAAGCGCCCTGCATCAAACGGTTCCACCTATGCACCAGGCCCAAGTAGGCCGTAGGCAAAAGCTTCAATGAACATTGAGTGAGCAAGAACTGGGTTGCTGACCCTGCAAAATGAGCCCGTCGAAAGCACACCGCCAATGGCACGATGTTGCAATCTCGCACGCTGCAAGCCAACGCCAAGGTCGCACCTGCAAGAAAAACCAGGCACACAGTAGGAAAAACAATATTAATTGTGTTGAATTTTGCCTCAAACACGGTCCCACCTCACTTGACAAAGTCAAACCTGACAAGATGCCAAGCCCAGGAGGAAGGAGACGCCTCAATCCCACGTTTCGAGACACAGGCAGATACAATTAAAAGACTCATTTGGACATCTGCAGCAGTGGGAGTATTCGACCTCCCAACATATGAATAAATCCTCACATTGTTTACACCTACCCATATTAAAACATTGTTGCAAATGACAGGTGCACCGCGAGCTGGGAACAGCGATAGTCCCAGACTGGGAGGCTCGCGAGCGGACCAATTAGAACATGGGGTTCTTATCACTGACGCCATTCACATTGACCAATCCTCATGTAACAATTTTCATGTATCAAATTGAAGGGACAGCCCAGGTATACCACCTGACTAACTCTCAGCCACTAACACCGTTCTCTATATGTGCGCTATACTAACCCTACCACTCGAGTAACCAATCCAGAGTGGAGATAAGTTTTTGCTAAAACTTTCCAAGTGACGCAAGTAGCGCGTCATACTGAGGTAAAAAGGGCCTGCGAGCCCCACGATTGTGTGTGTGTCAGGACAACGCGTACGCTCCTTGACCCATCCCTGCCATTTTGTCTAATAAACAGCAGAGTCACCTTGCTTCTTGCGTGTGTCTCATACTCTATCTCTTTTGGGATATACGGGAGGAGTTGGGGCCTCCCTGCCCAGAGGTCTGCGGACGGTCCGGCCGACCCCGGCAGAATTTCCCCCCGACACATCCATGAGGTCATGTTTTATTGAGCTGCTGTGGATAATTCACCAATCCTACGGAATCGTGCAGCATCATTGATGTGCATGGGCTATTCTACATGTCCACGCGATGCATGATAGATGCAATGATTGTTTACGTGTAGTCCCTTCTCCCGTTCAATGGCGCCCATTGAAGTAAGTAGAAAAAAAGCAAACAAAAACAATTACCACCATGGAAAGAGAGAAGGGACTACAGTTCCTTCTCCCTTTGCATGGCGGCCATTCCAGAACGAAAATGTCATTGGGGATGGGAGCGAGCTGCACGCTGTTGCGTGATCGTGATTACCATCAGGTGAGGCTCAGAATCCAGCCATCCACAGATGTTTTTGTTGTTGTTGCTGCGCCAGGTACCAATATCTGTTATTGACCGCTTGTAAATGCACCTTTTCGACCTTTGTATCATTTGTGGGCAATTTGGTTGATCCCACGTTTTATTTGGGCCTTCAGTACCTACAGTGCTGTGGTAGCTCGTGATTCAGTTTATGAAGCTTGTTGATCACTTTATTTGTGGTAATGTGGTTTTGCTCTGACTTAAAACAATGCAACACTTCCATGAGCTACCATATATTCCATCAATGCCTTCCATGTGGATGTATGTGCATGTTGAACGACGAAGTGACATGTGTAAGTGTTGCCATCTGTTCATGTTCACAGGAACAAGCTATTTCTGACTGGTTGAGGGTTAAAGTCACATTGTATGTAATAATGTGTATGTTGCTATTATCTTGAAGTGTCCTGATGTTAGAATTTCAAACATCATCCTTCAATGCTGTCACTTTCAGGTCTGATGATCAACATGTGTTGTTTCTGTTACCGTTTAATATACTGGAAAACATTGAATGTAGAAGGGTCATTGTGTTTTGAGGCTTGCTCTGCCGTTGTGATGTGAAGTTATCAACAAACCATTGCATTCTATGAATGTGCTCACACATTTAATGTGTTGCCATTCCACAAAGAGATCAAGACCCATACTTATTGGCATGACAGGTGTATGACCCATATATGACAAGTGTGAACTTGATGCTATTACTTTACAAGCACCCTCATTGGAAGACAAGCACATACAGTCAATTGTCCCACATGTGTGTGGTATTTATTGCTCTTGCAGTATAGAGGTAACCTGACACACTCTAAAAAAGAGTTGCAACGTGCCCCGTTGGTCCACGCCAATATGTTCAGTCCTTCAGTTCCAATGGCATGGTTTTTATGTTCTTCTGATTTTGGGCAAATGATCCAGGAACAGTCATTTATACATGCAGTTAAGTTTAATTGATGGATGTGTGAGCTCTGTGGTTTGATGCAAATCGCCAAAGTGAGGTCTCATTTTGCATTGTGCCACAGTGTAGGGCATGCTTCATGCAAGCTGTGTTATGGCTTTGTTATGAATCACGGTGCCATTTTTTTTCATTGGATCCAATTTGAGGTATGGGCACAGTTTTTTGTAAACTAACTTTTGTGTCACTCCTCCATGACCTGCTCTCTCGCCGTCCCCACACCAGGACCTTTGGTCGCAAGCTACTCCAGGGGAAGCAAGAGGCCCACAACAGGTCGTCCCATCAGCATTTAAAAACACATTAAAGCCCACAATGTTTCCATCAGTGTTATAAAAAATACATTCTGAAGCCAACGCATTGCAGTTTTCCACAGTATAAAGTCATACCATTCAGATACGTGCACAGTGTATGCGAATCACTGATGACCCCTTCCTTCAAAAGCGAAGATGATAGGAAGTAAGTGAAAGGAAGTATTGTTGGCGGAATTCGTTAATATTTTGTAATGGTATTGCAGTGTAGTAGTGCATTAACATCCTTGACGTATTCACAAAGAGTATGGCTTCCAATCGTCAAAAGAGGCGTTAATGTTTCTGTGGCCAAGAGTAAAAATACCAGAGCATGCATTTACAACATGGCGACCTTACTGACCTCGCTTCTCTATGTCTTCTTTCCTTCAACTGCAGTATTCTACCTGTGACTAACAAGATCCTGTGTTTGAGCTAGAAACTGGACACGGATAGACATCTTCAGCTTGTGTCTGTGCGAAATAATTTCACACTCAGTATACACAAAGCAAACACGAGTGTGACATTTCTCAAATGCGAGAAGGCTCCTCCGCTCGCCTTCCCAGAGAACAACGCAAGTTAGGCAGCAGCAGTCCCTGCTCGGAAAGGGAAGCCATGAACATTTCCCAATATCGCAGCTAATCCCTGATTTTGTAACTGACGGGCCTTTGAAGTTTCTATGTTATTATTTTATACACAACAAGGCGCTGGGATTTATTTGTCATATGGTGTGATCCCAGATGGGGTCCCAAACAAGACGGTGCAAGCCTTCTCTTCCTGATTTACCTTCCTTCTCTATGATGGAATCTGGCAGTGCATCTGGAAACATCTCCCCACCAGGCCATGCGCATCAATATGTCGCTCTGATCAAGCAATCAGCATTCGCAATCTGTCTTCGGGGAGCTATGCCCCTTCAAATTACCGGTTCATTCACAGCGTCAGAACCAATAACGTGCTTGCGCGTCAAGCAATCAGGTGGATTTGGCGGCCTGCTGCAACTGGAGAATTTATGATTTCAGCGACTTGTTGTCAAACACCAACTTGATTTGATCGCTTTACATTGGCCAGTGGAATATTTATGAACGCTCTGCTCGGTCACTCACCAAGCACTCTTTCAAGCTAATTGTGTATAAATTACGCAGAACGTTCGGAATGTGTTTGCACGCGCTATTAGTACGCTTGAAGAGAAACACCATATATAATGATTTGTAAAGTAAGGGTGATTAATTGGCGCCTGTGACCTGTACTTACCGAGAGATATGTCTGAATTAATGATCCACTCATTGATAAATGCCCACCCACGAGGTGATGATTAGAAGATTAATAGCATTGTGATGACCCCGGGCTCTCCCCAAAGTATCATTACAGGAGTGAATGAACAGATTACGGATACAACAACATCTTCTCGCCTTAAACATGCTTATGGGGAAAGAGGCTTTAACGTACAGTGTGTGTTTGTTCGCAACCATGTTATGTTCTTCATATAACATTTGTTAGGCAGTGTAGCGTTGCAATGGATACTTATCGCAATCTAAAACATGCAGGTATACATGAGTCATTTCACAAAGGTAATGGACATCTGTGCTGCTTCAGACCTTACACAAATTGCACGCGGATGATGCTTGCCAAACGTTATGTATGCAAAGTGTAGCTTACCTACAATGCACTTGCACATGTATATGAAAAGGATTGAGTGTGGATGTATGGCAATTATGATGCTAAAGGGAAGGTTAGTGGGACACCCGGTTACTTTAGTAGCAAGTAAAAACACATTGAACACACATGGATATCATGAAGATAAGTGGAGAAAGCAAGAAGAAAGAAGTGGGTCTTGAAAAGATACGTGGCATAGACATAAACAGTTATGGGTGATTCGACTAGTACGGTTCCGCACTATGTTATTTGGTGATATTCTTTGCTAAAACTCTAATTTTGAAAATGTGCCTTGTTTTGAAACACTACCAAAAGCTATTTCAAGTGTTCTTAAACCCTGCTGTCGCATTAAACAATCATTACACCAATGACAATTTTGAGATTATTCAGCTTCTGGGTAGCGGATTGTTAAACTCCAGAAGGGGGATCCCTTGGCTGATACAATGTAAAGGGCTAGAGGTTGAGACCTTTGAGAGGGTCCCATTCAGGGACACTTGCATTTGGTCTCCACTGTCATCTGAATTATCTTTGCAGACAGACTTAAGTCTCCTTCCAGGGTGGCCTTGAGATGGCCCTCACATTTATAAGTAAAAAGAATCAGGTTAAGCCACTAGAATATGTAGACCAGTGTGCTGGTCAATATATGCTATTACAGGGACACTGCTGCATTTGACGCGGTTCAAAAAAAGACAGTGCCTGTTTGTGTCATATCGTATTCAACAAACAACACAGGGTCAACCATGGTCAAACCCTCACTGGGTGAGCGATTTGATCAATTGTGAGTTTAATATGTTTTCAAGGAAATCAACAATGACTAGTTTGTTGAGGATAAGGGTTAATTTTATTCAGGTCTCAGCCAACACGTGTAGTGTTTCAACTCTCTTTTGTCTTTATCAAGGCCCAGGTCTTATACTATGTCTCACTAGTCAGTGCAAATGCTAATTTGGAATATAGCATTTTGTTGAATCCCGAGCGATGCCCAGAACTTGCAGTTGAAAAGGCCCTGTGGGTCAATGGATGATAGTATCCTGATAAGTTATCCTAAGACGATGTAAATCCATAAGTGGAATATCAGACCCTCCACCTGTGAGGCCGTATCAGGGCTGCCGAGGATGGCTGGCAGCAAACAGTGATCTTTTGATCAACTTCAATTAAATTAACCCTTATGCACAACAAAGTGGTCATGGTTGATTTCCTTGATACCATATTACAGGCACACTTATAAGAGTCTGCTCCACGAAATATAAATTTGGATAGAGTCTGATTGATAAAATCAGAGTCCAGAATACATTTCCATGATACATATAGGTTCTACAAAATGATGGAGTATAGTCCAGGGAGAGTGTCAGCTGCTGCAGATTAATATTCTGAGACCCCTCCCTGATACCCAAGTGAGCAACTTTGGATCCCTCACAGCCTTAACATACATACAATGGTGCCAAATTGATTGTGGCTGATTATTTTCATCTCTTGACAGCGAAAAGGGATACACACAGTCAGGGATTCTGCTGATCTTGAATACATGAACCACAATTTTACATTGAGGTTTTTGGACCATGGAAAAAGTGATTCATGTAAACTTGTCTATGTGCCTCACATGGTACAGGTTGTGCAGACTTCTGCCACTTGTTTGCTACCACAAATGTCATGCCAACCCTAATCTGTATGATCTTCACTGGCTACATGTAATTTTCTGCATACGGGACTTGTTGATCAATATGGTCGTCACTGCTTTGCATGGACAAAAGCCAGTTAATCAGTAGTCTGATGTAGCATAGTATAGAGGGACTAGTAAAACTGCACAGACTTCACAGTTGTCGTCACAGATGGCCACAAGACCGCACCAACTCCCAAAGACAGTTCAATGTTTTGTCTTGATATGATGCAAATGGTCGCAAAGGGTTGTCCCTCTCTCTCTCTCATCTGGGGATCCTGAGTCCCCCCCTCACCAAGGTGTCACTGCTCCCCAGGTTAGTATCTACAGACTGGTAACCCCTACTTCATAGGTTCTATCTTTCTCGATCTGATGGCCTAAAGACAAATCCATTATCTATTTATCTCACTCAGAGACGTCGCAGGTGTGACCTATTGTACTTTCAGGGCTAGTTCTAGGATTTGTTTGTATGCCTTCCAGAACGTCAAGCCCCATTCTGCCTTCTCCCTCTCATGCCCTGGTATTCCTCTCCCTACGTCTTTCTTTCCCTCTCCCGTTTTGTTCCTACTCTCTTCCCTTTGACTCAACCCTCCTTCTTTCCCCCATCTCCCAGCTTCGCCCCTCTGCCTGACCAATGTATTTTTTGATCAAACTACCTCCACCCTCTGACTTTGCTTTTTCCTATTCACCCTCTTAAAACTCCTTCTTTTTAACCTACTACTCCCCCATCTTCACACACCTTCTAGGCTATTATCTCCAAAACACTACTACTACTCTCCCTCTCCACACCATTATACCTACGCCCCGTCTCCACACTACCACTAGTACTCTTCCTTCTCCATACTACCACTACTCTCCCTGTACCACACTAACACTACACCATCCCACCTTCTGCTAAGTCCACCACCACCACCAGAGCTCACACCTTGGGAGGAGCAGATGACCGCCTGAACATTCTTCCAATACCCTTCTCACTCACACACCTTGCATGCTCAGTAACAATGCAGTTCCATTTTCTTGCACCAGCCAATGTACAGCTTCTTTTTAAATTGCCAACACACATTCTGCCCTGATTGGATTTTCCCTTCTGGTTCCCAACACCAATTTTTGGTGCTCTTACCAGCCACAGATTGGCAATGGTGGCATGTTGTAGCAACAATTCCCTTTCATGTAATGTCCTTCCAGGAAAGTTCATAAACCGGTATTGCATGGACCTTGCCCCTTAGCCCTGCCATAAGTATGAAATGTCTCTGAATGGATTGGTGCAATCAGTGGGTGAAAACACTGTGTGGGCCACTTCTCAGGCTTGCCTTGTTGAGGGACATAGCATGGAGGCAACAGTGCTGCTTGACGGCCTGACTTCTAGAGGCTCTTTCCTCTAACCATACGAACATAAGCACAAATGGAGTCTGTGTCCAAAGTTGGATAGTCCACAGAGATCAACCCCTGCAGGCCTTGGTGTGAGGCCATCTAGAGAGTGGCGAGTGCCGTTGTCCACTTGAGAGTGGCCTTGGCCCTTGGGTAAGTGGGCGGCGAGTGCATCAGCAGCCTTTCCCCTTGAAGCTTTGCACTTGTATTTCACTGCAGAGTGCCCTGGGGGTCTTGGGGCTGAGGTCCGGTGCTTGCCTGCATTTAATGTTATTAGTGTAATTTATATGAGCTACACTGCCAGCTTTCTAGCTACGCTCTTGGTTAGCGCTTTTTTGAAATTTTATTGACACTTTTATGGCCAGTTGTCGGAAGTGGCAGATGCTTTGTACGGTTGCATTAGTGTGGCTTGGCACACAACCAATTAGCGCAGCTTGACCTTCCCTCTGGGGGTTTTAGAAACTTGCACGTTCTTGAAGAAGCTAATTGACGGGCCACTGGGCCTTACTATTAAAAAAAGTACTGCACTTAAGACTGACTCTCATGTATGATCTCAGGAGCAACAATGGGAGGGGCCCTCTGGAGTTTGATGCAGCCCTGCTTGAGACAGAATGGGCATTTCCACTACAGGTTTCGCCACGGAAATTCCCCTTTGCCCTTCTTTTATTACTCCCAATGGGCAATCAAATAGAGGGCCGGCAACAGGTAAAATCACAGCCTTCTTCCCTGTGAGACAAATTCTAATTACAAAGAACAACCTTTAACCCAGGGTCTGAACCCATCATTGACATAAACAGAGATAGATAATGATAATGTTCCGCCTCAACACTGTCGGCCTCATCACGAGTTGGGAGGTATCCCGGTGTAAAATCCGTCGAGCGCTATTTGCGTTAACACCACGATGTGTGGCGTAAACAAAGCCAGATCAGGAGTCGGCGTGCACGCGCACATGGCCTTGGCGTTAACGCAATTATCGTCCGGCAGGAAAAGTGGCTGCCAACGCGAAAATCCAGTGCACATTGAGCTACCGCCGAGCTACGACGAGAATAGCGTGTGCTATTAGTGCTGCATGAAATGCATCACCACCGGAACAGGAAATAAAGCGGCAGCCATCTTGGAAATCACCATCTGTGGAATATCGCAGCCCCTGCAAGCCATCCACTCGTCTAAACCCAGAAAAATGTCCCAGGAGCACACCAGGGGCCAGTCAGCCTTGGACAGGGTCCGAAAACCCAGGTTTAGAGACCAGAAGCGTGCTTTACTTATGGAGGAGGTCATGGCCCATCAAGAAGAGCTATATGGGGCACAGCAGCGCAAGACGAGTGCACAGTGGCGAGCACAGTTCTGGAGACAAGTGAGCCAGAAGGTGTCAGTGGTGGGCGTGTACCAAGGGACAGGGAGGATTGCTGGAAGTGGCTGAACAACTTTCGGGTCTGTGTCCATGGGCTCCTGGACCGGCACAGGAGCCAGAGCATGGGGACTGGAGGAGGGCCACCACCACCACCAGAGCTCACACCTTGAGAGGAGCAGATGACCGCCTTAACAGACATGTGCTCAATTGAGGGAGTCGGTGGAGTAGAGGCAGGCACCGGTACCCAGGAGGCTGCAGGTGAGAACTGCCCCCCTTTGAAAATGCATAATCTTGTTAGGCCCGCCCCTCCAAACCCTGTGTGAATGTATGAGTTTGCAATGTGAGTGATGCACCACAGCCACTCATGAGTGCTTCCAGGTACCACCATACCCTAGCGCCCCCTGGTTTCATGACTAGCCTGAAGTACGTACAATGTATCAATGTAGTCCCCAAGGTAAACAGATCCATGGCCAGGCCACAGCAATATGATGTGTGTGTGCGTATCAAATCCCCACCCTCACGCACAGCACCATGGGAGTTGTGCATTCACCACAGACATCTGAAAATGACACACCAACATGTCCGAAAAGTGACCCTCCCCAGTAGCACATTCCAGCATTCACAACATGGTGACTAACACATATGTGATGGCCAAGCATGATACACAATGTGCCCTGACCCACTGTGAGGCATGACATGCATGATATAAATGTAATCTGGCCTCAACTCATACCACATCCTATGTACCCTACAGGCATGCAGCGATCATCGCAGGGCAAGGTTGATGCGGACGAAGCAGGCACATCCAACCACATACCCCGACACGCATCAACCAGCACCACCACCCCTCTGCAAAGGGACAGGCCTGAGAAGGCAAGGCGCATGACACATCCCAGGTCACCCCACCAGAGCCCAGTCAGATCACAAGGTCACAGGGTGTCACCACCTGAAATGCCAGAAGGGGTTTGCAGGATGTGGAGGCAGCCACCATTGGGTCAGACATGGATGATGGCCACACATCCACTGAGGAACAAAACAGGGCACTGATGTTCTCACACAGCCATAGTGTTACTCAGGAGATGGGCACGCCCCAAGGGACCCCAGAGCAGGTGCCAGTGGAAGCACACACTCCCCATGTCCCTGCACGTGTATATCATGCCTGCACACACTTGCCTGATGTAGACACCCCTTCATATGGTTTCCTTGAAGGCAGCCCCTCCAACCGCAGCAGCCCCATCAGAGAAGCCGCCATGTCCCCCGACAGCTACCCTACCGCCCGCGCAGGCCTGTAAGTCTGATCAACAGCAAACCTGTCAGGCCCATAGTCATGGGAGAGCAGCTGTAATAGGACAGCTGGACATCATAGAGGGAGGACAGTGGAAATTTGAGGCCTTGGCGGCAGACCACAACCGCCACATTAAGGCAATAAACTGTGTCATTCCTAATGCAGCCAAAACCATGGCACATGACAATGCCCGCACCTGTAGAGTGGTGGAGGGCTGTACAACAGTCCTGTCTGGAGTTGGGCAAAGAGTCTGGGAGCTGTGTGAGGGGCAATCTGCACATGTAGAGCAGATACAGGAAGCAAACAATGTGCTCCACCAGCAGCTGCAGTTTTCAGGAACAATCCCAACAACCTCCACGACACCCACAGAGGGATCCCTGGAGGCTACACCCAAGTGACATTCCCTGAGCAATCTCCCATGCCACTCACCAAAGGGACCCAGACGTGGGGGGCGTCCACGACCATCATAGATGGACATAGCACAGCAGTGCTTAAGCCAGGCCACATGGACACACATGCGCTGTTTTGGGGTGTTCTCAGTGGAGAGGGGGGATTGTGTGCTGGGGTGTTCTCAGGGGAGAAGGGGAGGAGGGATTGTCTGCTGGGGTGTTCTCATGGGGAGGCGGGATTGTGTGCTGGGGTGTTCGCAGGGGTGAGTGGGGTTTGTTACACAAACAATACATCACGTTCATAATGCATACAAAGCATGGACATTCCTGATTGTTCTAACATGCTGTATATTTTACAAGTGATATTTGTGACATCCACCAGGTCAAAAATAATTGTCAATCAACGCCTGTCTGTCCAACCTCCCCTCCCTCACCACATCCCTGTGTGCATGTGCCCCGGCTACGGGCAGATGCTCATCATCACTCCCATCCCCAGGTGGTTGGCCATCAGCATTGGGGGCAGTGGCACACGCCTATGACAGCAGATGTTGTGCAGCATGGCACAGGTGAGTACTATTTTGCCTACATTCCCTGGTGCATACATCAATGCCCCTCCAGTACGGTCTAGGCACGGAAAACGTGCCTTCAGCAATCCAAATTCCATTTCCACGCATCTGCGTGTACGCCCATGTGCAATGTTATATGCCAGCTCAGCTGGAGTCTGTGGATTACGCACAGGGGTCATGAGCCATGTGTTCTGCGGGTATCCAGAATCACCTGCAGGGGAGAAAACGTGTACATTAATCCTAGGTAGGGTCAGTGGATGTACAAGGCTCAGACATTATTGACAAAAGCACAAAAATCATGTATGTGTTGAAAAGGTACTTGCTATCTCGGTGCAATGTTGTCATGCATCCTTCACCTTCCGGGACATGCATGGGCTAAAGTATACATGCAGCAGTGTATCAATTGATATGTTAATGGTTATGTATGTCCCAGTCATGCAGAACAAGTACAGTCAATTTCAGATTACTACTTTCATTATGGTGTGTGCTGTGATAAGTGCAGCATTTCCTTTATGGGGTACTTAATGCATGCACCAACCCTGTGCCTGATTGCCACAGTGGTTCTTCCCTTACTTCAGGATGAGGCTACCCTCATATCTGCCTGTTCACATACTATGTTGTTAGGTGATGTGTTGTGACAATCGCTATGGCTAGTGTTGTGTTCGCTACTTCGTACAATTACGTACATTTGGCCAGGCATGTGAATGGCCATTCAGGAGTCACTATTTCAGGGATGGTCAGGACTCCAGTGTACAGTGGTCTAGTCGATGTGCCTACTTTAGGACTCTATTGGCATTACTGTGTGTTGGCCAGGGTGGGATATCTCTTGGGTGTCAGGGTGAGGAGCAGCACTGCGACTCACACAAGATGCATTGTGGTAGTTGTGTTTCATTATGTGACTGTGCTTTCACTAGTGTGTGCCATTCAGATTCATTCTGTTCTGTTGTGTGGAACGTGTGCAAGGGTTCTCGTGCAACACACATGCATGGAAATAGTGCAGTGCAGTGCTAGTGCTTGCTGTGTCTCCTGGTGGCATGCAGGGATTCCTGTGTGTCTGGCACCCCCCCCCCTTTTCAGGTGAACATTGGCATGCATTTCATTTATGAATTGTACTCACCCAACATCCATGTATTTTGGCCTCTGTGCCTCTCCATGCAGGCTTGCGGGGTACTGTTGCGCAATACCATGGAGTTGTGGGTGGATCCTGGGTAGCGGGTGCAGCAGTGGGTGGAAGTTAGATCGGGTCTGCAGGTCATCTGCACATTAATGAAATGGTAACTCTTATGGTTACTGTAGACTGCCTCATGTTCCTGGGGTGTTACTAATGTTACTAATGCAACATGTGTGCAGTTGAGGGCTGCTATGACATTCGGGACTTGGGCAATGGCATGGAACTGTGCCTTGAGCTTGTTGACCTGTGCCTGTGTGGCTGGCAATGCAATGTGCTCATTGACATGGAGCAGCAGTGCATCCAACACCTGTCCCAGCACGGCACTGAAGGTGGACATGGGCCATACCATGCATCATGGCAGTGATGTGTTGGAAGCTGCCAGTCCCGAGGTACTGTAAGATGGACACAAGCTGTAGTAGGGGCACATCGGTGCTGATGGCTATACTGCTGCCTATGTCAGCCTGGATTGTGTCCAGCAACTGGGGGAAGGTTGCCCTGTCCAGCCTATATTCGGTCACCAACTGCCCATCAGCCAGGGCCCAGGGTGTTGGCCTGACCCTGGGGATGGCTGGCCACCTTGCTGGTGCTGGTTTCCTCCTACTCCTTCTCCTCATCCCCACCACCCCCTGTGCTCCCAGGGCCCAGGACTGATTGGCAGGCCTCTGTAGCTCCAGGCACAGGAAGTACTTGTCCACATCAAGGCTCCCGGCTCCAAATGGAAACATGGTGTTGTGGAGGGTGTGTTGTGCATGGGTGGGTCTTTAATAGGTCTCTTGTGTGCATTGTTTTCACCTGGACCCTTACTGTTGTCTCCTTCCTGCTCCTAATGGTGAAATGGGTTTGGGGAGTGTGTGATGTGCATTGGTGGGTCTTTTGTAGGCCTCTTGTGTGCATTGTTTTCACCTGGGCCCTTATTTCTGTCTCCTCCCTTCTCCTAATGGTGAAATGGTGATGGGGAGGGTGTGCTGTGCATGGGTGGGTCTTTTGTAGGCCTCTTGTGCACATCATTTTCACCTGGGCCATTATTGATATCTGATGTGTTCTTTTACCTGCAGGATATGTCTGGGGGTATTTTTGACGGTATTACCACCGGTTTTCTGGTGCTAAGAGCACCAATGCTGTACTTGTGATGGATCTGTAATAGTGCCTTTGGTTGTCAGCACTATTACAGCCAGCGGTATTACGGCTGGTTGTACTAGCGCCAGCTGTGGTTGTGCCGACAGGATTTGCAGTCGTGATCTGGTGGAGTGGTATTGGCGGTGCTAAAACCATTTCCTTTGGATTTAATGGTTACCGCCTAACTCCTGATGAGACCCTGTGAGTCCAAAGACAACTCAGTCCAAGATGGGGAGCTTCTGATTGCAGCAGACCGCATGTTCGTACAGGAGGGCACTGCATTCATAGGAGGTCATTACGACCCAGGCGTTAATGGTTAACGCCGTCGTTAACCCTTAACGCCTGATTCCAATTTTAACGGCTGCTTTTAGCAGGCGTTAAAATCCATGGCGCTAAACCGCCTTGGTGCTAATTACAGCACCGTAATTTACGGTGCCGTAATTAGCGCCTTCCCCACTCCCATTATGCCCTATGGGGCAAAAATGGGAATGGGGAAGGGTAAATGGGAAATGGGGATTTACCACCCCACTCACCTTGGAATGGGGCGGTAAATCCGCCATCCACCATGGTGTAAACAGAGTTTACACCATGGTGGTAAAGTTGGTGTACTTACCGCCTGGGTCGTAATGACCTCCATAGACAAGTCTTTTGATAATAGACTACCTCTTTTTTCAGACTCATCTAATAATGAGAAGGATAGTATCTATGAGGCATCCCTGCACCCAAGTTTTGGACAAGGCTTTGCATCTATTTTACATCACTCTAATGAAGGAGACATTAATGAAACTACTATCCATGTCATGAACTATGTTCCGTCCTCGTGTGCTGCCTATATGACGACACTCTATTTGCAGGGGTAAAATAAATAGCTCTAAATTGGAGCTTATCGAATGTAAACATGAACAACTTGAAAGTTGAGGTGATTCATGTTCCCTTTTGAGGGCCCATGCTGCCAACACATAAAAAAGAAGCCTTGGGTGGCCCAAGGGCAAGTGTAGCATCTGCAATAAGCAGCGATGTAGCCCTAATCTTTAGAAATGGAAAAAAAATCCTCAACAAATGTTATTGATTCTGTGACAGTTGAGGTATGTCATGAGTGCCCAGGGCTGCTCGGGCGGGAGCATTGTAAGAAAGTCAACTGCTAATTTGGTGAATAAATAAGACCCCCACAGCCCTTATCCCCCATTGTTATTACCATCTTGAATCCAACTGAGCAGGTTGCCCTGGTCTTCACTGAGGGCCTAATCGTGTTTGCATCTCTTGGTATTGCGGAGCAAACAGTGTTGCCCTTATCATGAATAGCTGAAAGAAGAAGGGTCCTAAAGTGGCAACCCAACATTAAAAACAACCAAAGAACATGAAGTTATGTACAAATACAAAATAAATCATTGAGGAAGTTCCTAAGAAATCTGAACATATCTGAAAATCCTGGTACCTCTTTGAATGTATGCATAGCTGCTGAAGTCGGGGTTACCAGAATTAGAGTTGGCCGCAAAATCCTTGAAGCTGTCAAGTGATATTTCTCCTCCAACAATTACGTGTGAGGTCTTGGGCGAAAGATCCAAGACAGGCTCTTTGGGCACAGCTGTACAGCCTATGGAGGGAGATAGGCATGAGACCCCCTCCTTAGCGATACCGCCAAGTGTGGCTTTGGGCAAGCAGAATTTTTTGGAAATATTCACAATGAAAAGGTCTGATCCCAAGTCCCTTACTGACATACCAAATGTCCCGGATCAAATTCAACATGCGGATGCATTTTCAGAAACAAAATCAAGTTATGACAAAGGGGGTACCTGTCGAGTATATAGCATTTTGAGGGTGGCCCAATCCTCAACTGTGGTTGAAAAAGGGCTTAACTCACATAATATCATAAGCCTCAGCCACAAGCCTTTATATGCAGTACAGAGATCATTAGTACCTGTAAGTTCATTGATGAATGATATGATATGATATGATATGGCATTTATAACGCACCTATACACAAGTGTTTCAAGGTGCGACGAGGCAAGGGAGGGGAAACAGAGGGAAAGACAGACAACGATCCTAGGCCAGGTGTCATTCAGATCATGCAAGTGCAGAAGAAGGAGGAGAATTGCGGGGGGAAAGGGGAGAGGACAGTGCAGTACATGGGATAAAACAATAAATAAACAATAAGTAAAAATAAGGCCAGCAGGTGGCAAGTGAAAGGGTAAGTGCAGACGTCCGGTGTCGGGTGCTGGAGGTGGGACCATAGTGATACAGTCACCAAGTGCGAAATAGAGTTAAGAATAAAAAAACTAAAATTGACAGTGACACAAGAAATTACTTAAACCGTCACCCTATTGGCAAGCATAAGCACCTTCTAATACTTGAAGCCATTCTTCCTGAAGTTCGGGACCTCACTCTTAATATGGCAAACATTTTAGAATTATTTCTGGAGATCTCCAACCTTAGAGCAATTAATTCTCAAGACATGGATCGAGTCTTTCTCGAAATCGGCTCTAAAATAGTCCAGGAAGTAACTCTGAAAGAGACCTCTACCTTGTGCCAACTGGGATTCAACATGCAAGTATTTAGTCTGGAATCTAATAGCGATCACCAAAAAGTCAATCACCTAATGGAATCTAATAAATTCTCATTTAACTCATCAGCCAAAGGGCAGAGGAATGTGGCAGAGCAGCCTCCTAGTTAAATGAACTCTGGTCATGGACAATGGGCCCCTGAATTCAACCAATGTGCCACGCCTGTCTATGGATGTTGTCCTTTAGCTATGAGATGTCCTGAGAGTAGCATCCTGGAATACAAGAGGCCACTCATCTCTGTTTACCAACGTAGAGACTGCAATAGACCTACCTTACCGTGAAACTCTTGATGGATGGATACACAATTGACTCTCAAAAACATCTCAAGGGGCGTCCTTTTGATGGCCTAGTGATGGCCGCAAAATCTAGTTTATCCATTCATTGGTTTAGTGAAAAAACATTCAAATTGGGGCGCTAGCAACGGAATAGAGGTACTGTGTAGGAATAAGTTCACACCTCTGTTAATTATCAACATTTACTGGCATGAGGAGGCTTCTCCCTTTACTCCCTTCTTAGATGGCCCTATAGACTTCCTTTATAACTGGTGGGCAAAAGCCAGTTTTGGTGTTATTCTTTGTGGGGGGAACATTAATTAATCTTGCCATGAGGAGAGCAATCAAAGCCCCCCACTATTGTATGATCAACCAAACCACGTCAGTAAAGTCGAAAATGGCTGCAGATGGTCATCTTGCCTTAAATCTTTGGGTCACAAAGGTTCAATGGTAATGTTATTGATGATGACCCTGTGCAGCATACATGTTTGAGTGGGAACAAAGGGTCTTCTATCTATCACATATATGTAGACTCCATGATGTTCTCAATGTGTGATACATTTTGTGTCAAACTTGCTTTTGAAAGTGAACGTAACATGCTCGCTGTTACATTCACTATTGAAAGGAGGTGTTGAACACTAAAACAATTACTGATTAAACTCAGAGATCCTTGAGAAATATTCCCCTGAGTGGACTTACCTTACATTTATGGTTGATGAGTTCCATCCTTATTTGACTGGCCTAATTGATGGGATTTTCCTAACCCTCAGGCCAGATAAAATGGATAAAAGCATCAAGAGACATCCCACACAAATTTGATCCATGTTTGGCAGAAAGGAAGTGCAACCATTGGTTAGAGATCTTTACTGAATTAAGGGGTTAATTAATCCAATACTGTTAGGATCAGGAAAGCAAGCTTCTCACAAAAATAAAACTGGGTTAGAAATGATTGCGCGGAAAAGCTTCAGAGAGAGGGAGAATCAATGCTCAAACTCCTTAGAATTAAGGACTCGTTAGGCTTTTGGAATGTGATAAATGCAGAGGGAGGTGTCAATCTAAATCCCAACTTAATCCCATTTGGCAGGCTGTGTAGGTTGACCATTTCACCTCTGTATACACTAGGAATGATGATAGTTTGATGGGGCTACTTAGCTCAGACACCAGAAGTTCCAACGTGGGTGAGATTTATGAGGAAGGAGTTGAAGACTGTATCCAGAGGGCCAGTACACAGAGGGCAGGCGGACTAGATAGGCTAACTAACCTGTTGTTTAAATCAGATTGCAGAGCATGGCCATTTTTGTGGACCAATGTATTGATGACGTCTTAAGGACAGGCAGATTTCCAACCACTTGGTCTACCTCATTTGTGGTACCCATACACAAAAAGGGAATGAGAACAGACCCACAAAATTGCAGTCCGATCATGGTAATGGATGCAGACTCAATATTTGCCTTCGCTATCCTCTCACATTTGTCTTTGTGGGCCAAGGAAGTAGGCCTAAAATAATTCAGCCAGGCTTCTGTACAAATCAGGGGACTGGCCCGAATGGTTATCTGGTTAAATGTTTACAGCAGACTACTTGGTCCAACGGTTGTAGGTATATCTATGTGGCATTGACCAACCTTTATAATGCTTTCAATCGTGTAAGCTTTCCACTTTTATGGACCTAGCTAAATGTTTGGGGAATACTCCATAGTCTTCTCAAGCTCTTGGTGGGGTTTCACAGCCACACAAATGTCCAGGTACTCCTTAACGCAGAGGGAGCTCTATCAACAAAGAGTCAGACAACATCAGGCCTCAGGCAAGGCTTCATTTTTGCACCCTGTCTTTTTAATTGGTATGCTTCAGACCTTGAGGACTACTTAATCAGGGAATTGGTTGCCTCCCTAGATTGGATGATACGAAAATCAGCGTAATGCCTATGCAGACAATTTCCTTTTATTTGACTAGACTCCCGAGGTCTACAAATGTTGATTATCTAAGTATGCAGAAATCAATCTTTTAAAGGTGAACCCCACTAAAACCAGGATGATCTGTTTTTCAGTCTCTTGGCAGCGTTGGAGTTACACCAGACCATGAATAAAATAAAGTTGCTGTGCTCACACAATATGAAATATCTGGGTTTCCTCATCTTGGACTCCCTTAGTAAATCTTACCTAATGGACTTCATGAGGAATAAGACTAGTCACTAGTCAGTTGTTAAAGTGTGTAACAATGTATGGGATTCTCTGTCTTGCTCCTGCTTAAGTTCTATAAGGGGAAGATTGGCCCCAAATTGTTATATGAGTGAAAGTATTTGGGGTAAGCCTCCCCTTATTTGGAGCAAAGCCTTCATTTGCAATATTGTATCCCCATATCAGTAATTATATAGGATTTGTGTCTAAAACCGCTCAGAGTCCGCCCAGAATTAAGAGTCTTATTGTTGTATCACTAATAGATGCTGCCAAGTACACCTCATATGAAAATGTACAACAATATATACAGCACCCTACGGAAACCTGATAAAATTGTCTAAGTATTTGTACAAATCTGTGTCAAGTATTGGGCCTGAATAGAGGTAAACTCATCACCAACCCTCAAAGTCCTCCAACAAGGGGTCAGCTAATGGGGACGGGCCCGGTGGATGTCTCCTTCACCTCAGGTCTCTACCTTGAACGGCCACAGAGTTCTTGTAACTTGCCGCCAATGTTATGATGGTACTTTCCTTGTAATGATGGGACTGTTGTCACAGGTAAAGTAGGTAACTTCTTTACTCCAGGTTAAAGCTACAAGTCTTCAAGTTACAGGTAAAGGCAAGTACATTAGGATAAAGAGACAAATAGATATTCACTGGCACTCTCACTATCAGGCAGCTCACTTCCAACTGATATTCACAGAATACTCACATGGAACCACACACTTAACATTCCACAGGCATTCCAGCAGCTTGCATGTTCACAGCCAGGCACAAGGGGAGAAGTGCATCACAACACAGTAGTATACACATGAATAGCCAAGTGGAATTCATGTGTGTTTGTGTGTGTGCACAAGTAGAGAGGGGCACGGAGAGAGAGAGAGAGAGAGAGAGAGAGAGAGAGAGAGAGAAAGAGAGAGAGTGTGTGTATATGTATTTGTGCCTATCCCTGTCCATATTAATATGTATACATTAATATTACTGTTTGTTTTCTAGTCTTTTACTTTCTTGTAAAAATGTTTCTAATTGTTTTGTAGCAGAATATGTAATAGGTTCACAATAACCTCATGCATGGTTCTAAATGTATCACTTGCATGTTACCCAGCTGTAAAGTACTCTTCGCAGTTGGAGTAGTTGTCCCAGGGACATAGATGAGCCTCACTGAGCTGCACATAACTGCCCAGATGAATCACGCAGACCTGTCCAGATGAACCACATAGAACGGTACTGTTGTGAAATATTGAATGATATTGTAATTAGATTGCAATTTGGCTAGGGCATGAAAGCCTTGGATTTTTTTCTTTTTTGTTAAATAAAATGATTCAGGTAATTTTGCTTATGAAAGGGGAGTCTGCTAATCAAACCCCCTTTCATGGAGCTGCATGCCAAAAGCGTAGCACTAGCAAGTGCCCTCATGGCACCTGTAAGGAACTCATGGGGACAACAGTAAAGACAGACACAAGTGATGACAGTACAAGGGTGTTCATTAAACTGTAGGTACAGGGTGGAAAAACACCTAAACTAAACCTAAATCTAAGATGGGAGCAAGTGTCGACCATCAAATGAAAAATAAAGCAGTACTTGTGGCGTCTTGTCAAAGTAAAACGCCAATACTAAAAAAAGACAATTGCCAATTCCTTACAGCTAATTACAGGAACAGTGTGGCATAGAGGAAACAGTTTTCAAATAATAAGTCAGGATGTGATTGACTTGAGGCCACCCTTCCCCATTTCTTTTGCATGGGACAAGGAGGGACATTGGAGCACAGCACACGCTCGAGCCTTCCCAGCACGAGCTAACAGTTCCTTATCAGCTGGCAGGTTCTTCGATGGTTAAGTCTCTTTTCAATAAATGTCTCTCGCCTTCGAGGCATGGTGCTCTCGACAAACAAACACAAAGGTTCTGTTCTACGAACAATTTGGGTAATGGCTTCACCCCTCGGTCCCCCTCTTCAGGCGCAGACCCCTCAGAAATTATATTCAACACATTCATAAGACAGTTCCCTTCTCAGTGAACTTTGGGTGATAGCTTTCCACCTCTGGATCTCCCTCGGGTGGGCACAGATCCCTAGTGGCACGGGGGACTCTTTGATCCCTCGTGACACGGGGGACACTTCCCTTCCCCTCGCCTTGCATTACTTCTTCCTTTCACAAATATTGATGTCTTTTTAAACAGGTTTTTGGGCTTTGCCCCTCGTTGTCGGTTTCCCTCTTTTGTGATCACTCTCGCTGACATTTCCAATATACAGTTCATGTACTAATTTTCACCATGGAGTATTCAATTTCCTTAGCTTTCGCAATCACCTGCTGTCTAAGACTTTCAGCGGTACAGAGGATTTGACAAGACCCCTGTTTGACCACTTTGACCTTTCTTCACCTCTTCCTAAGGCCTCCTCATTACGTTAGTATTTAACATTGGGTAATCCCCCAGAGTTTTGTGAGTGAACACCCACGTGGTGCGTTACTCCTCTGTTGCTGGTTTCCCCCCCCCCTTCGTTACTAGTATTGTTTGCTTTTCAAAGTTCAATTTAGCTTTTGGCTATTTTACGTTCAACGCAGTTTGGTTTATTAATAACACTCCCCTCAACTCACCGGCTGTGATGAACCGCTTGGCTTTCATCCTCCTTGGAGTCAAGGTTGGTACCACAGAGACAAGCGTCTCTCCCCGGGTTGGTAATCAGCAGAGGACGTTCATGTGTACCTTTGACTTCTGCTGCAACACACGTTGCCTATTGTTTGCAGACTTATCATTCCATCTGTGGAGGTTCCACAGGCCTTGGTTGGAAAGGGCACGGTCAACTTTCTCCTTGTCACCCTCTCAGTCTGTGCCATCTTTCTCCTCCTCTTGAACTGCCATGCTGAGTTTGCTTTTATGTTGTGCGGTCTGCATTGCTAGTAGTGTGCTCTTGTGCTCCACCTTTTATCCCTGTATGGAGGGGAAAAGGCTATCATGTGTATATGATTCTGGTCTATTGCCTGACTTTGCCTGACCCTGGTATTGGGACACATCAGCTAAATGGTTCTGGTGTTAGTCTGTTGTCTTTGGTGTTGTGCCAGATTGTCGTGTGGAAAAATTGGGGGCAGTCTTTTGGAATATCCTACATGTTAGGATGGGGAAAAGGTGTTGAAAGAAGGGGGATAGCGCATCTCGCCCATCAGAGTCCCACTGCCACTCCCCAAGGACCGCCCATTCAGGGGATCCTGCCTCACTGGTGCACCCTCACGCACCAGTCTTCTAACAACTGAAGCACCTGCCAGGTCAATGTGTATTCATGGCAAGTGTGAATTCCTGTTGTGCTCCCAGTGAGACAATATCCACAATGCTGACCTGATAATCTCGGAGGAACTGTAACAACTCCCTTTAGGTCACAGGAGCTCTCACCAGCAGATTGATAAGAAGTCACAACACCAATCTCCTGCAAACTCTACTTCAAAAGGATACTTGCATCACAAAGGCCAGCCACACACCAGGGTGCTGCACATCAAGGCATCTTTGAAGTGCGGGTTTGCGAAGGGGATGGCGTTTTGGTAGACAGAGAAGTATAACTGGATCTTAGAAATGGGTCCACTATCTTGTTTTTCTATGCAGTTCACTTTTCTTTATGTCCTTTTCTTTTTTGTGGAAAAAAGGCACCCTGGTAAGATACAAGAATGCATGGGTCACTTGTTACAGCAACCGGAATTTTACCTCTTACAGCAGACTTGCTTTTGCATAATCTCAAGTGACAATTTGCCTTTATAAGGAAGGAGTCTCTAACTCCTTCCTTGATTAATTGTGGACTTTCAAGAAGACACAAATAATGAATTGGAACACTATTGGAAACTCGGTCCATTCCAAAGTCGCACACTATTGAGGTAAATATTGAAGGCAATCAAGGCAGTTCTGCCCCTTACCCATTGCCAGAGAACAGAGGGAGTGGCTGCTGTTGGACCAAGGCCTGCCTCTTTGTTTGCTGCACGGGAAATAAGCTCTTCACTGGAGGTGAAAGATCCCCTTGGGAGGCCAGCTAAACTACCTGGAGTGGGAATGAAGGACATAATAACTCACCTTCACCCTGGAGACCCTGGATTTGGACGCCTAACAACCCAAAAGTCAAGAAACAGATATGGGCCCTGATTTCACATTTGACTGCTGCTGTACTATACTGACCCCTGTATTGCCTGCTTGTCCTAAACCTCATTGGGCCAGGTGCTGTTGTTGCTTGGGCCACTCAAACAGCGGGGCCCTGGTGACCAGCCCACAAACCGAACACTGAATCACTGCTTCAGGAACATCCTAAAAACCTGGCTCAATACTGTTGCACGCTTATAAACATAAATAAGATGCTGTGAAGAAGCCCTACACCCCTACACCCCGGTCAATATTTAGGACCATAGTGGCTTAAAAGCCCACTTGTCAATCCCTTTCATGAAATACACATCCCTTGAACGGTGACAATGATGCAATTGCTTTTCTACATGCTCAAATTCCCATAGTGCTATTCTATACTATTTTTGCATTTTCAGTGCTCTCTTACAGAAGTGAGTTGTGCTTGTGTTATCTAGTTAGATGTGTCTGAAATGTTATTGTTTTATTTTAAGTCTATATTTGTATAGAACCCTGATTGAACATGCTTTTATTTTGAAGCCTTTGGGCCTGATTCACAGAAGAATTGTATAATGGTGCACTCCAATTGGAAAACACTCTGTGAATCAGGCCCTTTGTATTATTGCTGTTTCGTTTGTTACTTGTTACCACTTCAAACCCTTCCCGATAGTATAGCCTGCCCTCAGTCCACGTGAACATAAAAGGAGAAGCCGTTATACCCATCAGGCTATGCCTGTTGTTACCTGTGTGATTGTGATCACTGCTGGTTTAGACGTGGCGTGGGAATGAGTAGGCAGCTTAGCAACTCCTTTAACTCCTGCATAGCAGTCATCATTTTGTTATGTTTATTCTATTATTGAAGTCAATCTCTTTCACTTACAAATATGTTGAAGACTATTGAGCACGACACAATTGTGTCTTTAGCAGTGGATGGCTAAAAGAGGTCCATAACCACATATTTTGATCATAATGGTGGTAGTTAATTTCTCCTTTGCCTGTAAATTGAAAGACTCTGTAGATTCTGTGATGTCATATATGGAAGGCCACCTCATGTGTGACAGTCTTTGAAGTGGAGAAGCCTGTAGTTTATGATGTCCATAGCATCAGATCGTGTTAGCTGACTAGGTGCAGTTTTGCTATCCGATGGAAAATAAGACACACTGCTACAAAATGAATTGTTGTTAGAATGGATGTTAATGGGCGATGTCAATGCAATGATGCTGAATCCACTTAAATCCTTACCATGCTGAGTAACACTGGGTGCACAGAGCACAAGCCCATCTCTGTTAAATTGCTACATTGGTGCATTGAAAGGCCTGTTTAAACAGGTGTTCCTGCATGCAGGAAGCACCCAATCTGAAAGTACCGGAATTTGTACAACCCATTGAATAATAATTGCTTGCCCTCTTTGTAATATCCATTCCAGCATCTCTCTGGCTTCTGGTGGGATACAGAAACCCCTCCGGGGTCTTTAGGTTCTTGTTGAACTTGCTTGGTCCCAGTTACATAGAAACACTCCTATTCTAAAGTGTGGAAAAATGATCTCGGTTTGTTTCCCCAAGTTGCCAAAGTGAGTCTAGGGAGAGCTGTATCACCCCCTTGTTATAGGGTCCTGACCACCATCTTTAACACCACTCCACTACTATTCCGGTCCTGAACATCCCCAATGTCACACAAGATGGTTAATTCTCCTTTTCCTATGGGCTTGACCCTTCAGATCATGTTCTCCCCTCATCCGCTTCCATAGCTCAAGCATGGTTTCTTGTACCTTCCTATTGTTACTGGCTATGAACTAACTGTGACAAAATGACTGCAGAAGTGCAATGATAGGTAGTAGCAGAACCACGTACTCAGCCCTCAGACTTCTACAAACAAACATTGATATCATCAATGACGTTTGTGAAGTCAAGTCATCTTTCATGTACTGGGTGTTAGTCTTACCAGTGCATGGTGGTGGCATCAGTTATGGTTGCTTAGCTTACCATAAATGGCAAATGTATTTTTTTCTTTTTGGTTTTACTGGTAACCATAACGTTCCTTTAACAATGTTTTTATTGAATTTCATAGGATTTTATTACTGCAAATTAACCATGAAGACCCTTTAACAAAGTTTTCTCACTGTAATTTATAGGTTTTTTATTTGTGCAACTTAACCATAACGCCCTTTTAACAACATGTATTCACTGAATTTCATGGGTTGTTACCAGTGCACTCTAGTTTGCTACAACTTCCTAACATCATACTTGGCCCCAATATAGCAGCATTTTCGGCCGATGTAGAAAGTTTGAACTCAAAACTGTGCCATTCCCCACCTCTGAGCAACATTTGTAACACTTCTATACACTTTTTGTAGCTTTTCCCACTGTGTTTGTGCTCGCTGATGTTCGTGAACGGCTGATGTCATAGAGGACAGCGTCACGTGACTGCCTGCACGGCATGATAACGTGTTCGCGAACGGGTTGGCGCTTCATGAACTGTTCAGAACTGCAATTTCAGCTGATCTTGGAAGTTTGAAGCAGAAAATGTACCCTTGCACAGCTCCTACACCTATTCTTACACGTTATCCATTAACAATCTAGGACAGAGCACATGCTTAGATGAATAATAGCAAAACTGCTATTTATCTTCATAAATGGCACCATCTGTTGCCATCCCTCTTCCCTAGGAGCCAAAACCAGCTGCAGGGCATAGACAACAGAAGACGTGCAATAATTCAGAAAACAATGAAAAAGGACTAGGAAAATGAGTTAGAGGAAAAGCCTACCTCTAGAACCCAGAGTGAATGATGGCAGTTATTTACACCTGTTGGCAATGTACCAAAGGCTAAGGCTACCAATGTGAAATGCACTTAGCGCCACATTGTACTTAGTCGCTTACAACTTAGGCAGTACTCTTACGGTACCACCTCCATGCGCCACCACACCAAATCCAACAACCGGGATGCTCTCAGAAAGGCTGTTCCTTTCTCAGGAAGTAGTAGGCTGTTTTCCTCTCTCTCATCTTCCTCAACCAATACTGTGACCACACAGGCTACTCCTGTTGGGCACAAAATTCCACCAGCTACCTTGAAAGCCATAAAAGAGGTGGTTGATCCTTATCTTTCGAAGACAACAGTACACTGTAATACTGCAACACACCACTGTGTAGGGGGGAAGCAGTTTTGAAGTGCCTTCGAAGGTTGTAATCAAGGAGCATGAGAAACCCTGCCCCCTACCTTATATGTAATACACACCCAACATCTTCCCCTGTTCACCTAACCCTCTTTAGCTCTGCTTGCTGCCCCTCCCCACCTTACTTCCTGGCCTATCCTGCAAAACAAAAACAACAACAAAATTCAAATCAAAACACACCAAAAAAAGGTTTCTTTAGGAATCACCTTTCACAGTTACAAAATAGAAGTAAAAAAAGATTATAGGGAAAATATTGTGAAAAAAAGAGTATTGGAGTTACAGCAGTGGTGGGCTGTAGTAGGGCAGTATTGAGGCAGACAAAGTTGGACATATTGTAGTCCTTGCAATTAGCAGGACCCAATGTACACATTTTAGGGCTCCGGCGATACGATCCCTGGTCCTGAGGCCAAGAATAAATCTTGCAGCCCTATTCTAGATTAGCCAAAGGGGGCATAGACAACAAAGGAGTAGGATAAAGAAGAAGCTGTTGCAGTAGTCAAGCCTACACAGGACCAGTGCTCTAGAGACTTTCAGCTTCTGGGGGAAGGTGAGGAATGGTAGAATGTCTGTAAGGAGGTCAAGTTGAAATCATGGGCTTTCCTTACACGTACCAAAATGTAAGGAGTAAAGGAGAGAGAGGACCTAAAGATAACCCAAATGATTCTGGCCTCACAAGATGGTGAGAGTAAAGGGTGCAAAGACAGCGGCCAGATGGCAGAAGAAAAACAGGGCACAGGTGTCACAGTAAATAATATCTTCATTTTACTGGCATTGAGACACAGATTGTTATCCGCACAAAATGCCTCAATGGTGGTCAGACAATTAGAGATAAGAATGAGGCCAAAACATTAATTCAGGGAAGTTTAAGGAAACCTATTTGTTGTTAACAAAACACTGCAAATGAGAAAAGAAGAAGGACATCAGGTGAGCCATAGGCACGAAATTGATATGATGATCCAAAATTATAGGATAAAACCCTAAGGTACTCTGCAGGTACACAATGTGGTGGTGGAGTGCAAACAGCCATGTTGCAGCTGATAAGGGAAGTTAGTAAGGGAAACAAATTAGCCAGTCCAGTGCCCACTCCATTATACAAACGGTATTATGTAACAATTTAATGAGGATAAATTGTTGATCGTGTGAAAGATGGAGGACACATCAACAAGCACTTTCCTCAATTGTACTACAATCAGTGGTCAAAGGAAGCGAGAGCGTTGTGAAGCAGTTTTACTCTTCTAATGCTTTTATTTTAAAAAGAAACTGTTCCGGAATGGTTTCGTTTTCAAATGAAAGTGTAGGAAATTTACACTAAAGGTTCCCTTAAACAGCAGGTGCATGTGTTTGGCTTTTGTATTGTGTGTCGTAGGGGGCGTGGTGATGTGGTTTGTGGGGAGTGGGTGCAGGCCATAAGGGAACATAATTCCACTACTTCTTGTCATACACTTCAACCACTGAATACAATCATAAATACCATATACACTGTAATTATATCATTCCACCATATTATACATACTGTATAGTCCCACTACATTACATATAATTACTATACACACATTACTATTGTGGTGGGTGTGGCCACTGGCCAGATTCTTGGGGGCATGCTATTCTCGAGAATAGAAAGCGTAAGACCAGGAAGCCAGGCTGAGGAATCCTGCATGGTGTATCAGAGATACCGGGAGCCCTCCTGCATCGATAATCAAGGCGGGGAGAATCACCAGCTGCTGTAGTACTAGTACTGTCCCTGGCTCCAACAACAAAGCAGCATGAGTGAAATCAACACAGCTAGTGAGTTGGGGAGACCGATACAAGACTGGTCTGTGTTGAAGCCAAAGTTGCAAGCGGCAACAATGTATGGTGAGCGATGGAATGAACATTGTATGAAATGCGCGTGATAACCAACGCAGGTAAAATTGAACTGCAAATGAGTGATTGAACTTTGAAACCAAGATACAATACCTTTGACAGAGTGGTCCGGCACCTCGTTGTTGCTCAATCAAAAGTCTCTGTAAGGTATCCAGCTGAGAGTTGACAAAAGTGGAAGTGTGGCAAAGGATTGTGAATCAAAGTGGTCCTGCGACAGGACAAGCAAAATCCTGCGCACAATCAAAAGTCTTTGATGTCGATTTAGTAAAGCAAGTTCATAACAAAGTAGATAATGTTGATCTGAGCCAGAAGGAGTGGGATCCACGGTCCGAGTCTGAACGAGGGAGACGGAATTGTGAAGATTCTAAAGCAAGGGGTCTGAGACGAAGGAGATAGGTATCCACGGTCCTAGCCCAAATGAGAGAGACTGAATTGTGAACATTGTGAAACAAGGGGTCTGAGCGTAAAGGTGGGGGATCCACGTTCTGAGCTCGAATGCGGAAGACTGAATTGTGAACACTGTGAAAGAAGGGGTATGAGCCTGATGGAGGGGGATCCATGGTCTGGCACAAACAAGGGAGACCAAACTGTGAATAGTGTGAGAATTTGTATATGTGAAATCCTGAGGGAAAAGGAACTTTGATGTTTGTTGTGTTGCATCAGGCTCTCTCAAAAAGCTTACTGACAACGTTGTTTACAGACCGGCACACTACAACTCTGAGGGTGGGTGCCATCATGCCCGGCAGGTCTGACCTGTGGGGTGGAACGGCACCCGCCCACAGAGTTTTCACTGAAGCACTGGCACTGTTATTAATGGTGCTGGTGCTTCAATGGTCCCCACTCCAACAGAATCCTATGGGACTCTACGGGCATGGGGAATAACAATTTACTGGCGGCTGACTTTCTGGACTTCCGGGGTTGTAATCCTACTTGTTACTGGCAAGTCATGCTCCAGTAATTATTTACTGGTCCAGTAGTACCGGCACGGTTACAGCCGGACTTGTAATGAGCCCCCTAGTCTTGATACACCCTCCTTGGTGTTATATAAGATTGGCTAAAAAATATGGCCTTGCCTGGAAGTTCAGTGTATTTGTCCTAGTGGCCATCAAAGATCCGACTTCCGGGAGACATAAAGGTTCTCCTAGAAAACCATGGTGAAATTCCATTTGAATGACATCGTGGGAGAACATTGCACAGGGAATTCTTGAAAGGGCTCTATTTCCCCAGTTTATAGAGATTGAACCAGAAGATATTGAGAGAGGGACCTTAGGCTTTGGGTAAGCTGCCACCATCTACCACTGAAGCAAAAAGGGAAGAAGAACCGACCATTCTTCCTGACCTAGACTTCACCAAGCAAAATGATCCTGCACTCGTAGAGACTTTCTTGCATATAATTCCTGAAGTGGAAGGTTCAGATAAGGGAAGTCTCTTCTTCTTCCTAAGTCAAGGATTACTGTATGGAAAGGAAACATCCACAGAATGTCTAAGTAAAACACAGTTAGTAATTCCCAAAACCCATCGGAAGATCATGCTAGAGATTGCACACTCCCATTTGACAGGGGGACACTTAGGACAATCTAAGACCCAGACACACATGAGTGCGAAGTTATACTGGCCAGGTATCCGTGATGATATAAAGAACTTCATTCAGACATGTAAAATATGTCAGAAAACCAGTACACATATTCCCTTGCCTGCCCCTCTGAACCCTTTACCAATAATAGAAGTCCCTTTCTCTCAGATTGGGATGGATGTCATTGGACCATTGGAAACCTCTAGACTGGGTAACATATATATCCTCGTCATAGTGAATTATGCTACCAGATTTCCCCCGAGGAATTCCCTATGCCGAACAACACAGCCCAGCAGATCTTAAAATATCTATTGCCATATCCTTCCAGGATAAGGTTTCCTAAGGAAATTCTAATGGATCAGGGATCAAATTGTATGAGCAAACTCATCGGTGAAGTCAAGGAATCGCTCCATATTGCCACCTTAAGAACATCAGTTTACCACCCCAAAACAGATGGCTTAGTAGAAAGATTCAATAAAAAACTTAAAAAGATCCTAAGAAAGTTGGTAGATAAGGACGGCAAGGACTGGGATGGCATGAATATTTGCCTAAAAGGCCTCCCAATGTGATTCTCCTTATGCATTATTCCTGTACCTGCATAACATTGTATATCTATGTGTAACTATGAGACCTATGGTCGCCCGCTTTGCTAATCACAAGTCCTCTCACATTCTGTAACAGCGCCTCGATGCCTTATGGCTGCAAATGCGCTTAACAAATGCAAATAAAAAAAAAAAAGATTCCCTGGGCCCTGTCTGCAGTAATAAAGACTCCTCAGGTGACCATTGGATTCTCTGCTTTCAAACTACTTTATGGTAGATTACCTAGAGTTGTCCTCGACATGCTGCAGGAGACCTGAGAAGAAAGAGAAGAGGCACTTATTCCTGTTTCACAAACAACCACCAGGTTGCAAGAGCATATGAAACTTGTTCAAAATACAGTCAATATCCATATGGAAAAAGCCCAAGCACAACAAAAGTCCACTTATGACAAATACGTAAACTTAAGATTGTTTTCAATAGGACAGAAGGTATTAGTCCTCTTACCTGCCTCTGAAAATAAACTTGTCTCAAACTGGCATGGGCCGTTTGAAATAAAAGAACAAACAGGGACCTGCATGTATAAGGTAGCATAACCTGTTAGGAAACAAAAGAACCATCTCTACCACTTAAATCTGTTAAAAAAGTGGAAGGAAAATCATTCCACCACTAATACCACAATACTATCTTGTTTGGTACCAGAACAAATAGATAACTTTGCATTTATTCCTCAAGAGTTATCTAGTCAACAACAAGAAGACTTAAAAGACTTAGGCGGTCATTCCTGGCTCCAAACCCGGGTCCGGGTCTGGTCTGGCTGAATGGGGACTTACCGGGTCATTCCGACCTTGGAGGACCCGGTAAGTCCCCATTCAGTAAACCATTCCCCATTTGAGCCCCCATAGGGCTCAATGGGAAAGGGGAAGTCGCTAATTACAGGCCCGCAAATAGCGGGCCTGTTATTAGCGCCCTGGTCCCTTAGCGGGACCCGCAAAGGACGTGTGGTCAGACCACACATCCCTTCCGGGTCCCGCTAAGGGACCACGGAATAGGGCGGTAAGGGTTTACCGGCACCGGCATCCTTACCGGTGCCGGTGAACCCTTACCGCCCAAATCAGAATGAGGCCCTTAGTCACAACATTTACTGATGTATTATGTGAGAAACCAGGCAGAGTACAAGGCACTTTTAATTATATCAGAACTCCAAAGGGAAAAGTGGTCCATTTGAAAGCATATGGACTCATAGACACATAGTGGTTGAGGAAGTGAACAAAATGTTAAGGGCAAATATTATCACCCCTTCTTCCTCCACTATAGTATTGGTCACACAGCCTGATAATTCCTGGAGGTTTAGCATAGACTTATGACAGGTCAAAGCCATCTCCGACTTTGATGCCTACCCCATGCAGCGCATCAACACATTGATTAATAAACTCAGAAATGCCAGCTTCCTATCAACCCTAGACTTTACCAATTGGTACTTGCAAGTCCCAGTACATGGACCTGATAAGGAAAAGACAAATTGCTACTCAAACCTGGGACTATTCCAGTTCAAAGTCCTCCATTTTGGCTTACACGGGGCACCCACCACTCTCAACGGCTTATGGACAGGATATTACAGTCTACTCCAATATCTTTGGGGCTTATATTGATGACATAGTAATTTATAGTAAGATGTGGGAAGACCATCTTTTCCATCTCTTTACTATTATGAAAGCCCTTAGATAAACTGGCTTAACTTCCAATCCATCCAAATGTAAACTGGCCCAATCAGCTGTGAAATACCTTGGCTTCTTTGTAGGGAATGGCAGTGTCCAGCCTCAACGACAAAAAGTGAAAGCTGTCTTATATACCTCTACGCCTAAAACCAAGAGAGAACTCAGAGCATTATTAGGGTCCATCGGTCATCAACCTAGGTTTGCCACTAATTTCTCAGACAATACAGTTAGGTTGACAGATAAATTAAAGAACTCCAATTCCCATAAGATTCATTGGACTGACGAGGACAAAGTGCTTTACAGTAAATTAAAACAAACCCTGTGGCAGAACCCGATCCTAAAGGTAGTACACTTGTCAAAAGAGTTTGTATCACAAAGGGACACCTCTCTTAAAGAGTTAGGAGCAGTTTTGTGATGGATTATCTATTCACTGGTTGAAATCTCTTTCCATGTAAAATTAACTACTCTGTGTTAGAGACAGAGGCCCTTGCCATCCAATCGGCCATCACCCATTTACGATACTACCTCCTAGGAAGAAAATTCACTCTCATCACAGGTCACTCTCCATTAGTATGGATAAGGCAACGAAAAGACTCTAATCCTTGAGTCATGTGATGGTTCATAGACCTGCATAGACCTGCAACGCTACTTTTTCACTTTGGAGCACCAACAAGGTAAATACCAGGGGAACATCGATTTCCTTTCCCACTTTTACTGTGAAACAGATGTGGCTACATCACATAGGGGAAGGGCATTTTAAGGACAGTTTTTCTGAAGTTCTACCCAAGTTCATCAAAACAATTCAACTGAGACAGTTTTAGACTCCACTCTTAGTATAAGGCTGTACCACCTGAGTTCCTTGGTAGCGTAGACAGAGCAGCCAGGCTTATCTTAGAAGGGAGAGAATGCTGTAGAATCAGTACAAATTCAATTTTAATACAAATGGCCCAAAGAAACACTGAAACACAAATAAATGGTTTATTTAAATACAAGTAGGCCCAGTTACATCTTGGGGGAAAAAGGTACTATCACATTATATATAACCAGAATTTAAAAAACACAACACTATGCTTGAAGGTACACAGACCAAAGCATATAACCTTATTTGGAACACCTAACAGTAGTTCCAGGGAAGTCACTACTTTTTATGCACATTCAGTATACGTCACACCTATTCTGGGGGAGTAAAAAACAATGGCTACTTTCAGATTACATTCAGTAATTCAAGGGAAGTAGTTGTACAATGATGCTCAGCAACAAACTACATAATCAGTTAACTGGACAATATACCTTTTGTGAATAGTGGAACACTAAGGATGTAATTACAAGTGCTTTAGAGATCAGTGAAACACAGATTGAGATAAGCAGTACATTTTGTAACTTTTTTTGGATGGCACACAGCTAACTCAAGGTAAGTAAAACCCATATACGTTTTCAAAGTCCTATTCGCAATTTGGGGCAGTTATAAACCTAAGACTCTTTTTGTGTCTGTCTAAAACAGACCAGGGAAAGCAAAACCCAATGTTACACTTTATGAATGACTCAAAGTTATTCTAGGTAGGTAAAACCTAATGCAGACTTATTCTGGACAGGCTAACAGCAAGTCTGGTGAAGCAAGACCCTTTTGGGGAACACTCACACAATTATCCTAACAGGAATAATGAAGTGAAACCAACAGCATTACTTTTGGGAAGAGGCACAACCAAATCACAGTAATATACCCTTACATTTACTTTATGTTAGCATGGCGAAAAGGTTTCTAATGAAAGACAGAGGATACGTAAACTTTTCAGAATAGTGCAACACACATTCAAGGTAAGTAAGATCTTTTGTAACTGTTCACTCTCAGAGTTACAGTTACCAACCAACTCTTTTACATGTAAGTAACTTTTAAACACATATTCTCTTTATTAGGCAAAAGGCCCAATCCCTTAAAAGTTTTTCCCTTATTCTTGGAGCATGAGTGTTCTCAGTGGCAGATGGGGGGTCAATAGGGTCTAGTGTCCAACAGGCAGCGTCCGGATAGGTGCTTAAGTAGAAGTGTTCCTTATGAAGACTGTTCAAACAGGTGAATATTTTACTTTAGAGTTAGTTGGGGGTCCAGGGGCTTCACAGAAGACACCCTAGGTGGATTCCAGCAGTGGGACTGGGTGAACAGGACAAGAGGCATCCAACTCACATAAAACACCACACAACTACACAGGAATCACAATAGACTTAAGGTAAGTAAATACCCAAGCCAGCACAGTACCTCAGCACAGAAGAAAATGTTTGCAAGTAGGAGGAACTCAGGATCTGCAGCCAAAAACCAAGACGGTGGATTCATTGTCGTGGTGACTGAAAACAGGACCATGGAAGGGACTTTGCGGCAGGAATCAATGGGGAAGGCTCGAGGCAAGGTTTTCCTCATGGCTGGATGTGGCTCTGTCAATTTGGCTCCTTTTACAGCAGCACAGAAGAAGACAGCATATCACTGGTCAGATTATCATCTTTACAAAGGTCCATCACTCTGGTGAGTGGACTTTTCTGACTTGATTCATGTTTCTGGAGATCCAGCAGGATGCGCACAAAGTTTCAGCAAGATTCAGAATTTCGGAAGGCCATGCACCACACAATGGCTCAAGGTCCATGCTAGTGGAGTATTGCAGCCCCGCAAGGTTGCAGCATGGCATGGGATGGCTCAAAATGCAGTTCTTCATCAGTCTAGTGGGTCTCACCAAGCTCTGAGTCAGGGTCATAATTTTCGGAATCCCCAGGTTGATTGAAAGGAAGGGCTATAGTAGGCTCAGGTTACACAGCAGTTTCTCTGGAAATTGTCTCTCCCGCTTTTCCTTTATCATCCTCTTCAGTTTTGGTTCCAGTGGTCGACTTGTCTTCAGCTTCCAGATTCAGAGTATTAAAAGGAAATACAACACTACTTCTTCGTTCCCACCCTGCATTTTACAACAAGGAGTTGTCTGGTTGTCCAGTCAGGACAGCCAGCCCCCAATGGAATTTGTCCTCATTCATGCAAGGAGGAAGAGAAGGTGCTGTAGAGTTTTGGACCCCCCCCCCTCACTTACTGCCTTCACAGACATACTGGAGCCTGGGCAGAGAGTCAAGGGGACTCCAGCCAAAGATAAAAATCACACAAAGGAATTTTTCACCCTGGATGTAAGGCGAACAAAGAAGGAAGGACACTAAACACTAAAATGGCGAAAAAACAAGACAGTAGCCATTTTGGTAAAATGAGCATACTTGAGTGCCTTTACTGGAGCTGTGAACACAGCCCGCGGCAAAGGTGCACTGAATTAGTAAAAGTTATCACTGCCATCAGCCACTGAAGGTAAGCCTGTCCCTGTAACAGAATTGTTAGAGTTTTAGTGTGAAAAGGGATACATTGTATCTCCCCAGCACTCCACATAAGGTGAGGTGTGCAGTTTCATCAAATAACATGTCAAAGGGATGCAAAGAACATTTCTACCCTTGGAAATGTTAGTTCTCTAAAGGTTAGCCAGAGAAACTTAAAAAGGGGAGCCCCTAGGGCAACCCAGCAACAACAGGTACTTAGTGCCAAAAGTTGTCAAAGACGATAACTTTTAAAAGACACTTTGGAGAGTCTATAAGAAGACACCCATGGAAAGAGTAAAAGATTATGTGAGTATGGAAAAAGTTTCCCTCTCATGCAGGTGTAAGGAAAAATAATCCATCAGTAAAGCAAAAAGTTCTGGGGTTGACACAGGTCAGGAAGATTTACCATTACTATGAAAATCTTACCTACCAGGTATGTGAGAAACCAGAAGGTGCCTCATCCACTAGTCCCTGGTGATCTATCATCCAGGTAGACAGGACAAGGTCATCGCTTTTCGATCGCAATTCCTGGGTTGTGCACCAGTAGAGGAGGATCACCTGGATGAGGGGTCTTTGGGGAGTGGGACACTGTTTGGTGAGACACAGTATCCCATTACTTGTAACACCTTTACCACATCTCAGCAGGTAGGATTTTTAGGAACTCATCCCTATTTACAACATAAACATTTTCTCACAGACAGCTCACTATGAGAGAACACGGACTAACACCCGATCCGTATAACTGACGTGTCCAAATACAATGGCCAGGCAACATCAGGCAATTACTGACCAGCACACACACACCTGACTTCCATTACACTACCCCATATGGATAACAGGGGGAGCATGAGAGCATATTCTGAGCAAGGCAATGGACATGAGGAAACAACAGTCCTCGCAAGAAGGGAAGTTCCATTGACCTGCTCAAGAAGGAACCATTACTTTCACAAAGTCTAGAGAATAGAAAGTGTAAGACCAGGAAACCATGCTGCAGAATCCTCTACTCTACTGTATGGTGTTTTGGAGGAACCCCCGTGCCCTCGCACATCTATAATCAAGGCAGGGAGAATTCTCTAGGTGCTGTGATACTGTCCTTTGCTCCAACAACAAAGAAGCGTCAGTGAAATCAACACAGCTAGAGAGTTGGGGAGACCGATACAAGACCAAACTGTGTTGAAGCCAAGGTTGAAAGCAGAAACATTGTACGGTGAGTGCTGCAATGAACATTGTATGAAACACTTGTGATAACCAAGGCAAGTAAAATTGAGCTGCAGATGAGCGATTGAACTTTGAAACCAAGATACAATACCTTTGACAGAGTGGTCCGGCACTGCATATGTGTTCAATTGAAGCTCTCTGTAAGGTATCCAGCTGATAGTTGACAAAAGTCAAAGAGTGGCAAAGGATTGTGAATCGAAGTGGTCCTGCGACAGGTCAAGCAAAATCCTGTGCACAATCGAAAGTCTTTGATGTTGATTCAGTAAAGAAAGTTTATAACAAAGTAGATAAATATGATCTGCACCAAAATTAGGGGGATCCAATGTCTGAGCCTGAATGAGGGAGACCGAATTCTGAACATTGTGAAACAAGTTGTCTGAGCCTGAAGGAGGGGGATCAATGGTCCGAGCCAGAATGAGGGAGACCATATTGTGAACATTGTGAAATAAGGGGTCTGAGCCCGAAGGAGGGGGAACCACTTTGATATTTGCCATGTTACATCATGCCCTCTGAAAAAGAGACTTTGAATGGCAAAGAGAGAAGGCTATGATGTTGAAGTTTTGTACCGCATCCTCATGCCATAGAAGCCAGAGACTGTGCTAAATTTGAGTGTGCCATCTTGTCCTGTGCTGAAAACGTGGGAAGTGAAGCCACCGGCTTGAATATCCTGACTTATCATTACTTAAATACTTTTATTTTGCATAACAATGTTTCCTTCACTATTTGTGTTTAGAAGTAAGGATTGGCCATAGGTTTATTAGTATATGCCCTTTTGTTTTGACAAGACAACACTAGGAGAGTGTTATTATTATTTGGTGGTCGTAGCTTGCTCCCATCTTTCGATTTAGTATTAGATATGCATTTTTCAAACCCAATTGAAGTTCAATAAATCCCTTGAATTGTGGTCTCTTGTGTCTGTCGTAGTGTTGATACCATGCCTTCCTTACATGTGGTGTTAGAGTGGGATGTGACTCAATTGAGACAAATTGGGGAACCCTACAATTCCAGAAGCTTAGTCATAGAGCCTCACATCTCTCTATCACCACGAAAGAATGCATAGGCTTTGATATCTGTAGCAGCAGAAAAGCTACTATTCCTCCAGAGAAGAGAGGAATGATTCCCACAGATTCAGTGTTGATAACCCCTCATTGCTGTTATATATGATTGGTTACAAAAAGCTGGACTGGCCTCGAAGTTCGGTCTAGATGTCCAAGCGGGCATCAAAGATCCCGACTTCTGGGATACTTAAAGGTTTTACTAGAGAACCATGGTTAAATTACATTTGAATTACATTGTGGGGAGAACATTGCACAAGCATTCTTGAAAGGGCTCAATTTCCCTGCTTTATAAAGAGTGAACCAGAAGATACTGAGAGAGGTACCTTAGGTTTTCTGTAAGTGGATAAGCCATCTACCACTGAAGCAAAAAGGGAAGAAGAACCTACCATCATGCCCAACCTAGCCTTCATCCAGCGAAATGATCCAGCACTTGTAGAGGCTTTCTTGCAGATAATTCCTGAAAGGGAAGGATTAGAGACGGGAAGTCCCTTCTTCTTCTTAAGGCAAGGATTACTGTACAGAAAGCAAACATCCAAAGAAGGCCTAAGTAAAACTCACTAATCCCCAAAACCCATTGGAAGATCATGCTAGAGATTGCACATTCTCATTTGACAGGGGGACACTTAGGACAATCTAAGGCCCAGACACATATCAGTGGGAAGTTCTACTGGCCAGGTTCAGACATGTGAGATATGTCAGAAAACCAGTACACGTATGCCCTTGCCTGCCCCTCTGAACCCTTTACCAATAAGAAATTCCCTTTCTCCCAGATTGGGATGGATATCATTGGACCTTTAGGAACCTCTAGACTGGGTAAGACATATGTCCTCGTAATCATTGATTATACTACCAGATACGCCAAGGTATCCCTATTTGGAACAACACACCCCAGCAGATAATAAAACATCTATTGCCATATTTTTCCAGGATTTGTTTTCCGAAGGAAATTCTAATGAATCTGGGGTCCAATTTTATGAGCAAACTCATGGGTCAAATGAAGGAATTGCTCCATAATAGCACCTTAAGAAATTCAGTTTACCACCCCGAAACAGACAGATTGGTAGAAAAAGTCAATAAAACAATTAAAACGATCCTAAGAAAGTTGCTACATAAGGATAGAAAGGACTGGGATTGCATGATTTCCTGGGCCCTGCTTGCAGTAAGAAAGACCCTTTAGGTGTCCCCTGGATTCTCTCCTTTTGAACTATGTTATCATAGAGAACCTATAGTTGCCCTCAACATGCTTTGAGAGACCTAGGAAGAAAACACAAGTCACCTATTCCCCTTTCACAAACAGCTACCAGGTTGTGAGAGCATATGAATTTCTTTTCAAAATGTAGTCCATACCCACATGGAAAAAGCCCAAGCACAACATAAGTCCACCTAAGACAAAAAGGTAAACCTAAGATCGTTTTCAATAGGAAAGAAGGTATTAATCCTCTTACGTCCCTCTAAAAACAAACGTGTCTCAAAGTGTCATGGGCCGTATGAAATATTAGAATGAACAGGGACCTGTACCTATAAGGTAGCCCAACCTGACAGGAAACAAAAGACCCATCTCTACCATGTAAATCACTTAAAAGAGTAGAAGATAAATTCTTCTGCCACCAATACCACAATACTATCTTGTTTGGTACCAGAAAAAATAGATAACTTTGAATTTATTCCACCAGAGCTATCTAGTCAACAACAAGAAGTCTTAAAATGTTTAGTCACAACAGTCCCTGATGCATTCTCTGAGAAACCAGGGAGAGTACAAGGCAATTATCATTATAGCAGAACTCCAAAGGGAAAAGTGGTCCATTTCAAACCATATAGACTCCCAGAGGCCTGTAGACAGATAGTGGTTGAGGAAGTTAACAAAATGCTAAGGGTACATATTATCAAATGTTCTTCAAGACCATGGTCCTCCTCTATAGTATTGGTCAAAAAACGTGATAATTCCTGCAGGTTTTTCAGAGACTTACAACAGGCCAACACCTTCTCTGAGTTTGATGCCTATCCCATGCCGCACATTGACAAATTGATTGATAAACTCAGAAATGTCACCTTCCTACCAACCCTAGCCTTAACCAATGGGTACTGGTAGGTCCCAGTACATGGACCTGATAAGGAAAAGATAGCTTTCTCAAGGACCCAGGGACTATTCCAGTTCAAAGACCTACCTTTTGGCTTACACAGGACATCTGCCACTTTCCAATGGCTTATAGACAGGATAATACAGCCCTACTCCGATTTAATTGGGGCTTATATTGACAACATAGTCAATTATAGTAAGATGTGCAAAGAACATCTTTTTTCTCTCTTTACTATTAGGCGAGTCATCAGATAAGCTGTCTTAACTGCCAATCCATCCAAATGTAAGCTGGCCCAATCAGCCATGAAATACATCATCTTCTTTGTAGGGAATGGCAGTGTCCAGCCTCAATGAGAAAAAGTGAAAGCCGTCCTATATACCCCCACACCGAAAACCAAGAGGGATCTCTAAGCATTCTTAGGGTTAATCGGTCATTAACGTAGGCTTATCCCTAATTTCTCGGACAGAACAGTTAGGTTGACAGATAAATTAAAGAACGCCGAACCTAAGATGTTTCATTCAACTGACGAGACCAAAGTGGTTTACGATAACTTAAAACAAACCCTGTGCCAGAACCTGATCCTAAAGGTAGTAGACTTTTCAAAAGAGTTTGTATTACAAACAGACAAATCTCTTACAGGGTCTCATAACAGTTTTGTGCTGGATTAGAACACCATATCCTATCTATTCACTATTTGAAAACTCTTTCCACGTGATAAAAAACAACTTTATGTTAGAATTAGAGGCCCTTGCCATCAAATGGGCCATCACCCATCTAGGAAGAAAAAAAATCACTCTCATCAAAGATCACTCTCCATTTGTATAGATAAGCCAATGAAAGGGCTCTAATCCTGTAGTCATGTGATGGTTCCTATACCTGCAACCCTACTGTTTCACTGTGGAGCACTTAAAAGGTAAAGACCAGTGTAATGTTCATTTCCTTTCGTGGTTTCCCTGTGAAACAGATGTAGCTACATCGCATAGGGGAAGGGCATGTCAGAAACCAGAAAGTGTCTCACCCACTAGTCCCTGGGGATTTGACATCCAGGTGGCCAGGAAACGGCCATCAATTTTGGATCCAGTTTGTCAGTTGTGGACCAGTGCAGGAGGATCACCTGGATGAGGGGTCTTCCGGGAGTGGGATTGGGACACTGGGTGCTGAGACATGGTGTCCCCTTCACTTAACACCTTTACCCCATCCTACCAGGTGGGATATTTAGGAACTCAACCCCCCCCCGTTTTACAACATGAACACTTTCTCACAGACATCTCGCTATGAGAGAAAACAGACTAACACCCAAGCCATATACCTGACGTGTCCCAATAGAATGGTAAGGCAACGGCAGGCAATTATTGACCAACTCACATACCTGTCTTCTATTACACTTCAGCACAGGGATAAATGGCGGAGCACAAGAGCACACTTTGAGCGAGGCAAGTGTTTCGATGAATTCTCACAAAAGTGCTAATTCCTCTCTACCTAGAGCTCCCAGCTCTTTTGCTAAGCTTTGGGACTTTGAACTTTTAATTCTGTGTGTTTTACTCTTGTGTTTTCTTTAGTTATGGAGTTTTAGACAACTCCATAGGCATCATCTTTTCATGTGTGTCACACAGCACCCTCAGTGCAGTTGCACAGGGAAGCCCTTTAGGCTGTCCCATGGTTTGAATACCTTCTCTGTGATAAACTACTGTTTCACAGAGAAAGTAAAGTGAAATTGACTATCATAGTCTTTCCAAATTCCTAGACCCAGCACATACTATCTTGAAATAGAGTGCTGGAGAGGTTGTTTAGTATCCCCTATGTCTAGAAACTCATGTAGCAGTCAAATGCTACCCTTACCCTTTCCTCTCAAAATGGCTGGTGGCAGTGGTTTTACAACAAACTACCATGAATTTTCAAGAAGGCAAACACCGGTAGGGTTAAAATGCGGAAGCCATGTTTTTCAAGATGGTGTCTGAGCCTCCTTTGTTTAAACAGGTCCGGGTCTTCTTTTTTCGCCATTTCTTTTTGGAAAGGTCCTTCTAGAGTTTGCCTCTGCGTGCCAAGCCAGGTTTGGTCCCTTTGTTCCAACGCCTTTCGTAGGCTTCAGGACTGAAGACCGCCTCTGGCGCCCGAGTGTCTGGGGTGGGCAGGAAGTGAGTGAGGTGACCAAAACTCCCTGTGCTTAGTTTCCTAGGAGACACAAATGCACTCTGACATGATTGGCTGGCTGGCTGACTGTCTGGCAAGGACAGCCAACCTGCTCGGTGAGTGTCATCTAGGCTGGAATGAATGGGAGAAAACTGTTTAAAAGGCGAGTCTCTTGGCTTGGAAGGCAGAGCCGACCACTGGAACGAAAGAACCGAAGAAGAGCTGGAGGGGACAGATGCTGCAACTCCTGGACTGTTGGTTTGCCCGGAGAAGCCCTGCTGCAGGTCTGAATCGCCAAGTTCATCTCGACGGAGAAGCCCTTCAAGGATGTCTTCTTCCTTTGAATTGGTGGGACCTATCAACTCGTAAGCCACCTGGATACCATTCTCGGAGCTGGTTGTGTTTTCCTCAGCGTGCTGCAGGAAACCGAATAGCCAGCGAGAAGGACACCAGTTTGTGTGCTTGATGAAAGCTACCAGAATTGAAGATTTGCCTTTGCTAGCTTTTTGACGAGTCCCAGTGCAGTGCAGGAGTCCCCCAACATCATCCTTCTTGTCCCCACGACTGAGGCTCAGGAACAGCAAGATCTACAGGAACTGCCAGGAACAGACGTCTTCAGTTGCGTCTTTTTCTTCATTGTAAGGTACTGTGAAAACCCGACCTAGAGAACTTACCTCTCACAGCGAAAGTGCTTGAAACTTTCGCAACTTGCACGCCTAGTCAGTTTGTGACCCAACATATGAATCATTCTTTTATAAACTACTTCTGAGAACTTTGGCAAAGACTTTTCCATTAACCTCCAGAACTGCTTTATCTTATACAAGACTTTAGCCCATTGACCTTGGCCTAACCTATTGCATTGAATCAACTCCTCTGGTGAACTCAAACTATTTGCACTGTTTTAGAGTAAATGTAACATTTGTTTTATTAATGTATGCCTTTTTGCTCCTGCTCCAAATGCTCTGCATGCCATTTTGCTCCTCCTTCAAAGTAGTTTAAATGCCTCAGAATCTGATATTGTGAAGTACTGAAGTATATTTTTGTGTGATATACATTGCCACCTTCTAGTGAATGTTTTATAACTGACTGTGAAATAAATTAATAAGTGTTTTACCAAGAGACCTTCAGCTTGGCGCCGGTCCACCTGTTGGCTCTACCTGCTCCCTCGGCCCACTGCACTTAGACCTGTCACCCTGACTTCACTATGCCTTGCAAACTGTGGTAAACTAGGGTTTTTCTCCCCTCGCAGGATTTTCAAACTTAGGTGGCCTCTCCACTGGGTACCTGATATTGCATTACTGTGTTCACTGTGTTCTGAATCTGTGGTAGACTAGGGTCTTTCTCCCCTCGCAGGATTTTCAAACTTAGGTGGCCTCTCCACTGGGTACCTGATATTGCATTACTGTGTTCACTGTGTTCTGAATTTGTGGTAGACTAGGGTCTTTCTCCCCTCGCAGGATTTTCAAACTTAGGTGGCCTCTCCACTGGGTACCTGATATTGCATTACTGTGTTCACTGTGTTCTGTTCTGAATTTGTGGTAAACTAGGGCTTGCTGCTCACTTCCTGTCCGCTCGTGCTTGTCCTACCCTCCCCCCTCTCCCTCCTATCCCATGGTGCTCTCTATCTCACCTTTCTTTTCTAACTGTTTCTCCATTGACTATCCTGCTCTTCTCACTAAATCGGGTAGGAAAAAGTTTAAAAAGGACATCCTGGTCTCCAACCCAGGCCTCCCTATCGCTGACACCTACACCAGTGCCTCCTCTAAGGAAACTCTCACTGACATCCTCTTTTTCGTGCCTTCACCTGACCTATGGACCCTTCATATGGTCTCTGTGCTCTCTCCTATCTCCTCTTCTCCCATTAATGGTGGCACCCGTTGGGATGTCCTCTTGGCCTCCTTCCACTCCTCTAAGGCCATCATTAATGTCTACGCTAATGGGACCGTCTTGGTCCAAGGCCCTCAGGCCAACCTTCACCTCTTTGATAGACGCTTCCTGCGCCTCATCAACTTCCTTTCCTCTCCTGCTGTCCCCCCCTCTGTCCTCGGCTACCTTGCCTCTACCCTCCCTCCCTTCCCCCTCCCTTCCTCCTTCTTCTCCTCCGCAGGGCGTATCTCTGATCTGTACCCCTGCCCGGAAGTCCTTCAAAGATGGCAACCTTCTCCACATTGCCACTCTTAACTCTCCCTCTGCCGTCAAACATTCCTCTGATATCTGCCACCTTCTTGAAGAACTGGACCTTGACATACTCGGTCTCACTGAAACATGGTTCACGGCCAGCTCTGTCACCAGCTTTGACACACTCCTACCTGACGGCTACAAGATCCTCTCCGTGCCCAGGCCCAACCGTGCTGGGGGGGTGTGGCCCTTATCTTCCCTGAGTGGATTCCTGCCACTGCTATTCCCACGCAGACCTACTCCTCTTTTGAATGTCTTATCTGCCGACTCTCTCTCTCTCCTAGCAATTCCCTTACCGTTCATACTATCTATCGGCCACCTGGTCAAATTTCCTCCTTCCTCTCCGAGTGGGCGGACCTCTCCTCCTCACTCCTGTCCTCAACCACTCAACTCCTCTTCCTTGGAGACTTCAACATCCACCTGGATGCCTCCTGTCCCCCCTCTGGACTCTTTCGCGACCTCTGCGACTCTCTCTCACTCTCTATTCTCCCGTCTGGGCCGACCCATTCTGCTGGGCACACTCTTGATGCCCTGATCTCTTCTGACCTTCCCCTCCCTGTCCCTCTCTCCACTCATCTCTCCTGGAGTGATCACTTTCTCCTCTCCTCCCACCTCACCCTCCCTACCCCACAGGCAAAGCCACCCTCATCACTGCCATCCTCCTTCTCAGTCATCCGACCCATGAAGCGTGTGTCAGTTGAGGCTTTCGCTGCCACCTTCTCGCCCCCTCTTCCCCCTTCGGCTGACACCCACCCTGACACAGCCCTCTCCACTCTTTACTCTGCTATATCTGATACTCTTGAGATCCTTGCCCCTGTCATGAGAATCCGCCTGAAGCCCAAAGTCAAATGTAACTCCTGGTTTGACTCGGATCTCGTCACCCTCAAACGTAAGTGCAACGTGGCAGAGAGTAAATGGCGTGCTTCATGTTCATCCTCTGACAAACTGGCCTGTCGCCTGTTTCAAAGGCATTACCGGTTCTCCGTTCTCACCAAAAAGAGAGCCCTTGTCCAAGCCTGCATCACTGCGGCATCTAACAATTCGGCTGAACTCTTTAAAATCTGCAAGGAGCTGGCCAACCCTGCTGCAGTCTCTATCTCTCCTGTCTCCTCCCAGGCCCTCTGTACGGCACTGGCCTCTCACTTCATTTCAAAAACTCAGGACATCCTGTCCTCACTCTCCTCCCATCACCTCCCCCCCTCTATTCGCTGCCCGTCCACTGGCCCTTCTGCAGCCACCCCTCCTCTCTCCTTCTCTGCCTTTCCCCTTGTTTCTGTTGATGAGGTTTCAAGACAAGTCCGATCTATGAAAGTCTCGTCAACACAGGTCCACCCCTGCTCCTCCAAAACTATTAAGGACCACATCGACTCCTTGGCTCCTGCCCTTGCTGACTTCTGCAATCACTCCTTCGCCTCTGGAGTCTTCCCATCCCCTCTCAAGCACTCCCTTGTGCACCCCCTTCTTAAGAAACCCTCCTCCGACCCGTCCTGCCCAGCTAACTATTGCCCTATCTCTATCACTCCTTTCCTGGGCAAGCTCCTGGAGAAACTTGCCATCTCCCAGCTTAATCTCCATGCTGAATCTGTTGGTAGCCTTCATGACCACCAGTCTGGCTTCAGAGCTGCCAGAAGCACGGAAACTGCTCTCCTGAACATCTGTGAGGACCTGCTCTCGAACCTTGACTCTAACATTCCTTGTGTTCTCATCTTGCTTGATCTCTCCTCTGCCTTTGATACTGTCAACCATACCATCCTGCTCAACCGTCTCTGTGATAACCTGGGTATCACTGGTCAGGCTCTTGCTTGGCTGACCTCTTTCCTCTCAAATCGACCCTCCCAGGTCCAACTGGGGTCTTTCCTGTCTGACACCTTTTTCTCTACCTGTGGTGTCCCCCAGGGTTCTAACCTCTCTCCCTGGCTGTTCAACCTGTGCTTTGCCGATGATACCCAGCTCATTTTCAGGCTACCTTCGGCCTCCTCTTCTCCTTCCCTTATCTCTGACTGTCTTTCTGCTATCCAGGAATGGTGAGCCGCCAACAACCTCTTCTCTCTTAATGCCAATAAGACCAAGATTCTACTCATCGGCACACCCACTCCCTCCTTCCCTGCAGCTCTCTGGCCGGCCTTTCTTGGCCCTCTTCCTGCTCCTACCTGCAAGGCTAAAAACCTCTGGGTCATCTTCGACTCCACTCTCTCCTTCTCGCCTCACATTTCTGACGTTTCACTACCTGCTGCACCTCCTCAGAGGTATCCTTCCTTTCCTCTCCTTCCCCCAGAAGCTCACTGTCTCCATAGCCCTGGTTCTCTCGAAGCTGGACTACTGTAACAGCCTCTATCTAAATCTGCCTGCCTCTACTCTCCGCCCTCTCCAACTCATCCAGAACAGGACTGTGAGACTTGTCCTTGGCCTCAAGCCCTAGGACCGTATCTCTCCAGGACTGAAATCGCTACACTGGCTCCCTGTGGCTGCGAGGATTAAGTTCAAAACCCTCTGCATTGTCCACAAGGCTTTCTGGGGCCTGGGGCCAAAATACCTTCAGCTCTCCCTTCCTAAATATCTTCCTTCTCGTGTACTTCGCTCATCCGCCTCCAACTCCCTCAGGGTCAGCCGCTTCTCTAAGCAACGAGTTGGTGGGAGATCTCTCTCTGCTGCATGGGCCTCCCTCTGGAACAGCCTTCCTGCCTCCCTAAAACTTGAGGAGAACCATCTCCGGTTCCGGAAAGTGCCTCGAAACCCTCCTCTTTGCTTCTGCTTTCTCTCCCTCTCTCCCCTGCTAAATCACTGAAATTGTACTAAATCAGCAACTCGGCCACTCACCAATCTCGGTCCTTGGCCCAGCCACTCTCCCCTGCACTGCCTTCCCGGCAACCCCTGCACTGCGGGACTGTCTCTGTATCGCTACAGCCCCTCTGCCCAGCACTTGTCTGCACTTGCCACCAGCTGGCCCTTATTATTTATCTTGTTTGTTACTAACCGTGTACTGCACTTTCCCCCCTCCCTTTCCCCCTTGCACTTTTCCCGTCCCCTTAACCTTGCACTTGCGCGATCTGAATGACACCTGGCCTAGTGGGATCGTTGTCTGTCTCCCTTTGTCCCCCCTCCCTGCCTCGTCGCGCCTTGAAACACTTGTGTATAGGCACGTTACAAATGCCATATCTTATCATATCAAATCATATCATATAAGAGTCTCTTTGAATACTTGTAAGTATAGACCACTGTTTAACACTTTTACAGCTCACATTCCCTCTTGAGATAAGCCTGGTTGCTCAGCAACGCTACCACAAAACTGTGTAGTACAGACTTATACCAAAGGTTGGTTTTACTTAGACCTGTAATCATAGTTGTGTGTAGTGGTCCCTAAGGGTACTGGATACAAACTCTGCCTAACAGCAAAGCCCACGAGGACACAGCATTTCCAAGATGGCAGTTTAACATGAGGAGAAAGATGGCGAAACAGAAGGGAATCGCAAGGAGTGAATCCCCTTGACCTTTTCAAGAAGGAACCGTTACTTTCGCAAAGCCTCGGGAATAGAAAGCGTAAGGCCAGGAAACCAGGGTGAGAAAGCCTGCATGGTGTTTCAGAGGTACTCCGGGCCCTCCCACGTTGATAACCAAGGCAGGTAGAATCACCAGCTGCTGTGGAACTGTCCTTGGCTCCAACAACAAAGCAGCGTCAGTAAAATTAACACATTAACAAAAAAGGTTTAGGAGACTGATACAAGACCGGTCTGTGTTGAAGCCAAGGTTGCAAGCAGCAACATTGTATGGTGAGCGCTGGAACAAACATTTTATGAAACGTGCCTGATAACCAATGCAAGTAAAATGAATTGCAGATGAGTGATTCAACTTTGAAACTAAGATGCAATACCTTTGACAGAGTGGTCCAGCACTGCATGGGTGCTCAATCGAAGGTCTCTGTAAGGTATCCAGCTGAGAGATGACAAAAGTGAAAGAGTGCAAAGGATTTTGAATCAAAGTGGTCCTGCGACGGGTCAAGCAAAATCCTGTGCACAATCAAAAGTCTTCTATGTTGATTCAGTAAAGAAAGTCTATAACAAAGTAGATATAGTTGATCTGAGCCAGAGGAAGGGGGATCCACTGTCCAAGCCAGATCAGGGAAGACCGAATTGAGAACATTGCGCCTCAAGGGGTCTGAGCCTGAAGGAAGGGGATCCACTTTGATGCTTGTTGTGTTACATCAGGCCATCTGAAAAAGAAACTTTGAATGGCAAAGAGACTTTAGCACTGAAGGCCATGATGTTGAAGTTTTGTATGGTGCCCTCATCCTAGAGAAGCCACAGACTGTGCTAAGCTCGAATGTGCCGCCTTGTCCCGTGCTGAAAGGAAGGGAAGCTGAATATCCTGACATATGATTTCTTGAACACTTTTCTTTTGCATGAAATTGTTTTCCCTCACTATTTGTATAGATTGATTGATATTGATTGATATTTTATTTCTATTGTGCTTGTTTACAAGTGTTTTAGAGCGCAACAAGGCAAGGGATCGGAACAGGAGAGGAACAAAACAACGATCTTACTAGGCCTAGTGACATTCAGAACATGCAAGTGCATGGGAGAGCGAGAGAGGAAAAGTGCATGGAAGGGGGGAGAAGTGGAAAGTGCAACGCAAAGGAGAAACAGATTAATAATACTAAATAAATATTTAAATATTAATGTCAACAAACAGTGGTAGTGCAGACAGCAAGTGGCAAGTGCTGGGTTTAAGGCAGCAGACATGGTATGTCTGATAAGTGCTGGAAAAAAAGGGGGGTCAGATGTAAGGATTGGCAATAGGTGTATTAGTATAGTCACTTTTATTTTGATAAAACAACACCAGGAATGCTCTAATATTATTTTATGGTCATAGCTTGCTCTCATCGATTAGATTTAGGATTAGATAGGCATTTTTCAAACCCATTTGAAGTTCAAGAAACACCCTTGAACTGTGGTCAATTGTGTCTGTCTCACTGTTGATACCATGCCTTCCTTGCAGGGTACTAATTTTTTCACTTATAAAAACAAAGCTCTATATCATCTTTATTCCACCCCCACCCTTTCCAGCCCCTCTTTCAACCACCAAATAAGCCCAAATGTGTTTTCCAGACTTTTTCCCCACCACCCTATCTGCGGACAATGACGGCTGTCGGCCGATCCAACATGGAGACCAGTTCAGAAAATATGACGCACCTCACACTTCTCATCATCCAATCAGAAGGCACGTACTGTCGGAATTGAAATAATGCTATGCCTCCTATCGCAACAATTGTATGTGTATTGGCCTACGCCAAGTTGTCTAAACATCATATGCGAACAAACTCTGCGGCAAGGTCTTGACCTTATAGAAAGTAATGTAAGTCGCCATCTTGGATTAAGCCGCCATTTTAGGTTCTCTTGTAATGTGGAAGTCACCCTGAACATCAAAATGGAGGCCGAGTGACATTCTGAGTAAGATTCTGACCGTTGCGACCTCCGTACAGACGAATAATTAATATGCCTGCAGGCCACTTGTCGGGGTCGCGAACTGAGACCTTGTCCTATTGCTGACCTATGTGTAAATGTACAACTATATCAGCGAAACTAATCAAAATGCATATATTATAGGATTGACCTAGCTAGGAACCCATAGGCTCGATCCCTAGAATGGTTAACCCGTGAAGGGGTTGGCCAAGGGCTGGACAAACAATATAAAAGACCTGAATATTCCAATGTGCGGTCTCTCTTACTAATGCATCGAACCTTCGTTGAAGTTTGTTACGTTAATCTGAGAGCCGAATAGCTATCCGTTTGTCAGTTGTCTTTGGTAACTGTTGTAGCTTTTAAATAAAGCACTTGTATGTTCTTTGTAACCTGTGTTGGTGTGTTTCTTTTTGGGCTTCCGGCCTCATATTATTTTTATGTTTCCACAGTACGATGTCCATAAACATCACGCATCAAGCAGCCCCTGAATATTGAAGTGCATGCTTGGCCCGGACCCAGATAACAACTTTTTTTGTACCTTCTTTTGACTGTTTTCAAATAACAACTGTATGGATTTACACCAAATTTACAAAAGCATGCATTCAGGACCAAGCCGACTCTCCTGCCGTAAATGTGGTGAACATCCATACAGTGTTTTGGGCTATAGGCGTGAGGAAATCTTTTTTGTCCATTGTGCCTATGAGTATTTCCAAAAAATGTGGGTCCCCCTACAGGCCCTTTTATAGCTAGTATCTGCAACCTACTATCAAGCTCATAGGCATCTATCATCCAGGTTTCTTGCAGGGCCACAACCTCAAATAGATCAATATATGCAATAAGAACATTAGTAGCACTTAGATTTGCAAATCCTCTGGTGTTCCAGGGACATAACATGTTCTGTCAACAGTAAATATTCACACACTATCTTTGAAGGCTTTGGGAAGCCACTGCCAATATCCTTCATCACAGTCCTTTAATGCTGTTGAGGTGCTGTCCATATTTCGTTCATTCTTATCTTTTGGGTACACAACCCTCTCACCTTCACTATTTGTTTTTGCTATTTGTCCTTTAGATACCAGAGTAGGGTGCCACTGACTGTTGTCAGAGGCACTGGTACTATATTTCTATGTTTGATAGGCAGCATGTTCACAATTGAAGATCCATAGACAAGGATATATTAGAAGCCACAGCAGTGGTTTGTTCCACTTGGTCTACCATATTAATATGATCTGTATTGATCCCCGTAGGGGAACTATGTTGTGCAAAATAGGCAAAACCACTGCACGATTTAGTGGCGGGTGTAAGTAAGCAAAGGATATTGGTGTAAGTTGTAAAGCTCTTGTGCCCACCACATCCTTTGTTCTATTGTTATTAAATATACTGTTTTACTGTGTTACTGTTTGTGCACCTGATCATAGCACTTTGTGAGGCAACACTTACTGATTTTGTGTTATACCCTTTACAGTGCAGGCATTACACAGTATGGTTTTTGAAGATTTCAAACATTGCAGTTGAAGTGATGCTCTATTATTTATGCAGATATTTGTTCAGCATTTATGGGTGTTTGTACAAGTGAGTTTGTGTCATTAAGTATTTTCTGCTCATTATCCGGAGTTGCTATTATTATTGTGTGCCCTGTTCGGATTGTTGGGTATCACAGCCGGATACACTCTCACCTAATATGGCATATACCTCTACTTGTGATTGTAATGTCATAGCATCAACATCATGGGATGGTGATGAGGTTTTAATCAGTGAGGATTCCCTTCCTGTGACCCCGTCCCCCCTTAAACACCTAACATCCTGTGTCTGCTCATGTTGCTCTTGTTGCCCATCTGGTCAAACCTACTCAGCATGCTCAGAGGGCACGTTAGAGTCAGACTTGCAGAAAGGGCCATGTGTGAACATGCATTCGCCATCTTAACTTCCAACGTTAGTATTCCTAAACCTTGTTCCTGTTCAGCTACTATTTCAGCTGAATCTAGTTTAACATATCCTTCCGGTTCACAAACAATATGAGACATCATACACACTTGTGGCTCTGCTGATATAAGTGCTTCAATGACTTGACAATTTGATTTAGGAATCTTCTATATTGTTATCACAACATTATCGATTTTCTACCAAATTAGTAATATTGGAACTGTTAGAACTATCTAAAACAACAACAGCTCTCATTACACTTTCAATGAATTTTGTTCCAACACACTGCAGTGTGTCATTTAAGCCTGAAAACATCTCTTTCACAGCAGTCTCTTTAGTGCATGGAGCGAGGCCTTCTATTAGGGGATAGTATTTTGTAATTCTCATTGTTCCTTTCATAGTTGCCGTATTCATTATTTCCCTGGGGGTACACATTTTGCAAAGCCTCAAGGGGTAGATGCATTCACTGGCATTTTTAGATTCTATAGAGGGGTTTGCACCCATGAGTTGCCTATGAACTACAAAGTCATGTTCACTGTCATGGGCATGGTCAAGCTCTGGGGTATCAATGCTTTTGGTCAACTACATGATTTTTACCATCTTTTATATCAGAGCCCTCTCCCCAATCTACCACGAACAACGAACAGCAAACAGCACTCAGTTGAGCACTCCCTTAATGAGCGCAGACAGCCTACTAAATACTGTTTCCGGGTTGGCTTGCCGCAATGAACACTAAAATGTAAAGAAATAGGGTACATATTATCTACAAAAATGCATTGTTAATTTTGTAAGTAATCCAAAGTTTTATATATCCAATATATACATATTTATGTATTGAGTTTGTACTCAGTCCATACTGCAAAAATATGATGTAATCACAAAGTCCATGCAGATTACAGCAGAGTCTGTCCTTCCAGCAAACAGCACTCAGTTGATCACTCTCTTGATGCGCGCACAGATGCGTGTGCACAGCCCACTAAATACTGTTTACGGGTTGGGGGGCGGGGCTTGTGAAGCTTGCTGCGATGAACACGCCAAAGTATGATTTAATCACGAAGTCCATACAGATTGCAGCATTCTGTCCTTTCAACAAGCAGCACTCAGCTGAGAACTCCCTTGAATATTTCTAAGGTCAAGTACATAAAAACAAGAATATAATTATCAGGACCTGGAAAGTCTTATGAAACCAAGGGATATTGTAAAACACAGAGATAGGGTGGATAGGAAAAGAGGAATGGGAAGAGATAGACACCGCAGAAGATACTTACCCAGAATTGGTCAGCAAATTTTTCCAAAAAATCTGTAGTTATAGGAAGTACAAACAAGTTGGTGGAGGAGGACTAAAGGAAGAATTCTCCTGTAAAAAGACTAAAGGGGTGCTTACGAGTTTATGAGTTTTCCAGAATATTACAGATGGTGGAAAGGGTAGTAAATCACCATTCCAGTTTGAGGGGATTGCAGGTATTTCCAGCTCTGGTAATACCAGTGCTGGAAATACTGGCTGTTTTTTGCCAGTGGGAGCCTGATTTAACTCCTGCTTCTGGCTGGAGGTAAATTAGTGAACCCCAACCGGCAAACATGCAGTTTGCCAGTCCGGAAAAATTGCCGTTCATAGAATGACCTGCAATTTTACCGGACCGGCAAACTTGTAACCTTACATGAAGAACTTCAACCATTTTTTAAAACGTTTTGGGGAAAGTGAACACTTCTTTTGAGTGACTTTTTATGGACTATAAGGGCGCTGGAGAAGGAGGCTGACACAAAGGTGGAACGTTTGGGTTTAAAGACTTTTATTAATCAAGAAAGCAAGGGAAATCCAATCTCTCCCTATTCCTAAGAGTGTTTTCCCTGCATTAACTAAAGATACATTTTCTGTCAGGATGTCTGTCAACTCAAAAGTGTCCACCACCCTGTGCCAAGAAAACCTTTCCTCTGTCCCTTACACTAGAAACTAAAGAATACAGCTGAAAAGTTCTGGTCCCCTGAGAAGGAATCCCTTCTCCTGGATTATGATTCCTGGTTTGTTGAAACAGTTCCCAGCTCTTAGAACAGTCTTGTTTCACACACATTGTCAGGGGGGAATTGCTCCCTTCTCCTGATAGTAAAATTCCAATCAATACTTTCTCAAACGTTGTCAAGGGGAATAGATCCATGCCCCTGATAGAAAGGTTCCAAACAATACTTTCTCACACATTTTCAGTAGGAATGGCTCCCTTCCCCTCATAGTAAAGTTCCAAACAATACTTTCTTGGTGGGCCAGGAGAATGTCTCCCTTCTCCTGATGTCCGGTCTCAGAAAGCCTGAGGGAATGGCTCTCTTCCTTCGCTCTTTTGGGACCCTTCTACCAGTCTGTGTTACCAGTAGAATGACTCCCTTTTCCTGGTATCTTGTTATCAGTTATTTACAATCATGCTCTTCTTTTCAGTTGGCTGCACACCTAAATCACCCAATTCTGAGTGTTACGAGGATCCACAACCTTGGCTTTTCTCCTTCTTTTATCTGGCTGACTTGGTTCACATCCCTGCCAAGTACCGCCACAAGGAAGATGACTCACATCACTTTCTTGCTTTGGGTCCCAGACCCTGGTTCCTCTTCTTCTCTCAACTTGCCCACTTGATTCACTTCTCCGACAAGTACGACCACAAGGAAGATGACTTGTATTTTGTTTAGGATACCCGACCCTCCTTTGGCTGTAAGTGAGGACGGACATTTGTTTTGGACGATGGACAAGCACCCTAAGTTTGGATGGGAGGGAATTCCCTCATAGATATGGATAGGGAGAGATTTTTCTTTTAACTTTTGAATAAACACCATTGAAATGTCCTCTATGAGTCTGACTCTTTTTTATGGTCTGCCACATAAACAAGATAGAAATTTTACTGTATGGGTGTAAAACACAGCAGCTTTTATTTTTAAATTATTTTTTAAACAAATTAACAACATTGCACGTGTTCCACCGAAGGCATACGTAGCATTGTTGCACTGACACAAAGCGATTGACCCTATTCCAAAAGCTAGTATAAAACTCCAAGGAGAAGCCAGCAATAATAGCATTAGAAAAATCCAACATGTAATATTCTCAAGCGTGAGCTCAAATGGGCATCTTAACTAAGATAAGCAAAGTAGCAGTCAAAGGTCTGGGATTCCTGTATATGTTCCCTTAATAAATGAATTATAGATATCTAGCAAACGAAGCGAAGGCAGGTTCAGTAGAGCAGCATGTCAAGGCTTGTGAATTTGTATTCAGAGGCTTTGACCCCCGAATGATTGCTGTATTTAAAATGTACCTCTTGCAGTAGTTATGAAAATTGTATTTTTCAATTGCAGCCGATTGGGATTCATAGTGACATTCCAATTGCGCAGCTCACTCCTCTGTCAGGGTCTCTCATACATTTGCAAGTGTAAGCCCTTTGGGTAAAAGGCACGGGCACTTTAGTCTATTTCACAGAAAGATATTTTAAATACCTCCCCTCCACCACAATCACCACAAGGAGACAGTGACGAATGGTTCCTGCTAAATTAGAAATGAAACCTCGAGACCAGGCATTTGGGTGAGATAATGCTTCATACAATGTTGTGTCAAAATAAAAGTAACATGAGACCGCTCACTATATTAAACTGTTTTTGTTCACGTAGTGTTCTTTTCTATGTGCTCTTTGTGCATTAACCAGGTCGTTCTTCACCTGGCTTTCATTATTAGCACAGTATTAATACGAGCATTGTGTATATTTTAACTAAAGGGTCGTAGTCCATACTTAAAATACTTGTATCTGGAGGATGCTCATTTTAGCTTGTTTTTTGAAATCTGTGACATAATATTCATTGATACTGGTGAAATCTTCTGAAGTCTGACGCAGCATAGGGTCAAGGCAGCACTTCAATGTTGTGGCTACTGGCCAGATGGGGTCATAAGGACCACAACACCACAGCTATGAGAGATGTATGACAGGCGATTTCCCAAGTGACGTGGCATACAACAACTTTACTTGAATTGCATGTGGAGGATGTGTGTCTGAAATAGCGTCTTCTTCCTTAGTTTTATGGAGTAGGTGTTAATATGCAGACTCTACATACATTGAAATGCATGTATGGAATTTGCAAACATTGACAATGGGTCTTGGTACCCTGTAATATGCTGTCCATGTATAATCCCAGGTGGCATATCAGAGCATATTGTGTTTAGATCAGTGACTGAAGCTGAGGCCTCTGACATTATTGCTCAGTTTAAAGATACCATCAGCAAAGGTGATAACTGCACAGCTACTCTGGTCAAAGCTTGTGCGCCTTTGTTGGTCCCCCTCAAAATGAAGTTTATTAACAGCTCCTTCTCAGAGGGATGTGCACCAGATCCAGTAAAACAAGCATGGATTACTCCTCCACTAAAAAAGCCTACCCTAGATCCTAATATCGCTGCTAATTATAGGGCTCTCACTAACGTACCATTTTTATTGAAGATCCTAGATTGAGATGCATATCTTCAGATTCGGGATAATCTTACTAAACAGAACATCTTAGGTAAGTCTCAATCAGGTTTTAGACAGGTGCATGGCACTAAGACAGTCCTGTTGGATCTAAAGGTCAACATCATGCAAGCCACGGACAAGGTTGTTATTGTTTTACTGATGCTATTGGGCTTGTCAGTTGCTCTTGACCTAGCTTTTGACCATCCTGGTTGACAAATTATTACACTGCATGAATGTCTCGCTCTTGGTAGCTAAATGGATGCAATCTTTCCTGTCTGATTGATCAGCCAGATTGTTCGGTGGTGCGGAAGCAGCAGATGCTGTTAACGAGCCTTACGAGGTGCCACAGGGTTCATGTTTATCACCAACTCTGTATACTGTCTTCACTAATCATCTTTTTGAGTTATTGGACGCTAAGGGCATTATCTACACCAATTATGCAGATGACACTCAGTGCCTTATCCCAGGGGATTATAAGAATTATAAGGATTCTGAAGCCATGAATGAGGTTTATTCCCATGTCCAGTATTGGATGGATCACAATGGGATCGTGGGATGGCCTTAAACGACTATAAGACAGACTTAATGCTAGTTGGCACAGCTTTTAGAATTACAAAGTTAGGCTCTGAGCACAAGAATTTTGTTATAGCAGGTTTTACCATTGTCACAGCAGAGAAAGTAAAACCTATTGGTGTTTATCTAGACTCATAACTGATGTCAACAATACTGTTTCTTCATCATCATACCATCTTAAATTGTTGAGTCAAATCAAACCCTTTATCCAAGGATAAATCTGCTACTTTGGTGGGAGCAATTATTGAAGCTAAACTCGACTAGTGTGGCAGCCTGTTATATGGAATAAGCAAGGGAGATACAGCTAAACTGCATGTAATACATAATAGTGCTGTACGAGTGTTTCAATGTCTGGGAAGGAGAGATCACATCTTTCACACCAGATGTGCACTTCACTGGTTACCAGTGAACGTTTGGGTAACCTTTTGACTTCTCACTCTTATGCACATATGCCTATTTGGAAGTAGCAAGAGTTACTTATCTATCAGAAAGTATCTCATGACTACCTGAATGGAGAGCATTAAGGTCTAACTTCACCAACTTGTTGACTGTGCTAAGAGCTAGTCTGGTTTCAGGTGGACAATGTGCCTTTGATTTTGCAGATCCTAAGCTCTGGAATAATCTGCCACCTAATTGGCTGGGTCGTTGGTGCTTGGCTCCGTTCAAGAGAGTATTGAAAACTCACCTTTTTTCTTGATTAGCTCCTGGTAATTATAACTTTTCATATGCGATCTTGAAATATAGCAGGTTGGTGCTTCTTTGGTTTTGTCCATGTGTGTGTATGTGTCTGTGCTTATGAGCACCCTGATGCTTCTGGCCTTATTTGTCACTAGACAAATAATAAATAAATAAATGGACAGTGACAGATTTAGAATCATCCACACCACTCACCTATCTGGATCAGTTGAAGAGGAAGAAATGTGACTGCCTTGGTGCCTAAAAATGCACTGAGTGGGCAAAATGAGTTTCTTTACCCTACTGTGCCCCTTATTGCACATTTGTAACCTGAGAAAGAGCAGTGGCCCTACTGTCAAACTGTAAGATGTCCCAGTAATAAGCAGGGATGAGGTGATAGAAGGCATAACAGCGTGACAACAGACTCTTCACTTGGGCAGAGCTGAACAACTAGCCCTGCCTGTGTGGGTAGCCATTCAGAACTCCTTTGATTCCCTTTGATGCTTCCCATGCTTGGTATGATGAAAGGGACGGTCCCTGGCATGTTGTTGATTTGACTCGTTTTGTTAATGATGTCTCTTCCTCCTTGTAAGACACATTTAGGATGTTGGGGTGCCTTGACCTGTGTTGCTCTGGCTCCTTCACTGCAGGACCTTTGATGAAATGGGTTGGAAGGTCCCTGCCTCCGCTGATACATCCATTATTTTCTAGTAACTTTCATCACCATGCTGTAATGGCCACTACACTATTGGAGTGAAAGAAACGGGCTGTAATTTATACTCCGAGCCATGCAACATGTCTGCCTGTGCCTCTCTCTCCTTTTTGTGTTAGATGACTCCAAGACCATAAAGCAAATGATTGCCATGCACATTCCTGTCTCAAGACATGGTTAAACCCATCTGCACCCATCCAGAGCATTAATGGATCCAAAAGCATGCGTGACTACTTCGACAATTCAAACAAAAATAAATGTCAAATGTTACATATATCTTAGGAATTGCTCCAAGTCTCAGAGATGGTTCAAGTGTTTTTATTTGAATTCTCGGGTCCCCAGGTCATCCGCCTCTCTCTTTTCTAAACCTGCTCTCAGGTTTGTATACAGTGCTGATTGAGTGAGGACCTAAAGACAGAATGCTTTATCTGTCTAAACTCACTCGGCGACATCCTAGACTGTGCACTTCATCCAGATGGTAGTATTCCAACAGGAGTAAGGGATTGTACCGTCCAGACACACTGCCTAATTTGGTCTCCTTTCTATCACAACTATCACACCTATCACAACGTTCTATTACACCTGTGTATTCCTCTCTCTCTCACTTTCTGATGGTCTCCTTTTGAGACTGCCCCCTCCTATTTCACCCACCTTCACTCATTCTACACTCTATCTCTTCCTCCTCTGTCCCTCTGATATCTCTCACTCCTTCTAAGCCTCACCTACAACCTATGATGTTACTACTTTCTGCATTACACTACTACTTCCTCCTCCACACTACTGCTACCCCTTCCACACTACTATTCCCTCCTACACATTACTACTAATACTACTCCACACCCACTTCTACTCAAACACCAACCTTTTACTCACAGAGGCATTTTTTTCACACTCTACACTCCGTCTCTTAAAACCGTGTTTTACTCTTTCACACACACACCCACAAAGCAGTACCACTTGCACTCACTAACTAATACCTCACTTCTCCCAAAATCATCTCCTCAAACCACTCCATGGTTGTCCCACCTGTTTGTCTCTTGGTATGCCATCTAAACCTCCTCCAACCTCACCCAAACAACCAACACCTTCCTGCTTCCTTCTGCTCATTTCAACCCTCTCTCTTCTTTCTGATTGGTGCTATAACCGTGGCTTATCTGGTTTTTTCTTAACCACCCGGGTGGGATCTGTGTTACAGACTGGTTTAAAATGTGGGTTATACCCACTCCCTTTTCTCGTCATTGGGCTGCCATGCTACAGGAATGGTGTCCTTCGCTGCACTGTGTTAAATGTGTTTACTGAAGCAAAGGCAATCAGTTTGAGCAACCACTGATCTCGTCCAAGATGTTGTAGTCTAGTGGGCCTCTCTTGACTCCTACTTGGGGATCCTGGGGCTGGCGAACAGTGTGTGGGTTAGGGGACTGCTGCATAGGAGCTTCAGTTCGTCTCTCTGTTCTGTCCTCTCCCCTGGTGCTGATTGCATAGTGTACGCATGCGTTGGCTTCTGTGAAAACAGAATATCTCTCTCTGGTTAGTTTCTTTCTCTGCTAGAGTGCTCACAACTCTCTGGGTGGGGAGCTGATGGTTTGCCTCTTCTTCTTATGGGTGTTCAACTTCCAGCATTGTGGGTCATAGGCATTGGGTGATTCAATTTGGTACTGCACATATACAGTTGGCACTTGGGGAGGTGAAAGGAATTGGGCTCCTCCTGACTCTGAACACAGGGAGGGGAAAGGAATTGAGGACCTCCATCTGGTGTACGACAGGCAATCGATTTCACACTCATCAAAGATCCCACTGTAGCCATCCATCAATACACTGACAATACTCAGTTGTACATGAGGATAAAAAGCTCACAAGACATCAGTCACCTCCATGATTACCTAGCCATCATCCAGACCTGGATGTAGACATCCTAAACAACAAATTGAATAGTGGCTCAATGATATGTGCTGTGAATGATTTAATGTGCAACTCTCAGTATTAGCAAAAATGTTAGGCTTTACCATTGACAGCAGCCTGCCCTTTCAGAAACACATAGCCAAGAAGTCCCAAATGGCATGGCTCCAAATCTCCACCCTTTGCAAAATCAAACCCTTCCTCTCACCGGCGAACATTAACGGGTGAAACTCTTTCCTGAAGTGGCTCCCAGCAACTCAATTGGCTCCCCTAAAAGCAGTCCATCACACTGCACCATGTCTTGTTACAGGTACATGACATTTTGACCAAAACATCCAGTCCTACACAAACTACATTGGCTTTCTCTCCAGGCTTGGATACTGTTCAAGACTGCATGCATCATCTACAAAGCAGTCGCAAGCAGCAGACTAGCGCTCCTGGCAGCTGAGCTTCACATATCTGTTGGTAAACACTCCTCATGCAGCAAATCGACCAAAATGCTTGAATCACAACTTGCACACAAAGAGAGGACAAGCAAACAATCCTTCTCCTGCCACTCACCTACCCTTTGGAACTTGATCCTGGTATCAGGTCGAAATGCCCCACAATTCTCTAATTTTGCAAATCTCTCAAAATGTGGTCTTTAAAAAAAAACACCCAAACAAGGAATAATCTCTATGGATGTACAGACTGATGCACAAACTGTAATTCATAGGGCTGTGCTTTTATCCATGCAGGTGGTGTGCTACATCACAAACATAATCATCCAGCCACTAATCCCACTTCTTGAGTGTTAAGCAAAACCATGCAAAACATTATTTCCCAGCATTCCCCAAACATATCTACCTTCCCTTAAAATCTGTTAATACCTTTTCTTTAAATGCAGGCGTTCATGTCAGATTTTGTGCTCAACCAAGTTGTGTGTGAATGCCTATTCAATCAATATACTATAATGCTAATCTCTCATTCATATCAGCAGGTGGTGTACTGTGTCTCACACCCAATCACACTGCTACTAATGCCATTGAGTGATCAGCAACACAGTGCAAACATTTTTCCCAGCAAGCCCCAAACACTTTTCCTATATCTGTAATGTGTGATAATTAATTTTAAAAACAATTCAAGTATGCTGTCAGCTATTGCACTCAACCAAGTTGTCAGTGAGTACATGTTCAATCAAGCCACACCAGAGCAAATTCCTAATCCATCCATTTAGGTAGTGTGTTTCATCATGCACTCAATTAAGAAGGAATTAATCCTATTAACTGATCAAGAACAGGTATAGACCACTTTCATCCCAGAATGCTACAAACATTCCCTCATCGTTGGCTAATACATTTTAAATTATTTTAAATTTTCATGTCAGGAATTCCACTCAAACAAGTTTGGTACAAGTGTGCATTAACTCAATCCAGCTCAGAAAAACTTCCTCCTCTATCTGGCTAGGTGTTATGTTGCATCACAGCCCTGCTCAGGCCTACTCCTCCTTAGAGTTCCTAGTTTGCAGATTCCAACTCTCCCCCAAATCTTCTCTACTAATGGACACCTTCTATTAGCCAGCAGGTCAGTCCACTCGATTCCTCTCAGAATGGGCTGACCTGGCCTCATCCCTACTTTCCTCCTCTTCTCAACCCTTCCTGAGGGGTGATTTGAACATCCATCTGGACTCTCCTGTCTCCTCAGGTCCTTTATGCAACCTCTGTGACTCTCTCGCGCTCTCTATCCTCCCTTCTGGCTCTGCGTTAATTGTGGGCAATACCTTGGATGTTCTTATCTCTACTGACATCCCTCTCTCTATCCCTCTCACTACCTCCCTCTCTTGGACTGACCACTCATTTCTCTCAACATACCTGAAGCTCTCCTCTCCTATTGCAGCACATTCAGCACAGCGACTTGGCTTCAAAGTCACCAGACCCATGAAAAAAGTGACAATGGCTGCCTTTGCATCTGCCTACTATCCTCCTCCCATTCCTGCGGCTGACTCCCACCTTGACACAGCCCTCATTAACCTCAATCTCTCTATCTCCAACACTCTTGACACTCTTGCCCCTGTCATGAGGGCCCGACTAAAGCTGTCCAGAAAGTGCAACTCTTGGTAAGACTCTGACCTGGCTGCCCATAAATGCAAGTTTCGGGCAGCTTAGCGGAAATGGAATGCATCAGGCGAACCATCTGACAAACTGGCCTTCCGCCTCCTTCAAAGACATTATTGTCTCTCCATCCGCACCAAGACAACAGTCTTTATTCAAGCCTGCATCTCTGTGGCATCAAACAACACGGCAAAACTTTTCAAAGTCTGCAAGGAACTGGCCAATCCTGCAGCAACCTCTTCTTCTGTCACATCCACCCAGGAACTTTGCTTGGCCCTGGCTGCACACTTAACCACAAAAACCCAACACATTCTTTCCACCCTCTCTTCCACACCACAGCCCCAGACTTGGCTGATCTCTGAAATCTATCCTTTTCCACTGGAGTTTTCCCAACTGCCCTTAAGCACTCCCTTGTGCACCATCTGCCGACCCCTCCATTCCGGCAGACTACCGCCCTATCACCATCGCTCCTTTCCTGGGCAAACCCCTGGAGAAAGTGGCTATCTCTCAGCTGAACCTCCACACTGAATCTATTGGTTACCTCCATGAACATTAATCTGACTCTAAAGCATACAGAGGCACAGAACCTGCTCTTCAGAACACCCGTGATGACCTGCTCTCAAATCTTCACACTAACACTCCGTCTGCCCTGATTCTCCTTGACCTCTCCTCTGCCTTTGACACGGTTAACCACAAAATCCTGATCGCACATCTATGTGACACCCTGGGAATCACAGGGTGGAACTCTGACTGAGCCTTTTACTCTCACTCTCTCAACCTGTGGCATTCCCCAGGGACCTAACCTTTCCCCCTGGTTCTTCAACGTCTATATGGCTGCCCTGGCTTGTGTGATTGCCACTTTCACTTCTAACTTCCAGTGCTATGTGGATGACACACAACTATATTTTAGGCTACCCTCAACCGCCTCCTCCTCCTTGCTCATATCTTACTGTCTGTCTGCTATTCAGTCATGGTGTGCTGCAAACAACCTCTTCCTCTATGCCAGTAAGACTGAGAGACTGAGATCTTTTGCATTGGGACCCCTGCTCCTGCTTTCCCACTTTCACTCTGGCCGGCTTCCCTTGGCCCTGCACCCGCAACCACCTTCGAGGCAAGAAACCTTGGTGTCATCTTTGACTCCACTCTCTCCTTCTCCTCTCACATTTCGGACATCTCTTAAAAGTCTCTTAGCTACACCTCCTCAGAGGTACTCTACCATTTCTCAATTTCCCCCAGAGGCTCAAGATCCCTGGTACTCTCTAGGTCAGACCATTGCAAAAACCTCTTCCTCAACCTCCCTTCTTCGGCCCTGAGCCCTCTGCAACTCATCCAGAACAGAATGTATCCTTGGCCTTCACTGGCTCCCTGTGGCTGCCAGGATCAATTTCAAGACCCTCTGCATTGTTCACAAGGCTTTCTGGGGCCTGGGACATTCCTATCTGCAAGGTTGCCTACCTAAATACTGTACCTGCCGAGCCCTCTGCTCATCTACCTCAAAACTTCTATGAGTGAGCCGGTTCGCCATGCAGAGATTTGGAGGGAGGTCCTCAGCAGGTGCCTCTCTCTGGAATAGTCTCCCTGTCACCCTCTGTCTTGAGACAGATCTCCTTAAATTCTGGAAACTCCTCAAGACCTTCCTCTTCTCCTCTTACTTCTCTCTCCCTCTACTGTGCTAACCTAGTTCTCTGCTCTTTCCCTCTCTCCCTCCTCTTCCTTATAGCTTGCTGACTGGCCGCCTGGTGCACCTCAGAGTCTCACAGGTCTCCGGTACCCCCGCCAGTCCCCTTTCACACTTGATCCTGGCCCTACACTCCACCCACACTCACTGCACTTGAGAAAAACCAAGAGAGTGTCTCTCTCTGCACTTACCAAAGTCACAACCGACCGGCTGCCCTTATCCTCCCACTCCCTGTGGACCTTCTGTACACTTGCACGATCTTCATGCACCGCGTCTGAAGTTCGTCTGTCTGTTCTCCCTTGTCTTCATCCCTTCATTGCACTGTATAAAACTGCAGAATTACCAGCAGGCCTATTTGCTGTATGCCAAACTGTTACATGTATTTTTTACGCACTTACTCTGTCTGTGCAGAATATTATCGTCTCAGAATTTCAAGGGATCTGAGCAACTGTTGTTTTTTCCCCATGTTCCCACCCTCCTTGAGCGCTTTGAAACCCTTCTGTGGTTACTAACTTATCATCGATGCCACCCATAACATTTTATTACTGCACACCTCTCAAACATTTACTTTTTTCTCAATGTTTGTATATATGTTTGAAAAAAGATCAAGTGCTCATGTCAGCTATTCTGCGGAACCAAGTCAGAACCAAGTTGTGTGTGAGTGCATGGTAATTCAAGTTGCTTCAGCACAAATACCTCCTCTTTCTAGGCAGATGGTGTGTTGTTTCATAGACCTAATCACCCTGCCACTAACACCACTGACTGAGTGACCAGCAAGAAACAACACTTTTTATCACAGCTTGCTTCAAAAAATCGTTCACTTTCCCTCAAAGCGAAATATGCTTTTTAAATGAAATTCAAGTACACGCAACTATTTCACTTATCCAAAAAGTGTTTGAGTGTACATTCAATCATGGCAGCCTAACACAATTATCTTCTACATACAAGAAAGTGATGTGTTGAGTCGCACACCCAATTACCCTGCCACTAACTCTCCCTTCTTTCAAAGCATGCTAATACATTGAAAAGACATTCAAATACTTATGTCTGTTATTGCATCAAACCTAGGTCTATGAGTGTATAGTCCGTCAAGCAACCCAAGCAAGCATCCCTCACTCCACTCTGGAACAAGTTTGTTATCACCCCAGATCTAGCCAACTCTCTCCTCACCTCACTCCCAATACTCTCCCCACAGGAAGGGCCACCTCCGATCAAACTCTTTGATCTCTGGCTCTTATGCGCCCTCGCTCCCATGAGTACAACAAAACGGCCCTTTCAGAAATCAGGAAGCACACCTAGGTGGTACACTGCCTATCTTAAATTACTGAAAACCCTCAAGCACCATCTGGAATGGACCTTGAGAACCAAGTCTACTGCCCAGAACAAAACCACCCTATCAAGACTAACCAAAGCATATAGATTGGAAATCAGAAAAAAACAAGAAAGCATTCTTGGGAACAGATTTTTAAACTCTTGCAACCCAAGCAAGGAACTGCACAGAATAATTTCTGAATTCTACTCGCCGGCCTGCTCTAACCCCCTGCCAGACATCTCCCAATCCCTATGTGACACCTTATCAGAATACTTCCACAATGTCTCTATTAACTGACAGGCCGCTATCATCTATAAATTGGAACACATGCCCATGCCTCCTACCAACCCACAGCCCGACCCACAGACAAAACCCCCCTTCGATACATACCTTCACCTCTTTCTCTCCAATCTCACACCAGGAGTTCCTCTCGATCCTAGCACAAAGCCACCCATCAGGCTCCCCTGAGTACCCCTGAGTACCACTGCCCACCCATCCTCCTCTAAAACATCCTAGCCTCACCCGATGCAGGCAGTATGGCACGCTCAATCCTCAACCACTCCTTAACATCAGAACCTTCCTGGAAGCCCTAAAAACCACCTACATCAAACCTCTCCTCAAAAAACCTATACTTGACTCACTCCTCCCCCAGAACTACCGGCTCATCTCCAACACCTACTTCATGGCTAAACTCATGGATTGCACAGCATACAAGCAGTTTGGCCTTTTCACTGAAGCCAGCAACCTCCTGGACCCTGTGCAATCTGGTTTCAGACCACTCTGAGGAACAGAATCCCCCCTACTGTCCATCTGGGATGACCTAAAAAGAACAGTGGATGCATAAGGCTGTCCTGTACTCATCCTTGTTGAACTCTTTGCCTTTGATGCCATCAATTACACCATCCTCCTAGACAGGCTACACTCATTCGAATCAAAGACCCTGCCCTCTCTTGGATCTCCTCTTTCATCTCTAATCGCTCACACATCATGCTAATCTACATGTTCTTCTCCACCTCACGACCAGTAATAAAAGGGGTTCCACATGGAGCATCCCTATCTCCCTTCCTCTTCAACGTCTATCTAAACCCTCTCCCCACAATCATCTGCTCCCAGAATCTTTCCTGCTACAACTATGCAGACAACACACAAATCATCCTTAAAATCCCAAAATAGCCTATTTCCAATGATCCAGTTATGTCATCATGCCTCTTGAAATTGACTACTGGATGACGACCAACCAAATCATGGTCAATCCTGGGAAAACTGAAATCCAAGTGTGTGGGAAAACAGCACTCCTCCACCAACCTATTCCCTGGCCGCAATCCCTAGGCCCCCACCGCAACCTCTACCTCAGTGGAAAAACCTCAGATGTGCACTGGAAACAGATTTATCCCTCTCCCAAAACATCAACTCCATATTCAGAACCTGTTTCTTCCATCTATGCATTATTAGGTGTATCTTCCCTTACCTCACCCATCCTCAACGTTTCTCTGTCATCATCTCCATCATCCTCTGACGCTTATACTACGCAAACTGTCTTTGTCTAGGTGCAACAGAGCTTCAGCGAAGGTAACTGCAAAGATTCTGAAACTCTGCAGCCCGCCTGTTCATTATCCTAATTCCCAGAGAACACACCATGAGCCCTACACTAAGAGTCCTCCATTGGCTCCCTATTGGTCAACAAACTACCTTTAATGCCATGTGCATCACCCTCTGGGCCATCCACAACACTGTTGTCCCTCACTACCATCACTCAAGGGCTCTCACAGCATCTCTCCTAGTTGATCCACACTACAACTCCTCCAGACTAGGTGGATCCTCTTTCTCTGTCCAAGCGTGGAGCATCTGGAACTCCCTTCCCCTGCACATCTTCAATATTGGCAATCACCTGTCATTCAGAAAGGCCCTCAAAACCTGGCTTTTCCTTCCATCTACTTGAAACCCTCTTGCAGTCTACACTGTTGATAGGTGCAGAGAAACGCTGACCCAACCACAACAATACTCCTATGCACCAATAGCCCACAGATGCCGGCGGCGTTCGCGGCAGCACAGTGTGACAAACTATCATCACCCACTCACCTCTGCCCCTGTCCTTCTGGGACCCACTTCCACTGCTTAGACTTTCGTTCCAGGGAGAACATGAATAGCAAGACAAGCCAATTGCATTAGACCAAGTAAAAGAACATCACAGTCGAACTCCATACAAGCTTTTGGTACATATACCTCACACCATGTCTGTGGCCATGTTATTACGGTCTAGCAGCTCCCATAGTCATCCATAGTCATCCACACTGAAACCTCACACACAGCGGCCATTAGATACAGCAACAACTTACAATAAATGTTGGTCTAGCTGGGCACACATCGATTCTGCAGCACTAGCACTCTATCCTAAACCACCAACAGCACCCACCCAGATGCCTGACCTCCGGGCTGGAGCCTAGCCAGCCCACCTAAGTCATAAAAACCTGGAAAAATGCACACATGCATGTTTTAATTTAACTCTTAGAACATCCTACATTCGGACTGCTGTCACAGAGGGCATTCCAACCAAAAGCGGATTGAGGCCATGCAAATGGGGAAAAGGCACTATATACATGTCAAATACAATGCAATACAACATGATCAAGCCCGTTTTAGACAGGCCGTGTAGACAAAGTGCAATTTTTCAACAAAATCAAAAAAGCTTGCCATGACTGCATTCTTCAAAGAAATACAGATAATACATTTTACAAATGTTTGCACACATATTATGATATCCTGTTCAGAGAGCAGGATGCGGGTTTGTTATGCTGAAAAGCACATGGGGCAATGTTAGGGCCTGTTGAGAATAAGAATTTTAGCAAGGACTCGTTGAAACCAATGCGGGTATTAAGTATGCTGAGAAGCGCTTTGTGGGCAACATCATTGAAGGCTACAAAGAAGTTGAGCCAAGTTTGAATGTAGGGGTCAATTTTATCAATGATGATGTGCACGCCATTGATTAAATAGATAGTGCCCGCTTTGCTGCTGGATCTTGCAGGCCTCCAAATTGATATATGTCTGTAGGAGGTTGTGTTCGATGATATTTTCATGCAACTGTTTACTGTATGATCATTGAAAGAAAGACATGTGTGAACTGCCAATAGTTTTCCAAGTCAACTAGCTATAGTAGATTGCTCCTTCAGGAAGGGAAGGAGTATGCTGGTCTGTAATGTGTCATGGAATTTGTCTTGAGGATGGGCGGCATTGATTATGTACCACAATGGTGAAAGTCCCTTTCTATGGGTAGGTCCGATGATCATGGCTGGTATAACGTTGTCCCACTAGGTGGTTGGATCAAGGGCTCTGGGTATGCTGGCCAGTTCTTTAAGTGTATGGTCCGTAGGTTTTTTCACTTCAGCATGCTCCGTGGGTGAGTACGTGGGTGCGATACCTGTGCAAAGTTTAGTGCTATCAATGTGCTGCCTCATTACATACATGTATTTTAATCTGTGATTAAGTTTCAGGATTTTGCTAGTGGATTGATTCAATGCTGAGCGAAAGCTTTAAAACAATACATAGATCTTAGTACACGTTGACATTTGATTTGCCTATGCAGTTTACATTTTCAGCCAAAGCTATATGCTAAATGTGGCATTGATGCTATTAATACAACTATGATATATTTAATAAATCATTCTCAGATTTAAAATCGCTTCCATTGTTATGCAGAGTAATTTCTTCAACATATTTTAAAGTCTGATCCACATTTAAATATGTTTCGATATAGGAGCCAGGACATGTTCATGGGAATAATTGGATTAGGGGTCTGAATGCTGTCCATTGGTGGCACTGATTAATGTTAAGCGACTGCTCAAAATTCAGCAGGACCAACAAAAAAAGACTTCACTCCGTTATCATGACTGTCATTTTCTGAATTGGAGTTGCTAATATAAGGAGAGATGCATCATGTTACATACATTTCTTTGCAAATGTACTTTTCCCAAATGGTAACCATAAATCAGATGCATGCACGCTCTGGAATGTTCATATTTGATTAATCTGCTAGGCATTTTTGAAAAAGCTCCAATTTTATTTGTGTTGGGGTCAGCAATTCATCATGTGTGGTTGACACCTTTAGTCAACAGCAGAAGTTACAATGCAGGCTTACTCCCCATGTGGGGTGAGCAGGATGGTTGGTCCAAAGCGCATGAAGACAATGCACGATATTAGGGAAAATGCTAAAATACGCCTCTCTCCTTGTAATGTTAGCTCTGCATATTGCATTGCAAGTGGTGCTTAATTACAGCTGGAACTACTTGTTTATTGTTATCATTTGCTAGATATGATAAGAAGCCAACCTCTTCTACTATACGCATCTTAACAACCTTCTGGAGTCGACAATTGCAGCTTGGTTGACGCCAGTGTGTTTAGGTACAGAATTTATGAACGGGTATACAGTTCCTTAGATGATGCTCAAATGTTATTTGTGCATGGGCAATCACGTTAACTCCAGTACAATTCCAGGGTACATGTATTTGTAACAGAGCTAATGGTGCATGTGCAAATGATGTTTGCACACGCGCAAGTGTCTGAGCAGTTATCATAATACGGCCCCTAATCCGCGATCCTTGCTTTTATTTTGATGGCAGAGATCTGTGCTCCTTATATTCGGGAGACGAGGTAGGACATCTTGACAATTACTTGTGTGGGATGCAATGGTTTGAGACAGCTTAGACTACTGTTTTAGTAGGAAAGAAGGGACAAAAGTGAATGCATGGGACGTGGGACGAATAGGAAAGTGTTCACCTTAATGTAGCCAAATTGTGCATGGCTGGTCTGCATACCTCACATCGGAACACATTAAATGCAGCTTTGTTTGGCCTCAATCTTGAGGCATAAGCGTCTGGTTCATGTACCTGCATTGAAATCCCTGATTCACCACACAAATTACATTCTCAGTAGCGAGTGGTTAGAATTGGTGAGTGGTACAGGGTGGATGACTCCGACTGCAGATGGCAGGGATCTGCAGCCAGGGGCCATGTGCTGAATACATAACAAGGCTTTCGCTCACTGACTCCAGGTGGGTAGGACAGGAGATCCTAATTGCAGTCATTTGCTTTAAGTTGCCTTTTAATGCAATGGTTCTTTTAACATGTTCAGCCCAGTTTAAGATGGAAATGTTCTAAGATGGGCAGATCAAATCTGGCAGGATGCTTGGAAACCCGTTCAGCATTATGCTTTCCACAAACATGACATATAACAGGGGAGGCCATGCTCAATGGAAATATTCACATGTATGCCACAGCCCAACTACATCTTGATGTTAATGTAGATGCCCATTGGCCTATGGCAGATACTGTGACAACAGATCCCCGACCTGCATCCTGCAGGTGTGCCGTTTTACACATCATGGCATATTGTTCAATTTCTTGTTAGTAATGCCTTGGGGTAGCGTGAAAAATAAAATAATGTGCAGTCTCTTTCCACCTTTCCCCCTTCAACATTAAGGGAATCTCAGCCATCTGCACTTGATCCTAAGAGGAATCATCTACGATATATGGACTAACACTTACTGAAGTCTGGCACACATTTTATGGAAATCCTTTTCTTTTTCCTAACGCCAATGTAGTCAAGGCATTAATAAAACTACAACACAATGATGGAACATGTAAAAGACAAAACCCTAAAACACAACTCTATAGTAGATTCACTGTATTGTTTCAGTCTCCAAGCATGGATCACCTTCGTTTCTTTTGAACTTTTCCTTGATGAGCCCTAATTGTTAGAGTTCATCTTGAATACAAACACTGATGTGTGCTCTTGGGACAGTAGTTCCCAAGTGCAGAGGCTTTACCATGTAATATTTCTCTACCTAGCCATTCACCTCACTTACATGACTGTAGGGTATTTTGTGGAGATTTGGGGCCTGACGGTATTTTATTACCGCCGAAAAATAACTTAGCAATAATCACTCCTCGTATTCAGATTGGGCCCTGTACAACAATAATACAGTGGACATGCATTATTTCAGCACCCAGACATGCATATTTGGTATGCGTGGTTGGTATGCGTGGTTGGTGGTATTTTGGTGAGCATAATTCCCTTGTTTTATTTGTGGCCCCAATGTCCAGAATCCCTTATCTTTGCTTAGATTTTTCGTGTAATCACTAGAGAGACCTCAGACCTACATTTTAGGAATACCACATTTTCAGTGTTATTGTTAGTGTGCCACCATGGGCGATCTCACTGACTTATTTACGACAGAGAGCTATATGTGGTAATTTTGTGGTAATTTCCACTACCTTATATATGGTAGGGAACTATGTTCAGAGAGTCTCTCTTCCCATTGGCTCATGTACCTCCAACGAGCTATGCTACAAACAATCACTCTCAACTCTCCATACTGAATATGTCATGCACACATCTGTCTTAAAATGACAATTGCATTGTTTAAAAATCTCCCCTCATCAGCACTGTATTGGTAAATAGAAGACACACCACCCGTCTGCTTTCAAATATTTTTCTGTATTATAAAAGTTGCATTTAAACACGATCTCACTCTTTACAGAAATAACTAAAACAGCACATTAACAGCATTGTCTGAAATACACTGAAAAAAAAAACTGGCAGGGAACAGAACATAATTTGCAACATTAACGTGTGATTAAGGCACCGGAATCTCTTTTCCTACTCTGACTGAACATTATCGCCTCGTACACACTCAGCTCCCACACTTATGTAATTACCTTATCTGTTCAGAGTTTTCTTTGGCTGTTCTCTTTCTGAATGTGGCTCCCTTGAAAATTAACCCCAGTAAAAGGAACGCCTGCCTTCTCAAACCGGGGTCATTGCCTGGAATTCTCAGCTTTTGCAGATAGGAATGCTCCAACCAGGAAAAGGTCTTCCTCCCAGCTCTGCCAAATCTTGACTCCCTTTCCTTCTCCTCCAACTCCCCCCAGCAAAACTCTGATCACTCCCTCTAGCATGATACTTGCTATGACGCTGCTCCAATCAGAATCAATCATGCCATCTCCTCCTTCTCTACACAATGGCTCATTTTTATAGTAATACTTTGTAACCAACTGATTTCCTGTTCTTTCGAGCTCTTTTGCTTCCTGTAATTATGTGGACAGGGCAGCAGAGAGAACAGAAAAAAAAATGGATGTGCGTTTAAAAGTTCACTTTCAGAATAGGCCTAATTCTGCAGTGGAGACACATTTTTATTAGTGGATTATGTTTCATTAGTCAGGTTAGTTGTCAGTAAGGTTAGTTATTATTTTCAAATGTGTCTCTCGCACCATAGGCATTTCAGGTGAAAAATAGTGTGCATTTTTGAATGTGCACGTGTGCTTTTAACTGTAAAAATAGTTTTGCATCGTATATGTTAAAATCGTTTTTGACTGAATAGCCTGTCTTTTCTTGTTAATCTGGTAACACATATAGCAATGCACCGCACCCTTGTGGTGGTGCTGCAAAAAAGAAATTGCTACCTATGCAGTAGTGCTGTACTCTATGCTGTAACACGCCAAATATCCTTACATGACCCAGTTCTAGTTATGGGCAGACTATTCAATTCAAGGGAGAACTGCATCATTTAGCCTACTATCTGCCTCTTCTAAAATCATAGGGTGCAGTCCTGCAGTTGGACAGTGTTCCTATGAATATAGAGAGGAAAGGCACATGCACAGAAACCTTTCCAATAAATCAAGTAGTCAAGCAAGGATGCCCCTTATTCTCCCTTTTGTTTATTCTGTATCTATCAGATGTTGATCCCTATGCCACAGGAAGGAATGTTTTCCCCACAAATTGATGTCAGTACCACGTAGTGTTTTAATGTATGCTGACAACACTGTGATCTTGCTTTGACACCTGCTGGGCTCCAACAAGGACTAAACTATGCAGAGGAGTATCTGGCTAGACATAAGCTAAAAATAAATAAGGTCAAATCTATGATCATGGTGTTTGGGAAACAAGGTAAAGCATACAAGGGACAAATACAGAATTTCATTATAGAAATCGTGAGTCTATCCTTATTTGGGCTTAATATTCAGCTCTAATTGAGAGTGGTCAGCACATATAAGGAACACAGTAGAAAAATGGCAAGGGTCCTTAAAGGGATAATTTATTATTATTTATTTTTTATATAGCACTACCAACCCTCAGGTATCTGAGTGCTGCTTATTATTACATACGGTGTGTAGTGCTCATTTATCAACCTCAGAAGGATGAAAGTCTGAGTTTGACTCTGCCGGAATTTTAACCTGCGTAAACAGGCTCTGCACGGACATGAAAGTGAGTGTTCCAGTTGCTGTGTTGTGTGACCAGCTATGAGGTGCTATTAACTATATGGCACTAGAAGACTGGATACATGTTTGCTGGTTTATTCAGTAAAAGTAAAAACTATGGGCCTCATACCGAGTTGGGTAGTAAGGGTTTACCGGCACCAGTAAGAATGCCGATGCCGGTAAACCCTTACTGCCCTATTCCGACCCGCAAAGGACGTGTGGTCTGACCAAACATCCTTTGTGGGTCCCGCTAAGGGACCTGGGCGCTAATAACAGGCACGATATTTGCTGGACCATAATTAGCACCTTCCCCACTCCCATTGAGCCCTTTGAGGGCTCAAATGGGAATGGGGAATGGTTTACTGAATGGGGACCTACTGGGTCATCCAAGGTCGGAATTCTGCCAGACTGGTCCCGGACCCGGGTTTGGAGGCAGCCATGGTTCTAATTGCACCATGGCTGCCTCCAAACTCGGAATGACCCCCTGTGGTTCTCTATGGTAGTGAAGTTTGGGGCTATCAAGCCTGCAGTGAACCAGACATCACTCAGAATCAGTTCTTTAGACAGAATACAGGTTTACCCCCAGGAACACCAGCAAGTGCTGGGGATGCAAACTATTAATTTAGAAGCCAAGATAAAATATGTCAAATACTGTTTAAAGAATAAGCGGTGGCCTTCGGTTAGTAAAATTGTAAATAATGCCACATCTGAAATTGTAACAGTGCAGAATGCATCAAGGAGTTCTAAAATTGTGCAGGCAATGGTCTGTTGGAACCGTTTGTGAGGGACCTCAAACAATGATTAAAAATATGTTGGGAAAGGTGATTCGAGAACAATTGCATGAATGGTGAAAGCAGTCAGAAAAACAAGAAATGGACACGCAAAGCTAAAATAAGTTATATTATGAATTGCGCCGACAAATTATTTTAATATAATGTTGAATTTTTTATAAGAACTGGTTGTTTTAATCAATGATGATTTTAGTACTGTTTTTGATTATAAATGGAAAGTGTATTGAGTATCAGAGAGTTTTAAACACATTGATTTTAGATGATTGTTAGATTGGTTTGCAATGCATGTTCGAATGTCTATTTTAGATTTTGTAAATTGAGAACTCCAAACTAAAAATGACTGATTGATTGATTGATATCAACCGTGTATTTATGTCATAGATTTGACAATGTATATTTATGTTCTTCAAGTGTGAGACATCCAGAAGATGTTGTAAGGCTGGAGCATGGCAATGGGTATGCTGGAGAAACCAGAGAACAGCACTTGCTGCGTAACGTAATCCCAGGATACAGTATACGGAGGATCCCTCAGGATCCCCAGACCATTTCTTGCCTCCTGTGCCAATCTCTCTCAGTTATCAGGAGACAACCCTATAAGCAGATGGTTCCCTTGAGAGGGGTGCCAAGGAGTCTGCTACTCCCCTTACAGTGATAGGTAACCATAATTCCATTAGAGGACATAAGGACGGTGCCTGAGCCAAAGAGCAACGTTTGAATATTTTTGTTCAGAGAAAACACATGCACATTTCCACAGATATTCTCAGAGTTTAACAAGCTAGTTTCACCAGAGATGCTCTGCAGTGGCAATAGATATCATATGCCGGCATGGACCTGGACAACCAGCATGTGTGTATCAGAATACTAACAAAGGTAACACTCTTCTACCGATTACTGCTGACAGGCAACATTATAATGGTGGCAAACAGGAAGGAAGGCAAACAAATATGGCAGTACCCAGTGAAGTAGCTACTGTCCACAGGGCAGCCCACCGGCCTGCCCGCCTATGCAATACACATAGGGAAATGGTAGCTCTGATGCTAATTTACCAATTGCCTGGCATGTTCCATGCGCAAACCCAGTTTAGACATTTTTCAGCCCATTGACTGGGGCACTGAGTATGAGAAGAAATGTTAGAATTAGAATGGCGTGGGATTCAGGAGTTTGAGGTAAGGTGTTACAATCAATGCATTTTCAGGCAACGAGAAGTGCTATGAGGTTCTGAAAATAAGTTGAGAAAGGTTTTCAGAAGCAATAGGAATATTGCACAAGCAGGATGGGAGTAAAACAGAGGGGAAGGGAGTAAAACTGTGGAAGAGAGTAAAAGAAGACATGAACGATAAAGGAGTGCCAAAATAGAGGAAATATTGAGGGGCAAAGCTCAATACTAATGAGAGAAAACAGGAAGGGGAATGAGAATGCTATGGGAGTGGAGGTGGAGTTGAGGTAACCAAGATGGAGAAAGATAAACCAGAGGATGGTAGGAAAGATGGGAGGTAAAATAGGAGGTTTGCAGAACCATATAGTGCCTCAATGAGGAGAATGAGAAAGTGGGGTACTAATAAAGGGTAATGAGAAAAATATACTATCATAGAATTCCAGAGGAGGGAAGGGTAGGAGGCGAGGAGGAGAATAACTGGGATTTGCAGAATGTTGAGATGTAAAATAGCACTGGTAGTCGGAGAGAGAAAGAATGTGGTGGAGAAGAAAAAGAGCAGAAGATCGTCTGGTCTGAATTAAAGACCAGTAGAAACTCAGGTTGTCAGGGGAATAGAATGGTGACTAATCCACAGCAACCTGTGGCAGAGTTGATGGTGGAACCACTATGATCCAAAGAAGCATCTCAAAGCTTTAGATGTCCTGCACATGTTCTGATTACCTAATAAATTACAGATTGTGGTGATGAAATTGCTTACAGCTAAAGAGTGACTCTGTTACATCAGCTACGGAAAACAACCAAGCTACAACAACAGCCAACAAGATGGAGTCTAGAAGAAAGTGGAATGGACTAAGGACAGACTGCATACAGAGCGGGATAATGTGTGTTGTTTTGCAGAGTCACTGTGCTCTATCCCCGTAGAACCTGAGAGCCTTGTTGTTTAATGAACACCCATGCATCATGCACATGAATTCAAGTTGTCTTTGGATCCCTCAGTCCGTCTCACAGGCCAAGACCATATCCAGCCATTATGATTTGGATATCTAGATTTTTTTATGAATCACCATGTGGAGAGTTTTACAGGAACACCCCCAAAAAAGTTGAATGTGGTGAGAACTACTAATTGGGTGGCCAATGGTATATAACGACAGAGAAACAAGTAGCACAGTTAGAATGTGCCCGCATGGTACAGCACAGGAAAACGTTACCCTGCTTTTAATGGACTGATTTAAAACAACATCCATTGAATGTTGAAATGGCACACTGACCTGAGGGTGTGTTACATTTGATAAACAGAAAGCACAAACAGACCATAAATTACAGCCCACAAAACTATAAACAGTTTTAAACCACATATTTGGAGAAATGAAAGACATGAAGCAGAACCATGTTAGCACAACATTGAGTCATAAAGCTGCTCTTAAGTACGCCAAAAAAATGGAAAGCCATTAAGAATATGGTTGTCTTTTTATCAACTAATCTAAAAAATATTATTATTATTATTATTATTATTATTATTATTATTATTATTATTATTATTATTAATAAAGGACGCCTAGAATAGGAAGAATGCTGAAAGAGGTTAATGCCATTATCTTACATACTCAATGAGTTTGGTGAGCTATGACCTTGAAATTCCCTATGAATGCAAATAATCTAAAAGGAAAAGTGAATTTTTAAACTCGCATGGGGACACAAAATGAACCTAACTTTGGTTGGCGCCTTGTTTTTTTTTTTTTTTTTTTTTTTTCTAAAGAATAATGAACACTTTGGGGGGAAAGGCATTTAATTGAAGTCTGAACTCGTTTTTGTTTTAATAAGAAAGTCATGGCAAGCTGGCCAATGCTATGTATTGTGGGAGAAAGGATCTGCGTTTTTGAATAATGAGATTAAGACTCAGCTCTATGAGGTATCACGTGTTTGGAGTGTCATGCAATACTGGACATTGCAGTAAAAACAACATACGTCCTGATTAGGTAAGGTCATCTTTGCATTGCAAAAGGTACAACACATGTATTTAAATTGATAAAGGGAATACAATACACTTTGAATGTTGATCACATTATGATCATATATGGGCAATACTGAATATTGAAAGTAGCTTATATTCATATTTACTCATATTGTGATTACCATTGGTGGATAACTATCTACTAGAACATTGTATATATGTATCTGAATTAGTGTGAGGTTAATACTTAGAAGCAGAAGGATAACACAACAGAAAATGGTTCATCAGTCATACCTCAGACTTTGATTTATGGAGAATTCGTGTTACACAGTTACAGGGCAACTAGTTAAGGACTGCTGTTGTTGGATTGCATTTTCACAGGTTTTATCAATATGAATGGTTTGACCGTAAACCCTATGCATTACGTACAATCGCAACCAAAGTGAGGCCAAACGATGCTTTCTGTGTGTCCAAATACATGTTTTGATCAAATGCAATTGACAAAATCAACAAAAAAACAAAGGCAACAGGCAGACACTAAGATACAGAGAGCTTCGCTAAATTGTAATTGCAATTCGACCAGGCAAATGGAGTGAGAGATCCATCGGGGAAGCCTGAGTGCCATACCACCACTTCCAGCTTGTCCCATCTCACCTTCAGATGGTTGGACAGAAAAGGCAGACATTGAACACAGCTGTGTTCCTTTGAGGCAACAGACATATTGAAATTATATCACCTCGGAGTCCTAGTCCTTAGGGGGCCATTTAAATTATACAGCACCTCAAAAGACACAGCTTTTCATTATAAAAACAATTTTTGCATTCCCTGTGAGATCTTTAAACATCTGGTCTCGCTATTAACTCTGGCCCAGTGAGAGCTGATGAAATCACATTGACCAAAAAAAATCAGTGAGTGTTCGTGGCCCAAACATGAAAGTGGAATGCTCTAGTTATAAGAAACATTCGAAACATTTAAAAGATATTGGATGCATTCTGTGACAGTAAGCTAAAGGTATTGTTGGTATCATGAATGACAATGACAACACTCTCCTGGAGTTATATTCTGTACAGATGCGTTTCAGTGCTGTACACTATATCACAGGACACTAATACTAATCCACTCATCTTTTATAACGCGCTTTATACCGCACCCCATTATCTACCGAGTCGCAAACCTCTACGCTGTCGTGATTCCAAGACAAACGTGTTGCCCCTGAGCTACAGTCCCAACCCGAATGAACAACATATCATGGAATTACAAAAGACACACAATGCGATGTACTATTTCCACCCCATTCTTCATCCTTGATTGATTTTGGGTCACACATCAACCAAATATCCATACACTTCACAACTGTTTATTAGCAAAAGATCTTTAGAAAGCTGTATTTTCAATAATAATGAAACCTATTTCACATGGTCATTTAAATGGTATGTGCATATTATGATCAACATGCACTTGAGTGCATTACATGTAACTATTTAAAATGCAAGCCCGCCTTAAAAGACAGCCTGTTTGCTTCCAGAAGTCTTGTTGGTGGTGTTGTAAATGGGCCATTAGCCTAATGTGTGTTAGGTTTGAAACAAACATGACCAAATAACATGTGCAATTAATGTATTGTTTGTTCGAGTGTGTTGTTAATGTTCCCCCAAGTGTGGGGCCTAATCTGGATTTAATGATGTCTCAGTGAAAACACAGTACACAATATACTCTTTAGCAGATGTGTGTCCAAGATCAGAGATGCTAGATGGGTGCGTTATTTGAATACTTCAGCTAATATATCACATTTTACATGGGATAAGCTGCTTTTTGCAAATGAAAGCAAAGTGTTTGATACCAGTTGGGATACATGGATTGTGAGTTGTATTTGCTGCTGCATTTATTAGAATAGCAGACATTAATACTGGTAGCTGTACACTTAGTGTTAATATATTGTGTTAATGTATACTGTTAGCCATATTCCACATTTAGCCCATTAGTATTAGTCAGTCATATCTCACAGTTAGCCAAATTAGGTAGCCTTACATTGCATCTAAACCATTTGTGCTAGTCAACTATCTTGCATATAGCCTAATTGTGTAAGGAAGTCATATTTTTCATTTAGCCCATGTGTTTTAGTCAGCCATATCTCATATTTAGCCTAATTGCCTAAGGTAACCTTACCTTGCGTTTAGCACATTCCTGTTATCAGCCATATCTCACATTTAGCCTAATTATGCAAGGTCGCCATATTCCACATTTAGCCCATTTGTGTTTGTCAGTCATTCTCACATTTACCCTAATTTTGTATGGTAGCAATATTCTGCATTTAGCTATTGCAAGGACGAGCTACGTGTCACACTTAAATAGACCTGTGAAGACTAACCATGCATCACCCTTAGAATTATGAAGACTAACCATGCATCAAAGTAAGATTTGTGAACATTGGCCATGAGTCCCACTTGGAAAGATCTGTGAAGATTAGCCATAAGTCAGTTAGATTGAATGCGTAATTAACCATGTGTATCACTAGATAGGATTGTGAAGATTAGTCATATGTCACATTAGATAGAATTGTGTAGATTTGCCACCTAGAAGAAGTAACCAATGTACCAACCACCCTGCTCCTGCTCCCCTCCAACACACCATCACAATTCTGTACACACCCACTGGACTAGCCACATTAAACAAACACACACCCAACACAAGTGAGACTCACATACAACAAACAATCCCCGACACTGGACCTTACCCATATGGATAAAACAAGCCAGTGCACACAACCACAACCTTAAATACCAGCTAATCTACTCACAAAACCACACAGACACACCTGTGAGAGATTAGCCTCATAGGATAGCTTGCTTGGCATGTGTAGTCTGCTAGGGGATTTAGCCCAAAACCTGCCCAGAGCCAGAAACTATTAAATCACAAGAGTGATATAGCATGTTTGCCTAGAGACTTTAACCCAGTCTCTGGAGGGGACCATTGAGACCACCAGAGACTTAATGAGGAGCATTGGAAACGTCTGGATTGAGCTTGTGTGGTATCAGTTCAAAATGAGCAGTGCAAACATAACAACCTAATACTCTGAAATGTTAAATGTTAAATGTCAAAGGTATTTCTATAGTGCACTGTCACCAGCGGAGTTGGTCTCCAGGCGCTCCAGCAGATCTGTAAGCAAAAAGATGGGTTAGTGGGTGAAGAGGGCGTAGAAAAGTGAGAGGTGGTGTCCTGTTGGCAGCTTCATGTTGCGATCTATGTGTTGATTGTTTGTTGTTGCGGAGTGGTGAAGTCTGTGCAGTTTTCTCTAAGAGAGGTGGTTGTGTGGGTTTTTTGTGTGAATTAAGTATGCAGAAATTTGAGGTTTTGGTTAGTGGGTTGTATGTCTCATAACCCTTGCAATTTATTATATGTATCAGGTTCTCATAATGGGTAGGTAAATTCTTTCTCTTAGTTTACTGGCGGTCTGGTTTCTGGGCATAACCCTGAATTGAATTGAATTGATATTTTATTCATATCGCGCTCATACACAAGTATTTCAGGGCGCGACAAAGCAAGGGAAGGGGAACAGGGGAGAACAAAACAATGATCTTACTAGGCCCAGTGACATTGAGAACGCGCAAGTGCATGGGAGACGGGGAGGGGAAAAAAGCATGGAAGGGGGAGAAATGGAGAGTGTGGAGCAAAGCAGAAACAGATAAATAATAATACATTAGGAAATAACAAAGCCAACAAACAATGGTAGTGCAGCCAGCAAGTGGAGGCAGTGCGGGAGGGTGGCAGGGGGAGCAGGTAACTAGGTCCGGAGGACAGAGGGTGGCCAGGTGCACGGTGCTGAGAGAGAACAGATCAGGTGGGAAGAGGGAGGGCGAAGGCAGAAGCAAAGTGCAAGGTCTTGACGTGCTTCTGGAACCGGAGATGGTTCTCCTCAGGTTTTAGAGTGGCAGGGAAGTTGTTCCAGAGGGAGGCCCCAGCCGAAGACAGAGATCTACCCCCAGCTCATTTCTTTGAAAAACTACTGACTGTGAGGGAGCTAGAGGAGCAAAGAGCTCAAGAGGGGAGGTATTTGCAGATGGATAGCTGAAGTTATTTTGGAATCAGGCCCCAGAAAGCCTTGTGGACAATGCAGAGAGTTTTGAATGTAATCCTTGCATACACTGGGAGCCAATGTAGAGATTTCAGACCTGGAGAGAAATGATCCCAGGGATTAAGGCCAAGGACAAGTCTTGCAGTCGTGTTCTGGATTAGTTACAGAGGGCGGAGAGTACAGGCAGGCAGATTTAGAAAGAGCTGTTACAATAGTCCAACCTAGAGAGAACCAGAGCTTGGGAGACAGTGAGCTTCTGGGGGAAGGAGAGGAAAGGCAGAGTATCTCTGAGCAGGTGCAGTAGGAAGTTTGACTTTTTACAGACATCAGAGATGTGGGCGGAGAAGGAAAGTGTGGAGTCAAAGATGACCCAGAGTGGGTATAGGAGGAGGGTGAAGAGAGGCCAGCCAGAGAGTGAGGGGAAATGATGGTGATGGTGTGCCGACAAGGAGGATCTCCGTCTTGTTGGCATTCAGACAAAGATCGTTGGTAGCACACCAATCTTGAATGGCAATTCATCAAAGATGAGAAAAAGAGAGGAGGTGGCTGAGGGCAGCCTGAAAATGACTTGAGTGTCATCAGCGTAGCACTGGAAATTGGAGCAGAAAATGGTAATGCAGTGGGCGAGAGTTGCCAGGTATTGGTTGAAAAGTCAGGGTGAGAGGTTAGACCCCTGGGGAACACCACAGGTAGAGAGGAGGATAGATGATAGGAAGGACCCAAGTTGGACCTGGGATTGACGATCAGAAAGGAAAGAGGTCAACTGGTTTCTAGCAAATGTATTGGGCTTCGTACCACCGGTGGGTGAGTATTATCCCCTAATTTAATAGTGGTGTTACATTATCATCCACCAGCTCGTTTCTATTTATTTACTCTCAGTTGTCCATTGGATAGGTATATTCTATTCTTCCCTTTCCTGACTGTCCAGATTCAGGGGCAGTGCCGAGGCTGGCCTCCAGCTAAATTATTGAGCTTAGTACATCCAGGAGGGTGAGCGTTATGTGGTCTGTCTATTAATTGATAGGTGGATATGTTGCAGGTCCGTATATTATTGAGCTTAGTACATCCAGGAGGGTGAGCGTTATGTGGTCTGTCTATTAATTGATAGGTGGATATGTTACAGGTCCGTATATCCTTACTTTATAAGGGTTGATGACTTAGGGAATCAGGATAGGTTCTTCTCTCAGCCTTGTTCCGCTGTGTATGTCCTTATGGACATTTGTTCTGGTTATGAGTGAAGAGCCAAGATTTGAGGAGTTTCCTGAATTGTAGCTGATCTCTTGTGTTCCGTATGTTAGTTGGTAGTTCGTTCCAGGTTTTTGGGGTGAGGTGAGAAAAAGAGGATCTTCAGAGTTTTCTCTTGTTGTATAATTTCGGTTCCAAACAGATGTCGCTGCTGGATCTGAGTGGCCTTGTAGTGTGATGAGCATTTAGTTTTCTTCTGAAGAACTCTGAACCTTGATCATGGATTGCTCTGTGCATTATGCATATTGATTTGAACTTGATCCACTGTTTGATGGGTAGCCAGTGTAGCATTTTCAGTACTGGTGTGATGTGTTCTCTTCGAGGTAGTTTAAGGAGCAGTCTGGCGTGCACACTGTTTAGGCACGGGAGTTTATTTAGTAGTCTTTCAGGCATGCCTAGAATATAGGCTGTTGGCATAGTCTAATCTGGACATGATGAGGGCGATGACAGTAGTTGTTTTGTTCGTGAATGAGAGGAAAGGTAGGATCCTTTTAGCCGATTGCAGGAGAAAGAAGCATTTCTTGATTAGGGCATTTACTTGAGGCTCTAGAGTGAGTTTGTTGTCCATGAGGACTCCCAGGTTTTTTACAATCGATGATGGGGCTGGGGTTTCACCAAGTACAGTTGGCCATGGGATGTAGAGGTTGCCTTATCTGTTTTTTTGTGATGATCATTATTTCTGTTTTGCCTGGGATGAGTTTAAGGTAGTTTAAGTTCATCCAGTTGTATATTTCACAAGGGCTGTTCTCTAGTGTTGAGTTGTCTTCTTGTGAGTCTTGTATTTTGTAGATTGTTTGTTGTCATCGTAGTTGTAACAGGTGAGGCTATGTCTTTTGATGATTTTAATTAGCTGTGACGGGTAGATGTTGAATAGTAGTGGTGAGAAGAATAATCCTTGTGGGACTCCGCATGGCAACTTTTGTGGGCTTGATTTGAAAGGTTTCATCCATATTGTTTCTGTTCTGTTTTTTAGGAAGGATCTGATCCAAAGTAAAGTGTTGCCGGTGATTCCGAATTCTTTCAGTCGCATTATGAGGATGTCATGGTCATATGTGTCGAATGCTGCAGAGAGGTCTAAAAGTATTGGAGCTACGCTGTTGTTTGAGTTTGCATTTGCCTTTAGATCATCCCAGATTGAAATACGTGCTGTTTCTGTTCCTCTCATCGGTCTGAAGCCTACTTGTTGCTCGTTTAATAGGAGGTGTTCTTCTATGAATTCTTGCATTGTTCTACATATGTGTGTTTCCAGGAGTTTAGCTGGGTTGGGGGATGTTGGAGATGGGTCTGTAGTTGGAGAGGTCCTCTATGTTTCCTGTTGTATCCTTGAACAATGGTTCGATGTATGCTGATGTTACGGCTTGGGGCACTTTCCCTGTTGAGAAATAACAAACAGTCTTCCAATTCTCTTAGCGAAATAAGCCTCCAGGTATCAACAAGTAATGCATTGCTTTAATAGTAAAATATAATGAATAAAAAACAGTCAAATATGAACCAGAGAAACATATATTCACACATAGTTATTATAAAAACATAGTTACATTGAAATTACAACCTAATACATATACTGTGTTATATGCAAAGCCCTACATGTTTCAGTCCCTGACAAACTATGGAAGCTTCCTCAGGGGTGTGTAAGTAATGCAGTGACCAAACAAAACATTCTGTGGCAATAGCAGGCCAATACATACATGAGTTGAATTGAAGTGTCAACGTACACTGTATTTTAGAGAAAATGTATGCAATTCAAAACATCAATCTCACACTTACGCACAAATAGATATTAAACATAAGAATATACAGAACTCCTAGCTCTCCAGGTTATCTTAAATATGATCCCAGACCTTTGGCAGAGAAAATCTATAGAGTAATGGAATGATGAAAGTTTTGGAGGGGCTCACCTGGCAATTATGTGGTGTGCATACACTGTGCTTCAATAATCAGGAAGCATAATTTCTGAAGTAGAGGAGATATGTGGGGTGGCAAAACAATGGGCAAAATAACATAAGGAGTGGGGGGATTACTGGTAGGGTAATGTCCTTGGGGCAATAGTTACAAGCCAAGGGGGCATTACCCTACTGCTCTGATGGGACTCCATGGGAATAGGGATTAACAGAATTACGCCTCTGGAATTACCGGGTCACCGGGGTTGTGATGCCCCGGTGATTCTGGCAATCATGGAGGCAGTAATACATTCCGGGTCCGGCGGCGGCCTGCAAGTTTTTCCGGCACAGCTACCGCCGGACTCGTAATGAGGCCCACTTTCCCTCAGTTTGCCTAATATGATAGTGGGCTGCAAGGTTAATCCCAGACAAACTCAAAGTGTGTTCTTACACCACTATAATGAAAAATCTGCACTAAAAAACGGTTATTTCGATGATCTATTAGGTTAATCATGAATGGGCGAGATGAGCAACCTTTGGAAAATTCTAAAATAAAACCTTTAAATCAAGACTACAGAAATCTTTGTATAAAACACAAAGCAGTCCTATTACAAAAAGACACAGAAGCCATGCTAAGAATCGTAATTAGTAAAGATTCACGTCAATTTTGGGATACAGTAATTCAACATCAAGTCTCAAGCTTGCATACAGTTGAATGCTGTGTTGGAACGTGCTTGGGTGTCCCATTTTAAAAACCTGTACGGAAGAGATAATGTACACCGGACGGATTTGATTCAGATGATGCCGGATCCAAATGTAGTGCTGTTTATCTGTAAACCATATCCCAAAGAAATTGTGGCATTAATTAGAAAGGTCAGGTCTTTGGGTCTCCGGGCCCTAGTGGCCTAACAATTAATGTATTGAAGAGCGACCCACATGTCTGGTTAGTTATTGTTTCCAATATTTTCACCAGTGTGGTAGACAGTGAAACTGTTCCTGAAACCTGGACTCTGTCCCATGTGGTCCCTATTTACAAGAAGGGTGATAGGACGGATCCAAAGAACTATCGACTTATCACCCTTCTTAATGTGGAGTGTAAGGTTTTTGCAGGTGTCCTTTTAGGCCATCTGGAGAGATGGGTAAGGTCAACGGGTAGACTAGATAGCCTCCAGGATTTTGTTGTGGACACTCCAGTGACAAAAGTGGAACGCTCATGAGGGAGCTGCAAGAGTCAGCATGAGGGACACCGGGGCAGACAGTTTTCATTGCATTAATAGATCTATCAGCAGCCTTTGATAGAGTGGATTTTTGGAGGCTGTGGTCCACACTAGCAAACAGAGGGCTACCCGCTGATCTCCTGCATTTGATTATGTGTTTGCATACTAAAACAGGCATCTATGTGTGCCTTAATCAAGCTGGGCACCTGTGTAGAAGAACACCCACTGAATTTGGACTTAAGCAGGGATGTGTGTTTGCTGCCTGCCTTTTTAACTTATATGTCTCAGACATTTGCAGAACCCTGAACCCGGTAGCGTTAATTCCTCCTACCTTCAATGGAGTAAAAACCTCTTGGATAGCATACGCTAATGACTTCCTGTTATTTGATGGATCAAACATAGGTATGCGCAGACTTCTTATAGCCTTAACCAACTATGTCAAGGAGAATGACTTTGAGTTAAAGCCACAAAAAATAAAAATGTTGGTTCTGTCGAGGGGCAGGTAGCATGAGGGTGGTAAATGGTGGTTGCAATCAAATGAATTGGAAGAAGTAGTGAGCTTGACCTACCTAGGTTATCACCTTTCCTCCTGACCAAAATTCCAAGACATACAGGCATTAGTCAGCTGCAAAGGGAACAATCTGACCTATCAGTTAACCCTGATTGATAAGAGTTACGGAAGGTTCTCTATTAAGGCCAGCATACAATTTTATGAAGGAAAGGTTATTCCTAAACTGACATATGAGTTGGAACTTTGGCCCAACAAATCACAACTTAGATACAATTGAGGGAAAAATGTGGAGACATGTATTGAGAATCCCTAATGCTATTTTGGTAGCAGCTTTACAATGAATTGTGGCTTCTTTCCCTCAGCGTCCAAGTGCAATGGCAGACCCTGTCCTTGTACTTTAACATTCTTTAAGTTGAGCAGGGCATATTATACTCAGAAGCCTGAACTGCACTGGATGGACTGAAGGTATCTCGAGCGGGAGGTTTCTTTTGGGAAATTGAAACTCTACAGCAAATTTCTACTTCATGAACTGGGTTTCGAGGTAGAGTTTTTGATATCAACGATGAAGTATGTCAAAATAGCCTTATACAACCAAGACTGGATAAAAACTGTGGATACCTTTCACGGTTATGGTTCTCTTCGACACTGGTCTCATAAAGATAAGAGGAGAGGAAAGGTGGCCCCGTACTTGTTACTCTTTCTGAATAAATATTTTCAGTGCATTATATTCCATCTTCATTGGAATTTATTCCATACAAAAGAGATTGTGATGAGGTGGGGTTTTACAGATTCCTCAAACTCTTCTTCTAGACATTGTAAAGATAACAAGGTTGTTGAGAATGTAAGGAAGGAAGGGGCGAATTAGCCCCCCCCATACATTCTACACAAGATGAACCGCTTGCACTAGTGGGGGACACCCCCATTGCCCTTCTGCTTCCATGAGGAATGAGGCCTCAGCCGGGCATATGTGGGACTAATGCAAGACACACCTGGACTCCATTTTGTGTACCCTCGACTCCATCTTTGGACTAGGCCATGATTCAGCACTACAAAGTCTCCTCTCCCCTCAGCAGCCCAGCACACACTGAGCAACAACCACCCACACCTTTTCTGCGCAGCCCAAGTTCCTTTCTCACAGATGCGCTGAAGCTAAACTGCAACAATTAATACTGTGTATCATATCATTCTTCCTCTGAGATCACTGTCCTGTGTGTGAACCAGCCTGAACCATGACTTGTAGCTCGTCCATCTCCACAAACCTGCTCCCGCACCCCTTACCCTCGCTGTTGGAAAATTACTGCTTGTGTAACCCTGTGCCCTCCTAAAGTATTCCCTTGATGTAACAGAAGTGTGCCCCCACTGTGCTGACCACCTCAGAGTTCCCCCAATAAACTCATACCTCTGTCACGGTATATCCAGTCCTAAACTAACATGTGTCACTTCACCCCCCATTTCGCGCAGATGTGCCAGACCAGCCTAGTCCCAAGGTTATTGCAAAGAGTAAGACCCCAACAGCCTTCACCTTATGAGTGACCTAATGTGAAACAATGTAGTTATGTGTGTATAACTTGGAATCCTCCAAGATTTACTCAAAGGTATATCGATGGTCATTGTTTATTGTACATTTAGAATAAGTGTTCATGCCAGTTTAGCTAGTTTTAACCGCATATCGTATGTGACCCGATTCTCACCCCACCCGGACAAGGCCAGCCGAACCACGTGAGGCTCACACTCCCGCCAAAGGAGCAGCCAATAATGAAGAATCAGCACCTTGTGGCACCTATGCATCGTCGCCTTGTATCCAATCATAATGTAGTTTGTAACCTGTATAGCTGACATCACTGATGACACCTTTTAGCCATATAACCCATTGTAATTGTAATATATGCCAGAGTGCTTACATGGCAGCAGAGTTCTCTGGATGCCAAATTCTATATAAAACTTTTTCAACCTTGCATCCTGTTATCTTAGTCTCATTCCCTACTGGGATGTTTCTTTTGTTCTGAGTTTGTATTGGACATTTGGGGAGTGATCACTTTCAAGAACATTCAACACTTGTTCATGGATTGTCCGGCCCTACAGTTTGAACGAGGAACATATTTTAACTGAATCGTAGGCACAGTTAATGATTGAGACTTAAAAGAAATGTGGAAAAGAATGTTGGACTCAACTACGACCTCTGAAGGGCTGGCTACAGCTGCATTTGTAAAAACATGGGAAATAGCAATATCAAATGAAATAGCTTAAGGCTTTTCGGCTGGTGGTAAAGTTTTAGAAAATTTAACAAGATTTGTACTTTTTGGTCATAAAATGAGTTTTTAGGTCATTGTATTTAACACTTACATTATCATATGAGACTTTAATGTTTGCATTTTTGCATGCACTTTTAAGATGATTTCTTAACATTGTGTTTTTATATATTGCTGCGTATTGATGAATTGTTTCTTATTGTGGTAAAGGTTTACAATTAACTATATACAAATACAAAAAGTAAAAAATAAATAAATATATCTCCTAGCTTAGTATATTAGTTTATTTTTCCTACTCTAGGTCCCTCTGGACTTTTTCCAACCCTCTTAGCAAGAAAGAATAATGGTGATGAATTATTGGTCATGATTTGATTTCTCATTTGTTACCACACTTTGACACTGTAAATAATGGTTGCGGTAATATTGGGTGTCAGTATTGATTATGTTGATATTGGGTTCAAATTATATTGTAGACAATCACTTACTGATAAAAATACATAGTCAACTATCTACCATAACAATGATCCAGATAAAGGTTGCGTTACCCATGCAATGAAAGTTCTTCCTTCCTAGATCCTGACTTTAATAAAAATATTGGATGCGTTAAAACGTGAGTGTGAATTTAACTAATAGGTAGTAACAGTATTTTCACATGATTTTTAACAAAAAGAGTTTAACAAAAAGAGAAGCAACTCCCTTCTGAAAACAAGAGGAAAAGAACACTAAATATCATTAACACTGTACACCAGAAACAAAAAAAGGTTTACTATATATCTGGTTGATTCCCTTCTTCCAAATTTACACTGAGTAGATGACAATGTAGGAGCCAAAAAAAGGAACACTTGACTCTTCATTGAGAAGTAAGTGTGTAACAATCATCAAAATAAAAACACAGTGCACAAATGCTAGATAATCTGATGGCAAGTGTATGCTATCACCTAATACTGGTTGAGCACAAACTATCAGAAAGACAGGCGGATATCGACAACAAAATATATACATTCAACACAAAATCTATCAATGCACCTGGCCCACAAACAATAAACTAACAAGTATTCATGAAAAGGAGAATGGAATTCACCTAATGCAAGATGTGTTGGGAGCACTTTGGGTATTGATTCAGAAAAAGCAAGACAAAAAAGAGTGGATGAACATGAAGTTAAAACAAAAACAGATTTTGGAGGAGCGGGGTGATCTAAATAATCACATGCTAACAGCTTGGTTTTTAAACATCAAATACAGTGTAAGTCAGAAGGGCATGTTTTTCACATTAACAATTTCCTTGATAACCTTACGGAAACAAAGTCACAAAGAACACTCAAGGTGGAATATCAATATTGAACATTCTATAGTGTTTTTTCACTGTAATTCTGATCATTTTCAGGCAAATGTGTTAAATATGAAGTCCTCCAAGTCCTACGAAGCTTGAGAGGGAAACAGTTTTATGCAGTACCATACTTTAGCTAATACTATCCAAATCCGACGATGCAAACAGCCTCTATCCCAGACTTCCGTATTACCTAATGAGAAAACTTGTAAAAGTAGAAAATACAGTGACAAGCCTAACTAACAGAATGAAATGATTTGAACATATGTATGTATTTATTTATTTATTTATTTAAATACAGGAGGAACAATGTTCTTTTGATCACAAAATAATGTATAATAGATAAGAAATCAGATTTGAGGGGAAGCAGTGAGTTACTTAGAGTGGGGATGAGTTTGAGGTACTTTCTGACCAGCTTGCAGACGAGAGTAAATGGAACAGTCACTGGGGATAATACATGCATAGACATACATAGATAAAGGACAATGAACTTTGGACATTTGTAAGTGCAAGTAGGCAGTACGGCCAGCTGTGCTCAGGATGTGACCATGATGGGTGAAGTGTTAGAGTGGAGCCAGAGGACATAAGGGACAGAGGCAAGTTTGAGGTGAGGGGGACATCTTAGCTAGCAGACAGATGAGAGGTAGGTTAAGAGGGTAAATCAGAGGAGAGGAGGTAGGCTTTTAGTTTGGTTTTGAACAAATCCATGTGGACTGTTTCTCAGATGTGATGGGGAAAATAATTCTTTGCAAGTGGAGCAAGAAGAGAGAAGGAGCGCAAGTGAAAGGGAGCACAGGGAGGGCAAGGAGCCACAAGGGTAGTTGAGAAGGCAGAGCAGAGATTATGAGAAGGCTTGTAGAGTTGGATAGAGGAGGATAGATACAGTGGGCCTTACTGTGGATATATTTGTGAGCCAGGAGAAGGAATTGAAATGTTGCCCTGTTTTGCATCATCAGCCATTCAGCTTGGTGACAGTACAAGGAAGTAGGTGTGTATTGAGGGAGTTCAAAGAGAGTCCTGGTAGCAAAGTTACTGATCTTGTCAAGAGGACAGAAAGCATAGTTTGGGAGACCAAAGAGGATGCTAGAACAGTAGTCCAGTTTAGAGAAGACAAGAGCGGTTAAGTGATGCTTGACAGTGTTAAAAGGCAGAAGGTGCCTTATTTTCCTAACTATTAGGAAGTTGAGGGGAGCTGCTGTTCCAGTTTTGGTTTTGAAAGTAAAGAAGGTGTAAGAAGAGTCATAAACGATGCTGAGGTTTCTAGATAAAGAGAATTAGGGGGATGTCTCGCGTGAACTGGATCGGCAGAGGAAGAGGTGAGAGAGATCTTTTGGCATGGAAGAATGGAAGAAGAACACCTCTGTTTTGGTAGGGTTTAACATTTGAGAGTGCAAAGCCATCCCATATTTAATGACAGAGAGACAGTTTGAAATGTTGATAAAGAGATCAGGTCAGAAGAGAGTTCAGGAAAAGAGAAGACCATGTTGGTGTCATCCACAAAGACTCAGTACAAAAACCTAAAGCAGGAGATTAGTGTCACAAGAGCAGAGGTGTAGAGTGTAAAGAGAAGTGGACCCAAGACAGAGCCTTGTAAAACATCACTAGTTAGAAGAGTGAGTTGAAAGGTGTTGTTCCTCCAGGAGACAGAGCATTGGTGATTGTCAATGTAGGATTCAATCCAGGCAAGGGCTTGATTGTGAATCCTAAGAAGAATTGGAGTATTAAGGAGGTCAGAGTGATCGACAGTGTCAAAAGCAGCAAACAGGTCAAGGAGAATTAGGATAGAGGATCATATTGAGTATTTAGCAGAGGCAATGAAGTTGGACAATCCATGAGAGAAGTTTCCGTGGAGGTTATGTATGCCTAAGAACTGTGAAAGACGGATGAACACAAACCTTTCAAGCACTTTAGAGTAGTGCGGAAGGAGAGACACAGTGTGAAAGTTAGAGGTAGGTTCGGGTCACCCCTTTTTTTTAAAAAAAAGGGGATGACAAGGACTTTTTGAAAGCAGAGGGAAAGCAAGCAAGATTGAAGGACAGAAATGACTTAAACAATCAAACGTCTCCGCCCACCACACAGTGCGGGTCTACTAACGAGACTCTGGCACTTATGGCTAATACTGGTCAGCCTGTTGGCAAAGATATCTTTTACCTTAAGACCCCAACATAGGATTCACACAGCCACAGAACTAGGAGGACAACTTTGGTAATCCTTTAACTACTAATAAGCATTCCATTTACCGGAATAGTCCCATTAACTGTTGAAATATTGATTCTATGTCAATTTCAAGTATCACATTGATGTACTATGGGATGTGAGAATGAAACAAGATTGTAGAAATCAATCACCCAGTTACACATTACTTTTCAATAGTTTATTTTTATTTTTAGTATGCACTAAGAACATCAATGAATTTCAATTGATATGATACTTTGACATTTATTTATGTTGTGTTAAGCATTGATATTTGATTTATATTTGATCTTTAATTACTCCTTTTTTGATCTCACTTTTGATATTGTATTTAGAACAATTTGTGTATTTTGTATGTCTTATTCTTTAAAACAAAAAGAATTTTTGAACCATATGAAAAATTAAAAATTATATGACCTTCCATTGGGTTTTCCATTTTACCTACCAATGTTGTATATGTATGAGTTAAGTGAGTTTCTTCCTTCAGATTAATTGTCCACAAAAATCCACAAATAAGGAGTCTGGACAATGGAATACTAAATTAGAAATCCACAAGACTTTGGATTGTCGTTACATTGCTTCTTTCTGTTTGAGATATAGGCAGGGGCACACCCATATTGGTGAACAGCCTGTTGACCCGATCAATTTAAAGCCGGTTGAGTTTCTGGCCTCCAAGGGTGGTCTCCTTAAGGTCTCACTACTGAATACCAGATCCTTATGGAAGCATGCTATTAATGTACGAGACCACATAATTGACCAGAAGATCGATATTATGTGTCTAACTGAAACAAGGCTACGAGATGCTAGTGGTCCAAACATACACCTATCCACTCCCCTGGGCTACATGTTCTTTGGCCAAAACAGAGATGCCAGAAAAGGTGGGGGTGTTGCCATCTTAGCCCGTAACGATCTACATCTTTTTAGGTCACTCTTCAGCTGCAATGATTGCAAAATTATGTTACTCAAAATGACCCCCACACCAAACAATTGCATGAACATCCTTCTACTTTACCGCCCCCCCTACAACATGCCACTTTTCATAGATGACCTTCTGGAAATTCTATCTTCTTTTAATAAACCCAATAATTCGACCCTTTTATTGGGAGAATTTAACCAATGGTATGGTAATTCCCTTGATGTGGAAGCTACTAACCTAATGCAATGACTTGCATCTGCACACTTAGAAATACATAGCTAGGATCAAACACATTGGGCCTCATTATGAGTGTGCCGGTCTGAAAACTACAGTGCCGGTAAGCCTACCGGCATCATTGTTTCTGGTTCAGCGCACTATGACTCTGCGGGCAGGTGCCATCCTGTCCCACAGGGTTAGACCTGGCAGGCGGAATTGCACCCGCCCACTGAGTTTGACAGAAGCACTGGCACCGTGGTCCCCAATCCCATGTATCGGACTCCTTGTGAATGGGGACTTACAGAATTACAGGAGCCTGACTTCCCGGCCGCCGGTGTCAGAATACCCCAGTGTTAACGGGAAGTCAGGTGCTGGTAATTTTATTTAGAGTCTGGCAGCAAGCCGCTGGTATCACCGGCAAGCTTACTGCCAGACTCGAAATGAGGCCTATAATCATGCTAACACCTTAGACTGGGTTGTTAGCAAAAACCTTAACTTAAGTCCTATAGAAATGAGTACTTGTATTTGGTCCGACCACTCTTTCGTCTCTTTCCAGCTGACACCCCCCTCTTATAAAGCAAATAAGAAAAATTTGCTGAGGAAAGTCAGCAGTAGGAACTATAATAACATCGACCACACTTACTTACTTAAATGCCTCACTAATCTTATGAAATCCATGTTGGACATGGACTGTCTCCCTGGTATCTGAATACGACAAAACTATAAATGAGTTGCCCCTATCAAAGTAAAATTCTGCAGAGAAAAAGACAACAACCATAAATGGTCCACTCCAGCACTGACTATACGGAAACAGGAAAAATGCAGGCCAAAAGAGTATGGGAAAAAAGACCATACGCAGTTAATAAAGACAGATGGAAATCACTAGAGAAACTTTATCAGGCAGAAATTGTATTGGCTTAGAAAACTATTTTGACTCAGATATCCAATGCATTAAACGATTCTAGGAAGCTTTTTGAAATACTTTGTGATCTTGAAAAACCTTCCGCTACAGCACTCCCCTTATACCATCCAACTCGGACTGTAAAGACATCCAGAAGACATTTTTCGATAAAATTGATAAATCCCTCACTAATGTAACTCTCAGCAAGGGCTGTTTTTCTCATGAGTCACATATCACAACCTCAGTAGCACCCTGCACAATCAACTTAACCAAGCCGGAGAGAACCGTTTTTGTCTTTAGTCCTATTGAAGAAGCAGAATTGATAAAAATGCTAAACGCTATGAAACCCACCACCTGTGTGGGAGAAACCCTTCCTGCAAAAGTTGTCCTTGCCAATAAAGAGCTCTTTACACCATTCCTAAAGGATCTCACCAACACATCCTTTCAGAGAATTTAAGGTCCCTGATGCCCTGAAGAAAGTTGCTGTGATCCCCATAATAAAGAAAACAGGATTGGACCCCAAAGACTATTCCAAACTGAGACCCATTTTGAATGTCACTTTTTTGTTGAAAGTAATCGAAAAAGTAGTCACCTCTTAATTTCAGGCCCATTTGGAGGCCTCCAAGATATTGCACTCAAAGAAATCCAGCTTCCGGGCACACCACGGCACGGAGAATGCCCTGGTGGACCTGCAGATGGAAATGCTTCTCTTCTTAGACAAAAGTAAGGCAAGGCTGCTGTTGTTGCTTGACCTCTGAGCGGCCTTCGACCTGGTGGACCACAACACACCATGCTTGTAAATAGGTTGAAGAATATTGGTCACTTTTCCAATGAAGCTGCCACCTGGATTGAATGATATGATATGATATGATATGATATGGTATTTGTAACGCGCCTATACACAAGTGTTTCAAGGCGCGATGAGGCAGGGAGGGGGAACAAAGGGAAGACCGACAAGGATCCTACTAGGCCAGGTGTCATTCAGATCGCACAAGTGCATGGGTAGAGGGGAAGGGATAAGTGCAAGGGGAAAGGGAGAGGGGAAAGTGCAGTACAGGGTAGTAGAATAACAAGATAAATAATAAGGGCCAGCTGGTGGCAAGTGCAAGATAAGTGCAGACAAGTGCTGGGAAGGGGGGCTGTAGGGATACAGAGACAGTCCCACAGTGCAGGGGTTTCCAAGGAGGCAGTGCAAGGGGAGAGTGGCTGGGCCAAGGACCGAGATCGGTGAGGGTGGCCCAGTTGCAGATTCAGTGCAATTTCAGTCAGGAATTTAGCAGGGGAGAGGAGGAGAGAAAGCAGAAGCAAAGAGGAAGGTTTTGAGGTGCTTCCTGAACCGGAGATGGTTCTCCTCAAGTTTCAGGGAGGCAGGAAGGCTGTTCCAGAGGGAGGTCCCTGCCACGGAGAGAGATCTACCCCCAACTCATTGCTTGGAGAAGCGGCTGACCCTGAGGGAGTTGGAGGTGGATGAGCGAAGAGCTCGAGAAGGAATATATTTAGGAAGAGAGAGTTGAAGGTATTTTGGTCCCAGGCCCCAGAAGGCCTTGTGTACAATGCAGAGAGTTTTGAACTTAATCCTCGTAGCCACTGGGAACCAGTCTAGAGATTTCAGTCCTGGAGAGATACGGTCCCTGGGCTTCAGGCCAAGGGCAAGTATCACACTCCTGTTCTGGATGAGTTGCAGAGGGCGGAGAGTAGAGGCAGGCAGATTTAGATAGAGGCTGTTACAGTAGTCCAACTTAGAGAGAACCAGGGCTCTGTAGACAGTGAGCTTCTGGGGGAAGGAGAGGAAAGGAAGAATATCTCTGAGGAGGTGCAGCTGGTAGTGTGACTTTTTAGAGACGTTAGATATGTGAGGAGAGAAGGAGAGTGTGGAGTCGAAGGTGACCCCGAGGTATTTTGCCTTGCAGGTAGGAGCAGGAAGAGGGCCAAGAGAGGCAGACCAGAGAGCTGCAGGGACGGAGGGAGTGGGTGTGCCGATGAGAAGAATCTCAGTCTTGTTGGCATTAAGGCAGAGGGCATTGGAGGCACACCATTCCTGGATAGCAGACAGACAGTCAGAGATGAGGGAAGGAGAGGAGGAGGTTGAGGGTAGCCTTAAAAGGAGCTTGGTATCATCCGCATAGCAATGAAAGTTGGGGCAGAGAGCGGCGATGCAGTGGGCAAGACAGCCAGGGAGAGAGGTTAGATCCCTGGGGGACACCACAGGTCGAGAAAAAGATGTCAGAGAGGAAGGACCTCAGTTGGACCTTGGAGGGTCGATTGGAGAGGAAATAGGTCAGCCACGCCAGGGCCTGACCAGTGAAACCCTGGTTATCACGGAGACGGTTGAGCAGGATGGCATGGTTGACAGTATCAAAGGCAGAAGAGAGATCGAGCAAAATGAGAACACACAGAGTGTTAGAGTCAAGGTTGGAGAGCAAGTCTTCACGGATGTTCAGGAGAGCAGTTTCCGTGCTTCTGGCAGCTCTGAAGCCAGACTGATGGTCATGAAGACTACCAACAGATTCAGCATGGAGATTAAGCTGGGAGATGGCCAGTTTCTCCAGGAGCTTGCCCAGGAAGGGAGTGATGGAGATTGGGCGATAGTTAGCCGGGCCGGAGGGGTCGGCAGAGGATTTCTTAAGAAGAGGGTCCACAAGGGAGTTCTTAAGGGGGGATGGGAAGACTCCAGAGGTGAAGGAATGATTGCAGAAATCAGCCAGGGCAGGAGCCAGGGAGTCGATGTGGTCGTTGATAGTTTTGGAGGAACAAGGGTGAACCTGTTTTGACGAGACTTTCATACATCGGACTTGTCTGGAAACCTCGTCAGCAGAAAAAAGGGGAAAGGCAGAGAAGGAGGAAGGAGCGGTGGCTGCAGAAGGGCGAGAGGAAGAGCAGGGAATAGAGGGAGGGAGGTGATAGGAGGAGAGAGAGGACAGGATGTCCTGAGTTTTTGAAATGAAGTGAGAGGCCAGTGCCGTGCAGAGAGCCTGGGAGGGGATAGGCGAGGTAGAGACTGCAGCAGGGTTGGACAGTTCCTTGCAGATTTTAAAGAGTTCAGCCGAATTATTAGATGCCGCAGAGATGCGGGCTTGGATAAGGTAAGAACGGAGAGCCAGTATTGCCTTTGGAGCAGACAGCAGGCCAGTTTGTCAGAGGATGAACATGAAGCATGCCATTTCCTCTCAGCCACCCTGCACCGACGTTTTAGGGTGACGAGATCCGAGTCATACCAGGAGTTACATTTGGCTTTGGGCTTCAGGCGGATTCTCATGACAGGGACAAGGATATCAAGAGTATCAGATATAGCAGAGTGGAGACTGGAGAGGGCTGTGTCAGGGTGGGAAGGTGGCAGCGAAAGCCTCAACTGACACGCGCTTCATGGGTCGGATGACCGAGAAGGAGGGTGGCAGTGATGAAGGTGGCTTTGCCTGAGGGGTAGGGAAGGTGAGGTGGGAGGAGAGGAGAAAGTGATCACTCCAGGAGAGAGGAGTGGAGAGAGGGACAGAGAGGGGAAGGTCTGAAGAGATCGAACATCGAGAGTGTGCGCTGCAGAATGAGTCGGGCCAGAGGGGAGAATGGGGAGTGAGAGAGAGTCGCAGAGGTTGCGAAAGAGCTCAGAGGGGGGACATGAGGAATCCAGGTGGATGTTTAAGTCTGGGAGCAAACTTCACAAATGATGTTGATGATACTCAGCTGGTCATCGAGATGACTGGAGTAAACAAGCAAGATGTAGAGAGGGTCACCGGAATATATAACGCCATTTAGACTTGGATGGCCAATAACGGTATGTGGCTTAATGTGGCCAAAGCCGAGCTGTTGCTTTTTGGCTCGCCTCAGGCTTGAGGGAAACTAGGCAACTGCTAATCTAGCTTCATTTTATATAACCATACTATCCCGACCATTATCAAGGTGAAAATATTAGGTGTATGTTTTGAAGGATCCTTGGGCTCTGATGCCCATATTGAAAATGTGGTCAATAAATCCCAATACCATTTTAGACTTTTGAGATTGATGAAACCCTATGTCTCAGAATTCAACTGCACTATCCTGCTGAGAGCATTGATCATGCCTAGGATATACTACTTCAGTGCTCTACACATTGGCGCTAGCAAGGGAGGACTAGGACTGCTGTATGTACTACAAACCAATGGCGTTCGTATTTTAAAAAATATGCACAGAGAAATAGGCTTCACTGGCTCCCAGTTGAACCCAGGACTCGCTTCAAGACACTCAAAATGGTACCTACGTGGCACTATGGACAGGCTCCAGTTTATCTCAAAAACCACATAAAAGTCCATACTTCTATTAGATCGACTAGATCTAGTGAGGGCATTTGCATGACAGTTCCTAGAATTTATCGATCTAGAGGTTTGGGAAGATACTTCCCTGCTCTGGCTACTCAAGCGAGGAACAACCTGCCTAAAGAGCTACGTGCAGATTCAGACCTCTTCGGTATTAGAAGATGCCAAAAAAACATTTTACTTGAACAATCAGTTTGTCCCTTGCACTTCTCTTCCTTTCCATCCTCCTCCTACTTCTAAAAGGTTCAAGAGTTCAGCTATGTAAGAGGCCACTAAAGGGGTAATAGGCTTGACCAGATGAGGATCATTAGGGTCTGATGAGGCAAAATAGGGTTAGTCTTCATCATTTGAGATAGCACTTTGTCAGTATTAATTTTACTAAAGTGGAAGATAGAGGCAGATGGTGATGGTACAAAAGGAGGAAGGAGTTTGAGAAAGTTAGGAGAGAGTCTATAATTTTGGACATTTTTGCCACAAACTGTTCAGCTAGGTCATTAGCTGTGAGAGTGAAGTTGATAGTCAAAGACTTAGGAGAAGTGAGAAGTGAGTTTAGGATGCCGTTTGTAAGGAAGGCATGGTATCAATAGTAAGACAGTCACAAGAGACCACAGTGTTTGTTGAACTTTAACAAGGGTGTGATAAATGGCTACCTAATCCTAAATCTAGAGATGGGAGCAAGCTACGACCATCAAATAATAGTTATGCAGTTCTAGTCGAGTCTCATCAAAATAAAAGGGCTTATACTATTGCCAATCCTTAACTTCAAAATACAAATAGTGTGGTGTAGTGTTCATGAGAAATAAAGATGTGTTCTCAAAAATATGGCCACCCTTCCCAATGGTTTCAGCACAGGATAAGGCGGTTCACTCGACCATAGCACGCTCTCTGGCTTCTTCGGCACTAGGACACAGTTCCATTACCGGCTTCAGTGCCTTCTGTGCCCAAGTCTCTTAAGTTATTAAAGTCTCTTGATTCACATAGAGACACACTTTTACTCAGGGAGGGTGTGAAAGAATAGTTGAATTAACTGTATATAAGAAAATGTTTTTAAAGAGCTAATTACCTGTGTAATTAGGCAACATATGGGTGCTATGTGAGATTGAGAGTAAGTGAATGAATGGCGGATTGAATTGGAGGATGTTAGAAGGTATAACGATATTATAAAATGATTCATTTTGATATGCTATTGTAAAATAAAATCAATATATCTGTGTAAGACTTATGCAATTAGCCTCTTTCCAACCTCACAGCTGCAGTCCATTTTTGTCTTTGTTTCTGAGTTTTAACTGGAGGACTGGTAGTGGTACAGGTACCCTTATATTTTGTACCTTTTGTATCTTATTCAGAGGGCCTGATGTACCAAAAACAAACAAAATGTTCCTTTCCTCTTACAAGTACTCAAGTCAGGTGATTCACTCTTCATACTGGATCCCCCTCAGCTGGGCTCAGATCCCTTTTTATACCACAATCGTTACTTTGGATCCCCCACTTCCAGGCTCAGAACCCCTTCTCCAATGTTCAGAGACTATCCTTTTCTCGGGTGACTCACAGTTCACCCCAGATCCCACTCAGCCTGAGCTCATATCCTTCCTTTTACACAATTAGTGTCCCTCAGCCAGGCTCAGACCAATTTCAGTTCATATTAGCTATCAAAAACCTTTGAATGTGCACATGGTTTAGCTTGACCCGCTGCAGGACCACTTTGATTTCACAATTCACAATTTGTATTTGCCACCTCTCAGTTGGCTACATAACAGAGACCGTCAAATGAACACCCACGTGGTGACGAACCACTCTGTATATGGTATCTATCTTGGCATCAAAAGCTCAGTAATTCCTTGGATGTTCAATTATATTTGTGTCGCTCATCACATACGCTTCACACACTGTTCTCTTCAAATTTCTTCATACAATGTTGCTGCTTGCAACCTTGGTTCTAACAAAGACTGGTCTGCTATCAGTCTCCCGACTGAGCGGCTGTGCTGATTTTACTGGTACTGCTTTGTTGTACAAGCCAAAGACAGTACCATGGCAGCAATCACTCCTCCCCACCTTGGCTTTCGAAGCGGGAGAGCCCCGGGTACTTCCGACACACAATGCATGTTTTTTCAGCTTTAATTCCAGGTCTTATGTTTTTTATTCTCGAAGGCTCCTGAAATTAGTATTTTTTTCTATGAATATGTCAAGGGTACTTCCCTCCTTGCAACCCTCTCTGGTCTTGCCGTCTTTCTCCTCGTATTACACTGTCTTCTTTGAACTTCTGCTTTCTTGTGCATTTTGCCTTGCTCAGAGAGTGCTTTCATGCTCCGCCTTTTATCCATGCAGGAAATTGTGATGGAAGTCAGGTGTGTGTAATGATCAGTAATTGCCTGAGTCTGCCTGCCCCTTGTGTTGGGACATGTCAGGTATACGGCTCGGGTGTTAGTCTGTTTTCTCTCACAGTAAGCTGGCCTTGAGAAAGTGTTTGGGTCGGCAAAGGGGGATGGGTTGATTTCCCAAGTATCCTATCTGGTATGATGGGGAAAAGGTGATTCAGAGAAGGGGATACCACGTCTCACCATCCTGTGTCCCACTCCTCAAAGACCCCTCATACAGGTACTCCTCCAGCACTGGTACACCCCCAGGAACTGTATCAAAAGAGATGGCTCTGTCCTGGCCACATGGATGACAGATCACAGGGGACTAGCGGGTGAGACACATTCTGGTTTCTAATACCTGTAGACAGCGAGGATGGTTGGAGTGAGAGTAAATGAGGGTAAGTTAGAATTTCCTTATCGTTCTATCAAGAGTGGACATGAGAGAGTTGAAGGGACAGAGGTAGAGTTGCATGTCCTCATGCAAGTGTGAATGCCTCTATTTGCACAGCTGCCAACACATACATATTCTCCACTGGCTATACATCAAAAATGGTTCATTTAAAAACCTTATGTATCACACATCACTCACAGGATTGAAAGGGCTCTGACTCCTTTGGAAGTAAGTTTCAAGACTACACTTCCTCCAGAACAGTTAGATCCAGCAATGCTTAACTATTACTAGTCCCTAACTTCAATAAGAAACTTAAAATATGATCCTATTTTTCAGTTCTAGCCACAGAACTGTGGATCAGCCTAAAAAAACATCTCTGCCTTGAAGTGACTCCCCTGACGTTCAAGACCTAGCTTCTCTGCCAACCACTTTGAAAAAGACCTGGCTTCTCTGCCAACCACTTTGTAAAATAATGAAAGAATAACAACAGACTACAAACTGTGCACCATAAGATTTGGCTACCGTTAGACCAGCCATTGCAAAACTCTACACACGATCATCTCTGAAAAATAAACTAGATTTGTGGTTCTTCTGCTGTGTGACACTGCTTCAAATCGAAATCTCAGTGGAATCTACAAACATGATCTAGAAAACATCAACATCCTAACTCTCCTCAACATCTCCAGCTCTCCTCAGCCATCAATGAACTCCTCACAATTAAGATCTTCCATCCTTAAAATGCTCACACTTCTTCAGGTGACCAACCAGGTCTAGTATACTTAACAGACTCAGGCCCCATCCATCTGCTATCAAAGATAATTCTGTAAATGTCTGCACTCCACAATCAAGGGCCTGCCTATTAGGATAACCTATCCAGTCTGTTTCAACTACAAACAACATAGACGTGTTTACATTGGCACATAGGTAATGAGTACTTCTGAGCTGCATCCTTCACTCCACACCACAAATTTCCATATCTGCCTTCCCACTATCTGCCCCCTTTCATGAAGGCCAACATTATTGGTCAAAGGGAGCTATATGCATCCACTTTACATTACATTAAAAAAGAGCTAGAAGCACCGCTAGGTTTATTTAAAATATAAAAAGAACAAGAGCGTCTGACTAAGAAATGAAAAGGGCTGCACAAGAAAACAAGATGTTAAGAAAATAAATTGCAAAAGTGTGGCCCGGCCTTGCAGATACAGATTAAAACACACAGTATTTAAAGGAGAGTTTTTCAGAACAACAACTCCAAATATCCATACTACCAAAAAGAGGTGTATAGTGTTATTACAAACATATTGCAAACACAATCTAGCCATAATGATTCAGGGAACAATTAACAAAACGTAACAATAGTTGGTTATAGAAATGTATTACAAATGTAAACTTGGAATATATTTGCAAAGCAATCTGCATGTGTTTGAACATCAATCTACAAACCAAGAGGAACGGCTACCGTAGAAAATTAAAAGCTGACCCTGCGCTTCCCACCTATCCCCTAAGTACTGATGCGTTCTATTCTACACTTGTTTTTGTTCAAACTTAAGGGGGTGAAAGATATAAAAAAAATTCCCACCCAAACCTAATTACACAGTTGGGAATTTAGAGATGATAAATAAGATGAAGACAGTAAACAAATATGTATTGTTGTCTGAATTAGTGGGAAAAGGGCAAATCAACCTGTGGGGAGTAGATGGGTGAAGGATACAAAATATACACAGAGATAATAGGTGGAGGCCTATCCATATGATATGAAACAACATACATTAAAGAATCTATTTAGCACAATTACCAAGAAAGGGTGAGAAGGAACACTACTGAGAAGGCATTTATTAAAATGACATAGTGTAGACCTCGGCAAAACTATTTTGTGCATTGTCTGTGTTTACTGTCTCCCATTGGGTGAATTTGGGGGTGGGTTGACCCCATTTATAGAAGTCAATGAGCTGTGATCTGGTAGCTGGTCTCATCTTGAGTACCTGCAGTGGTTACTGGCATGTCTCTGCTCTGTTTTTTCTTAGTGTAGGATTGATGCATATTCGAGTCGTGTGGTGAAGACCATGTATAGGTAATAAAGGTGCTTGTTTATCTTTGAATGATATGATAAAAAGAGTGGTGTTTTGCAAATGGGTTTATTTGGCAAGCATAAATGTGATGTTATGTTGTGCCCAATCCATTTGGTCGTCTGTGCATTCTAGTACAATGTGTATTTTTGCAGAGTGAATGACAGGTCAGAGGAATGTTGGGTGTATGGTGTCTGTGAATGCTGTGTGAATGTTAGTTGGACCTGGGCTGTAATGAAACATTATGTTTGGTGGGTGTCGCTCTGTCTCCAAACGTACTTAACCGTAGCTGGTTCGCTGTACACGTATGAAATAAAGCTTTGTGATTGTGTATGTGGTATGCCAATGATCTCGCACCACTGTAATAGTCATGAATAGTATATTGAGGTCCAGTGAATGATATAAGCTTCCATAAGATTTCCCCTATTGAGACCAACTATTAGACCTTTTCGATTTTTTAAATATCATTCATGCCGACCAGAAACAGAACATCTGCAACTGATGACACATGATTGGCTCTTACTACATCTGGCTGGAGTGGCATAACTCAGCTCATGCATCTTTATGGGTGACTTTTAAACACTCAACAGTATGGGTTGATGAATATATTTTGATAGCAAATACACAATCTCTAAATAATCTTTAATTGCAGATGGATATATTTGCCAGGAATACATATCCAGCAGACCAGCACCAAACGGAAGTAGCTCAAGAGAGCACATTCTCGCATAGTAACATTACTTCAGCCTGCAATATCAGCAGTGTATAATCATGTTTTTGGATGACAAAGAGCTGATGATTCCCCAGCGTTAATGTATATGTCGATCGTCCAAAATGTAAGAAGAACTATAGCCTGTGTGAGCATTATTGAAGTGCCCATTTCTGCCATATTAATGGAGTTATGTCTAGTCCCTGTGGTTACCAAATCGAGCGTAGTCCTAAGTGACCATTGCTAAAGTGAGTGTTTTCCTGCCATATATTAATTCACAGTTCATCCCTGCAGCATCCTAGAGAACCTTCAGGTTGCAACGGTCGCAGCAAGATAGATGACAGTGAAATCGTGAGCCATTGTTGAAGAATGAGGCCTTGATAATATTCTTTTAACATGACACACTTTTCCAGAAGAACATGTAAACTTGCAGGTGCAAACTCAAATAAATAGCTGTGACATTTCATTGAATTTGGTACTGGATTCCTACTGCATTCTACAGAGTATCTAACAATGCCACATTTGCAGCAGGGTGCAGGAGTAGCACAGCATATGAAATCATGGTCCCAAAGTCAGGCCTCTGGTGTATCTTTCCACAGAAACCATCACCAGAGACTCAGTATTAAAAACATTGTAAGAGGTAACGAGTTTTATGCCTGATATGTACAGATGGGTATGCAATAGCTGCAAGGCCATGTTTTTACGTGGGCAAGCATCCGTTTTATGGTAATAGTTTGGGTTGCCAAAATATCTAGCCACAGAGGAGGGAATATCACTGTTGCCAGGAGGTGGCAGGTCTTGCTCTCCTCACTGACGGCTTGAATTAGGTCATTTTAGGGGAGATGCACATAGAATGTTACATACTGTTGCAGTATCCAATCAGAGTAGATAGATGTGTGCATTTATTTAGTCTGTAATAGGCAGGAGCCAATTGGACGGTCAGAATGTTCTTACACCTTGAATCTATTGTAATGTATTATAATTATGTGATTTCTTCTTAAAATACAGTGGCCCAATGTGGGCGGGTCGAGAGCTTTCAGTCTTTGTGGTCTCAAGGGACCCGCTGACCTCCTGGTCATTACTGCATCTGTATCTCCTTACAACTCATGCATCTCTTTTTTTTTCCTGGAGTGTACTACAGGTTTACACCAATTCATGAGTATATAAGTTATTAAATGAAATGTGCCTTCAGTAATTTACCGATCCATAATATGCCAAAGAGTAGGATGTCTTCTTAGATTTTGCATGTTCTCATGGTCGTCAATTAATGGAATTTTACCATTGAAGGCGTGGTAGGTCTTCCCATCACTGAACTTAGTTCCACGTGACTTTTAATCAGGACATTAACATTAATGCATCAGCTTTAGTTTTGATTCCTTTTAAGGGATCAAACAGTTTAGGAGTAATAAAGGGTAAGGAACATACAAAAACGGAGGAAAAAGGGAGACTGACCGATTTTGAAAAATAACAAGAAGAAACTGCACTGATGTAAGTGCACCAAGGGACATTTCAATATTGCTCCTTTTTCATGGAACAAGCAGTAGAGCAGATATAAAGAGTAATGGGAATAGATATGTTTAATAATGAAAACAGGTATGGGGGCTTGACTTCCATTTACAAAAAAAAGAAGAAATGAGAAAGTCTCTGGTGGAAAGACTTGCAAATGTAAATACAGTGATCGAAAGAAATGGAATACATTTAATGAAATCTCATCTGAACATATCATTACATTTCAGAACAAGAGTTTCTAATATATTTGAATTAAGCATTTACATAATTTTTGCAGCTGTTCCAAGATTACATCTATGACAATATCATATTATACCCTTACAGACTGAGGGAGGGGTTCTCATTGCAGGGTAATGACCCGCCACTATGTTATGGCCTGAGGAGAAGTTGGGTGACATAATTTTGGGACGAGTCACTATCCCAAGTGATAATGACCACTCACAAGGTCTATAAGGCTATTATACAAAGGAGGTAATAGCAATACATGTGTTGGAGTATTCATGCCGATGTAAAAAATGGCACTTTAAGACAAGTAAATAGACAAACTGAGTTAGTACATTTTAAATGACATGGTGTTCTTCATAAATTAAGCATTTTAATTGTACATTTGTTGAAATGGAACAGGTTTAAAATGCACATGCATGAGGTGTCATGTAAAGGAAAAAACACGTTTAAATAGCATGCTGTCGCAAGAATTGTCCTCTCAGAGAGGAAGTGTCTTGTTGAAACAAAATCTTGCCTGGAACATGTATGATTATTTACCTGTTTGCTTCTGAATACAGACTGTTCCGAATGCAGTCAATTCCAGTAGTTATTGACTGCACTTTAAACATTCTGATTGTAGGAGGTCAATAACGATTTCCATCAACTAATCAGCTATGCAGGTGTGCATTAATAAAAGCCTTCAGCATTACAACTCTGGGCAGTTGGAAAATAGGAATGGAATACAGTCGCCGGATGGAGGAGATCACATATAGGAAAAGGTGATGTATTTACAAATACTAGAAGATTTGGGAGAAATGGGAGGAGGCGGGAAGAATGGAATGTGGATATGAGCATTTCTTGTAGGAAGTGGACAAATGGGATGCTAGAAATCAAGTGGAAAAAGGGGAAGGGAGGAAGGGGATGATGGGGGAGACTAACAACCCTACATGAGGAGGCTGCGATTATGATACTGTGATGGATCAAAGACAGGAATTAAGGCATATACTAATGACACACCAGTCACGAGGATTCAAAGTCAAATATATTTATTTAGTAACAGCATTTGATCAAATGGATCTCAGCGCCCACAATGTGAAAGCCAGACACTGTCAGGTGAGAGAGAGAGAGCACTAGTACAGCAGGCACATATATAGAACATTTCACAGCATTAGAAGGTACTGCCCGGCCCCCTTTGTTCAGGCCTTATCAGGCTAGGGTTCAAGGGTTTACTGCGTAATTCATTATACTAAAACATCCTACACTCTTGCTGCCAGTGCCAAGGCAATTTACTATCTGAGAACCGGGTGCATCTGGATGGAGGAAAACATATCATGTTCCCTATAACGAGGTGGCATTCCTTGCCTTGCCAGCCAATGTTATCTCTCTGTGCTAAGGTCAGACAGTTCTGAATCAGAAATGAATAACAACTCCTGTGGGGGAGCACATACAGTCATGTATAATTCTTTTAGCTGCCTGCTATAATGGTCTAACTAGACAGAACTGCACCTGTGTTTGCAGATTACTCGTGCTTGTGTACAGCTTCAAGGTTCTCCCATTATAAGACAAAACAATTCATGTGACAGCCTGGCATTCCTCACTATGTAAGCAACTCACAGTTCAAGCAGCGGTCGGTTACTGTGCTCAAGCTGAAAACCAGAGTATATATATATATATATATATGCGATGAGCAGAGAGCAGAACAAAAACTCAAAATGGCCTACTTACACAAAATGGCTTCTCAAGCAATGGTTTCAGGTTCACATGTTGTGACATTGTTTCATGATGTGAAAGTGATACGAGTGCGCTTAGGCCAATTTATAATCAGACGGCATAGTTGCATTTACATTTCTACAAAGCCTCCGTTTGGCCTAAGCCAAGAGAATCACCCGAAAACTGCATCTTCCTCAGAACAAGTGTCTGAGCTGTTGTCGTCGGAACAACCTGAATCATTCTCATTGAACATGTCAATGAACATGAATTCTTTAATCGTGGCATCTTGTGCTATGATTGCATTGTTGGGGATTTTGGACAGTTTGGGTTTCAGCTTGACTTTTGTGACAGCCTGTGCACAGCTACCCCATTTCATGGTGCAAATGGCTGGCAGACACTGCACGCAGCAACAACAGATTAGTATGATACTGAGTATTATTGCCAGGAATGAGAATATCTTCCACCGCCAGGATCTTAGCATGTCCCAGAACCAGCCACCAATGTTCCAATCTCCCTTGGGCACATGAATATATGTACTTAGTAGATGCAACCTTTTTATCGCTTTGAATATTGTGGAGGAGGAGTCAGGTACAAAAACACAGCACGCGGATCCCACTAATTTGCATACATCTCCACTTTCTGCCAGGATGGCATCAAGCAGCATCCTATATTGAAGGGCCACCAAGCGGATTGCTTTTTGCTCCAAAGTCATATTATACATTATGTCTGTTGTTGCATTAATTGTATTCTCCAAGACTAATCTTCTAATGTTGTATTAGTTGATTACCTGTCCCCAGAAGGGTACAAAAGATGTTGCCACATCCCCAAAAATCTCCCAGGTTGTATCACCATCTACCTGTCGCCTGGGGCGTGGTTTGGAAATTTCAGAAGTCGTTGCAAGATATACTCCTGGCAAGAGTATCCCCAAGTAACAGGTACCTCCCAAATCCCTGGGTAACCACGGGTATGCCTCATCCCCGCATACAAAATAAATGGGACCCCCTTTGTACAATGGTCTGTCTTCATGCCCTAAAACAGCAGTATTTGCTCACCTATCAATTTTACCCAATTGGCAAGTGCCATTTTTTTGCATACAAAATGGAACAGAGTGTGACGTATGGTTGATTGTGTAGGAAGGTGATATGGCATCCCTGTTGCCCACGGGAGCCATCTTGAAAGTGATCATTGATTGATAAGGTCTGTAAAGCCTATCGACAGGTCTGGTGGAAGCAATGTTTGGTTTGCTTTTATCTGTGACAACCCAATTGTGTCAATACAAGTCTCTCAAAATCATTAATGATACCTTCGAAGTTCCCTGTAGCACTATCATTCCATCTTCCAAAAAATAGCACCCTGAGAGAGGCATAACAGGCAGTAGTCAGGGAGAGGATGTATGTACCAACCAAGCCCCCTTTCCCGTGCTGTGGCAGATGTGAACATATCCAGCAGTTGGTTTTGTTCAGGATGACATGTGTAGAGTTCATTATCAGCAAGAGGGTGTTGTTATCATAACTTCCTCTATGTTTAACATGCCGAGGATGAAGAGTATGAGAAAGGACATGTGGGGTAACCACTGTAGTAGTGCTCATAGTCGGTAACAAAGCATTAAGCGGATGCAAGTGCTCTAAATGCCATAACAAGATTATCAAACATATTGCAATACATGTGAATATCGAGATCGATACACATTTGGACTTCAAGGACCATCATTTCATCTGTATATGTCTAACTTCATCAAAATGGTCATCAGCATTGCCGGTACGAGCAGACCCAAGCACAGGCATAGTTTTCTAAAAGTTTCTCAGCGTCCATTATAAAGCTTCGCTGTCGAGCTTCTTCACTTTATCCATAGGCAGCACCTGATAGCACAGCTATTCTTGTCTGTAGGAAGTTTGTCTGTCCTTGCCAGCCCCTGCTCTCTTTCGAGCTTCCAGCAGAGGACTTATGGGGCCTGGCGTAACATTGTGTGTCCTCCAATCTGTTGATTCAGAAAGAACGTAGAAAAAGCACAGAGGTGTTGGACCAATTATCTTGCTTGTCCCGACAAGGAGCAAGGACCGCTCCCTCACAAAAAAAACTTGGAAAGCATGTGTCAGTGCCTCATCTTGGCTTCATACGCTCCTTTTCCCTAAACCCTCCCTCTGGCCATTCAAGTAGCATGGCCGAAGGTAAAGGCTACTGCAAATTTGTAGCACTCCTCTTGTCACATTGTCGCAGATTGTACCTGGTTGCACCAGGCAGTGAGTAGTCAGAAAACAAAATGCTGCTGTCTCCGGGAACAGGTGCAGATGCACAGACAGCACTAGCAGGAGACGATGCAGGAAATGGGGACGGCAGCAAAGATGACGCTGCAAGCTCCCCAGGCCCTTCACACTCAGAAAGTAGATTCAATTCAGGCTTGGCATTCTGCGTGTCGATCAGTGCTGATTCATTCTGGGAGATGGAGTCATCAATGTCTTTGTCGTCCCACTTGTCGTAGGGCAGAGAAAATGGGATCCGCTTAACGTGCGTGGCATGGATCCAGTGCTTTCGGCCTTCGACACCTAATGCAGTCTACGTGGCCAGGCGGACCTCGAAGGGGCCCTTCCACTGAGTTTCAAGGCAGTTTCTTCAATCAAAGTTCTTCATGAGGACCCAGTCCTCTGGCCGCAGACGATGGCATTGCCCTACGTATTTGGCTGGAAGAGCCTCTCGTACCTGCTGATGAATCAAATGCAAGTTTTGGGTCAACTGGTGACAGTAATCGGCTAACAGTGGTTATTCTATCTCACCCAATTTCCTGGGTCTAGGTACATTCCACACATTTGTTGGCCTCCCCATGACGGGGAGAGATCTGTTATTGACTGTGCAGTTGTCTGCATTGAGAGTAAGGCTAAGGGCAAGGCATCTGGCCATTTCAATTTGCTTTGGGCACATATTTTTGCTAGTTTATTTTTCAGAATTCAGTTGTGACATTCTACAAGTCCGGCACTCTCAGCATGCCTTGCTGAGTGAAAACGTTTTTCAATTTGCATTCCTGCGCATATTTGCAGTATTACTGCTGCAACAAAATGTGGGCCATTGTCGGACCAAATTACTCTTGGCAACCCAAACCTGGGGAAGTACTCTTTCAACATGGATTTGGCTGTAGACATAGCTGCACAATCTTTCAGTGGGTAGGCCTCAACCCATTTGCTAAAAGCACAAATTACCACCAGGACATATTTGTAGTTCTGGCAACGCTCCATCTCAATGAAGTCAAAGTGTATCACATCAAATGGCATGGAGGGAGGACCAAAACTACCCTTTGGTGTCAGTGTTGCCTTTCCAGTGTTATATTGCAGACAGACCATACAGTTTTGGACAAGTCGTTCAGCAACCTTTGGGATGTTCTCAGGGTCTAAAAGCGGACAGATCTTTTTCGCACATATATGACGCAGACCGTGTGCCATGGTGACTATGGCGGTAACATATGCATTGGGTACCATCCATCTTTGTTTGGCATGATCAACCCAACAACCCTCATTGTCTAGTCCTGCGGGACCCTCTGACCATTGTTTGATTTCTTCAGGAGTAGCTTTTGTCTGAATTTCCTTTATGCTACCAATCCCTTCCTCCATTAGGCAAGTGTCAGTGGCCCCTTTTGCTGAATCTAAAATGTACATTTGGAAGTGCACGTAATTTGCAGTTTGCTTGGCAATTCTGTTGGCAAAAGCATTTCCTTTTCCCACATCGTCCGTCACTTTTTGATGTGTGGTGCATTTCATTATTGCAAGTTTGTTTGGCAGTGTGAGTGCCAACAACAACTGTACTATCAAAGTGCTATGTTGGATCTACGTACCATGTAATGTTAAGAAACCCCTCTCAGCCCAAAGACGTCCAAAGTTATGAACTATCCCGAATGCATATTGGCTATCGGTAAATATGTTTACTCTAAGACCTTCAGATATTTCACAGGCTTTAGTCAAGGCGATTATTTCTGCAGCTTGTGCCGAGTTATGTGGGATTCGTTTACTTTCTACAACAGTAGTCAAAGTGGTGATAGTTTAGGCAGCAGTGGATGTGCCATCTGGTAATTTGAAACATGAGCCATCCCAAAATAGCTCTTCAACTGGTTCCCTCAAGAGTGTGTCAGTGAGGTAAACTCTTCCCTTAGTATCTTTTTCAGTTACAAAAAGGCAATCATGTGATACAATGTCACAGTTTTCTGTATCATGTGGAGAAGGTAGCAATTCAGCCGGTAGCAATTCAGCTGGATTCAAAGCACAACATCTCTTAATTTGGATATGTGGAGCAAAGAGAATCAGCTCATACCTTGTTAGTCGAGCCGACGTGAGATGTTGTGTCTGTGTTCTATTCAGCAGAACGTCTACTGAGTGAGGTACCATAACGGTTAAAGAGTGACCCAGAACCATCCCCTCACTTTGCTCAGCAGAGGCAGCTCTCAGAGAATGCGGCAAAGCACATGCAACAGGATCCAGTTTGGAGGAAAAATAACCACATGGTCTATTCTTCTCCCCATGGTCCTGTGTCAATACAGCCAAAGCCCAGCCATCTCTTTCATGCACGTGCAGGACAAAACATTTTTCATAATTCGGTGTGCCCAAAACTGGAGGTGAACACAATGCAGCTTTGAGCAAATTGAATGCTGTCTGCCAGTCCATGTCCCATGGCAAGGGTGAAGGAATGTCCTTCTTCGTCAATGCCAACATAGGCTTAAGCATTAAGGAAAAGTTTGGGGTCCACTGTCTACAATATGAGGCCATGCCAATTAAAGCTCAGACATCTTTCTGCGTATTTTGAACAGACATATCAGATATGCTCCAAATTCATTCTGGCATCAAGTGTCTGCCTTCTTTCGAGAGGAGGTAACCCAAATAGGCCACCTCCTGGCGACAATATTGTAATTTCTTAAGTGATGCTTTATGGCCGTGTTCTGCTAAGTGTGTCAATAACAATACAGTGCCCTCTTTGCAATCGTCCCCTGAATCTGCTGCTATCTGTAAGTCATCAATGTATTGTAATAGTGTGCAGGAAGAGGATAGTTCTAACATGTCCTCCTTCCTCTCTGAGTGGGCTGACCTCTCCTCCTCACTCCTGTCCTCAACCACCCAACTCCTCTTTCTCGGTGACTTCAACATCCACCTCGATGCCTCCTGTCCCCCCTCAGGTCTCTTCCGCGAACTCTGCAACTCTCTCTCACTCTCTATTCTCCCGTCTGGGCCTACTCACTCTGCAGGGCACACTCTTGATGCTCTGATCTCTTCTGACCTTCCCCTCTCCCTCCCTCTCTCCACTCCTCTCTCTTGGAGCGATCACTTTCTCCTATCCTCCCACCTCTCCCTCCCTACCCCACAGGCAAAGCCACCCTCCTCACTGCCACCCACCTTCTCGGTCATCCGACCCATGAAGCGCGTGTCAGCTGAGGCCTTCGCTGCTACCTTCTCAGCCCCTTCTCCCCCCTCGGCTGACTCCCACCCTGACGCAGCCCTCTCCATGCTCTACTCCTCTATATCTGATACTCTCGATATCCTTGCCCCCGTCATGAGAATCCGCCTGAAGCCCAAAGCCAAATGCAACTCCTGGTATGACTCGGATCTCGTCACCCTAAAACGCAAGTGCAGGGTGGCAGAGAGGAAATGGCGTGCTTCATGTTCATCCTCTGACAAACTGGCCTGCCGCCTGCTGCAAAGGCAATACCGGCTCTCCGTTCTCACCAAGAAGAGAGCCCTTATCCAAGCCCGCATCTCTGAGGCATCTAACAACTCGGCCGAACTCTTTAAAATCTGCAAGGAGCTGGCCAACCCTGCTGCAGTCTCTACCTCTCCTGTCCCCTCCCAGGCCCTCTGCACTGCACCGGCCTCGCACTTCATCTCAAAAACTCAGGACATCCTGTCCTCGCTCTCCTCCTCTCTCCTCCCTCCCTCTCTTCCCTGCTCTTCCTCTTGCTCTCTTGCAGCCGCCCCTCCGCCCTCCTTCTCTGCTTTTCCACCTTTTTCTGCTGATGAGGTTTCCAGACAAGTCCGATCTATGAAAACCTCGTCTAAACAGGTTCACCCCTGTTCCTCCAAAACCATCAAGGACCACATCGACTCCCTGGCTCCTGCCCTAGCTGACTTTTGCAACCACTCATTCGCCTCTGGAGTCTTCCCATCCCCCCTCAAGCACTCCCTTGTGCACCCCCTCCTCAAGAAACCCTCTTCTGACCCCTCCTGCCCGGCCAACTATCGCCCAATCTCCATTACTCCCTTCCTGGGCAAGCTCCTGGAGAAATTGGCCATCTCCCAGCTTAACCTCCATGCTGAATATGTTGGTAATCTTCATGACCATCAATCCTTCAGAGCGGCCAGAAGCACGGAAACTGCTCTCCTGAACATCCGTGAGGACCTGCTCCTGAACCTCGATTCCAACACTCCCTGTGTTCTCATTCTGCTCGATCTCTCCTCTGCCTTTGACACTGTCAACCATGCCATCCTGCTCAACCGTCTCCGTGATAACCTGGGTATCACTGGTCAGGCTCTGGCATGGCTGACCTCTTTCCTTTCTGGTCGACCCTCCCAGGTCCAAATGGGCTCCCACCTCTCTGACATCTTTTTCTCCACCTGTGGTGTCCCCCAGGGATCCAACCTCTCTCCCTGGCTCTTCAATCAGTATCTGGCACTCCTTGCCCACCGCATCGCCGCTCTCTGCCCCCACTTTCAGTGCTATGCGGACGATACCCAGCTCATTTTCAGGCTACCCTCGGCCTCCTCCTCTCCTTCCCTCATCTCCGACTGTCTGTCTTCTATCCAGGAATGGTGTGCCGCCAATGACCTCTGCCTTAACGCCAGTAAGACTGAGATTCTACTCATCGGCACACCCACTCCCTCCTTTCCTGCAGCTCTCTGGCCGGCCTCCCTTGGCCCCCTTCCTGCCACTACCTGCAAAGCTAAAAACCTCGGGGTCATCTTCGACTCCACACTCTCCTTCTCTCCTCATATTTCCGACATCTCTAAGAAGTCACATTACCAGCTTCACCTCCTCAGAGGTATTCTTCCCTTCCTCTCCTTCCCCCAGAAGCTCACTGTCTCCCGAGCCCTGGTTCTCTCAAGGCTGGACTACTGTAATAGCCTCTATCTTAATCTGCCTGCCTCCACTCTCCGCCCTCTGCAACTTATCCAGAACAGAACTGCGAGACTTGTCCTTGGCCTTAAGCCCAGGGACCGTATCTCTCCAGGACTGAAATCTCTTCACTGGCTCCCAGTGGCTGCGAGGATTAAGTTCAAAACCCTCTGCATTGTCCACAAGGCCTTCTGGGGCCTGGGGCCACAATACCTTCAACTCTCTCTTCCTAAATATCTGCCTTCACGAGCCCTTCGCTCATCCGTCTCCAACTCTCTCATGGTCAGCCGCTTCTCAAAGCAACGAGCTGGGGCAGATCTCTCTCCGCAGCAGGGGCCTCCCTCTGGAACAGCCTTCCTGCCTCCCTGAAACTTGAGGAGAACCATCTCCGGTTCCGGAAGCACCTCAAAACCTTCCTCTTCGCTTCTGCCTTCTCTCTCCCTCTCCCCTGCTAAACCTGCTTAACTCCCCTTCGAAGTCTGCACTTAACCTGCATCTGGGCCACTCTGTGACCTCGGCCCAGGGCCCAGCCACTCTCCACTTGCACTGCCTCCCTGGCTCCGCCTGCACTGCGGGACTGTCACTGCATCCCTACAGCCGCCTTCCCAGCACTTGCTCTGCACTTACCTCGCACTTGCCACCAGCTGGCCCTTTTATTTATTATTTATTATTTTATTACGCTACTTACCCTGTATTGCACTTTCCCCCCCACCTCCTCCCCCTGCACTTCTCCTTTTCCCATTACCTCTGCACTTGCGCGATCTGAATGACACCTGGCCTAGTAGGATCGTTTGTCTGTCTTCCCCTTGTTTCCCCCCCTCCCTGCCTCGTCGCGCCTTGAAACACTCGTGTATAGGCGCGTTACAAATACCATATCATATCATATCATATCATATCATGTCCAATTGTTCTTTTAAGGCCCTGCTGTAGATGCTTGGACTTTCTGTATAGCCTAGTGGTAACCGTGTAAAGGTGAAAGAGTGCCTACCTAATGTGAATGCAAATAGGTATCTGCTATCAGCACGCACTGGAATGCTAAAGAAAGCATTTGTCGAATCAACTACACTAAAGTGCGTAGCGGTAGCTGGAATCAGAGTCAGAATTGTAGTTACATCGGGGACAATCGGGAATTGGGGTGCAACAATTTTCGTAATAGCACTCAAATTAATAATAAAACGGAATGGAATCGCACTTCCCCCTTTCTTGTATACCGGAAGAATCAGACTATTTACATACTCCCTGCAATCTCTTCAATTACGCCTCTCTGTACCAAATTGGAGACAATGCTTTTCAAGGCCTGTTCACCTTCAATTGAGATTCTATACTGCGAGATACGTGGCAAGGAAACACTTGGTTTCAAGGTAATGTGGACTGGCTCTACTTGCAAAACACCAACATCATTATCATTCACGGTTCATAGGCATGCTGGGACTGTACTTAATTCAGTTGGCAATGGCATGGATACAAACTGCAAAACAATATTTTGTTGTGGTGAGATCGTCACATACACTCCATCCGGAGAACAGTAAATCGCAGCATTCAATTTCTTCAACAAATTTAACCCCAACAAATTCTCGCCACAATTCTTGGTCAGTAGGAATGGACACTGCTCAGTGAAATGACCCAATGTAATGGGCACCGGCTTTGAAACTTGGCAGATTACTGGTGAACCCTACGGAAACATTGCTTTGCCCTGACAGTGGAATATCTGGAACCCACTGATGGTCGATTGAGCATTTCTGCACACCGGTGTCTACTAAGAATACATGCTCCCTATTCCCAATTCTCATCTCTATGTAGGGCCCTTTTTGGTCAATGGGAATAGGTACCAGACCCTGTTTTGGGCTGTCCTATGGGAAAAGTACATCATCAGATGTAAAGTCTTCAGTGTAATATGCACTGGAGGGATTATTGATGTGTCTACTAAGAATACATGCTCCCTATTCCCAATTCTCATCTCTACATAGGGCCCTTTATGGTCAATGGGAACAGGGACTGGTTCCAGACCCTGTTTTGGGCTGTCCTATGGGACAAGTACATCATCAGATGTAAAGTCTTCAGTGTAATATGCACTGGAGGGATTATTGAATATGTTCCTGCCACCTATATTCTGTTTTTGGTTCCCTTGGCCTTCTTGGGGCTGTATCTGTGGCTGTGATTGTGTATTATTTGCATAATTATTCCTTCCAGGTCCCCCTAGACCTGGACGTCCCCTTGATCATCTAGATAGGGTGCCATTCGATCTCTGCTGGAGAATTGGACATTTTGCACACCAATTGCCTTCCTGTCTACAGTATGCACATTGGTTAATAGATGGGGGACCCAATTGGGTCTGGCCCTTTGGTGCATATTGTCCTCTAAACTGTGTGTTACCACCTCTAGCTCACATTGCCACTTGCTGAAGCAAAACCTTTGTCTTCAATTCACCTTTCATTTTCTCCACCTTGTCCTTCTCTGCATTCACTATATTCTCATAATACTGAGCCATGTGTAGAACCTCAGATTGTGACTTTGCCTGCCATGCCCTTTCAGATGTCATAATCAGTGCCTTTATTTCAGGCAACAAACCCCACACAAACTTGTCGACACACAATCTGCTACCGGGTTCTGTACTCAGATCTTGTCCACTAAAATCAGAAAACACTTCCTCAAACCTATTAAAATATTCTGTAGCACCTTCCGACTTGTTTTGCATGCAAACAGTGAGTTTGTCCTAAACAATCCTTTTCTCCGGGACAATCGTTTTCAATTTAGTGACAATGTTCATAAGCAATGTTAAGATAATCTGCGGGGGTCGCTCACCAGCCTTCCTATCCCTGTCTGCCAGTGTCATGTTAGCCCATGTGTCGCCTAATCCTGGCCCGTCATCCACGGACCTAAATTGTTTCCATATGTCAGCAGGCAGAATCACAGGAAATAACAAATCAATATCACCCAATGTAAACACTGGTGAATGTAGGATAGATTCCATTTCCTTATAGAATCCAGAAGGATTCTTTCTAATATCTGGAATCGATTGTTTAAGCGTATTTATTTCTTGGCGGGAAAATGGGACATGGACAAACTCGTAAATATAATGTGCTTCAATCGTGCATGCAGCACCTCCATCAATGGCTCGGACCTCTACCTTGGGAAAAAATGTTGGCGGAACTTCTCTCAAAGGTAACTGCATAGTGGGCAGGTCAATCATGGGAAGGTCCAAACGTCTATTCAACAGCTCGACTAACAAGGTATGAGCTGATTCTCTTTGCTCCACATATCCATGATTCCAGACATTTGTCATTCACTATTTGCATCATGCTTACAGTTTCCTTCTTCAATAAGTGTGCAGGGCAGGATAATAGTCCTTCCCATCCGGTACAGGTGGCAGTACGTCCACACACCATTAGCAGAGGTCTGCCCCAGCATCCTTGTTCTCCTGCTCTTTCAGTCATATTTCAGCAATCCCTTCTCTTCCTCCCAACGATTTGTAGTCATTCTACAATTCGGGATGGATACAGGGGTTTTCACTTGTCCAACCCATTCTACTTTCCTTCCTCCTTGTTTTCAGATAGGTATCTTCATATGGACATGTTCCTCTTCATCGCCATTGTAAAGCTACCCATTTATCTTCAAATTGCTCTCTGGTTGTACACGCTGCTAGATGACTGAGACATATTTCATCCTGTGCAGGCATTTCTTTCACTATAAATGGCATTGCTGTATTCATGGAATATGGGATTAAGAAACAGACATAGCAGCTTTCATCTGACATTCTCTCACCTGCCTCCTTCATGTGCTGATACTATAGATAATTTTTTTAATGATACAAATTATCAAGCTATGTATTTATATCTTCTTTGTCTTCCTCAAAACCTCTTTGAAATCAAAATAGGTGCCTAGTGAGATTATAAAGAATACTGTTTGTGCTTTCATCAGGGAAAATAGTAAATGTTTCATTGTTACCCACCATATCTGTATTGTTTCCTATAATGTGTCTCAATGTGATATTAATCAGAAGGAAAACAGAATTCATGATACAGAATGATATCACAATTATTATCCACAGAAACTCATTGACTATCTTAATGGCAATGAGCCTCTTATATTCTGAAACCTACTCATCTTGTTTTGACTTTAGTATGTTACTCAAATATTCTCGACCTTTTTATCAAGAATTGCAAGATTATTGCTATGATTATGGTGAAAATAATATGATTGTTCTTAGGATCACCAAAAAATGACACTATATTTACATGTCCTCTTACGAAAGCAGGATAAGACTGTAATATAAAAGTAAAAACAGCATACAAAAATGTGCCCAATTTGATTACAATGGGAATCATAGAGATGAAGTGAGGTTCTCTTCTTTCAGCTCTTTTTGTTTTTTTAAACATTGCCTTTTTAGCCTATCTAAAAAAAGTTCCAGGATAACTGCATGCCTATTTATTCCTTTATCAAACAATGAAAGACATGTGACCACAATTCAAAGTGCTTTCATTCTCCTTGTCTTTGCTCTTGGCCATTGAATGAGTCTGCAGCCGTAGAACTTATTCTCTTGCTTCACCATCAGTAGTGGCAGGAGGGTTGGGGTTTCTACTTTATGTGGTTTGATGTTGTGCAAATGCAGCCAAGCTCTTCTTTATTTTAACTTGGCAGCTGTGGGGATGACTTGTTCCACCACAAATGGTCCTTGAAAATGGGACATACTCCAAGTGCTTACAAACGTTCGTACCAGCACCTGGACCCCTGGATAGAGACTGGGTTGCTTTAATAAATCATCTGCTTCAATGGATGGATTGTCTGTGTCCCTTCTCTTTGACCCCTCCCTTCGATACTGTACGTGTTGCAACATGAAAGAAACACTTGCAGTCATTGTTGTTAGATAATCATGCATCTCATCACCAAGTGCCTTTGCTACACTATGGGCATCAGATTTTAACCTAGTTGGAGGAAGAAGTGCAGTTCTCATACAGCGATCCAGTCGCCAACTCATGAGGAGTTAGATGGTGATCTGAGCCAGGCTTGTTTCTTAGGGCATACATGGCATGGGGTAATCAATGCAGCCATCCCTTCTTGAAAGTCATTTTTATTTCTGCAATCCACTCCTTTAATAATCCATTTAATCTTTCACAGACACCATTCGTCTGTGCATGGTAAGCTGAGGAAAACTTGTGTGTAATGCCTAAAATAATAACTATTTGTTTGAACAATTAATTTACAAGCTGCAGTCCATTGTCAGACTGCAAAACTTTGCACACACCCCATCTTGGAAACATCTCACACACAAAGAACTTTGCTACGCATGTGAAGTAAGGGTGTGTGTATGGTCCTGCCTCAATCCATCTAGAAAAAGGGTATATCATAAACAGCATATATCTGTAGCTGTTGCATGTCTGAAGAATATCTCCATCATCTAATGTAGGTGCTGAAATGGGCCATTGGGCCTAGGAATTGTGCCCTGCAGTACATTTCTGGCACACAATGCAATTTACAATAAACTGTGCCACATGCTCTAGCAGATTTGGCGAGAGCCCCATTGTCTGCAATTGTAGCAGCAAGACTCTCTCAAGTTGTATGCGCGGGTTAGTGGAGCTGCTCCAATGTTAGTGGCTTTCCAGTGCTATCTTGTCTCCAGATTGCCTCAGTAATGGATAAAGAAAACCCATATCCTCCTCTTTTTGTTGTGCTCAACCTTTTATCTCAATTAATTGGACAATAGACAGCATGTTAAAGCCCTCCTTTACCAGCGGGCATAGTCCTGTCATCTGTTTAACACCTTCTATTTCAACATTAGAAATGGTTGGGAAATATGCTGCCTTTTTGTTGCTTCTAAATCTGCTGCTTTTTTCAGAGAGAAATGATGGCTTTCCTTTTAGTATGTGCTGTGCATTTTATGACTGCTAGAGTCTATAGGAGTGCTAATGCTTCAATACGTTAATCCAATAGGGCCGCATGTTGCATTGCATAGCCCTCCTTTTCCAGCATGACAAAACTGTGTGTACGGTTGACGTCACATAGGCAGAGTCAGAGTATACTGTCACTTCCACATCTTCAAATCTCTGAAATACACTAATACACTAATTCTGCAGCCTGTGCTGAGTAATGCAAAGGCAATCTTGTGCTTGTCACTATTTCAAATTCACCCTCTAGGTTCAGCTTCACTACAGCAAGTCCAGCATGTCTTTCACCAGTCGTTTGGTCAATTTATGAGGAACCGCCAATAAAGAGAACTACCCCCCTCCCGATAGCACTTTCTATAGCTTGGAGAATGTCATCATTGTGTTCAATATATGTTGTGCAATCATGTACATAATAATCCCCCCCTACTGGTTCTGCTATGAATGTTGCTGGGTTCACTGTCTTACATCTGACAAATTTAATCACAGGACTTACTTCGTACCTAATGTTCTTTGTGTGGTCAATGTACTTTTAGGTTTCTCTAAAATCACAAATAATGTATGATCGACAAATAATGTTATGGAACACCCTATTATTATACTTGAAACTTTTCCAATTGCAAATGCAGCAAAAGCTAAAAACTGCTCACAAGGATAAAGCCCTTTCATAACTGGGTCTTTATGTCCATGTTCTAATGTCATTTTCTGTATAAGCAATTCTGTCATGACTTCTCCACTTGAATGAGAAAATAAGTACAACTCTACATGATAATCTGGAATTCCTAACACAGAAGCTGTACTGACTGCCTTTTGTTTTTAATTCTTGAAATCCTTCATTCATCTCATCTGTCCATGTTATTTTACTCTTGCTCACCTATGCTTCTTTAAGTCCTTTTAAAACAGGTTCAATATACATACTGTAATCGAAAAACCAAGCCCTACAATAAATATATAGGCCTACATATTCTTGCATTTCCCTCACTGTTTTAGGTTCTGAGGTCTTCATAATCGTGTCTGCGCTCTCAGGTGTCAATTTCCTCCCCTCATGAGAAATCAACTGTCCTATACACAAGACTTATTTTCCTCTCTCTCACTGCACACCAAAATGTTATCCACAAATTTGACTATTGCACTTTCTAGCTGAACATTGCTGTTAAAGATTATAGGGGACTCACTCTACCCTTGGGGCAAACAAGTATGTTTCAGTCCAATATGTATATGCAAAAATTAGGTCAAAATTTGTGAGTCTTTATGGAGGGGAATTGAAAAGACTGCACTCTTCAAATCTTTTACTGTAAAATGTTTGGCCTTAGATGGGATGTTTCACAACATTGTAGCAGGATTTGGAACTAAAGGAAACTCAGCATTTTTCTATATTGTTTAGGGAGCAAAGGTCCTGTATGAATGTTCACGACCCCCCCCCCCCATTGTTTTCTCACTGGGTACACAGCCATGTGAAATGAAGAATCAGATGGTACCAGTATTCCTTGCTTCATTAACGAGGAAATGGTCTCAAATATACCTTCATCTATCTCTCTGGAAATGGGGTATTGTTTTGCTCATGGCAAAAGGGCTCCTGGTCTAAGCTTGATTTAAATCTTCCTCCTCCTTTCACTAGACTCACGACATGTGGACTTGTAGTCCTTTAAATACAGGGCACTTTCTCTAAATCTTCCTGAAAACATTACAGTTTCTTTTTACCAGTGCCATTCTCTGTGGTATTTATCTATCCTCTAGTTGATAAGTGAGATTTATGAAAAATACTAATTCATCACCTGAGTACTCATCCTTAAACAGCTCTTTGTCTTTGAAATCTGTCCGCCTGATCCTTCACTAAGGGCTATAATTGTTGTCCATCCTCTTCCCTCATCATCTGTCCCATGAAGAGCCACCCTTTCCTCTCTGGCCACTGCTGCTTCTAACTCCAAGGGGATAATCTGCCCTTCTTCATCATCCATGGGGATTTCTAGTCTGAACAAAAACTCATAAGGTATTCTTAATATTTTAACTATCGATCTGATTAACCACGATAATGAAACAGTCACTCCATACAAGAATATCTCTGGGTACAAAGGGAACCCCTCATAATGCCTTGTGACCTGTAAAGACTAATATAAACTCTCTCACATTCATAAAATGAATCCCTTGGGTGGAAAACACTATTCCTCTGTCAGTAAATGATATTGTCATGTTAAGTTTCTTCATTAAGCCACCCCTAATATGTTAACTGGCGTCTGCCTCGAATATAATAATGCCATCAACATATTGTGCTCTCCTATAGAGATTAGTAATTTTTCTGTGAAAGGAACTAATCTCATCGACCCACAGAATCCATGCACATTCATGGCAGTACCTGACATTGGATATTTATGCTCATGGACACAGGAATGAGTTGCTCCAGTGTATACAAGAAATTAAAATGTATTACCTCATATCTTTACCTTGACCCTTGATTCCTCTTGGGGGTCTGGTGTCACATATAGCACTGAACACAACAGGCCGCTCTGTGGCAGTGGCATAACACAATATTTGGGGGCCCCCTGCGAGGCATGCTCAGGGCCCCCCCAACTCGGCAACAAATCATGGGTCGCGCAACACTGTGGGGCAGCCTAGATTACCAAGCTTGCGCAATATGCACAACCTTGCTGCTGCAGGGGTATGCCACACACTGCACTAGGAGAAAGATATACATATGTGTTTTAATGCATTACACAGCACACTTTCTGAGAAAAATTTGCTAAAAGGCCTGAGCATTTGCAATTGTTTTGTAGGACATTATCAATACAAATATCCAATATATGCAAGTCACCAACAGTGAACAGGAACATTAATGTTTTAATTAATATAATGCTTTGCTATTAAAAATGCCATGCCACAATGAAAACATGTCTCACTGTGACCTGAGTGGGATTGAGCGGTCGTCCGTAGCCCTGTGTGACCTGCTGTGAGGCTGCCTTCCAGGCCAGTTGGGCCTGCAGTAAGTTTATTCAGGCATTTTTTGTTTGTTGTTGGCGCACCGAGCGCGTTGTGCTGCCCCCTGCCCCCTCCCTCCACCGCACTTCCTGGTCCTCCTCTCCCCGCTCCCTTCCCGCCTCCCTGCCCGCCGACCCCCGCCCTCAGATTGGCTGTCCTCGTAGTCCCTCCAGGACTACGCGACGACCGCTCTCCACGCACGCTTCTTGTTGAGCCTGATCGGAATTGAGCGGTCGCCCGTAGCCCTGTGTGGCCTGCTGTGAGGCTGCCTTCCAGGACCCGTTGGGCCTGCAGTAAGTTTATTCAGGCATTTTTTGTTTGTTGTTGGCACTCCGAGAGCGTTGTGCTGCCCCCTGCCACCTCCCTCCACCGCACTTCCTGGTCCTCCACTCCCCGCTCCCTTCCCGCCTCCCTGCCCGCCCACACCCCCCTCCCGTTCCTCTCCTCCTGCCATAAATTCCCACCCCCCTGGGCAGCCCCCCTGCCCGGCAGCCCCCTCGGCAAAGGGCCCCCTTAGGCAAAGGGCGGCTCCTAAGGCTGCGGCTCCCTGTGTCTGCAGGTGACCGCAGGGGACGCCAGGCACCGGTCCGCCATTCTTTCTGTTTAGCTCCACCTGCTGCCCAGCCCAACATCCTACACCTTCCTTTCCTTTTCACTCACATGGTTTCTACACTTCAGTGTGTACCGCTAATTGTGGTAAACTAGGGCTTTTTCTCCCCTCACAGGTCTCTCAAACTTGGGTGGCCTCTCCACTGGGTACCTAATTCGTATTTACTGTGCTACTGTTGCTCTGTAATTGTGGTAAACTAGGGATTGCCGCTTTCACCCCTGTCTGCTTGCTCTCGTCTCTCTTCCCCCCCCACTCCCTCCTTATTCCATGGTGCTCTCTATCTCTCCTATCTTCTCTAACTGCTTCTCCATTGACCATCCTGCTCTCCTCACTAAATCTGGTAGGAAAAACTTTAAAAAGGATATCCTGGTCTCCAACCCAGGCCTCCCTATCGCTGACACCTATACAAGTGCCTCCTCCAAGGACACTCTTACTCACATCCTCTTTTTCGTGCCTTCCCCTGACCAATGGACCCTTCATATGGTCTCTGTGCTCTCACCCTTCTCCTCTTCTCCCATAAATGGTGGCACCCGTTGGGATGTCCTCTTGGCCCCATTCCGCTCCTCTAAGGCCATCATTAATGTCTATTCTAATGGGACCGTCTTGGTCCAAGGCCCTCAGGCCAACCTCCACCTCTTTGATAGACGCTTACCGTGCCTCATCAACTTCCTTTCCTCTCCTGCTGTCCCCTCTTCTCTGTCCTCGGCTACCTTGCCTCCACCCTCTCACCCTGCCCTCTCTCTTGCTCCTTCCTCTTCACCTCCACAGGGCGTACCTCTGATCTGTACCCCTCCCCGGAAGTCCTTTAAGGATGGCAACCTTCTCCTCATTACCACTCTCAACTCTCGCTCTGCCGTCAAAAATTCCTCTGATATCTGTCGCCTTCTTGAGGAACTGGACCTTGACATCCTCGGTCTCACTGAGACATGGTTCACGGCCAGCTCTGTCTCCAGCTTTGACACACTCCTATCTGACGGTTACAAGATCCTCTACTTGCCCATGCCCAACCGTGCTGGGAGGGGTGTGGCCCTTATCTTCCCTGAGTGGATTCCTGCCACTGTCACCCCTACGCAGAGCTACTCCTCCTTTGAATGTCGTGTCTGCCGACTCTCTCTCTCTCCTAGCAATTCCCTTACCGTGGCTTCTATCTATCGGCCACCTAGTCAAATTTCCTCCTTTCTCTCTGAGTGGGCTGACCTCTCCTCCTCACTCCTGTCCTCAACCACTCAACTCCTCTTTCTTGGAGACTTCAATATCCACCTTGATGCCTCCTGTCCTCCCTCTGGACTCTTTTGCGACCTCTGCGACTCTCTCTCACTCTCTATTCTCCCGTCTGGGCCGACCCATTCTGCAGGGCACACTCTTGATGCTCTGATCTCTTCTGACCTTCCCCTCTCTGTCCCTCTCTCCACTCCTCTTTCCTGGAGTGGTCACTTTCTCCTATCCTCCCATCTCACCTTCCCTACCCCACAGGAAAATCCACCCTCATCACTGCCACACACCTTCGTGGTCATCCGACCCATGAAGCGCGTGTCAATTGAGGTTTTTGCTTCCACCTTCTCGCCCTCCCTCCCCCTTCGGCTGACTCCCACCCTGACACAGCCCTCTCCACTCTCCACTCTGCTATATCTGATACCCTTGATATCCGTGCCCCTGTCATGCGAATCCGCCTGAAGCCCAAAGCAAAATGTAACTCCTGGTATGACTCGCATCTCTTCACCCTTAAAGGCAAGTGCAGGGTGGCAGAGAGGAAATGGCGCGCTTCATGTTCATCCTCTGATAAACTGGCCTGCTGCCTGCTCCAAAGGCAATACCGGCTCTCCGTTCTCACTAAGAAGAGAGCCCTTATCTAAGCCTGCATCTCTGCGGCATCTAACAATTCGGCCGAATTCTTTAAAATCTGCAAGGAGCTGGCCAACCCTGCTGCAGTGTCCACCTCTCCTGTCCCCTCCCAGGCCCTCTGCACGGCACTGGCCTCTCACTTCATTTCAAAAACTCAGGACATCATGTCCTCACTCTCCTCCTATCACCTCCCCTCCTCTAATCCCTGCTCTCTCTCTGGCCCTTCTGCAGCCACCCCTCATCCATCCTTCTCTGCCTTTACCCTTTTTTCTGCTGATGAGGTTTCGAGACAAGTCCGATCTATGAAAGTCTCGTCAAAACAGGTCCACCTCTGTTCCTCCAAAACTATCATGGACCACATCGACTCCCTGGCGCCTGCTCTGGCTGACTTCTGCAATCACTCCTTGGCTTCTTGAGTCTTCCCATCCCCCCTCAAGCACTTCCTTGTGCACCCCCTTCTTAAGAAACCCTCTTCCGACCCCTCCTGCCCAGCTAACTATCGCCCAATCTCTATCACCCCCTTCCTGGGCAAGCTCCTGGAGAAACTGGCCATCTCCCAGCTCAATCTCCTTGCTGAATCTGTTGGTAGTCTTCATGACCATCAGTCTGGCTTCAGAGCTGCCAGAAGCACGGAAACTGCTCTCCTGAACATCCGTGAGGACCTGCTCTAAAACCATGACTCTAACACCCCCTGTGTTCTCATTTTGCTCGACCTCTTTTCTGCCTTTGACACTGTCAACCACACCATCCTGCTCAACCGTCTCTGTGATAACCTGGGTATCACTGGTCAGGCTCTGGCGTGGCTGACCTCCTTCCTTTCCAATCGACCCTCCCAGGTCCAACTGGGTTCCATCCTCTCTGACATCTTTTTCTCTACCTGTGGGGTCCCCCAGGGATCTAACCTCTCCCCCTGGCTGTTCAACCAGTACCTGGCACTTCTTGCTCACCACATCATTGTTATCTGTCCCAACTTCCAGTGCTATGCGGATGATACCCAGCTAATTTTCAGGCTACCCTCGGCCTCCTCTTCCCCTTCCCTCATCTCTGACTGTCTTTCTGCTATCCAGGAATGGTGTGCCACCAACGACCTCTGCCTTAATGCCAGTAAGACTGAGATTCTACTTATCGGCACACCCACTCCCTCCTTCCCTGCAGCTCTCTGGCCAGCCTCCCTTGGCCCTCTTCCTGCTCCTACCTGCAAGGCAAAAAACCTCGGGGTCATCTTCGACTCCACACTCTCTTTCTCTCCTCACATATCTGACGTCTCTAAGAAGTCACACTACCAGCTACACCTCCTCAGAGGTATCCTTCCTTTCCTCTCCTTCCCCCAGAAGCTCACTGTCTCCAGAGCCCTGGTTCTCTCGAAGCTGGACTACTGTAACAGCCTCTATCTAAATATTCCTGCCTCTACTCTCAGCCCTTTGCAACTTATCCAGAACAGGACTGCAAGACTTGTCCTTGGCCTCAAGCCCAGGGACCGTATCTCTTCAAAACCCTCTGCATTGTCCACAAGGCCGTCTGGGGCCTTGGGCCAAAATACCTTCAACTCTCTCTTCCTAAATATCTTCCTTCTCAAGCTCTTCGCTCATCCACCTCCAACTACCTCAGGGTCAGCCGCTTCTCCAAGCAACAAGCTGGGGGTAGATCTCTCTCTGTAGCAGGGGCCTCCCTCTGGAACAGCCTTCCTGCCTCCCTGAAACTTGAGGAGAACCATCTCCGGTTCCGGAAGCACCTCAAAACCTTCCTCTTTGCCTCCACTTTCTCTCCCTCTCTCCCCTGCTCACTGAACCTCCACTGAATCTGCAACTGTCCACTCACCGATCTCGGTCCTGCATGGACTACAGGACTGTCTCTGCATCCTACAGCCCCTTCTCCTGGCACTTACCTTGCACTTGCCACCAGCTGGCCCTATTATTTATCTTGTATACTACTCACCATGTACTGCACTCTCCTTGCACTTGCCACCAGCAGGCCCTATTACTTATCTTGTAATCTACTAACCATGTGCTGCACTTCCCCTCTCCCCTTCCCCTTGCACTTTTCCCAGTCCCCCTACCCTTGCACTTGCGCGATCTGAATGACACCTGGCCTAGTAGGATCGTTGTCTGTTCTCCCCTTGTTACCCCCCCTGCCTCGTCGCGCCTTGAAACACTTGTTTATAGGCGCGTTACAAATGCCATATCATATCATATCAATGGCTACACAATGTAGACAAGTCTAGATATGTGTGCATGCATGCATTACATATTACAGTAATGCATGCCAGGCCACATTCAGACATACCTAGACTGATTGCACCAAATTTCCAGTCAAAGCAATAACACTTCGTGTTTTTTTTATCATAGATGCCCAGTAAAAAAATACAATGACCCAGTAAGAAATGTCTAGACTGGCAGCCATCCAAATGCCAGTCTAACAAGGTCATTACACTTAGCAGGACTGCTTTATCAGAGATGTCCAGTTAAAAAAAAAATGTCAAGCCAAACTAAGAAAGGACTAGACTGGCTGCACCAAAATGCCTCTCTAACCATTAATATCACATACCATGCCTGCTTAGCCTGGACATGAATGACCATTACGATGTATTGCACAATCCCTGTAGCACAATCCCTGTAACACACCACCCACCACACATCCCCTCTCCCTCTCAAACCCCTGTCTCGGCTTAGAATTACCTCCACTTCCGTTTTCCTTGCCCCAGTACTTACGTATGAGGCCCCTTGCTACATAGGTAAGTACTGGGATGAGGACGAGTGGGACTAGGAGTAATGAAGATTGCAGGTAACTAAGCCAGGCATTACCTCCATTTCCCTCTACCTCATCCCAGTAATTGTGTGTGAGGCAAAGTGCCACATACACAAGTATTGGGACTAGGAAGAACAGGGCTATGAATAATGATTACAAATAAGTAACCAAGGGATTAAACACAAGTAGTGGCACAACACAATTGAGCGGACTGGGCTTCAACCCCACCCCTGACATTGTGGGCTACGTTGATTTGACCTGTCTGACCTACAGAGCCGTTGCCAGACAGACCAGGACACAGATGTTAAGCGGCACCTGGGTTTCATGTTAACAAAAGTCTGACAATTATTAACATAAAGCATTTCATTGTTAGTACCTGCATTCAAATGCATATTTTTTTAGGCAATTCAAATCTTGATGTGGGTTTAGTACTTGCATGCCAGGAAAGTGATTAGAAGGGTAGAGAGGGAATAAGAGACCACCTATTCTTGCAGCAGTCTATAAGTGGGTACTTTCAGACTCAAAGGAGAGCCTTAACTGCTTGTAACATTGAAGCTGCACTAGAATAGTCTCATTAGAATGCATACAGAAGTTAGATGTCCCCACACAAATAGGTTTGCCCCTCTCCCACCATCCATGAAGTTTGCACCTCTCCCATCATTTGAAGGATTAGCCCTCCCATCCCAAAATGTAGGCTTAGTTGCGCCCATGAACAGAAGCACACACACCATTCACCATACACACACACACGCATACCCAGCCATCCACACATTTAAGTGTGTTACCATTCACCAAACAGGCACACCCAGGCAGGCACGCCCAGGCAGCCACCCATACATTTAAGTGTGCACCCTTTCACCATACACTCAACACGCACACCCAGCCACCCATACACTTAATTGTGCACCCTTTCACCATACACTCAAACAAGCACACATCATGGAGTTGAGGGCACATCTATTACTTAAAAAATAAATGGTTCTTTTTTAAATCACTCCTTCTTCATAAAGAAATGATTTCTGTTAACAACCAAACCATAATGGAAATCATTTCTTTATGAAGGCAGAGTGACTTCACAAATAAAGGAGTTATTTTTGAAGTCATAGAGCTCACCCCACCGCATGACATGGAAGCCTCCAGCCTAGAGCCTTCCATGTCACGGGGTAAAAGGAGCCGCCAGACTTCAAAAGGAAATAGTATATTTTTGTAGTCACTCTGCCTTCATAAAGACATCATTTTTGTTAAACTGTAACAGAAATAATGTATTTATGAAGGCAGAGTGACTACATGTTTTTTGTTGTTTTTTTAAGTCTAAGGGGGGCCCTCCCTCCCAGGACATGTGGGGGTGGGGCACCCGCATGGTAGGGGCTGCATGGGCCACTGTTACGCCAGTGCTTGTTGAGCTGTCCTTTGTGGATATAAATTCATCCCTGTACATGTGAAAGGATTTCATCCTACCACAACCACACTCCTTAATTTGGGCGTGGGTGCTTGCTGGACTCCTCTAGTCATATTCCATTGTGCTACCATGCCCTGTTGTGTCTGTGCTTGTAAGCCTGTACCTGGTGTGTTTGCATGGGTACTTGCTGTTATTGCCCTTGGGCGATTATTGCATTCGTAATGGCACTTGCTGTATTTGCTCTGGTTGCAGAGCATATGTCTGAGCCTGCATGTGATCGTGGGTATAATAATCCTGCAGTTTTGTATTATATTGCGGAACATGGCCCATTCCACATCTTGGAACTTGCCAATTTTGCTCCATGTCTCCTCTGCTTCTACATGTTCTGGCTATGTGTCCTATTCTTTCGCAATTGCAGCATTGTTGCGTCTGTTCACCATTATATCCTCTTCTGCCCTTAGGGTTTTGACATCCACCTTGTCCTCGTCCTCTAGGCTCATTCCCTCTTCCTCTTGGCCAAATATTTTACCCACTCTTATCTGTGGGATTTACTATGTTCTTTTGCGGCACTACTGCATCTCCTGTGTTACCCCACCTTCATTACTCGTCAATACTGGTTCCTCTATGGTTATTTTTGAAATCTTTTTCTGGACTAACTTTGCCTCCTCCTGCCTCCCACTCTCGTTTTTCTTCTTATTCTTCTCCTACATCAATCGGCAGTGATGCACAATCATCAATTGTATTTATGGTCATGGTTTTGCTTCCATTCCCAGCTGTTTCTTCATTTGCCATTGCACTGGCTCGGACAGAACCCTGACATAAAATGTGGTAAAATAATGCCATTGCACTGTTCTATGGTTCACGCGGCTCAAGGAACCATCTCTTGTGAATGTGTTGAATATAGGTGACAGGGTTCTCAACATGCCCCATTTTTCTAGTCATAATCGCATCCATATCTGATGTATCGGGATATTGTACTCTGAGCGCCCGCAATACATCTGCAATTATTAAATGTAGCTCCATTTTGTGTTGTGGTTTGTGCAGTCACACCTGCGTATCCTGTTTGTTTCCAAATGTCATCAGCTCTTTCTCCTGAAATCACTGCTAGCAAGCCTTATATGTCACCTATGGCTAAGGTAATTCCTAATGTCATCCTCTTTAATTTATGAATCCATTGTCCTGCACCATGGCTTAAACTTGGTAATTTACATCTTACATTGTCTTTATCCATATGTGGCCACGGTATATATTGTGCTTGCTCTCCCCTTTCTCTAATAAAGGAAATTGTGAAAATCCTGGTCCATAATCATACCTGTCTACACTTCTTGTTTTCCATGTGGGGCTAGTCTCACCCGTTTGTCTCCGTCCTGGTAGTGCCCTTAATCTGCTTACATAAGGCGGGGAAACATCCTCTGTACTGCGTGATCATGCTTGTTGTCAATCAGTATATAGTGTCAATTCTGGTGTTCTTTCTTTGGGGTACTCTAGATCTGGCCATTTTACCCCTTTTTCTACACTTTATTCTTTTGAAAATCTGCATGCACCCTCCCTTCACGCACTCTTATTTTCTTCCCTTTCTTTGTCTGACATTATTATGCCCCTGCTTGTATGACTGTTGTCCTTTTCTGCATCATCAAGATCTAGTCTACTTACAGACAGTGTTCTGTGCTCGTCTGTTATGACATCATCTGACCTTCCAGTTTCCCTCAATAGAGTTCCTTCTACGTTCTCTTGGGTTTCATACCCTTCTTTATCCCACATTGCCCTACATAAATCCCCACTTCTTTGCCTTATGTCTTCTGCATCTCATTCATCAGCCCATTTTGGTATTCTTGGTATCCCTTGCAGCTCTCTGTGGGGCTGTTGTGATCCTCTCTCTTCCTCAAATTGTTCTTGAGCCTCCATCTGCAATATGCATCTATGACATTTTTATTTTATTTTGTTGGTGTCATGTTCATGAAGTCAGGGGCACAGGCATGCAGGGGTTGCATGCACAAGAGACCTGGCTTGTTGGGTGTTCTGACCCACGTTTGGCCTATTATGCTACAACATTTGGTGCTGTGGGCTTAGGAAATCCAAGATGGCCGAAAAAGCCCACATGTGCGCCAGAATCTATGAAAACCGCGCAGTTTGTGCGCACACCAAAATGGTCGCCTGACTTGCCACCCCCCGGTGCGGGTGTGCTGGGTCAGAAGAGCCATGAGTGAAATGGGGTGCCAAAGAGAAAAACAGCAGTGCCTGTTCGCTAGAAAGCACTTTAAAAATCACCCTTTGTTTCTCTGAAGGCAAGCTCAGAATGCCCATTTCAAACATTGCAGAATATCCAACAATCTCACTGAACACCTGCAGACATTTGACAGAATAAAGTCTTGTGGACATACAAAATCTGCAAAGAGGATGAGCCTAAAATAATGCTCATAGCAAAACTGGCTGAGCTGTGGATTTCAGCAGTTTAAGTAAATTTGGACTGAAAGACACTAAAAATCTAAATGTTTAAAAGAAATGAGTGACCTACTTTTGAGTGTCACATAGGTTGCAATTGTTTAAATGTCATAGTTGTAAACTTAGAATCAGCATTCTAGCTGCATGCGTAAAAATTGGAAGTTTGATTTGGACAGGAAAACTGGCAGCCAAAGAGACATTTAGCTGAGGCATGGCTTAAAAAGAGAGGAATTTTGCCCACCAGCTACCCCCGACAGGAGTTGAGACTTGCACAACAGCTGTGTTCCCAGGCCTAGCTGCCTTTTGCTGTTCCCACCAAAAGGGATATGACACTTCTCTGATTGAATTACCTGGGCTCTGCAGGAAATTGAACAAGGCCCTGTTCTGACTCAGGCAAATGTTTTATTGGGGGGGTGGTCGTAAAAGTGGCTTCCTCCTGGAAGGAAAGGGGAGGAGCACCGCCTGTGAGAGCAAGCTGGCTTGGCAGAACTGGAAAAACCAGAAATTCAACCTTGTGCTGGGGGGAAACCACACCCCTTTGGGGCCAGAACATAAATCTAAAAAGATGGATCATTCATAGAGCGGACTTGTGAAAATTTTATAAGTGATATCATTATTCTTGTGATTTTTCTGTGCACATTTGAAGACGTGTTAGGACCCGGTGGAATGTCAAGGGGGTTTTTAGCGGAAAAGAGGATATTACTCTAAATGTATGTATGTTAACAATCTGACATTCCACCACCTAATGCCCACATGCTTTGCGAACATTTGTGTAAATGCGGGGACAAATCCAATATTGGTAACCCGACCAAAAAGTGAAATATGTTGCCATTTTTGAACCCAAGCTCCTAGAAACGACAGAATTGGAACAGGGGCTACCATCAGTAAATGCATGATGTGTGTATGCAATGCCAAACAACTGTCTATCTGGGAAGTATGTATTTGGATCAGATATAGATTGTGTGTAAAGTTGACAGGGGTGGGTTCTCTGTATCATAAACAGACCTCATCATGATGACACTTCATTTCATTCCCCCAATCAAGGGGAAGAGGAGGAAGTGGCCAATGACAAGTGGAGAGGGGTAGGGCCTAGAAAGCTAGCCTCTCCACCCACTTTCAAAACACATAAAAGCAGACAGTCAGGACAGATAGAGACATTCTATTCCATCTGCTGCGGGATGCTCTGCCGGGAAAATCCATACTTTACCTCCATCAACCTCCAGAGAGCCAACACAGAGACTTCAATCTATCCACCTTCAGAGACCAAGACTTTACTTCAGAATTTGTAGCAGAGAGGTCACCTACAAGCTAAATCCCTCTTTAGCAGGCCTCAAATCATTGCAACGATTCACAGCCAGGCGAGCTGTTTGAATTCTTTGCAAGAACTCTTGCCATTTGCCAGAAAGCAGTGTTGTATCCAGAGAGAGACCAGCTGAACCGGAGACCGTTGTATCCGGACCCACAGACCTGATCAGAACCAGAGACCCAGACCAGACCAGCAGAGTAGAGCTGACCCAGACGCTGTGTGCAGAGACCGTCGGTGGCGAGTGAAGAAAACCCGCTGACCAGATCGTGACGAGGCCCAGTCCTTCTAAAAATTAGGAGTGAGTATCCGCCAAAACTGTGCAGAATCCAATCTCTTAGTTAAAATAATCTAATGCAAGCTATTTTAACTTGAGTAGAACTGTCTCCTAGAGATCCTGTCACCTGTCATTCTTAAGCTGCGAGCTGTCATATGTAATTCCAAAGTTGCACGCTGTCACTTGTCATTTTGAGTTGTTTTAAATCCGAAAATCTACCTTTACTAAATCGTTCATAACTCCGGAACCGTTTGGGTTAGGAACAAAATTTAACTTTCATCTGGAAGCTGAGATCCTAGGCTGTCCTGGGACCCCAGAACGATAGTGCTACTCCTTGTAGTTTTTCTGTAATCGCGCCCGGCACACTCGGAAAAATCTGCCGCGATTTGACATTTTGCCGCAAATTGAAAGGTTAGCTCACGTGTAAAAATCTGAAGCTGCTTGCCTTCCGTTGCAAAAATTTGTTTGCAACCTGACAACCATTCATAGAGCATTGCTAAAGTGATCCTGAACTCATTCAAAGTATCTATCACTCACCCTGAACCTCTAGAGGGAATTAAAAGCATTTTAGCATATTTTTCACTTTCTTGCAAACCACATTCAAAGCATTTTGGGCCTGTGTTTAAAACTCCGACCTGTTTTCCTCTAAGCTTGCTGGGGGGGAACTGAATTTCGTATTGTATTGATTGCATTCCTGAGAACTGTGTGTTCTCCTTTCCATCTCCTTATATTGCATAAAGGGGGAGTGAATTTTCAAAGAAAAGTGATTACATTGTCTTTTAGTGAAGTCCTATCAAGTCGATTTCTGTGCTGCATTTTTTTTCATCTGTGCAATTCATTCAAACCATAAGGCATTCTCTGATACTTTATTCCCCTGTTCCTAGTCATAAGTCACCAGAACTGTGCTATTGTAGGATTGCTTATTGCTGATTACTGCTCATATGCCTAAGTGTGCTATCAATTATTAATTTATTATCAAAGTGTGATATATCTATAAATTGTTAATTTCTCAAATAAATCTTTTAAATTTGCAAAACAAACCTACTTCTTGACTCAGTGGGGTCAGGGGGATTCTAAGAGAGGGGTGTTATACAGGGGTAGTCATCCAGAACTCATGAACTGGACATAAAGATATATCAATAAGGGTTTCCATTCAGTATCCCAGACTAGGCATTGACTTAGCTGTAGTGCTGGATTGAATCCTCTTACAAATTGGGGGCTCGAGCCGGACGTTTGGGTTAGATCTATCACTTGTGCAGATTAATACAGCGTGCCAGCTGACCAGATACACATATGCGGTCGGATCACCACGCTGTGTTACGCTGTAAAGCACTCCTCAAAGGAACACTCTAAGGAAAAGGTCTGTTTTGCAAAAAATAAAATACAAACTTCTGTAAGTCAGGACAGAGACCAATCTCTAGAATGACGACCTTAGTAGACATGAAAATAGCCAGAGAGCACTTCTTACATAAGTTATTTGTGAGAGGTGAGTGGACTCACCAGGACCGCATGGTCTGGTTGCAGGCCATCACGCAACAGGTCACTGAAACAGGGTCAGATACATGGAGAGATCAGGGTCCCTTACATGTGGCCCTGAGTGAACTATACATGGCTCCTAAAGCTAAGGATGAACAAGACAAGATGGTTAGGATGCCGGCATACCTGTACCTATATATGGAAGACATGCAGGATAAATGCACTGAAAGCCAAGATCTGGCGAATAAGCGACAGATGGCGTTAGAGAAGGTCCAATCTGACCTGGTCTCTTCTGAGCAGAGGCTGCAGGGGAGCCAGGAGTTAGAAAATGATAGTAGGCAGTATATAGTTAAAATAAAAGAGGACATGGATATACTGCAACAGGAAAAGACAGACCAGGATACCAGAATCCTGGCTTTGCAGAAGGAACGCCAAGACAGTTTGGACTCCCTACTGCAGAGCCAGAAAAAGCTGGAGCAACAGATCAATTTCAACAGGGCATGCACAGAGCAGGTAGCCACCCTGCAAATCCAACTAGACAGAGAGAAAGAGGAGAGCAATAAACTGATCCTGAAAGACCTGGATACCCAGGCAGAGTTTGATCAGGAGCGCCAGAAAGCTGGTGCCTTCCAAAGGCAAGGGGACGACCTGGCGTCACAAATTCAAGCTCTTGGTCAGGAAAGGGACACCTTAGGCCAGGAAGTCTGCCACTTAAGAAGAAAAATGGAAGAAAATCACCTGGTCACCAGGGACTGGGTGACCTCCAAAAAGAACACCAGGACTTGCTAGAGAACACCAGGAGGATGGAGGAGGCTCTGGCAAGACAGGAGCAGGCCAGTAGGGAGGGGACTCAGGAGGTAACCCTCCTGCAGCAAAGACTGGCCAGTGCTCCAGGACCAATCAGGAAACGCAGAGAGAGAATGAGGCTCTCCGCCAGCACAATGATAGGCTCCAACAACAGGTAGCGATGCAGGAGAGACTGATAGAGTCTAGTAAGGCCTTAACTGAGGAACTGAAGGTGCAGGCTCTTGCATTGCAACAGGGAGCAGGGGCGGATAGAGACCAGGTTCGCTGGGAAAGGGAAACTCCTGAGCATAACCTCAGGAGCCCTAGTACCAGAGGCCTTTATCTCTCTCAGTCCCTGGACTCTGCCACCCCCATGTCCCCTGGCGCACATGAGCACCGGGCCACAGGGATGGCAGATTACTATCCAGCCAGAAGCATGGGGCTCATAGGCCAGTACCTCCCAGGAATGGATGGGTGGGCATCCGGGTATGGGCACCCAAGCACAGTGCAATTTAGTGGGGAACCCCAGGAGAGTAGGCCCATTAAGGACATCCTGAAAACCTCTGCCCAGTTAGGTCAGTGGGGGGGTACCCATCAAATCCTGGCAGCAAAGAGGAATCTGAAGACTCCTCTGAACGGTACAGGACACAGGAGACCAGGTCCCCACATTCTGCCAGCCATTCCCAGGCTCGCAGAATCCGGGAAAACCTGGAAGATCAGACAGGAACCTCTGGGAGCAGTGCCTCTGAGTCAGAGGATGAATGGACCAGGGTTACCGAACCAAAAAGGCCAATAAGGCAAAAAGGGCCTTGCTTAAGTACCCATTGAAGCAAATAAAGGCAATAAGGAGTGTTATCACGCCTTATCATAAGAACGCCAAGTATTCCGTATGGGAACACTTGGAGCTCTATCTGCAAATGATGGAGACTTTCCATTTGAAGGACAGCAGTAGCTGCATCCAGTATGTCAAATGGACATTCTCCCCAGAGTACTCCAGTTTCTTTGCGGGGCTGGAGGACCAAAATCATTTAAGATGGTCCACCTATAAGGCGGCCATCTTGAAACATTTTTCTGTTCAAAGAAATCCTCAAGAGGCTCGCAAGGCAGCCTACAATTTGCAATGTGGGGAGGATCAGGCCCCACAAGAATTCGTGCAAGAACTGAAACGTGCCTTTGCGCAGACCACCAGAAGGGTACGCGCAGACAGCAGAGAATTTGTCAATACATTTTTCCATGCCTTGCCCAAATATATAATGACCCAGCTCGTGTGAGATTTTCATGATCTGGGTCATTGAACAGGCTGCCCGGATCTATGAGGTGCAGAAGCCCAGAAAAATCCCAAAACCAACAGCACCCCTGCTGCTGCCAAGGTGGCAGAGGTAAAGGTCACCCCCGTTTTGGATTTGGAGATGGGGGGGCCTAAAAACCTACCTGCACCTAATAATTCACAGCCCAGAAGGCCCTCGGGCCAGTCACAGACAGGGAGTCGAGGAGGTAGTCCCACAAATGGGGTCCCCCGCTCCCCTGACTATGTAAGTCCCCGCTACAAGGGAAACCGACCAATCCTGGGTTATGTGTGGACTCCTCCAGCCCAAGGGGGGGATCCAGCCAAGCACCTGACCCAGGGAACTTCCCTCCTAACTTCCCCCAGGAGGGCAGAAATTCTCCAAATCCTGGGCAGAACTTTTTCCCCAGGTATCCACCCAATTTCCAGCCCCAAAATCATCCATCCTTCTTTCCCCAATTCCCTGAGCCCAGACAACCTAATCCGGGAGAGGGGAGGCCAAGGGTGGAGGGGTACCAAAATCTTCCCAACCAGGGGTACTACCAGAGAAGGGATAGCTACCCTTCCCGGGATCAGCCCAGGGGAGAAAATAGAGCCCCGTATCAGCCTCAGCGGGTTTCCCAGTTAGAGCGCCAGGTCCAAAATATGGCACGGGATCTGGGTCACATACTGAGGGCTCAACAGAACCCTCAGATGAGCGTGCCACTGCAGAATGCCCCAAACGCTGGACCAGGTGCTCCAGAACAATGACGGGGGCAGCACCCCTATAACACACCGGTTCCCAGGGAGGAGGCACACGGGTAAGGGGGGTGTAAAGCCTTGGAGGAAGCTTCCTTCCCAACTTGTAAACAGCCCCTGGAAAACCAGGAACCGGAAACAAAATCTCCTACCCCTGAAAGTCTGCCACCGAAGGAACAGAGAGGAGGTAGGAGAAACAAAGGACCCAAACAGACCCACTTTGTGGAGGAGGTTCAGGTCTTCCAATTTGAGGGAGAGGGATCCTCAGAAGATCCTGGGAAAAGGATCTTCTCCTTCAGAGATGGGGGAACTCCTCCCAAGGAAAAATGAGTCCCAAGGGATGTCAATTCAGACTGGGGAGATATGGAGACTGAGCTACCGCCGCCCATCATCTCATCCCAGAACCCACAATACCGAAATCCCCTGGTTCAAACCCATCCTGGTGACTGCCTCCAAGAAGGGGGGGGCGGCCCAGAACCGGAACCAGGGGAACCCACAATGGCTCTGATCTCCAGTTGCCAACTTTTTCTTTCAGATTCCCAAGGCTCTCCACAGAATTCTGCCCAAATCTCTTCGCTAGCAATGTCCAAAACCAGAAAGTTAGCCCATCAGTTGTCCAAAAATGTGCATTATCTGTGCCCCCTTGAGGAGAAGGAGGGAAGATACTATGCCCCGGTACAAGTACAGGGGCAGGGTACAATTTTGGCACTGTTGGACACTGGATCCCAAGCTACCCTTCTGTCCAAAAGGGCCTTTGATGAACTAAATGCAGGAAGGGGGGAGAATTACTGTATTCCTCTCACCTCTCTTCCTGGACAATTGCAGAACTTTGACGGGAAGGAAATTCCCGTTGAGGGGACTGCAGACTTGGACATTAAGATTGGGCGACACAAGGTGAAACACCCGGTCATAGCAGTGACTTCAGAGGGCACCCCTTGTTTACTAGGGAATGACCTCCCGAGAAGGTTGTCACCCCTGATAGATTGCGTAAACAAGGTCCTCTGGACCCAGACTAGCCGACCAATAAAATTAAAACAGAGTGTGAACCATGTTAGTTTAAACGGCACCTGCCACATGGTTGAACAAAAATCTGACCAAGTAGAATTTCACTTCCAGAACAACCAAATTCCAGACGTGACAGTAATAGCAGTAGGACAACAGACTGGTGATGGGGGGTCCTCTCTATTTCTGAAAATCAACCTTCCTTCCAGTTTAAGGTGGTATTCCACACTGGAAGGAAACACCCTGAAATTCTTTACTAATCCACAATCAGAAACTCTCACTCCTATAGTCCAGAAAGAGGTGAAATCAGCTCAGAGCCTGGCTGATATTCAGCAAATTGGAGAGCAGTTGTTCATTCCTGTTCAGTTAAATGATGGGAAGGACTCTGTTCTCGCTCGAGTGTGTGTGAAATACGGTAAGAGCTTCATCAGCGAAGCCATGTTCCGCCAACTCCCAAAAGATCCAGCCATTCCCACATTCAAACTGATAGACAAATGGGAAATGGACCTGGAAGCACCTAATTCCAAACATCTCCTGCCAAGCACGTGTATGCTCAAAATCTCCATTGGCAACAAGAGCATAGTCCACAATTGTTGGGTCGTGCGAGACGTCACTGCCGCTTTTTACTTAGGCAGTGACAATCTCAATCGCTTTGCCATTAGTTTGGACCTAATAAACTTCAAAGCTGGGTCCCGATTAGCGGATAATCCCATGGGCTTTGATGATCCAGAAAAAGCATTTAGGTCAGCTCAATTGCTACCTTATGCAGTTGAAATTCAGATCAAAGAGGAAGTCACCATCCCAGAAAGGACCCGACAATTCTCCCTGGAAGTGAAAGCTAAAAGAGGACAACATTTGAAAAACCCTGATGCTTACATACATCTAAACGCTTCTCTCCAACAGCAAGGATTGGGGGTAAACCCAACTCCATTAGTCAACATAGAACATGACACCATTCTAATAGAGGTGGATAACAGCGACTTAAAGAGTATTACTCTAGCCGCAGGCACCATTATTGGAATGGCGGTTGATGACCGACATTTTTCCATCGATTTAGGAAATGAACTGTTAGGACCAATCCCCAAGGACTGTTTTGACAGTGACAGTGAGGACAATACAACACCAGACAGGATTTTTACCCAGCATGGGGGGAACTTCCCGGTGTACACTTCCTGCCCCTATGGTAAGGAAGATGTGACTTGTGACTTCAGGAGGGATGAGGTGATTTTCCAGGTCCATGAGGGTTGCCTTTCCCACCTGAGGCCTCCAGTCCAAATCAGCACTCTGACCAGGGACTTCTCCACCCAGCTGTAGGAGGCCGCTGAGATAGCCAAACCAGAAGTCTTTCCAGGCTTCAGGCAGATGGTGGAAGAGAGAGTCAACCTAGCTGATGCCTGTGTGACTCTGCAACAGAAGCAAAAGTTGAAACAAGTTTTCTTGGATTTCCAAGATCTCTTTGCGGTAGACTCATATGACTGTGGCCGCACCGACATCCACACAACAACAATCCCCACAGACCCTGGCATGACTCCTGTGTTTGTGAAGCAATATCGCTTGCCTCTCGCATCAATGGAGTCCCTTACTGAAATAATTAAGAACCTTGAGTCCCGGGGAATAATCCGTCCAGTCCACAGCACCTTCAATAATCCGGTGCTGGGAATATTGAAGCCAAACGGCCAGTGGAGACTCTGCGCCGACCTTAGGGAGCTCAACAAACGGGTCCATACTTCCCGATGGCCTCTGCCCTACATTGACCAAGGGCTGGCCCAGATCCAGGGGTCACAGGTATTCACTGCAATAGACCGAACCAATGGATACTGGACTGTGCCTGTCAGTAGGGAGGACCAATACAAGCTGGCGTTTACCTTTGGGGGCCAGCAATACACATGGACCCGGACTCCCTTCGGATACCTCAACTCCGGCAATGAATTCAACATTTTCCTACACAAGGCCATGCCCGACCTGGGTGCAAGGGGTAACCTGGCTTATGTAGATGATGTTCTCATCAAAAGTTCATCTGTGGAGGAACACATAGCGGAGATCCGTTATGTTCTGATGCAGTTGAGGGCCGCCGGAGTAAAACTTTCCTTTCAGAAAGCACAGTGGTGTAGAACCCGTGTTAATTTCTTGGGGCATGAGATTACTCCTCAGGGTCTCTGTCCCCAGGAAAAGAAAGTGGAAGCACTTCAGAAACTGAAAGACCCCACAACTCTGCGGGAACTAAGGAGCCTCCTTGGACTGACTAATTACAGCAGAAAGTTCATTGAGGGCTACGCAGAGATCACCAGACCCCTGATTCATCTCCTGAAGGGGGGGATCAAGTGGGAATGGGGTCCAGAACAAGCAGAGGCGGTAAAACAACTCAAGAGAAGCCTCTCACAAGCGCCTTGCCTAGCTTACCCTGTCAGAAACAAGGAGTTCTTCCTGGAGACGGGGTTCTCTAATACGTGCTTGACGGCAGTATTATACCAAAAGCATGACAAGGTCAATAAAGTAATCTCCTATGCGAGCAAAACTTTATCCTCTGTGGAGGAAAAATTCAACGATTGTGAGAAGGCACTCCTGGCAACGGTGTGGGCATTGAAGAATTACCGCCCGTTTATCCAGGGGGAACACATCATAGTGGAGACTCCACACCAGCCTCTGCAATATCTCCAAAGTGATAGAATCCGGGCCAGAAATGTGAGTAATTCCCAAATTACTACCTGGATTCTGTCAATGCAATGCTTTCCTGTGGAGGTCAGATATGGCCGAAACAAGAAGAGTCCCCTCGCGCAAGGTCTGGCTGAATTGCATGATTGTGCCAGAGAAAACTGTCTCGAGGACGAAAGTCTAAAAATCAAGGACAACACGGAGGCATACCTTAATTCCCCACACAAAGTCTTTGAAGAGGACAAGTGTGAGGGAATGCCCACTGTCTATGTGGATGGATGCTCTTACCATGTTGACAACAACGGGGAGAAAGAACTGGTGGCCGGCGTAGGGAATGCATGGGTGAATGAGTCCCCAGAACCCTCCGCTGGATACAAAATTGGTCCCCGAAGTAGTCAGGTGGCAGAATTGATGGCTGTGCATCAGGCCATCCTCACTGCTGTCCAGCATCAACTCCACGAACTGGTCATAATCACAGATTCGGATTATGTACGGAACGGGTTCGTGGAGCACCTGGTTAATTGGAAAACCAGAGGCATGTTATGTGCTAACAACAAACCCTTGAAACATGGGAAGTTGATCCAAAACATTGATGATCTGGTCACATCGAATGGGATGACCACCTACTGGAAGAAGATCAAGGGTCATTCCAAAATAGAGGGACCAGACAAAACTGGAAATGACTTAGCTGATCAGCTGGCCAAAACCGGGGACAACCAAGGGGATCTAATTGAGATTGAGTCCCTGTTGGGGGAAATCCAGGTCACTGCTATCACTAGGTCCCAGACAAATGCTCACAATGACCTTTCAATTGCCCAATGGAGTAAGAAGACCCCTGATGCTGATTTGATTACCGCTCAGAAGGGGGATCCAATAATTGGTAAATTTTACCAGCACCTTGAGGACCCTGAGAACTTTCCCCTGACAGATACCGATTACATTGGGAAAGAGGACCTAAGAGTGTTGATGAAATGTGCAAAAATGCTCCGAATCCAAGATGGTTTGCTGGTAAGGAAATCCAAAGCTGGCCACGATCAGTGGGTGGTTCCTACCTCATTCCGAAGCCTGATGTTAAGTCACGCCCATGATGCGGCCACCGCCGGTCATAGGGGGTTTCACACAACACTGGAAATCTTACGAGAGGTTGCATACTGGCCACACATGGGGCAGGACCTTGACCAATACTTGAAGGGGTGTCTTGTGTGTGCACAATTTCAGCCATCATCCCTCACGCACCGTGCACCCCTCCAAAAGAGGGGGATGACACTGCCATGGTCAGATTTACAAATCGACTTTGTAGGCCCTGTGATTCGCTCGACTAGAGGAAACAAGTACATGTTGACCGTTACATGCTTGTTTACCAAGTGGGTGGAATGTCTCCCAGCCCCAAATTGCAAGGCAGAAACTGCAGCTGCTCTGATGATTAACCACATCTTTTCCCGTTTCGGTCTACCTCAAAGGATTGAGTCAGACAGGGGTAGCCACTTCACCAGTGAAGTAATGACAAAGATGTGGGAGATACTGGGGGTTAAAAGGAAGCTACACATTGCTTACAGGCCAGCTTCTTCTGGAGCAGTGGAGAGATACAACCAAACCATTGTGAGCATATTAAATACGTTTGTGGCAGATTCTGGGCCAAGTTGGGATATCCGATTACCTCTGGTCCTAATGGCCTTCAGATCTACCCCTTCATCTGCAACCAAAATGTCACCATTTGAGTTGATGACTGGACGCAAGATGGTGCTTCCTCAGCATTTGCTCTACAGAACCCAAGAGCAAACGTTGATAAATGCCTCCACAACTCATGAGTATGTGGAGAATTTAAGGAAACACCTTCAGCATGCTTTTGCCTATGCTCAGCGGAATCTAGAAAGATCAGCCGAGAGTATGAAGACCCACTATGACCTGAAAACTTCCAGGAGGGAATATCAGGTAGGGACCGGGTCTATCTATACCATTTCCAAAGGAACCAGGCCAAACAGCGAAAAGTTTTGCCTACATGGAAGGGACCGTTTGAGATTATAGACAAGATCTCCCCTGTGGCCTACAAGATCCGCATCCCCAAAGGCGGTTTGGCAGAGGGGGAAGACAAGTGGGTCCACATCAACCAGTTGAAGTGTTGCCATCCCAGGCACACTCTGCAACAACTGGAGGAATCCTCTGGAATCCTAGAGGGTACTGTCTCAGATTAATTCAGTTCTAACTTAAAATATCCTACATATCGCCTATCAAATTCTGTGTTTCTAAAGTTTATGTGTTCCTGTCTCTTAATTTTAAAAAAATGTGCATGTTCAGATCTGTTGAGTTCTAAAATATATATGCCACCCCACTATATCAATGGTGGGGGAGAAATGTCCATGAATAGGTATTGCCGCTCTTCCTTTGTCGTCCTAGGAGAAAGAAAACCCGGAGACTGGCCAAGGAGGAATGATCTGGAGACCGGGAGCCGAGACCCGAGGGGCCCAGGGTACCGCCCAATATTCCCGTCAGGACCGGCGAGGAGAACCGATCGATCCGACCGGATGGAGGAAAAGATGCTGAACTGTGCCATTTGCAGAATTGGAAGAAGATTATGCGGACATACCAGTGCGTGGGTCATCATCCTTAGCAGCCGACATCCCCTCGACTCAATCCAAGTGCAGGCGGGCTGGGTGGTTTGTTGGGTGTTCTGACCCACGTTTGGCCTATTATGCTACAACATTTGGTGCTGTGGGCTTAGGAAATCCAAGATGGCCGAAAAAGCCCACATGTGCGCCAGAATCTATGAAAACCGCGCAGTTTGTGCGCACACCAAAATGGTCGCCTGACTTGCCACCCGCCGGTGCGGGTGTGCTGGGTCAGAAGAGCCATGAGTGAAAAGGGGTTCCAAAGAGAAAAACAGCAGTGCCTGTTCGCTAGAAAGCACTTTAAAAATCACCCTTTGTTTCTCTGAAGGCAAGCTCAGAATGCCCATTTCAAACATTGCAGAATATCCAACAATCTCACTGAACACCTGCAGACATTTGACAGAATAAAGTCTTGTGGGCATACAAAATCTGGAAAGAGGATGAGCCTAAAATAATGTTCATAGCAAAACTGGCTGAGCTGTGGATTTCAGCAGTTTAAGTACATTTGGACTGAAAGACACTAAAAATCTAAATGTTTAAAAGAAATGAGTGACCTACTTTTGAGTGTCACATAGGTTGCAATTGTTTAAATGTCATAGTTTTAAACTTAGAATGAGCATTCTAGCTGCATGCTTAAAAATTGGTAGTTTGATTTGGACAGGAAAACTGGCAGCCAAAGAGACATTTAGCTGAGGCCTGGCTTAAAAAGAGAGGGAATTTTGCCCACCAGCTACCCCCGACAGGAGTTGAGACTTGCACAACAGCTGTGTTCCCAGGCCTAGCTGCCTTTTGCTGTTCCCACCAAAAGGGATATGACACTTCTCTGATTGAATTACCTGGGCTCTGCAGGAAATTGAACAAAGCCCTGTCCTGACTCAGGCAAATGTTTTATTGGGAGGGGGTCGTAAAAGTGGCTACCTCCTGGAAGGAAAGGGGAGGAGCACCGCCTGTGAGAGCAAGCTGGCTTGGCAGAACTGGAAAAAACAGAAATTCAACCTTGTGCTGGGGGGAAACCACACCCCTTTGGGGCCAGAACATAAATCTAAAAAGATGGATCATTCATAGAGCGGACTTGTGAAAATTTTATAAGTGATATCATTATTCTTGTGATTTTTCTGTGCACATTTGAAGACGTGTTAGGACCCGGTGGTATGTTCAGGGGGGTTTTTAGTGGAAAAGAGTATATTACTCTAAATGTATGTATGTTAAAAATCTGACACTCCACCACCTAATGCCCACATGCTTTGTGAACATTTGTGTAAATGCGGGGACAAATCCAATATTGGTAGACCGACCAAAAAGTGAAATATGTTGCCATTTTTGAACCCAAGCTCCTAGAAACGACAGAATTGGAACAGGGGCTACCATCAGTAAATGCATGATGTGTGTATGCAATGCCAAACAACTGTCTATCGGGGAAATATGTATTTGGATCAGATATAGATTGTGTGTAAAGTTGACAGGGGTGGATTCTCTGTATCATAAACAGACCTCATCATGATGACACTTCATTTCATTCCCCCAATCAAGGGGAAGAGGAGGAAGTGGCCAATGACAAGTGGAGAGGGGTAGGGCCTAGAAAGCTAGCCTCTCCACCCACTTTCAAAACACATAAAAGCAGACAGTCAGGACAGATAGAGACATTCTATTCCATCTGCTGCGGGATGCTCTGCCGGGAAAATCCATACTTTACCTCCATCAACCTCCAGAGAGCCAACACAGAGACTTCAATCTATCCACCTTCAGAGACCAAGACTTTACTTCAGAATTTGTAGCAGAGAGGTCAACTACAAGCTATATCCCTCTTTAGCAGGCCTCAAATCATTGCAACGATTCACAGCCAGGCGAGCTGTTTGAATTCTTTGCAAGAACTCTTGCCATTTGCCAGAAAGCAGTGTTGTATCCAGAGGGAGACCAGCTGAACCGGAGACCGCTGTATCCGGACCCACAGACCTGATCAGAACCAGAGACCCAGACCAGACCAGCAGAGTAGAGCTGACCCAGACGCTGTGTGCAGAGACCGTCCGTGGCGAATGAAGAAAACCCGCTGACCAGATCGTGACGAGGCCCAGTCCTTCTAAAAATTAGGAGTGAGTATCCGCCAAACCTGTGCAGAACCCAATCTCTTAGTTAAAATAATCTAATGCAAGCTATTTTAACTTGAGTATAACTGTCTCCTAGAGATCCTGTCACCTGTCATTCTTAAGCTGCGAGCTGTCATATGTAATTCCAAAGTTGCACGCTGTCACTTGTCATTTTGAGTTGTTTTAAATCCGAAAATCTACCTTTACTAAATCGTTCATAACTCCGGAACCGTTTGGGTTAGGAACGAAATTTACTTTCATCTGGAAGCTGAGATCCTAGGCTGTCCTGGGACCCCAGAACGATAGTGCTACTCCTTGTAGTTTTTCTGTAATCGCGCCCGGCACACTCGGAAAAATCTGCCGCGATTTGACATTTTGCCGCAAATTGAAAGGTTAGCTCACGTGTAAAAATCTGCAGCTGCTTGCATTCCGTTGCAAAAATTTGTTTGCAACCTGACAACCATTCATAGAGCATTGCTAAAGTGATCCTGAACTCATTTAAAGTATCTATCACTCACCCTGAACCTCTAGACGGAATTAAAAGCATTTTAGCATATTTTTCACTTCCTTGCAAACCACATTGAATGCATTTTGGGCCTGTGTTTAAAACTCCGACCTGTTTTCCTCTAAGCTTGCTGGGGGGGAACTGAATTTCCTATTGAATTGATTGCATTCCTGAGAACTGTGTGTTCTCCTTTCCATCTCCTTATATTGCATAAAGGGGGGAGTGAATTTTCAAAGAAAAGTGATTACATTGTCTTTTAGTGAAGTCCTATCAAGTCGATTTCTGTGCTGCATTCTTTTTCATCTGTGCAATTCATTCAAACCATAAGGCATTCTCTGATACTTTATTCCCCTGTTCCTAGTCATAAGTCACCAGAACTGTGCTATTGTAGGATTGCTTATTGCTGATTACTGCTCATATGCCTAAGTGTGCTATCAATTATTAATGTATTATCAAAGTGTGATATATCTATAAATTGTTAATTTCTCAAATAAATCTTTTAAATTTGCAAAACAAACCTACTTCTTGACTAAGTGGGGTCAGGGGGATTCTAAGAGAGGGGTGTTATACAGGGGTAGTCATCCAGAACTCATGAACTGGACATAAAGATATATCAATAAGGGTTTCCATTCAGTATCCCAGACTAGGCATTGACTTAGCTGTAGTGCTGGATTGAATCCTCTTACAGGGTGGACACTGTCCTGGCACTTTCAGCGCCAGGCTCATGAACAAAAGTAAACAAGAACATCCATTTAACACCAAAAATCTTTTATTATGGACATAGCACTACAGATGCATTAACATTGAACATTCCATCCTTTAAGCAGGATGCATTAACCTTGAACATTCCATCCATTAAGCAGCCCCAAGTGTATTCTTGGGTGTGGCTGCTAATGGATTGCCTTCACACTCTCTAGGAGTTGCAGGGTGTGTGGCTGGTAAGCCGGCCCTAAAGGCGTGCCCACGATCTCAGCTATATAAACTGCCCCGATCATCAAAACAGATGCTTTGTGTTATTCTGCACTTGAAATCAGCATAACGCTCACCGTCGCCTGAGGTCAGACTTACATTTGAAGATCCTGCTTCCTGAACATCCTGCTTCCTGCCAGCATACTTACCAACTGGGGGAAGCTGTTCTTCCTGTAGATCTCTTCGGCGAACCAAGTATTCATCTTTACACTTTCCGGAGCGCCGAAATCTTCATCTTGGCACCGCAACACGACAACAGCACCTGCAATGAAAAACAGAGACAAGGTTACACATCGAAAAAACAGTCAGTTTAAGGTTGCTCTTTGCCATACTTTGCACTTTTCCTTAAACCATCACTTACCTGCTGTCGAACATTGTGGTAGCATCCATCTTCCATCCGGCCGCATCCCGCGTCTCACAGCTGCATCGAGGCCGCATGTCCATCTAAGGGGAGAAAACAGAAGAGAGACATTATTGCGGGCATAAATAGGAGCACCATATAAAGACATTAAACAGAACGAAGAGCATCACAAGAGCTCAGGAAAGAATTACCAATCATAAGGAGAAGCATAGTCCAACTCGGCAACAAATCACGGGTCGCGCAACACTATGGGCCAGCCTAGATTACTAAGCTTGCGCAATACGCACAACCTTGCTGCTACAGGGGTATGCCACACACTGCACTAGGAGAATTATATACATATGTTTTTTAATGCATTATGCAGCACCCTTTCTGAGAATAATTTGCTAAAAGGCCTGAGCATTTGAAATTGTTTTGTAGGGCATCATCAATACAAATATCCAATATATGCAAGTCACCAACAGTGCACAGGAACATTCATGTTTTAATTAATATAATGCTTTGCTATTAAAAATGCCATGCCACAATGAAAACATGTCCCACTGGCTACACAATGTAGACAAGTCTAGATACATAATAACATATTACAGTAATGCATGCCAGGCCACATTTGGACATAATTAGACTGATTGCACCACATTTCCAGTCAAAGCAACAACACTTATTGTGGGTATTTTATCACAGATGACCAGACAAATTTACAATGACACAGTAAGAAACGGCTAGACTGGCAGCTCCCAAATGCCAGTCTAACCAGGTCATTACACTTAGAAGGACTGCTTTATCAGAGATGTCCAGTTAAAAAAAAAAAAAAAAAAAAAAAAAGCGTCAAGCCAAACTAAGAAAGGACTAGACTGGCTGCACCAAAATGCCTCTCTAACCAATAATATCACATACCATACCTGCTTATCCTGGACATGAATGACCATTATGATGTATTGCACAATCCCTGTAGCACAATCCCTGTAACACACCACCCACCCACACATCCCCTCACCCTTCCAAACCCCTGTTTCGGCCTAGAATTACCTCCACTTCCCTTTTCCTTGTCCCAGTACTTACGTATGAGGCCCCTTGCTGCATAGGTAAGTACTGGGATGAGGACAAGTGGGACTAGGAGTAATGAAGATTGCAGGTAACTAAGCCAGGCATTACCTCCATATCCCTGTACCTCATCCCAGTAATTGTGTGTGAGGCAAAGTGCCACATATACAAGTATTGGGACTAGGAAGAATAGGGCTATGAATAATGATTACAAATAAGTAACCAAGGGATTAAACACAAGTAGTGGCACAACACAATTGAGCTGACTGGGCTTCAACCCCACGCCTGACATTGTGGGCTATGTTGATTTGACCTGTCTGACCTACAGAGCTGTTGCCAGACAGACCAGAACACAGATGTTAAGCGGCACCTGGGTTTCATGTTAACAAAAGCCTGACAATTACTAACATAAAGCATTTCATTGTTAGTACCTGCATTCAAATGCATCTTTTTTTAGGCAATTCAAATCATGGTGTGAGTTTAGTACTTGCATGCCAGGAAAGTGATTGGAAGGGTAGAGAGGGAAGAGGAGGCCACCTATTCTTACAGTAGTCTATAAGTGGGTACTTTCAGACTCAAAGGAGAGCGTTAACTGCTTGTAACATTGAAGCTGCACTAGAATAGTCTCATTAGAATGCATAAAGAAGTTAGAAGCCCCCACGCAAATAGGTTTGCCCCTCTCCCACTATCCATGAAGTTATCACCTCTCCCAACATTTGAAGGATTAGCCCTCCCATCCCAAAATGTAGGCTTAGTTGCGCCCATGAACAGAAGAAAACACACCATTCACCATACACACACACACGCACACCCAGCCATCCATACATTTAAGTGTGTACCCATTCACCAAACAGGTACACCCAGACAGGTACACCCAGGAAGCCACCCATACATTTAAGTGCGCACCCTTTCACCATACACTCAAACAAGCACACGTCATGTGGTTGAGGGCACATCTATTACTTAAAAAAGAAATGGTTTCTTTTTGAAATCACTTCTTCTTCATAAAGAAATTATTTCTGTTAAAAAAAGAACCATAATGGAAATAATTTCTTTATGAAGGCCGAGTGACTTTGCAAATAAACAAGTTATTTTTGAAGTCATAGAGCTCCCCCCACCCCATGACATGGAGGCCTCTAGCCTAGAGACTTCCATGTCATGGGTTGCAAGGAGCCGCCAGACTTCAAAAGGAAATAGTGTATTTTTGTAGTCACTCTGCCTTCATAAAGAAATCATTTTTGTTAAACTGTAACAGAAATAATGTATTTATGAAGGCAGAGTGACTACATGTTTTTTGTTGTTTCTACCACAACCGCATTCCTTAATTTGGGTGTGGGTGCTTGCTGGACTCCTATAGTCAAATTCCATCGTGGCACCATGCCCTTTTGTGTCTGTGCTTGCTAAGTTTGTACCTGGTGTGTTTGCATGGGTACTTGCTGTTATTGATCTTGGGCGATTGCATTTGTAATGACGCTTGCTGTATTTGCTCTGGTTGCAGAGCATATGTCTGAGCCTGCATGTGATCTTGCATATAATAATCCTGCAGTTCTGTATTATATTGCGGAACATAGCCCATTCCACATCTTCGAACTTGCCAATTTTGCTCCATGTCTCCTCTGCTTCTACATGTTCTGGCTATGTGTCCTATTCTTCCGCAATTGCAGCATTGTTGCAGCTGTTCACCATTATATCCTCTTCTGCCCTTAGAGTTTTGACATCCACCATGTCCTCGTCCTCTATGCCCATTCCCTCTTCCTCTTGGCCAGAAATGTTACCCACTCTGATCTGTGGGATTTACTATGTTGTTTTGCGGCACTGGCTGCATCTTCTGTGTTACCCCACCTTCATTACTCGTCAATACTGGTTCCTCTATGGTTAATTTTGAAATGTTTTTCTGGACTAACTTTGCCTCCTCCTGCCTCCCGCTCTCGTCTTTCTTCTTATTCTTCTCCTACATCAATCGGCAGTGATGCACAATCGTCAATTGTATTTATGGTCATGGTTTTGCTTCCATTCCCAGCTGTTTCTTCATTTGCAATTGCACTGGCTTGGGCAGTCACTGACATAAAATGTGGTAAAATAATGCCATTCCATTGTTCCATGGTTCATGCTGCTCAAGGAACCATCTCTTATGAATGTGTTGAATATAGGAGACAGGGTTCTCAACGTGCCCCATTTTCCTAGTCATAATCGCATCCATATATAATGTATCGGGATATTGTACTCTGAGTGCCTGCAATACATCTGCAATTATTAAATGGCGCTCCATTTTGTGTCGTGGTTTGTGCAGTCACACCTGCGTATCCTGTTTGTTTCCAAATGTCAGCAGCTCTCTCTCCTGAAATCACTGCTAGCAAGCCTTATATGTCAGCTATGGCTAAGGTAATTCCTAATGTCATCCTCTTTAATTTATAAATCCATTGTCCTTCACCAGGGGTTAAACTTGGTAATGACATCTTACATTGTCTTTATCCATAAGGGAACTAAGTACAGAGACAAAAGAAGCAGAATCGACATACTCATGTGTACGACATAGGAACCTTGAAGAATGGGCAGGGTGCTGAAGGGAAGGGAGTAACAGGGAGAAGAAAAGAAGAAAGTGGACAGAAAACAGGGTGGTAAAAACATATACAGTGAGGAGAGTGGCATAGTGGAAATGATCAGATCAAGAAAGAGACAAGAAATATGTGAAGAAGGAGTAAGAATAGGAAGAAGATGATAAGAATCAAGAATAGATAAAATAGGGATATTAGATTAGCTAGAAGTAAGATGAAGATTAAAGTCACTGAGGATTAAAGGTGACTCAAGAGGAAGAACAAATGATAGAAAATAATCAAGGTAATAAAAACATACATAAGTGGTCTGGGAGGATCCTGAATAGTTTGAAAATAAAGAGGGCAAGGACAGGAGAAGGAGTCAAAATGATATTCAAATTTAGGGAAAGAAGAAAGATAAGGAAGGACAGAAGCTAGAATTGGAAGAGGGTAAGAAAGTGTAGCCAATACCCCAACCACAACCAGAAGGGTGGGGAGGGGATGCAGTGGAGGAAAGGGCCACTGGGTTTATCAGAGTTACAACAATGAGAATGGGTGGTATAAGAATGGTAGAGCCCGTGGGCAGGAATGGAATGAGTCATGTTTTACTGTAAAGAAGATAATGGAAAGTGACAGGCGGTAAGGCTGAGAAAGAGATCGGGAATGGGAGTCTTATACAGCACCATATGCTTAAAAGAAAGCAGGTGATCCATACCGGACACTGGGCATGGTATAATAAAGACAGAAAAGAGAAAGGCTTAATGACCAAACAAGAAGGTGATGTGAGGGAGTGGCAGCAAATCGGCAAAGAGGGGCACTTCATGACCAATAGCTTCCAGTAGGCACCCCGAATGTGCCACTAATAGTCGCAGACTGCAGTGCAGCCACTTGGCTTGACTTTGCCAGGGCTTTGCTCCAGAAGCAATTGCTATGGCTTCTAAGTTCCTTGGTGGGGGGTGAGGCTGTGATGAAGGTGGGTAAAAACATGGCTCCCCGCTCTACTCCAACACTGTAGGACAGCAGGGGAGAAAGAAATCCATCAGTTGTAATGCGGTCCAATACCGGGGACAGGAATCAACAGCATGCAGCAGAAGCCACAGAGAGCCAAGCACAAGCTCCCAGGCTCCCAAGGTTGTAGCAAGCACAAAAGGGAAAAGCAACAGATGACCCTCACAGCAAGTCCTCCTTCCAGCTACGCCGCAGTTAGCAGTGCACCGGCCTTGCATGGCTTTGCTGAGGATTTGCCCCAGAAGCAGTTTTTATTGCTTCTGAGCTCTTTGACAGGGATGAGGAGCCTAAATGAAGGCGGGCACAAGCATGGGCATACATGCCAACATTCTGTGACCAAAAATCTGTAGGAATCTTAAAGTTTCAAAAATAGTCAGGCGAAGAGGTAATGATAGGAATAGGGCGCATAAGCAGGCCATTGTCATTGAATGAGCCTGCCGCCGCGGGTGCATTCAATGACAATGAGGCGCCTGCCACGCCTTCTGCCATCACGCCAGCTCGGGGGAGCCCTTGAAAGACTCACCGGAGTTGACGTGGTGGGGGGCTAGTGGCACCTTTTGTGAAAGGCACTCGCGGCGGAGGGGCGCCCTTAGCCCACCGCCCTGGGCGCCTTTTACATCAAAGGCCTGCATGCTGTGCCTTCTCCCGCTACGCCAGCTCGGGGACGTCCTTGAAAGACTCCCCCGATCTGGCGTGGTGGGGGGCTAATGGCGCCTTTGGCCAAAAGGCACCCACGGTGGAGGGGCGCTTTTAGCCCGCCGCCGTGGGTGCCTTTGACATTAAAAGCCTGCATGCTGCGCCTTCTCCCGCTACGCCAGCTCAGGAAGTCCTTGAAAGACTCCCCCGAGTTGGCGTGGTGGGGGGCTAATGGCGCCTTTTGCCAAAGGCACCCGCGGCGGAGTGGCGCTTTCAGCCCACCGCCGTGGGTGCCTTTGACATTAACAGCCTGCATGCCGCGCCTTCTCCCACTACGCCAGCTCGGGGAAGTCCTTGAAAGACTCCCCCAAGTTGGCGTGGTGGGGGGCTAATGTCGCCTTTTGCCAAAGGCACCTGCGGCGGAGGGGCACTTTTAGCCCACTGCCGTGGGTGCCTTTGACATTAACAGCCTGCATGCCACGCCGTCTCCCACTACACCAACTCGGGGAAGTCCTTGAAAGACTCCCCCAAGCTGGCGTGGTGGGGGACTAATGGCGCCTTTTGCCAAAGGCACCCGCGGCGGAGGGGCACTTTTAGCCCACCGCCGTGGGTGCCTTTAAAAGCCTGCATGCCGGGCATTCTCCCGGTACGCCAGCTCGGGGGAGCCCTTGAAAGACTCCCCCGAGCTGGCGTGGTGGGGGGCTAATGGTGCCTTTGGCCAAAAGGCACCAGCGGTGGAGGGGCGCTTTTAGCCCACCGCCGTGGGTGCCTTTGCCATTAAAAGCCTGCATGCTGCGCCTTCTCCCGCTATGCCAGCTCGGGGAAGTCCTTGAAAGACTCCCCCGAGTTTGCGTGGTGGGGGGCTAATGGCGCCTTTTGCCAAAGGCACCCGCGGCGGAGGGGTGCTTTTAGCCCACCGCCGTGGGTGCCTTTGACATTAACAGCCTGCATGCCGCGCCTTCTCCCGCTACGCCAGCTCGGGGAAGTCCTTGAAAGACTCCCCCTGAGTTGGCGTGGTGGGGGGCTAATGGCGCCTTTTGCCAAAGGCACCCGCGGCGGAGGGGTGCTTTTAGCCCACCGCCGTGGGTGCCTTTGACATTAACAGCCTGCATGCCGCGCCTTCTCCCGCTACGCCAGCTCGGGGAAGTCCTTGAAAGACTCCCCAGAGCTGGCGTGGGCAAAAAAAAAAAAATGTAAAAAATAAAAATCGGTATTTGGTGTCAAAAAATCGGTAGGCGGTAGGACTGCTTAAAAAGCGGTATCCTACCGCCTAAATCGGTAGGGTTGGCAAGTATGGCATGGGTCCCTGCTCTGCTGCAACAGTGTGTTAGGGAGAATTCTTTCTCAAAATGTGCTAATTTCCCTTGCATTTTCTTTTGAGACCCCCAGCAACTTTGCTGGGTTTACGGATTTGATTTTTTTACCTGCAAAGAGTGTGATCCTTTTTTCCCTACTGTCTCCCAGAGCATGTAAAGTTAAATTGACTTTACTAGTCTCTTTAAATGTACTGACCCAGCACACACTATCTTACTATAGAGTCCTGGAGGGGTTACTAAGCTTCCCCTGAGTCAAAGCACTCATGTAACAGTCAAATGTTACCCTTTCCTACTTTAAATGGCTGGTGGCAGTGGTTTAAATCAAACTACCATGATTTTTCTCGACCGCTAACAACGGTAGCAAATGTTTTCAATATGGCGCCCCAGACCTATCTGTAAAAACAGACTCCGGTCAACTTTTTTGACTTCTTTCTTGTGTTTTTCTCTGCGCGCCAAACCAGGTTTGGTCCCTTTGTTCCTTGGCCTTTGGCGGGCTTCAGTGCTGAAGCCCTCCTCTGGCGCCAGGGTGTCTGGGGTGGACAGGACATAAGGGAGGTGCCCAAAACTCCCTGTGCTTAGTCTCCTAGGAGACCTGAATGCACTCTGGTGTGATTGGCCGGCTGGCTGTCCGGCAAGGACAGCCACCCTGCTCTGTGAGTAACAGCCAGGCTGGAATGAATGGGGGAAAACTGTTTAAAGGCAGGTCTCTGGGACTTGGAAAGCAGGGCCGACCACTGGAACGAAAGAACCGAAGACAAGTTGAAGGAAGAGGACTGCTGCAACTCTTGGGCGACCAGTGAAGCCATGCTGCAGGTGCAAATTGCCTAAAACTCCATCGACAGAGAAGCCTTTCAAAGTTAATTTCTTCCTTTGGATTTGATGGAAACAACCAACTTCCAAGCCACCTGGACACCGTCCCCATTTGGTCGAATTTTTATCAGAGTGCTGTTGAAAACCGGATAGCCAGAGAGAATGAAACCAGCTTCTGGACTTTAAGGCACTCACTCCTTAGACCGACATCTTGCTAAGCTTTTGGCCTCATCCTTGGGCAGTGCAGGAACCTCCCGACGTCCTCCTTCTTGTCCCCACGACGGAATCTCAGGAACAGTGAGATCTGCTCGAACTGCCAGGAACAATTGCCTCAGCTACAGCTCTTCTTCAATACAAAGGTACTGTGCAAACTTAGTCCGGAAATCTTTTCGCAATCGCGAAAGTTCATGGAAACTTTCTCAACTTCAAAGGCTTGTCCTTCCCTAAACATTCGTCAAACTTTTCGCCTAGCCACATTCTTCTAAACTCTGTGGCAAAAACTTAACTGTTATCTACCAGAACTGTGCTATCCTATACAAAGACTCTGAACCATTGACTTTGGCCCAGGTCTGTTGAGAAGAACTGCTGGTTGTGGTTAACTGAAACCCTTTGCCCTGCCTATGCAAGTATTTGTGCTGTCTTTTCTTATAGCCTTGTCTTTTTACACCTTTTAAAAGTATCTGAAGTGCCATTTTGCTCCCACTTCGAGGTAGCTGAACTTGTGGAAGATAACATGAATGAATATAGTTCAGGATGGATTGTAATGATGATGTGAGCCCCCCCTTAGCAGATGTTCTGTGGGTAGTCGAACCCTGAGCGGTGCTGTCAACACTGGAGCACTTGAATCTGAATAGTTCTAAGAGCAACATTTGAACCCTGTGAGGTTCTGAGGTTTAAGGAGCACTTTTGCATGAAATATTTTTAGAATGTAAACCTGAGAGGTGCTAAAAGCATGAAGCCACTTGCACAAGAGTGGTGCTAAGAGAACCGTGAACACTCTAAGCACTTTTGAGAGCCCCAAAACACTTTACCCTTGATAAGTGCTGAAAATGCAATATCACTTGAGTGCCAAATCATTCTGAGAACCTGAAAGCACTTGAATCTTTACATAGAAATACAAATCACAATCCCTGTGTTGGCAAATATGGAATCAAGAGAAAGTAAATGTAATGGTGCATACATGTAGATTATGGAGAGAAGAAAAATGTCATGAAACAAATAATTTTGGGATCATATCCCATTGAAAAAAAACTGCAAGAAAAATAATCACCACTTAAACTTCTTTGATGTTGCCAAAGAGAGGAAGTGAAGGCAACAACTATGTAAACAAAAAAATCAAATAACATCTAAAAAATAAATACAAACAAAATAAGTATCTTGGAAATGAAACCCTTTTTTTTAAATCATATTAGTGTATTGTTTGAAAATAAAATAATTCAATGTCCACATCTTCCGAAAGAAGCTAATTCATCCCGAGCAACCTAAAAAATTACCACCTTTTTACACATCTACTTTTCATGGCCAAGGGAACTGAGCAAACTGTCTCCCCTCAGTTTAACAAGAAGATCTCCAAACAAAACCTCCTGCATAATTAACACTCTGGCATCTAATGAAGATGCAGCACAGAGATGCAGCACAGAGATGCAGCACAGAGAAGACCACCATTAAGGTCTATAACAAAACCCTTGATGTCACACATAAGGGGGGAGTCTATGCCTTTCTGTCCCTTTCAGTGAATCTACCATCTTTGAATCTGTGAACCACGAGTCCTTCTTCAGAAAATGGGTCACCTGAATCAGGTTTAACAAAACAGATATGAAGGGTTTCACTGCCTATCCATGAATACAGGACAGATTCATGCAGTGCCCACACACATTTCCAAAAGGATTCCCCTATTCCAATTGAGTTCTTCAATGATGTATCTTCTCTCTTTTTGACCTCTACATCAAAATACACATATGGCATGCAGCTCTTTCTAGAGTTCACCTATGTAAATGACATCTTTCAATTGAGATAATGGGCCTCATTATGAGTTTGGAGGTAGACATGCCGTTTTTAGCGGCATGGCTACCCCCAAACTCGGGTCCAGGTCCTGAAAAATGGGATTTACCATCCCATTCGCGGGACCCGGACCCGGTACGTCTGCATTCCCATTTGAGCCCCCATAGGGCTCAATGGGAATGGAGAGGATACTAACAACGTTCCCGTTAATGATGTGGCCGTTGTTAGCATCCTGTTCTGCTAGCGGGTACCACTCTGCACATCTGGTCTAACCAGGCATACAGGGCGGCCCTGCGAGCAGAATTCGTAATGAGGCGGTGAGGCAACAATGGCGCCGGTAGGACTACCTGTGCCGTTGTTGCCTTACCACCAGGGCCGTAATGAGGCCCAATGTCTTACCAATCTCCAGTCCTGGATAATGAATGCTGACTGATTTGAAGCATCACATGAAACATGATAATATCACCAAACACATTCAAATACAGAAATGGCTGACATTAACAGAACTCAATAGAATTTAACGTAATACGTCACCTTGCACAAGTTGTCTGAGGTTCACTATCAACTGACAGCTTTACCTGAAAGGTAATGTTTCCTAGAAAATGCATGCCTCGTTGCAATAGCTTACCCTCCTCCACAGAATCGTATTTCAAAACAGGTAATAGAAAGCCAATCCTAAGTAATGTGTTTTGCCTAAAGTTTAAAGAAAGGTCTTTCAGAAAAAGTTCCAATAATGGGGTGTGTCCAACCTGGCTGAAATGTCTAATGAAAACACTGGTATTTGTGCTTGGATTGCAGATTTTTGGGGTTCTCAAACACTTGTCTTCGGAGTACACAGGATGGCCTTTCATGGACAGTGCACTTCAGGTTTAGATACATTAATGAGTCTCCTCCACAAGGTTGAGAAAGTAGGTGAGCTTTGACAGGATGTCACCATTACTAGCAGTCTCTAAGGTTAGGCATAGGTCAGTTTTGTTCAGATGACCACCTCCCTACAACAAGGCCTTAGTACTGATGCACCCCATCCCTGATCCTTACTAGCTTAAGCTTTCGGAACCCAGAAAGATTGCACCATCTCGTACCTCATCCTGTTTTCTCTGAATTCTGCATTGGACTGAGCTTGTCCACTGGAACCTCTTTACTCTCTCTTGCTTGAGGTGTAACATGGTCTCTGTGGACCTCTTCAGTTCAAGTATTTTTTCCATTCTGCCATAGGTATTAAGACCCTCTATTCTTTCTCTCCTCCTGGGGGCTGCGCTTCTTGATGTAATATATTGCCCAACCTCCCCACCAATTGTGATCTCCTCCCCTCTCCAGCATATCTTCCCCCCTGATGGAAATGTTTCCTGTTCCATCCGTCTGCACTCTCCAACACATTTGTTTACCATGATGACACCTCTCCATAACTCAAAACTCCTCCAAACTCACCCTCCAATCTCCTTCTGCTCTCCTCATGGTACCCTTACCACTTTCTGCCAAATTCCTTTCATCCAACTCTGATTAACACAAAATATACTCCCTCACTAATCTGGCTGTATTTAATAGTGAGGGTCTCCCTTCCCAATTGCTGGTGCCTAAGGTTACTGAGAACACCTGTGGCAGTGATTTTATGTTTTTGATCCATGGGTTTGGGGTCAAGTGATTTGAGAGTGGACTGCCAAAGTCTATACAAGATCTTGAGGCCATGTTGGATTTCACAAGGTCTATGTATCCATCTGGCATCTTCCTCTTCCACTCTAGTGACTCTATTGCCAGTACCCACACATCCCAGGTCAGTCTGTTCTCCTTGTATGTGAGTTACAAGTTGGAAAATGCCTTTGTCAGCATTGAAAGATCTTTTGATATGCTTAGAAATCTTTCCTCATAGGACAATGTCGATCTAGTAACCCATGTGATGCTGAGAGAATCATATGTGTTTCTTTCTGCACTCACACATGGTGGGAACATGCAAGCTTGTATGCCCATGTAGCTGAGAGAATATGATTTGTGTGTTTCCTCACTTGAATATTCTGCACACATCACATCCTCTGTGTTGGGCCATACATGTGTTGCAGCAGGGCTTCCGTAAGCCACACAAAGGTGAGTTATATGCCCTTGAAACGCATGCATCCCCTTGCTTTTTGGAGACAATGACAGTTTATATGTTGTTAAATTAAAGGAGTAAGAGCTTTATTTTCTCTAGCTAGTTGTTTGAGTTTGGAAAGGAGCTGGAATAGCTCTCTGGGCGAGCCTAGTTTGTAGTAAGGAGTCCATCGAAGGCTCATGGTTTTATTTTTTACCTAAGGGTGATAACCTATAGGCTTAGGCATTAAGACTAATACGGTTCTCTTGGATTAACCCCTGGGAAAAGTTGTACGTCAATAGGAGAAGTGAATATTTCCTTCTGACTGCCCTCTACCTCAGGGAACTATCCCAATTGGGTTTTCCTCGGGATCCAACATATACCTACTCAGGTCAAGCATTCACTAGTTTGGTGTTGCATCTGTTCCCATTGACCATCCCACTAAGGGTCTCCAAGGTTATTCACAATACATACATCTGTCCATGATAGCATTTCCTGGTGTTCTCCTCATGGTTAACCTTTCCAAACATACTAGCATACATAATAATTGAGAACTATACATGCCATTCTCAAAAACCATTATGAAATCATCCAACAAGAGCAAAGAAATCTTGCAAACCATGAAGCACTCCAGGAACCCGATGCTGCAATACTGTGATACACTTACAAATGCAACACCATCAACAATATATTCACAGGGAAGACAGAGACAAGATAAGCCATCACACTGACAGTTCCAGATATACAACAGACATCCCACCATACATGTTGGCAACCTACTAAGATGGGGAGAATGCAGGACATATATTGCAGAAGACCGGAATAACACTGTTGCAGATTTCAAGTTCACCACCTTCAATGAGGTCATCCTTCTCTCCTCGATTGTGAAGGTCATCCAAGGTGAAATAATCGGACTACTTCTTGATGTCATTGGCACATCCCTTACAAGGGGCACCGTCCCTGAAACACTAAAAAAAAACAGAACTGCCACTTGCTGACAAAAATCCACACTCAACCTGGATGATCGGGCCACCAACTATTGCACCATCAGGAATTACCCTTCATCTTGTCAAAGCCCAACTACAAAACAGCACAGATACTGTACCCACCCAAGTTACTGATTATGCTCTGCTTATTCTGTACAACTGTGATTACTGCTTATTTGCCAAATGGAGTACATGAGTGCATAGTGAAATTCATAAAAAGCTTGGTCAAAGGAAAAGGTCTCAATATCTGAGAGGCAGTTGAGAGTCGTCACATCATGAAGATAAGGTCCAAGAGAGGAAATTGGAGGAGTAGAGGGGTGGAGGAACTTAAAGTGAACAATCAATGGTCAGAGGGAGACTGCTCAATGGATAGTTCAGAGGAGAACAGTGATTTAGAGAGAAATACAAGGTCAAGAGAGTTCCCACCAGAGTGGGTAGGCTAGCTGTAGAGGGTGTAGTCAGCTATGAGGTAGTTAATTTCAAGGCAGGTGGCTTCAGAGGACTCAGGAAGCCAAAAGACCCCCTGCATGATAATGGGAATGTTGGTAGGTAGTGACTCATGGAACAGTTTAAGTTGAGAAACAAAGGAGTTGAGAGGACCAAGGGCTGGGTAGAGAGCAAGAGCAGTGAGAGGTGCAGGAGTGCTTAGTCTAATAGTGGCTTTCTCAAATCTGGAAGAGGTGATATCAGACAGGGGTAAGGAGGTAGTGCTGAGGGTTTTATTGATAAGGAACAGCACAGTGGTACTTTTCCTAACAGGTCAGGGAAAGTGGCAAAATGCAGCAGAGTCAGTGTGGAGAGCAGGGTCGAGAGTGGAGATGGGCAGGTAGCAGAGCCCTCCAAGAATTTTCAGTTCAGTGTTGCTCATTAACCATAACTGGGGGTTATAAATCCTCAAGTGCAAGAATGCTGATGTGTCTACTTTGCAAGTGATACTTTGTTTTTTGTTATAACATCAACCTTTCAACATATACAATATACAAAATGATACATGTATTTCTTTCAAATTACATGATTAAAAATGTATTGATCCACCTTACGTCCAGGAAATAAAAAAAATAAAACATAGAAATTCACAAAAAAACATATACATACATAGTGTACATTTTTAAAAGTGAACATGCAATTTTTCTTATTGCGTTCATCTGATATGACATGTTAATTGGTAACATCTAGACAAAGTGAAGAGAAAAAGTTAATAGCTGCAATGATTACAGATATTCTCTCCCCATTAAAAATACTTGTCCATAGCATATCAGAATTAAGAGGATGATGGTTCAAGAATTGATGTTGTAAATAGATTTTTTCTGTTGTCAAGCTACATCGGACAAACTTTTAGCAGATGCTTAAGTCTTTGTCCTTTTGCCCATGAGTAGTCCCGTGGGATAAAGATTCATTTTAAAACGGAAGTACAATGTTCTATATCTCTGATCTGGAAACTTTCCTAGATACTTTCCTAGATGGGTTATTTAGACCTTTAATTCTGAAATCACTGTATCTAAATGTATTATATTTGGTACATTGTTGATGAATAATGACACAATCAAGAGTCCATAATTTTGTTTTAGTGCAATCTAGGTTAGTTAGCAGCAAATCTAATGTAATGTCAGCTGCCAACATAACAGCAGTTTAATGTTTTTTCCACTTTACTATGACATGGTCATCAGTAGAGTTAAGATGTGAAGCTTAGATCGACAGCAGAGAATTAAGATCATTGCTGGTGATACAGTGTTCATGCAAATTAAGCAATTTCCAAGTGCAATTAACCTCTAGGGATAGCAAACCCAACCCATAATCCACAATGCACATTGGGATGCTAGATGGAAGAGACAGAACTTTCTTCCAGAAGCGACTTTCAAGTCTAGTCCAGAAAGATGTATCCATATAAGCATTCAAGTCGATGATTTGGCAGCCAGAAAAGAAAAGATATAGCCATGGAGAATGACCGGAACCACTTTTTGCTTGCAAAATTTTAGAAGTGGCTCCAATGAGAATTTGCCATATTTTCTGTGAATCAACAAGGCTTGAGCAGCTGCAGTATGTACTTTTATTTTCTTTTTCAAATGGTATGGAAGGTCGGGTGGGTCGATTATTTGTGTTTAGACCAAGAAAGCATTATTCATATGTTACCTCAAGGCAGGATCCTTGGAGAAGGCAACCAAATCTGTACTTCTTAGCTTGCTGGTTGGTGGCGGAGATATAAATTTAGGTTTTATCCAGATTCATGTGTGGCATATAATTCTAATGCTGATAACACATGTTGTAATCCTCTGAGTTTTCGAGAGGAGTATGAGGTCATCAACATGTAATAGCCATGGCAAAGCAATGGAGCCAAGTCTCAGAGAGTCAGAGATTACCGATTTAAAAAAGCGACCAATATCCGCTATAATAAAATTAAAAAATGAAGATGCTAGAATGCAGCCCTGTTTCAGACCTCTGAATGTTGGAATGGACTCTGATAGCTGCCCGTTTGGTGATAACCGTATCTGGACAGAAGTCTGCAAATGGAATTGCAAGACCATGGTGCGTATGTAAGAGGACAGTTCACCTCTTCCATCTTGGCTATCAACAGCTCTCTTGATACAGAATCAAATGCTGCTTTAAAATCTACAAATGCCAGCTCCATTCAGCATGATAAATTGTCTTTCATGCATCATTTGAGCCATCTTTGAGCTATATCAGATCTCCTGTCAACTTTGTTCAAAAGGCAATGAATGTTCAAATCGCCTGCTAAAAGAACAAAGGTGAAAATTGGATCATGCACAATCAAATCTAGCATTTGCTCCAAGTGATGTGAAAAAGTTGTCTCTGCAAATCCAAAGGCTCCAAAACAAGAACTATATCTGCCTTAATAGCAACCATAAGGCCTGCCGATGCTCTACCTCGAGTCAATGATTTGGCAGGCAGAAAAGAAAAGATATAGCCGTGCCATGCTGAAAGTTCAGTTAACCACGTTTCCTGCAATAAGATGTTATCAAAGTTGTTTAGAGGATTTTGGTCTGTTGACAATAGATGTTAAAATCCTCTGGTGTTCCAACTCGTTAGCTTGCAGGTATTTAAGTGGGCAGTGATGGGTTGTTATGCTTCAAATACACCTTCAGTAACATGAGAACGTCTTGAGGTCCAGACACCCTGGGAGTGAGGTGCTGGAATAGATTTGACTTGTCTCATTTCAACAAGGTCATCTCTCGAGCATGTGATTCTTAAAGAAGATGTAAGGCCAGTACCGACAGAGGAATTGGCATTTATAACTACCTGATCAATTGCCTTATCCATTTGTGAAGATACACTTGTTTTAACATAAATCCCATCTGAAATAACTCGTTTCTCACTTGCCATATGGTATTTAGAACTATACCAGACTGGATCCATAATCTGGCCAAGTCAAATCTTGATTATAAAAAAGTTCAACTTTTTAATCAAAGAACTCAGATCTTCTAATGCCTGAATGTTACTAAATATGCTTAGTATGCTAGATCTATTAAGAGTGTAAGGCTAATGGTACCCTCCTCTACATTGTAATATTAGAGTGTGGTAAGTTCCAAAGGTTTCCAGCTTGTTTTCCTGACCCATAGAAGTTGTGTTGTCATTGATTAAAAATGTAGCATTATTATTCATCGTACTTTGTCCTGCCTTAATTTTACTAGACTCAAGTTCATCGGGGAGTGACCTAATGATGCTCAACCCTGACTTTGGTAAACCATAAAAAACTACAATAGATTTAGCAATTTCATCCTTTGTCCTACTTTGGAGAATTGTGATTCACACGTGAGGCTTGGGCAAGCAAGTGACATATTTCTTGTTGAAAAATGCTCAGTAGGTGCCAGATCCTCATGAGAACCAGTTTCCTTACTTAAGAGCTCTACTGCAGATATTAAGTCATCAAGTGGTTCGTACTGAGTAGGGGGAGAAAAGGATGAATTAGCTAAGTGAGCCAAATTAACTCGCTCCAAATTATTTCTGGTCCGTGTCATCTTGGCATATTTTTTAGTGATTACATTTTCTGCTCATAAAGTGTGCTTATCTGTCAATTCTAATGATTGAATAACGTATTGGCCCTCATTACGACCCTGGCGTTGGACCAGTGTGCTATTAGCACCATGGTTCATGCCGGTGTCCGCCATGGTGGATGGCGGAATTACCGCCCCATCACAAGGTTGGCGGGGGCGGTAATTCCCCATTCACCATTTGCCCTTCCCCATTCCCATTTTGCCCCATGGGCATAATGGGAATGGGGAAGGCGATAATTACGGCACCGCTAATAGTGGTTGCCGTAATTATCGCCAAGGTCCCTTTACGGCACCCACTTTAACGGCTGGTCTACACCAGCCGTTAAGTACGGGTCCCGCAAAGGGACCTTGTAATCAGGCGGTAATGGTTTAACGGCGCCGCCGCCTTTTACAGCGCTGTTAAACCATTACCGCCTGGGTCGTAATGAGGGCCATTGTGTCCGTGAATGAGATAACTTGGGGGGAGCCTTCTGATTTTTCATTGTTCTGGTTGTTTGCACCTACTGCAGCTTCGTATTGGCAAAGATAGTAAAAGGGTAGCACTAGAGACAATTACCTTTGATTAATGTATTAGATCTTGGATTGCATCAATAGTACCCTCCTGAATGCGATCTGGGTCACTAGGATTGATTGTAAAATAATGTAAGTTGTTTTCCTGGTGGGCATGAGTGTCAGGAGCTAGCTCAGACACTTGCAGTGTGCATGTAATGTTTGAGACATCTTTTTGAGACACACACCCAAGTACATTATGAGAAACAACACCTTCATTCAATATATTTTTCGAAATGTGATCTGTCAGTAAATCGATCTGCATGTCCATTTTGGCATCCAGCAATTCAAAAAGTTTAGCAAGGTATGTTGACGCTTTGTTCATTGCACTTAACGTTAACTCAATAAGGGTTGAAGAGGACTGGGGTAGAAATAAAATTCTCCTCGGTGTGGGATTTGCATATGAAATTGATAGGGGGCAGGAAGTGGCAGAAGTGTTCAAAAATATAGCAGGTGACTGTGACAAAGCAGCTGATGGGGCCAAAGGAGAGTGAATAGCAGCTGAAACCACATGAGAATTAAAACCCTCCCCTCTCTGATCATTAACAGTTGGAAGGGGCAGTGCAGGTGATGTGGACTGGATAACAGCTGATACCACAGGAGGGCTAATAACTGCCCCCTTCTGATCAGTCACAGACAAACAAGGCTGAAGTGAATCAGTGAGATGTATAGTATTGGTGTCTGGTCGATCAATGGAAGGCATATTAGACATTGTGGTGGGCTGAACAACCAGAGTGGCGCCAGTCGGGAGATGGTAAGTGTGACTAAAAGTCAGGTGTTGGGCTGATGTTAAAGAACCCAAAGAAACTTCCAGCATTGGCGGATCAACCAAGCCAATTGGTATCTGATCAGAAATTTCAACGGCTGCACTATGCGAAAGGTCCATGCTTCTGGATTTGGCAGAGGAATTATAAAGGCCAACTGCATGTGATTTTGCTGTACAAAACCCTCTGATGTCAGTTGTTAGAGATAGCACTCACTTTCCAGCCCAAGTAAGTCCCTGACGCGAAGGTGGTTTAGTGGGATCATTTCTTGCACATTTTTTGGAAGATGGTTTATCAAGTGTACGTTTTCAATTTTCTAATATGTGACTTCCATGTTCTATGATTGTTTTAGTGAGGCCTTCATTAGAAATGGCCAGTGGTGCAGAGAATTATTTTGACCATGTTGGGTGAGCCGTCATTTTAAAGGCATGGCATCATCAGATATCTATGTTTTGTGTCTGATTTCTTTACACAGGTCAGAGGATAAGGTATTTTTTATCATATTTCTCCTTAAAGTGGTGCACGCACAATCGGTCCTCTTATTCCCCTCCATGTTGTATATTTGCTATTGAACCAATACTTTAAAATATCTTTTTTGACAATACTATTGGCATCCAGACAGACAAGACACATAATGTTTCTGACTTTGTGGATGATGTTTTAGTTTATCTCTCTGATCTCACCGAGTGCTTAGCCTGCTTAATGAGTATCATTTGTTGCACTCCAGTTGTCTACTCACAAATGTAATATTGAGAAGAACAAATCTGTGCAACTCACAATAATGACAACAGCAGAACAATGTGATGATTTAGCTTTACAGTAGCCTCTCAAGAAATGCAGGCACCTAGTAATAATTTATAATCAGTTCCGTAAAGACATTTGGGATGAGTGCCTCCCACATTTAATGCCAAGATTGCAATGCGTTATTTGGTCAATGTTTTCAATGTTTCTCAACGTACAATTAACTTGTCTTTGATGATCAATGCAAGAATCTCTTACTGCAGGGGATCAAAGTTGCAGATTTGAAGATGAGATGATGAGTCAATGCTGAGTGTCTGCTTTATCATGACCCTACCTCTATGGAATTCCACACCTGTATCCCTGGGGTATCTTAAATCCCATCTTACATTACAAGCGTTTCCATTATTGTCGTTGAGTGAGCCTGCTGGAAATCCACTGTCATTGGAGGCAACCGGGGATTTGTAATTGACAGTGAGTGATGTTTACAAACGCCAAAACAAAACATAGACCTTCTCAATCACAAAACATGCTTCTTATTTATTTTCAGAACACCCAACTCTTTGGAAGCCATTTAAATAGGTCATTCCAAGAAAGATGCTGGTTCTGCTACACACCCACAGTGCCTTAGCATTATTCTGTTTATTCTCGTTTATTCTGTTTATTATGTTGCATTTTTGGGTACACCCGTGCCAATGTTGTATAGTGTTGGCTTCTACTGTGTGGTAGTGGATCCCCCAAATAAGGGATTTCATGTTAGATGTTCCTCTCAACACAAAGTGGACTGAATGTTCAAAACTGGAGCATTTTATGTACTGCAGTTCTGCTGTGAGAAATGAGAAAGGATTAGGATGCCGGTTTATTTTCCTTCTCTATAAGACACGTACAGGCTCATTTGACCGTGGTGGAGTGGATAGTGGTTAGTAATTTAATAGTGGTGCTATAGCTTTCACCAGTAAATTACCATCTGTCTGATTCTCAAGTCATTTGCTGCAAGAATCAAGCATGTGGAAGACTACGTCCAATACTCAGCGGCTCTGTGCAGCAAATCCAAGTACATCTCTCCCCGCTTTTTATTTTCATGCTGCAATGCTTCAATACACATGGAATTATGCATGGAATTATGCTAATCAAAATCCACAGGGATGCAAACCATCATGATTAGTTTGTTATGCTTTATTGTTTAATATTAAGGCAACAGGATGTCAGCATCATTAACACATCCCATCCATATACACAATACAACATTCACATATTAAACAATTGGCAATCACATATCAAAATCAAAATCATGATTGGTTTTAGAACAGCAAAATAGCACTGAGAGGAATACGTACATGCAAGAATAAGGGGTCCTCTGCTTTCCCAACACTTTTTGTTTAATAAGTCCCACAGGGATTTTGCTCTAATGATATTGCTTAATATTATTCAAAGTTAATAAATAAATATGAACCTGTCACCCTATTTAATGTGTTCTTAGTGTTCTTTTGATTTTCACCCTAATCTTCCCAAATATATCCCTTTGATAAATGTTAGGTATATTTTTTCTAGTATGCATACTCAATTCTATATTTAGTTAAGGTGTTCCAATTCTAAAACACGTTTTCATTGGGCATTGCATTAACTGGAATCATAAAAGTGAGGCACAATGCTTTTATGCCTCCAGTCAACGCTGTTACACATTTTAAAATAGTGATGAGGTGGATGAGGGGTATGGAGCAGGGATACGATCATGGTCATGCATTCCTCCTCTGTCTCGTCAGTGTCTTTCATTTCACACCTGCAAGAGATTTCCGGCAGGCATACAATAAAACATTTCTATCCTTTCTGCTTTGGTTTTGCTCCTTCTAAAAAGCAGGCAGATTCCTTATGACACTATTACTAAACGCTGCCCACAAGCATCCCTTATTTGTTCAACAGGAAGAAGTTAAACGGAAGATTATAAACGAGCTTGCCTTGCGTTCACTCTTTCCGTGTGCCTCGCCCCTGCCTTGTGTTGTAAATTGCATGAAAGGGACCAAGATCACTTAAGTGCTAACATTGGTGATCTTATGAATGCGCACCGGAGCAAAGTCCCGGTCAAGTCCCGCTTACCCGCAGCTCCCTGCTGATCACTCTGGACTTCCCTTGACGAACTTTATAATCTCGGACGGCGCATACTACAACGCCCAGAAGGCTTTGTTTCTTTTTGTGTGGGCGGTGCTATAAAGCACGTTGAGCACGCACACCGCGCGCGCGCACCGGAGCAAAGTCCCGGTCAAGTCCCGCTTACCCGCAGATCCCTGCTGATCACTCTGGACTTCCCTTGACGAACTTTATAATCTCGGACGGTGCATACTACAACGCCCAGAAGGCTTTGTTTCTTTTTGTGTGGGCGGTGCTATAAAGCACGTTGAGCGTGCGCACCGCGCGCGCGCACCGGAGCAAAGTCCCGGTCAAGTCCCGCTTACCCGCAGCTCCCTGCTGATCACTTTGGACTTCCCTTGACAAACTTTATAATCTCAGACGGCGCATACTACAACGCCTAGAAGGTGATTAACTGCTGAACCTACCCTCTTCAACACGAGCATATGCGAGCATATTTTGGACTTTAATTAACACGCCTTTCCTTTGTTTAGGCTTTGTTTCTTTTTGTGTGGGCGCTGCTATAAGGCACGTTGAGCGTGCGCACCGAGCGCGCGCACCAGAGCAAAGTCCCGGTCAAGTCCCGCTTACCCGCAGCTCCCTGCTGATCACTCTGGACTTCCCTTGACGAACTTTATAATCTCGGACGGCGCATACTACAACGCCCAGAAGGTGATTAACTGCTGAACCTACCCTCTTCAACACGAGCATATACGAGCATATTTTGCACTTTAATTAACACGCCTTTCCTTTGTTTAGGCTTTGTTTCTTTTTGTGTGCACCGTGCGCGCGCACCGGAGCAAAGTCCCGGTCAAGTCCCGCTTGCCCGCTTTGCCGCGCTTGTCGAGAAATTATTTCACTTGATTATTTGGGTGAGGATATTTATTTTTTGTTTAGCACTGTTACTTTGGAACTAAAATGAAACGCAGCATTGCTTCCCTAAAAGCAGTTATGCCTCCAGCATCAGTTTCACATTTCTCAAATGATGAAAACCCTGCTGAAAAATTGTCAGCTGCAAAATCCAAGAAACCACGTTTGAGTTCCACTCCTCGTGTGAGTAACGTGAGTTCAAAATTTAAAACAAAAGCGGAAATATTGGCAGGCATGGACATCCGCCCCTTCTGTTGTGACTCAACTTTTCCGACCCCGTTACTACATGTTAAAACTAACAACGAACCCCCATTTCCCGGCCCCATGTCTGTTCTTTCACTGGATCATAAAATGGACCCAGTGGCACCTGGAATCAAGATGGTAGCGGAGGAAGGCACAACACAAAAGGCGGTGGAAGCCGCCTTTGTTGCAGTTTGCTCTGTGACCTTTGCCAAAGAAAACGTGTCCCTCACAGATAGCATTTTGTTAAAAAACGTGTTGACAGGCACCATTGCTCCACCTGTTGAAACATCTGAGCCTGCTATTCTGTCCATAAGTGATTCTTCGAAGTCAAAAATATTTCATAGTCCAAATTCCACTTCAAATACCGGGGCTGTGCCTGTCATTGATTTGGACTACAATGCTACAGATTTTTCTCCTTACACCCGTTCAGAAAATTTGTCCAAATCTCCTATTTTGTTTACAAATGTTAGTGTAGCTCAGTCGGTTGCTAATCTGTCCTTTATAGCCCCTACACCGCGCAAAATTCCCACCCAGAACTTCAAAGAAGCAGGGCCGATTGATTCTCCTAGTGTAAACACAGGAATTGCCCTCATGTCTATGAACACGGCCATCTTAGCCTTAGCTAAGTTGATTGAGGCTCTAGTCACAAAGGCAGATTTGCACTCCACTCAATTGAATCAACTACTGGCAGAGCATATCACACTTGCCAACAAATTGGAAGACTTGTCGAAAGCCGATACTCTTCCAAATAGCACAAGGTCAATAGCATCCCAGACCTATTTTCCAGCTCCTGCTTCTTCACACAATTACCAGACTATTCCTTGTTTTTTGAATCCCATAATTGATCACTCGTATGGCTCAATTGACACCGCTGTGGAACACCCTCAAAAAGCTATATATTCCTTGTTTGACTCAAATCCAAACTCCGTTGACAACAGCAAATTGGGATTCAAAATGCCTCCCTCTGTAAAAAAATCTAAAAACATCAAAGCTATGGCCAAACGTCCCTCGCAAACTAAACTCTTTGTTAAAAACATTTCCATTCCGGCTGTTAACTCTGTAGTTGCGGCTAAAGCGATTGCTAAAAAATATTCTTCTCAATCGCAAAGCCGGAAAGCTAGCGCCCTCCCAGTGTCGGCAACTCCAGCTCCAGATCATAGTCCATTAAATGACTTGATTCGTGTTGCTTCTGACATGTCTAAAAATGATCAACAAAAACAGGATTCCAACACATCTCCATTTAATGCGGCACCATCAATGCCTTGCGTGAACAGAGAAACACGACTCAAGGAATTGAGGCACGCCATTGATGAGTATATGGCACTTAAACCAGCCCCTAGAAGCGTAGCTTTTAGCACAAATGACATAACAACAGCTTCCAAAACTGCTACTTCCGATGCATATCGATCGCAAACAGTTTCACAGAATGCCTTGAACACTGTATCTGGAAAACCTGACCCCCAAGTGCCCGCACAAGTGCCTTCTCTAACCATTCCAACCACATCCCCTCTTGAATCTGTTGTTACGGGAGACATGGATTTGCTGATTCAGTCTTCTTTGGTTAAGTTCTTTGAGAACTTCGGCTTTTCCCAGACCAAAGCCTGTCTAGAAAATCAACAAAACCCTAAATCCTTGCCACCAACAGGAAATAAGAAGAAAACATACGTAGGATTTAAGCGTCCGGCGGTTCATGCCTTGACACTTACCTGTTTGCCCGCACCAGCAAAACAATACAATCTTAATCGAGCTTCTGTCCTCGCAATCTTTGGGGAAATTCCAGAGTTAGATGACATTGGAACGATTGACATTGAACTTGTTGAATTTGTTAATCAATCAAACCGTACATGTGTCAATCTTTGGTTTAATTCGAGGATAGTGGTGAACACCATATGGGCTGTGAAAACGCAATTGTTTGAGTTGGGCTTTAAGCTCCAGACCATGGCGGACCACACAGATTCTCAACCAAATCGTACCCAGACCTTTAATTCAATTCACACTTCAAAACAAAACCAACTATTAATTCCTAAAACATGTAAGTGTAATGCCAAAACAAATCAATGTTAGAATAAGGTTTTGGGAAAATCGGCTGTATCTTGCATTAGTTGGAATTCTAGAGGTCATAGTCATTTGTTAAATAATAAGAATGTTTGCTTGATCGATCACGATGTCATCATGTTGCAAGAAACATGGTTCACTGATGTGCCCTCATGGAACAATTTTGATGTTCTTTTAATTCCAGCAGTAAAAGGTCCGTGGGGTCGGCCCACATCGGGTTTGTTGACAGCGGTTAAGCAGTCCTCAGCATTAAAAATCGAACCATGGTATGCTCCTAATCCGTTCTTACAAATGACAAGAATTTGTGGGGGAATGTTCTCATGTGCCATTATAAATGTTTATTGGAACCCCGCTGGTATCTTGGATGACTGCTTTTTGGATTGTATGGCAAGGGCCCTTGATATTGTCTCACTTGAAGGTCTCACGGAAAAAAATACTTGTAGCTGGTGACCTAAATCTTCATTGTTTGGGTCCCCCACGCAAATCTGAAAGGGTTCGACTTGATAAATGGTCTTCCTTTGTGAAGTCAAGGAATTTGCTTATGCTAAATGGAGTTCTGCCACAGGATGTTCTTCCGAGGCCAACTTGGCATCGAAACGGGTCCATGGGAATTATAGACTTTATGTATGCCACTGCTCGCATGCTAAACAATGTTACAGCTTTTCAAGACATTCAAATAGAAGTAAGTGATCATAACATTCTACATATGATTTGGACCTCAACTTCTGATACAAATCAGTCTACTTCTGTATTCTTTCCGGGCTTTTGTAATGTAAATTCTACTCGGAATAGATTGACGTGGACTGAGTCTTCCCTGGCAGCCTTTAGAAATCATTATCAATCCGAGTTGAGAACTAGAAATGGAAGCTTTGGCCATAATAATCTAATCTATTATGATCTAATGCAACTTTTTCAACCTGGGTCAACTGCTCATAAGCACAGGCAGACTCCTCACTTTCACACTTATGACCATGAAATAAGAACGAGAAAAGCCAAATTCCGGGCTGACAAAAGAATTATTGCTAAGCTTCCACCATCTTTGCGCGCCCTTGCCCTAACCAACATTAAAACCAAATACACAAATTGGGTAAGAGTTTTAAGAGCCAAGCTTTACCAAACTGATGGGAACAACATGCTGAAAGCCTTGGCTACTAAGAACTCTGTGCAAGCATGGAACATCATAAATCAAGCCACAACAGGACATCAAGTGGCTATTCAGATGAACAATTTAACGGAGGACAGGTGGATTCAATACTATTCTACCACATTCGCTGCTCCGTCCGATCGGTTGGATATAGCCAGCCCTTGTCCTTCACTTCCTTTTCACATTTCATTTGATAGAGATGACATCCTCCTATGTATATCGCAAGCAAGTAAGTCGGGAGCCGCTGGCCCGGACGGTCTTTCGAACAAACATCTTAAATGTTTCCCGGACATTTGGGCAGACATTCTTTTCCTCGTATTTGAAACCATTAATGTCACACAGAAGATTCCTTTGTCCTGGAAACAGTCGATTGTTGTTCCCATTTACAAAAAGGGTGAGCGAGCTAATCCAGCAAGCTATCGCCCCATCTCACTCCTTGACGTGCCTGGGAAGATTTACTCTCGAATAATATTAAAGAAGTTGAAAGATTGGGCACTCCGAGACACCAAAGTCGATCCCCTGCCATCATGCTTTGTCAGTGGCTTAGGAACCCTCCCCAACATCATAACACTAAATATGCTCAAGTCTAAATATGCTATCAGGAATCAAGTTTTATAGTTTGCCTTTATTGATTTACGCTCAGCGTTTGACTCCATAAATCGTAACTTATTATTTCATAAGTTAAAGATTCTTGGTTGTCCCTCCTCCTTGTTGGCAATTGTTATCCAGCTACACACTGAGACTTCTATGCGTGTAAGACTATCTATTGAGGGTCTTCTCTCTGCAGCATTTACTACCTTTCTTGGATTAAAACAGGGTTGTATTTTGGCATCGTTTCTGTATAACTTGTTTATTTCTGATATGGGTTTTTCTTTTCTTCAAATACTTTAAGATGCCCCTGAAATAGGTGGTCAGCGTATTCCGTGGTTGCTTTACACTGACGATTTGGTATTAATTTCTCAAACCCCTATGGGCCTGCAGAATTTGTTATCTGCTTTATCCAAAGATGCCTTGGAGAATTATTTAACTATAAACACTGAGAAGTCGCAAGTTATGATCTGTAAGCCCCCGTGGAGAGCCAAATTACAAAATACTGTATGGCACCTGCAACAAAAACCGATGGACGTAGTATCAGAATACAAGTATTTGGGTTTGTTTATCCAAAATAGTGTGGGTGATTCATGTTACCCAAACAAACTGCGAATAAAACTCATGTCTCTCACATCTCAGGCCAAAATTCTAGTTTACAAGTACAGCAAATTTTCCCTAAATCATTTGCTCCTGTTCTACAGGCAAAAAGTCATTCCCATACTTACATACGGTGCTGAATCAAAATTATACACTAATGACCAGATGTGGGACAAGCTAGAGGCGACTTTCTGGAGAAAGGTGCTCCACTTGCCAAACTGTGTGCCCATGCCGTCCTACGTCTCGAACTGGGCATTAAACCTTTATCCAGCAGAGTCAAATGGAGCATGTGTGCATTCTTTCGTAAGTGTCTGCTTGGAGTCGCCAATAACAACATATTAAGCACGGTTGCCAGCTATCTGACCTCCTCCAATCTGTACTTTCCCATCAAATGGCGTAGTTCAGTTTTGAACACTCTATTAGAAGCTGATATTTCTCTTCAGAATTTAATAGAGAATCCAGCTAGAGCCAAAATTAAATACTATCAATGGGCGTGGATCCACAACTATGAAAATTGTGCAAAGTACAGAGACTTCAATATAAAGATCTTTGGCACTAATCGTCTAGGGCAAATGGCCGGCTATCTTGTAAAGTGTCCTTCGGCAAAAATTAGGAATCAGTTCTTACGCGTAAGATTGAATTTATGGCCCACGAGGGAAGGCCTGGTGAGGCGAAAAATTATACCCGCTGATCAAAAATACTGTTAATTTTGTGAATCTACTACTGTCATAGAAACACTTCAGCACTTGATAGTAACATGTCCTTATTTAAATGCCTTACGCTTCAAACAATTTACTAAGCTAACAAATTTGCATTTGGTACGGGATGAAGGTGAGACATGGAGAATTTTAGTAAATAGTCCACGATTTTCGATCTTAAAGTCCATGGTACATTTCTTGGAAACCATTTTACCAACGGAAATTCATTTTTAAACGTGCTATCTTATATTACAAGTCCATATATGTATGTTTGTTTCCCACTTGATATGTGTTTTTATTTAACATTTTTATTTAACATGGATGAATCGCTTTTTGGTTTCCCCTGAGAAGATTTTATATGCACATATGTTTTTGTGTATTTTATGTATATATGTAATTTTAAGTTGCTCTTGAGTCCCTCTTTGTCCTTCAACATTCTTGGTCCCAATGTGAAGTTGAATTGTTTATTGATTTACTTTGTATTAACATGTATGTTTGAAAAGTTGATTGAATTCAGCTGAATCAAATAAATAAATAAAAATAATGTAATTTACATGTCATCTAAAATAAGGCTGCTTGTGTAGTTTTTGTGTACTTATTTTATTTATCGTAACCCACCACTGTTTTAAGCTTTGGGAGTATAAACCTTGATATTCTGGATGATATGTTCATTATGAGATCATCTACATAAGATTAGGGCCTGATTCACAAAAGCATTTTAAAATGGTGCAATCCCATAGGAAAATGTTCTATGAATCAGGCGTGTCCATGTGTGGTTTTCATTGGTGCTGTAAAAATGAGTATTACAATTAGTGCACAACTCTACACTGTTAGGGTTTGATTTATAAACATGTTTTAAATGGTGCACTCCCATTGACAAACACTTCGTGAATCAGGCCCTTTATCGCTTTTGCTTGCCTGTCTCAATCTTAATGTCATTGTCTCTCTCTCACACTCCACTCTATGTATATTACTTAAAGTTTTTCTCTTTTTCATTTTGTGTAATCTTACCATCAAATGTGCATGGTATAAACTTCTTGATTCTTGCTCAAGGTGTGCTCCTTTGCCCTATACACCAACTATAACACGTCTTGTTATGTCATTTTTTACATTACTTTTAGGTCATCAGTAGGATGACTTTATAGTCACCCCTTGGTGGCGCGCAGTTAAATATGGAATGCCTATATCACATGAAATGTGTTATACATTATGTGCCCTCAAATGGCCTCCTTTCTGTCTTCATTTGGTGTCTATGAACCTGACATCTGTTTGTATTACAGAGATCACTAGCCTGGTGAGTATGTAGTTGTATCAAGGAGTTTGAAGTCAAATGAAAATAACTAACTACATTTCTCTGAAGTTTACTGTATTATATGAACAGGTTTCTTTTTTTAAAGAAAACATGCAATCAATCACAGTAACAAAAATCATGATAACATCACTAGGTATGGGGAAAAGGTAGCCCCTCCTTCAACCCACAGAATCATAAAGTGATAATGAAATTAAAACAATACAATTGGGAGGTTTTTCCCATTGTCATCACCTAAACGCATTAAGAAAGTTCCTTAATATTACAAGTTGGCAGAGTTTATCCGTTTGAGCCCAGAACAAGTGTGTGTCTGGTAAACTCTGGCTAAAGGAAGATGATGTAACTTGCATTTCTGGACTGGTCTTTCCATTCTAGAGGAAGGGTCTATATTATATTTCAAATGGCTGTTCCCCTTGTGCAACATAACTAAATACAGTGATTTCCTGTGGGTTGGGTGTTTTCGTTCAAATCCATCCATCACTGTTTCACATGGTATATGTATTTGAAAGAAGACAAATAGCTAAATGCCTTTATTGAGACATCTGGTAGGTGCACTACCCTATTTTTGTGATGAGGAAATTGATTTATGGCCCAGTGATATGGTCCTCCATGCCAACTACATGAAAAAGTAAACTATGTGATTGGTAATTTGAGAAGTAGATTGCATTAAATTCGACATGCTACTGAATAACGACATTGTATTCTCATTTATATCACATTCAGTGTGATGTCTCTTTCAATACCCTTGTCAAGTAAGTGTGTGTGCACTATCACTATGCATGGCTACCTTCCCATCCCAATGCAATCTTTTGCAAGATGTAAATTAATGTTTCCTACATAAGCAATGAACTGGATATTGTAACAAGGCAACGTTTAGAAAACAAACATCACCAACTAAAGTTCAGCTTGTTTTTCTCTCCAAATGATATTTTTCAAAGACAAAGAGTCCACAAATTCATACAGATGTGTCCTCAGAAAGGCAGCTGGTGGTAACATCAGAATTGCATATCATGGTGTTCTGTAAGAATACTGCAAGAAACCAAGGATTGTAGCTACAATATGTTCAATATTGTTGGACTGATTATTGCAATTATAATTGCCTATTCAATACAATTCATGTTACTAAATACTCTGACATAACACGGATAAGAAAAAAAACATGGGGGAATGTAAGCGAAAGCAATACAAAATATGCAAGAAAATGCATATGTGGCATAATATCCCAGCCTAAAGTAATAAAACTCAAACGATACAAGAAAAACACTTACACACAACAATAATATTTGGTGATTCCAAAGCATTTTCGGACTGGATGATCTTATAGATGCCTCCATAGCATGTACCACGTCCGGTCTAGACAGTCGTATTTATGGCTGACCACCAAACAGAGTGATCACTATGGTGTCTTTTAATTGCATACAACAGCCACACTAAGATATTCCTAGCTCGAGAGATCTATACCAGTCCTGCTGAGATTGGCACTGCAAATTCACAATTTGGCCAGATTATCAAAGTTCTGTACTTGATCAAAAAAGTGGGGCAAACACATTTAGCACCAATTTTGATGTTTAGATAATACAGAATGGAGCAAACAGTTTTGCTCCAATTCGGTATTGTCAAACCATGTTTTCACCAGGGCAAATTTGAAGCACGTTGTTTTATAAATTACGTGTGCTGCATGACATAAAAAGAAGTGTAGTAAACATCTGTTTTCTGTAATGCAACAAAACTAGTACAAAAAAAAGTCTGAATCATTTTTGGACTCATGTAAATATGTTTTAGATAATATTGATTGTGACAAATTCGAGTAGCTTCATTTTGTATTATCAAAGCATTTGCTCACTTTTTTGCACTGGTGCAAATGTTAGATAATCTGGCCACAAGAACTCAAAATCACACATGTACACTTTGAAGGGGAAACAAGTATACCCGGGAGAGAACCTTTGAATAAAACTTATTCAGCTATTGCAGGTTACTAACAAATAAGCAGTCATTTTAAAATGAGAACAAGTTCCATGCACTCGCCTACTGGCTCCAGAGCGAGGCCGTGCTGAGGCGCATCCTCAAGCTTAACGGCTTAATTTACCCACCCTAGTAAACACAATCTCGATCCTGTAATTGCATTTGGATACACTAATGTATTTATACATATTGCATCAAGGTGCTTGTTTCCATATTGCATCAAGGTTCTTGTTTCCAAATGCATGAATTAATAGGTAGTGCGCATTCGTTTGCATGCCAAGGTAAGCTTATAATGGCCTTTCCTCTGCTTTGTGATTTCCTGATTCTAGTGGGAGATTTAAACAACGCTGTGCCCTTAATCTCACTAGAATGGTGTTCGGGCAAAATTAGTGGATATGAAAACATTTGAAAACACAAATTGTATTTAACATGTCAAGGTTCTTTGGCTCGGCTCTGTTCATTGAACTGCAGAGGCATTCAGGACAGAATATTATGAAGAAATTGAAGCAGTAGGTGTTTTTATGCTCGGTAGAAAATTGCATACATTCCTGAAATTTAATTATGAGAGGATATATAACATATAGACCATGATTTAAATAATAAAAGGTGTGCAGCAGCATTGAAAATGCAGTGTTTGGAAAATAGGAATATGGTTCATGCTCGTAATCCAATTCAATGCACAAGTAGAATGTCATATGATCCAAAACCATTACATAAAAACGGAATAATCAAAGGTTTTATTTCCGTATTTGTTAGTGTATCATACAATTCAGGGCAGATTCATGGAATAAATCTGCGGCGAAAATGGGGCGCTTGCATGCAAAACGCGCACAAGCGCCCTTTTACCGATTCATGGAACACATTGCGCGTGTCTTACCTGAGACCTGCATTGAAACCGTGCGGGTCCAACACATCATTGCAACACCATGAACGCCTTGCGCGAGACGCCCAGAGAAGGCACATACTTTCCAGTGCACACACCTAAAAAGGGGGCGGAACACATGGAATGGAGAACAACAAGCGTACATGCGGGCGTTACGTGGGAAGTACCACAGTAAAATACTCACAACGCCCACACATGCGCTAACAACATGTAATCATGGAATTGAACAGGGCTATCCTGCGCACGCAAAAAGCCACGCTAACCCGGAAACACGTCCGCCAAGCGGAAGCAGGCGTAAGCGTCCTGCGTACCTAAAACAATGCATAAAAAGCATCCGCAAACACAAACGCATATACAGCTATGATGAATGTACCATTCCTCGCAGCAGTGATTGTGGGACACTGAAGGAGGAGGAGGATAGCCAGGCCCCGCATTTCCTTACCCAGGACCAGCCTTTTTGAAATGCCTGATGACCAGGTCTATGGCAGGTATAGGTTTCCACATCATATCATCCGAGACCTGGTCACTGAGTGGGAGGATGACCTCACATCACCCACCCTGTGCTCCCAAGCACTGAGCCCCTTGGAAAAGATGCTCAATGTACTGCATTTTATGGCCACTGGGTCATTTCAGCAGACAACTGCGATAGATAGGGGTGTTTCACAGGCCACACAGTCACGCTGCCTACACCGGGTGTTGCCAATCATGACTGCATGCCGCTCAGTCGCAGGCACATATACATGCCCAGAACACCCGCAGAAAGGCAGGCCATGGTCCGGGACTTTTATGGGGTGGCACACTTCCCCAAAGTGCTTGGTGCCATCGATTGCAACCATGTGGCCCTATGTCCACCTAGGGCCACAGAGCACATCTATCGAAATCGCAAGCACTGGCATTCCATCAACATGCAGATTGTATGTGATGCCAAGGGAATCATCACCTCTGTATATGCTAACTATCCAGGTTCCACCCATGATAGTTTCATCTACAGAATGTCACCCCTACAGCGACCCCCGGAAGCTGGGAGGCATGGCAACACATGGCTCATTGGTGAGTACAAATAGGCCTCCAATTGCATGCATGTCTCACACACACTAAAGCACATCACTGGCAACCCATCTCACCTCCACAGGGGACAGTGCCTACCCTCTGAGCACCTACATGATGACACCAATATGGAACCCCACCACACCACCCCAGGTAAGATACAGCGCAGCTCACATTGCAACTAGGTCCATAGTGGAGCACACATTCTGAGTGCTAAAGTCACACTTTCGCTCCCTTGACCACTCTGGTGGACAGCTACTGTATGCACCACCAGTAGTGTGCAGGATCATAGTGGCAGCATGTGAACTGCACAATGTTGCAAAACGGCGTGCCGTACTGGTGGATATGGTGGTGGCCCCAGATTCCCAACCACATGGATGCCCGCTGCGCATGGGAGGGGAAAGGGCACGTTGCGAGGCTGCCGTACTGAGCTGGTGGCACCATTTTTGACCTAAAATCCAACCCATGCAGAGTGCACACAGCCCTGGCACATGCCAGTCCACAATCGATGATGACAAAGGGACAAACATCTGTCCAAGCCTTACTACCCTAAAATCCAACCCATGCAGAGTGCACACAGCCCTGGCACATGCCAGACCACAATCAATGATGACAAAGGGACAAACATCTGTCCAAGCCTTACTACCTTGGAAGTGCCACATTGTGTGCATTCCCTAGCACTGAAAGCAACACAATATGGCATGCACAAAAGGGACTTATGGAAGAAGGAGCTTCCAACCACCACCATGACAAAGCAACCATCTAAATGCTGGTAAATCACCCAAACCCCCACACAATTCATGTCACATATCCCACATAACATTCCATGGCATGCCATTCTCAAGCAAAGAAACAAATGGCCAACACATAACACCACTGTCATATGGTAATCAACAATCAACAGATCAAGTCCATGAATCAACCCTCCATGTCAACTAATCCCAACAATGTACACATGACCAACAATTTTCCAGTACAACATACAAGACACACAGCACCCAACAGAGAAGCCCTCCTCCTGTGACCAGACATAACTGCACTTGTGCTACAATTTGCGGCGACTTGCACATGTCACCATTGGACATACTTGTGTCGCAGACAACCAAAGGGATCATCAAATTCCGTACAGCCGTAAGGCCAATACCAATGAAGACAGACAAGCAAATAAATGAAGTTACCACACCAACAAAGTATGGGACTATATGCACAAACCAAAAGGGACAAACAATCATGATTCCTACTAGGGGTGTATACACAAGTTGGACTTGAGACTGGCCATAGATATCATGGAAGCCCATTGCCAATGTGTAAATTACTTTCACACAATGCACTCCTGGCAAGCCCATGGAAAGGGGAAGCAGGAGGTGCACATGTGCCTGGACCCCAAGGCACAAACAAGGAGGGTACTAACACGAGACAAGAGACAAGCCTGCATGGGTCCAGCTGGAAACCATAGTGGGTGCCTTTGGATGCCACACAAACCAACACACTGTCACATACTTGCACAATAGACAGAAAAAGAAAAAAAAGAGAAAAAGAGAAAATTCAAAATTGCCCATGTGGGACTTGGTGTAGGGGCACCCAGGAGGGAGGAGGTGCAGGGTGCACATCACCACCAACATGTGTGGATGATGTGTGAGAAAAAAATCCTCCATGGGTTGATGGGCTGCACGGCTATCAGGGATCAGGAGACCTGTCGCTGCTGTCGTCATACTCTGGTGGTGCATCTGAATGTGGAAGTGGCACGGGAGGTGCACCAAGTATGGTTCTGGTCTGGTCCTCGATGGCAGTGGCCATGTGGGACTGAGATACCTGCATCTGCAACCTGATGGCTCGGAGGTCTCCATGCAACACCTCACGGGATGCATACATTTCCTCAGTGATGGCATGAATCATCAGTTGCAACTGCTCTTCAGACAGCCTACTGCTGGATGCCTCGCGTGCAGCCAGTGTTGTCATGAGGGACCTATACTCCAACCTCTGGGCTTCCCTGTGGGACCAACCCTCTGCAGCCAAGGATGTGCGCAGATCTCTCAGGTTCGCCCGTCGGCTCCTGTTGCTGGCCAGCCTGTTTAGCCTGTGTGAGCGGCTTGTGGACCGCAATGCCTGCTGCTGGTGCTCCACCTGTATAGCCGGTGGGATCATGAAATTGGCCACCCTATACATGCCCTGAGCCAACATTTCCTGTGAAGCAGCCTGTTGCTGTGCAACAGCATACATGGACTGCTCCCACACAGTAAAGCCAGTCGATGCACAGCCACCGCATTGGCGGACCTCACGCCCGCCCTGGGCAAGGGAACCTGGCCCTTCATGTGATGGTGCTGCCTGTGGCTGCAGGACTAAATCCCTCCCCTGATCAGCTGGCCCAGGCCCAAGAGTCAAGACTGTGGAGCGTGGCCTTGCAGCTGTAACCACCACAGACTGACGCAACAACACTGACTGGCCCTTTGCAGGGTTTTCCCCCCCTTCAGACGCTTGTGATGCAACGGGATCCACACTCCATGAACTCACCTGCTATATCACAGAGGCATCCATGTCTGTTTCACCACCGGGGCCATAGGCTTATTCACAGGCTGAATCAGACTGAGTCACGTCCAGGACGGCTTGCAAAACCAGTGGATTGTCATGGGCTACCACCCCACGTCCTCCACTGGTGGTTGGTCATGGCTGACTATCCTGTACCTCCTCCACCTCCTCCTCTTCCTCCAGTGCCTCCAGTGCCTCATCACCTGCACATAGACAGAAAAACACTTGATTAGTCATGGAAACAGCGTAGACCATAGATACCACAATGTCGACATGCAAGACATCATCCTGCCCTGCCACAATTTCACACACGTACGCAGTGTCAATGCAAGTGATGGACAGCATGAAGGAAGACAAGGACATGTGTGGGAAGGGCAAAAACACATTTGCTACATGGTGCCCAGCACCTGCTCCAACCATGGAGCACCTGAATGGCATAGTCCATACACCAACATCCATGATGTAAACACACATATGCAATGCAGCATAGCCTTGCCTTCATCTGCTAAATGCATCAGAAGTAACATGCATAACACTGTCACAGAGCCATGAATGAGGGATGTGACATGACATGACATGGCATGTAACACAAAAACTCCATACACAGTTCCAACAAGGTGACAAGATGCAAGGCTGTAGTGAAATGCTGAATGTAGACACACACATTTATCGTGGACATCAGAATTGGTGAGGAGTAGTGACAGCACAACACATGTCCAATAACCATAAGTGGCACCTGGATAAGGATCACCTCCAGTCCAAATCAGGCATGGAGCCCATAACAGAGGGAGGCCATTGCCAAAGAGAGACCCTGACTGCCAACTGATTGCAATGTGAGAAGTGATTGACCCTGAGTGAAAAGTGAAGGTACGATCACAGTCCATGGTAGGTAAGCCAATGCGGAAGATGGATTCGAAGTAACTGTGCCCACAGCTTCCAAATATCCCTGTGGACATTGCACCATGAAGGAAATCAACAGCTGTACCCTATGTGACCGAATGCCAATATCACAGTGCTATGGAGATGCAACACCTGCCCCCAAGACAAAAGAACAACCCACACAGTTCAGCTCAGGATGAGTTGCCAAGCACAGTGAGTAGACACCCATATATTTTGTAGGAGGACTTTGAAGTAGCACACCACATGTGTGACCAGTACCCTGGAGAGTGCAGGCTGCCGTGGGGAGGTGGGGAAAGAGAGGCCACCCCAACGGAGGTTCTGCTGCAGGGTGAACTTTCAGAGACGTCAGAGATGAGCAGAGAGAGGGACAATGTTGAGTGGCATGTGGACAGAGCCCATCAGACATCAGAGGTCTGATCAGGAAGAGGGCCAAGAGGTCCTGGAGAGAGGGTGTAACTGGAGGATTGAGCAGGTGTGCAGATGTCCATTGTCAGGTAGTGCAGCACATTGTGCCTGTGTAGGCTGCAGGACAACAAGTACGTGTCAGACCACCATGACATGTTACACCCATGGTAGTCATGTGAATGCATGCAGAACTGCCAGACAATCAACACACGGTCATGATGAAACATACACATACACATGACCTTGACACACAAACATCACCACTCACCAGACATTGCCTCATACTTTGGAAGGACCCCCACACCCTGGATCAGCTCTGCATCAATCATCTGACTAGCAATGTCCTCATGTGGAGTGAGTACCTCTTCCTCCACTGCTGTTCCACCTCCAGTCACCAGAGTGAAGGCGTAGTTGGCACCCAGCTTACATTTGGCTCAGTGCCGGAGGTCTTTCCAGCGCTCCACTGCCTCAGTAGCTGTGCACCTCTCAATGCCCAGGGCGCTGATGCGATCAGTGACACACTGCCAGTGGGCCATACGCTGGGCATGTGCATGAGTGCTACCTGCCTGCACAAGCATGTGAGCCTCGTGTTGCCACACGTAGTCCAAGAGAATCTGAATCTCCGTATCACTTAAGCTCCTCTTTCTCACTGTACGAGTCCCCTGCACCATGCCTCGAGACTGAGCCTGTTTACCTACTGGCCGCTTACCCTTCCTGCAGGGTTGTGCAATCCCTGTGTGGCTGGCACCACTTGGGTCAGTAGGCGCTGAAGCACTGGTTACCGGGGCTGAGTCCTCAGCCACTGATGCTGTGAGTGGAGGTGGCCCTGCAGGCATGTGTGCCTGTGTGCTGGTGGCAGGTCCCTGCAGCACACGCCTCTTGGTCATGGTGACATGGACATGTGCTTCTTGGTCTCCCTGGACCAGGGTCGGGACCACTACAGGCATGGGAGGAGGACCCTGAGCATGGGTGGCAGGCACTGCAGCTGCCCCTGCAGCTACCGGACCCTGGCTTGTCAGGACAGCAGATGGAATTGCTGGCCCTGGTTCGCTAGCACTGGTGGCAGGTCCCTGCACCACATGCCTCTTGGTCTTTGGGACATGGACATTTGCCCCTTGGCCTCCCTGGGCCTGGGCTGGGACCACTACAGGCATGGCAGGAGGACCCTGAGCCTGGGTGGCCACCGCTGCGGCTGTCCCTGCAGCTACCAGACCCTGGCTTGTCAGGACAGCAGATGGAACTGCTGGCCCTGGTTTGCTGGCGCTGGTGGCAGGTCCCTGCACCACATGCCTCTTGGCCTTTAGGACATGGACATGTGCCCCTTGGTCTCCCTGGGCCGTGGCTGAGACCACTACAGGCATGGCAGGAGGAACCTGAGCATGGGTTGCCGGTGCTACTGGACCCTGTTGAGATGGGGGCATGTCCCTCTCTGTATGGACCTGGGAACCCCGTATCCCTTGTCCACCTCTGCCAGCTCCAGCGCCTCGGCCCCATTGGCTACCTTTTCCAGCTCCAGCACCTCAGCCCCCTTGGCTACGTCTGCCAGCTCCAGCACCTTGTCCCCCTTAGCCACTTTTGCCTCCCTTCCCACTTCTTCCCCTCCCAGTCATGGCATAGATGTATTGGTGCATGGGTGGTGCAGCAGACAATTGACCTGGGCAATTGGAGTGAGTGGGCAGGGTATGTGATGTTAAACGTACATGCGTTCCCAGCAAGGCTCAGTGTGACCCCTGGTGGAAAATGGATGGGCCGCACAATGCTCAGGCATCCCAAAAACAAAAACCAATGTGTACACGGCCCCATGTTAGCCCATGTGTGATGAAAAAATGTCCCGCAGTATGCTGTGGCACACAGCAACACAACAAAAGCGTACGCAAGAAACACGTAGGCTATTATGAGCCCAAAAAAGGGGTACGCAACACACTGGGGAAAACCACAGAATGAAAAATGCATGCGCGACTCGCGGTCTGCCTCGTAGAAAGAAAAAACACATGCCTGTGTGCGCGTAGGCAACTCCCCCGCCAAAACAAGAAGTATGCACAGTATTGAACTAATCACGTGCGAAACCACAAAAAAGTAAAGTTCATGCGTCCGTCCCCACGAAAAGCGCATACAGTGCACTGTTGTCCTACACAGCCCTTTAAACCCGATACTGAACGGCAACGCCCAACGTTCTGCATGCGTCATGTAATTTACGCGCTTAGGGCCTTTGCTCCGATTACACGCTAACGTGCTGTTTCCACATGTGCGGAGTCACTCTGTTTCCGGCTGGCCACGTGAAAGAACATGGAAGACCCACACTCCTGCCTACAAGGCCATTTACCTGTCTCCAACTGCCCTGAGCTCCCTTCTAGAGCCATATGCTGCTGTCAGCCCACTTTGTGTGCCTGCTGCCCATGTGCCTTGCATTTTGGTGCCTGCTCTGAAGCCATTGCCAGTGATCCTGTTGTTGTGACCATCTCTGCTGATCCAGAAGACTCCTGACTGCCAAACCACTACTCCACAGCCCAGCCCCAGCACCATCTTGCCCACCCACACCTGCCTATTGGGTTGCCATGTCAGACCCATCAACAACTGAGACAAGTGGCAACCCCCCAGCAGAGAGGCAGAGGGCTGTTATCTTCTCCTCCACAGAAGTTGGCATCCTGCTGGAGCAAGTCATGTGGCATCATGATGCCCTCTTCTCTGGACTATTGCAAGTCAACATGGAAGTGCGGAGGAAGATCTGGGCAGACATTGTGGATGCCATCAATGCGGAGGGGGTGGCACCCGTGACTAACAACATGTCTGTAAGCGCTGGGAAGACTTCCAAGTCCCGGACCCACACCAAGGCCTTGCGCCTCCTCAAGGCAGTTGATGATCGAGTGAGGCACCAGGGCCGGTTGACCACCGACGAGATGAGGGTCTTGGAGCGCTTCTACCCGGCGCTGTACCCCCAAGTCTTGGAGTTGGTGCTCTGTCTGGTGTCGACTGGTAAGTGTTCATGTGTTCTTGTCCACCATAGTGCATGTGCATGTTGACATGTGGCTGGAGTGTGCACCTTGACCTTATGTCTGGCATGCCTTCTGTACAGATGTCTGTGTGCATGTCCCTGCCAGTGCTGCATGTGAGCCCATTCAAGCATGTACCACATCAATGGTGTCTGTGTTGCAATGCATGATGCGCACCGGCATGTAACAATGTGCACATGTTTGCATACCTGTGTCTGGGTTGGGGCATGCAAGAGGTATGACACATGGGTGCTTATTTCACCATCATGCACATGCATGGTGTACATGTGCGTGTGTCTGAGTAGTGAGTGTGTGACTGCCAAACACTCTTGGATGTATGTTACTTGAGTTCTTTATTTGTGAATGCCTCATGCTGCTAAGTTGCCCTCGAGTGCACTGTGATATGATATCTCCATGGCATGCCTTATGACTGTCAGGTGATGTGTGTGAATGAGATGTGTATGCCCCATGATGTGTGTGAGCTGAATACACAATTGTGATATTGTGTCAGTGCCTTGTCCAAGGATGTGAATGTGTGTTGTGTATGACAGACATGTTTTTAATGTGTGTGAATGGCACTTCCCTGTGTGTAGTGGAGGGTGATGATGGTCGTGACCGTTGACAGTGCCACTGATGTACATTTGCATTGTGACAAACACACACATGTTCAGTAGCCTGATGTTTGTGTTCTATGTTTCCTTGCCTGTGGGTATGGTCCCAAGTGGACTGCCTGCGGGGTAAGGTGATAGGTGATGGGGGGTCCAATGTGGTGTGGGCTGCCTGCGGGGTATGGTAACAGGTGATGGGGGTTTCCTGTGGTGTGGGTTGTCTGCAGGGTATGGTCCCATGTGGGCTGCTTACAGGGTATGGTGACAGGCGATGGGGGTCCTATGTGGTGTGGGGTGCCTGCGGGGTATGGTCACGTGTATGCTCACGGGTGTTTGTGGTGCCCTTTTTGTCACAGTTCTGCCTGCTTTTTAGGTAATGCAGACAGGATGCCTGAGCAGTTGCTTGCATGATAGGTTTGAATTTTCTTAGATCTGTGATGAGGCATACTTGAGCATGACGGAAGGCTTTCAGAGAGGCTAAGGTTGAATGTGAGACTTCTGCAAGCAGTACACTGATACCACCATGTTTGTGTCTTCTTGATGAGGTTTGTTTGACTGAGTGGTCACAGTCAATAGTCAATAGTAAAGATGAGAAATGTTGTACTGATGGAGTATTTGCCCCTGATAATCTGCACTTGATTACCCAATGGGAATGTAGCAGAAAATTAAGGTTGAATTTGCGATTAAGGCAAGGCCCATTGATTTGTGGATGCAGTGTACAAATATAGGGCCTCATTCTGAGTTTGCCAGTATCATGGCTGTGGAGCCACCAGGATGCCAGAAAATGTTGCCACCAATTCCGGCACTCGGTCCGGCAGCATTGCTGTCAGATTCCGAGTGCCGAAATTAGGGGATTTGCTGTCATTGCTGACACCGGCAATGTAATGAGGGCTTCTGTTTGCCAGTAGGGCGCCAGGCTTACCTCCAGCTGGAGGTAACTCAGGTGCCCCACCGGCAAACGCGTAGTTGGGCGGTCTGATAAAGTGCTGTTATCCACAAATACCAGCTTTTTTTACCAGACCAGCCGACGTGGAATCAGGCCAATATCTTCCTTATTAATACTGAATGGTATTCACGGTATGCGGCTGCATCCAAACCACTGCTTAACAGGATGAAGACTGGAACTGCATGTGCATCTCTAGGGTAGTTCTTTTTTTTCTTTTTCAAAGGCTGAGTCTTTGTCTTTGATAATACGCATTTACGCATGCACCTTAATCACGTACAGCTAGCTAGGAATTACTAGGGGCAAACAACACACAATCCCTGAAATAATTTACCAAGTGGGGGTGACTTCCCATTCTCACTTTTGATACAAATTAACAATATATTATTTGTGATCATTTCGTGGAGAGTTTCAAAAGTGCTGCCATTTTTTACACTGAAATCTTTCGCCCCCTTGCTTCAATTTTTCTTTATTCATTTACCTTATGCAGTATGTTGTACCTGTTGGGTCGTGGAAATATCTTTCAAATGTTCATCACATTTGTCATATTTGTCCTGTTTTTGTAACTGCTGTACTGTATTTTAGTGGTTCATCCAGCTGTTACTGTAAACAGGTCTTTTCCTGTTCACCCTCACCTTATTCTGGCTGTCATTTGTTTTTAGCTATTTTGTCTTTTCAACATATGTTTATAAACTGCCAGTTTTGAAAACCTTGTCAGCAGGACACCTGAAATTAGTATTATGGAAGATTAATGGGTTGAATAATCCTGTTAAACGTGCAGTATTGTCCTGCTTAACGTCTATGGGTCTCATTATAAGTGTGCTGTTCCGGAAAAAATGCCAGTGGGGGTCATGGATCTTCTGGCTGACCTGACATGCCGAGAGCTCATACCCCTACCGGCAAATCATTTCCAGAATCACTGGCACCAGTATTACCGGTGCCGGTAATTCAGGTCATCTCATCCCTTGGAGTCGTATGGGACTCCCTGGTAATGGAAACTTAACGGCACTCCACCGCCCATAATATCCGGGTGGTACTGGGATATTGGGCTCCGGTGACGGTAAGGCAGGTTTGTCAGTATCCTGCTGGAATTACCAACAGGATACTGGCAAACCTATAACGAGGGCCTATGTCTTGTGATGTAGCTGTGATTCAAGAAAACCATTGTACTGATGTTGAGTCTGGCAAACTCAAACGTAGTTGGGTGGGACAGACACACTATTTAACATTCACAGCAAATAAGAGGGGGGTGTCTATATTGATTAGAAACAATTTGCCGATGATATGCTCCCTGAATTGACTCTTGCATCTGCGTGTGCTCCCGCCTTGCAACATAGGGCAGGCACCATGTTTATGCTCCCTGAATTGACTCTTGCATCTGTGTGTGCTGCCGCCCTGCAACATGGGGTAGGCACTGTGTTCATGCTCCAATGGATATGATCACCACGTACCTCTCTTTTTCACTTTTGCTTATGATGCATTACTCTGCACTTTCCACACTGTATTAATGCACCCTTATATTTCCTATTACCAAAGCACTATAACCGTTCTCTTAAGCTTAAGCGCCTATATACCTCTGGGTTGTGTGCGCTATACAAATGAACACATACAAATACAAATAAAGTCATATCCAGTAACTCAGATGCTAATGGTAGGAGATTTTTTGTAAAAATCAAGGTCCAGTGCACTGATATTTTACCTAGTTATGGACCCAAAGCTTGAACGTTCCAATGGAGCCAGGTCTAGAATACCATCAATACCATAATACCATCAAGAAGTAAATGATTACTTGACAACTTCATAGCAGCGCTTCAGCTATCAGACATATAACGCCTAGAATAAGGATCTCAAAGAAATGACAGCTTCCATTTGGTACGTCATGACATCTTCTCACGGATTGACTATTCTTTTACCTCTAAGAGTGTAACGCCTAGCTGCTATGATTCAGATATTGGAAATATTGGGATTACTGATCATGCACCTGTGACAATGCACCTCTGAATGTGGTGCACACTGACTAAGACGTTCTTTTGGACAATGAATATATCCATCTTGCACAATGAGAATACAAATGAGGATATAGTGAAACAACTTGAGGATTTCATTGTGACAATTAGAATTGAGGATGTTGTGGAATGTTTTCACCCACTTATGCTCTGCTATGCTGCTTCATTGTGTTATGATGGTGCCAGAAAACAGCAAAATGGCTGCAAAACCCTTGTGCATGCCAAAATCTCTGAAAATCGTGCTTTGGTACACACAGAAAGATGGCTACCAAGCTGCCACGCATGTTGTCAGTGGTGGAATAGAGCTCTCACTCCTGAAATGTTTCACTGGGCTCCAAAACAAGTGAACATGGAGTACAGAAGGAAAAAGCAGTGTTTTGCTAAATGAAAACCCAAAATCTTGCTTTAAATCTGTTTTTCTTTGTTGCTGAAACTGCAGAATGCCGGTACAGAACACCCTCAAACATTCAAAATTCTTGCTGGGTGCTACAATTCACTTAGTTTAAGAAATCTTTGTGAACTTACAAGGTCCTGAAAAGCTGAAAGCATAAAGACATTTCCACAGAAAAAGTGGCCTGTGTGTGTGTCTGTCAAAAATCTCTGGGTGCAGTACCCTGGGCTGCCTGAATGACAGCTGTCAGGAGCCTGCCTGATTAAACTTTAACATGTCTAAATTGAAATCAATTGTTTGCAATCTAAGAGGCTTGTTACTGATAGTAACCCATATTGTAATTGTTTTGATCACATGGTTTAAAATCTTGAATAAGTATTCTAGCTGTGATTTGATACAACAAATGTGTTTTAAGCTAAGGAAAAATTCAACAGAAGTAACAATTTAAATAAACCTAGCTGAAGCTACCAAACTGGAATAACAGGTTTTCTCACAGAGGAAGGTCATTCCGCCCAGCAGGAAATGACACACAAGCTCTAATTAGGGGGAGAAAAGAACCTGGGCTACAGAGGCAAGAGTAACAATGGCCAGCTGCAGCTAAGGAAATGCAAGGTGTGAGGACAGTCGTAAATGGCCTCTGCCAAGAGCAAGCGGGGAGGAGACTGCTCTGGGACTGCAGGGAGACAAAAAGAGTCGGACCCAAACAACTATCTGTGGCTGAACATTAACAAAGAACATTTGTTTAAAGACTTATAACTTGCCAGTCAAAATTGTGAAAAATATAAAAGTAACAGATTTTTGAATCTAAATTTTGGCTTCATGTTTCAAGAGGCGGCAAAATCGTGTGACATGTTCTGGAAATAAACGGCAAGAAATGTGATTTTACACAAAATGCATTTCTGCTAGAAGTATGAAACTTTATACATTTATGCCCATGTTAAACTTGCACACTTGTAGAAATGGGACATTGTGTTCCTGCTGAAAAGGGCAATGTTTTGTGAAAAGCGGAGACAAGATTCCACAGCTACGGGCTTTTGAGAAGTAGCTGCTATGGAAAATATGTAATCTGTATATGTGATTGTTATAGAGGTTGCACAGGTGTAAATATGTATTGTGCCAAAAGTAGATTTTGTGTTCCAGGGGCTAGGGGTGGATTCTTAGCCTCATAAAATCACACCATTAAGGTGACACTCTGTTTCTCTCCTCCTATCAAGGTAGAGAGCAGACTCTGACCCAATCACCTGTCAAAAGTGGCAAATTTAGGCTAAACCGGACCCCCCACACACACACCCTTTATGACATCTGTGCATAGCATAAATAGAGACAGCTCACCACACAAAGGACAGACAGATTCACTCACTATCCTGTTGCTGGCGGAGCACCCTGCTGCTGAACTCTACATCTTCCTTGTTCCAGACTCCAGAAACTTGGCAAAGCAGAACCCCATTGCATACCTGAACCATTTTCAGCTAGGCCTCAAATTCCAGAACCAGAACCCCACAAACCTAAGGGGAAGCATCAAAATACAGTCGAGCTGCGCTGTTACTGCTTGGCTGCTGAAAATAATTATCATCATAACCAAGAAGGGCAGATCCAATCCAGTCCTGTGCCGTGCTGTGACCAGAGGGCCTTGCTGTCCAGTCCAGTCCTGTGCCATGCGGTGACCAGAGCGCCAGGCCGATCCTGCCCAGTCTGATGTGCCCAGCTGTCTGTCTTAAACCAGATCCAATTCCTTGACCAGAATCTTGACTGACCACAATCCTGACACTTACATTTAAAAACATATCCAGTGAGTATCTATAGAAACAATTGTGTCACCGGCATATGTATTTTGCATAGTCAATCCCAATCATCCTATCTTGTATTCAGAAACTGTGTTGTTAGGAGTATTTTTGAATTGTCTGAACTCTCTATCCAAACCATCCTATCTTCCTCCTGTACTAGTATTGCTAAAACTATCTTTGTGCTGATATTTTCTCATCTGAAGAAGGCAAGTTTCCTCCACAGGCAGTCATTCTGATCAAGTGGCTGTGTTCCTGTGTGGTATTCGTTTTGTTCATAGTCATCCCTAGTGTAAGAAATCCTTTTGTCATTTTAAAAGTGCATTCCTGTTTTCCAATATTGCGAAATATCTCGAAAAAAACAACCCTCTACTAAAACATCAATGACTCCCTCCGTTTTTGTGCTAGAAACAATATTTCAACTTCTGCTTGTAGCTATCATCCACAGCATTACATTGCATATAAAACTGCATTCCAAATCCATACGGTTCTCCCGTTATCGTGAATATCGCACAGTGAAAAGTTTGCCACAAGGTTTTCGTTTTGGGAAATTCTTACACGTGTAAAACATCTTTTAATTGCTTCCGACTTGAATTTTAAGATTTCAAATAGTTTCTTGGTATTAAATCATTGCTTGTGTTTGTGTGCAACTATCTAAAGTGGCTCCCATAGGAATTTATAACCATTTCAGCAATGTTGACCACATTTAGTGTTTTTACCCAGTCCAAAGATAACTTTAAAAGCCATTCTGACAGCTTGACAGTCAATTCCAATTTATCTTGTGTTTGAAAGGGGGAAAGTGGGATTGATATTCTGTTTGAATTCTGCCATTCCTGAATACCTGCTCTCTCCTCCTATCTCTTTACATTTCCTATTGGGGTTTGAGGGATGTGCAGGGGGAACCTTTAACCACAGTGCTATCCGATTTGAAACCACACATAAGTATTTTCTGTGCAGAATGGTTTTGCTCACAACTTGCTCCTTGTGTATTAAAGAGATCATTCAGTGTTACATAACCCCATTGGTGATTGTTGTGTACCTATCAAAACATATTGTGATTAAATCTTAATATGTAAATCAATATTTACCTTTGCAAACCAGCCTGATTCCTGGTTCAGTGTGACTGGGGTGGGGGGTTCCAGGAGAAGGGCGTGATATGAGTGTTATAGTGTTCAGAATAACGAACCTTTAGACAAAAATAAATACGGATTTCAGTTGTGCATAACATGCTAGGCGTTAGGAGTGTGCCAGATTGAAATCACTTACAATGTCTCCATGTCTGCAGTGTGTGAGTGCTTAAATTGCTATGTGAGGGGTGTCCAAAACTGGCCAATATAGGAAGGCAAAAGAAACAGAACTGATAAACTGGCCAGAGAAGCCAAGGCCTTTGAGCAACACTATGCAGATACCCAGGATCAAGAGGTACGATCAGAATTTAGGAGGAAAAAGTAAAAAACTAAATAAAATCATTCCTGATATGGCAGAATACACAATATTCAGAAGTAAAAACTATTATTTTGAACAAGGAGAAAAGGCAGACTGATTGCACACAGACTAAAGTTGGCAGAGAGTGAGTGGACCATTGCCACAGTGAGGGACAACTCTGACAGAATGATGCTGACCTCAAGAAACTTCAATTATGTGTTCAGGGAATTTTATGAACAATTATCTGGTTCTTCGATCATCTGTCGACACTGATGCATCACTTCTTTTTTAGATCCGATTATGACCTTGCCACTCCGCTGGAACACCGATCACCTGGACACATTCGCTCTTCAATTACCACTCTGAATAGAAACAAAACGCCTGGCGCTGATGAGCTTGCATGAGTATTTTACTGAATCCTACCTGACTGTGCAATTAAGTTGCTCCTGCATGTGTACATTGCATTGTTTTAGAGTGGAGTGTTACCTGTCACCACCAGTCATGCTCTAATAACAGCCTTGCTGAAGAAGGATAAATCACTGAAATGGTGTGCAAACTGCAGACCAATAAGCCTGATTAACAGACTGTAACTACCGGCAACAATTTTTTTACGGGGATATCTTTGGCAGATCACATGAGGAGATTGCTTCTGACTATAGACCAGGGAAGCAAACTGGAGTATCCTGTTTCAGGAACCTTCCTAAATGCGGAAAAGGCCTTTGATAGAAGTGTGGCCTTAACTCTTTAAATCCTTAAGGCAATGGGGATTGGAGTGGCATTCTTGCATTGGATTGGGTTGCTGTATGCAAACCCCACAGCCAGTGTCCTTACTAACAGCCTAGTCTCAGAGACCTTTCAACTGAAATAGGGAACCAGACAGTGATGCCCACTCTCCCCTTTGATTTCTTTTTCTTGCTAAGGAACTATTGGTCCTTCTCTTACAGGTAAATGAAAATATTCATGGACTCAAAAGCACATTCACGGACCAGGCGTGTGCCACCTTACAGTTACTCATAATCGTGGGCTTGCCCTGCAGAAGTGGGTTCGATCTCAGGTATGGGATATTGCAGGTTTGGAATGAGGCAGCCAGCTCAGCCTCCAGATCTAACAATCTAGGGGTCATGTGTAGAACACAATTGTTTGTCCAGCTTAATGTGTGTTTGATTTTGAATGTGTCTAGTTACCTTCTGAAGTGCAGAAAGGAAGCAAACTGGGTCTGTTAAGAAGATTATTACCTTATCTTTACAGCAGAGGAATTGAGACAGGACTCTGTTAATGGGTTATAAATATTGTGGCAGTCAATTTAGAAGTAGCAAGGAGAGGCTATATTATGTGACAGGGGATATAGACATATGGATAGTGTCTGATCTGCCCCACCATGATAGGTAAAGCAGGGTTAAATTAGACAAAAAGAACTTCGATTTTGGAAATAATCTCTTCCTCATTCCATCAAATCTTTAGTTGGATATCGTTATGAATGTAATGCTGAGGTTTCCAGATGACTCCTGTCGCTTCACAATGTGCCGTAAAGCAGTGCTTATTCAATGGCATGATTTCTGTTTTATTGACTTTTCATTTGTATCCTGAGACCCCAGAGTATTTTACAATGTCTTCCAGGAATTGGCTCAGTCAAGAGTGTGGGTCAATCTTGAAGGCCAATATATCATCTGCATATGTCACAGCCTTGATCTCTTAGATACAGGTACCTACCCTTTTAATTGCATTATCAGTACTTAAATGCTAAAGAAGGGGTTCCAGGACCAGGATGACTAAAAGGAGACATAAATGGCATTCTTGTTTGGTGCATCAAATTAGTGCAAAGTATGTAAATGATGTTCCATTTACAAATCAAACACTTACAGTTTTTTGCAGATGACACTCAGCTCTCCTTCAAACTTCCTTCTACTTCCTCCACTTCTTCCTCTCTCATCCCGGATTGTCTGACTGCTATTCAGGCATAGTGTGCTGCAATCGGTCTCTGCTTTTATACCAGTAAGATGGAGATCCTTCTGATTGGGTCCCCAGCTCTACCCTTCCCTCCTACCCTCTGGCTGCCATCTCTGAGACTCCTCCCTTTGTCCTCTTGTGAGGCAAAAAACCTTGGTGTTATCTTTGACTCCTTCTATCCTCACTTTGCGGACTTCAGCAAGAAGGCCCACTATCAGCTGGACCTCCTCAGAGAAATTTTGCCTTTCCTCACCTTCCCCCAGAAACTCAATGTCTCCAGAGCTCTGGTCCTTTCTAGGCTGGACTACTGCAGCAGCCTCTTCCTCCATCTTCATTCATCCTCCCTTCGCCCCCTTGAACTAATCCAGAATAAGACTGCAAGACTTATCCTTGACCTCACGCCCAGGGACCACATCTCTCCAGACCTAAAATCTCTCCACTGGCTTCTGGTTTCTGCTAGGATCAAGTTCAATACCCTCTGCATCATCCACAAGCCTTTCTGGGGCCTGGGACCCCACTACATGCAACTCTCGCTTACTAAATACCTCCCTGCTAGAGCCCTTTGGTCTTCCAGCTCCAACTCTCTGCATATCAGATGCTTTGCTAAGCAGAGAGAGGGTGGTAGATCTCTGTCCTCTGCAGAAGCCTTCCACGGGATGTCTCTTTGCCATTCTCAGGTCTGAGCTTGCTCTCCTTACATTCTGGAAGCTCTTTATACCCTCCATTTCCCTTGTTCCTTCCATTTACCCTTTTCTTGCTAACACCCCTCTGCCTTAGTGACTAGTTGACTGGCTCCCTCTGAGTTCTACAAGGCTCCAGGTCCCCACACCCAGTCCATCTTCCCCTCATCAGACTTGCATATGGACCCTCTCCCCTACACCCCATGCAAGCCCTTTTCTCTTCTTTCTTCCCTCCCTCTCCACCTCCTCTGCTAAAACCCCTCTGCCTTTGTAACTGGCTGTATGTTTCTCTCTGAGTTCTACAAGACATCAGGACCCCCTGCCCTGTCCACCCCCCTCCTTGCACTTAGCGAATTGACCCTCTCTCTCTTCACCCTATGCAATTGCTTGCACTTTCGCTCAGGGTCTCCATTCAGCACTTGCCTAGCCCTTGTGGCTTCTTCCACTCCCCTCCTCCACCAAAAGCCCTTTTGGCAACCTGCACTCTTTACCCTGCACTTCCCCTTCCACCCCAACACTTCACTTTCGTGCGGACTGGCACCCTCCTCTCCCTCATACTTCTTGTTACTGCACTTGCACGATCAGAATGTCACAAGGCCTAGTAGAACAGTTGTGTTTGTTATCTTTCTCCCTTGCCCCCCCCACTTCCCTCTTCTGTGCCTTGTGGAACCTTGAAACACCATTTGTTGTATAGGAGCTTTACAAATACACAATAAAAGAAATAAAAATGCAGTCCCTCTGTGATGCAGCCTCAGCCATGAAGTCCCACACCACCCTATCAAATGCCATTTTGGTATCTAGTGTTACCGCAGCACATGGGTTCTCCGCTTTCCTAGCCAGATCGATGACATCACAGTACAAGTGTTTGCTGTAGACCAGGGGTCCCCAATCTTTTGTTAGCAATGAGCAACATTTGAGCAACATTTGCAACAAATCATAGCTGTACTAACTCAATACTGCTAATAACACTGTTGCTTATCATTAATTAACAGTAATCTCATCCAGGTGTAAGCCTAGTCCAGGCAATGCATAATGACCTTAAACATGCTTTGACATTAAATTGGTATAGAAATACAATCTTTAGTAAATTAAGTGGCAAACAGTACATTTCTAGGCACTAGGCCAGCAAAATTATTCGAAAACATTGCAGGATGTAAGACAATATTTGAGTGCTTAGAGTTCTCTCCCTTGGACATTTCAAGCGATTTAATGGCACATGTTTTTAAGCACATTTCAACAGTAGCATTTACTCCAAAATATGATGGCTTCATCTGGTGCTGCTCCACCCAACCCTACAAAGGGATTGTCAGGATCTTTGGGGGCAAATTGTGCATTTTTAGGATAACAGGATGATTAACACTCGACAGAATATGGTAGAATGTAAAGATCATTTCAACCAGGCTTTGTGAGGGAGGGTTATCCAACTAAGAAATCTAATGGAAAATAATGTTTTTTAAAGCACCAAAGGTCTGTTACATTTAAGACAAGTGATTAGGGATAAAAAAACATGTTTCTGATGGATTTGGGTACTCTTTTCACAAGCAATACCATGGAAAGTATAGTTATAAGTGGTTTTTAAGCATGCTAGTGGGCCAGTAATATTGTTCACAAATTGGACTTGTGAAGACCACTTTACAGAACGAGTGGGTTTTTTCCATCATGTTGTACACATTATATGTTTATGGTTGTATACCTCACTTGTTAAGTGTACTCCCTTGACATGGGGCAATCTGCACTTCGCAAGTTCAAACATGTGGCAGGGTCGACTTAGCCAGTCATTGCTCGAGGTTGATGAATTCAGTACATTACATTGGGTAATATCCATTCTTAAGGAATTTAGAATCAGGAATAATCAAGGAAGAAACGCTATACTAAAGTAAAAATAATTACTATGTCACTAAGAAGTTATTTTCAGTAACTTAAGGGAATTGCAGTTGGTAGCTATACTAATTGTGCACAATTTGGAACTCATTCCCCTTAGCAACCCATTAGTCACATGCGAGACAAGCAAGCATCATACAATGTGATTTTTTCCCACCAGGCACTGCAATACAAGTAGTATGTAACACATACTTCACATGTAAATAAATTAGCATAAGCAAATTGTTTTAGATGGAAAGTTTGAGCATGCATGCCACTTATTTGTCCAATATGCAGGTATGAGCTGTATAAAGGCACAGAAGTTGGCAATTGTCATCAGAACACAAACATGGGCATTTGGTTCTATTATGTTACCCATTAATGCACTTCTGTACTGTAAAGAAAAATCAGAAGATGTCTTTACAAAGATTATGCAATCAGTGTGGAACATTTTGGCCACAAACGCAAATCATACATGTACAAAAGAGGCTTATTGGAACTTGCTTGACAGTTGGGCATTCAAGTCACTTATTTTCGTACTTATTTTTGTACTTTTCGGCAACAAACCCCTTTACTGTCTACCTGAGTGCAGCAGGAAAAGGATCAGTTGCTGGCAACATTATCTTCATAGATTGTGTACTTGATCCATCCAGCGATGCACCTCATAGTGTTCCAGAGCTCCAAGTGGCATAGAAAGTTTAGAGTGCTAAGGCAGGAATTGTCTCATTAAGGGTGTGTTCAGTGGGTAGACTTTTTTACTTACTGATTACAGAGCATTACAATGGGTCACGTGGATGACCAGATCAGCCTAGCATCTGTACTTCATGTTCTCGGCAATCACTGGGCACAGTCTCATCTGAAGCCCCTAGAGATTAATTTCCATAGCCACCGCCTTGGACCTTGCAACCATCTGTCCTGACCCACCACTTAGACCACTCTACTGATGTCTCCACAGCTAATGCTTCAACAACTTACAGTATGCCATGCCTGTTAAATAGAGTAGGCTGATTGGCTAGCCTTCCCGTGCAGTTCTGGCTCAGGGTACACTGCCATTGATGTCTCATCCCTGAATGTCCTTCTTCTTAACCTCCACACAATAGCCCAGAGCAACTGGCAAGCAAAATTTAAGGGTCAGGAGAGCAACATGTTGCTCACGAGCTACACGTTGGGGATCACTGCTGTAGACAGGCTGCCCTTCACAAAACCAGTCTGGTCGTTGTAAATTAACTTAGGTCAGAAAGGGTCTCGCCTCATTGCCAACATCTTAGCTAAAGAATTTGCCTCTGTTTTAATGAGGGAGACGGGCCTATAGTTCTCAACCGAGGTGGGATTTCTGTCAGGCATTGGAATGACATCTATCATAGCCTCTGAGATTGTCACTCAAACATGTTTGCCATCAGTGTAGCTGTGGAACACCTCCATCAATCTGGGGTCCAACCTTTCTATTAATGCACAGAAGAAATCTATAGGTAGTCTGTCTGGACTCAGGGCTTTCCCTACTTTCAGTTTGGTGATAGGTGAGTGACCTCAGCTAGAGTCAGGTCCATCCTCAAGTTCGCAAAATTCTGCTATAGTTATGTTGTGTCATGTGGGATGTGGGGTTCGGAGAGAGATCAACTTCACCTCTTTTTTCTGCCTAGCTAGATACCTTATTATATGACCATGCTTGGTTGCTTTATATGCATCCCAGATTGTACTCATGGGGATGCCCTTCAAGCTTCTATGGTTATTATGGTCGAAACATTCTTGCATAAACTTCTATATTGAGCTTAGAAATACAGGGCATAGGAGGAGGTCTGTATTTAGCAGCCATCTCATGCATGTCATCTGAGCTACTCCCCAGTCTAAGTTGGCAACCACCGGAGCATTATCCAAGATGCGGAATGGTGATTTGTATGCATTATGTACTTGCCTCATCATTCCTTTACTCATAAACAAGTAGTATATTCTGGAGAAAGAGGAGTGTAACAGGGAATGAAAAGCAAATTCCATTGCATCTGTGTCTCATTAGATCATCCAGCTCATTAATGCAGACAAGTCGATCAAAGGTCTTGCGCATAGGGGATCTCTCAAATACAGACTGTGATCCTCTATCAAGGATAGGGTACAGTGTTAGGTTGGAGAAGTGGGTTTGCTCCTGGTTATCTTGCTTCGATTTTCGGTATAAATAATCCTTCTAACACGGTAGTTAGTGCGATGCAGATTCGCTTTTATTATTGATATTTTGAGCGATTCTACTTAATACAAAAAAAATGGTCAGTGTGTAGAACACTGTTCCGGCATTTGTGCCCTAGTTCGGTCAGCCGACACGTGTTTCAACCCAAAGGGTCTTTCTCAAGGCAGGTGAGTCATGCTGCGATCCCCAGGTGGAGTCCTTGTTGTGTTATTGGTGGCTGTCCTTAAGGCAGTCTGGCTCCTATTGGGCTCTGTGTACGAGTATTACCCGTGTTGGGTTGCTCCCTGCGGCTTCCTTACAGTGTTAGGTTGCAGTCGCCACAAATGTTCATTTATGAGAAATTTTACTGCTGCATTGTTCTGGTTAAGTTGTCCCAGAATCCCGGATCTGTTTGATTGCCACATATGTATAATGTTACCTTCTGGATTCCTTCAGTCCTACAGCTGATCACTAGCCATCCACCTCTCTTTGCTGCCTTTGTGTCAAGAGCATGTAGTTTGCAGTTTTTAGATACTAGTACAGCCACCCCTCCTTTGCGCCCCTCAGTCTATGTGACTATTGACTGCCCAATCCATTGTTTTGGAAGCATTGTGCAATGTTAAATATTGTATTTATTGGAGGAGAATCAAGTTAGCATGCAGCCTCCTGTGGTGTGACAAGACCATTTGCCTTTTGATTGGATGTATCAGCCCCTTCACATTCAACGTAATTATTTTAACCATATACAAATGTATCTAAGGCTGATATACAAAAATGGTGTAATTACGGTTAAGGATGCTCTATGGGTACCTCTGAGAGAGGGGGCCAACAAGACCCTCATGGCAGTCCTCATACCTATGGGAGTCTGATCCTTTTTCCTCAGCTACATTGCTGTGAGAAATGCACACATAGGTATCAGAGTATGGAGTGTAAGATAATAACAGAGAGAGCCATAAAGGGAATGAGAGAAAGAGAAAGAGAAAGAGAAAGATTGAGGTTGAAATTAACCATTCCTGTAATGTTTTAACTATGAATGTTGTGGAGGGTTCCTGAGGTATTGGCTGCACCAATCACACAAATCACCCTGTTGACCTAGGGTAATGGACTCCCAGGCTATCAGTGGGGTATAGCCAGGGGGGCCACCAGGTATACAACAAATCCCCTCCACCTCTAGATGAGCTGCAATAATGGAATTATATAGAGTGGATGAAAACGTAACATGGAACACTTCCTGGATCTTGTCAGCATCATTCAGCCTGTATCAGGGCAACCTTCAAGAGCAAATGCCTAAAGGAGAGGGCTGATTAATTTCCAGTCGGCCTCCACAGAGGCTGTGACCTTAGAGCCAGATTGTGGCCTAGTTGACACATTCTTCTAGCAGTGGAATTGTGAGTGCCTCTTTTCCAAGTCCAGGGGTTGTACTTGAATTGTGAGAAATGTAGGATGGGGAGTGCCAGGTTCCTTGGCTATTAGCAGTATCCCCACCTAGAGTGGTTTCCTTTCGCTTTGTCAGGCCAGTATGGAGATACATGGCGAGTTCTGCGGGTTCATAAAAGAATTTCATAAGGTATTCGCTTTAGATATTTTAATTATATCTGGAGCACACAAACCATATCTTAGACCTCTGCCCTGCAACACAGGTGAAGTTCTAGGAATTGCCTTCTCTTGCCCATTGGTTGTTTGGACAGGTCTTGTGCTATTTAGCATAGGTGGCACTACAGCATCAGCTTTCCGCACTTTTTTCACCACTTCCAGAACCTATACTAACTGCGAATAACATAAGAAACAGGCTATGTAGGGTCTTGGGCTGCTTTTTGGATAGGTGCCAGGGGCAGAACTTGGTTGGGCCATTGTATCTCCAACAGCACAGAGAAAGTAGCATGCAGGAATGAAGGATGCCCTTTCTTCAGCCAGATTACTGAATCCAAACCCTCCAAAGCCTCAGGAATGCTGAACAGTCTGATGTTATTTCTCCTGTTCCTGTCTTGCAGTTCCTTAACACATGTCTCGAGCCCAAAGACTCTGGGCCTCATCACGAGGCCGGCAGTAAGGGGTTAACGGCAACGGTAAGTATGCTGGTGCCGTTGAAACCCTACTGCTGCATTCCGAGGTCCCTTAGCGGGTCCCACTAAGGGACCAGGGAGCTAATTACGGGCCCGCTATTTGCGGGCCCGTTATTAGCTCCTTTCCCATTCCTACTGAGCCCTATGGGGGCTCAAATGGGAATGGGGAATGGTTTTCAGAATGGGGATTTACCGGGTCCTCCAAGGTTGTAATGACCAAGCAAGTCCCCATTCTGACTACCGGGACCCGGACACGGGTTTGGAGGCAGCCATGGTGCTAATAGCACCATGGCTACCTCCAACCTCGTAATGAAGCCCTCTGACTTGAAGTGTTCTAGGCCCTCCATCCTTTCCTCCACATCATTTAAGCCCCTAGTGTTCTCGCTCATATCTGTCTGTATTGTCTTTATCTCTACCTGTATTTCTTGTGTGAATTTATCTACCAAGGCCATTGTTTGCTGTTTGATACAGAGTTCCGACAAAATCGTTGTTATATCTCGATTGGTATTTCAGCATCGTGGGCTGGTGGTGATTTTTGTAGGGACATTGATGGCAGTGTGTTCTTCTCATTAACATGCAGAGCTTTTCTTTTGGCCATATCATCCTGTTAAGCATATTTCTCTAGCATTGAGAGCTGTAAATTGTAGATCTGGACCATCAGATTTTCTATAAAGGATCAAAATCAAAACCATTCATGGGTACATAAAGTGCTTTAGTATTGCCTATATCTTCTTTTCCTCCTGCAACTGCATAGTACTAGCACCTCTCCAAGGTGGCCGCTGGTTTACCTTAGCATGGATAGGGCCCAGAGATAGAAGACAGACTTTGGCTAACTGCAGTCACTCCCACTGCCATCAGGACTATGTGAGGCCACACTTCAGAACGCACCTTCATCTCACGAGTCCTACGGCCAGCGCCACCTCAGCCAAGCACCAGATCTTGTCTTACCTTGGCTTGAGAAAAGCCCTACTGATGCAACGGTGCCAGTTACTGTGCTCTGCCCCATCACTTGGTGGTCACGCTCAGGTGTCAGACGCTCTCAGCTCAATACTACTGGGCACATCTCACCTTGACACTGCAGCTCTGCGAGGGACCATCCACGTGCATCTGCATACCACTGGCTTGACGAGGGATCAAATAACAAGGGAGAGGTGCAGAAATCAATATTAGCTTTTTTTATGTCTCTGTTCTCCTGTTCCCCTCTATAAGTTATCACTAAGCTCTCTGGCCACCATTCGAACCTCCTCCCACTCTTTAGACCTGTCTGGGCCTTACCTGGCCCTCCAGAAATTCTTTCCTCTAGATGACTAACCTGCTCTGGCTCTTCACCTCCCTTTTCAATACCTTAATGAAGTTCCAAACTATTTTCTCTAGAGCTTTAATTTTTCTCTTCCATTCTCTTTTCCCTTGTTCCTACTACCACCTTCCACTCCACGTCTGGCTTACCTTCGTCCTCCCTTAAACTGTTCCAACTGTTTCCTCCTATTCTACATTTGCTCTTCCCTCCTTCACTCCTTTCTGTCCTATTTAACTTTCACTACTTTCTTGTCTTCTGTAGAGATCCCATGGCCCCTCTTTCCAGCCAGGGTTAGTCTTTGCATCAGGCATCCCAGGCAGCTGCGTCGGGTGCAAACATGAATGGGGCACCAACAACAGGGTGCCAAAGGTGTTCCCTGTAGGTTGCAGTTTTCTAAAACCGCACATGAAATGTTAATTGCCACAGACAGTATATTTCTTCCCAATCTCTTACAATCGGGGGCTGAACAATTACAAATCATACTTTCAATCCGATTGGCTGTAGCAGTGCATTACTGCACGTGATGCGTTTCTACAGCCAATGAAACACAGCTTTCATCAGTCCTTATGCAGCAAGCCGGGCATTTTTCACTTTGGTGAGAAAGGCGTTGTGACTGACACAGCTGCTTTTCTCCCTCGGTCGGGAACTATTTAAAAAACGGACCATTGCATGCTTGCCAGGCAGAGCCATCTCTTCACAACGGAGTTGACACCTTCTATTCAGGAGGGTAGGCATTTGCTTAACTATTTTTACTGGTCGATCACTCATTAGGTAGCAAAAGGAATGCAGCACATGCTGCTTCGGAAAGAAATGGTTAATCGCCAGAGTGAAAAAAAAACAAACTCTAAGGTGTTTCTTACACATTTCAGCGTATGTGGCGGCAGTGGGTTTGCCTGCTAACAACGTCAGCATTTATCTGTTATTGAACGGAACACTTGGTAAGTGTTGCTTTCATTGTAGATGGTGAAAGATGCATCAATGTATGGTGGATGCTGGAAATGTTGCCAGTGCTTTCTGTGCATTTACAACTGTTTCCTTCCTGCGCCCTGCTCTGTCTGCCGAGCCCTGCACTTGTGCACTTCCTCCTTTCTTAGCTTTGTACACACAGGTCATTTGGGGCAGTGCACATTAAGCTGTAAAAGAGATATGGCCCTATTCAAGGAATTATTTGCACGGTTCAAAGTGACCTTGCACTGCTGAAAAGTGACTTTGCACTGCCCTGATTCAAGGAAATGTGCAAAGTGCATTTTTGCATTGCAAAGTCAGTGCAAAGCCGTTTTGTACTGAAATAATGACTATGCACTCACTTTGCACTGACGTTGCACTGCAAAAATACACTTTGCACAGTTCCGTGAATCATGGTTTGTGTCGGCAGTGCAAAGTCACTTTTCAGCGGTGCAACTTCACTTTGGACCGTGCAACAATTCCATGAACTGGGCCCATTGGTTGTAGCAGCATATGCTTGCACGTGCTGTGCTGCTGCATCCAATTAAGCCGACTGCTTGGATGCATAAGCATGGCATTAGACCCCTCAATCCATTGTGGTGTGCAGGCCACTGGAGATCCCCAGATGACCTGCTCCATCCCTTTCAACTGTTTACCCTTTCTCGCCCGATCTTGTAGGACTTTGCTTCAAGGTTATGCTAAAATTCTCAACCAGCACCGCAGCTGCTACCACGAAAGGCGTTACGAAATGAATTGCACGAGGAACGTAATGTTTCACATTTATGGGCTAAGCAGTTACGTCTCAATGAATAAAAAAAAAAAATCAGGACTTCGCGGCAGCCCACAGTGAAAAGGGTAGTTTTCTCCACAAAGATTTGTTGTTAAGGCGTCAGACAGATTAAAAAAGGTAGATACTTTGTTGGTGACGAAATAGTCAACGTGCTCTGTGCCTTTATCTACTGTAATCATGCCAGCACTCCACTTCCCACCATACTACTTGGAGGCAAACAAGTGACAGTATTAGGTCCATATGAGCTTTAGTAAAGTATGGTGTCGGGTAAATAGTAGACTGACCCTTGTAATGCAGAAACGGTTCAAGGCATTTTTTGGCAAGTGCTAATAAACTGTTCCTAAAAACGATTCAAATTGAAACATAGGCTAGAGTTGGAAGTCTGAGCTGTCTTGTGTATTTCCTTCTCAAGTCAACTGTGTTAGCTATGTTGATGTATGTTATATCTATGTAATGGTTTATGGTACTTTAAAAGACTATGGGCCTCATTATGAGTGTGGCGGAAAGTTCTGGTCGTCGGCGCCGGACTGCACGCCTGGTCTGACCAGGGATGCATACCGGCACCCGCGAGCAGACCTCATGATTGCACCGGCACCGTTATAAACGGTGCCGGTGCAACGCTTCTCCCGACCCCCATTCTGGCCTATGGGCGAGCTATAAAAGCACCCGCGAATGGGCAATTACCGGGTCCGCTAAACTCGGCATGAGTTATAGTGAGGGCCTATGAGTTGTGTACATCGTTATGATATTGGTTATAGCAACTGCCGTACACAGGCTCAGACTGGCCTTTAGGGCAATAGGGCAATACACGAACCAAAAAGGCAAAATGCGAATGTGGGCCATTTTTTGGGTCAAAATCAGACACTTTTTTGATCAACGCGGTCCAGTTTGATGAGTTACTTCACTATACGGCTAGTAGTTTTGACCGTCGTTGATGAATAAATATCCTTTAAATGGTACAATTTGCATCACATTTTATCAAAAAACTCCCTCCGTGTTTACTATTCAAACAATCTGCCACAAAAGGACTAAGTTGATATTTACAAGAGTTGGCCACTTTTTCATCGGTGTCCGTGAGAATTTAATGCACCAGTCCGACCCTGCTGTACACAAAAGTTATAAATAATAATACAAAAAAATAATAATAAGCATAGTGCGTGACATTGAACGGACCAGATACACAAAAAAGTTTTCATGCACAGAGACTACATTCTTTGTACTGAGACAGGACTAGATCAGACCAGAATCCATCTCATCTTGACTTGGCAGGACTCAGTCCTCCCCACCCTATTACCAGCCATCTGGTTCTGAGAGACATGTTTTACAGAACAGGCATTCTATGTTCCATGAGCATTCCTTTACATCTGACCTTGTTTTGATAGAAAGTAATCAGTATTTGCAATGCACAGATGGTCAATTGCTCCGCACTGCTCTCACCTTTGCAGGAAAGGACTAATCTGTCTAAAGTCAGAAGAGGCATTGCACATTGCATTTCAGAAAAAATAGTGTTTGTGCAGTTACCATTTCGGATCTGTATATGATTTCATTGTATTTTGTTCAGGCTGGACTGCCCCTTTTGGGGTAGGACCAAGCCTAATTTGCATATGTTTTTTTCCCTTCTGGAATAGCTTGGCAGGCGAAGAAAGATGGTCTGGAGGGTTGCCCAGAGCAATGCCAGAGGTTAAGATTAATTCCAAGCCTTCAAGCCATCATCTCTTTGTTTTTGCTTCATCATTTCATTGTATGAAATGCAAGCCAAATGCACTTGTAAGATCCACCCGCAGTTCTTACCTTTTGGGAGCGTACTGTATAATTAAAGTCAGTGTAAAGAAAGTAGCGCTTGTCCGTCTTTGTGTCCTGCTATCAGAAGACAGCAATATAAATGTAACGTGAGCTGCTTTGGAATGCCACCTAAGTGAAGAGATTTCCTGTAAAGTGATCGTTGCACTATTGTAAGGTTCAATACAATGAGCATGGTAACCTAATGACGTATTGCGTGAGAGCCACTTAAGGGGGTCTACTTTGGCCAGTGTGATCACATCACGCAGTAATATAACATATAGCCATATCATGGATGTTAATGTTTCATGAGCATACACAACGCCCCCCCTGGCCTTTCACTTAACAGTGGGTGCACTGTACCCACTGCCTAGACCTCCCCAGGGGGGTGACGAATGCGTTACTTTTCAACACGTTCTCTCTATTTACAATCTTCCCCATGATTCCTTCAGCAGCAATTACAGGGCAGGGGTTATTCCTACACCATGTCCAGATTTAACACACATTTACTGCCTAATTCACAGAAGCGTTTTATAACAGCACGATTCCATAGGAACACGTTCTGTGAATCAGGCCCTTACAGTGTGTCTATGGAGTCAAGTAATCAAGTCTCCCTCCTTTTTTATAAATGGCATATATATTTGATTGTAAATTTTACAATGAAAAATGTGTCACTCCCTGTAGCTTGTTGAAGAATACACATTGTCATTAGTGTCTTTGAAAGCTGGTTGCTGCGCCATACAGCCAAACTGTGGCTATGCTTAGAGGTGTGGTGTCCCAGTGGGGATAAGCACATGCTGCACCCTTCATTAATGTGTGTGATCAGCTGGTCACAGATGCAGATCCTTACACAAATCAGTTTGTCTTCCATATTTTTGGAATTGTAAACAGTGTACCAACAAGTTGGCTAAAATAATCAATTTATATTTATACCAGGAGGGCAAGCTTTTCCAGTTTTGTATATCACCACTTAATATATCCCCTTGTATGCTCACCTGATGTAGCTCCCTGTACCAGGAGGAGAAGCTTTCACAGTTTTGTATATTACTGCCTAACATGTCCATTTGTATGCTTACCTGATGTAGCTCCTCGTACCATGAGGAGAAGCTTTCCTAGTTGTGTATATTATTGCGTAACATGTCCCCTTGTATGCTTACCTGATGTAGCTCCCCGCACCATGAGGAGGAGCTTTTCCAGTTTTGTATATTACCATTTAATATGTCCGCTTGTATGCTTACTTGATGTAGCTCCCCAAACTAGGAGGAGAGGCTTTTCCAGTTTTGTATTCTCTTTTGTCTTAAAGCAAGCACTTTCTGCAACTAGCGCCTAGATACCTCAGGGTTTTGTGCGCTGAATTAAATGTCAAACTAAAATAAATCAAATAAAATAAAATACATCTAATTGCATTTTCCAGGTTTCTAACTGAAAATGTGAAATAGAGTGAGCTGCTAGCTGCTACTGGCATGATGCTGGAGGTAAAGCCTCCACTTTTCCTCCAAAAATCGCTTTAATTACCAATAGGTGATTCCACCGGTGGTAATTCCACTAAAAATTCCCAACTCTATAAATAGGGACTAACACCTACCCTACCACCACTAGTAATCCTGTGGTAAAACCACGGGACCAAGTGGCAGTAACTGGTAACTGATTTTGGTGGTATTTCAGTGATTTTGCCACCAAAATATCACCAAACCTGGAATGTCACCCACTGGTATATTTACAATAATCGCATGAGACATTTTTCGTGGTCATATTGGAAAATGTTCTGAGGGATTGGGTGCCAGGAATGCTTACTGCATGGGTTGCAGTCCAGTCTAAGACTGTCCCTGTCGCCTGCTGCCACCTCTTCAGCTCTCAAGAGTCTCCAGTCTTCTCCAACATCTCTGCAACACCTCTCCTTTGCAGCAGCTTTCCTCTCCAGCCTTCTTCTATCTTTAACGACACCCGCTGGCATGTCTGACCTATATAGTTGCAAGCCACCTCCCCCGATTGTAACTTGTGCAGATGGTCTGGAGCTGAAGGGGCTAAATGAGGAAGAGTCCTTACTGATGGTCCTTTTGAAACTTTGTATGCATGGAGATGCTGAACAAGCTGATTGTTTGGAGGATAATCTGCTGCTCTGCTGTTGGGAAGAATAATTATTTGGGGAGCTCCAGTAATGTTTGGTCTTCCCGCTGATACAATGTATGAGATGGACCTACAATGTACACTCACATCATCATGTTCAAATAGTATCTTTATTGTTCAGGTGCTTGGGGAAACTCTACAAATGAAGAGAGATTTCTGAATAAAACTGTGTTAGGATAAGTAAACAAAATGATGATAATTTAGTGCTACCAGGTGCACTCTACTACTAATAAAGAAATGTCCAAATACCAAGCCAGTGGGACATTTTTTAATCTAACCCTTATGAGTTCATACCATATGGGCTACACTAAGCTCATAACACAACGTTTCAAGGAATGTCCAAACAAATAGATCACCGTCTTAAAATCCATTCCTAATGAACTATTACAAAATACGTGTTGCTTGGTTTACCCCAGGACCCTCTGTGAATTTGGATTTCAGAATTCATGACAGGGCCCTCAAGGACCATGGCTTTAGGATCCACTGCAGGTTCCTTCGGAATCCTGGCTTCAGGATCCATGACCAGTCCGACCTGGACCTTGGCTTCATTATTCATGACAGGTCCCAACAAGACCTTTACTTCAGGAGCCACATTAGGCCTCTTTCCCAGTCCTTAAGCATTCACCACAAACAACTCCCCTAGGCCTTGGGTTACAAGCTTCACTTAGGCCTCTACTAAGCCTCAGAATACAGCATTCACAATAGTGCTCTCTCCTATGGGTCAGCTGCAGGACTCAAAGTAGGCCTCTCTCCTAGGGCCTGGCACCTCCATTCATATTAACATGGGGTTGCTGATGGAAAACCACAAGCTCTTCTGGTCAGTGTTCCTCCTCCAGGGTTTCTAGGGTCAGCAGCTTCCTACCTCTCCAATCTTGTCCAGCCTTCCTTCAGGAGTTCTCTTTACAGAAGCCCACTCTTTCATCCAGAGGGCATCAATAGGCATGTCTGTTTCCTCTGGGTCCAAGTCACTGAGTGCATTTTTCCATCCCCTTTTATACCCATGATAATTGAGTGCATGGGATTCTGAATAGTTCCTTCCTGGGCTCCTCTTCCCCCTTCCCCAGGGATTGTCCAGACTTGGTTTTAAACTCACTTCTTCCCACCATCGCACTACGGATTTGTTCTTGCTATTTCCCTATGAATGTCCAATCCCCTTCCTCCTAGACTGCAAATGACAGGTTTCTGCATTCTCGTTGCATGCTGTTCTCAGTGACTCTATGGCATTCTGTGTTACTTCACACCTCCAGCTTGCCAGGGTTCAGGTTATCTCTGGTGTCGGCTGTACCTTCTCCTGCAGTATTGGCACTGGAGTGCATTGTCAGCAAGGACCACCATGCTTTTTTTCTATATACTCGTCCTTGAGCCTTTCCCACCCTTGTGATGAGTTCTTGGTACTGGAGTCCCCAGATGAGAGACTGCACAAGTTTGTTATTCTGGCCAAGCTACTGTCTCTCTATCTTTGGCTTCTAATAAGGGTACGCTATTCTGCACCCTATACACAACCTCTTCTCCCCAGCTGGGTGACTGGTATACAATGTAGTCTGCTGAATTGGCAGCCGCTGAATATAGTTACATGGACTCTGCGAACAACATGAGCAGCTTTTCCATAAAACCTGCACAAAGCTTCTGTGAGACCCCCTCAAATGTTCCTCCTGTTGCACCTTCACCCCTAGTGGCTCACTACTCACATATTTTTAGATGGAGAGTTCGGGCAACTCACCACAGTATACAGGGTACTCTCTGCAGAAAAATAGATTGGAAGATACTTTGAAGAGAGAGAGAGATGGAACAAGTTAGAGAAAGCCAGATTCTGGGGGACAGATAGAAGAAGGCAGAGAATTTGCAGATAGCCGTCTTAATCTCATCTAATGTCAGATCCTCCTCCAATAACTGTGAGTCACAATCCAAAACTCTAGCAGGATTCGCATTCTCAATAAAGTCAACAAGTCCCAACTGGAGAAAGCAATTTCATTCGTATACAATTGCATGTAATAATCCCAAAAAACAATGTTAATTTAAGTCGGAATAAATGTGGTTCAGCCATCCTTATCTTGAATAGATGCAATTGATTGTTCAGATTCCCTCATTTTCAACCTATATGCCAACCATTTATCACACTTCTCACCCTTCTCAAAATACTCACATTTCAGGTTATAGTATTTTCTTTCTGTCTTCTCCTCAATTATGTCATTAAGTTATTTTTTTAATTTCTTCAACTCAGTAAGACTATATCTGTTAAACGGGTCAGCCATGACTGCCCTGGATAAAACATCAGTCCTAATTTCAAGCTCCTTCTCTCTAGTACCATTTTTCTTTCTCAATCCGCACGTCAAATTAATCAAATAACCCCTCATAGTGCTTTTTAAAGCTTCCCATACTACCTCCGGGCTCAAATCGCCAGTATGATTCACTGAAACAAAAAAATCAATTTCTGCCCTCAACATATCCACCTCCTTTTCCATTTTCAAATACGCATTATAAATTCTCCACGTAAATTGTCTCTGAACAGTACCTCCCAAGTCATTACACATCATCACGTGTACATGATCCATCAATAGGATCGTGCCCATCTCGCTTGACTTAAAATTCTTTGTCATTAAACCAGCTGTCATCAACATATCCAGTCTAGAGTAAACCGAATGTGCACTTGAGTAAAAACTGTATTCTCTAGCATGTGGATGTTGTAACCTCCAACAATCCTGTAAAGCATGTTCCTCTATCAAGTTTTTAAGAGAAACATAATGGCGATCACTATGCCTAAAATTTCCCGGCACACTCCGATCCAAATCCTTATTCAAAACAGTATTAAAGTCACCACCAAAAATGATGTTATCCGAACCTAAGTCTTGAAGCATCTGCGCCACCTTCCTAAAGAACGAACCATCATCTACTGACGGGGCATAAATGTTACATAACGTCACTAAACAACCTTGAATATTAACCAGCAAAGCCACTATCCTGCCTCACTATCTGACATTTCACGTACAATCCTCAAAGGAGTATTCCTCTTAATCAAAATTGCCACTCCTCTTGATCGAGATGAAAAACATGAGCCATGGACCCTTCCAACACAACCTTTTCTAAGGTTACAAATGTCATCTTTAAGTAAATGAGTCTCCTGAACAAAACAAACATTGCACTTCAGCGCTCTCATGTGATTCATGATCTTTAGCCTTTTCTTCGAATTATTAAGTCCATTTACATTCCACGTAAGCACAGGTAAATCATTAGCCATTTTACCAGACCTACTATCAATAGCAAGTACATCAAATACAGGATCCTCTACCAAATCAGAAAATCTCAAAAGGCTACCACAAATTAAATGTTGGGAAATCGCCAAGGCCTGATGGCTTTCTGGTAGAATTCTACAAGATATTGCCAGATTCAGCCCTGAATCTACTTAAGTATATGTATGTGTCTTCTTTGGCTGATGGCCTACCGCCGGCTTCGACTATACACGCTATTATATCTGTCTTTCCGAAGAAGGAAAAGGATGATACGCTTCCTGGGAGCTATCGACCGATTAGTCTCATTAACACGGACAGCACCATTTTGGCTAAGATCATGGCTATTAGACTGGAAGGTCTTCTACCGAAGTTGATCAATGAAAATCAGTCGGGTTTTGTGAAAGAGAGAAAAACATCCAGCAATATCAGGCGTTTATTCCATACAATTAATAAAGCATTGAACGAGTCGGAAGAGGTGGCCGTTTTTTCTTTGGACGCAGAGAAGGCTTTCGATTGGGTGGAATGGGATTTCTTGTTCTTAGTGCTCGCGAAGATAGGATTTGGAGTAAATTTTAGATCGTGGATTCAGCTCTTGTTTACAGAACCGACAGCAGATGTTAATACTAACGGGATTCGATCTACTCCTTTTAGACTAGAAAGGGGAACGAGACAGGGCTGCCCTCTTTCACCTTTATTATTTGTTCTGGCGATTTAACCTTTGACGGCGGCCATACGAGATCAGTTGGATATAGTTGGTGTCTCATGCTGGGGTTTACATCAAAAAATATGGCTGTTTGCAGATGACATACTTTTGGTCCTGCGAGACGTACGTCTATCGTTACCGACGTTGATGGGTGTTTTAACTTCATTTCATGAGATTTCTGGTTATAGAGTGAATTGGGACAAATCTGAAGTGTTGCCATTGGTCCATGGATGTAACAAAAAATATGTCACTGATCTGGGATTTCGTTGGTGTCCGGATAAGTTGTTGTATTTGGGGATTTGGATCACTCCAAAGATCTGTGACTTGGTAAGAGTGAACATGAATGTGATTACTGTGACTTTTAAAACTGATTTGGAATGATGGGGGTTACTGAATCTATCAGTTTGGGGGAAGGTCAATGTGTTGAAAATGATGTCAGCCCCTAAAATCAACTATGTCTTAAGTATGGTCCCATTGAATATTGAGGTTTCTTATTGGAAAGAATTGGACAAGCTTATACAAGGATTGAGTCTGCGGAAGCTACAATTACCTTTAGAGAAAGGTGGTTTGGGTGTACCAAACTTCAGGGCCTATCATCTGGCCTTTAATTGTGCTTTCTTGGTAGATTACATGGAAACGAGTCCTAGTGTATGGGTTGCGGCAGAGGCTAGTGCAAATGGTCCTTTATCTCCAAGGGCGTTGTTAACCACTATATCAAAAGGAGTAAAGGATATATTGACTACATCACTGAGAGATTCCTGGAAGAATTTGAATGTCTTGTTGGGTGTGAATGCATACAGGGATCCCAATGCGTCCGTATGGATGAATCCCTCTGTTAAATTGAATGGCAAATCATTTTTCTGGCCTGAATGGTTTTTGGGTGGTATCAAATGGATTGGGGACCTCTTCAATGAGGGTGAGTGGAAAAGCGCTAGAGATTTACAAAGAGATTTTCGTATTGACGGATTCAAATTATCGGATTACAGGAAATTGAAGTTGGCAGTTGGTGTGATTGATTTTCAGAATGGTCTAAATCTGGAATTTTTTATGAAGAAATCATTGGTGAATGAGGGTGGTTTGGCGAGCCGGGTGTACAGGTAGATTGTTCTTGATTATAAAAGCAATGATTGCTTAAGAATTTAATGGGGTCGGAGAATTGGAGCGGATATTACTGTGGAAAGTTGGACAAGGATGTGTGAGAATGTCAAATTGTGTTCCTTGGGATTGACTGAACGGACAAGACAAATTAAGATATTGAATAGGGTCTATTGGACTCCGGAAAAATTGTGGAGGAGAGGTTTGAAGGATGGTCCGGAATGTTGGGCTTGTGTTCAGGAGGATGGTACGATGGAACATATGATGTGGGATTGTGTGGGATTGTGTGAAGGTCCGAGGGTTTTGGAATGATGTTGGTGGTATTTGCGGAGAAGTCTTGGATCTGACAATTGATTTTAATTTTGAGACAATAATTCTGGGGAATGATTCCATTTTGGAAGATCTCACTCAATGCCAAAAAAAATGGTTCTTTAGAGGAGCTGCAATGGGTAAGAAGATTATCCTTAGAAACTGGAAGTCTGTTGCTACATTAGACAAAGGATTGTGGCTGAATGAAATGCTGGATTTGGCAACTATGGAGGAACGGTTGTATAGGAAACAGGGCAAGATGGGTTTGTTTGCAAAGATTTGGAGGATTTGGGGGAAATTCTTGGAACTGTACTGAATTGATTTTGTAGGTTATGAGATGTGAACATGGGGGGTTAGGGTGAGTTTTGTTTCATTGATATTGTTATATTTATTGTTTCTATGACTTTGTACATAACAATATTGTATTATACGTTGATGTTTTCTCATGTATATTGAAAATAAATTATCCAAAAAAAAAAAAAGAAGGCAGATAAAGAAAGAAACATGAAGAAAGGTAAGAGTGAGAAAGAGGAATAGAGAAATAAGGTACTTAAGTGTGACATTTACATTTGTGATCTTTTTATCTGTCACATTGTCCATCTCATAAACGCACCTCAGCAATATTCTGGGACCAATTTTCTTTGATACACCCCAGACAGCGCCTTCGAGACACTCTTCATGATTTACTCCCTTGGGGCCCCTTGTCATTCAACCTGGGTAAAGGCTCTGGCCCTGACCATGAATGCACTGTGAGAGGGGAAAGGTGTAACCTAGAGTTCAATCACATGGGCTTCAGGCACCTATGGTTCACTGTAGCATCAGTGGACACACATTTAAGTGCATGGCTTAGTTGATTGGGAGCCAGGGTTAGCCTTTGGTGAGCCAATCTTCAGCTGACTTAATTCCTCAAACAATTGAGCTTAAGGTTTCAGTAACCTGTACTGATGCTGTCTTGTCACTATATACTGGAGACTTCAACCTGTGTTTCTCCGGATTTGTTGAAGTACCAGTGACTTTGCTGGCTAGGGAGGATCAGATGTGTTGTCCAAAACACCTGCCTGGCCAAGGGTGGCAGACCCTATTATATACAATCAACACTACTGAGTGCCATGTTTTTTTAAATGTTAATATTGTTGATAATGTATATGTTATTGTTATTTTATCAGCTAGAGTATACTGCAAAGTCATTACTATATACAGGGCCCCATATCAAATATTAGCTCTACAGGCATAATGTCACACTCACAGATGGAGGAATATCTAAAAATCTATCTTCTAAAGTGAAGTGTTGCTCTATAGTTTTCTTAGTACCAAATAGTATTTAAGTATTTCAAAACAGGTAGCAGGTGCTCCTCTCCAGAAAGAACATGGCATGATAACCTGTTCTGAGATGAGAGTTTGAAGCACATGCTTTTTTGAGCGCCTGCTACCTTTTTTGAAATATTTGCAAGGAACTTGGGGTTGGTCACCCTGAGTTACCTGGGGGCAACCAGACGTGGAATCCCTGCTCACTGTGCTCAGAGAGGCACAGTTTCACCTCACTGATGAGGCCCAACAAGGCTGAAACACGTGTATGGGGTTGCTGTCGGCACTCTTGTTCAGAGAGGAATTGCCATAGCATTTCGGTGCTGGACTGCCCATATGGGCGGGACAAAGACTGATATGCAAATGGATATTTCCCATCTGTGAAAGGTACAGTGAGCAAAAAGTGTGTGCTGCAAACTCAAATCTCAGAACAGGTTATCATGCCATGTTCTTTCTGGAGAGGAGCACCTGCTACCTTTTTTGAAATATTTGCAAGGAACTTGGGGTTGGTCACCCTGAGTTACCTGGGGGCAACCAGACGTGGACTCCCTGCTCACTGTGCTCAGAGAGGCACAGCTTCACCTCACTGATGAGGCCCAACAAGGCTGAAACACGTGTATGGGGTTGCTGTTGGCACTCTTGTTCAGAGAAGAATTGCCAGAGCATTTTGGTGCTGGACTGCCCATATGGGCGGGACAAAGACTGATATGCAAATGGATATTTCCCATCTGTGAAAGGTACAGTGAGCAAAAAGCGTGTGCTGCAAACTCTCATCGCAGAAGAGGTTATCATGCCATGTTCTTTCTGGAGAGGAGCGCCTGCTACCTTTTTTGAAATATTTGCAAGGAACTTGGGGTTGGTCACCCTGAGTTACCTGGGGGCAACCAGACGTGGACTCCCTGCTCACTGTGCTCAGAGAGGCACAGCTTCACCTCACTGAAGAGGCCCAACAAGGCTGAAACACGTGTATGGGGTTGCTGTCGGTACTCTTGTTCAGAGAGGAATTGCCATAGCATTTCGGTGCTGGACTGCCCATATGGGCGGGACAAAGACTGATATGCAAATGGTTATTTCCCATCTATGAAAGGTACAGTGAGCAAAACGCGTGTGCTGCAAACTCTCATCCCAGAACAGGTTATCATGCCATGTTCTTTCTGGAGAGGAGCGCCTGCTACCTTTTTTGAAATATTTGCTAGGAACTTGTGGTTGGTCACCTTGAGTTACCTGGAGGCAACAAGACGTGGACTCCCTGCTCACTGTGCTCAGAGAGGCACAGCTTCACCTCACTGATGAGGCCCAACAAGGCTGAAACACGTGTATGGGGTTGCTGTCGGTACTCTTGTTCAGAGAGGAATTGCCATAGCATTTCGGTGCTGGACTGCCCATATGGGCGGGACAAAGACTGATATGCAAATGGTTATTTCCCATCTATGAAAGGTACAGTGAGCAAAAAGCGTGTGCTGCAAACTCTCATCCCAGAAGAGGTTATCATGCCATGTTCTTTCTGGAGAGGAGCGCCTGCTACCTTTTTTGAAATATTTGCAAGGAACTTGTGGTTGGTCACCTTGAGTTATCTGCGGGCAACAAGACGTGGACTCCCCACTCACTGTGCTCAGAGAGGCACAGCTTCACCTCATTCATGAGGCCCAACAAGGCTGAAACACGTGTATGGGGTTGCTGTTGGTACTCTTGTTCAGAGAGAAATTGCCATAGTATTTTGGTGCTGGACTGCCCATATGGGCGGGACAAAGACTGACATGCAAATGGATATTTCCCAGCTGTGAAAGGTACAGTGAGCAAAAAGCGTGAGCTGCAAACTCTCATCTCAGAACAGGTTATCATGCCATGTTCTTTCTGGAGAGGAGCGCCTGCTAACTTTTTTGAAATATTTGCAAGGAACTTGGGGTTAGTCACTGTGCTCAGAGAGGCACAGCTTCACCTCACTGATGAGGCCCAACAAGGTTGAAACATGTGTATGGGGTTGCTGTTGGTACTCTTGTTCAGAGAGGAATTGCGATAGCATTTTGGTGCTGGACAACCCATATGGGCGGGAAAAAGACTGATATGCAAATGGTCATTTCCCATCTGTGAAAGGTACAGTGAGCAAAAAGCGTGTGCTGCAAACTCTCATCCCAGAACAGGTTATCATGCCATGTTCTTTCTGGAGAGGAGCGCCTGCTACCTTTTTTGTAATATTTAAACATATATACAACCTGACACATAAATCTATTACATATTATTGCTGTCAAATAATTAGATAATGTCCATTCAACCTGTATTTTTGTTTAAGTAAAAGTAATCACAACAAACCTTTTTTTCCAAGGAGAGAACGTTCACCATATAATGGTATTTTCAGACACATACTATCATAATGTAATATAATAATATACAGAGTCCAATCACAGAGACAAATCTTAAGCAAAAGTACAAAATTTGCTAATTAGTGGTCAGATGCGTGTTTAGTTAGTTGGTGGACTGTTTGATATCTGTAATTGATACCCAATATTAGTTATTTTCCTTGTTGTTTCAGTAGATGGACATAACATGGATTTATCGTAATAGAAATTGAATAGTCTGGCTTGATTCTTTTTGGTTATGTTTTGTCCATGATGAATGTATTTTTTACATCACATTTATTTTAAAAAGAGTATTGACCATTCCAAATATTTACACATTATTTTTCCTGATGAATGCTGTTTTATTACAAAAGATGTAGAACTTACCTTGAACAACAACAGTGCAACATTTCAGAAGAAGACATAAGTTTGTGATAGTGTTGTACTACTAATATTTGTTTGACTGTACCATAACAAAGTGACCATACTCTCTTTAGATTATTTTATTTTCACTGACTTCATTCAAAAAATGTGATGATTAAGTCGAATCTAGTTATCTAGAGATAATTATCTGTAATGAATTGTCTTATATGGTAGCCCAGAATATTTGAAAACAGCCTGGAAAAAAGAGTCTTATTACAGGCAAGTGAAATCACAACTGACCTGTGATAAGAAATTGACTTCACAACTGCTGTGCAATCCGATATTACACTTCAGTTGTGACTTCAGAATGGCTGCTGCTTGAGTCAGTAACGGGAATTGAAGCTGTTACTACAGCACTTAATTAAAGCAGTGAAACACCTTTCAAGCGGCATGCTTGCAGAATAGCTTTCTATCACTTTACAGGCATTCATTGACAAGGCATGAACTATTTTTCGGCAACACTCTAGAAGCTGTATTTTTGCTTTTTTTAAAATCCAAACATATTCTATATTGATTATATGGAACATCAGATGGAAGGTCTTTTACATTATATTATGCAAAAGATAAGGCACTAAAGGGAGTGACCGTGTGTGGCCATGTATATAAAGGAATACAATCCCCCCTACTATTCAGAAAAGGATATTTCAAGTCACCTTGGAGATGCGCAACCTTATTAAAGTACGTGTCATTCGTCCTCTACTTGGTCATCCAACTCGGCAGTGACTTGCACAATCTTTATAACTTTTGATAAAGGGTACTTTATACTATATATTATGTTATTATGCCTGAACAGTGAATAACATTGAATAAGACAGGAGGCTTGCTAGGCATGCCTCTTTGAAGTTCATTATGCTAGTGAGAGGTTCCGGATTGCCGGGAGGCTAGGGCGTCAGAGTCCTGAGTGTTGGAGCACTGAAACAGTACAGACTTTTATAACTGCATATTTCTCCCATAAGAGACCGGGGGTTACATGTTCCAGAAATGTGTGTGCTGCTGACTTGTACTGTAAACAATCAGGGACGTCATTTCACCAAAATACCAGGGGTAGCGGAAATGTCATTGAACAACCCTTGACCCTTGACCCATGATGACATCACAGGAAGTGATGTCATTTGTCCCCAACCCGAAGTGATATCGCGGCAAGTGATGGAACACGACTTTTCACCTGTTGACAAAACAGGAAGTGGCATCACATAGCATTGTACACTACGAAAAATATGGTTACGATATCACTATAATGTGATGTACAACAAGAATGGATCACCATATGTATCGTTAAGATCAGTGTGTATAGGCCCATATTATCAAATTACTGTGAATGCAAGCAGATGCCCATGACCAAATGATCATGATGTGTTATTATATAGCACTTACGCTCAAGTGCTTTATATAGAAAAAATATACCCCCAATATCACCCAACCTGTGTTGGTACTCATTTATCAACCTCAGAAGCATGAATGGCTGAGTTGAGGCGTTTAAGAACAGACTAAATCAGTTACTCACCCCCTGAAGTGTGCCTGAAACAAACCTTTAATGAGTCTAGAAATTATTGTATAGAATTCCAGAAAGACACATTGGGCCTAATCACGACTTCGGCGGTAACCCAAAAATCAGGCGGTAGCGCTAATACCGCCATATTTACGGGTCCGCCGAATCAGGGCTTCAGCGGATTTCGCCCCAGCTCTGAGCTGGGGGGAAATCCACCAAAAGTTTGCGCTATTACCGCCGGCGGGAAATCCGCCAGCGGTAAGAGCACAAACATTCCCCATTGAGCCCAATGGGGAATGGGGCATCCCGAATGGGCTCAATGGGGAATTACTTTACCGCCGAACTCGTGATACGGCGCTATTAGCGCCGGGGAGTTCGACAGTAGGGCTATTACCGCCAGCGGTAATACCGCCGGCGGTAACGGCGGTAACGGCCAAGTCGTGATCAGGCCCAGTATGTGGTATTCCTATTCTTTCTTATTTAGGGTCAGTGCTGAAAGTGTTAGACTTGTGGCACTCCTGTTCTTATTTTTCTTATTTTTTTTTTTGAAGGGGCCTGAACTAGAAAGCCAGCCACTCCAGAAGTAAAGAGCCACACAGTGCTGGCCACAGCCCAGGAGCGCTAATACCGCCATATTTAAGGGTCAGCCGAATCAGGGCTTCGGCGGATTTCGCCCCAGCTCTGAGCTGGGGGGAAATCCACCAAAGGTTTGCGCTATTACCGCCGGCGGGAAATCCGCCAGCGGTAAGAGCGCAAACATTCCCCATTGAGCCCAATGGGGAATGGGGCATTCCCGAATGGGCTCAATGGGGAATTACTTTACCGCCGAACTCGTGATCCGGCGCTATTAGCGCCGGGGAGTTCGACAGTAGGGCTATTACCGCCAGCGGTAATACCACCGGCGGTAACGGCGGTAACGGCCAAGTCGTGATCAGGCCCAGTATGTGGTATTCCTATTCTTTCTTATTTAGGGTCAGTGCTGAAAGTGTTAGACTTGTGGCACTCCTGTTCTTATTTTTCTTATTTTTTTTTTGAAGGGGCCTGAACTAGAAAGCCAGCCACTCCAGAAGTAAAGAGCCACACAGTGCTGGCCACAGCCCAGGAGCGCTAATACCGCCATATTTAAGGGTCCGCCGAATCAGGGCTTCGGCGGATTTCGCCCCAGCTCTGAGCTGGGGGGAAATCCACCAAAAATTTGCGCTATTACCGCCGGCGGGAAATCCGCCAGCGTTAAGAGCGCAAACATTCCCCATTGAGCCCAATGGGGAATGGGGCATTCCCGAATGGGCTCAATGGGGAATTACTTTACCGCCGAACTCGTGATCCGGCGCTATTAGCGCCGGGGAGTTCGACAGTAGGGCTATTACCGCCAGCGGTAATACCACCGGCGGTAACGGCGGTAACGGCCAAGTCGTGATCAGGCCCAGTATGTGGTATTCCTATTCTTTCTTATTTAGGGTCAGTGCTGAAAGTGTTAGACTTGTGGCACTCCTGTTCTTATTTTTCTTATTTTTTTTTGAAGGGGCCTGAACTAGAAAGCCAGCCACTCCAGAAGTAAAGAGCCACACAGTGCTGGCCACAGCCCAGGAGCGCTAATACCGCCATATTTAAGGGTCCGCCGAATCAGGGCTTCGGCGGATTTCGCCCCAGCTCTGAGCTGGGGGGAAATCCACCAAAAATTTGCGCTATTACCGCCGGCGGGAAATCCGCCAGCGTTAAGAGCGCAAACATTCCCCATTGAGCCCAATGGGGAATGGGGCATTCCCGAATGGGCTCAATGGGGAATTACTTTACCGCCGAACTCGTGATCCGGCGCTATTAGCGCTGGGGAGTTCGACAGTAGGGCTATTACCGCCAGCGGTAATACCGCCGGCGGTAACGGCCAAGTCGTGATCAGGCCCAGTATGTGGTATTCCTATTCTTTCTTATTTAGGGTCAGTGCTGAAAGTGTTAGACTTGTGGCACTCCTGTTCTTATTTTTCTTATTTTTTTTTTGAAGGGGCCTGAACTAGAAAGCCAGCCACTCCAGAAGTAAAGAGCCACACAGTGCTGGCCACAGCCCAGGAGCGCTAATACCGCCATATTTAAGGGTCCGCCGAATCAGGGCTTCGGCGGATTTCGCCCCAGCTCTGAGCTGGGGGGAAATCCACCAAAAATTTGCGCTATTACCGCCGGCGGGAAATCCGCCAGCGTTAAGAGCGCAAACATTCCCCATTGAGCCCAATGGGGGATGGGGCATTCCCGAATGGGCTCAATGGGGAATTACTTTACCGCCGAACTCGTGATCCGGCGCTATTAGCGCTGGGGAGTTCGAAAGGCACTCCTGTTCTTATTTTTCTTATTTTTTTTTTTGAAGGGGCCTGAACTAGAAAGCCAGCCACTCCAGAAGTAAAGAGCCACACAGTGCTGGCCACAGCCCAGGAGCTTGCATTACAAAAAAAAAAAATATATCTTTTTCTTACAGTTTTTTTTTAGAGGTCGCAAGGGAGACTTCAGAGGTCGCAGTTGCGACCTCTGGTGACGCCTAAATGACGTCCCTGTAAACAATGCATACGTCCCACAGCCTTTCGCTCAAGTAAGCGCCACGGCTGCCCGTGCTTTGTATGGTGCATCCCATTGACTTAACAGATTCGATGGCATATTGCAATCTATACAGTGATTCTGGGAAAACTTTGAAGATATTTCTCTGAGCTTATTGTTGGGGGCTTGAAAAGGCGCATAGATTGCACGCATCCGGAAGTGCACTGTAAGTGCCAGTGCTGTTGTGCTGCCAGGACTCTATAGGCGCATACAAAGGCATCCCATACAGCAAATATAAATAATCAGCACGGCTTCATGAATTTCCCCTCTCTCATAGATCCAGCTTCTGAAAAAGCCCTACTAAATGAGACTGAAGTATACCTGTTCCGCTTCCCTACTCTGCCCGTAATCCCTGGACTGAGTGTTTTTGGGTCATGAGAGCCTTCAGGTTCATCAATGCCCTCCCTGAAGTGTGTGAATCCTCACCATCCAGGTGATACCCCGCCTTAGCAATAGAAATGTTTAATACGCTTACAGGTCTACTAAGGTGGGAGTGACCCAGGCAATTATTTCAACTACGGAAATGATTGTCAACTGCATTTTTTCTGCTTGTCCAATTTCGAACACCTTATTTTTCCACACCTGATCAGATGGCACCAATCTCTAAATGAATTCCAATAATTTCTACAAGCTCTGGACCATGACAGCCAAAAACCTTACATTTGTGAAAATATTAACATTGGGACATGATAGATGTGCCTCCCATGAAACTGAGGACCTCAGAGGGAACATGTGCCTGCAAAGACAGACGAAATGTTAGTGGCTCTAGTAAAAAAACAAGATACTCTTTACCCCTCCAGTTAAGTTGCTGAACTCAATTGTACACTCTGGTATACATTTTTCGTGACATATTCTCCGGAAGCAGGACCCCAGTAGCCAATCAGGTTCACTGATAGCATAGAAATTGCAGGCAAATCATTATTGTTGCCCTTGTGGGTTAAATCTGGACTATTGTCTAAAAAAACAGATCTGGAAGACCGAGGTAATGATCCCCTTCCTGAACTTAAGGACAAACTATAATATACCCAAATGGAAATTCCTACGATACTGGCAACTGGCAAAGTGTGATCTGAGGAATGTACATCCTTACCACCCGGGCAATATCACTGTCAAGAGTGTCCCTACCTCAGCCTCAGAGCTATATAGAACATTGTCATTGACCGTACAAACCCACCCTACCCATAAAACAGAGCTCACATGGCAGGAGGATTGCAGTTCTAACATCCCAGCTGACCTGTGGTCCTCCATTTGGAGGGCCACAGGTCAGCTGGGAAACACCTTGGTTGCAGCCTCTAACCCTCAAACCATATTCATGTTTTATAACAGAGCACTCTTCACACGTTCCAGGTTGGTAAATCAGGAAAAGATGCATGGGCTTCCCAACGATGGTCCTGTCAAGAAGCCACTGGCTTGCCAAGGCAAATGTTGTATAATTGCAAATTCTCATGGTCCTTCAGGGAATCCATATAGCCACTCATTCTTCAAATATGCGAAGTGGACATTCCACAAACTCTCTCATCAGTTATATATGGGGGTTCGGACTCTCAATTTATGGGAAGCAGCAGTCAGGTCTCTGATGCTCTCAATACCATCACCTTTAAGGTGATTACGTCCAACTGGAGAAGCCTAGAATGTCTAACCAAAGCAAATGGTGGAATCTGGATGCCTGCACTCAGTCCATGGAAAGCCTCCTTTTTCAAGAGATCCACCTGCCGCCTTCAAGCACCAGACTCATGGCCAATGCTAGAGATTATCTTGAGTCACACAAGGGTCCAGCAATTTGAAGATATAGTTAGTATGGGGAGGTGTTGCAACTGGTTAAGACAGACTTGGCGGTCCCCATCCACATGCCTATCTTCCCTCATCACCATCTTATTCTAATTCCCCCACCACGATGCATCTGCACACTACTTCTACAACCTACCTCACTTGAATGCTGGTTACAGAAATGGGTGACTAAATATACACCACCCTGTTGAGGAAACTGCAATGGTGCCTGGAATGTAAGCAAATTACTCCATAACATTATCAATAAAGAATTGTAGTCAATAATTAATTGTTGCAATGGAAATCGAACTGTACTGTATGTAATATGTTAGCATCATGCCTGCAACAAATACAAGCTACAGTCTTCTGTTTTCACTGTATGTTGTTTTCCATGCCTAGTTCCTGTTGTTTTGCTCTCAGGGGTATGGGTTTCTGCAGTGGTATGACTCTGGGTGCTTCTACATCATGCCCCCTTGGACTTTTCTCTCTATGGTACTGCACATGACTATTTGATCTCTTTCCCCATCCATTTTTTTTTTCGCTTCCCTTCTTACATTACTGAAGGGCTACTTATCGGGTTACGTTGAGCTAGATTTTTCAAATGTTAGATACTGGTTGTTTTGGTCAATAATGAATGTGCATGTATATGTGTTGTACCTATGTTACAAGTTAAGAAACTAAATCTACCAATGACAGAGTTACTACAGAGAATTGCATGGTAGTTATCTTTTGCATGCAACATTTTGAATCCTTCAATAAAAGTGTATGAAACAAAAAAAACAAACACCAAAATAAAAAATAAAAGAAATATAACGAAGCATGGTCATCTATGTGTTGCTTGCATGTGTTTTAGAAATGTATAATGAAAGCACATTTTGATCATTTGGACCCACAAATATTTTCAACAGACATGTTCAAATGCTTGCTTTTCAATCATCCGATTTCACGGTAGAAAGTGAGAACCCAATACATAATGGCCATAAGTAAGTCATTTAAATGACATGCCTCGGATAGAAACCCATGCTGTTCTTCTCCAACACATCTTTAGAGATGCTTTCTTCAAAAAGAAAAGAGTAATCCACAAATTAGAATTATAGCTTTTGAACAAGGTTGCTATTGTATCTGTTTTAAGGGTACATAGATGTGTAATGCAGTATATATTTAATTTCCGAGGTCAGCTGGATCATTAGCTTTTAACGTGGCTTACCACCGTCTCCCTATGTTATATTTAAGTGAGCCCTGGCCTACTTCTGACTGTATGATAATTATATTGCTGATGCATGTTTCTCAATGAATGATTCATCTACTATTCCATCTTCACATAAAATGTAGAAGAGCAGAAGGGTGCAAGCAGTTTGGGTCTGCATTTTGTGGATGCCAACACATTTTGGAAATGCCTGGCCCCCCAGTAGGGTTGATAATACCCACCTGACACAACACTTATGGAAGGGCATATAAACTCATTACACTATGGGGTCTAGTGAAATGTGTGCAGAATGCTGCTGGGCTCTCTACACATCTTTTGGAGAAGAGAGACACAAGGTTATGTTGGGCAGTAATGAGAGGCAGACTTTAGTCCCTTCCCTAACATTCCCTTTATCCTTCCTCCAGACATGCCCCACAAGCTGTACATGTGTGTCCTAACGCATCAGGGTCGCACGGTATAAAGAAGAGGGCAGAGAAAGGTAAGGATGATTCAGGGAGTAAGGTTCGCGCAGCAGTCTACTCAAAGATGATTCAGGAAGAGACAGGTTTGCGTCCTACAAGTAATTAACTGTCCAAAGAATAAGCACAGTCCACGACTCTCCATGTCCATAGGGCCAAGCACAGGCCAGATAAAGTTCAATAAGCAGTTAAGGGCGTTGTTCCCAAGTAGCAAATATCACTAGTTACAACAATTGAAAGGTCGCTAGTTACCACAACCGAAAGAAGAAATACAAGGAAAAGGTCCAGTTACAAATCCATGAATCCAATATTAGCATTGAAGCTAGGCATGAGGGATGGCTCATATAACATGAAATGCCATTTGAGAAGCAGTGTAATGCAGGTTATTTACATGTACTACTCGGCCTGCCCTGTCTGGTTTGAGTATGCTGCACCATTTGTGGATTGTGTGTACAATCCTGTGACTTGTGTGGGCCCCTGGAATGCTCGGAAACATAGTTAATATGGTGCAGGACTTCCACTAGATGCCACCACAGGTTGCATGGAGGCTGAAAGTGATGTGCCCTCCGGCTTGACACGCGTTGTGCTCACTGGATCATGGCATTAGAGTCCTAAGTGAGAAAGCTTTTCCGGATTCTCCAGGACCCATTCCCATCAAAGTTAAATGCTACCAGACTAAGCCCATAGCAGAAAGGCAAGGGCTGTTTGAGGCTGTTCAGTTGCTGCTTGCTACTTGGAGAACTGTGAATCTCTTTGCACTCTGAGTTATACACTTTGGGGAAACTGAAGGGGATTGCATAGTAAATGTATAAAGCATCTAGTGAGGTGAGATGTTATATGTGCCATTGTGGGTATTCTGATGCCAAAGTATTCCATCAGTTTGGAAGCTTTAGGTAGTTATCCAAGCTAGGTGCACCTTGAGGGGAGAAGCTTGGCAGTCGCCGAAAGGTGACATGTTAAATTGTGCTTCTTTGCTGAATTGCATTTCATGTAGTAGTGGGTGACCTATAGGTGCACTTTGAGGTGGCTTTGGCCACGATTGATGGAGATGTTGTGTGGTCAGTTGATGAGTTTGATAATGATTTGCATTCATCATGGTAGTTGTAGCCTGTGACCCATGGATTGTGTCATGAAAGTGTAGAGTTTGAAAGGAGTGATTGGAAAACGTAATGCCCTTGTTGACAGTTGATCATGGCTTACCTAGAAAGAGAAACAGAGATTTATTTTTTTCAAAGAGGAACGTTCTGGTTCATACAAGCACCCAAATGTGATTCCTCCTCTGGGCCTATTGGTTTCAAAAGGCTGTGCAGTCCTCTGGGTAATGTGGTGGTATGTCCCAAAAGGATAGATGCTGATGTTCCATTGGTGTCAGCTTGCTTATTTTGGTAATTCAAAGACATCATGAATGCTCATTTGGTAATCCAGAGAGAAAATAAGATAAACTGGACCGTGACCAAGTTATCTTTTGTCTCTCCTTAAAATGTGCTCTCTTTGTGGGGTTGCTCAGCAATTGGTTACTATCAGTCTCATGATATCGTTGTCATTAGGGTCAATATCTGGATTCTTTAAAAGTGCTATGATGATGAAGAGTTTCTCAATTTAAGCAGGCACTGAATATTGCTAAGTTCAGTTCCCTAGCAGCAGTGTTGTGGATCACTTCTTCAAAAATATCAGATGGGAAAGCATTTGTTGGGCATACAGAAGTCTGTCACTAGTCAAGCAGGCCCTGGAAAATGCTAGGGGATATTAAGGAGAAGAGGTTCATCATGCATGTAGTGTTTGTGAGTAATGATTGAGAGGAAGCAGACAAGAGGTGATATAATGATGTTGTAATTGCATTGGATCCTATTATCATGTGAATACATTTGCTTATATACGTTGTGTTGGATAATCCACTATTTGAATATTGTAAAAAAAAATGTCACAATGACTAGTGGAAGCTATCATTTGAACTATTGTGTGTTTTTTTAGGAAGTGGTGTGATCTAAAACATATTTGCCTAAATCTTCTTTCTACATTGTTCTTTTTAGTGTTTTACTATTTGCCTTTTGTTCTGCCAACCAATATCCAGCATGCTGTTTGGGACTGGAGTGAATAGAACCATTGTTATCCTCATTCAGTTGCATGTGAAGCATGGCTGAAATATCACAAATGTGCTTGCTCGTCCCAGGGAGGACATTCAGTTATTAAGGAAGCTAGGCAGCATTGATATTTTCCTTCTCAGTCTAAGATAGCTTGCTGGACATGAACCTTGGAAATGGGTCCCAACCACTGTGTTGACTCAGCAGTTACTTTCCTTATGAGTAGTGTGACAAATTCCAGGTATCACCCCCTTCTTCCCTAGTGTGAGACTCACCCTGTGAGGCTAGAAAGGTGAGAGGAATCTGCAAGAACCTCCCTAGGGGTGAGGAAAGTGGAACCTCACTGGGAGAGTCTCCTCCTTTGGGGGCAAGGACTTCAGTATCATGAAATAACTACTATAGCTGTGTATATGGGACTGTCTTCTATGGAGAATAATGTGGAGGCTTCATGTTTGGCTGAAGGCAATGCAGGAAGAAATCTATGTGAAGAAAATAAGGAAATATCCCTTTAACTCGCAATGTGTATTTAACTATGAGAAGTCAGAGCAGAAGGAGGAGAAGATCGCCTGATATGAGGCGGAAGCCCCCTGGCCTCATCACACCTTGCAGAGTCAAGGTAGTTTGCGGAGCCTGCAAGCTTCGAAGAAGCAGAGCAGCAGATTGCAAGACACCGGAATCCAGGTGTACAGAAGCACAAGGAAAATGGTACGAACAAGAAGAGAAGGAGAATGTACTTAGTAGTCAGGCAACCACTCATGCAGAGTGGTGAGCAGGACGTCTGAAGATCAGTGTCAAGATTACCGCAACAAGAAGCCTGAAGCCCTTCCAAGCTCCAGCATACGCAGACGGTAGATGCCTGATGCTGAGACGAGAACAGGAGACCAAAGAACAGCAAAGAGAGTGAGAATGAATACCCAAGCGAGAGCTGAGCCCTGCAACCCTTCCACACATCACAAGAAGGACCAGGGTAATGGGCAACAGCAGGAGGCTGCTGGGGAATCCTTATTTATTTGAAACAACTCATGTCAGTCCGAAGGACGAAACAATAACCACAAAGTTGAATGGTTGGAATTGCGAAAATTAAAGGGAACACATCATTTATAATTATAATGGTAAAAAGAGACTGTGAGTATATGAAAAGCAAAACTTGTCTCAATACAGAGATCAATATATTGTGGAATAGCACAGATAAGAAGGGAAGTGAACTACAAGTGATAAGAAAGAAACAACAAATGATAAGAGAGGCAATTAAACAACACAGGTGGGGAAGTAAGAGAGAATGGAAGAGGAAACCCGTGGCAGAAGGGAAATAACCCTACATGTGTAAAGTTGAAGCATGTGAGAAGGAAAAGCCTAAAACATATAATTACAAAGGAGATAAGGCTCACCACTGAAGAGGATAGAAGTCCCAGAGAAAGTACAATTGACAAAGAAAGCCTAAAAGGAAATGGAAGCAGGGATATATATATATATATATTTTTTTTTTTTATTTACTTGTTTATAATCAAAAACGTTTGATTTTTACAAGATGTTGATACGCAACATAGAAAAACACACTCTGTAAAATAAATATCATAGATGTACACAGAGAAGAAGCAAAAAGATACAAGAAGGTAAGAAGAAGAAAAGTTGAAACCAGCAAACTAGGTACTTAACCAAAGAAACTTAATGTCCAAGCAGCAAAGAGAATCAGTATTCATTGAGTTAGACTTGACTAGTTTGTAAGTTCTGGTTTAGGCTCAAGGCTGCTTCTAAAATCTTTACTGCCGCTATCGACCACTTAGTTCTGTCTCCTGCAATCAGACGGCACCACCATGTGTTTTCCTCTTGGAGTGTTACATCGTAAATCAGAGGGAGCAAGTAGGCTTCTCGCAAGAACGCAGTTCTGGTGCAAGTCATGAGTAAATGTCTTAAAGTTTCCACTGTTTCTGGATCCGAACAAAATCTGCAATATTGAGCATCGGTTTTTGTGCGTATTGCTATAATTTCCTGCGTTGGTAGTTGATTGAATCTTATTTTCATAAAGGTTTTCTGCATTTTATTGTTGGGAAATGTTATGCAGTAGCTCATAGGTTGGTTAAGTTTATTTGTTGTTGCTGGTAAGTGAGCCAGGAGCTTGTTTCCTATTGTTTTTTCACCAGTTTGGATCCAATCTGCTTGTGCTATTTTTGCCTTGATTCTGTTGGGATTCGCAATCAGGTCTTCTGCTGAGCAAGCCAGATCTGCTAATTGTTTTGTGAGTTTATGTGCCCAATTATTTAGTGCTCTGCAACGGCCTTGACTGAGCTCTATCTGGACCAGCTTATAGATTGGAAGGGTATCTGGAAGAATAATTTTCAGAAAAAGACACATCTGGCTTTGACCAACTGATGATTGCAATGATAGTAAGCCCAATTCACGTCTAACAGCGACAATTGAGGAGGATTTTGGCAGACCTAGCAAGGCTTTCCATAGGTAGCCTTCCAGCTTTGTCCATATGGTATTGTCAATGTTCAATGCAGCTTCCATGCCGTAGATTATTGACAGAGCTACCTTTTGTTTGTAGAATTGGATCGCTGGAAGAAGCGAGAATTTACCATATTTCCGATCTACTAATTTCATTTGGGTTGTCAGAGTTTTGATCTTAGTCCATAGTGCTGAGTAGGTCGCACTTTCTGACCTTTTTGAATCTATCATGATTCCCAAGTATTTCATAGTAGACACGGATTCAACTTTCATATTGTTCAAATACCAGTGGCCTTGATCTGTCGTAGTTTGATGGCTTTTCCACATTGTCAGTATTTTTGACTTATGGATGTTTATCTCCAAATCGTTGTCTCTGATATAGTTTGCCAAGTTCGTGAGTTGGCGTTGGAGACCTATTTGGGTTTGATCCATGAGGATCAAGTCGTCAGCCTATAACAGTCTTGATATTTCAGTATTGCCCAATTTGGGTGGAAAGGCTCTGACCACTGGTTGTGTATGTTGGAAGTCTCCCATGAAGGCGATAAATAGGGCCGGAGCGAGTGGGCAACCCTGTTTGACCCCACGCTCTGATGAAAATTGGTCCGATAACATCCCTTGTCGATTTAAGCCTACTCTTAGTTTTGTGTCCCTATGTAATGCGATCACCGGGCATGAGATCTTTGCAGGGCACTTCCACATTGTTCATTTCGCCCACAGTTTTTGACAGCTGATCTTGTCAAAGGCTTGTGTTAAGTCAATGAACGCAATATAAACTGCTGGAGCACCGTTCTTGACCTTTTCCTTTATGATGTTCAAAATCAGGATATTGATGCTGGTGCTTGCGTTCTTAACAAAGCCCGTTTGGAATTTATCCAGACAGGGCGATGATCTCGCCCAATTGTGAAATCTAGTTAATAGTAGGGTAGCAAAGATCTTTCCCATGATGTCAAGGAGGGCTATGGGGTGGTAGTTTGCTGGATTTTCTCGATTTCCCTTTTTAAAAATAGGTACTATTACCGCCTCAGTTCATGTTTTAGGTATTTGCCTAGTGATCGTACATTGCTTAATCCCTAAAAGTTTTTAATTTCAGAATAGTCGCCAGAATTTCGTCGCGATCTGCCAGGTCTTCCCAAGACGATGTTATGCAGCGTGGAGAGTCACTTGAGGTTTGCAGGATGGGAGCAAATTGAGATGAAAAGAAGGTTATCCATGCCTGCTCTGAGACGGCGTTCGAAAGTTCTCGACTCTTGCGTTCAATTTGCCACAGATTATGATGTAGTCAGTTGACTCTTCAAAAAGGAATTTGTCTATGGTTTCCGCGATGTTATCAAGAAATTCTGTGTTACTTGTTCTCTGTGGATTCCAATAGACATTGATAATTGCGAGATTAGATTTCATATTAGTTCTCGATGGGGTTTCTATATGGAACCACTCAGCTAATAGGGTTAACATGCCGTATGATTCGGCCACTTTCTTTCTGATGGAAATACCCGATCCGATTTTAATTGCCATTAGGAGGCCTGAAGATGGTCTTCCAAACAAACCTTTTACTGCTGGAGAGATGTGCATATCGTCTCCATCCAGCACTGGTGATTCCATAAGCCACGTCTCCTGGAGACAGATAATATCAAAATGGCTCAAGTTGAAAGCGTCTGGCTTAGTCAGATGGTCGTGGCCCCTCGTGTTCCAAGAGCACATGATGCTCCTATTCCTGCGTGGACATTCCAGTTGTAGAGGTGACGTGGGCGTCGCTGAGTCTTTTAGTTGTTAATTTTGATGGTTTGGGTTTAACACCATTTTTAAACATCTCCAGGGCCCCGACGGTTCACATTTTTTATTATGGGCCCACTCCGCACTTTCATCAGTGGCTTCTGAACACTTTTGGTTTTTCCCCCGTCTGGTATTTGAGCTCCAATTGCCTTTGTATTGGGATTTTCGGTAATTTGTGTTGATGTTAGACGAATGGAGTCTCGATCTAAATCTCCCCCTGCTTAGTTCGGGTTTCTCCCTGAAAGCAACTCTTCTACTGCCTACTGGCAGATCTGCAGTGTTAGAGTGACATGCCGATTGATTTGCCGCCGAGTTGCTTGCAAGCGGAGCAATCTTTACCGCACGTTCAGTCTCGGGAATTTCATCTAGCGAGAAGCCCAGTTGAGTCAAGGCCGTGGTCACATCTTCTTCACCGTCTAGGTCAACAGGATTTTTCACATGGAGGTAAGTTTTTGCCTTCCCATCTCTATGGTAAGGCTCAACTAGTACAAGATCTGATGTTTTTAAATATTTCAATGCTGGTATATTGGCTAGGATTTTCAAAACCTTCTTTCTGTTCAAGACTAGGAAATTTTTTCCGGGTACAAGTTATTGCATTTTATAGACTCGAGTGGATGTTACTTTGGAATCAGACCAGAGCCTTGGCTCCAGGGGTATCTTTGTGTCAGCATTTTCAGTTTTTGTCGTTTGAGAAATATTTTCATGTTGTTTCGGCCGCAAGTCCCGTTCTTTAGCGGAAGGGTCCGCTGGTGCATTTTCCCCCTCTTTACAGGTGGCGACTTTTATACTGTTTATATTTGAGATCAAAGATTTGCTCACCGTTTGTAGTTTTACTACGTCATTTGCATTTAACTCCAAATTTTTTTCCTCTTCGTTCAAATGAACCGTCAAGTCAAGGAGTGACGAGTTCCCCATTGAACCTAGCTCATTTGGATTAGACTTGTCAAGTTCGATTATGGTCTGTTCAATTTCTGAGTTGTTTCGTACTGGGGCTTGAGGCACCGCGTGGATAGTTACAATCTTTTCCTGAGTTGGAGCAGTTATTTTAGGAATTTTAAAGATTGATGGAGTTTTTGGAAGTTCTTTGTTTTTTTTCCCATTTTGGGGCGTGGAGTTTGGGTACTGATTTCTTGCGGTTTGGTTCACCTTTGCACCTTTTGTTTGCAGGTCCTTTGGGTTTAGCAAGAGAAGATGTTCTGACTGAGAGTTTTGCGTGTTTTCCCTGGAATTTCTTGCGGTGCTTAATGTGGTAATTAAGGACTCAAGCCGGGTAAGCTTAGAGTCCCATTGTCTTTCTTTCTCCACGTTTTGTTGGTTCTGAGCAGTGATGAAACCTTCCAAGAATGTTACTTTTATATTAAAGGTTGAGACAAGAGTTAAAGAATCCTTCATTGAGTCGTTAATTGATTCATACAATTTTACAAAGGGTGCCAGACCCACTGTCATTGCGGACATGATTGTAACTAAGTCCGTTTATTTTGTTGGCGTGTCTTTCGGTAAGTCACCTACCATGTCACTGGGTCTTCTGGTCCTCACCGGTGTTGAGGTGTCTTTTGGAAAATCGTTGTATGGAGGCTGTCTTCCAGATGAAAAATCAGATAGAATTATTTTCTGCCCATGTGAAGCCAGCACCGGTTGCGTCACTTTAAGAAAGGACTTATTCCTTAAGTCCAGTTGGGCTAGAGTTGGTGATGATGTCTTTCTTTGATTATTTCCGCTCGTTGGAGGGGAAATAGTTGATGGTATTAATAAATTATTCCCCGGACCACCTCTCTCCGAACGATGTGTAGGCACATCTTCATCGAGCAGATTTATTGCCTTTGTTCATACTCCCATTCGACAAGGAATGGTCCTATTTCCTTGAACATCCCTGTCACCACGACTGGTGGGCACTGGGGTGGTTGACTGGCCACACTGGGCCTTGACTGGCCACACTGGGCCTCCGCTGCACTATGGGCAGTGTCTGCTATTTTTTCTTTTTGTGTCAGCACTGAAGGTAATTCCAGGGGGTCATCAAGCATTTCTGCGTCAGAAAGTTCAGTGTCTGTTTCTGGTATCCTCTTTGTTTGTTTAAAGAAGAATTCTTTGAGAGTATGTGGTGTCGGAAGATTCTGGAAAGTAGATTTGACTAAGTCACATTTTTTTTGTTTCTGGTTGGTAGCTCTTTTTAGTTGCTGGGAGCCATGATCTAAATGCTCCCCCAATTCCTTTCCACTCTTTCTTGATAGTGCTCTTTTTTTCAGTAGAGCCATTGCAATGTCTCTCTTCTGGGCAATGAGCTCACTGGTTACGGCGTTTGGTCTATTTCCCGGAGTTAGTCGGTCCGGGGCTACGACCGTTAACCCATTTTCGTCAGAACAGATGGTCACAGATGCCAAAGCGCCCTGTTGTCTTGATGCTTGGCTTTGCCACGAGGTGGGATCAGAGAGGAGCTCCGCGTCTACGTCACCAGAGACTGACACAGGCTGAGCCTGGGGAACAAAGACTTCTGCCTGTGTAAGGACCTGGCAGCTTTGATGGTCAGGATCCTCAGTGATAGAGGCAGGAGGCCCTGTCACCCTCACCGATGGAGAGAGAGGCACATGGGAGCCACAGACAACACCCGCTATCGGCGTGGCAGCCCGCAAGCTGAGGACAGCCGCGCAGGGTCCTCCGACTCCGCTAGGCTCACTCTCACTCGCCGCGGCGGAGGCCCGCGGGACGCCAACAGCCGACAGCGGCGGGCTCGTACTGAGCGACGGGCTCCCAACCACCAGCATTGGGTCCATTAGAGAGTGATGGCCCTCCCCACTTGGGGCCACAGCAGACTGGCCTCCAAGTATATTCGGAGATGAATGGGGGGGAGGGAAACTGTGAAAATTGGGGGCAGAAAGCTCGGAGTGAGGAGGTACCGGAGCCAAATACGATGTTTCACAGGAAATGTTCGTAGAATCCTCCTCCGAGTTTTCACTCATTACGCCCTCCAAGATACCGTAAGAAATGTCATTTGGCGCATTCTGAGCATTCTGAACACTCCCGACCTGACAGGTCACGTTTTCGAGGGAGTTTTCAAGGGGGCTGGAAGTCATTTGGGTAGAAGGCGCCAAAGAGCACGAGGATGTCGTTTTTCCCAATTGAATAGAGCAAGCATTAATTCCACAGTTTTTTCTTGCCGTGTAGATTTTACGCAACTCTTTCTGCTTCTCAAGGCTGAGATATTTGCTCCTTAATATCCTGCCAGGTGGACTTTTTACTTGGGGGTGAAGAGAAGAAAGTTCAGAATTTTCCATAGTAATTTCAGGTCTAGGAAGCAAGGGGTCCATTTGCAAATCCATACCTCCTTACCTCCTAGCCTCAGTAGACTGCAGTTGACTGCTCGCACCTCAGCGAGCCAACTCCGCGTGTCCGCTCCGCGTGAGTACTGAGGCTTTTGACAACGAACACAGTAGAAGGACTCCAGGCAGGCAGGTCTGGAAACAGGGAGGACTGCAGTTGACTGCTCGCACCTCAGCGAGCCAACTCCGCGGAAAATTTACAAAAGCATAAACAGAAAGTTTGTGAAGAACGTGGATGTGATATGTGGGGGGTCAGAAGATGTGCACAGACAATCTGAGGACATTTTTAATGATTTGTTTATTAAAGTTTAAGAATAAGGCCTTACTGTCCCTCTCACTGTGGGGTGTTCCCAACCTATCTTTCTAACTAAGGTGCTTGTCAATCATCAGTAAATGTCCAAAGGAATAAGTCTGCTGACCAATACTAATCCTAACTGACCCTACCACAATTATTGGTCAGGAGAATGACTCCCTTCGCCTGATAGTTGCGTTTGGCACTTGTTTTCTTTTATTTCTTTATAGTTCTTGCTAATATGCAATTCTTAGTTATTCTCTGTATCAATTCATGTAGCTCTCTCATGGGACGGCTAGCTTTTCTCTCCTCTTTAGTGTGGGCTTTCCTTGACTTTTGTCGATTCGTTCGATCTGTTTTAAAGGGTTATGAGTAATCTTGTAGAGTATATTTTGTGGGGCTTTTGGTTTCTGGGTAATTATAGTTCACCTTTTCCTGGTAATGCTAAAGGTCTTTAGTTAATAGTTTTTTTTTTCTCTCTGTTATGTAGAAAACCAAGGGAAGAAGAGGCATTTGCTTGGCCTATTTTTCTTCAGTTATATTCAGTGGTAGTGTGAGAGAGGGTTATCTAGGATGGAGGACAGAGTTACTTTGCACTTCCTGATATCTGACAAGCACCTTTAGTTTCTTTATTCATAGGGAGAAATAGGCCTTTCATTTTAGTTTAATAAATTGAATGCACACATTTCCTCAAAGTGTCTAACTCTTTCTTGCGACCACCATAGCAGGGACCATGGAACACATGAGGGAAGAACTGTGATAATAAAACAGAGACCTCTGACATCTTTGTATTGCACATAAATAAATTGTTTTATGTGGGCTGCCACAAACCAAACATACAAAGAAATGTCAATGAGATACTGGAGTAATAGTGAGTGGAAGCAGACGTAAGGTCAAAAGTAGATTTGTCCTAAAAAAAAAAAAAAATCCTAACTCCCCTGCTCAAAAGAGGCAAAGAGTTATTGATCTATAACAAATGTTAACATGTTGTTATTTTTTTAAGGTGAAATTGGTTCCAGGGATAGAAAAACGGCCAGTTGTCTTCCCTGCACAGGCATAGGGACATTTGTTATACTGTAATCCCCTATTTCTTCTCCTCCGATGTGGACCCACTAGTGCCTGGAATATATACCCATCCGCACTCTGCAAGGTTTTAGCAGGAAGGAGAGACAGAAGTCAGGATTGCCTCCCTGAAGCCCAGTAGTGTGTCTGCAGTTGTGATCATATGCTGAGATCGACATGAAATCACTCACATTAAATTTGTCATTTTAGAAAGAGATCACGTTGCATTAAGAAGTGGCAATCTAAATCGAGTATTAGCCAGGAAGCCCCAGTTATGGATTCACACCAGTAACTTTTCTTCAAAATATTAAAACATTTTGTCCCTTCATAATTTTTCCTCAAATATAGACAGTGAATTAATAATTTCTTGGGGACTTAATTTTTTACTTGATTTTGTCCTTGCCCTTTAATATATTGCTACTGATGCTATTTAATTGGACGTTCCTTTCACAAATGAACAATATAACCTGCATAGCAAGCTTTGATTTTGGTCCTCTGTCCTACAATGTCAACAATAATATGCTTAAGGATTTTTTGGTAAGGCTTAGCGCACTTCCTATTAAGAAACGGTTATAGAAGTTGTAAAGACTGGAGGGGGGTGTCTGTACTTCTGCTCTCTATATGGTATAGGAGAGGCACAGAGAACCCTTATCCGGTCTGTACACTGGTGGCAGAAGTGGGATGACTATGGTTTTAAGAATCAGTGTATAACTGTGCCACTTACAAAATATCTGCACTTTATGAAATTGAGATTTAGTTGTGCACAAGATAACTGCATTACAAACAATGGAATCTATTGTAATGGTAAATTGACTCGGATGAGCTTAGAGGCTCTCCAGAGTGCTTGTGAAGCCAGGGAGTTACACTTTGTGGATAAGTCTAGGGCTGAGCTGATAGCTGCCCTGGTGGACTACCATACTGATTGTGAAACTCTTGAAGGGGGGATGCAACTAATTAGGACTCTACCCCGAGGGTTGTCGCCAAATCTGATTCTGGGAATGTCACCATTCCTGCTGCCTCTATTCCAAACCCCAACACTTCCTTGGAGCTTGAGTTATTAAGGATGAAATTGGCCTTTGAATATCGCAAGTTGGAAATAGATGTTGAGCTTAAGAAAGAGGAGTTGGCACAGCAAGTTCAACTCAAGAATAGGGATTTTGAACTCAAAGACAAGGACGCTGAATGTCAGCGAATCCAGTTAGAGAAAGCTTGAGTGGAGACTTCAGCTAAACCATTTGTCAGGTCCCCAGCAAACAAGTTTTTGAAGGATTTGGTTGGTGTGTATGTGGAGGGTTCTAATATCCTCCAATGGATTGAAGCGTTTGAGATGGCTTGTGCCATTCATGATGTTGATAAGAGAGATTGGGCTAAGTGTTTGTTAAGCAGAGTGCCTCAAACTGGGTATGACTGTATTCTGAAACTGAGTGTGGAAGAAAGGGTTCAGTATGAGTGCATGAAGTCTGCTTTAATTGCCATTTTTGACAACAAACCTACCCAGCACCTTAAGAGGTTCAGGGACTTTAAGAAACAAGAGAATGTGTCTTGGGTTGACTAGGTGAGTGCTGCGCACATGAAAATGATGTGGCGGGCTGATGGTTACAAAGTGAAAATGTTTGTTGAATTGTCTCACTTTTTGTTTTTTGAGCATTTTTGTGAAGCATGTTCACCAGAGCTGCGTCAATATGTTGCTGACCAGTACATTTTGGATCCCTTTAAGCTGGCTAGGTTGGCTGACAAGTGGGTCTCCCACGGGTGTCCACTACGGACTCCAGTGGGAAGGACAAGGACAAAGAAAAGGGGACCTCTCAGAAAGCTGAGGAGTCCCAGAAGCAATCACAGTCGGGTAAACCAAAACCTTCCTCTCCTAAGACCCAAAAACCTAGTGGGGATAAGTCTGTTGCGGGTGGGAGTAAGAGTAGTCGTCTGCCTGCTGCAAAGCAGGGTCCCAGTGGTTCCAGTACCGTACCCAATACTCCCAGCACTTGTTGGGATTGTGGGGCTCTGGATCACCAAAGGGGTGACCCCAAGTGTAAGGGTGAGGCACTTGGAGTCCAGGCTGTCAGCCTGACCCACCCCTACTCCGTACCTGAGGTGGAGGCCGCTGTCCTCCACATCTCTACTGGGATCACGTTTGGTGCTCCCATAGAGATTTCCTTAATGTCCCTTGGGGCCTGGGACCAGTACCAGAAGTACTGGCGACTATCCCACAGAACAGTCATAGGTTTTTGAGAAGTGTCCTCTTGAAAGGCCAGCCTTCTACTGGTTTGAGAGACAATGGGGCAAGCATGACAGTGGTGGACATGACCCTGCTCAAGCCAGAGTAATATCTAAGTGCTCCTCTGAGAACCACCAGGTTAGCTGGTGGGCCTCCCAAATTATCGCCTGTAGCCTTAGTCACACTCTTGATTGGAGACTAAACAGCAAAGCTTCCTGTCCTGGTTCAGGACAATGGCCCTGCTAACATTCTGTTAGGCAATGATCTAGTAGAGTTGGGGTTGATCTCGGATGGTCTTCCCCAGACTGATGCTGCAGTCACTAGGTCACAGGTGACACAGGGTCTTGCTGTGAGTCAGGTACTCGAGCCAAAGGCAAGGCCTAAGGCAAGAAGAAGGAAGAACAAGAAGGCCACCTCTGTGGAGGGGGCCCCTTCTCTTCCTGCTGTTCCTACAGCACCCATTGGGATCCATGCTCTGGATGGGCTGGGTCCAGTGGAAAACCCAAACTCAACTCCTGAGGGAGAAGAGATAGAAGACTCTCCTGTGGGAGAGATTCTCAACCCGGAGAATCATCCTGACCTTCAATGCTTGTTAGCTGAAGAGGTACCCTCCCGGGCAGACTTCTGTAAGGGACAGAGAGAGTGCCACTCTCTCTTGAAGGTCTGAGGAAACAGGCCCTGTCCCAGGCCCAAGGAGAAGTGCCTAGGACATTCTGAATCTATTGGGAGGGTGAGCTCCTTGTTAGTGAGCCCACTAAGCCTATACCTGGTGCCCTTAAGAGATTGGTGGTACCCCAGGTTTACAGGCCCTTGCTGCTGCAGTTGGCGCATGAGATGCCCTTGGCTGGACATCTTGGGACCAAGAAGACTAAGCAGAGGCTCTCTGCCCATTTCTACTGCCACAGATGGGAGTAGAGGTGGAATCCCACTGCAGGACCTGCCCAACTTGTCAGTTGTCTGGCAGGACTGGAGGCAGTGTCATTGCCCCACTGCAACCATTGCCAGTGGTTGGAACACCATTTGAGAGGGTGGGCATCAACATTGTCGGTCACCTTGACCCTCCCACCTCAGGTGGACATTGGTTCATCCTGGTCTTGGTAGATCATGCCACCAGGTGTCCTGAGGCTATACCCCTTCGGACTGTACCGGCCCAGGTGGTTGCCAGGGCTCTCCTGGGCATTTTCACCCGTGTTGGATTCCCTAAGGAGGTTGTCTCTGACAGAGGATCCAACTTCATGTCTAGTTGCATGAAAACCATGTGGAAAGAGTGTGGGGTAACCTACAAGTTCTCCACCTCCTACCACCCCCAGAACAATGGTCTGGTTGAGAGATTTAATAAAACTCTCAAGGGCATGCTATGCGCTTTGGAAGAGCCCCTAAGGAGGAAATGGGATCTCCTCCTGCCATGCCTGTTGTTTGCTTACAGAGATTTACCTCAAGAGGGTTTTGGTTTCAGCCCCTTTGAGTTACTCTTTGGACATCCTGTGAGGGGGCCCCTTGCCTTGATCAGAGAAGGTGGGAAGCCACCCTCCAGGTCCCGCAAGTGGGGGACTATGTGTTAGGCCTCAGACAGAGGATAACACAGATGATGGGTCAAGCAACAGCAAATCTCAAGGCCAGCCAGGAATTAAATAAGTACCTGCATGACCTTAAAGCCTCACAAGTGGATTGGACTCCGGGAAAGGAAATCCTTGTGATGGAGCCTACCAAGCCTAGAGCTTTGGCAGACAAGTGGACTGGACCCTTCAGGATCATCTCCAAGATGGGCAAAGTCAATTATCTGGTTGACAGGGGAATCCCAGGGGTAGCCCCTCAGGTATTCCATGTTAACAGGCTCAAGCCTTTCCACAGGCGAGCACAGGTCTCATGTCTCTTGCTAGCCCCTTACTGATTTGCTGCATAGCAACCCTCAGGATGGCTCAGTGGAGGGAATACATCTCTCCAGATCTGACGACAGAGCAGCAGAGGGCCTGTAGGGCTTTGCTCCAGCAGTATGCCTCTCTGTTTTCCCTGACACCAGGCCTTACACCATGGTGTAGGCACGAAATTGACACTGGTGACAGTGTGCCTGTCAAAAGCAGGTGCTACCGTTTCTCAGATACAGTTATGAACCACATCCAGGCTGAGGTCGTCAAGATGTTGGACCTGGGTGTTATTGAACCCTCAACCAGTCCCTGGTCCAGTCCAGTGGTCCTTGTCCCCAAGGCAAGTTCCCAGGCAGGTACCAAGGATTGGAGGTTCTGTGTGGACTACCGAGGAGTCAATGCCGTCACCAAAACTGATCCGCACCCATTTCCCAGGGCTGATGAGCTCCTGGACACCATAGGTGCTGCCAAATTCGTGAGCACCTTTGACCTTACCTCAGGCTATTGGCAAATAGCTCTAACTGACCATGCCAAGGAAAAGACGGCGTTCTCAACACCAGAGGGACTCTACCAGTTTAGGGTGATGCCTTTTGGGTTGAAGAATGCCCCTGCCACCTTCCAGAGATTGGTCAATCATGCGCTCAGTGGGCTGGATACCTTTTGTGTGGCCTACCTAGATGACATTGCCGTCTACAGTTCCACCTGGGAAGAGCATTTGACACACCTGGATAAGGTGTTGCAGTCCTTGAAAAGGGCTACCCTCACTATCAAGGCCACCAAGTGCTAGATAGCTCAGGGGAAAGTCACGTATCTTGGGCATGAGGTAGGAGGGGGTGAGATCCAACCTCTCCCCAGTAAAGTACAGGATGTACATGACTGGGAGACTCCCACTACTCAAACCCAGGTGAGAGCCTTTTTGGGCCTCACTGGGTATTATCGCAATTTCATGGCAGACTATGGAACCATAGCTGCACCCCTGACATCTCTGACTTCACCCAAACATCCTAGGAAGGTTAATTGGACTGAAGACTGTCAGAGGGCCTATGATGGCTTGAAAGAAAGTCTGCATAGGGCACCGGTGTTGTGTGTGCCTGATTACAGCAAGCCCTTTATCATTCAAACTGACGCCTGTGACACCGGAATTAGAGCTGTCTTGTCCCAGTTAGATGACAAAGGAAGGGAACATTCTATCATATTCATCAGTAGACAACTCAAGGGTAGAGAACTGGGTGGGCTACTGTTGAAAAGGAATGTTTTAGCATAGTTTGGAGCCTTAAGCGTTTTAGTCCCTACCTTACAGGGTCTACCTTCAAGGTCCAAACAGATCATAAGCCCCTGAAGTGGCTTATGCAGATGAAGGGTGAAAACCCGAAACTGCTCAGGTGGTCCATTAGCCTGCAAGGGCTAGACTTCACCATAGAGCATAGACCAGGGAAGAGTCACGATAATGCAGATGGCCTTTCCAGAAAGTATGTTGACTGTCTGGATGAGGGTGTCTATCTCGTGGGAGATTAGGCACCCTAACCTCAGTCTGGGGTGGTGACTGTGATGCTGGAAATGCATCGGAGGGACAGGGCCACTGTATCCATGTCCTTCACTACTTTTTATTGTGTGTTCTGTCGTGTTTTCCGCGCAGGAGTTCATGTGGGACTCCTGGTGGTGCAGCTCTCTCTTTTGGTTTGGTGTACAGACACATGGGATACCCTTATGGCACCCATGGGTGGCGGTACAACCATGTGCCCCTAGTGTAAGTTTTTGGGCACCTGTGTGTGGCCCACAGAGCATGGTATGGGCTGGTGGCAGCTCCATGCTGAATTTTACAGATGCCCTGAGTGTCCTCCATTTTGGAATACGCAGGCCCTGCCATTTGAACCAGTTGATTCCTGATAGGAAACAAGATGGCCCCTGTGGCCTCTTGCTTTCTTTTGCCTATTACCTTGTTTTCCCAATGTCCTGGGAATCCCTGACTTGTCCCTCCCCCCTGACTGGCTGTTTGTTGGAAGTTCCATATATGGTGTTGTTGTGAAGTCCAGGCCAGACTGGCTGGAGCCTTCCCAGTGATTGTATGTTGTGGGTACACCCTGTGGGTGGGACCTGGGCGAATGGAGTGTGTGACGAATACGCATTCTGTGTTGTGGGTGTCTAGTATCTGGTGCTTGACACAATGACCGAGACAGCCCTGCCGGAAACTGGTATGAATGTAGTGTGGAGTGTTGAATGGCTGGGTACTTGTCCCAATACACATAACTTGTTGTGGGTGTCTGGAGAGTGAATGGCCTGAATGCACTATGGACCTGATTGGATGCCTGCCTGCATGAATGCCCTTCTGACCAATTGGTTACCTGAGTGTGACCCAGCAGAATGAATGGGAGATCAACTAGTATATCTGGGGGCCTCTCACTGCCAGAATACGTGCTCAGAAGCTGAAGAGTAACTGGAGTGAAACTGAAGCTTAACCTTGAAGCCCTGCTGGAAGAGAAGAATTGCTGTTGCTCTCCTTCGCAATCTGAAAGATACTGTGGAGGTCATTACAACCTTGGTGCTAAGTACACCAACTTTACCACCATGGTGTAAACTACGTTTACACCATGGTGGATGGCGGATTTACCGCCCCATTCCAAGGTGAGTGGGGCGGTAAATCCCCATTTTCCATTTTCCCTTCCCCATTCCCATTTTTGCCCCATAGGGCATAATGGGAGTGGGGAAGGCGCTAATTACGCCACCGTAAATTAAGGTGGCGTAATTAGCATCATGGCGGATTAGCACCATGGATTTTAACGCCTGCTAAAAGCAGGCGTTAAAATCAGAATCAGGCGTTAAGGGTTAACGGTGGCGTTAACCCTTAACGCCTGAGTTGTAATGAAGGCCAGTGTCTCCAAGAACTGACCCAGAGTGGACCTGCAAAGGTGCCCTCTTCCCAAGCTACGAGGGACCATCGTGCACCAGCTGATCTTTGCCAAAGCTCCCTGGTAGACAGACCTATGACAGGCTGCGACCCGAGACAGGGACTGCCAGGGATCCCAAAGAGAAGCACCTGGACTGTTGTCCGCCACTGTCGAGGACCGCCTTCAACGACTGGAGACGCTGTGCTCCCTTTTGCCTAAGAACTTAATTTGAGCCAAGGACCCTCTCCTCTGCATCGCCGCCCGCTTTATCCCACTGGAGAAGGCCCGACCGTCGACACGCCGAGGAGCATCTGCCGGTGGGTTTCCCGCCACCTAAAGACCACATAGACGCCGACAACTCGACACCCTTGCTGGGCCACAGTTCTTCAACATCTCTTTGCGGTCCAAATCTATTGTCACTGAGGTGCCCCGCACGCCTCTTCCTTCCGACAATAAACGCTACAATTCCAGGTACATTGGGGCTGTCGAACTATTGTAGAGGGAAATAATACTCATAGAACAGTATATGGACTGGGCTTGTGATACATCTTTGCTTTACAGGTTGCCCAGGTGGAGGGATCTCCACACAGAATTGTGCCTAGTTGTTAAAGGCCAGTATTCTGCCAATTGTTCAACCGTCTTGCTTTCCTTCGCCTCTTTACTGCTGGTTTCCTCTTTATTGATCTATGTGGCATTTTGACAGTATAGTTGATGCACTTTAATGAGATCTGATAATAATTGTGGTACCACTTTAGACCTGTATATATTTGCCATTATTGATTTTCTGAGCACAAAGTGAGTTAATGTGATAGTGTACATAACCTTGAATATTAATTATATAAAGACTGTGTTTTAACTAATACAGTGTGTGGACATTCCTTTGTGGGGGCTTGGGGACTACACTATACTTAAGAACCAGCCTGCATCACCTCCTGAGAAGCTAGGCCTTGATTTCTCATCCATAGCTACCGAATAGAGAATCTTGGCTGGGGTCCTCTGTGCCTCTCCTCTACCATATAGAGAGCAGAAGTACAGACACCCCCCTCCAGTCTTTACAGGACCTATGCCCGAAAAGACATCTATATCTGTGGCCACTTTTCTCGCTTCGACTGACAGTTGGATTCCTTCCAACAGAACTGATAAAAAATAAAGGAAGTGATATTGAATGCACTTCACCGACGAAGCCCAAGGAGGCGGGAATGCTTGGCTGAAGCTCCTGTTGGTAATCATGCTATGTGGAGATTTCCCTGACATTTAAGGATCAACTTCCCATATGTTCAGGATCAGACTGATGGACAAATGCATATTTTTAAAGCGTGATTTAGAATCTGCTTTGTGTGTAACAGCCCATATAGCACATTATTCTAGCTTTCACCCATTTCCCATTAAAGGATCTCTCACATAATTGGCTAATTTGCAATCAATCAAGGTTTTAGCCTTAAGTGGGCAGGGGAATACAGATATGTACCTCTTGCTCACTGTGGCAAGAAAAGAAGCTGTACATCATTGATAACTGAGGAGACAGAAATGCATGTCTGGTTGGCTGTTGGTACTGTTAGTCATATGAGATGTGCCCATTAGAAAGAAGGAATCAATGCACCACCACTTGTCATAATAGTGTACATTATTCATGTACAATATCCTCTGTACATAATTCTTTAAGGGTGTTTGTGCGCTGGGGACTGGGCACGCTCACACAGAGACTCAGCATCTGTTATATATTTTCTGGAAAAAAAAGAAACAAGACAGTCATTGCATTCAAATGGAGTCACATATTTCACAGCCATTGTATACTTCCTTACAGTTCCTAAAGCTGATTAAATCAGTGCAGATGTTTCATGGTTCCAAGCATTTTTATGTTAGAGTGAGCGATGTGAAAAAGGAAATGAGCATCAAGCCCTGTGAGCATTATGTATTTAAAGATACATTCATACAATGCTCTTTATCAAGTCAATATTTGTCACATATTTCTTTTAGTTATATTTCCTCAGTTTGTATAGCACCTTTCACTGTGGGTCTGGTCCCAACATGCATTTGGCTGAAAGCTCTTGGATAGACCAAAGTCCGAAGTTTGGGACATTTAGGAGGTGCTAGTATGCGAGTGTGCATAATGGCCATTAAAGTTTATGAGGGATTGGCCGAGTCCCTACTAGCCAACAATGTCAAATGGGCATGTGTATGGGTTGAGAGATGTACACTAGGGAAATAAACTGGAGGGGGGGGGGTGTAAGAGGATAGTCAAATATGTGTGTAGATAAAGTTTGAATATATTGTGAAAGGTAGCTATATTCTGATGACAGGATAGTTGTGCAAAGTGTCATTCGAGTTGAATGTGACAGCAGATGTGTGCAGAGTGTGGCTGCACCTTTGGCTAATTTAAAAAAGCAGAGTGTGAGAGGAAAAATGCAGCGGTTATAATCAAATGAAAGACTGGAATTGGTACATTCAACACAATTCTAAAACATCTGGATTGATAAATTATGGTGGATATAACCTGCATGCATCCAGCTATCATTAAGTGGCTACATTCAAGACCCCACTTAACCGTCATGACAGCATACTGCCAACACCTGCAGTCCCTGTAGTGTACAAATTCTAAAATCGCCTAGAATCTATAAACATGGTGGCCCTCATGGACTCGACTAAGTTCAGCACCCTGGTCAACTGCACAACTCTTTCAAGTGTTATACATTGCCCACCCCAAAATGCATCTAAGTGCAATTCTTTGCCAAATCCCAAAATACATCCAAGTACAATACATTGCCCACACCCAGAATAATGGTGATGTATTGTGAACCTATGTTTGTGGTATGTCTTCCATGTGATGCACTAGCTCTCAATTCCAGAAGTAGGTTCTAATTACTGAGTGATGCTTCTCGGGGAAGGCTTTCATCTCTGGCAGAATGACCACAATGATTGGTCACAAGTAAAATGCTGTTCTCCAACATGATGAGTAATTAAAGGCATTAAAGCCCAGCAGCAGGGCACAGTTAGCCTTTCACACATCAGAAGTTGTTAAATTCAGCACCATTCATGGGGCCAGGATAATAATAAAGACCTGAGCTATGTGCCGGGAGTCATGTGTCATGAAGACTAAGTTAAAGGCCAGAGTGCAGCAAGGGTGTTAAACAAGGCTTACAGGCCCATACATCCAGGGACGTCCCAAAGGCATGGTGTATAAAGCTATTACGTTCCTGGAGTGAAATGAACACATTGAGGAGGGCAGGGCTTAATTCCAGCTGACCCACGCCTGCAACCCAGAAAGGGAAATGAGCGGCAACTAAGGGGGAGGGGACGAGTCACGACTGCCAGATGAAGATTGTGCAATGTGGGGCTGAGGGGTAAGCAAGAAGGGGATTCGCTGTACCTGTGCCGTGTCTACCAGATACGGGCTGGGGAGGTGGTGCTTCCATGAAGGAATGCCACACAGTGATCCCTGCCACCAGCGCAGCAACAGTTTTCCCACCTGGGCAATTGCCAATCCATACTGGCTTGGAAAGCACATAAAACGGCCAATGGGGTTTTGGGGGAATAGTGTCATGTCTATCCCCATGAAATAAGGACCCATGGTAGGAATGAGCCTCAGGAGTCTGGCATGAAGCACTACATGCGATTGTCATGCTGTAAGACTGGTCTGATTATGTCCCTTTTTAAATAAAACCCCCAGTGGACGTTGAGCAACTATCAAAAATGCACACTTAGCATGAGCTCTGTTTGAGGGCTTTAGCTTGAACAACTTGGCACACCCATTAGTCCCTGCCCAGTAGGCATGGGAGAGCCTACTTGAGCGAACAGTGAGCAGTAGATGGCACTCATGGCTCGAAATTAAGGTTTGAAAACCAGGGGCCAAAAGGAGCTCCCTGGTCTTTAGCACAACCAGTGACCAGGAGCTACTACTGGGGATCAAGGAGCATTCCGCAAATCGACTTCCACACAGGATGGAAACATAATCTTGCCCACCATGTATGAACCCCCGTGCTTCAAATGCTGTGTAGATGTGTCCCACTGTCTATCCATATTGCCCCAAACCCAGAGTCAAATTCACACAGTTGTTTGCTTGGCATCAGTTGGCCATGGAATCCAAAAGAAGCTTTTGGCAGATGCCAGCCCCACACCAAACAGGCGGCTATAAGTAGCAGCCAAACAGCTCCTAGCACCCCTCAATATTGAACACTAAAGGTATGGGGCCTCATTACGAGTTATGCTGGTAAGAGAAAAATGATGCCGGTATGTAAATACCGGCATCATTTAACGTTCCGTAGCATTCTGACCCACAAACCCGGTATTAACGGCACCGTTATTTACTGTGCCGTAAATAGAGGCATAGGCGCGTACATGCGCCTCTTTGGGCAGGAAATACCGGCATGCCGGTAATAGGTGCCAGTTACAACCCACGCAAACATGCAAATACTGGCATCGTGAACCTGGTAATAACGGGCTGCATGATGCCGGCAAAACAGGCATCGCGGACCACCCACAAACAGCAACCAAGATACAAGGCAGCTGCCACAGGTGCACCCAATCCCCACAGGTGGAGTCAAAGGAGGCTGTGCCAGTATGAACTGAGCACACCCACACACCACAACCCCCCCCACAAGTGTAGGCAATGTAGAGTGGCCCAGTACAAAAGGAGCACACCACACCCCTTCCTACACCAAAATGCTACCACTATCATTTGCAATCATGGCGCAGGAGGACATGCCTATACTGCTACAACTACAGCAACAACAGCAACAACAACAACAACTACAGCAGCAAGAACAGGCAGCACAGAGGAGACGCAGGAGGAGAAGGAGGGTGAGACAGGGCCAGCAATTACCACCAGCGCAGCCACCAGCGCCTCGTAGGCAGCCACCAATCCCTCGCACCAGACCCAGCCCATTCAACCTAACCCCTGAGCAGTTCCACACCATGTACCGGTTGGACCGTGACACCATCACCACCATAGTGGACATGATACAGAACGACATTGCCAGCCACATACAAATAAGCACTGCCATCCCCCCACTACTAAAGGTGGTGTCTGTGCTACACTTCCTGGCCACAGGCACCTACCAACACACAGTGGGCCAGCTGCATGGCATTTCACAACCACTATTCTCACGCATGCTGAACCAAGTGCTGGATGCCCTCCTGAAGCACGCAAGCACCCACATATCCCTACCACGGACTGCCCAGGAGATAGCCGAAACCAAAGTAGGCTTCCATGCACTGGTAGGCATGCCCAATTGTGTTGGTGCCATCAACTGCACCCATGTGGAATTGGTAGTCCCCCATGCCATAGAGGCGGTGTACCGCAATCGCAAGCAATACCACTCCATCAATGTGCAAATGGTATGTGACTCCAGCAAGATCATCACCCATTGCTGCGCCCGATTTCCTGGATCCACACATGATGCCATGGTACTGCACAACTCCACGCTACCCCGTCACAAGGAGCGACATGCCAGACCACGTGCCTGGCTGCTCGGTGAGTTGCACAACAGGCCCATGGCCATGCTGTGGGGTACTCATGTGTGAGGATGCAGAAGGGGGGGGCTACTGCACCTGGGTGGGAAAGGGGGGGGATACTTCACCAGGGTGGGAAAGGGGGGGGTTAATAGTACACCTGGGTGGCAATAGCCAGTGAGTGGAGAATGAATGCAGAGCTAAACACTCCTCACCTGACCCAGCCAAACGGTACATGACACTTCACTGGGCCACATCTCACAAATAATGCATATCGATGAGAACAAGTAAGAGGCACAACCAGCCCACCCTGGTGATGGCAAGCAATGCATGAATGAACAGGATGGCAAGTGTGATAATGTGGGCAGTGTGACCATGCATAGTAAATAATAAACAGCATGAATTGGAGTCAAAACATTGTTGCACTACCACAGCATATCTGCCTCAGCATGCATGATTACACCCTGCATCATCTATTGAACGCCATCCAGACTACCACACCTCATGACAGTATAGATTGCACCTAGATAACATTTTTTTATGCTTACAGGGCCACACACCTATTTGAATCTGCTTGCAGGTGATGGAGGATATCCCTTGAGGCCGTGGCTACTCACCCCTGTGCGTAACCCGCAGAACATCCATGAGGAGGAGTACAATCATGTGCACACCCGTACCCATGTTGTGATTGAGCAGACCTTTGGCCTGTTGAAGGGGCGGTTCCGCTGCCTCAGCAGGTCTGGTGGGGCACTCCTATATAGGCCTGAGAAGGTGGCAAAGATCACCATGGCCTGTGTCATGCTGCACAACATGTGCATCTGGAGAAATGTACCACTGCCACCTGACGTTGACATGCATGGGCTGGGTGAGGATGATGAGGATGGAGACAGAGGTGAAGTAGCCCCCCTGCCAGTACGTGATGCACGGGATGGCTATGCTGTACGCCAAGCACTAATTCACGAATACTTCTGAAATACAGGGAATATGAAAGACTCGTGTCAGTCAGACACTGGGCCAATGTGGAAATGCACACAGGGAATGTTGGGAGTTGGGCACTGAACACTGTACCACATTAAATGGATGCACACACAAATAACAATGTCCAGCCATGGATTTTTCTTATCACAACGTGTGTATTATTTACAACAGCAAAAATGTGCCCACTCCCCCCTCCCAGACTCCCCCAACAAACTCCCTGACCCCCCAACAAACTCCCAGTCCCCCCCAACAAACTCCCAGTCCCCCCCAACAAACTCCCTGACCCCCCCAACAAACACCAACACCCCCAATAGACTCCACAAGATGCACCCCTTCACCCCCAACCTTGTGTCCCACTACCATTGTCCCCCCACACTACTTCCGGGACTTCTTCCTGTCTAAAGGTGGCATTTCAGTGTGCCTTGCACTCCTACGTGTGTGGCGCACTGGGCTGGTGGGGACAGATGAAGCTGGTGTGGAGGTAGTAGGTGATTCGCTGGCAGGTTCCACACCTCCTGCAAGCCGTGGCCGCTGCATATGAAGCAGCATTGAGGGCAGCACCTGTGTCACCGCCCCCAGGCAGTCCCTCATTAGCCGAGCCGATGCATTGACAGCGGCTATGTTTGCTTCGATGGCCGCTGTGGTCCCTACAATTGCGGTAGCAATACCCCGCCTAATGTCCTCCCCGTCTGCTATATACTGGCGGAGTAGGTCTAACATGGCCTCCTGTTGGGCCTCCACCATCGACAATCGTGTCTCCAGGGTTCTGGAGGGGGCTGGAGTGGTGGGTTGTGCAGTCACGTGGATGACATTTTCGGGACTGGACTCCTCAGAGGTGGGTAGGTCACAGTCACGGAGGCAGGGATCAACTTCACTGCAGGTGGGTGACTGCAGGTGTTGGAGTGAAGGGGTGGGCACGGGGCGCGTGGTGGCCGGGCATGTCACCTCAGTGTCTCCCTCAGGCTCCACACTGGCATTAAGTTCTTCCCCAGTGGAGGCGGGTGCTTCCAGGGACTCCCCTTGGAGAGGTGTGGGTATGGCCTGCTTGTCTCCAGCGGAGGTGATGGTGGTGGTTGCCCTCTTCTTACGGTGTGAGGTGGATGCCCTCACAGTTGTCTCCTGGGTTGCTTCTTCCTCATCAGTGCCTGGGGGGGTAGAAGAGATGCAGGGCATCAGTGATGGTGTGACATGGCAGTGGCGGTGCTGTTCATTATTCAATTGATCATGCTTTCATGTCTTACAGGTGTGTCACGCAGGGTATTCAGAGGGGGCATGTAAGCATTCACTGCATGGCAGGTGGCATGCCATTGATTTTGGGTTTGTGAGAAGTATCACATGGGCAAGCTCCAGGTGTGTTGGCTGTGTGTTGGTTAAGGGATGGGCACTCAGCATGCATTTCAGTGTGGCAGCGTTTGGCCCACCATCTGTATTTGGGTATGGTCATGTGGGTGTTGGGAAATGCATTGCCTTGCCTAGACTCTCTACCACTTTACTTGTGCTACTTCATGGTCTCCCCTACAGGGATCAGCAGGGTCACTCACCTCCTTCCGCGGTTGATGCTGCACCCGTCTCCATCTCGCATAATCCCTCGATGGACTCAGGACTGATGAATCTGCTGGCCGTCTCCTCCCAGGTCATCAATTTGGCAGGGGGGTGGGCATCCCCGCCTGTGGCCATGGCCTCGCTCCGATTGGTGGCCATGATATTGCGTACCCGCAACCGGAGGTCATCCCACCGCTTCCTGCAGTCCCTCACACTGCGCGGAGTGGGACCTACGGCTGATACCTTGCGGGCTACCTACTGCCAGATTTGCCACTTTTGTTGCTGCACCTCCCGCTTCTTGTCGTGGGATTGTATTGTCTCTGCATGTGCAGCTAGAGTGTCCACTAATATGGTGAGCTCTGCATCTGAGTAACGCTGTTTACGCAGCCGAGGGGGTGGTCTTCCTGGTAGCCTTTGACATCCTCTATGGATTTCCACTGTGCTCTCCGAGTATCGGCTGTTGGTTATGGATGATTGCAATGGATTGTGTGTTTAAAGATGGCCGCCAGCCCATTTCCCGTTCCTGCGCGATGACATAATTTCCGGGTCAGTTTTTTGCAAACACGGTATTACCATGCCGGTATTACCATGCTGGTATTTAGGGGTAGGTATGAGGCGGTAGCGCTATGGGCGGGTCCCGCGATGCCGGTATAGGGGAGTTGGAGGCCCTTTAGCGGCATGGCGGTATTGCCACTTCCGGCATGGGGGGACGCGCGTGCTCGCACACTCGTGATCACCCGCTATTAGCGGGTTCATACCAGCACGGACCCGCTCATTCCGGCATGCCGGTAATGAACCCGGTTTTACCGGGCAACTCGTAATGAGGCCCATGGTCTTATTCTTACATCCTCAGATAGCTCTATGTTTTAATGCAAAACAGGCACGAAGACGAATTGGTGCTGTTTGTACCGTTCTTCTATAGTGATATTTTGAAAGAGAACAATAGGCGTGTACTAGATTGACTGCTTTGGAATTTTAACATTCTTTAAAAAAAATAGAAGAGAGACAGACAGAATGAGAGTGAAGAGAGTTATATGAGGAGAGATGCTCGATGGACATATTGTTTGCCTAATACAGCTAGTAGAGTGCTATTTTGCAGCAAAAGGACCTCTGCCATAGCATGTCCCCTAGTCCAGTACAGTCCACATAGTGTAAATTCATTCTCAATATAGACCAAATGTATTCTGAATCCTGAAAACATGACACGGATGCATTAGGTCACTTAAAACTTTCTGGGTATTGATTTTATGTTCAGTTACTTCTAAAGCACTTTTTGATTTACAGTTTTATACTTTCCTATGAATAAGATTTGCTCATAGTTGAAGGCAAAATATGTCATTGCATGTTGATATTAGAGATGGTGTTCTGCTCTAAAAACTCTATTGTAGAAAATGTCAAGAAACATAATATTCTTCATCACAAACTTCACAGCGCTCTGTAAAACGAATTGCTTTGTCAGCAACCAGTTTGCTTGTAGCTTAGCACTGCCCTTTATGGTGATATGTATGGACAACGCAGGAGGGTATTTGAAGGTTTTGGCTTTCATATTGACCAAACTGAGGTATTTTTCAGTACTGTTTGAAGTGCTTCGTATTGTAAAAGAGAGACTGAAACAAGACATGTAGCCAGGGTCATGTTTTTTGGGGCCCAGAGCACATCATCTTCAGGGCAACACTCAAACGAAAGGAATTAATGGGGAACGCATCTATGGTCACACAATAAGCAAGTGTACTAGTACCTTACAAATCACCTTGCCATGTTCAGCCTTATTGGAATCAAATAATAAACACGTGGCATTTTAAGGGCAAGATTAGCAGTTCACGAACAGGGTACTTGTGTGCTAGCATAAGTATAGGGCACTTTTTTAACAATAGCAGCCACAATGAAGGGATTCCAGCTGCAGTATAAATGCAGAACACAGATGAGTAGCTGTACCACAGTAAAGACACATAGCTCAGATTAATAGGCGCACGGAATATAAAAGTGCATTGAGCATGGATAAAGGTGACAGATGGGAAGAAACAAGAAAAATGCAGATAATTTAGCATACAAAGCTGATACATATTAGAAGCTATTAGGAAGCTGCCTACAAGGGGATTTAGACAGATTAAAAGAGGACCATGGCTTGTGGTATGTTATAAAACAGTTATTATTATTATTATTATTATTATTATTATTATTATTATTATTATTGTTATTATTATTATTATTATTATTATTATTATTATTATTATTATTATTATTATTATTATTATTATATGTATTATTATTATATGATGCAACACTATAACCAAATAAATGTCTTTGTTTTTCAAAGGGCACCCTGAGAACTAAATCGCAATATTGAAATATGTATGTGCTGATAAATGTGACAGGTTAAATTACTTGCCCAAGATTATACAGTTGAATTAAGAGGGCCTCACACGTTTGGTGGTATTTCAGTTGTAAATCTGCTGAAATACCACAAAAGTGATTATCCTTTATCACCACTTGGTCTGGCAGAATTGCTGCCGGATTACAATTCGTGGTAGTCAGTGTGGGTCCCCATATATTGGAGTCCTTAGGATTCAATGGGGATTTTGGCGGAAATCGGAAATACCATTTGTGGTAATTATGCCAATTTGGCTGTTTTTTATTGTAAAGTTGTGAAACTACCTCCAGCATTCTGCTGGAGATTTTTCTCTGCCTTGCCTCCAACCCAGTAGTTCAGCAGTGTGGTAATGTGGCGGTAGTGTTACCATTGAATTTCCAATGATTTTGGCCACACCGCAAAACTCTGCATTTGTGCCCAGTGTGCAATTTCTGCACTTGGCCAAACTGCTTTACAGTTCTTGTCATAGAGCAACATGCAAATATTTGTGAATGTTTAACAGTGATGAACTAAAATAATATTCTTTTGCATTCACTTGATGCGCTTAACATCCGCCTTGACATAAACTACCCAATTAATTCGAAAGGACACACCCGTGATGCCATTTTTAGCTCCCACAACCAGATACATCTAACCCCCCCTGTACCTCTCATCTGGTCTGATCACTTCATTGTCCCTTTCATCATCCACTGGCCTGCCTCCTTGCCCATCCTTGAGCCAGCTGCCCCCCTCCACCACAAATGCTGGAAGAAACTAAAGATCCTCCCTGACCTAGCCGAAGCTTTGCTTCAAAGACCTCCTTCAACTAACCCACGTAATGAACCCTAAACCATCGACTCCTTTCAAACTTGGCTCAATATCTCACTAATCCCGCTCACCCACACCTGCCAATCATCCTCTCACCGTGGTCCTTATCCCAGATGGTTTACACCAGAACTGAAGACTGCAAAACAACTGAATAAATCCCTCAAACGCAAATGGCGGAAAAGTAAAATCAACCTGAGTAAATCCACCCTCACCCTGCACCATCCCACTACAAAGCTGAAATCCGGAAAGCTAAAAAAGGACCACTACAGCTCCCAAATTCTCAACTGTGGAAACCGCAGCAAGGAACTCCACAAAATCCTTTCAGAATTCGTCAACTTGACCTGTACATCAGCCCCATCCACCCCACCTCAATCACTCTGACACCACTGCTCTTGACAGAACAACTTCTCTTAACAACAAACTGGCCCTCCTCTCACTTCCACATAATCCGTCCGCCCTATCAACCACCCCCCCACCTGCCACGGAAACAACAACTCCACCCACTTTCGACTCGTTCACACCAATCTCGAGAGACACATTTCTTGACCTTCTCTCTGTTCGAAAACCACCTTGACCCCTGCCCTGCCTCAGTCCTCGAAGAAATATTCTCATCCACCTGCGCAGGAGAGTATGCAAGAACCATCCTAAATGACTCCCTCAGCTCGGGAATCTTTCCCGACGCCTTCAAAACTGCATATGTCAAGCCTCTTCTAAAAAACCTTCCCTCGACCCCCTCGACCCGCTCGACCCCAAAAACTATGGCCCCATCTCAAATATCAGGTGCCTTGCAAAATTCATCGATTGAACCGCATACTCCCAACTAAACGCCTTTGTCGAATCCAATAACCTCCTGCACCCCACACAATCAGGCTCCCCCTAGACCTCTCTGCTGCATTTGACACAATTAACCACTCAATCCTACTTGACCGCCTCCACTCCCTAGGAATCTGTCGAAAATCTCTCAAATGGATAGCCTCCTTCCTCAACAAGAGGACATAAATAACCCTTCTCTCAACCTTTCCCTCCACCGCTCGACCAGTCAATACTGGAGTACCACAAGGAGCATGCCTATCAGCCCACCTGTTCAACCTCCATATGTCCACCCTCCCAGGAATAATCCCCAGGAATAATCCGCCCGCACAATATCCTGTGCTATGACTACACCGATGACTCCAAATAATCCTAAAACTCCTCAACGCAGACTCCAACTCTCAGCCCAACTTCGCAGCTTGCCTCCTTGTCATTGATCGTTGGATGACTACAAACCACCTCTCCCTAAACCCCACTAAAACCAAAATCATGGTGTGCGGCAACACCAAACTTTTCCCCCACCCTTTACCTTGGCCCACATACATGGGCAATCCACCCACCACCTCGGCCACAGTAAAAAACCTTGGTTGCACTCTAGACTCTGACCTAATCCTCTCTTGCCATATCAACAACGTATCTAAATCTTATCATTATCACCTCAAAATTCTTAGACGCATTTTTCTCTACCTCTCCTTTCCTAACAGACTTGCCGCTGTTCAGTCTATTGTAATGTCGAGACTGGACTACACTAACTCCCTCTGTTTCGGAGTCCGGACATACCCCCTCATTAAATTACAAAGAGCACAAAACGCTGCCGCCAAAATGACACTAGTACTGGGCCCAAGAGACCACACCTCTACAGCTCTCAAAACTCTCCAATGGCTCCCTGTTGGACAAAGGGCCACTTTCAAAAACCTATGCATCGTCCACCGAGCAGTGCACAAGACCGGCCCTCTATACCTGCAAGAAAAGCTAAAACCCTACCACCCACCGCGCACTCTAAGATCAAGCTCTGCCCTCCTTTTAGTGATACGAAACACCAACTCAGTCAGGATAGGATGATCCTCATTCTCAGCCTTGGCCCTCATTCCACCCCACACCCGACTCACCGAAGACTACTTGTCATTTCGCAAACTACTAAAAATGTGGCTCTTCTCATAACACCAATGACCACCCATGATGTGTCCAAACCCCCCAACAACCGAACGACAAAACACACAACGAAGCTGTCCTACCTGGTGCACACCCACATGATGGGACATAATGAATGGATTAGAGGGAGTGATTGGAGTGAATCGAGTCGATGGATTAAGTAAACAGAGTGAATGGACACAGTAAACAAAATGTCAGAGTTGATCAAGCAGAGAAAATAAAGGAGTAAATGGAGTGGATGGAACAAATAGAGTGACTAAAACAGATAGACTGATGGAATGATGGAGCAGACGGTGCAGATGAAATGGACAGAACGGATGAAGTGAATAGAACGGATTGAGCGGACAGAGCAGATGGAATGGACGAAACGGTTGGAATGGATGGAACGGATGAGACAGATGGAATGGATGGAGCGGATGGAACTAATGGAACCGATAGAGTGGATGGGATGGATGCAACAGATGGAGTGGATGGGGTGGATGCAACAGATGGAATGGACGGAACGGGTGGAGTAGTTGGAACGGATGGAGTGGGGGGAACAGATGGAGTGGATGGAACAAATGGAGTGGAGGGAACGGATGGAGTGGATGGAATGAATGGAGTGGATGGAACGGATGGAGTGGATGGAAATGATGAAGTGGATGGAGTGGATGCAGTGCATGGAGTGGATGGAACGGATAGAACAGATAGTGTTGATGGTGCGGATGTCAAGGATGGTGTAGATGCTATGGATGATGTGAATGTTACGTATGGTGCGGATGTTATGGATGGTGCAGTTGTTACGGATTGTACAGATTGTATGGATGTTACGGATGGTGCGAATGCTACGAAGGTACAGATGTTACAGATGGTGCGGTTGTTACGGATCGTGCAGATGTTACAGATGGTGCAGATTATACAGATGTAACAGATGGTGCAGATGTTGTGGGTGATGTGAGTGATGTGGATTTTGCGAGGGTGCAGATGTGGATGGTGCGGTTGTTACCGATGTTGTGGATATTACGGATGGTGTAGATGTTACGGATGTTACGGATCTAACGGATGGTGCGGATGTTGCGGATGATGCAGATGTGGATGATGCGGTTGTTACGGATGGTGCAGATGTTATGGATGGTGCGGATGTTAGGGATGGTGCAGATGTTAGGGATGGTGCAGATGTTAGGGATGGTGCGGATGTTACGGATGTTACAGATGGTGCGGATGGTGCAGATGTTACAGATCTTGAGGACGCTATGGATGTTACAGATGTAACAGATGGTGCGGAAGTTGCGGATGGTGCAGATGTTGCGGATGTTACGGATGGTGCGGATGTTATGGATGGTGCAGATATTACAGATGGTTTGAATATTATGGATGGTGCAGATGTTTTGGATGGTGCAGATGTTACGGATGTTACCGATGGTGCAGATATTATGGTGTAGATATTATGGATATTATGGATGGTGCGGATGTTACGGATGGTGCGGATGTTACGGATGGTGCTGATGTTGTGGATGGTGCTGATGTGACGGATGGTGCTGATGTTGCGGATGGTGTGGATGTTGCAGATGGTGCGGATGGTGCGGTTTTGCAGATGGTGCGGATGTTGCGGATGGTGCGGATATTATGGATGGTAACAGATTGTGCTGATGGTGCAGAGGTTGTGGATGGTGCTGATGGTGCAGAGGTTGTGGATGGTGCAGGTGTTGTGGATGGTGCAGATGTTGCGGATGGTGCGGATGTTGAGAATGATGCGGATGTTACGGATGGTGTGGATGTTACGGATTGTGCGGGTGTTACAGATGGTGCAAATGTTACAGATGGTGCAGAACTTACAGATGGTGTGGATGTTATGGATGGTGTGGACGGTGTGGATATCACGGATAGTGCAGATATCACGGATCTTTCAGATGTTGCAGATGTTGTGGATGTTGTGAATGTTGCAGATGTTGCAGATGCTGCGGATGCTGCAGATGTTACAAATGTTACGAATGTTACAGATGTGTGGATGTTACTGATGCTGCGGATGTTATGGTTGGTGCGGATGTTACGAACGATGCGGATGCTACGGATGGTGTGGATGCTACGGATGGTGTGGATAGTGCAGATGTCGAGGATGGTGCAGATGTTGCGGATGTTCGGAATGGTGCGGATGTTACGGATGGTGTGGATGTTGCGGATGGTGTGGATGTTGCAGATGGTGCGGATGGTGCGGTTTTGCAGATGGTGCGGATGTTGCGGATGGTGCGGATATTATGGATGGTAACAGATTGTGCTGATGGTGCAGAGGTTGTGGATGGTGCTGATGGTGCAGAGGTTGTGGATGGTGCAGGTGTTGTGGATGGTGCAGATGTTGCGGATGGTGCGGATGTTGAGAATGATGCGGATGTTACGGATGGTGTGGATGTTACGGATTGTGCGGGTGTTACAGATGGTGCAAATGTTACAGATGGTGCAGAACTTACAGATGGTGTGGATGTTATGGATGGTGTGGACGGTGTGGATATCACGGATAGTGCAGATATCACGGATCTTTCAGATGTTGCAGATGTTGTGGATGTTGTGAATGTTGCAGATGTTGCAGATGCTGCGGATGCTGCAGATGTTACAAATGTTACGAATGTTACAGATGTGTGGATGTTATGGATGGTGCGGATGTTGCAGATGTTACTGATGCTGCGGATGTTATGGTTGGTGCGGATGTTACGAACGATGCGGATGCTACGGATGGTGTGGATGCTACGGATGGTGTGGATAGTGCAGATGTTGAGGATGGTGCAGATGTTGCGGATGTTCGGAATGGTGCGGATGTTACGGATGGTGTGGATGTTATGGATGGTGAGGATGTTAAGGATGTTATGAATGGTGTAGATGTTACGGATGGTGCAGATGTTACGGATGGTGCAGATGTTATGGATGATGTGGTTGGTGCAGAAAGTGCAGATGTTGAGGATGGTGTGGATGTTGCGGATGGAGACAACACCTGTTCACCATGATGCTGCCGTATATCTGTTTCCCTATATATGCTACCTACCTGTTTCCACATATATATCTGTATCCCATATTTACCTGTATCCATCTTGTCGCTATATATCTGTATGTCGCTATGTATTTCCCCACTGCCTTGCTCACATGCCTTGTCTCAGGCGCTTCCACTGATAACCACCATATCAAACCACTATGCCTACTCTCTACTACCCACCATCATTCAACGAGAACACAGCTATACCCCTGTTAATTTGGCCTAGCTGTACACATACGAACACAACTCCATGATCACCTCATCACCCTAATAAAACACAGCTAGCTGAGCACATTCCGGCTAACTGATCGCATAGGCAGCATCCCTCAGGACTAAGCAGCCAGAACCCATTCTAGATTTCCACCGACTAGACTAAACACAACCAACTGATTTCCTCAGCATCTCACCTATCGTTAGGAAGCAGCTATCATCCAACAACTACACCAGCTGCACACATATCCCGTGCACCCACGCAGCGTATAACACTCTTTCTCTCTCTACTGACTTGAACTACGGTTCCCGAGGGTGTTCAACCTACCAGCGCTTTGAGATCATACCAATGATACATAAGGCGCTATACAAATGCCAAGTAACATAACATAACATAACATAACATACCTGACTTTAAAAATTCACAAATCAAATAATATTGCAAGATTAGTAAATGGTAATACTTATAGAAACAGTTTATGTGAAAGGTGAATAAGTGTGCCTTAATTGTCTCAATTTTCAAGGGCACTTTACAAGTACCAGAAAACTAATTGGGGTAATCCTAAAAAAAATCCCATCTGGGTTTTTTCCATTGCATTTTATTTTAATGATTTAAATACACCCATCATACAGACTTGTGGATTGTTTTTTTTAAATTTTATTTTAAAGATGTGCAATAGAACATTAGAAATTAAACAAAAAAACAGTTTAGTGAAAAGTAAGCATACCTGAAAACAAGCTTGCCCCAGACCTGTGATATTTGGTCACTTTTTTCTGTATGTTTCTTTTTTCTGTAAAGGTCCCCTTTCAGCCAAATGGCCTACTGGATCCTTGGCCTCAAGCCCAGGAAATCTATCCATTCAGCTCTGAAATCTCTTCACTGGCTCCCCATGGCTGCAAGGATCAACTTCAAGACCATCCTCGGCACCATCTACAAGGCTTTCTGGGGTCTAGGACCACTCTACCTCCAACTTACTCTTCCAAAATATCTTCTTTCTCAAGCACTCCGCTCATCCAACTCCAACTCTCTGAGGGTCAGACACTTCTCCAAGCAGAGAGTTGGGGGCAGATCTATCTCCTCAGCTGGGGCATCCCTCCCGAATAGCCTCCATGCCTCTTTCAAACTTGAGCAGAACCACCTACGGTTCTGGAAGCAACTCAAGACCTTCCTTTTTGCTTCTTCTTTCTCTCTTCCTCTAACCTGATGATGCAACTGACTGCTCTGCGCACTGGTCTCCTGGTCACCATCTGAACTCAGGCCCAGGCTCCTGGATGTCCAGTTGCTCATGCACTGCCTCCGGGCTCCCCAGCACTTAAGGGTCTGTATCTGCAATCCTAAAGTCCCTTCTCTCTGCACTTTTGAGCCACCCACTGGCTGCACTGGTGAGTTAACTGCACTTCCCCCTTAACCTGCCCCTGGAACTTCTCAACTTGCCTCTTCCCCTCACTTGCACAATCTAATTGACGCAAGGCCTAGTAAGATCGTTATTTTGTGCTCCCTTTGTTTCCCCCTTCTTGTCTTGTTGCGCCTAGAAACAATTGTGTACAGGCGCATTATAAATGCTGCATCATATCATATCATATCATACATAACATAAATGAGCATGCTATGGGCTAGATAATTTCACCAGAATGTGAGAAGGCAAATATTTTCACATAAACCAGCAGATCACTTTACAGTGAGATCAGTGATTTATTCAGAATCACTGTATCGTCTAGTGGTAAACTGGAATATAAGCCTCAACACTTTCTTTCCACATTCTGGACTTTGGCTACCTAATCACCTCTTCCGCCTGACACTTTATGATCTTCATATGGGCTTGCAGCACAATTTTAACAACCCTTTTCAGGATAAACAGAACTCTAGAAGTCCACCATTCCGAGTCTATGCTTTGGATCTCCTTTATCACCAGAGCTCATGGATGCTGCTCCCATTCCCCCCTGCCAGTTGATCACATGCCCTGAAATCGTGATGCCTGTTTTCCATCAGGAATTAAGGAAGAAGAACTAGGAGGAAGAATCGCAAATTCAGCTTTAAAAATTAAATGGGGTAAAAAAACAGAAAAAAGTAAAAATCAAATATTGGTCGAAAACCTTGAAAAAAGAAAATGGGCCTCATTACACGGAAGGCGGTAATGGTTAACGGCCACCGTTAATGGTAACGGTGACCGTTAACCATTACCGCCTTACTACGAGGTCCCTTAGCGGGTTGGTGCTTTAACGCCTGCTTTTTGCAGGCGTTAAAAACCAACCCGCTAAGGGGCCTCGGAGCTAATTACGGCACCGCAAAATTGCGGTGCCGTAATTAGCGCCTTCCCCATTCCCATACAGCCCTATGGGGCAGAAATGGGAATGGGGAAGGGCAATGGCGGAAGGGGGATTTACCGCCCCTCCAACCTTGGAATGGGGCGGTAAATCCCCTTTCCGCCAAGGCGGTGCCGGTATTTTAACGGCATGAGCCATGGCGCTAATAGCGCCATGGCTCACCGCCTTCCGTGTAATGAAGCCCAATGTGCGCGATTCCACTGCACCACATGACAAGTTTTCTCCTTGCACATTACAACTCTGATTTCTCCAGTGCATGAAACTGCCACCATTGTCCCATCCTGCCAACTTTGCTGCCATTCTAAGATGGCTGCAGCCTTTTCCAAGCAAAGAAATGCTGCTTAGTGCCTCCCAACTTGCCTCCTGAAAGCTGATTGGGCACTGGGAAACATAAACAGACCTATTGGGGACCAGCAGGTTTTAACCAGCCCCCTCCTACAAGGCCCACTTTCCAAGGCCCTGTCTGTTAGCACTGAGGAAAGGTCCATGTTACCGGACACACGGTAAGCATTGGACCAGCTATCACTTCTGTGCAAGTCATGTGCTTTAACTATTCTCATCGAACCTCTCCCTCCTTCTCACTCTGGACTTTCAGCTAAACTAGCATTGCCTAGTCACTGATTGTATTTCACCTGCCCTATCTGAAAGTTAATTTTAGCCTGCCCTGTTGTTACATGTGTTATCCTGCCCTGCTGAAATTCAATTTTAGCCTGCCCTGTTGTTAAATTTATCAGCATGCCCTGCTGAAATTCAGTTTTAGCCTGCCCGGCTGAAAGTAAATTTTAGCCTGCCCTGTTGTTACATGTGTTAACCTGCCCTGCTGAAAGTACATCTTTGCCTGCCTTGTTGTTACATGCATTAACCTGCCCCGTCTCTTGTGACCACCACTTTCATGTCCTCTGCCACATTTTTAATTGTGCTGTGCTCTGTGACCACTGCTTTTCAACTGCCCTGCCACATTTTTGAATTGTGCTGTGACCAGTGACCACTGTGTTTTACCTCCTGTGCTTTTCCACCCTAGCTCTTTTGTCTCCTCTGCTTGCACCCCCCTTGTTTCTCCATTTCCCACCTCCTTTCTTCCCTCATTTCCGACCCACCTTTATTCCCTCATTTCCCCCTTCTACTCCCCTCCACTTCAGTTATGGGGCTCTCAGTCTCTCCTATCTTTTCCAACTGCTTCTCCATTGACTACCCTTCCCATCTTACTAAGTCTGGTAGGAAGAAGTTCAAAAAGGATATCCCTGTCTCCAACCCTGGCCTCCATATCACTGATCCCTACACCAGCGCTTCCTCCAGACTGACTCTCACTGACATATTCTTTTCCCCCTCCTTTGCCAGATCTATGGACTATCGTCTCTGTGCTCTTGCCTTACTCCTCCTCTCCCATTAATGGTGGCACCCAGTGGGAGGCCCTCCTTGCCTCCTTCCACTCCTCTAAGGTCATCATTAATGTTTACCCGAATGGCATCGTCTTGGTCCAAGGCCCCAGGCCAACCTCCTCCTCTTTGACAGACCTTTCTCACACCTTATCAATTTCCTTTCATCTCCTGCTATCCCTTGTCTCCCTTCTTTGGCTTCCTTGCTCCCACTTTCTGCCTCTTCTCTGGCACCCTCTTCCCCCTCCTTGGCTACCCAGCCCTCTCCTTCTACCTCCTCTGCCATTCCTTGGGCTCCTCCTACACCTCTGTAGGCAGTACCTCTAATTTGTACCCCTCACTGGAAGTCTTTCAAGGATGGCAACCTTCTCCACCATACCACCCTTAACTCTTGTTCAGCTGTCAAACACTCCTCTGACATCGGCCATCTCCTGGAAGAACACAACCTTGATGTCCTTGGTCTTACAAGACATGGTTCAGAACCAGCTCTGTCAAGAGTTTTGACACTCTCCTCCCTGATGGCTACATGATAATCTCTGCGCCCATAGCCAACCGGTGGGGGTATAGCATTGATTTTCCCATAGTGCATTTGTTCTGCTATCATTCCTATGCAGGCCTACACCACCTTTGTATGCCTGGTCTGTAGACTTTCTCTCTGTCCTGGCCACTCTCTCACGGTGGTCACTATCTATGTTCACCTGGTCAGATCACCTCCTTCCTCACCGGGTGGGCAGGCCTCTCCTCCTCCTCCTTGGACACCTCAACATCCATCTGGATGCTTCCTGTCCCTCCTCAGGACTCTTTCACGACCTCTGTGACACTCTCTCTCTTTCTATTCTTTCCTCTGAACAGACTCATTCTGCAGGGCACACTCTGGATGTTCTCATTTCCTGTGACCTCCCCCTCTCTAATTCTCTCACCACTGCTCTCTCTTGGAGCGATCACTTTCTCCTTTCCTCCCATCTCTCCCTCTCTACCCCACAGGCCAAGCCAACTCCAGCACTGCCACCTACCTTCTCGGTCATCCGGCCCATGAAGCGTGTGTCAGTTGAGGCTTTTGCTGCCACTTTCTCTCCCCTTCCTCCACCTCGGGCTGACTCGCATCCTGATACTGCCATTTTGAAGCTCCAAAATGTTATCTCTAATACTCTTGATGTTCTTGCCCCTGTCATGAGGATCTGCTTGAAGCCCAAAGCCAAGTGCAACTCTTGGTATAACTCTGACCTCGTCACCCTTAAACGCAAGTGTAGGTTGCCGAGAGGAAATGGTGGGCATCTTGTTCATCTTCTGACAATCTGACCTGTTGCCTGCACCAAAGGTAATATCAGCTCTCTGTCCACGCTAAGAAGATATCCCCCATCCAAGCCTGTGTCTCTGGGGCATCTAAAACTCAGACAAACTCTTTAAAATCTGCAAGGAGATGGCCAATCCTGCTGTAGTCTCTACTTCTCCTGCCCCTCCTAGGCCCTCTGCATGGCCCTTGCTTCTCATTTCATCTCAAAAACCCAGGACATCCTGTCCACCCTCTCGTCCTCTCCTTCTCTTCCTGCCTCTCTCTCTGCTACCTCTGGCCCCCCTTCAGCGGCCTTTCTTCCCTCTTTCTCTTTCTTTCCTCTGTTCTCCTAGATGAGATTTCCAGACAAGTCTGATCTATGAAGGTCTTGTCAAAGCAGGCTCTTCCCTGTTCATCCAAAACCATCAAGGATCATATTGACACCATCTCTCCTGCCATGGCTGACTTCTGCAGTCACTCCTTTGCCACTGGATCCTTCCCCTCCCCTCTGAAGCACTCCTTGTGCACCCTCTTCTCAAGAAACTCACAGCTGACCCCTCCTGCCCCGTTAACTATCGCTCAATCTCTATCACTCCTTTCCTGTGCAAACTCCTGGAAAAATTGGTCATCTCCCAGCTTAACCTTCACACTGATCTGCTGGTTGTCTCCATGACCATCAGTCTGACTTCAGAGCAGCCAGAAGCATGGAAACTGCTATCTTGAACATCTGTGAAGACCTTCTTTACAACCTTGATTCTAATCTCCCATCTGTCCTCATCAAATTCCATCTCTCTTCTGCCTTTGACACAGTCAACCATGCAATCCTGCTCAACCGCCTGCGTGATAACCTGGATATCACTGATCAGGCCTTGGCCTGGCTGACTTCTTTCCTCTCCAACTGACCCGGCCAGGTCCACCTTGGGTCCTTCCTTTCCTTTATATCTCTCTCCACTTGTCGTGCTGCCCAGGGGTGTAACCTCTCTCCCTTGCTTTTCAACCAATACCTGGCACCCCTCGCCCATCACATTGCTGCTCTCTGCTCCAACTTTCAGTGCTATGCGAATGATATTGGAACTCCCTACCTCCCACCATTAGAACAGAACCCCCCTTCAGTGCCTTCAAAACTAGGGCAAAACCTGGCTTACTGACAGGTCCAACATCTGATGCCCCGGCTGTCAGTGGCCGTGTATTCTATCTGCATTATGCTGATTGTTTGCCCTTAACTGTGTCATACCTGCATTTTTCTGATTGTTATGCCCTTGACTGTATCTATCTGAATGCCAGACCCCTATTTAACCTTGGTTGACCTACCCAATGTCTATGTATGCCTGTTATTGTAAGTATGTTTCTGCAACATGTTAAATTTTCCAGTGCCCAGTTACCTCAAATAATAAACAAATACAAATGCACAAATACCCCCAGCTTGTTTTCATGCTCCCCTCCGCCACCTCTTCTCCCTCTCTCATCTCTGACTGTCTGTCTGCAATCCAGGAGTGGTGTGCAGCCAACGACCTCTACCTTAATTCCAGTATTACAGAAATCCTGCTCATCGGCACTCCCACACCTTCCTTTCCTGTCTCTCTCTGGCCGTCCTCCCTTGGCCCTCTTCCTGCCCCCACTTATGAGGCTAAGAACCTTGGGGTCATCCTCGACTCCACGCTTTCCTTTTTATCCACATCTCTGTGACGTCTCTAAGAAGTCAAACTACCAACTGCAACTCCTCAGAGGTATTCTTCCGTTCCTCTACTTCCCCCAGAAGCTCACTGTCTCTAGAGGTCTGGTTCGCTCTAGGCTGGACTACTGCAACAGCCTCTTTCTAAATCTACCTGCAGCTACTCTCCGCCCCTTGCAACTCATCCAGAACAGGACTGCAAGACTTGTCCTTGGTCTCAAGCACAGGGATCGTATCTCTCCAGCCCTAAAATCTCTTCATTGGCTCCCAGTGACTGCAACGATTAAGTTCAATAGTCTCTGGATTGTCCATAAAGCCTTCTGGGGACTGGGTCCACAATACTGTCAACTCTCCCTTCGGAAATACCTTCATACTCAAACTCTTCGCTCTTCCACCTCCAACTCCCTCACGGTCAGTCACTTCTCCAAGCAATGAGTTGGTGGTAGATCTCTTTCCTCGGATGGGGCCTCCCTCTGGAACAGCCTCCCTGCCTCTTTGAAACTTAATGAGAACCATCTTCGGTTAAGGAAGCACCTCAAAACCTTCCTCTTTGCTTCTGCCTACTCTCTTCCTCTCCCTTGCTGATCTACCTGTTTTTGCACTGGGCACCTGCCTACCCTTTGAATTCGGGCCCAGTTCCCTGCCCACCAAGCTGCATACCCGCACTGCCTCCTAGCAACTCTTGCACTTGGGTCTATACCTGAAACCCTAGAGTCCCCTTGCCTGCACTTATCAGACACCCATTGTCTGTGCTTCATTCTTGCAGTTGACAACTGATGACTGCACTATCTGTCATTGTTTTGATCACTTTTTCAGCACTTTCCACTCCTCTCCTGCCCCTTTCACTTTCCTCCTTTCTTCTCCCCTGCACTTGTGCATTCGCAATGTCGCGCTCTGAAACACTTGTGTATGGGGGCGATAAAAATAAAATATCATTTCATATCATATGTTCATTTTTACACCTAGTGTGATCCAGTGCAGGTATGTTGCTTTGTAACACAGAAAGTGTTTTATTCCCCAAACTATATGTATCTGCAAGTTTATCAGCCACAGACATAATGAAGGTAGAGTTGGCCTTGCCAGAATGTGGTACCATGGTCTGGCATATGACCAAAGATCTCTGTAAGAAGTGCCTTACACGCTGAGGCATTTTCTGAAATAAAGTGGCACTTTAATTTATTGATATGCATTTTAACTTTGGTTTTGCAAGTGATCACTATATGTCCAAAAAAGCATGAACATGCTAATGGATTTGTAATATAGTAAACACATAAACTGTATACGCTACAGCGAATTGAGGAATCATCATAGGATTTATTGAGAAAGCAACACATAATGTATTGATCTGAACGGAATGTACTTGTGAACAACAGGGAGGCCACAGATACATAGCCTTACTAGTTTATAATACAATATCCTGAAGTGCTACTTAGGATAACACACGATGAGCTAAGACTTCTTTGCATCAATCAGTTATGCACTTCACTCTCCCTCAATCGCGCAGTGTACTGGCCTGACACAAACGCCACTTTTGCTCTCCCACAAAGACATCTCTGAATGTAGATAAGACAACGTCCTCCAGTTAGGCCCGATCACTCGTTCAATGGATTGACATTCATAACTGCACTAAAAGAGAATGTCAGCAATGATCGTCTTTAACTGAAAGTGGAGGTAGTAGCCATAATAAAACATGTTTCCAACCACACGACAGTCCAGTTTTGTATGGATGCAACTCCAGCATCCCAGGCGTGAGAGTAAGTAAAAGATAAGAAAATGCCTATTGCATAAAATATGGGCCACGCATCTGGCCAGCCACGCTTCTATTGTGCACGACATTTAGGCCTTATGTGGCACTGACAAAGGGATAGATGAATGTCTGAAGAAATATAGAGAAGATATCTGAAGAATTTAACATATTGATGAGAGGGCAAAACCTGTAGTGACTAACATGCAGCAGAGCATTAGAAAAGAGGATAGACTTGCCAGTAAAGAAAGGAGACACATCACACTTCCTAAAGTGGAAAAGCTGTTAAAAAAAGTATAATAGACAAAAGTTATAGAAAATAGTAGGGAACATATAGAAATGTGTACTGGCAAGCTGGTGTTTTTTTAGCTGAAATTCATGCCATTTCAGGAAGACTCACATTTTAAAAAGACAAATAGACCACAGAGAAGCATTGATAATTTCTTTGGTAAAATACACTTCATGTTTGCCTGTCTCAAACATTGTAAGAGACTATCAAGATTGGCTTGTGGATTCGAAACTGGAGATCTGTGAATCACTGAATAGGTTTAGTTGAATTAACTAACTGAAGTAGGGTTATATAAATAGGATGTGTGCAAGCAGCAATCACTCAAATCCCGCCAACCAATTCACCATGGTTGGTATAGATGAGATATAATTATGTGGTATGGGATGGCAATGCGCTCTGCACCATTAAGGTAATAATAGTTGTTACAAGTGAAAACAGTTGAATTAGTAGGTTTTAATTAAGTCATCAACAGCCACAGTTGAATGAATAGGTTTTAATTAAGTCATGAACAGCCGACACGTGTTTCGACATGCTGGCCGTCCTCAAGGCTGGGTGATTAAACAGAAAGTAATTTTGAAATTAAAATAACATAGTAGTTTACAGACAAATTATTAATGAGATCAAAATGTCCATCAAATTGTGAGCAAACATGAAACAACATCAATATAAAACACATGAAAGTTCCAGTATCACATTCATGTGTACAAACCAAATAAAGTTCACAATAAATAAGTCAAGAAAAATAAAGAAACATTGCATACCACGTTTCAGGTTGAGAGAGGTGGACAAGTGATGCATAGTTGGTTGAAGTATCAAAAACCGGATCAATTAAGCATACAATTAGTAATTGATACCCGTAATATCAGTAATCATAATCACATCAATATCGTTACTCTAATCACATACAGGGTTCATGTTACATTGGCATGATCGTGATGTGGGTTCCCAATTCAACCTTATGCACTGAAATCAACTCACATGTGGCCCAAGCCCAAGTCACCTGAAAAGATATCTGCGAGATGCTCTCAAAACAGCATAGGGGACGGCAAAATACTACAAAATGCTGCATGCAATGCATAGATTAAATCAAGGCAATAATTTGTTGAATAGATTGTGATATTCTAATTGTCTGAAAGAAACTGGTGCAATAAAATGATGTCCACTAAGATAAATAACCATAGAGAGTCAACTGACAGGTATTGAATAGATGGTAATCTTACCAAGAGTAAGTTCGATCAAGGAGTCTGGAGAATCATGAATTAAATGGATATAGTACCAGGAGGTAAATTGGGGAACGTAGTACTGAGCAAGAAGTGAGTAAGTGAAAATCCCAAAGTAACGTACCTATTGTATGGTCGTGTAAGGTACACAGCAAGAAACACAATTGATGTCATGGAAAAAAATGTCTGATTCAGGTAGAGCCATAATGGCTGGTTGCAATATATAGCCTGGAAGAAGGTTGAGGATACAATGTATCAGACCCAAGATTCGAGTCTTAGGTGAAATAAAAGAAACAAATTATATACAAAGGACATCAACAATAATTTGAAACTAATACACACTCGGTCAGTCGAGCACATCAACAATAACTGGGTTAATCCCTGTGTAACAGAACAGGGAGCACAAGCACTAAGTAAATACTTCTGTGTATGTCACAGAAGTGACGTAGATAGCGTGAGAACGTATTGTGTCGCGTATGTGACATCAGAGAATAACAATAACATTCAAGAGTTAACAATGATGCAAATGAAGATGAAAGGGATATACGAAGCACTAAAGAAGTCAACATAAGGAAAAATGGTTAAACGGCATGTTCCGTCAAAGCGTGCAGAGATAAAAAAACGTTGCAAAGAGGGATTAACAATGGCGCTAATAAAGAAAATGTATAAATGGATTGGTGTAGCAATAGAGAAACCAAATTCGGAAAGTATAGTAATTTACACAGCAATGTCAAAAGTCAAATTAAGTGAGCAAATGCAATGTAAAAAAAGACTGAATGGAAAACAAGCTGGAGGCAAGCGTAGATAAAATATGTATGGCTATGTGCAGCAGGTGGTAGGGCTGGATCACAAGGGGGATAGACCTTGGTGCAGCTTGAAGGGGTACTAATGTAAGGTGTTGAATGATGAATTTACAAAAACACTTCATCTCATGAAGAATTGAGACCTCTGATTGTGCAATATAGAAAACAGATAAGTTTAGCTTCAATTCGCCTCAATTTAAGTTTTAGATTGCCTCCTCTTTTGCCCCTGTGCACTTTCATTAATCCAATGTAACTTAGATCAGCGATATTATCCAACTGATGTTCAAGTTGCCAGTGTGTGGCTAGAGGAGATTTTGGTAATAGCGCCATGGTTTAGCGCCAGTATCGTAATGAGGCCCTAGGTCACAGCCCTTGAAGTAGGTGCGAACAGCTGTGCAGCTGATGGTCAAAAGCATAGGACTAAGAAGTTTCCCAAGCCTTAAACGAGATTAGTTATAGCAAATAATGTTTTTACACACTATTCAAGGATTGCAAGGTGAAGGCTACAGTTTGATGAGAACGAGATACTGCACACAGATGTGTGCCAGTCAAAGTTGAGAAGTCAGGAGACACACTGCCCCCGCCAGAAAGTGGTCACCTAGATTGAAGCTACAAGTACCAAGCAACAATGGCACTGTGACTAAGAATATTGAGAACAGGGATTTCTAACAACAGAAGCAAGTAGATACTTGATAAATATAGTAGGGGGCCATTGAAGGGTGGACGCTAGCGTGATGTCATAGCAGTATTGTGTCGTATCCATTGTAGGTATTTGTGTATACTTTTATTCGCGTTCACCCACAGTGACATAATGAACGTTCTGTTACTGTATGAATAAAAGTATACACAAATACATAAAATGGATATGCCATATTGTCTAGCAGGATATGTGTTCCCATGTTTGTTCCCATGATGGGAAGGTAAGGATATCTACCAGAGGATGAAACATGTTTTCATAGAGAAGTCGCAGTATTAACTGTCATTTGTACAGTCAAAAGGCTGAGAATGTGCAGAGGGTGACAACAACTAGATCTCATAAGAAAGCAATGAAGAATTATTTTTCTGTTGTCACACTGTCTGCATCTCACAAAATGATTGGTCAAAGATGAAGGGTGAAACCCACCATGGAACACTTGAGGGTGGGATAGCCAATGGAAGAGTGATCCTTAGTTTAGAAAATGTAAGAATGTACAACATCCAATGAAATTGAAGAAGTTAAGTTAACCTGATATTAGGTAATTACTAGAAGGTGTGTGCTAGCTTGGTCACGAGGGGTAGAGTAGGCCACCAGGCCAAGTTACATCATAGAATTATGGAGTGGATAGCAATAATTAGCCAAACAGTGAAGAAGCGTTTACGTGTATCTTGAAATATTGTCAAAGCCATGATGTCACACACTTATATATAAACCGCCATTTAATTATGCCAATTTGAATACTATTTGTCTGATTCCCGTACAAGACTACATGCACACTTTTATTGCTCATTGGATTGATTTTTGGCTAAACAGGTTTTTGGGCCTCTCTTTACATTTGGTGACCTGCAATGTAATGCCAGGTCCACTGGGGAGCTGGGAGCTCCCCTGACTGCATTTCTCTGGGCAACAGAACCTACCTGCAGAGACCAGAATGAATACACATAACAAGGAATACCCCAATGCGTTGAGATTATCTGAAGGCTTGCCTGATCACTTGGGGTGTGGTGCTGCACCTAGTCGTGCAAGGACTTTTATGGGGAGAAACGGCATTGGTGGTCCCCAGAAGGACATACAAAATGTGAGTGAACTTTTTTCAGGAACAACAAATGAGATTATGAGTATTTGGGGGTGAGTGAGGAGTGTGTGAAGGAGTGAACCACTTGGTCTATATTCTTTTTCTTTTTCATTTTGAGTAAGAATAAAGAAGAGGGCTTCCTCAGAGGGGAGTTGTGACGTCACAATAATAGTAGTTTGTTATTGCCCATTACATCATTCTAGTTTTTGTCAAAAAATGAATACGCTGGTTGAGCATGTGTGCAAAAAGCTCCCGACCCATAAGGAGAACATTCTTAAATACCATAACGAATGGGTGAGAGTGACAGAGGGCAAACTATTTGCTGAGTGTCTTGCGGAAGGCATACACAATAGAGGTATTATTGTGACTACATACACGCACATGTTATCAATGTATAAAGTTAAAAAATGTAAATTTAAAAAAAAGACACAGCATGCTCGAGTTATGGAAATTGTATGATAAAACAGAAGACGGTCCCATGAATAGAAATTAAAAAGGGGATAATGCACCTGCACACCCGACAGCCCTACCCCTTCTAGTAGAGATCACCAATAAGGCACAGGATCCAACGCCTGCATAGCTGACAGTCCGGTCTAAACCCAGAACATTTCCTTTATAACACGCCGTGGGAAATTCAAATGCCTGATACCGACCACAAACTGACCCAAAACCCCAAGCATCATGGGATGGTACAAGTAAAGACAAAACACAAGATATGATTGTAACAGAAATAGAAAAGTGACCTAGAAGCAACAATTCAGAAAACAGAGGATGAGCTAAAAGGGTGACGAGGAGAAGAGAGAGAGAGGATCTTTTCCGGTGACAAGCATTGACACATGGACAGCAGGGCAGATTTTGCTAAAATAAAATTGGTAATGCCATGATTAAGGCTGTTAAAATATAGAAAGAGGAAAGGGGTCCTGTTGAGAGAAGTGTGATGAAACCAATGGTGTCATCACTTCTTTCCCGGCAGTGACCTTCCCCCATGTGACCAGGGGACAGCAGCCCTTAACCTGGGGGCGATTCTATGAGGGAGTATCACATGGGGCAAGACAGCCTCTAGGGGATTGTCATTACATCATCGATGAGGCATGGTATCCTCTTTTTTTCTTCTGCCCATATTCCACCCATACCAAGTAGTTGCGAGCACCTGCCAACTGCAGGAACATTTAAGCAGCTTAAGCAGCTGAAGCAGCTGACCAAGGAGAGCTGCTGGTGGGAAGGAGAGCTGCTGGTGGGAGAAGACTGAGTCCCTCAGAAGCGACCAAGAGACAGAGGGGCTAGAAGGTGTTCTGTGTTCAAGAATGGGAAGGTGAGCAGACATGTTACCGGGATGCTAGAAACCGAGAGAAGACTTCTGTGTATTTTCAGAGGTTAGGAGGTTTCTTCCACCTTACCAGATCTTGGGAAGATTACAAGGAGCCCTGCAGGAACCCCAAAGAGCAGACAATCTGGGAACCAGAAGCAGGGAGCAGGATGCTTAACACCCATTGCAGTCTTACTGCCGGAGAGAATACGGTCAGGAAAAGGCAGAGGAAACCTGGCAGGAAAGTACACCAAGTATCCTAACACACCAGAGTCCAAGAGTCAAGCTGTTTTGTGTGACAGCCATGTTGATGCTTAAGAGACTGGGGAAAGAAATCAACCTCTGGAGCAAGGAGGTCTTTCGTTTGGAATGTTTTTGTGTTGGAGTTACACATTTTCTTTTTTAATGGAATATAACAGTGGAAAACATATTACTGCTACTCCGACCTATCACCAATCCCACATCTACTAGCTCAGACCTAAACTCCTAGTTCACCCCTAATCTTAAAGCCCTAAGCAACAAAAAAAGAAGTGCAGAATCCTTGTTGAAAAACAACCCACAGTGCAGAATAAAGAAACACTCTCTAAAATCGCCATTAGATATAAATCAGAGATTTATCACACCAATACCGACACCTAAAACGATAGAATTAATAAAGCCAATTCAAATACAAGAGAACTCTTCATCATATTTCTTACCGAAACATGTGCCAGGGACAAATCTTGGTGTACAAACATTCAAGAGGCGCTTTCTGATAAAATTGATCTCCTTTAAAACAAAAAAATTGCAAATAAAAAACTTAAGCTATCAGGCGACATCCCCTTGCTGAAGTCGCAGACGACACTAACGAAACCATGTAACTGCTTAAAATGCAAAACTTTCTCCATTCATTATGTTGAGGACATAATAGCCTCCCTCCAACCATCACAATGCCAAGGGGACATGTGTTTGGCACCAATAATCAAAGAGGCTACTAGGGAACTACCGTCATTCATCACAACATTAATAAACTCTTCCTATCTAAAAGATGCATCGGTCCTCCCACTTTAAAAAAAAAAAAACTAACCTTGAACAAAACATCCCAACCAACTACAAACCAATAAAGACTGTTGAATTTCTCTTGAAAATACTAGACAGGACAGACTATCTAGAGATTCAAGCTTACCTTGATACCAATAACCTCCTTGGCCTGTGACAGTCTGGTTTTAAACCTAATAAACACAAACAGATTCAGCTCTAATGGATAACTCACCCTCACCACCACCACCACCACCTTCCGAAGGGCCTGGATAAGGGAACAGGTGGGGTGATGTAGTTCGGTATCAATAGAAGAACGAGGATGAAGTAGAGCAAATTCCCATTGTCTGCAGCCAGCATGAGTGCTGCATGTGGAAACTGTTTACCAGCGTAGGAGACATGCCAAAATCACGTGCTAACCAGGTGAGATTCACTGACTCAGTCGTGTACAGCTACAGCACCACCTCCATGCAAGACCACCTCAAATCGAACCACAAGTCAGCAGATTCGGAGGGTAGTGCCCTTCAAACAAGGCAGTAGGTTACTTTCTTCTACAGAATCCTCCACATCTGCTCCTGCCACCACCAGGGACAACCCTGTGGGGCAGTGTATACCTAAACCAGCCTTGCAAGCCATACACACTGCACAAGACCCTGACCTTTCAAAGGTCACTGTATTGTGCATGTACTACGACGTAGTACTCTGCAGGGGAGAGCAACTTCAAAGTGCTTTCGAGGATTCGGTCCAGGAGCACGAGAATGACTGGCCCCTACCTAAGTGAGGCCCACCCAACATCTTCCTCTCTCCACTTGCCCTATCGTATCCCTGTGGTTGGTGCCCTTTCTCTTCTTTCTTTCTTTACCCTCCTTTCCCTTCCTTTCCTTCTGTGTTGTGTGTTACAAGAACATGAAAAATACAAAACAACCAAAAAAGACTTAATGTTAAACAAAGCACCCCCCCATTGAAGTGATTGTCATCAATAGAACACCCATCCAGGGCATCACCAGATACAATAGACTCAGGTCACAAACTAAATTCATCCATCTGAACACAAACACAATACTAGCCATCGCCAAAACTACCAAAATAGACATTATACCCACAACTCACCAACCTAAAGTGCCACCGGCAGTACCAACCAAACTATAGAGAGGTACTAAAGCCATAGTGTCTTCAACCCCAGGTTACCCACCACTATCAGACCACGCCCCCAACCTTAAAGGTGTGCTCATCAATGCATGCTCACTCGGAGCACATGCCATAGAAATTCACGACCTCATCATCGACCAACAACTAGATATTCTAGTTGTAACAGAAACCTGGTTACATCCAGCCTCAGGCCCACTACTAGCACTCACCATTCCCTCAGGATTCAATATCCTCAGGACCTACAGAGCCAGTAATCAAAGAGGCGGAGTTGCCATAATAGCAAAATCTAGTCTGCAAATTAGAGCCTGCCCCATTGAAGAAACACAGGGGTATGAACCTCTAACCCGAAAACCACAAATAATTTCCTGGTTGTTTATAGATCACCAAATAAAAACACTCACCCCGACATAGAGATCTCACTACTACTTACACCCCACATCATACCCAATACCAAATGCATCATATTTACAGTAAACCTAGGCTACAACGAACCCGAGACCTGAAAGCTACAACATTCTATGGAGCTATGCAAGACATGAACTTTGCACAACTAGTGAATGTCCCTACCCATAACAAAGGTAGAATACTTGATTCGATCCTCACCCTGAATTCACAAGTATCCATCAAATCTGTCCTACCTCTTGATTGGTCTGACCACCATATCATCAATTTGTCCATAAACAGTACAGCTGCAGATCCCACCATGACAGCAAAACTTGCCACCTATGAAACTAGACATATCAGAAAACTCACTGCAGAGAACTTATCCCCAGCCCTAAAATAAGCACTGGCTTCCACAAAACTAGAGAGAAATAATCCCAATTACCTGGCAGAGTTCTATCAAAACTGCCTCCTAACCACCATTGACACACTAGCCTTTGTCACAACCAAAACATGTTGGGCCGACAAACATACCAGTTTTTGGTTTAACGATGAACTAGTCTCCGTGAGACATACAAAAATATCATTAGAGCACATACATACAAAAACAAATACTCCAGACTCAGTCAAAGCATTTAGTGAAGCAAACAAAGTATACAAAACTGCGATAATAACCCATAAAGCAGATGCCTTCATTTTGTGTATCAGCAATGCCTCCTCCAACTCCAACAAACTGTTCACTATACTTAGAGAACCAAAATCCGTGCCAAGACACATCACCTGCCAATACTAGTAAAATATGGTGCAACACAATCCAAAATGCGTTAGCATCCAAAATACTACTTCATCAAAAGAAAATAGTTAAGCAAAGACACGTTTTAGCAAGTAAAACACCCCCCACCCACGCCGAAGACTTACCAAATGGTAACTTTTGCAAGCCTTTCCATTTCACCCCTATCACACAAGAAACTGTGCTGGACACCATAGCCAAATTAAAAGCCTCTAATTGCCAAGCAGACCAATTTTCCCACCCACTTAGTAAAAATCTGTGCTACTACGCTGATTATCACCAAATGTATTAATGACCTGTTCAACTCGAACACATTCCCCGCAAGCATCAAAGAAGCATGGGTTACCCCTCTCCTGAAAAAGCCAAAACTAGACTTGTCAATCCCCACAAACTACCGACCAATAACAACACTCCTGTTCCTCTCAAAAATATTAGATAAAATAGCTTACACCCAGATCCAAAACCATCTAGAGCAACACCAACTCCTAGGTACTCGGCAATCAGGATTTCGCCCAAACCACAGCACTGAAACTGCACTCCTAGATTTGAAAATCCAGATATTTTCCACCATAGAGGCAGGCAAACTTTGTCTACTAATGCTGTTAGATCTTTCCACTGCATTTGACCTAGTAGACCATGACAAGTTGTGTATCACCTTAAACAAGGACTTTAGCTTCTCAAGGGATGCTACCCAATGGGTAAAATACTTCCTAGCAGAGAGGACACCACGCGTGTCCATCAGTAAAGAGTCAGCTGACTCTACACCAGTCCCCATAGTCATTCTCCAAGGATCCTGCCTATCAGCCACCCTCTATAATGCCTACACAAAGCTATTATTCGCAGCATTCGATGCTATGGGTGTCATCTACACCAATTTCACCGATTAAATCCAGATTCACATTCCCCTGTCAGGCAACTATGAGCAGGACACTCTGCTTATCAATCAAATCTATGCATTCATCCAAACCTGGATGGCCCACAATAGTCTCTGTCTTAATGATGGAAAAACAGAGCTGCTTATAGTTGGATCTCCAACTAGATTCAACACCTTACAGTCAGACTATGCAGCATTCAATATTGATGGTTCTACAATACCAGTACTTAAACAGGTTAAAACCCTGGGTGTTTATCTAGACACCAATCTAACAATGACAAAACAAATAAATGTCCTCTCCTCAGCCACCTCTTACATGGCTAATCTTATTGGCCTAAGTCATAAATTCTTCACACCAAAAAACTGTATTACCCTAGCAAGAGCCCTAATACTCTCTAAGTTGGACTACTGCAACATACTCCTTCTAGGCACGTCCAATACTAACATTGCCAAACTCTAACTTAGGCAGAACAAAGCACTACGTGCAGCACTAGGAATAAAAAAGACTGACCACATCTCCCACATCAGGAGAGAACATAATTGGATACACATTAAGGCGAGAATTATATTAAAAACTCTATGCATTACACACAAATGCATTGCCATTAAAGCCCCGAAATACATTAACATTTCCGTCATGAAAGAAATCCTCCACCAGATTTCTCAGAGCCAGTAAAAACTCACTCCTTGAAATCCCATGTTACAAAAGCTCAAGAGATCGGGGCAGTAGCTTCAAAGTCTTGGCCCCTAGACACTGGAACACTCTCCTGATAAACATCAAGAATTTAGAATCATTCCAGAAATTTTAAAAATCACTAAACACCTGGCTGTTTAACCAGTATTGACTCACCTAACCCAGCCCAACTGGACCATAGCAACTTGCCTACCTGCCCACAAACTGAATATCCCCCTCCTCGCTGATGAAACATGGTATTATGTTCTGACTGCCTACTGCTTAATTATGCTCTGATTGCGTACTGTCTAATTGTAAAATGTATCAACCAAATTGTCTGTAACTACGCCGTGATACTGGGCGCATAACAAATGTAATAAATAAATAAATACAAATAAATAAACACTGTGAATCTCTCCATCTCTGCCAGCCTCACTACACAGAGCAATGAGAAACATTTTTACCGCCCCTTCCGGTGAAGCACACCCTGAACAACTGATTTAATAATCCCCACAATCCCATTTCCATGACAAGCATGCTGAGAAGGGCAGTTTGTGGCACGTGTGCTTTGCAAACTACCGCGAGGGCCGCACCCCAGTAAAGCAGAGGCAGTCCTTCTTCCCTTTCCTCTACTCTTTTTTCAGCTCTCCCTAATTGGGTACTGTTAAACAGTCACACACGCATCCACCAATCACATCCAAGACCTCTGCAACTAACACTGTCATCTCTATGCAACACTCCATATGTGCCGTTAAACCCTCAGAGTACAATTCTTGTGTGATTCAAAACCACCTCCACTAGAAAGTTCTGTAAAACTATGCAAGATGTCTGCATCCGAGTTTATCCACATTGGCACCCATCACCACAAAGTACAGAAATCAATATATTTTACACAGTACTTTTTCAACTCTGTTGTAAGTGCCTCTGAGTAGGGTACCTACCACTGAACCTCCATAACTTACTGAAAAAGCATACTGCCATTTCTCCGAACACCTACCATCAAATGCCACTTGCAATGGTATGTGCTTTGAAAGTTTTCATTTACCCATATCAGGCATTGTAATATCCAAACAGTTACTCTCTTCTTTCCTTCTGTCAATTGCACAACTTTTTTGTGCCCTAACACATCTCCTAAAAATTCATGACATTGTCACATAAAAGGATAACTGAATGTATCCTCCCAAGCTAAACCAAGTACATACATTGCATGGTGTGGGATATATTGACCCACTCAACGGCATTGCCCCACATCACTAAACTGCATTTGCGCAAGAAACAGCAACCTTGCTGCCCTGGCTCTTGTGTGCACCAGGACCTCAAAACTGCATTTTGGCAGCAACAAAGAAAATGGCTGCACCAGCCTGCGTAGCACACTTCAGGCAAAATGTAACAAAGGGGACACACTAAAAAAGTATGCCAGTGTGTTCTGAAACATATATGGAACCAAGTGAACAGGCATTGCATTGCTGCAAAAGCCAAATTCCCCTTCAAAATTAAACCTTTTTACCCCTTTCTAAATGCTGTTTTTCGCTAATTCCATCTGTTCATTCTGAAACCACTGTGAGTGAAAATGCCCTGCCAGGACCAGGATAATTAATTGTGCCTCAGAAAAAAACGGGCATAATTTCTTAATGACAGGTCCTGTCAAAGTAGATTTGAAAGAAATCAACAATCAACTTTCTTTTCACTCGCATGGGAACACAAGTTTATTTCTTGCCAAAATGTATCCAGGCGCAGCAGTTCAAAGAGACTTTTAACTCTTTGAGCCAGGTCAAGTGCAAATGTATCTATACTTATAAATTGTATAAATCCCCTGCTGCAAGGACATGACTACAGCTGCAAAGACAGTGTGGGCAATCTGAGGAGCTGCAAACAGAATTAAAGAAAGAAATGCTAGCAGTTTTTAACCCATGTGGAAAAATGGGCTGTGCTGACTGAAAAAAATGGCCCGTTTTAAAATAAACTGTTGATGAAAGCCTGCTTACTTAGCAATGTAAAAGAATTATGTTTGTGGTGATAATACACGCATATGCTATCTTCTTTCTTAGGTTGGTTTAATTCAAGACACAAAGTAAGAAATTAAACAGGTTAAAACACATGCAATGGATTTACAAACTCTCAGAAAAAACAGTCATTCCAGTTGCCAGCCATGAAACTTCCCAAAAGAAGGGAGATACACCATAAATCCAGTACACGTAGGTGCAAATTGCCAGCTTGAAATACTTTGAATGGGAAAGGACAATGAAAGTTCACATGCTCGTCAGACATTCATCTGTGTTCCGGGCTGGGACAATAGCAGTCCTGGGACACTCACCTGTGAAGTGTGAAGGAGCAATAAAACCTTCAATTAAGACTGGAAACCCTGTTGCCTGGAAGGAAATGACAGTTGCTTGCAGTAGGAGGAAGAAAACAAAACAGGTTCTAGTAACAAATGGACTGCCTTTTGGTTACTAAGACTATGTTATAAAGAAACTTTACAGACTTTTATTTCTGTAGCAAGAATTAGCAAAAAATGTTAAAAGTTTGCAGTTTTAAATCTAATTTTGTGGGATATCTTTTAAAACTTGGTAGAACTCATTGCCGCATGGGGAACAGAAGTTACGAAATATGACAGATTCCAAGGAAAGTATTAATGTGTCAAACATAAAAATCTGTACATACATCCCTGGGAGAATTTGAATCTGTGTATAAGATTGTGGAATTTTAGGCCACATCTTTAATTGGTAAAATTAGCAAAATGTATCAGAAAGGTGAAACAAGGTCGCACAGACCTGAGGATTGGACTGAACTGTACTGCACATTCTATGTAACCTGTGTGTATAATTTGCCAAGAGATTGCAATTGAAGAAATGTATGTTTTTGGCAAAATCGTATTTTAAGTAAAGTAAATGTGGGAGTGTTTGGACATTGTAAACCTCACCTCATAAATCTGACATCATTCCCTTAGAAATCCAACCAACTGAGAGCGAGACGGAGACTAGCTCCTCTGCCCAATCCAAGCAGTTTATGGGCCGGCGTAGTTAACCCTGCCCAGCCTCTACCTTGATGATGTCATTTTGCATTATGAATAAGAGTCCATGACAAGACCCTAGACACACACTCTTCCGGATTTTCCTGCGCTGCATTCCTGTTCCTATTTCATCTTCCAAACTCCAGACCCCAACAACAAGCCAAGCATTGATGATCCTACTCCAGGGCCCACTGCAAAAACCAAGCATTACTGATCCTGCTCCAGCAAGGCCTACCCTACAATATTAAAACCCACTAATCTCCCAGTAACCAGGAGAAACCTTGGCACTTTTGGAATCTTAATCCAGCTTGGCTTGCCACCACTCGCTGCATGCTGCTGCCATCCTGCTACCCTGCTGACCAATAGTATCCAGAAACCAGAATTGCCAGTCCAGAAAAATGATCCTTTGGTATCCAGCCCCTGCCAAACTGATACTGTCCCACTGATTTTGTCCGGCTGTCCTTTGTTAGACCAGATCCGTGTGGTGACCAGAAACGCTGACTGTCCAGAATCCAAAAACTAAAAGGTGGACTGTGAGTATCAATAGGCACCATAGAAAACCATAGTATACCTTGCCTTGTCTTGTCCTTAGTTCCACTCTTTAAGTCATCCTATCCTTATCCTGATAACTTGTAATATTGTCAAAAATCATTCTTGAAACCCGGCCTTTGATTTCTTGTGCTAGAAACAACATCTTGAATAATTTTGTCTTGTGAAATCCTAAGCACTTAGTCCTCTTTCGAGTGATCGGACTGTTTCTGCCAGGTTGGGCGCGAAGGTGCTAGGGTTGAATTTGCAAGTCAACCCTGGAGCTTACTGTGTCTCAGTCTGGTAGCCTAGCCTGAATGTTCTAGTGTAGAGTAAAACTGTTCTTGTCAAAACCGATTTCTTTTCCTTTTTAGCGCCTTCATTTTCTCAAAACGCACCTCACTAGATCTTGTATAACTCACTCAATTTACTAGCTAGAGACGTAATTTCACTTCCATATTGTACCCATGATCCATAGCTACACCCAAAACTGCATCGCGATTTACAATATTTCACCCGTTTTTATTAAAAATCGTTTTGGTAAATTCAGGCGGGAATTGCAAAAGTTTGCTAAATTTACAACGTGTCATTTTGATGATAAACTGTTTTAAATCTTCCATTCAATTTAGAATTGCATGCTTTTGCTCAATCCATTGCTTGTGATTGCTAGTATCTTTCCAATGTTGCCCCAGTGAAGAATAGTTTTTGTTTCAAGAGTTTTATCCACATCCATTGTTTTATTCATCCATTTCCGAGTGTCATTTTTAGCATTGCAAGGGTTTAAAATCCGTTTTTCTCTCTTGTTTGGGGAGGGAAGGTCGGATTTCAATTCCGTTTTCCATTTGTCATTACTGATTACCTGCTGCTTCTGTTTATCCACTTAGAATTGATGATTTGTGGCTTGAGGGAACATTGCAGGGGGGAATTTAAACTCAAGTGCTATTTTACCTAAAATCAAAAAGTGCTCCTATTCCCTAGTTTTTTGTAGTTGTTTTAATAGACGGTTAAACTAAGTGCATTGTTACATTCCTATTTTTCTTATCACCCCATTGGTGATTTCTGCCCCGTATTCGAAATTGTATGATTTCTTTTGAATTTTAAAATAAATAAATAAATAACACATTTTATCAACCAGCCTGGTTCATGGTCCATTGTGACCCAGGGTATTTGAAAAGGGGGTGTGATATGAGTGCTGTACCATCTCAATATTGAATCTAACATAAAAACATAAACATTTCATATGTGTGCTGGATACTGGGCTGAGACTAAGGTGTGCGTTGCCTGATTCAAATCCATAAAAATGGATTACAACAGGGTGCCTGCCACTTACCTTGCGCACTTCACGGAATGCAATATTACTTGGAAAGGCAAAAAAAATGTATGTGTGCATTGATAACAGTACCAATTGGAAATGTGGAAAATACATTGAACAACTGTAATGATTGCTCTACTCGTGTAGGAAGCATGTATGTGCAGAAAACCTAATGAAATTTCATACACAAAAACATTTATCTTCACCAAGCTGTAGACCCTTTCTGAACCTTTTTTGTCACCCTTCTACAACTAGGACTAATCCATTTGCAAACTAAATACTCCTACACCAATACACACACTTTCTAAAGTGCACGTCATACGGCACACACAAAAATAAACCACTTACCCCCTTACCAACAATGCTGATGCTCCCAAGTGCCCATTCATATACAAAGCCATCAAATTACAAACACACAGAAAGTCTTCCTGCCAACACATCCCCCTACCCTTTTAAGTAATGTATTCTCCAAATGCAATCAGTATGCCAATAACAAACATATTTTCTTACTATCTTCTTTCATAGTTGCAGTAACCACCTCTGTCCTGAAAGCCAGTGGACTGTCAACTTGAAAAGGAACCCCAGAGTAAGAATACTCTTGACAGCCAACAAAGTAAGTGCAATGCTATCGTGGAGTTGCACCTCTTACTAAAACCGTGCACTGTTCTTGTACTTTAAGGTACACAGTTGCATAAACCCACTGGTATTTGCTTCGTTCTTAGTCAATGCACCTCAACAGTTGCTCACTTTGTGTTATCAGGTCACCACTATTATAGTAACTCTCCAATACCAATGTAGCATCCCCACCCTACACTAACAATTCATTAAACAAGCACACACCTCTATCTACATTCCTAGCCGCATATTCATCCATTCTTGCACAGCTGCACACATGTACAACACAAAATGTGCACACCCACACTTTCCTTTTTTCTCCAACAGCTACTACAGAAAGCCTACCAAAAAGGAACTCACTAGAAAAAAACACAGAAATCGATAAGCTCAACCGAAAAGCATAATAAGTAGCCAGCCACCCCTAACCCACTAACGAAAAGGAAATCACCTATCAGTAAGTACAATGTAATGCCTCTGTCAAAATGTAGAAATGAAAAGAAAGGTAGCAAAAAGAGTGCAACTCTCACTACTGGTAATGGAGCATGTACAAACACTAATGTCACCACAAGGAAACATTCCAAACCAGTTATTTTACAAACAATGTTCCACCACAGTGTCCCTTAGAACCTTATAAGTAGAGGGGAGAAATCACGCTCAACCCTTAAAACTTACTGCAGAAAGGTAATCCTGAAGCTCTCCTGAAATGAAAATTATTTCAATTAATTTTAAACAGATTGATTTGTAAATTACAACCACTACTTTGAAACAAATGCAATATCATCATAGATACCTTTGGAAACATCTGTGCAGGTGAGTCACACGACCAGCACAGAGCCATACTTCAATGAAGAATCATACAAACAAGAGCAAACAAACCAGATTTTCATACAAAGCACTGGACGAGGGTATGAAAAGGTAGAAAATACCATAATGGAAGAAGAAACACTGCTTTCACAAGTATCCCCATCAAAAGATTCCACTCTCCATGGTACCAAACCAATATGCCCCAGCTACAAATTCCCTTGTACATCATGTCTAATGGTCGCCACAACTCTATCAAGTCTTTGCAGCAGTGCCGCAATCACCATGTGAAATTCAACGAGAAATGAAAAAGTAAAATACTACAAACTATGAACTCCTGTCCAGTGCGCAAATACACAGGACTATGAGGACATTCCTTAGCCTGCATTTCTGGACCTACTTGCAAAAGCACCTTCCACCATATCAAAATGTTAGCAGCACACCACTGTAGTGTAAGAAATCTTGTTTACAAATTGTATAAAGCAAAAAGTAATCAGACACAAAACTGCATGGTCCTGTCAAATTTTCCAATACAAGTGGTGTAAATGACTATGCAAATGTAGCAATCAGTGGTGTATTGCAAATGCCAGCAATTGTTGAAAACATGTATTTAAACATTTACAGTGTCTCAGGAATGAGGCAAGAATTGGACTACTGTGCTAGAATGGTAAAATCACATTAGACAGACAAGGAGATCCACATGAAGTTGTCATGTACTTACTACAAGTACTGGAAAGCAAAAACATATCCACATGTGGAAACATACATGCACTCTCTGCAATCATATCATTCAGAAAGAAGTCCCTAACAAATGTTTTCTCTATGTATCTATACCTAACTATAATTCCATTCCATTTCAGCAAGTGGTACTAAATGCAAACCATAGCATATTGTGTAGGGCTCGCAATTGCAATACCCATTCCACCTTACATAGGCAATAAGTAATATGAATGCTTTCAACATACAATGCAGATGGAAACAAAAATAACTTCAAGCTGACTACCTTCACACACGGAGAGGTATCCCTTGGCAACAAAACCTTCACAACAATAGCTATAATCTACCACACATGCGACACAACCAGTTCAGGTCACAATACTGCATTCATTAGAAAGCACTTACAATGTTTGAATAAGTTGTAAAGGAATTTGTTTTGTTTCGTGTAGGAGAGGTGCAAAAATCTCCTTGCCCAAAGGCACTAACATGTGTAAGATGGGCCTTCCACCCACATATGCGCACCCATCACACACACAGTCTGCCAACATACGCCATTGATTCATAAGACACTGCACATATAAATAGTAGATAGGGCCCGTAAACGCACATTGATATATTGTGTCAGCTGTACATTCACTGCACCATGTATAAGGTACCAGCATGTCTCCATGTACGTAATAGTAAGTTCTACATGACTACAGTACTTACAATAGGAAATGCACAATGACATCGTAACACATTGCCGCCTGCATTTGTTTTTGTAGCCGCATGGTGGCCAGAAATCGAAACTTAACATACCTCTCTATCAACAGGAGAAATGCTCAGTATAAAATAGGCTTGAGCGGTACGCATGCGTTGCTCCAAATGCAGACGTTCTATGAGTTTTTTAAAGAAAATTAAAGATAACTGAGTGCCGTTGCAGCGCACATTTTCCATAAAGGTAGTCTGCAAGTGTCCAGTACGCCATACACAGAGATTTCCTGGAGACACAGTATAACCATGAAATTTGCAGAAATTATGTAAGTACAACTGTACATAACATGTTAATAGGGATGCAAATTTAGCCGGCTACAGATCTGTGTGCATAACTATTAACGTACCATCCCGTAAACTTTGTCCATTTGTAATGTACAGGGTTTTGTAAGAATAGTCTTGCACAGTGCATTACAGTGCCATCTCTTCAGCATTCAGCCTAAATGAGTACTATGATTGTTGTTTGTTTTGTTCACATGGTTCTCCAGGCCACTACACCTATATATGGAGCACAACTGTGAAAATGAACGCAACTCCTGCGCTGAAAAGCACATTGTATGTTTAATCGTGTGCTAAAAGATTGGGTGTATTGTCCTTACAATGTCCTTTCAAACAGTTAAAAGTTTTAAGTGCCTTCATTGTAATAAAATTAATAACGCTCAAAGGTACATATATCACTCAGCTGGCACACAAACGTCGACAGCTAATATTTTACTGGTCAATGTTTTGGAAAAGCAGCTCCTGCATTGTCCTGCAATCAGTTCGGTCCCATAGGATTTATTTTTTGTTTTGTATGCTTCTTTGGGAAAACACAAAGAGAATGTGCAGTGGATCTGATGACACTCGCTTGCACTGACATCTGTTATAAAAAGCAAATACATGAAAGAAGCGTCTTTTGGCATTGTTTGAAAGATGAAGCACATGTGTGTAGCCATGGAAGGAGTGTGGCACCTACAAAGCAAACAGCAAACCTTTGGGTGAACATCTGATGGTGCTCAATAACACACAGTAGCTCACCCTAAGGTGCATGACCTGGTCCTCTAGGGCCCTTTGTGACATCCTGCCCCCAGAGCCCTTGTCCTGTACGCTGAAACTGATAACGGCTACTTAAATGCATTCTTATTCTTTGTTCGCAAATACCTGATACCTTACTGCCTGTGTAACTCCTTCCACTTGCCAACAGACGGATTGTGAAATAATCATTAAACGATTACCATAAGCGGTGTGTTGACACTCATCGTTATCTGGTATGACCGCTATGGCCCTGTATGACCATTTGCATTTCTGGCAATAATTAGCAACATGCATACCTTTATGATATACGACATCAAAAAAACAACTGTCACCTTTCCTAATTTATAAAGAACATGTTTTCTCCCACACGGACCACTAAGGACCATAAATTAATCCTTGTGCTGCTTTGCCAGACGACAAAAGAAGAAAACAAAAGCACACACAGCAATCGAAGCTGGAAGTTACCCGCAAAATGAAAAAAGTGTGCGTTTCAGGCAGCTTGCACTTTCCTGTGAACATTCTAGTAAAAATAAAACCACTTGTGACAGTACACAATGTTGTTCATAAAGTATTCACATATTTTCTGACCAACTACTGTGTATAAGAAGACAGGTACCGTGTGCATATGTGTTTTACCTTGTGTTTATTTTCTTGTTGTCCGAACGTAGGTACTCACATGGCACGTTGGGCTATGCTGGGCACGAACGTTATGAAAATAACAGTAGTACATGGTTTGAGCTACTACTGTCTGCAAGTAATCTCAACTATGGGGGCGAGTGTTGAAATGTAGTGGTGCACCCTCACTTAAAGTTAGTGCAAGTGAGGCACACATAACTTTAGCACAAAATGGCAATGTACAAAAAACAAAGGTAATAGTACAATGGCCAACCGTTCCGTATTTTGCAGTAGTTAATCACATTGATGGTTTTGGCCAGTGATTTACTGTCACTCTGTGCGGACCTGTAAAACATGCTGAATTTGCCTCCATCCCCTGTCGGATTAAAGCTTTTTGTGCCCTGAATGCACACTTCTGTGTATTAATGGAATGCCAGGGCAGAAAGGCGGTAGGGGAGCTCTGCGTATATATGCGGCATGCAGCTCTCCCAGTGTGTGCAGCATTTGAAGATGTTGCTCTGTGTAAACAGAGCATGGCAATAGAAACAGATAAACATCAATAGGAGTCAGGGGGCGATGTAAGCAAGCACTTTTGTCCTTGAAGAAATGTGAACTCAGAGTGAGTACAAGCAGCTTTTCAGCATGGTGTCTTTCAGGTAAGACTATAATTGTCAGAGTGAAGTGTACAATTTTTCTTGCACAGTAGTGTGACCAGTACTAATGTACCTTCCATTCTGGGTAGGGGAGAAAACAATAACAGCATACACATGTAGATGAACATATTTGTATAACCAATTATGTAGTGCAAGGGTACATCATTGTGAAATGCTCCTTTTGTCACCATGGAATATGTGTTTTACCAAAGCATTTCTATAAAGAAAATAGTTCATAAATACGTATGTGTAGTACACCTTAAACTATACGTGGGTGGATGTGTACAGTGTCCATATTTTAAATGTGTGATGCTAAGGAAATCCTTTCATGTTGCAATATCTTACTGCGCTCCCTAAGCAAAGGGTCTCTTCAGGGGCAAACCATAGCAAACACAGATGGTGTCATGTCGCTCCCTAATCTGAAACAAATGCAATGACCTACACCATATGGAGGTGTACGCATGTCAGCTCACTTCTGGTACACTACAAAGTCTAAAATGTCCTCCACAACCATTCTGTAAAGGTGACCACCCACGGTGTACGATGCAGGAACGTATGTTTGTAACAACTTACTGAAAGGTTTGAAGGAAAAAAAATATCCCTCCGTAAGCATATTTGTCGAAACCATACACCAGTATGACAATATTGGCATGCATGGCTGGATTTCGTTGCGGTGGGTGTGGCCAAGGCCTACCCTCTTGGGTGAATGGCCTATGGCCTACGGCCTTCGGCCATGCACCCAAGAGCCTAGGCTTTGGCCACACCCACCGCAACGTAATTCAGACATGCATGCAAACATGTGGCCAGGTACCACAACCCACAAATATAACACAGCCATGGGCACTCCTACCAAACCCCCGTAACATAATACAGCCATGCATGCAACCATCTAGGCTGGTCAAGTGGCACAGCGAGTAGAGCGCTCGCTTTGACATCAGTGCAGAGCCTGCGAATGCATGTTCGAATCCCGGCAGCGCCAAACTCAGCGTTTCATCCTTCCGAGGTCGATAAATGAGCACCACACACCGTGGGTAATAATAAGCAGCGCTCAGATACCTGAGGGTTCGTAGCGCTATATAAAATGCCAAATTATTATTATTATTATTATTATCTAAACAGTTAGCTAACACAGCCTTCAGCACCCCTACCCACTTCAATACACATAGTATTGTACTACTTCCAACCAAACCAACAAAATCTTCAGAACATTGACCCTGCACCCAACACTCTATTAACTATTGAGAACCAATACATCATAATACAGTACAGTACTCAGTAATCTGCGCAATGGCCACAACCCAAACTCAAAAAGCATCCACTGGAACTCTATGCACTTCTATACACACAGTATTGCAACACTTCACCCAGTGGACACACTGCAGGACTGTTGACTACATCATCTCCAGCCCTGCACCCAAAACTGTAAGACGTGCTAACAATCACCACACCCATGCAACTAACAATGTGTACAATGCTGAAAAACCACACACACAAGGCAACAATGTGAAACCTACTTGCAACCAGTGGACATACTTTTCAGTTTAAGGCCTCCGGCCATGCATCCAAGGTGCTAGGGGCTTACCACACACAACACAGCATACTAAACCCTCATGTCATGTGGAATCCACTCCCCATCTGCAATTGAGCCTGCCAGCCGTCACCACAGAAAGAGCTCACCTCAGGACCTGGTGTTATTCGCTCCCTAATGTGCAAAAAGTGAAATGACCTACACCAGATGGAAGTGTTTGCATGTCAGCTCACTTCTGATGCTCTACCAAGTCTAAAATGTCCTCCACAACCATTCCGTAAAGGTGACCACCCTCTGAGAGATGCAAAGTTAAAACTCTGTACGATGCAGCAACATATGCTTATAACAACTTACTGAAAGGATCAAAGGAAAGAAAAATAATCACGCCATAAACATATTTTTGGAATCCATATACCAGCATCACAGTGTTGGCAGGCATGGCTGCATTACGTTGTGGTGGGTGTGGCCAAGGCCGCCCCTATTATGTGCATGGCGTATGGCCTACGGCCTATGGCCATGCACCCAAGAGGCTAGGCCTTGGCCACACCCACTGCAACGTAATGCAGCCATGAATGCGAACATGTGGCCAGGTACCACAACTCACAAATGTAACATAGCCACGGCACTCCTACCCAGTCCCCTTAACATAATACAGCCATGCATGCAAACATCTAACCAGTTAGCAGAATCCACAAACATAACACAGCCTCCAGCACCCCGAGCCACTTCTATTGACATAATAATTTACTACTTCCAACCAAACCACAAAATCTTCAGAACATTGCCCCTGCAACCAATACGGTATTAACTACTGAGAACCAATACATCATAATGCAGTACAGTACTCTGAACAATGGGCAGAACCCAAACACTTAAAACATCCACTGGAACCCTATGCACTTCTAAACACACAGTATTACAACACTTCACCCAGTGGACACACTGCAGGACTGTTGACTCCATCATCTCCAGCCATGCACCCAAAACTGTAGGATGTGCTAACAATGTGAAACCTACTTGCAACCAGTGCACATACTTTTCGGTGCAGGGCCTCTGTCCGTGCATCCAAGGGTTTATCACACACAACGCAGCATACTACACCCTATGCAACAAAACTCATGTCATGTGCAATGCACTCCACATCTGCAATTGAACCTGCCAGCAGTCACCACAGACAGAGCTTGCCTCAGGACCTATTGTGCCGTACCAAAGGCTGTCACAGCAGAAGCTAGACCAGTGAAGAGGTACCCGTGAATTGGCGCAGTATGCATGGATACTGCTGGCACACCACTGTCTTCTTCCACCTAATGGAATATTTCTCACTCCCCCTGCCCTTTCCATCCCCTCTTCCCACCACCAGCTGCCGCAAAGTATGTTTTCCAGCCCCTGTCGGCATCACACTACCCTCGGAGGCAACATGGTGGCATTACCCAAAAGGATGACGCACATCACGCTTCCCTCCAGCCAACCAACGGGTGCATCCAATGTCCGCCGATATCACGCCACACTGCAGGCCAATCAGACTTTTGACCATGGAGCAAACAGGGAAATGGGACCGCGGAGAGGAGCCAGATATCACACATTTTTTACCTGTTTTCTTAAAAAGTACTGACGGATTTTTGATGAAAATCCGTCCAACGGTTTGGCCTGTACTTTTCTCCATTCAGTCTATGGAAAAAATATATATATATTGGGAACCCCTATAACTGTGGCCCCCCTGGATGAAACCTCACCAAACTTTCCAGAAAGAATTCAGAGCGGGCCATATACTTTTTATGCAAATTCTGATGTGAATTCGTCCAGGGGGAGTGAAGTTATAAGCCTCCCAAAAAGTGGTCTTCCATGGGTTGAGCAGCATAACCATAACTAAATATATATTACATTGTCTTTCCATCCCTCCATTATTTATTTATTTATTTTGTTTATTTCCATTTATAAAGCACACAAACTGCCCTCGGACATCGAGGCGCTGTTACAGAATATTTAATTGGCAGCAGCTGAAGCATAGGTACAGTACTTTGGTCAAGTTCAGTGGTTAGGCGATATGATACTCTTGTTCCAAGGTTACAGGGGAACAGCGGAGCAGGTGCAGTTTACCTAAATAGTTTGGTTTTCATTGCCTTTTTGAAAGCCATGAAAGAGGTTTCTGTTCTGAGTTCAAGTAGTAGTGAGTTCCAGGATTTTGGTGCTAATACCTCGAAACTGGATCCACCAGCTCGGGTTCTGTTTAAGGTAGGAATTATGAATTGGTGCGAGTATATGTCAAGTATAGGTCTGAGTGTTTTGAGTTGGTGTATTCGTTCCACTAACATTAAATATTAACAGTTCCTTTTAAATGGATGACCCTTACTAGATACTTTCAGATTGATGGATTATGTGGTGAAACTCAACAGTAAATTAATCCTTGTTGTTAGTACCGGTATAGATCTCCCACCAGTAACTGATTTAGGCATAAAACCATGCCCCATGCGACCCACTAGGATACACATAGAAAGAGAAGATCTAGTACAAACTACCAATCTGAGTGACACCCTGGATCAATCTAAAAAACTAGAAGCCATAGAGGGAGATCAGTCTCAAGAGCTAGAAGAGACAGAGGTAGATCAACCACAAGAACTAGAATAGGAAACATTTTCTTTTTCAACCAAACAGGTCAAACTTTAGTAGTGGTCCTGCTCTTTACACTTTTGAAAGGGACATTGATTTTTTTTTCTCTCCTGTAGTACCCACAATAACAGAGGACCATGAATTGGTCACTATAGAACATTTGCTGAACACAGTTAACAGCTCACCAGATCCAAGCTGAAACACGATTCCAAACCAGAATGGATCAACTTGTTGCCTCCCATTGGAGATGTATCCGTCCCCATTGAGTCTTACAGTTTTAGAAAGAAGGCGAAGATCTGGGATTTTCTTTTTTCAATTTTGAAATGTTGGTGCAGCAATTCTGCTGGGAAGATGACATAAAATCCTGTTAGCTGGATCATATGTTAAAGGTGAACTACAAAATGTATACCAACTCTTGAAACCTTTGGGTACCACTACGTTCAAACAAGGATTATTACAAAAAGTCGGACACACATAATTTCTATTCACAAAAAAACTAATAGAAATAAAACAAAACCCTGGAGAAACACCTAAAGAATTTGGTGCCTGAGCACAAAATACCATATCTTTATGACTCAGCAAGAAATACTTTCCTGGGGTAATAGAAGCTTTTATAATCAGAATATATATACATTCCATAACTCCTTACTTACAAAGGGCACCCCTTCAGTTAAAAAGGACCAAATTTGGTGATGGCTATTTAAACAGCCCAAAATGATGCTAAATCCAACAAATAGTTAACAGAATTTCACTGAGATGACGAAACTAAGAAGGATCAAAAGGGGTTTCCCTGTTCCCCGTTTCGCCCAGGAGACAGAAGACCCATAAAATACAACAGCCAACACAGTTGGAATTTGGATATATGACAGGAAAGGAAAGGGAGAAAGGTAGTCTTCATGAAGATGAATTTCTAGAAACTTGTGCTGGGTTATGCCATTTAAAACACACTATTCTGCAATAGCGAGTGGTGTACCAGTTAAGGCCATAATCAATTCAGGCAGACAGACAGCAGTAAGAGCTGACTTAATCTCAACAAGAGATTTGAGAAGTGGACGCCCTGTAAAAATCACCTGTGTCCATGGGGACGAGGAGGTATATCACAAAACCCCAGTTACCATCAGAGCCCAGGGAAGCTCTAACACAAAAATGCTGTTATTGTACCTTCATTTCAAGAAGAGACATTAATTGGCACAGACAAGTTTTGAAACCCCACAAACAAATGTCAATGCGTCCTCCCTGCCATATTCTCCTTTTAATTTGTGGAAAGACGATGGGTTTGTGCCTTTAAGTTCTGTTTGGAGGGGGGAAACCACAGTTGAAGAGGAAGTTTATTCCCTAAGGGAAAGTAAAGGCCAAAGCAGAAATAATTACCTTTGGACTGGAAGCCCGGTCTCAAGGTGAAAGGTATGTATGTGATGAATCCAATGGTGTCATCACTTATTTCCTTGGAGTGACCTTTCCCCTTGTGGCCAGGGGATGGCAGCTGCTATTTGATCCTTAACCTGATGGGTGGCAATATGAGGGAGGATCACATGGTGGGAGGCAGCCTCTGTGGAGAGTCATGGCATCATCAAATGAGACATGGTATCTCCCTTTTTATTATGAGAATATCCCACCCATACCTAATGCCTTAATGACATATTGTCACACCTCCCCTCATACACCTAGAACGAGTGTTGAAAACCTCTTCACCAGATCTGTATACAAGCCATCAAAATGGACTTGCCTTTGAAAAGCACTAAGAACGTTTTCCCAAACTACATATGCAAGTCATCAAGAATGGACTTCCATTCCCATACGCAAGAGAATACTGGGATGAGGAAGAGGGATCAAGTAATACGGATCACCCAAGGCCAAGAGCACAAGCCCTGCTCTTGTTGTTATCATTGTTTGCCTACTGCGCAGAAAACTAAAGCTGAAGCAGCTGTCAAAGGATAGCTGCTGGTGGAAGATGACTGCATCTCTCAGAAGTGACTGAGGGACAAGAAGGCATTCAGAGGAGCCAACCAGCTTATCATGAAAGAGAATGGAAGCAGGCCATTAGGAAGAATACACTGCAGGGACACCAGAAGCCAAGCAGAGACTTCTGGACATTTTCAGGTGTTAGGGGGTTACTTCCACCTTACCAGAGCTCGGGAAGACGCCAGAGAGCCCTGCAGGAACCCCAAAGAGCGGAGAAGCCATGTAACAGAAATGGCGAGAATGACTCAGAATCTTTGCTTGCTAGCCGTTTACTGCAGGAGAGTTGAGGTACACCAGGAATAACAAGTGAGTCCACGGAAGGGAATCAGGGACACCGGGGTGTATCGGCAGATATGCCAAACACTGTTAAAAAACAAACTACCCCCTGAAATAAGGTGTGCAAGTGAATATTGTTATAAAAGGGGCAAAGTAATAAGAGCAAGAGACTTACAACCAAGTGAGTGTATGCAATACATATGTGAAAGAAGTCCTGGAAGAATAGTATACCAGGCAAATACAACACCCTAAAAAGTGCATGTAAGAGACTCTCAATATTGGAAGTATGTAAAGAGCCCACATAAGGAAGCCCTGGTAGCAGATACTATTAGACAATTGCAAATGGGTTTAAGGAAGCCCTAACAGAAGAGAATACCAGGCAGTTACAAGTATGTTTAGGAAAGCCCTGTTTAAAGGTGTGTTTGAAGCATATGTGGCAGAATCCCTGGCAGGAGCGTATGCTATGCAGTTAGAAAGTATTAAGAAACCCTTTTGTAAGAAAGTCCTGGCAGGAGAGTATACCAGGAAGATGCAAGTTGTAAGAGTGCTCGTGAAAGAATGTCCCTTGCAGGAGAGTATACCAGGTGAATGCTAATTGTGAACATGTGTCTTTATCTGAAAGAACTGACAGGAAAAAATATCAGGCATGATGATGAATAAAGTGTAAACTGAAATTAGCACAAGCAATGCTGAAAAAAGCAAATCAGGAGTTGAAAATAAACCTTTCAGGAGAGTACACCAGGTATCCTAATATGACAGAATCCAAGAGTCAAGTGGTTTTGTGTGCCAGTCGTGTTGATACTCAAGAGACTGATCTGCCTGAACAGAAATCAGATTGAAGAGGAATGCAGGGGAAGGAAATTAACCTTTGGAGCAAGGACATTTATCGTTTGGAACTTTTTTGTGTTGGAGTATTTTCTTTTTAAACATTTATACATCACTCAAGGCCAAATCCATTTCCCCTTCCACTTAAGAAATTGCTTTGTTAGAATGTGAGGGTCAGAGAAGAACTTTGGCCCAGGATATTTTTTTTGGGACATTATGACCGCTGACAGATACTTAGTTCTGGTTTTAGGTAGGGGAGCTCCTCTAGAGCAGGGACACAGAGGCATTTTCCAACCCATTTTATTTTAATAACAGTCTTTGACCAAAACTATGAACCCCTTGTGTCCGAGTTTCATTCCTGACTCCTCACAGAAGGAATCAAGAAAGTAGAATACATATGGAACAATGTCACCAAAGCATTGATTATGATTCCGTATTTTCCAAGTATAAAGGGGGAACAGAAGAGGATGCAGAGAACTGGGAGACAGAGGAAGAGAGAAGGGAAGGAATTCCATGAGGTTATCAGCTTAGACCATGCCCAAGGCAGATGGCAGTAGCAAAGGGGAAGAAAGGAGGAAAAGTACCCAAAAAAGGGAAGAGTTGGACAGAAGGGAACAGGGAGGTCACAGTATATACTGTGGATTTCGATGGATAAGAATAATTTAATGAATATACTGCCCTCAATTGCAGCAGGAGCAGATACATGGATGTATGCCCGAGAAAAACAGACAGCAGGTGTTTTGTTAGCAGTAGGAGACTTGAAAAGCTTGCTTGCTGCAATATTTTGAGAACACGATTTGGAGAAAGCAGGTTATCCAGGGGTGAGATTAGACAGTTATACAAACAATGGTGCTCCATTTAATAATTGCAGAACCTGTGTATGGGACGTGCTGAGAAGCGGATATCCATATAAATCCGACATAGGATCAATTATGGCCCACACAATGAAGCAAGATGAGGACATGCAGTATATATTCACTTGATTCAGGAGATTTGGCGAACGGATATAGGGGATGCATGGGTCAAGGATATACCCCTATTTTATCAAATTCTGTGTGGAGGTCTCCACACTGAGGTACAGGCAGATTTCGACAAGATAGTGGTCATTGAGGCAGAGCCCTGGGCAAGAGAAACAAGCATATTTATTATATTATTGTAAGCAAAGACGCAAGAAGGAAAGGTAGAAAAGCATATACCACTATTTTATCACATGCTGAATATATGTGTCCCCACTGAGGTACAGGTAGATTTGGACAAGATAGTGGCCATTGAGGCAAAGAGCTGGGTCTGAGAAACAAGCTCATATATTACATTATTGTAAGCAAAGATGCAAGAAGGAAAGGTAGAAATAAGAACCAGCGCTGCAACCAGAGGCAAAACTGGTACAGAAAAAACAAGTGAAAGTATGTATGGAAGATAGAGTAGTTACTATTGCCATATTATGGTACAATTAGGAAAACGTATAAGCAGAGAGACTTCCCAAAAGTTACAAGTCACTATCCTGGCACAGTACTTTTGAGCCCAGAGAATTCCTAGGGGACAAAGGGTTTTTCTAAGACCAACCTTGTTTAAAGATATCTTGGACTTTGTGAAAAAGTGGGAGCACATTCTCAATAAGTGTTCACTCTACCTTATTCTACTCACAATAGAGGAATGATCTAAATCAGTTACACATGTAGAAAAAGAAATCAATGATCTGACTGAACAACTGACTAATCTGAAGAGTAGGGAGGAACTCCAAACCATATTGGCAGGTATCAACTCCACTTTAGAGAGCTATAAAAAGTACATTGAATAGCGTAAAGTACAAAGGTTTAGACGGGATACATTGGATTACTCACAAAATATTGTGTACACTGGGAACAAAACCAGACCCATCTTTCCAGGCAACATAAACACAGGAATATTGGGTAATCTACACAATACACTGATTCATAACTCACAACTGGCCTCTACAACAACAGAACCTGTGGTTTCTTTTTTAGAACAAAGAAAACAAGAAGAAACCACAAGAAATCAACAGTCGAAAAACAAACAGGGGAACAATTAGAAGTTAACATCTCATCCAGACATCTCACTAAAAGTCAGCTGGAAGTCCTTAATTTAGGTATTTCATTTACTCCAACACGGAAGAACCTTTTCCAACATTTGATTGTCTTGAAATGAAGACTAACCAACATTTGATTATCTTGAAATGAAGACTAAGAGCACATTTGATCCCCAAGTGAATAATATGGCTATCAAACTATTCGAGAATCAGATGTTAACCGATATGAAGAAAATCAACTTCAGTAAAACCATGAAACACACCATTAGAAAACAACAAAGTCAACTTATTAGGGAGTTAGCTGATGACAGCACTCTAACATTGAAACCCGCCAATAAGGGTGGTTCTATAGTGATTATGGACACTAGTTATAACATTCAACAATGTATGATTCTACAAAATGATAATAACACCTATATCACAGTTGACCAAGATCCGACAACCACCATAGCTTCACTGATCAAAGAGACTCTAGAGAAAGCATTATATAATGGATGGATAAATAAAAATTACACCAAGGTTTATGACTAAGAAATATTTGATTGCTCCCATCTTTTATGGACCACCTAAAATCCATAAGAACCGCAACAATCCCCCCCTAAAGCCTATTGTGGCAGGAATTGATAGCATCTTTTATCCACTGGCTATGTGTGGACCTGGTATTACAACATATTGTACAAAAAACAGACAAATATCTGAGGGATACAGCAAACTTTCTGCAAACTTTCTGAACACCATTGATGAGATACAAGACATCCAAGCAAATTTTGTCTTGGTATCATTAGATGTACAGAGCTTGTACACGTCTATTCCACATGAAGATGGCCTAGAATCACTCGAATGGTCATTGTTAAGAGAGGACAACTACAAGGCAGTGGAGGTGTTCACATTGGAACTTACAAAGATTATCCTGTACAATAACTTCTTCAGATTTGAGAAACAATCCTATCTACAAGCATCTGACACATCAATGGTGTCAGCAATGGCTCTGGCGTATGCTTAGATTTTCATGAATAATTTTGAGAAAGATGCTGTACCTAACCATCCCCATTGGTCTCCTAAATTAGTTATTTGGAAACAATACATTGACGATGTATACATGATTTGGAGAGATGATCATTAAGAACTGAATATGTTCTTGGCATATTTAAACTCTATATATGAATGGATAAAAGTCACAATGGAAATATGGCCACCAAAGATACATTACTAAGATGTGGAGTTGGAGCTTAAAGTTGAAGTAATTAAAATGAACATATTCCACAAAACCACTGACGTGAACAATTCTTTAAATTATCAGAGTCAATATCCCAGACATCTAAAGGACAACCTGCCATACAGCCAATTTCTGAGGCTGAAATGCATTGTATCTGATGAAAACTCATTGCAAGTTGAAAATGAGAAAATGTCAACAAAGTACTTGCATAGAGGATATCCCAGTAAAACAATCAAAGCTGCTAAAAGCAAAGCAAGCTCAATACGATGAGGGTAACTCATCAAACACAAGACCAAGAGAAAAGAGATCCTGTTTCAGTATACACTGAAATATTCAAGGCAGCGTCACCATGTCACACCTCTCATCAAAAAACACACAGCTACAAAATCTTTTACCAAAACCTCCACTTATAGCATATGAGGGGTAGACATTTCAGGGACTTATTGATCAAGCCTGAAAAAATGAAACCTAATTCTCAGACTGTCCTACAGAGATGTGGAACATTTGCTTGTCTCCACTGTAATAACATAATGAAGGGAAATTATGTGAGACACCCCTGCATGGGAGCGAACATCAAGTTACAAGATTTTGCGACCTGTGACACAATGTCAGTGGTATATGGTCTGAGTTGCCCTTGTGGCATCTTTTATGTAGGACAAACCACCCGAAAGGTAAAAGAGAGATGCCATGAGCATAAAAGCAACATCAGAACAAAGAATATATGCTCACCAGTAGCTATATCATTTACAGAATCCGACATGCAGTGGATTAACTGAGATGTATTGTATTAGAGGTAGTGCAGCGATTCAATAGAGGTGGGGACTTATCTAAGACACTAAGCCAGAGAGATTGATATTGGAATGACAAACTAGACAGCTTAAGTCTCAATGGCATGAATGAGGATTTCTACCGGGTGCCTTTTTGTAGCCTACATCCTAATACAGAATCCTGAAACAGAGAATTCTTTGTTACAGAGTGAATCAGGTGAAGACTATATTAAACACTTGAAATTCAGATCTAGGTATGATACCAGAGGGAACAAATAGGATTCAGTAGACACAGCATTCCAACATCATGTAGTTGAGAGGGATACGATAGAATGATCACCGTACATGTATAAAACATGTGTGGAGTACTGAACAACATCTCTCCAATGCAAAACCATGCCATGCCACAGAATGATTTATGACTGGCATAGACTGCAAACTGTATATGATGTGAGCAGACAATATCACTACACAACATTTACCTGGAGTGGGCATACATGACTAGCTACCAAGATATTCTACAAAGATTTATTCTTTCTTATGAATTAATAGGACACGTTGTAATTAGAGTAGGTAGCCACATTACCTTGCATCTACCATGTTAAGGCACAGGGTTGATTTTGAATGAGATCACCACACTAGGAACCTTTGCTATAGTCGCTTTAGCGACACCAGTGCTGGACACAGTGTTTAGCTTCATCACTGTGGCTGTGATTGTTTACACATGACGTCATCACGGTAATACGTAACAATGACATGTTTTAGATAGAGGCCATCTTTGTTTATAGCTTACCATCTTGGAATACTGAGGACACGAGAGTGCATGGAATAACGAGAATGCACTATGGTTATTGTAAGTATGTGTGCCATTTGGAGTAGTATGCTTTAGGAGTCAGACAAATAGGAAGACTCTACAAAAGTTATTCAATAATCTGTCTTAGGTTGATACTGACTGTGTACCTGAAAATCTACACGAGCTGCAATAAGATGCCAGACACTATTTGTCAGAGATATACGGTACAGATGTGAGTGCTGGTATGGTCCACCATTCACTCTGCCATATAAATAGAAGTCTTTACCAACATTAGCCATGATAAGGAACATCTTTATTCTCTTAGGTCCACTGGGTAGTGGGCATTATTGAATTTGGTGACATTGCATTAAGAAGATTGTCACAAAAACATCAGTTACTAAGATATAAACCTCTGGACCCACACCAGGTGAATGATGAATGATGGGCCACGACAGATAGAACCAAATGATTGAAAATGCTATGAGTGTACACAAGTGCAACTACTGAGCATACTAAAGATGCTGTTCTGTCCATTATCTTTTACTTGATTCTTTTGAAAAGGCTGAAGGATATGATACATTGAAAAATTGAGCTCATGGGGAAGGGACATTGGTCCCGAAGCGTGTAGAGCATAGATTCATTGCACTTATTGGATTTGTGAAATTGTTTGTGATTTGTATGTAGATTAATAATTGTTACAAACATTTATTTTTAAAAAATGTATTTGAAAAATTGAATTTCCAATAGCAATTTGTTTTATAAAATAATGTGTGCAACTGGATTTTTTTCTCTTTAGAACAACAGTTAACACCCATACACATTGATTGTTATACATTCAAACAAGGAGTGAAGGGGACCCAAGTGTTCCACAGTTTGTGGATACCGAGTTCTGTGTAACAGAAGGGACATGGACACAGTCTAAGGTGGAAGAGAGGATGGGCAGGGGTTTTTGGAGGATTAAGACCACCATTTTGGGGATCCTCTTGTTTATGTGGGAAAACGAGACACATGGCATGAGATTGCTGAAGCAGGCCCCCTATGCAGAATCATCCTTTGCCCTAGACCAATATTCCACCCACTCTCCACCATACAAGATCCCTGGATATGCACATGGCGCTATGTATGCCCTTGGTCCTGCACAGTCACAGAATGTAGATTCAATGCAAATAATGGCACCTACATAGGGGTAGTATATACAATATCCATTATGTATACTATACAGAATGGAGCACAGCAAGCACCTGCCCAAGCTGCCATGCGTCTCCAGGAGCAGAATGCACTACCATGAGGGACAGTGACATATTACACTGGGCAAAGTGTGTTGGGAGGCAATCTTTTCCCACTCCCCGGGAAAAACATGTATCAATAGGACAGCGCACAGCACGCTCTATTGTGTCTGATCCTGTCTGTCACCACCGACCCAGAAGAGAAACCCAAGGAGGGAGTGAAGATAGGCAACCCAATATTCAGGATGCTAGGCTGCATTAGAATGCAGGATATTCAATTCTTACAAAGAACACAAAGCAAGGAATGAATCATCCATATTAAGATATACTGTATTGTTGTAGGCTGCAGACTTAGCAATCTCCCGGTGTTTTTAAGCCTTTGTAAAAGTATGTGGAACGCCCCTTCTTTCTCAAATGTCAGAATCGTGTTAGATGGCAAATGTTTTAATTGAATGTTAAAACATTTAGTTGTTCTTTGTATTTGTAACAGTTTTTGTTTTGTTTATTGACCTAGCCCCGTTAAGCCTCTGGGTAAATTTGTGCGCTATACAAATACATTTCAATTCAATTCAATTCACTTCATTCTGTTATTTCCCCTTTTAAAACATTAACATATTCCTTTTTATGTGGTTCCTTTATCTCTATTTGTCCTTGGTAAGTTTGCCAAAGTACCATGGTGTCCCAGCTTCTCTCCTGAGGACTCACCGGCTTTCTGTGGTGACTTTGGTAAGGTTGCCAAAGCACCGTGGTGTCTCAGGCTCCCTCCTAATGAGTCACCGGCTTTCTGTGGCATATTTTGGTTCTCCCACATTGAACGTAAAGTGGATCTTTGGCATCCCGATCCACTTCTCAGGCTCACCGACTTTGCTTATCGGCTCCTGCGTCCTTCGTGCTCCTGTCTTCCTGCTGTGTGGTACTGGTCTCTGGTTACAGCGAACACCAGGAAGTCTTCCCCTCTTTTCCTCTCATGGCTTCTATGTGGCAGACTTGCTCCTGCATTCTTCTTTCTCTTGCCTTCCCGTTTAGGCTGTTCACTCCATGGTCGTCCTTGCAGCACAGTAGTCCCTCGGTCAGCACAGCGAGGACAAGGCTTCACCATGCATCATCTCCCATCTGTCAACTTTTTATGGTTTTTAAATGTCCTGGCACCTATTATGAACTTTCAACCACTAGAGCGCATCTTGTGCTTCACGCTTTTATCCTCATATCTCCATTCAGTGTTCACATCGCAGTACTTAAACCTGCATGGAAATGGTAGTCAGTACTTCATAATTTGTATATATAACAGTAGCTTCCATGGGTGGTTGAAGGGAGAAATGAAAATATGGCATTAAGGTATATTAAGGGGAATGGAAGAGGTACCCCTAAAAGGAAAAACGGGATACCATGTCTCGTCCGATGGTGTCGTATCACCTCTCTGAGGGTCACCTCCCTCCTTGGGGTCCTCCCTCATATACCGCCCCCAGGGTCAGGATCAGGTAGCGATTGCCATCCCCTGGCCACATGGGGAGAGGTTACATCTGGGAAAGACGTGATGATATTATCAGGTTCATCACATTACCTAGCGCAGATGTGATCATCAGCAGGGAGAAGAGTTCACCCAAATACAACAGAAGCAGTACGTATGCCAGTCCCTTATTACAGGCATTGAATGAGGTACAAAAGAACAAGGGACCACTCACACGGGCAGAAGGAATGACTACAATTCTTTGAAGATCTCAAGGCAGCAAACCGTAATCCTCCTGTGCTAGCAACACCAGTTTACAACAAGTGATTCTTTTTGTTTTCACACTCTGATGGACAGGAAATGACAGCAATTTTTCACACGACATTTATTCCTGAGACCCCAGCCCTTAGCTGATTACAGAGGGCTACTAAATCCAGTGATGCAGGGCCATTTCCCATGTAAGCAGGCACTGGCAGCTGCTACATTTGCAGTTCAGAAATCTTCCACAATCACGATGCGATGGTCAGTAACATTATATGTACAACACACAGTTTTCACTATTCTGGAAAGAAAGAGGTCAACCCTCACCACTCAGAGGCATTCAGGTTATGAGGTAATATTGTCAAACTAAGCCATCAATATTGTCAGGTGTCACACTGTAAACCCTGCAACATTTGTAGCCAGAACCGTGGAACCACAAATCAAAGTACACGACAGGGCAGCCTTTAGGTTACCCCAGAGAATTGTGTCAGAGTGAGTGAGGATACACTCGGCACAGGAGAGGTATGGTCAGCACTGGTGAGGTATGTGAAGGGACAGGAAGAATAATATAGGTTATTGCTACAGAAAAGATTGCCCTCATATTACTCAGCACAGGCAGCCCTTGCGAAACATGCAGCCCACACAAAGGTAGCATACCCAATTTGACGTGACCATGCAGCTGTAGATGCAGGCACCAAACAGGCAGCTTATATGCACTTTTTTAGAGGACAGTAAAGTACCTCTGTCATTGCTTTACAAGAGTAGTTATCAAAACCTTACAATTCCTTGTCAACAGCACACATTATACATTTGCATGACAAAGTGCAACTATAAGAGAAAGCTCTATGGGTGAGGAGAGGATGAACACTATCATGCACAGACCTGGAATGGAGAAAAAACATTGAAGGTAATGTAGGGAGGCCTTTTGAATTCTTGTCAATCACCTTGGAACAGATGTATTACCCTACTCATGCCCACAAACAGCATGTTGCTGTGGACATCAGCAAAGATTGTTGCATCCCAAACATATCAGAACGGGTGGATTAATTCAGTACAGCATTTATTCATCACCACAGTATTTTTCCACTGAGTTTTTTGCCGTCATATATTTCCCAAACAAAACTAATTGAACAATATGGGGGTGGGGGGCAGTGTAAAATGATATAAGTGGTATAGGGTATGGGGAATAAATAGTAAATAGCTGGGAACTGGAAAATAAAACAAAAGAAATTGATGAGATTTTCAGCCAAAAATCTGCAGCAAAAAACTCTGTGAAATAAACCTGGTGATGGAATGATATAGAACCATACATTTGTGGCCAACTGGACAATGTGTCACATGTTCAATCCTGGCCACACATTGAAAACTTTGAAAGCAACATTGCCCCACATCTTGGAGCCCTTCAAGGAGCTCCTTATCGATTTCATTAACATGACTAACAAGTGTAGTAACTTTCATTACATGATTGTTGTGGTTTGCACATTTTACCATTGGCTAGAGGCAGGCCCATGTGTACCTGCTAACACAAGATCTGCAGCTAAATTCTGCATTAGAGAAATATTTCCAAGGTGCGGAATGTGTGACATCCTGAGGCAAATGAGCTCTTCAGAGAGATCACCACATTACTTGGTATAAAGCACAAACTTTGCTCAGCATACCACCCACAAGCCACCAGGACAGTAGAATGATTACATTATTTGTTAAAAATATTTTGGCATTCATTGAAAAAGATTTAGTTATATTACAAACCTTTGGCCCTGTTTAGTTGATGCAAACAGCCAAGCAAGGACCACCACCTGACTCCACATTGGGTGGTGACAGGTTGGTGAATGCATACCCATTTTCTATGGCTCAAACAGTATTGGATGCTCAAAGGAGCACAGCAATTCTGGGGGAGAAATTTAAGCGGTACCTTAGGGATGTATCAATATGTGCAAGAATTATATACCACCCAGTAACCTCCAAAGAGAAGCAACAGTCCACATTGAACTCAAGCAGCTCAGCATCACTTCAGCCAATACACATTTACCCCAGGGACAAAGTCTATGTGAGTACACCTAACAGGAAGTGGAGGGAGCCTATGTTTGCGGGTCCACAAGAAGTACACTTTGCTACGACCACCACTGTAAAATTGAAAGATCACTGTGCCTGGGTACAACTAACAGACATTCGAAGAGAAACAAACACTGCTCTGTTGCCTCAACAAGAAGAATATGCAGAAGAAAGCACAGCTGACCAATGTTAAGTAGAGTAGGCATTATGAAAAGACTCATAGACTCACTGCATCCGTTTGTGCCAACAGGAAAATATTTGTCTGCACTTTTTATGGATTTGTGGTCTATTTTTCTCTATTCTTCTCTCTTTCCTTATGATGAATATAATGAATGTAGGGGCTGACAGTATGGGGGGTGGGACAAATGTAATGAATGTAACAATACGGAATAGAAGCCTCGTGATCAGAATAAAAAGAGATGCCCAAAACAAGAAAGACATATATGTCCATATAATAGTAGGGCATCATTCAGAAGGAACCAATGTATGATATGACACTATGAAAGACATAGGTAGAAACCAGTATAAGGGCAAATGGTATGTCTGTGTGGATTGATACCACATGCAATTGACACCCCCAGATTATTCTTAACCAATTTTGTGCCATCCTTAGAAGCACAGTGCTTGGCACATCTAGTTCTCTGCAAGATGCACGGCCTATTCCATGGACACACAGTACTGGCAAAATTGGAGAAAGTGGACAAAGCAGAATATGCAGGAAATCATGTACAAGATTTTATACCAGAAATGGATACTAAAGGAACACATTTCTGGGACAATTAATGGGTAAACTCACATGTTAGTAGATTAACCAGTTTTCAACATCATGACAAACCTGTTAAGGCACAGAAGCTCACTTGATCTTCATTGTGTTTCAAAGGCAAATTAAGTGTACAGGTGGAACAAAAGACAAATTGCAATAGGACCTTCATTATGCCTGTCTTAAGTGATGGGACAGCTACACTGATGGACATGTTTTGGCAGTGTGGAAACAAAGCTTGTTTCCCATTACAACCACCATACAATCGAGTATGCTCCCTTTTGTCTCTCCATTTGCCTATTTTATTCATCCCCGAGAATTATCTCTCCATTCCCAAACAAAATCCCCAGTCCCCTTAAGTGCCATTAATCTCACGAAGATGAAGATCATTAATATTTCCCTTCAAAAGTGAACAACCTAATTCAACCAGGAATCAGAAGACACTTTAGATAACGTCCAATGTAGTATAGACTCTTCTCAAAAAGATAAGTATTTTTCACCTTAACGCTCAAAGCCCATGGAGTGCAGGCTGCCACAAACACCAAATGGCTACAAATCTTGCACTAGAATGAGATGCAACTTGACAACGCCACAGAGCACAACCTCAATGCTGTGTGAGAAGAATAAAGAGCACTCAGATTGATGACCCTACAAAACCGCCTGGTGTTGGGTCTCCTCACAGCGGTGGAGGGTGAGGTCTACAAGAGGATCAGTGCCACATGTTGCACGTATGTGCCTCCAAACGATCAAGACAATGGTTCATTCACTATAGCTATACAAGTCATCCTTAACTAGTGCACAGGGATGGAGGCAGAAGGAGGAGTTGTTAAAGAATGAGACTGGTTAGCTGAACAGTTTTCATGGATGCCTGGCTGACCGTTACATGCAAGATACTTGACCCTGTTCTGTTGATCTGATTTTTGTATCAAGTAACAGAAGCCTGCAGTGTGTCACGTGGAAATTAAATCAGAGTGATTTCAGTAAGAGCAGGTAATGATACTTCTCTTCAGACAGATGAGATCACCCAGACAGACAAAAGATGGTATGAATGAAACACCTAATTGGTCCCATAGGAAGTGTTTGGTCCCCACCCCCAGATCAAGAAACTTTCATGGAATGCTATCTCGATCCCACAGCGGTTGGCAATTGCAACTTCCTAGGATGTAGCCCATGGGATTATGCTAAGGGGGGAGAAAATGTACACAAAGTAGGCAAACTGTTGTTACCAAAATGTATAGATGACTGGGCAAAGGGTCAATAGTTGGAGGTGAAAGTGAAGGTTGTTACTGGAGTAACGGAAGGGGACAATGTATGGATGCAAATCCAGCATCCCAAGCGTGAGAGAAAGTACAAGTGAAGAAAATCTCCATAGCATAAAATATGAGCCACTCAGGAGGCCAGCCACAATGCTATTGTGCATGACATTCAGGCCTTATGTGGAGCTGACAAAGGGATAGTTGAATTTCTGAGTGCAGTCAATGAAGATATATTGAGTAGAAACCTGAAGCTTTTAACATACAGAGAGTGCAACAAGCAGTGACTAATATGCTGCAGAGCATTAGAAAATCGGATAGATTTGTAAGTAAATGAAGGTGACATGTGGCACTTCCTTGAGTGGAAAAGCTGTTCAGAAAATTATAATAGACAAATGTTATAGAAAATAGAAGGGAACATATAGAAATTTGCGTTGGCAAGCTGGTGTTTATTAGCTGAGGTTCATGCCATTTCTGAATGACTCGCATTTCAAAAATCTACCCTTTGGGGTAGTTAGAAAACAAGGCCACAGAGATGCATTTAGATTTTCTTTGGAAAAAAAAACACTTAATTTTTGCTTGTCCAAGACGCTACAAGAGACAAGATCAGAGCTTTTGAAGGAGGTGCGAAAATCTCTACAGTGATTATTCAAAAGCGTAGGGCAGAGCAGGTTCCCAAGCCAGAAGTGAGAGACATTGTAACAAACTAGTGGAAAAGCCTGTGTGCATAAATGAAGACATTTTCAGAATGTAAATATATTATGTGGTGTATTGTATGTTAATAGAAATAAAATTGTAAAGGATCTTTTACATGGAGGAGTAGTAACCTCAAACAAAAACTCACAGAATCCATTGAAAGTTCAACATAGCACATATGGCCAATTGATGTATATGCTCCTCATTGTCTTGGATTAAACTTCCACGTTTTGGACTCAAATATAAGATGCTGAGGGATGTCAGGTTAATACAATTCACATCTAACATGATTCGAAGTAGACATGAGATCATAAAATAAAGTAAATTGAAGTCAAATAAAGTTTCAAATGTACATGAAGAATATTATTGACATGATAATACATACTAAGAAATATTACAGTGAATAATTACATAATACATAAGTACATTGAGAAAAAGAGTCATTATTTTTTTAGAGAAATCATGCTTCATGAAATGAATATCTGTCTTGGGCCTTTACTGCAGCTAAGTGTATGTTATCATTCTGAAATACACCTTTTGTTGATCTGGAAGATTGGAAACACAATAAATACAAATACAAATTGTTGGATGCGTAAGGTAACAGCTCCATCTAGAGGTGATAATGTTGAAATACACATTTTGTTTGCCTGGAAGATGAACTTGATGTCTTATTATGCATAAGACAACAGCTCCCTCTAGTGGTGATAGCAGGTGAAGTGGAAGGACGGCTTTGGACAAAAATACATCTGGCCAGTTATTATATAGTGTGCTAATGTTCTTTCACACTAGTCAAGGCTTGCAAGGTGAAGGCCACAGTTTGGTCAAAATGAGGTAGTGCTCTGAGATGTGTGCCAGTCAAAGTTGATCAGGCAGGAGACACACTGCTCCCTGGTGGAAAGTGGTCACCTAGATTGAAGCTACAAGTACCAATCAACAAGGCCATGTGAATAGAAGTATTGGGAAAAGGGATTCTTGAGAACAGAAGCAAGGAGATACTTGATCAAGGCAGGGAATATAGTAGAGGGCCAAGGGAGGGTTGGGGTTAAAATAAGTATATTGGCTGCATCCCTAAAATAAATATATTCACAAAAACCACAACAACCCACATACACCCACACACATATGCGTACATATATAATATAGGGCAGAGATAGCAGCCCTATATTTAAGGTGAGTCGGACTTCCATAGGAACCCCTTAAAATGATATTCATAATAATGTTTGATTCTAGTAAGTGATATGACTGAAATTTCGAAAGTGATTAGGGACTCGCTGGCCCCTCCAGACTGCAAAGCTTTGTAAAGATAAATTGAAAAATAAGAACGTTATTTTTTTTTTTAATTATTTTTTTTATTGTAACATTAGTTTAATTCAAAAGAAAGAAAAACTTTTTGTTACATTTCCAATTCCAATTCTAAAATCCTTCCTTCATTAAATGAGTTAAAAAAATGTCACTCCATGTTGATTAACTTCAGAGCATTCATAAAGTTTATTATTGCACAAGTCAACTGAGCGTTGGATCCTGCAATTAGGTAACACCACCATGCATCCATGTTTCCCGACAAGGGTGTGAAGCGTGCTAGATGTAGACTACGCTGTGCTGAGATTGCTTTGCAATCCAGAATTAGATGCTTCACAGATTCTGACCCATGCTTGCAAAACCGACATCGATCCGTCTGTACAAGCGGATCGCGCCTCAGCAGCTGTATTTCCCTTGTTTTATATAGGTTGAGTCGGAGTCGCAGGAACATGTTCCAATGATAGCATGATGGAAATTTCTCCAAGTATTTGGGGATTGCGTCAAGTTTGTTTAAAGCGCTTCCAAAGAGGATGCCAGTTTGTTTCGGCGTTCTTCATTTCTTATCCAATTTTGTAGTCGGATTTTATTTTTTGCAACTTGAGGTCCTGGTAGTACTGTCTCAAAAGAGACGTCAGCATTGTCTAATAAGAGACGTCGTTTTTTCTCCCACTCCTTCAATAAAATGGCAGATGGGTGCTCTGGTGCAGATTGTAAGATTTTGTATGGTTTTACAACTGTCTCCAGCTGCATTTTCCTTAAGATGGAAATTGATTTCCACAGAACAGATCCGTAGAGGAACTCAATACATAACTCGTAGCGCACCGCTGCCATTGGTGAGCTATTTGGTAATCTCTAGACTTTGCTCCAGAATTTCCCTTCAAGCTTTTCCCACAGATCTTGTGGGATGTTCCTGCTAGTTTTGCATCCAAAGGTTATCGCAGTAACTACTTTTTGCAGGTAGAATGTCAGGACTGGCTTCAAGGTAAATTTTCGATATGCTGCATGCAGTTTTGCCCCTTGCAGTGCAAACATTTTCATACGGGCCACCAAGTCTTGTGACCAGTCCCACTCTCGTATTGAGGTATTAAACATAACACCTAAGTATCTGATACTCTCCGTTGTCTCGAGAGGTTCATCGTTCATCTTCCAGGCAAATTTGCTTGATCTCTTTAGTTTGCTTTGACCAACCACGACAATTTTTGACTTTTTGATATTGATTCGTAGGTCATTTTGCATACAGTAATATTGTAACGCATTCAGCAGTCGCTGTAATCCAATTGGTGTGGAGTCCATAAGAACGATATTATCGGCATAGATAGCCCAGTTTATCTTTTGCCCATTTACTAACGGGGGGAAGACCCTTAGATTGTTCAATGATAGTGGCAGGTCGGAAATGAAAAGAACGTTATTAAAAAGACAAAAACATCTTTTTTCTAGAGTTGCGGCCTATTTCCCATTCGTTTTCCCATAGACAAAGAAGGTCAATTTCTGCCAAAGTGCACAGCCCAAACCGCTGGATGGATTTGGACCAGGTCCAATACAACTTCGTCATGAAGGGTTAACATGCATTCTATGCTTGGTTTGGGGTTATTCTGTGCAGTATTTATTTAAACATTTGACAGAGAAGGGGTTGCCCCCTTCTCAAAAATAGATAGCTATTTCTCTGGGATTTACCCAAAACTGGGATTTTTAGAAATGAAATAGCCGCCATCTTATTTGTCTCTCAATGTGAGAGATATTCAAGATTATAGCTCAGGGGGATAGCTCAGCAGCAACGTGCTTGCCTTGGAAACAAGACAACACGATGCAACACAGGTTCGATGCCTGGGTCCGCACTTAGAAACCTCTGGGTATTACATATTCCTGTAACAGTGCCTCGATTCCCCGGGCTGTGTGAGCACTTTAAAAAAATGCAAATAAATAATTAGCCAAAGATATGAGAAATACAGGAAAAAATCATTTGCAGGTCAAAAAACATGCAAATGCCATCATGCTTGAAATAGGGGTGAGTGGCTAGAGGGCACTATGTGAAATTTGGGAATTGGAGGGGGTTTGGAGTTTGCAACACAAAGCTTTCTGTAGCCTCGGCTATAGTCATGAATAGCCATCATCTCAAAGGAAACTGCATCACAGAAACAGCGTGTGTTGTGGGGGGAAAGGGAGAGGGCAGGGAGGTGAGGAGGCCATCTGGAGAGTCAGGGGAGCTGGCACAGATGAGAGGGGCACCTGGTGATGGCCCGGGGGCAGGAAAGCATTTCCTTTGCTGTTTTTCGATAGTCACAGATATATTTGTGGCTATAAAGGACTATAGATAGCCGACGGTAGGTGTAGTTCAGTACCCGCGGTTACAGTGTTTTTTGAAAGATTGCCAAAGGCCATGGCCAGTGACAAGATTGCCATTCAGGTCTCCCATCCATGCAGTAACTGAGAGAGATCCTGCTTAGCTTCAATGTGAGGAAGGGACCGGATTTACGTGATTACTATGCAGCCGAAATTGCAAATCTGAAAATATCAAATTCCAAAATTGTGTTGTGCAGTGATCACATCCTGCACCCCCCCTACCTATTCCCCCCAATTACCTTTTCAGTGGTACACACAGAAGTGTGCCACTGACTCTCCTCTATCCCTGCTGCATCAGTTCCCTCCGACTGGGTCAGAGCTGGAACCGCAGGATCTCTATATCTGTTTTTTTATTTTTCCCCCACTTCCAATGTTTATCAAAAAAGGCACCTGGTTGATGCCTCGGTCTGCCCAGGTGGGTAGTTGCGTATAAAGGGGAGAATGAGCGAGGTCATGGGGTACCTGGCTGATTAACGAAAGATGCACACACTCCTATGGGGGTACAAATGACTCCTAACACAAATGTATCAGGACGCTTTAAAGTACCACAGTCAGATTTTAATGAAACTGTAGTTTTTGTGTTAGTAGATACACTTGACTGAGGTTTTACACAAGATACAGCAGTATTTAAACATATATGGTTTAGTAACCAAATAGTACATGGCAAATGCAGAATATTTGCAGCGTCTTTTCAATGCTTGCACATCCACTGAGGGGTCCTTGGAAAGGAGACCAGGGGATTTAGTGAGGTGATAGCATGTAGCAATCAGCAAATATACATCTGGACAATGTAGAGTTGAACAAAGACAACATGGGACAATATAACAGTCAACAAGACAGTGTTTTGGCCAGAACATGAGCTGAATTAAGCTCTGATGGTGTGGCCTTCATCAGGACGGGATATTCCAAAGCGTGGAGTATCTTGTGGGGTCGGAACTTGGGTGCGCTGTGACTTCAGCGGGTGGCAGTGTCAGAAGTACACTGGAGGATTTTTGAGGTCCTAGAAGTGGCCATTCCTTAGGGAAGCCTGTTGACGCTCATGGTAGGGTGGAGCAGGCTGGCGTGATGGGTACGAGAGCAAACCGCAAGCTGGGAGGCGGCAATAGCAGGAAGGAAGCGCTGCAGGGCAAAATGTCAGCGGTCACATGCCATGAAAGTGAGGACACTCCTGCAACCCCCAAAGCCCATAATGCCAAACAATGGGAGCGGGTGACACCCCTGCAATCCCTGTTCCCCTTGATCGACAATTTGGGCTTGTTTTTTTTTTGCACATGCCAAATGTCCAGAATTATTTTTTATGAAACAGAGGGGCCATGTTGCCTGATAAAAAAGCCAAAGTTACAAGATCACTAAGAGAAACGCCCTTTCCTTGCTTTGAAGCTAAGCAGGTTCAGATCGGTTTACTGCATTGATGGGCGACTGAATGGGCCTATGATTTTTTTTAATTTTTTTTTTATCTATGCTACTCAGAGACAATTTTTTGCCTTTGCTGATTTGCAATCCGGTATTTACACATACAAAAAATATAAAAAATATATATTTTTACAGCAACAGTGTGTTTTCCATCCCTGCAGTAACTAGGACATAACTTGCTTAGCTACAACGAGGAAGGGATTCGCACTCTGAGGTCATGTTGCCTAATGAATTAGCCCACCTTACAAGACCACTTAGAGGAACATGACCTAGGTGCGCTGGATCCTTCCTCGCTTTAAAACTAAGCAGGGTCGGTCCTGGTTACTGCATGGATGGGAGAGAGTCCCGAATGGTATGTAGTTTCTGTGTATTTTCTTAGTTTTAATATCTCATAACACACAGCATCTGCATTATTTTTTTTAAACCGTGCTACTATCAATCCTTAAAAGATTTGCGCTCAGAGACCCTGTTTTTGCCTTTGGCTTAATTGCAATCTGGTATTTGTAGTCTCACAGTCAAGAGGGTGTGAATAATGCCACAATTGTACACCTCTTGCCTAACATTGGTCTATAAGGATGTATATATTGAATGACACTATTATATGTGCACTTTTCAAGTGAGTATTGTTGAAAGCCAGGTATGGAGTTGAGGAGGGGAAATTAGGAGAGGGCAAATAAGTCATGAGTATTTGCACACAATGAGGCAAGAGAGTTTGCAATCCTGGAAACTGGTGCAGTTATTTTTCCCTAATTGTGGCTGCTTTTCAGGGCATATGTAAAGGACACATGTGGGTGGACAGCACTGTAAACAATGCAATTGACAACCAGAAACCTGACTGCTTTACTCCCCACCAGTGCTGGGATCTGCTGCACATCCAGACTCATGAAACTCCTGCTTCCAACAAGAACAGGTGGGGTGAGCTGTTTTATTTTATATGATTTGTTCTTTTTTAAAATACCTTAGGAAAGGTGGGGAACATGGCAAGTAGTGTGAGCTTTGAAGCATATAGGCTCTATCCTTTGTAATGCAGTTGCAAACTAGTTTACCATGAAACAAGCATGTAGCCTTGCACAGACTGCCATATTTTGGCTTGAGGGCCATAACAATGGCCAAGGAGTATATCACCCAGCAGTAACATGTGCACATTAATCATGGAGGGGTCATGATGGTTGGGATAAAAATGTTATTCAAGTGAAAAAATGAAAAGAAACCCCATTATTGCTTTGACTCTAAGAAGGGTTTCCCAGTGTCAAACAAAATGACTAATGTCACCGTCAAGATGTCAAAAGTAAAAGTCCCAATGTCCAATGCCAGAATCCTAGTTCTGTCCCTCAAACTCTAGGTTTACCAAAACAAAAGAAGACCTTCTTAGTCAAGAGAAATGACTCTCTTCTCCTGAACAAACGGCAGTCCCAAGTGTTGCAGGAGAATATTTCCTTCCCTCAGCCTTCCTTAGTACAGTTCATCACATGCTCAGGAAATGTCTCCCTTCCTTAGCCTTCCCCAGGTTGCTAACAGTTCAGCAATTAGTAGGGAAATGTCTCCCTTCCTCACCGGCCTCTCTCAGGCTTCTTCTCATTCTCTTGGATACCAGACCCTTTTTGGCAGACCTGGTTTCCTTCCACCAGGTACTGCGATGAAGAAGACTAGCTTGGACGCTCTTACAAGCTGTGGTGGTCTCTGACCCTGATTGGAAAACCTGGTTCCCTTCTACCAGGTACTGCGATGAGGAAGAGTTGCTTGGATGTTCTCAGGCAACATCAAAGAGTAAGTATTCTTTGAAATATGAACATTTATTTGAAAAAACAACAATCACTTTAACAACTTGACAATATTAGTGTTTCAAAAGTTAATGAAGATGAGGTGCCAAACAACCTGAATGATCCTGCAAATGGGAAGCAGGTGCAAGTGGATCTAAGTCACCTGGCCTAACCCCCGCCTACACGGTGCCTTCATGGTTGCTGCTCGTTTTCCCTCCTTAAGCAGTCCTACAGCCTCTTTTCCTTTGCAGATGGGAAGCAGGTGCAAGTGGATCTAGGTCACCTGTCCCAAGCCCTGCCCAACTAGTGCCTTCCTGGTTGCCACTCTTGTTCCCTAGTTAAGCAGCTCTTCAGCCTCTTTTCCTTTGCAGATGGGAAGCAGGTGCAAGTGGATCTAGGTTCTCTGGTCTAAGCCCCGGCCACCTGGTGCCTTCCTGGTTACCACTCTTATTCTCTACTTAATCAGTCCTCCAGCCTCTTTTCCTTTGCAGATGGTAAGCAGGTGCAAGTGGTTCCAGGTCATCTGGCTTAAACCCTGCCCACCTGGTGCCTTCCTGGTTGATGCTGTTTTTCCCTACTGAAGGTGCCCTGCAGTCTCTTTTCCTTTTCAGATGGGGAGCAGGTGCAAGTGGATCTAGGTCACCTGGCCTAATCACCACCCACCTTCTTAGCTCTGCCTCTTCCTTTCTGCTTTTAACTCTTAGATCACGGGTGTCTCTCGCTTCGGCATCTGAAGCAAAGGGCAGATAAAGAAAAGGGCAATTCTTGTTCGGACCTGTTTAGACCAGGAGGACACCCCTTCTCAGACCTCAGGTGAGCATGCACCAACATGTGTTTTCTCCCTCTGTCTCAGCAGGAAATCCCCACCATCATCAGGCAGTGCCAACAATATTTATCCAGTGCTGGGGTGAGGACATGTGCTCTGTGGCACAGTAAACTGTGTATTTGTAAACATTTTATTCCCGCACCGCAGAAAATGTGTGCCCGATTCCCCCACCCTTTGTCCTGGGTTGCTTCATTGTTTTTTGGCCCTCCCCATCCCTCAATCCCAGCATACTCAAATTGGTTGGCAGGCCCTTTAAATCGGCCATCCAAGTCATCCCCTGCCGTGGCAGCCCCCTCAGCGAAGGACCAGAAGCTAAGGACAGCTCCAGTGGTGTCTGCTGGCGTCCGCCATGGTTGCACGTAGCCTTCAGCCACCGACCTGCTGTGACTGATCAGGTAACTGGAATCTGCGTGTGTTGTAGTGTGCTGTGCTAAAAAATGTAGCCTTTTTCCCCATTTGGGGAAAGTCGAATCTGGGTGTGTTGTATTGTGCTGTGTGCAAATACTTAGCCAACTACTTGGCTGTGTGCGCTCTCTTGCACCGTAGGTCCCTGCATCCTGTTCCATTCCCCCTCCATCATTTCCCCTCCTTCCTCTCGTATCTCAGCCCTTCCCTCTTCGATCTATTGTGTACTATTGTGACACAGTCTCCTGCTCCACTGTTTATCTGGAATTACTTTGCATTGCCTGCATTCTTCTTCTAGGTTCCTGTTGTGTTATGTGCGTTGTTGACTGTATTGTTGATTGTATTGATTATGTTTGCTCTCTACGGTTCTTGATATTGTGTTGCTATCCACGGTTTGTGGCATAACATTGCAATTGCCTGCATTGCTCACTTCTAGGTTCCCTGCTGACCTCTGTGCTTTGCTTTTGGTCCTGTATTACATCTGTTTTCTTTACTCCCAGGTTTCCTTTTGTGATCTGTGCTTCGTCTGGTTCTGTACTACATCTGCATTCTCAACTTCTAGGTTCTCTGTTGTGCTCTTTTCTTTCTGATGGTTTAGTACTGCATCTGATTTGTAGGTCCATTGTTCTCGTTCTTTGTTGTGCCCCCCTCTTTTTCGTTTCCCCCCCGGTGCATCCCTTCTGTCTGCCCCCCTGTGTGAACTCCCCTACCCCCTCCTCTGCCTAGGATCCCCTCTGTGTTCCCCCCTCTTTACTCCTCTCAGCACCTATGGTGCTCTCTGTCTCACCTATCTTTCTAACTGCTTTTCTATCGATTATACTATCCCTCTCAGTAAGTCTGGCAGGAAGAAGTCCGTACTGCATCTGATTTGTAAGTTCATTGTTATTGTCCTTTGTTGTGCCCCCCTCCTTTTTGTGTCCCCTTTGGTGCCTCCCTCCTGTCTGCCCCTCTGTAAGAACTCCCCTACCCACTCCCATGTCTGGGCTCCAATCTCCATACCCCCTCTTTCCTTCCCGCACCCTCTATGGTGCTCTCTGTCTCACCTATCTTTCTAACTGCTTGTCTATCAACTATATTATCCCTCTCTCTAAGTCTGGCAGGAATAAGTTCAAAAGGGACATCCTGGTCTCCAACCAAGTCCTCCCTATCGCTGATACCTATACCAGTGATTCCTCCAGACAGACCCTTACCAACATACTCTTTTTAATTCCCTCTCCAAGCCTATGGACCCCCCCATATGATCTCTGTTCCCTCTCCTTGTTCCTCCTTTATCCCATTTATGGTGGCACCCAGTGTGAGGCCCTCCTGGCCCCTTACCACTCTTCTAAGACCATCATTAATGTCTACTTAAATGGCACCGTCTTGGTGCAGGACCCTCAGGGCAATCTCCTCCTCTTTGATAGACATGTCCTGCACCTTATTAACTTCCTTTCCTCTCCTACTATTCCTTCTTACCCGCCCTGGCTCCTCAGCTGCCTCCTTCCTCTGTCACTTCTCCCGCACCCACTGATGCTGCTCTAGCCACCCTGTCTCCGCCCTCCTCTGCCACCCCTCTGGTACTCTCTTCGCCCTATCTTACTACCCTGCCTTCTCATTCTTCCTCCTCTGCCCTTCCTCTGGCACCTCCAACACTTCCGCAGGGTGTACCCCTGGCCTCTACCCCTCCCCGTAAATCCTTCAAATGTGGAAATCTGCTCTGCTTCGCTACTCCAACTCTCATTCAGCTGTCAAACACTCTTCTGACGTCTGCCATCTTCTGGAAGAGCTTGATTTCTTCCTCTCTGAGTGGGCGGACCTCTCTTCCTCACTCCTTTCCTCTACCTCCTCGGAGACGTGATCATCCAATTGGAGGCTACCAGCGCTTCTTCAAGACTGTTTTGCAACATCTGAGATTCACTATCTCTCTGTAGTCTTCGCTATGGCCTGACTGATTCAGCAGGGCACACCCTGAATGTTCTGATCTCCTCAGCCCTCCTCTTATCTAACCCTCTCACCACTCCTCTCTCTTGGAGTGAACTCTTTCTCGTTTCTTCACACCTCTTCATCACATCACTGCAGGTCAAGCTGACTCCAGCACTGCCACCTACCTTCTCATTCATCTGACCTATGACGCGTGTGTCAGTTGAGGCTATCACTACTACCTTCTCTCTACCTCCTTCTGCAGCGTTTGATGACTCACTCCCTGACACAGCCCTCTCTAACCTTCATCTCTCTATCTTTAACAATCTGGATGTCTTTGCCTGTGTCATGAGGATCCGCGTGAAGCCCAAATCCAAGTTCAACTCTAGGTGCGATTCTGACCTCTCTGCCCTTAAACACAAGTGCAAGTTCGACAGAGAGGAAGTGGAGGGCCTCAAGCGCACTCCATGACAAACTGGCCTGTCGCCTGCCCCAAAGGCAGTACAGCCTCTCTGTCCTTTCTAATACAAGCCCGCATCTCTGCGGTATATAACAAATTGGCTGAACTTTTCAAAATCTGCAAGGAGCTGGCAAATCCTGCTGCAGTCTCTACCTTTCCTGTTCATCCCAAGCCCTCTATATGGCCTTGGCCTCTCAATTCATTACCAATACTCAGGACATTGTGTCCACCCTCTCTTTTCCTACCTTGTCTTCCGCCTCTACCACTCCTGGCCTGTCTGAGGATGTCTCTCCTCTGTTTCTCCTCCTTTCCTCCTTTCCCCTGTTCACCCCTGTTTCTAGACAAGTCTGATATATGAAAGTCTCATCAAAGCAGGTTCTCTCCTGCTCATCCAGAACTATCAAGGACCACATCAACACCCTTGTTTCATCCATGGCCGATTACTGTTTTCACTCCTGCAACACTGGAACTTTCCCCTCCCCCTTAAGCACTCTCTTGTGCACCTCCTTCTAAAGAAGCCCTCAGCCGATCCTTCCTCTCTGGCTAACTATTGCATGATCTCCATCACTCCTTTCCTAGCCAACTCTTGGAAAAGCTGGCCATCTCCCAGCTTAACCCACATACTGATTCGGTTGGTTGCCTCGATAACCACCAGTCTTGCTTCAGAACTGCCAGAAGCATGGAAACTGCTTTCCTGAACACTTGTGAAGACTTGCTCTCCAATTTTGACTCTAATCTCCCTTATGTCCTCATTCTCCTTTAACTATCCTCTGCTTTTGACACGATCATCCATGCCATCCTGATCAATCGTCTCCAGGACAACCTTGAGATTACTGATCAGGCCCTGGCCTGGATGAGCTCCTTTCTCACCAAACAACCCTCTCAGGTCCTTCTGGGGTCTTTCCTCTCTTCTATCTCTCTCTCTGCCTGTGGTGTTCCCCAGGGGTCTAACCTCTCTCACTGGCTCATCAACCACTACCTGGCACCTCTTGCCCACTGCATTGCTGCTTTCTGCTCCAATTTTCTATGTTATGTTATGCGGATGACACGCTGCTCTCTTTTAGGCTCCCTTCAAGAATGGTGTGCCACCAATGATCTCTGCTTTAATGCCAGAAAGACTGAGATCCTCCTCATTGGGACACCCACTCCCTCTTTTCCCCTCTCTCTCTCTCTGGCCACACACTCTGGGCCTTCTTCCTGCTCCTGCCTGAGAGGCTATGAAACATGGTGTCATCTTCGACTCCACCCTTTCCTTCTCTGCTCACATCTCTGATGTCTCTAAGAAGTTAAACTATCAGCTGCAACTCCTCAGAGGTATTCTTCATTTTCTCACTTTCCCTCAAAAGCTCACTTTCTCCAGAGCTCTGGTCCTCTTTAGGCTGGACTATAGCAACAGCCTCTTTTTAACTCTTCGGGGGTCATTACAAGGTTTGAGGTAACCATGCCTCTATTAGCTGCATGGCTACCCCTTTACCGGGTACCGGGTCTGGGTTCCTTGAATGAGGAATTACTGGGCCATTCCGACCATGGAGGGCACGATAATTCCTCATTCAAGGAACCCATCCCCATTCCCATTCGAGCCCCCATAGTGCTCAATGGCAATTTGAATGGGGAGGGTGCTAACAATGGGTCCGTTAATAACGGGCCCATTGTTAGCAACCTGGTCTGCTCGCGGGACCCGCTAAGGACGCCTGGTTTTACCAGGCGGCCCCAGCGGGTCCCGCAAGTACACATCGTAATGAGGCAGTGAGGGGTTGACGGCTCCGGCACCTTTACCGGCATCTTTAACCCCTTACCACCTACCTCGTAATGACCCCCTTCCTGTCTCTATGCTTCGACCTATACAACTTATCCAGAAAAGGACTGCAAGACTTGTCCTTGGCCTCAAGCCCAGCAATTGTATCTCTCCAGCTCTGAAATCTCTTCACTGGCTCCCTGGCTGAAAGGATCAACTTCTAGAACCCTCTGCATTGTCCACAAGGCTTTCTGGGGCTTTTGACCACTCTACCTCCAATGTTCTCTTCCAAAACATCTTCGTTCTCAAGCTCTCCGCTCATCCATCTCCAACTTTCTGAGGGTCAGATGTTTCTCCAACCTGAGAGTTGGAGGCAGAGCTATCTCATCGGCTGGGGCCTCCCTCTGGAACAGCCTCCCTGCATCTCTCAAACTCGAGCAGAGCCACCTCCGGTTCCAGAAGCAACTCAAGACCTTCCTTTTCGCTTCCGCTTTCTCTCCTCCTCTCCCCTGCTCATGCACCTGACTGCTCCACACACTGGTAACAGGCCACCCTCTGAACTTGGACCCAGGTTCCTGCATGTCCAGTTGCCCTTGCACTGCCTCCAGGATCCCCAGCACTTAAGGGTCTGTATCTACAACCCTAGAGTCCCTTCTCTCTACACTTATGAGCCACCCGGTGGCTGCACTTGTGAGTTAAATGCATTTCCCCCTTCCCATCCACCCCAGCACCTCTCCCCTTCCCTGCACTTGCGTGATCTGATTAACAAAAGGCCTAGAAAGATAATTTTTTTATCCTCCCTTGTTTCCCCGTCCTTGTCTTGTCGTACCTATAAACACCAGAGTATTTGTGTGTTATAAATGCCACATCATTTCATATCCCCTTCATGTTTACGAGACAATTTAAGAGATCACCCAAAAGAGATATAGGATCCAAATGCTCCGTTCACCCATGCCCTTATACCATGTTGCTCTCCATTTCCACTATATGTTACACCACCTACACTCCCACACTTTTAGAATGTCCTTGTTTCATGTATGGTACTCTTGACATCTTACAGACTTCTTCTGCGCTTCATTTTGACCAAAACTCTTTGAACCTTCAACCTTATCTCTGGCCTTTCTCCCCTCGAATCAGCTCTTCAGGCCAACTTCCCATTCCCAACATATATATATATATATATATATATATTCAGTGAAAAAAACTTTGTTAAAGGGACGTTATGGTTAAGTTGCACTACTAAAAACCTATGAAATTCAGTGAAAAAACGTTGTTAAAGGGACGTTATGGTTCCAAGTAAACCCGAAAAACCCTTGAAATTCGCCAGTTATGGTAAGCTAAGCAACCATAACTCGCGCTACCACCGTGCAATGCAAAGACTAACACCCAGGACATCAAAGATGACATCACAAATGTCATTGATGACATCACTGATGACATCACATGTCTGGCTCACTATTTTTTCTTTTGCTGACATATCTAGGCCACATGGTTTTCTTCAGTAACAGTCAGAAACTAAGAATTTTATTTTATTTGTAGAAATATCCTTCTAGTAGGTTCTTACAGTAATTCCCTTAGAGTACAGTCACATCATATGAAACATATACATATGGGAAAACACAAGCTTGAAAGACAGCAATCATTTTTGTGCATAAAGATAATCACTAGACTTATGAGCACTCTCTGATAGTTCTGTTGTTTTTTTATGGCTGTACTTTCCCTTTATATGGTCATATTTGTATACATTGTACTCACACTACTTTCCTTAGGGTCCAATCACATCAAGTGATACATATACATAGGGTAAATAGCAGCTTTGAAACAGAGCAATCATTTATTTGCATGAAACTAATCAGTAAAGTTATTAATTGTTTCTGCTACTACTTGTGCTTTTTTGCTAACTTCACTTTCCCTGTATATACCCATATTGGTATGTATTCTTGTGCCTTTGTGTTTTGTCTATAGTAATGCAATTATGTAATACATGGGTTTTATTAGCTACTTATTACATATTTCACAGTACACAAAAATCTATTAAGAAAACAATTATCATTTCATTATTCAACATATTAACATTACAAATATCATACCTTCATCTTGTACGCTGCACACAATGTTATGTTTCTGTATGAGTAGCTTAGTATACTAGATAGAACCCCATAATAGGATGCTATTTATATCAATGCATCGTTCAATGCACATATTAGGGTATATTTCTTGCAATGATTCTTGACACTTTTTTCGCAACATAATAAGAATCCCTTCTATACATATTTCATGAGAAGTACATACACATGTGATGTCATCAGTGATGTCATAAATGACATTTGTGATGTCATCTTTGATGTCCTGGGTGTTAGTCTTAGCAATGCACGGTGGTGGCGCGAGTTATGGTTGCTTAGCTTACCATAACTGGCGAATTTCAAGGGTTTTTCGGTTTTACTTGGAACCATAACGTCCTTTAACAAAGTTTTTTCACTGAATTTCATAGGTTTTTAGTAGCGCAACTTAACCATAACGTCCCTTTAACAAAGTTTTTTCACTGAATTTCATAGTTTTTTAGTTGCACAACTTAACAATAATGACTTTGACTTTATATACATGTCATATGGAACTGACTAGATCTCTTCTTATGAACTTGATGTCCGCGAACTTATTTAATGTTCGCGGACATGTTCGGAGAACAGTACCAGTACCTAAAAACTGTGCGGGGGGGGGGGTTGATTGTTATATCATAATATAGGAACATTTAACAAATTCAAAAAGCAGCACACAAACACATTACATGTAGTAATACATAAGAAATGTAACCCATATATGTAACACACTAACCATTCATTTAAATACAATATGTTCTGAAATGGAATATAGCACAAGAAGATAAATTGGCTTCCAACATAATTACCTCACAGACACAACAGAACTGAGAACAAGACCAGACCCACTGAATACATAGGACTTATCTTACCAGAAATAGTAAGTGTACTTCATTTTACTCATATATTTATAAACGTTCTGTATTAGATTAAAAAATATATTATCTTTTTTTTTTTCTCACAGAAATGTCTAGTACTCTGGAATGGCTAGAGGACAATTTCCCACATGAAAAATGTCACAAGATAGTGAAACTAATGGTAAACACTTTATAATATAAACCATTTATTTATTATTTTTTTATATACATTTAACATATATAATATTTTTTTGTACAGAGCATACCAGAATAGAAAAACCTTCAGAAAACCCTGTTATGGATAACAGTCTTCACAATATAGAAGAAAAAATGGATGTATTGTTGGCTAATTTTAATAATTTAAAAACTTTTGTAGAAAATCATTTCAAACCAAAAACCTCGTACCATTGCCCCACATGTACTTGTCCCTCCTCACCATATCCCAGTCAATTATCCCCAAACCCTCTCCATAATCCAAAACGTTTTGATGAGATTTCCATCCCTTCTTCACCTAATACCAATCATGTTGAAACCCCAAATTCTCCTGTTTTTGTTTCTGTTTCTGCCTCACCTTCTCTGTCATAAATTATTAATATATGTTAAATAAAGTTTAATTTTTATATTGTATTGTGAATAGTTTCCATTTTTTTTTAAAAAACAATAAAAGTGTCCGCGGACAGTGCGAGTGTTCTGAAATGTTCGTACATAAATGAAAATGGAGGTGTCCTGAAGAACACCACACCTGTTCGTACTGTTCGCTAGCAAGTTGAAACTGTTCTAAGAACACATGCGGTGTCCTGAAATGTTCGTAAAGAAACAAAAATTAAAGTGTTCTAAAGAACACTATATCTGTCCGTAATGTTCACTATCAACTTAAAACTGTCCTAAGAACACATTTGGTGTCCTGAAATGTTTGTAAATAAACGAAAATGATGTGTCCTGAACAACAGTACAACTGTTCGTAGTGTTCGCTAGCAACATGAAACTGTACTAAGAACACACGCAGTGTCCTGAATTGTTCGTAAACAAACAAAAATTAAAGTGTCCTAAAGAACACTATACCTGCCCGGTACTGTTCGCTAGCAAGTTCAAACTGTTCTAAGAACGCTATTGGTGTCCTGAAATGTTCATACGTAAACGAAAATGGAGGTGTCCTGAAGAACACTATACCTGTTCGTAGTGTTCGCTACCCAATTGAAACTGTTCTAAGAACAGAATTGGTGTCCTGAAATGTTCGTACATAAACTAAATTACACGTGTCCTGAAGAACACTATATCTGTCCTTACTGTTCGCTACCAAGTTTAAACTGTTCTAAGAACACACGCGGTGTCCTGAAATGTTCGTTTCACGTGTGACGTACTTTTAATTACTTTAGAACCCGAACAGTGTCCGTAGGACATCAATGCGCATGCACTAACCAATCTCTGTGCACTTGGTGTCCTGCGGACAGGCGCTTCCTTCGCGGACTAGTTCGCAAAAGGATCATATGACCGTGCCCACGCTCATCGTGTGTCCTGAAATGCGGACACTGTTCGTGTCCCCGAACAATTTAAAAGTACATTTTCAGTTAATGCATAATATTTTTCAATAAAATCTCACCATGGCACAAGTCCCACATAGCAATCTTGAGTTTCTATATACCTTTTGAAACTGTCCGATCCTTTTTTTGTGTTCGATCTGTCCGCGGACAGTGCGCATGTCCGCGGACCGCGCACAAGCACCCCTATAAAAGACCACGCCCAAGAGCTTATTCCCATTGCGTTTCTGGCTATTCTTCAGAACACAGTGATTTTTGCTGCCACCTGGAGACTACACCATCATCGAGATGGCATCCTTGGCTGCTGAACTGCCACTTGGTGCTGCACCTGCTTCAGCATCACCCCCACCCCCTCCACCACCACCTCCCCAACGGCCTGAAGAGGGGAACAGGACTGAGGATGCGGAGGAGGAAGAAGAGGATGATGAGAATGAGGTAGGGGAAATCCCAACTACCCGCACTAGGCGTGAGTCTTGGGTGTGGCGGTTATTTACCATTCATGGGAATGGTCCTAAGGCTCGTGCGAACCGTGTTACCTGCAATGAGTGCAAAATGATACTCAGTCGCGGGAAGCACGGTAAGTACAGCTTTGGGACCACTACTATGAAGCAACACCTGAGGTCATTTCACTCTGGGGCTATTTGCAGGGTTGTACCTTGCGAAGAACGTAGCAGGTTGATTTCCTCTACTTCATCCTCTGTTTCTGATCCTGTCACCACAAGGACCACCTCTGTGGGACAGCGTCTTTCTCAAGCTGCCTCACAGGCCATACAGAATGCTGATGACCCTTACCTTTCGAGGGTCACAGTTGTATGTATGTACTGTGACACAGTACTCTGCAGGGGGAGCGACTTTGGAGTGCTTTTGAGACTATCGTCTCAGAGCACGAGAAGACCTGCTCACTACCCAAATAAAACGCACTCTACATCTGCCTCTCTCAGCTCGCCCTTTCTTATCCCTGTGGTTGGTGTCCCCCCCTTTACCCTCCTTTACCCTGCTCTCCTAGTGTGTCGTGTCTGAAAAACCAAAAAAATACAAAATTACAAAAATGAAAAAAAATAAGGCTCTTTTCAGAGCCGCCTTTCCCAGTTAAAAAATAGAAGTGAAAATAAATGAATTTTCATTGTGAAAAGAAGACATGCCAAAATCTCTTAGAAAGTCACAAACAGCCTTATTAACATTGCGCCTTGTTTTTTCCATTTGTGGACCAAATGAAGAAGAACGAAGCCACATTTGTCTCTGCGTAATTCGTGAAAATATCACTTGAGAATTAGGAAACATGTCCATAACCTTCCTAAGTCCTTCTTTCATAGCAAATTGCAAATAAATTCCAGTCACATGTCCTAAACTGTTCCCTCCACAATGAATTACAATTATGTCTGGATGTTGCTCTGTCTCCAAAGTAGCACAGAGAGGTAGCAAGTCCAACCACTTCATTCCACGTACTCCATGCCAATGTACTTCCACATGTGGGAATCCAAGATCTACAGCTACTCCACAGCTTTCTACATGCACCTTCAACCAATGTATCCACGAATCTCCTAAAATCCAAACAATCTGTTTTCTGAAACACACAGCCATAGCTATCTTTTGTTCTCTCAGCAAAAAGAGTATCTGAGAAAATCTCTCCTGGCACAACACACCCACCAAACTTTCCTGACCAATCCCTTTCAGTGCTTATTCTCATTTGCATGACTTCTGAACCCAAAAATCCCCGGATGTAACTCCCGATGTCCGCGAACTACCGCCATGTCCGCGGACATATCGTAACATGAACAGCCCTTCTACCATTTCCACTACACTCTCTCTGCCATTCCCTCATTGGATGTACCTCAAAAATCACATGACCATGCACCAATCACATTCAAGACCTCTACATCTAACTGCATCATCATAGATCAGCACTGCAAATGTACTCTGAATCTCTCTGAGTACAAGTGTCATATCATTGGCAAGCAGCATCTACCAGAAATACTGTACAAGTCTTCAAGATTTCTACTTGCAGCTCCATGCATATCCATATGCATGAACACAAACTTCAGGTATGCATATTTTCTGTGTAGTAGATGAACACATTTTCAAACAGACTTTTACCTTGTAAAATCTGTAAAATGAATTTACTGTACTTTTTTCAATTTCCTAAAATCAACTATCACTTATAAACCTTTATACATTTTACTTTCTTTATACACACACACTCACATCATGTTAAACTAACATTTTTACATTTTTTAAATGAAATATATAGACTACATATATTAAAAAAAATTGCATGCAAACACAATCTATGTTTAAACCTTTATAAAAATACTTATACAATTTCATATTTTTTGTTTTTATTTATTTATTTACTTAATTACTTTAAATTAGACATGACATTGAGGCACTATTACCTAGAACAGTTTATTTACAGAAATAGTGGTATTCACTAATATATTATAAATTTCACAAGACATAGTAAAAATATTTTTTTTGCTACAGTTAGTCATTCAATACAATTTGTTCATTAAGAACATATCATATGTACTGAACTGATGCAATGTATCTTATGTAAATAAATTAGTTTAATGGTTTTACAGAATGCACTGAGGATTTCAATTAAAAAAATCAATATCTAAATTAAAAACAGTGCTATATACAAACAAAGTTACTAATTTGAAGCTTTTACAATTGCAGTGAAGACCAGTTTCCTGAAAAGGAGCAGCCGAATTCGAAGAAGAAAGAAAAACTAAGAAGTTACCTGTTAATTTTTAAAAAAAGTAAGTAGAATATCACCATAATATTTGTATTATTAATCAAATATACTATAACATTAATACGAGCTATTTCGGTTTCTAAAAATAGATATTTTGTACCATTTTGTCCAAAAATTTCCATGTCTTAAACAGCGATTTACAGCCAGAATGGCCCACAAATTTCTATTTTTGGACACACAAATTACCCAACTGAAACACTACAATTTTCATATTATAGAACAAACTGTTTTAATTGTATACATTAGATTTACTATTTGTACTTTTCCACACCACTAGCTTACTTTTTTTTTGTCATCTGAACCCCAGTTTAGTAACACATAAATTCAAGAATACCTATCCCTACTAGTTTTAGTTCCCAATGCACAATCACACACCATTACATACATCTTTATCATCTTACTCAAACACTCATGCACACAGCACACATACATTCCAGAACACCCCAACCCATATCTTCTTTATTTTCTTCAACAGACCTTAAAGAATACCTACCAAAGTCAAGTCCGTAGAAAGCAACGCAAAAGTAGAGCAAATGAAAATAAAGGTGTCCAACATAAGCATCCATCTCTATCAGAATTTGTAAAAAAAGTTGAAACAAAACAGCTAATACAATCATTTAGTGAAACACACGAAGTTTCAAGTACAACAACTTCGCTTCCTCTATCAAAATGTAAAACAAACCAAAAAACAATTAACAGAAAATCAGCTATCAGTACAGATAAAACTACTTCTTCAACTTTTAATATAGTGCAAAGTAAGCATACCAAGAAAAGTATTTTAGCCAAAATATACCGTCACAAAGTCCTTCAAAATCTTATAAAAACATGAGAGAAATCACGTTCAAAGCTTAAAACCTATCGTAGGATAATTAATCTGAGAAGCATTGATGGACAGTGCAATTCTTCTCAAAAGAAATTTATTTATTTTACTGTTAAACAAAATGAAACCACTAAGAAAACTAATAACTAAATTACAAAAAAGACTTCTCAATAAGCGAAATATCAACAGAAAGAACTTCTTAAGTATCAGCGAAGGGGAATGGAATCACACTACAAGCACAGAACCATATTTTAATGAAGAAGCGTACAAACAAAAGCAAACTAATACAATTGCCATACATAGCAGTGGTCGAGGTTATGAAAAAGTGAATAATACCATAATGGAACAAGAAGTACTTCTTACAAAAATATGCCCTGAAAACTTAGAATTACCCCTCCATTCAACTGAATCAGAACGTCTAGTGTACAAATGGCCATGCACGTCAATGTGTAACATTCCCAAACAATGTTTCAAATCTTTACGCCAATTCCTCAATAAATATGTAAAAAGCAAAGACAAAATCAAAATTAAATTACTGCAAAATATAGATACCTGTCCAGTGCGCAAGTACACAGGACTACAAGGACATTCATTGGCCTGCATTACAGGACCTACTTGTAAAACCACTTTCCATGATATCAAAAGGATATCAACACATCATTCAACTATAAGAAATCTAGTCTATGAACTGTACTATGCTGAAAGACGTGCTTTAGCACTAGCAAAGTTAAATAACATCCTTCTACATGGTACAGCAAAAGACCTACTTGAAGAAATTCACTATATCCAGAAAAAATATTTTGGAAGTGAAAGCCATTTACAGAATGAAATAGCTTTAAACCAATTAAGCAACAATTCTACACATGGCAACCTTTTGCTAAACACATACAAAAAAGAAATACTAAAATTTAAAAGTACATCAGCTGAAGTACCAAACCATGTATGTGTATGTTGCCGTAGAATTTTTTATAAAAGTAACACAAAAACTGTGGACCTATCATACAAAATAGAAGACAATGAAGATTTTAAATGGTTTGAATTAGCTCTCTACCTTCTAGCAGAAAACAAATATGAAATAACTGAGCCCTTAATACTTTGCAGTTATTGCACTACAAAACTTGACAACAACCAAACTCCTTCACGTTCTATCACAAATAATTTGGAATTATACCCAGTACCAAAACCTCTACAACAACTTAATTTATATGAGAGCATCATAATTCAAACAGTACACCCATTTCAAGCAATAATATGCCTTCAACCAAAAACAGCAAAATTACCTCCCTCTGAATTGGTAAAAGGCATTCGTGGAAAAGTAGTTTATTTACCATTAAATCTAAAAGAAAATGTGCATACTCTAGGAGTGCAACGTCCAATGCAGCAATCTTTAATTATATTAGTAAATGGAGTACCTACAAAAGACAAAAAAATATGGCAATAGCTGGTAGATTTATATAAAGTTAGACAAGCCTTCCAATATCTTAAAGAGAATAATGAATATTACAAAGAAATTAATATTGAAGAAAACTTGAAAGATACAACTGAAATAATTCAAGAAACACAAGAAGCTTGTCAATTTGAGCTACTAGATCCTGCTACAATATCAAATACTTTAGACCATTATACAATTCATCCTTTGCACTGTAATGACACTCTACAAGATGTACTGGAAACTTACCAAATGCGTCAAACAAAAGGATCGCCAATCAGTATATGGGAAAAAAGTATAGAAGCACGTGCTTTTCCTCTACTCTTTCCCACTGGCAAAGGAGGAAGGTATGATGATAGACCTATTCAAATATCAGCTTCAGAATACCGCTCATTACGGATGTATTCTGAATATCCCAGATTTAGACAAAATGTAGAATACATATTCCACCTACTCTTTGAAAGTGAACTAGCAACTTTATGTTACGGAGTTGCACACATATTAAAATCAGGATCACACTTTCTAAATATGACAGCTACACAATTATTAGAGAAAGTGCAACAAAAGGATGAGGTTTTACAATCAAATATTACAAATCTATTAGCAAATATGCGTGGTACTAAAGAGTACTGGTTTCGACGCCATGGAGATGTACGTTGTATGATCAGAAACCTTGGCCCACCCACTTGGTTTGTTACATTAAGTTGTGCAGAATATGCATGGGAAGATTTACATGATTTTCTACGCATATCAAATAAAAACAAAACAAACATAGATATTCTAACACCTGCAGAACTTTGTTCTTTGGATCCTGTTAATGTTCAAGATATTTTCACCATCGCTTCATTGCTATGCTACATTTTATTTGTAATAAAACTGTTCCTCCCCTTGGGGAAGTGCAACACTTCTTTTGGAGAAAAGCATACCAAGCCAGAGGAGCACCACATATCCACATGCTTTTATGGATTAAAGATGCTCCTAAATTTGGTCAAGACAGTGATGCCACTGTTTTACAGTTTATTGAAAAATATGTCACTTGTGAAATTCCATCAGAAGCCACAAATAGTGAACTTCGTGCACAAATTTTACAATTTCAATGACACAAATGTGGAAAATATTGTCGTCGCAAATACAAAAACAAAGGCAAATACTAGACCAAATGCTGATTTGGTTTCTCTAAACCAGTTACAAATACAGGTCAATTAAACAACCTCATGTCTTCAGTTAGACATAGTGTTAAAGGTAAGTCACCTAAAAATACATATTACATAAAAAGAAAAGAAGAAGAAAAATATATCAATGATTATAATGCAATCATTGCCCACTTACGGAATGCAAACATAGATGTGCAGTACATTGCAGACAATTCTACTGCAGTTGCACAATATGTCACAGCATACTTAACTAAAGCAGAAAAGACAGAGCTCCAAGACCTCTGGAATGACCTGTCATCAGATAAAACAGTATCTCAGAAATTATACAGCTTGGGCATAAAAATGCTCACCCATAGAAAATGTGGATCTTATGAAGCAGCTGATCTTTTAACTGGTACTTCATTGTATGGTAAATCTGAAAATATAGTATGGCTAAGTCTTGGTCCAGCTAAATCTAGAAAAAGAGTTCTAAAATCATATGAAGATATAGAAACAATAGCCAAACATGATCCCAACAGCCAAGACATTTTAAAAAACAATTTGTTTGACACATACTACCCAAACAGAAGTAATACTTTGGAAAACATGTGTCTATACCAAATAGCCCAAAACTACACATACAAAAATAATATGAAAACCGATGAAAAAAAAGGTAAATATAGAGTGACAGACTGTGAAGGCAGCTTAGTTAAACTCACTAAACCAAATTTAATTAATCATATCAAATTGTCATTGAAGACTCCTCAACATAAAGAAGTATATTACATGTCCCTGCTACAACTCTTCAAACCATGGAGAAAAGAAGAACAATTACTAGATAACTATGACTCATATGAGGATGCTTTCAAAGCAAATGAAAGCACTATAACTGATGTAAACTTTACACAGTACAAAACAATGTTGCACAATGAACAGCAACATGAAGAAGAACTCCAAGCCCAACTAGATAAGGATACTCCTGACAGTAGTCAACCTTCTTTAACAGGAAGCCAAGAACCACTGGGAGAACCACTAATAACAAATGAGGCAGAATTAGCTATGATAGAAGTAGAAAACACCATGTGTCAGTATGAAGATAAGGAAGACTTAACTATACTACAATCAAAACTAAACAATGAGCAAAGTAGCATTTTTCAAGAAGTGACAAAACAAATTGCACATGGTGTAAAACATGAAAATAAAGAATGTTCCTGCCATAATTATAAACCTATACTACTGTACGTCAGTGGTGAAGCTGGTTCTGGCAAAACATTCCTAATCAAAATCATTAGTAAGTTCATTCAACAATTGACAAACAACAAACTGTCAGCTGTTGCCACTGCCCCCACAGGTTTAGCTGCCTACAAGATAGGTGGTGTTACATTACACCGATTACTACTATTACCAGTAGAACACCAGAACAAATTAGACTATTACAAACTTTCTCCAGAAGCTGGAATGGAATTATGCAGAGTATTGAAACAAATGAAAATGCTACTAATAGATGTGAAGTGAGCATGGTCTCCAACCGGATGTTAGCTTTGATTCACCTCAGATTACAAGAAGTACTCAAAACAGACTATGAAGAGCTCTTTGCAGGAAAACACATTATTGTTTTTGGAGATCTGCTTCAATTAACACCAGTAAAAGGTGAACCTATTTTTAAAACATTAGGGCACAAACTCTGCCGTAAAACTGTTGGCAGCATTGGAAATGTCAACCTTTGGCAACATTTCCAATACAGAGAATTAACAGAAAACATGCACCAATCTGCAGATCTAACTTATGCCAACATTTTAAAAAGTTTGAGAGTTGGTATACTTTCTATAGAAGCAGAAGCAACATTGAAAACCCGGCACATTAATGCACTTTATGGCGATAATGCATGTGCTACAGATGTTATGGAACAATTAGCCCACAAAAATGTCAATTGTATGGCCTTAATGCCAACTCTTGCAAGCTGTCTCAAATTTAATGAAATAATGTTAAGTAAAGAAATGCAACCAATAATGGAAATTAGCGCCACAGACAAACCAGATGTACATGGTATGACACTACCCATGTGTGACCAAGCCACAACAAGACTAAATAATTTAGAAAAATCAATCTCAAACTAACTGCTCCAAAATTTTATAATATCAAAACAAATGAAGATTCTATTACTGTTCAAACACAGCAGGCTTAAAATTATCCTTAAATTGCAGAGTAATGCTTAAACGTAACCTTGACGTGGACCAAGGACTAGTGAATGGAGCACTGGGTACAGTTGTTGGCTTTCAAACATACCCACGTGACAACAAAATTCAGTTTGTCAATATACTCTTTGACAAACTTTCAGAAGTAAAACGGATAGGACGCTCAACAGCTAGATTCCTTCTCTTCAAAGATAGGTATGTACGCAGAGAACAATTTTCTCTAACTCTTGCATACACAGTCACGATTCATAAATCACAAGGTCTTACCCTAGACAAATCAATGATAGATATTGGTAACACTGTCTTTAAAGAAGGCATGAGCTACGTAGCACTATCACGCTTACGTACACTTGACGGTTTATTTCTATCCAACTTTGATGCAAGTAAAGTAAACGCTGATATTCCTTGCATTTTAGAATACAATAGACTTTGCTCACTATACACCCCCCACCTAAACACATATTCTGTTCTACAAAAAGTAAAACGTTATAAAAGAAAAATAAATCAAACAGAAATGCAACAGGATGTCACTGCAAATCCTCCAAAGAGAGTAAAAGAAACTAATACTTCATCAAGTACCACAAGCAAAAAAGAATCAATTAGGGAAAGTAAACCAAGTACTTCTTTAAAGAAGGAAGACAAACTCCAAAAAAGCAGTTAGATACAGAACTACCTGGACCATTTAAATTATCAAATATAGTTGGTGTAAGTTGCTATGCAAATGTAGCAATGAATATTCTATTTCAATTACCACCAATTGTTGACAACATTTACTTACACAGTACAGACCCATTGTGTTTGCAAATGTTAGTACTTCACAGAAATGCAGCAAACAATCCTGACAACACATATAGTGTTTTTGGAATAAGACGACAATTGGACTACTGTGCTGGAAAGGTGAAATTCACTATAAACTCACAGGAAGATCCACAAGAATTTATAATGTACTTACTACACGTACTGGAAAACAAAAACATACCTATAAATGAAATCTTTCAGATTTCATACATGTGGAAACATACATGCACTCTCTGCAACAATGTGACACAAGAAGAAATCCCCAATGAACGCTTCATATACATATCAATACCAAATTGTGAATCCATTCCATTTCAGCAACTTGTACAAAATGCAAACCATGGTAGATTATGCTCTACCTGCAATTCAGATAATCGCTCCACGTTAGTAATACAAACACATAGTAAATACGTAATACTAATGCTTCTACGTTACAATGCAGATGGTACCAAAAACAACTGCAAGCTGACTGGATTCACACATGGTCAAATATCACTTGGTAAGAAAACCTTCACAACAATAGGTATAATCTACCACGCAGGAGCCACAACCAATTCAGAGCACTACACTGCATACATAAAAAAGAAATATGGATGGTTTGAATGTAATGATAGTACCATTACTCCAAAGCAGAGATTACCAGCAAATCTTACAAACGCTTATTTGATGTTCTTAAAACCAAAATTTGATAAATAAACTGTATTTAAACCTTTAAGTAAATTTGTGTTACAAAAATATAAACTGTTAGAATACTCCAAAAGCTATCTAACTGCTCAAGGATTCTACAACAACTAATCAGATAAATGAATACCACTAAATTAGACCAAAAAAATACACAGTTAGAATACACAAATTGGTATCTAACTGTCCCAAAATTATAAATGTGTGTTAAAATAATATAAACTGTTAGAATACTCCAAAAGCTATCTAACAGCTCAAAGATTCTACAACAACTAATCAGATAAATGAATACCACTAAATTAGGCCAAAAAATACACAGTTAGAATACGCCAATTGGTATCTAACTGTCCCAAAATTTAATAATATCCAAATAGCTAAATGAAAACCACTACAATATTTTTTTTTAAAAAAACTACTGGACGAATTTTCACCAAATTTGCAAAAGCACGCTTTCGGGACCAGGCCGCTGCTCCTGGTCCAAATTTGGTGGAAATCCGTCCAGCGGTTTGGGCTGTAGATGCGAGCAAAATTTTTTTCCCATTCACTCTATGGAGAGTGACTATAATGTATACAAATATGAGCATATAGAGGGAAGGCAGAGTAATACAAATAAAACTATGAGAAAGTGCTGATACCATAATGATTATCTTCATGCACAGAAAGGATTCCTTTCTTTCAAGCCTGTATCTTCCGCTACGTACATGTTTCATATATGATGTGACAGGAACCCAAGTCTACAAAAATAGTACCTTTTCAATTTTTACTTCCTGACTGTTACTGTAGAAAACTATGTGGCTTCGATATGTCAGTAAAGGATAAAAAGGGAGAGCCAGCCATGTGATGTCATCAGTTATGTCATCAATGACATTTGTGATGTCATCTTTGATGTCCTGGGTGTTAGTGTTAGCAGTGCACGGTGGCGCGAGATATGGTTGCTTATGTTACCATAACTGGCGAATTTCAAGGGATTTTCGGTTTTACTTGGAACCATAACGTCCCTTTAACAAAGTTTTTTCACTGAATTTCATAGGTTTTTAGTAACACAACTTAACCATAATATCCCTGACATGTAACATAGAACATACTAACCCCCTCGTAGTGATTTTCATGTCCACAGACTACCGCCATGTCCGCGGACACATCGAAAATCTGAGCGTGGTGAATGTAAATTTAAATAGTGTGCCCCATTTCCCCTTTGAAGTTGGCTCTAAAAAGAGCCGTTTTTTTTTTACAGATGCTTGACAGACACCTGTTATTTTATATTTTTTTTCTTGTTTTTTTTTCTTACTTTACTCCTAAAATCTTCACATAACCTTCTCCAAAGCAACCCTTACATTCCAAAATAAAAAGGCATTTCCGGTAAAAGATAAAGAAATGCCATCTTCTTTAAAATTAACAGCATTACTGGCATCAATATTCTCATTGTTACAGAAGAACATACCAGCTCTAAGCATGAAGGCACACATGCCTCGGTTGATGACACACCTAGCAATGTTTTGCTGAGGACAAAAAACTGAACTATTGTCCTATATTGCCCTAGGTAGTAATCCAGAAAAAATTACTTTCGCATTTGGAAGGATCTTCACTATGGCTTGAACCAAGCTTTCCAAATCAGCCAACAAAGTAGGGGCACTGACGTTGCCCAAATGGAAAGCACCATAGTGCAAAACTACCACATGCGGACTGCTCATCGTGGCCATATCCGCACAAACTTGTACAATTCCCTGTACATTGCAATCAGGCACAGTGCTCCACACCACCTCCACTCCTTTGACATCAAAGTTCTTTGCAACATGCCTGCATTCAGCGTACTGCTGTAAACCATGCACAAACATATCTCCGAGCACCAACACCCTGACTTTCTCCACTTCTGCCATCTTCACCACACACAGTCTCTTTCAACACAAATCCACAACCTCGACATCTGATTGGCTGATCCGTACAGTCTTCTTTCCATGTTGGATTTCCTGGAAAAACCCGGATTTACCATGCCCTGTCCACGAACAGCCGCGGTGTCCGCGGACAGCGTCCACTTTACTCTCTGTACCATTCCCTCATTGCATACAGCTAAGCAATCACACAATACGAATAACGTTCTCAGAACACCCCAATTTTGTGAATTTTCCAACATTTCAGGACAATTATCATTTCATTATTCTACATATTAACATTACAAATATTATACTTTTATCTTGTACTCTGCACACAATGCTATCTTTCTCCATTAGCAGCTCAGTATACTGCATAGAATCCCATAATACAATGCTATTTATTGATATAAATGCATCGTTCAAAGCACTAATAACGGTATGATATTTATTGCGGACCATTATAATGAAAATCCCTAGTACACAAATTCCATGAAAAGTACATACACATGTGATGTCATCAGTGATTTCATCAATGACATTTGCGATGTCATCTTTGATGTCCTGGGTGTTAGTCTTAGCAGTGCATGGGGTTGGCGCGAGTTATTTTTCATAGCTTACCATAACTTGCTATTTTCAGGGGCCTTTCGGCTGTACTTAGAACCATAACGTCCTTTAAACAAACTTTTTTTAATATCACGCAAACAATATACAAACATGGCGTGCAAAAACCAACTTCTACAGATGGCTTTACACAGAAAGTTGCAAAGTAAGAATTTATGCTCGTTCACAGTGAAGGTCAGCTGCTTCATTTTTTTCTCGGGCCCCGGAGAGGCTCACGAAGCAGACTATAAGGTTGTATTGTGTTTTGACCTTCAAAGACAGAGATTGTGATGAAAGACTTCTCTTGAAGGAGTGTTGCTAAAACGTAAAAGAAGATAAAGATGAAATTTCTGAAACAAAACCACTTTTACATATTATATCACTATGCGAAAGATCGTTGGCACACGCAGAGTCGTATTTTCGGACTGCACCACTTATAGACAATGGAAATTGCAATTGTACTGTAAGTAACCCTTTACATTACTTTATACCAAATATAATTACAATCGTTGAAAGTGGCATAATGTTTTCTACCGCGTACTATCACCGCCGAATTGATCCCCTGTCGTTTAGAGGGCTCTGAAAAAGGCAGACGACACAGAGTGGGTTAATAGAAATAATTTAACCGGTCTATAGGCGGTCAAGCGCTCTACTCGCTGTGCCACTTTACTGTAGCGTGTCAAGTGGCATAGCGAGTACAGCGCTCGCTTTGACATCCGTGCATAGCTTGCTAACGCAAGTTCCAATCCCGGCAAGCCCAAACTCAGCCTTTCATCCTTCTGTGGCTGATAAATGAGCACCACACACCGTGGTTAATAATAAGCACCGCTTAGATACCTCACAGTTCTTAGCGCTATATGAATGGGAAAATATTATTATTTTATTATTAACATACTCTGTTGCACTATCTTCGATAGCAAATAGTTTCACGCCCTAATAAATAAAATGATGATTTTTAATGAAGATCGGCTGGTGAGACTAATTTATGTTTTTTAAAACAGGTACGTGGCCCCGTTTTGTCTATGTCACGATTTACAGACTCCAGCAGATGGGGTCTTCAACTGCCAGGTGCAAGTCCAAATATGCAACTTCATGACCCTCACCATTTTATGGGACAATCGCCAAGGACCAATATGCCCTTACGCAGTACTAGCGGCTACAAACAACATACCAACCAATACGGTGGTCTAATGGCTCGCTGTTGGAGCAACCTTCCGATTATCAGAGAGACCATTTACTGCTTTTATCATAAACCAACAGCCTATCTACCGCAAAGGAACAACGCGCAGCTCCAAATAAACTTTTGCTCATCGACAGCAGAGACAATAGCAAATCGCTGAATATTCACTAAACATTTCATGTGAAATAAATGTACTTTACCAAATGTACAATCCTGCTGTTTACTTTTAAACCACAGTTTCATATTCCGAATTGTGGCGCACTGAGTTTTAACCTGATCTAATACTCTCTGTACCGCAAAGGAACATCGCGTGTCTCAACATGAACTTTTGCGGATCGACAACAAAGACAAATGCAAATTGCTGAATATTCTCTAAACATTTGATGTCAAATAAATGTACTTTACAACATTTACAATCTTGCTCTTTGCTTTTAAATCACAGTTTCATTTTCTGAATTGTGGCGCGCTGTGTTGTGACATAATGTGTGTTGTCTTCCGGGTTCTGTGTAAAGTCGCGTAGTACTGGAGACGACTGGGCGCGTTTCTTTACGCACCCTGTAACGTCACGGAGAGAGGCGGGGAATATGAATGCTTTGATAATATCAGGCTTAGTGGCGGGAGATATGATTTAGTGTCGCAAAAGCATGTCAGCCAGGTCAATAGCGCCAGTCATAGGATTATCACATAATGTCGACGCACACCAGCCGGATTTATCGTTTCTTTAGTGGACAAAAAGTCGGTTGACACCCCTAGGAAATTGTACTATTAGCGGTCAAAAGGAGTGCTCTTAAAACACTTTCACCCTGACAACGAACAATACAAACAACGTTCTCAGAACACCCCCATTTTCTGTAATTGCAACCATTTCGGGACACTGCGAGTGTTCTTAGAACACATTCAACTAGAAAGATTACAATACGGACAGCATCCTGAGGACACCCCCAGTTTGTGTATTTACGAACAATTAAGTACACCGCGAGTGTTCATAGCTCATTTTTACCTTCCTTGCGAACAAAAATGACACATACTCCGTCCTCTAAACACCCCACCATTTAGTTTGTTTACAAAATGTCAGAACAGCCGTGTTCTCCGCGGACAAATCGAACGCAACAAAAATGTCTAGCACATAAAAAAACAAAGCATTGAACCTATCTCATACTCCCCCACCCTCCACAAACACTCTTACACACCAACACACGGCACTAAATACAATTTTTTATCCACGTTTCACTGCGCTGTACGCGGTCGACTGCGAATACAAGATGGCGGGCGCCACAGAAAATCTGACGCGCTCCACGCCCCTCGCCATCCAATCAGCGAACACGTCGCATGTCCGCGGACATGACGCAAGCCCATGGGCCAATCGGGGTGCTGTCCGCGGAGCGAACAGGGAAGTCCGTCCGCGAAGCGAACGCAGATATCACTAATTTTTTTGCCTTACATTTTAGTCATTTTTAAAAAAACTACTGGACAGATTTACACCAAATTTACAAAAGCACGCTTTTGGGACCAGGCCGCCACTCCTGCCGCAAATTTGGTGTAAATCCGTCCAGCGGTTCGGGCTGTAGCCGTGCGCAAAGTTTTTTCCCATTCAGTCTATGGGAAAAAAAAGTTTTGGGATCCCCCCTATAACTTTGCCCCCCCTGGACGAATCCTCACCAAACTTTGCAAAAGAATTCAGAGTGACCCAACTACTTTCTTTGCAAAGTTTGTTGAGGATCCGTCCAGGGAGAGCGAAGTTATAAGCCGCCCAAAAAGTGCTCTTCCTATGGAAACAGCAACTTAACCATAACTACATGGCCACTACCGTGGCCATGTAATATACATATATATATCAATGTTTCCCCTACCACAGCCATATTCCCTAAACTACCATTTCCGTGTAGGTTATATAACCCGTTTGATATCTGCATTGAGAAAGGTAATACATTACCTTTGCATGGCACCTTATCTTCCATTTGTCATGCCCCGATGAATAGAAAGTTTAAGTGAGTAAATACGTAAAAGATATATGCATACATTTAAACATACTAATTAATTTCGTATTTGCATGAATGCACTTGTAAACAGAATTATGTTTTCGTAGCATCGTAAAAATGTACAATTTATAATGTAAATAGTATACACAACTTCATTTGCATGTCGCCTTTATTACATTGAAACCGGTAATGTAACAAAATATGTTCATCATCGGAAACTCAAAACACCAATTTAAATAAACAAAATATGGCTCGCTTCATTTTTTTAATACAATTAGTGTATACTTCTCTACCTCAACTGCACCAATACCAGCACTTTTTTTTTTATTTGGCATAGTTCAAAGACTGGCATTCTACACGCTGAATTAAAAGAAATGAGGTACACAAGTGGGTCAAAGATTATAAATCATGCTAAACAGCAAAAGAGGGAGGACATACTAAATAAAAATACAGACGAATGTGCGTTGCAAGAAAACAAAACAAAAACAAATGCACAGCTTTAGATGGAACAATTTCACCACTTTATATTCACACCCAGGCATAGAGGCATAGAGGCATAGAATCGTGGCAATTTCTGTTCAGGTTTATACGCAGAGAAAAGAGGAAAGCTTTCTTCATCAAAATATATCAATCATTTATTCCCAAAACGGTTGACTACCTGTACATAGATAAAAACATATTTTCTATACAAAATGTACACTAAATTTGAAATTATTAGTGTTAGAAACAGAATTATAGGATATAGTTTTACTTGCGTAATGCAATTCCACTGGTGACGATTTGCACACTGCACTGTCAAAAAACAACGGCTATATCATTGTACCTTAACATTATGAAAATGGTAGCCCTGTAATAAATTAAACACAAATAAATGAAATTTGGTAAATGCTATACTTTGAGAATGATGGATCCCTGATGAAGATGAACTGCTCTTGAAAGCAACACTCAAAGCAAATCCATGGGTAATATCAGCCAACAGTGCCACAAAACCTCTGAAGGACGCACTTGTTCACCACATGAAATGCTGACTTTCCTTTCATGGTCAATAGCCCTTCCCAACAATTCGTGCACCAAGGATTCAACAAAAACTGTGCAGCATGACAACTGAAAAGTGAAGGAAAGCTCTTGTAACTTGACGGTCTAATAGTGAAAGGGCCAAACACGACTGAGGCCTGGCTCCTTGCTTTCTTAATAAGTGGAGAGAAAACCAGTGGCACAAAAGGACGGACTGCATCCAGTTTTTCTGTAGAGGGAAGGAAGCTTTCACGCTGAGGACACATTCGGCAGCTGTGGAGGTTGCATTGTCTGCAGGGATTGTGATATCTCTGCTTTTTGCTGAGTTGAACTACCAGGAACGGCTGGTTGGTCTCATAGCTTAGCCGAGTGATCATTCGTGAGAGATGTTAACAGTGCTTTTTCCCGTTGAAGAGTTGAGCTTTTCTCAATCAATTCCTTTATTTGTTCGTTAAGGACTTCCACTTCCTCTCCCATTGCAAACACCAAATGGCCTTTAACCAAATTCTGCATTGGAAGAAAACAGAAATCAAATGGTTGGCTCAAATAACTTTACCAGTAAACATCAACATTTGAAAAGCAAGCTTCAAGATTATCAGTGAGGCAAAGGAAATGAAAGAGTGAACTTCTGTGTTCTGACCCGATTCCTTATGCAATGCCTATACCAATAGTTTACGTGTTCACCGTATTGGTAAACGTTCTATTTATTTATTCATTGATTTATTTTTTGATTTATGTATTTGGGATTTATAAACGTGTCTTTTACACAGGTGTTTCAAGGCGCAACAAGACAAGTGGGGGTGGGTGTTGTCAGGGGCCCAGGGATGAAGAAAAACAATAAAACTGTAATATTAGGCCTGCATTTTCTGTCCCATTGGCTAAAATCATGCATCTTTCGAAAATGTAAAAACTACACAATGAAAAACATACGTGCCCGATATTTATGGTTTAAGACTGCAGAGGTCAACTCAAAACAATTCAGGCCAATTGTAAAAAAAAAAAAAAAAAAAAAAAGTTAACTGCACGTTTGCAATAAAAAACATAAATCACTACAAGTATTGAGGACACTATTTTACTATTTTAACAAGCACATGTTAACTACATTTACCAACAATTAATCTTGTTTGTCGACGTAAAATATTTAGAAAGTAAAGTTGAATGGTTTGTAATTTCAGGGACCATGCAATCCTCAGGGTGGAAGTGGCCATTTGCAACTCCTTCACTGTAGCCTGGCAAGTATTTTAAGAGGTGTTAGAATATGCATGTTATTGACTGCCTCACAGATGGTATTTATAAGCTTCAATGCTGCTCCCTGAGCAGGTTGATCAAAAGAGGATTGAATACGAACAACACGGATATCTGATTACAATAGGACTTTACATTCCAGCATGTTGATGTTTCCATTATTTTCGTAAAATTTGATTTAAAAGCAATAATTTAGAATTAAAATGCTCTGGTTCAGTGAGCTATCAGTCCGTTTATTTAGATTTGGGATTAGGTCAAGAGAGAGTGCATTCTGGATTTCAGATTAACAGCACAAGGCATTTGGTGTGCGCAGATAATTAATGGAGAGCAGTCACTTTTGTGGTACCAATGTACACTGATGGTATGAAATGTGAACAGTGATGCGAAAGCACACAAGCAACACAGGCATTCAAAATTTATTACTTCAACTGCAGTTCCTTAATAGCTTCACATGTACACTATATTCAAAATGTTAAGCACAGTTTTGAGAAACACTGGTTTTGTGCCGTAGCATCTTTCCATTCACAAAGTGATTTTACACGCCAGTGACACTCATGTAACTAGTAGCCCCACGTAGTTCCATTCCCCAATTGAGCGCTGTGCAGTGAGCCCCAGCAACCTCTTATATGCATTTCCTCACTGTTAAGAGGTGTTTGTGGTATGCTCTTTTGCTAGCCTGTGCTGCTGTCATGCGTGCTTATGTTCTTTTCGGCCGTGGGATTAGGTCATTATATTACGTTAAGCAGTGACACATGTTGTAGGAATTAAAGGATTTCCTAGGACTCACGTGTCCAGTACACTGTTCAGTGATTACATTCACTGTCGCCAGCGGTCGCAATTGCGACCTCTGAGGTCTCCATGCCTACCCCTCTGGTCTTCCTTGCTACCCCTAAAAAATAAATATTGCATTTTTCTTTTTTTATGTAAGCTCTTGAGCAAGCTATGGCCACCACCGCGTGGCTGTTTGTTTCTGGAGTGGCTGGTTTTCGTGTTCAGGCCTTTTATTTAAAAAAAAAAAAAAAAAAAAGGGGTTGCACAAGTGTAACACTTTGAGCAGTGACCCTTAAATAAGAAAGAACAGGAATAATACATAATTTGTGTTTCTAGAAGTCTATACAATAATTATTAGATTCATTAAAGATGTATTTTAGTCACACTTCAGGGGTGAGACACTGATTTACTCTGCAGCCATCATGTTGCTGCGACTGATCAGGTAAGTGGAATATGTGTGTGTGTTATATTGTGCAGTGCTCAAAACATAGCCTTTTTCCCCCTTTTGGGAAAGTCGAATCTCGGTGTGTTGTATTGTGCTGCGTGCAAATACTTAGCCAACTACTTGGCTGTGTGCGCTCCCTTGCATTGTAGGTCTTTGCATCCTGTTCCATTCCCTCTCCTGTGTTTCCCTTCCTTCCTCTCGCACCTCAGCCCTTCCCTCGTTGATCTATTGTGTACTATTCTGACACTCCGTTCCACTGTTTATCTGGAATTACTTTGCATTGCCTGCATTCTTCTACTAAATTCCTGTTGTGTTATGTGCCTTGTTGACTGTATTGTTGATTGTACTGACTTGGTGTTTGCTCTCTATGGTTATTGAAATTGTGTTGCTATCCACCATTTGTGGCATCACAATGCAATTGCCTGCATTCTTCACTTCTAGGTTCCCTGCTTACCTCTGTGCTTTGTTTTTGGTCCTGTATTGCATCTGCTTTCTTTACTTCCATGTTCATTGTTGTAATCTGTGCTTTGCCAGGTTCTGTGCTACATCTGCATTCTCAACTTCTAGGTTCACTGTTGTGCTATTTTCTTTCTGACGGTTCCGTACTGCATCTGATTTGTAAGTTCATTGTTATTGTTCTTTGTTGTGCCCCCCTCCTTTTTGTGTCCCCTTCGGTGCCTCCCTCCTGTCTGCCCCCCTGTGGGAACTCCCCTACCCACTCCCCTGTCTGGGCTCCAATCTCTCTACCCCCTCTTTCCTTCCCGCACCCCCTATGGTGCTCTCTGTCTCACCTATCTTTCTAACTGCTTGTCTATCGACTATACTATCCCTCTCTCTAAGTCTGGCAGGAATAAGTTCAAAAGGGACATCCTGGTCTCTAAACAAGACCTCCCTATCGCTGATACCTATACCAGTGCTTCCTCCAGGCAGACCCTTACTGACATACTTTTTGTCATTCCCTCTCCAGGCTTATGGAGCCCCCATATTGTCACTGTTCCCTCTCCTTTTTCCTCTTTTATCCCATTAATGGTGGTACCCGGTGGGAGGACCTGCTGGCCCCTTTCCACTCCTCTAAGACCATCATTAATGTCTACTTAAATGGCACAGTCCTGGTCCAGGGCCCTCAGGGCAATCTCCTCCTCTTTGATAGATGTGTCTCACACCTTATCAACTTCCTTTACTCTCCTGTTATCCCGTCTTACCCGTCCTGGCTCCTCTGCTGCCTCCTTTGTCTCTCACTTCTTAGGCACCCCTGATGCTTCTCTAACCACCCTTTTGCCTCCCTCCTTTGCCACCTTTTGGCACTCTCTTAGCCTTCTCTAACTATCGTGCCTTCTCATTCTTCCTCCTCGGCCCATCCTTGGGCACCTCCAACACTTCCACAGGGTGTATCTCTGGCCTGTACCCCTCCCGGAAGTCCTTCAAATGTGGCAACCTGCTCTGCATAGCTAATCCCAACTCTCGTTCAGCTGTCAAACACTCCTCTGACCTCTGCCATCATCTGGAAGAGCTTGATTTGGATGTACTCAGTCTTACCGAGACTTGGTTCACGACCAGCTCTGTCACAAGTTTTGACAAGTTGCGACACTCTCCTTCCCGATGGCTACAAGATCCTTTCCGAACCCAGAACCAACCATCTCAGTGGGGGTGTAGCCTTGATTTTCCCAGAGTGGATCCCTGCTTCTATCATTCCAAGGCAACACTACTCCTCCATTCAATGCCTGGTCTACAGGCTCTCCATCACTCCTGGCCTCTCTTGAGCACTATCTACAGGCTGCCTGGCCATGTCACCCTCTTCCTCTCTGAGTGGGCTGACCTCTCCTCTTCACTCCTTTGCATCCCAACTTCTACTCCTCAGAGACTTGAACATCTACCTGGATGCTACCGGTGCTTCTTCAAGACTCTTTGGCAACCTCTTCTATTCACTATCTCTCTCTATTCTTCCCTCTGTCCCGACTGACTCATCAGGGCACGCGCTGGATGTTCTGATCTCCTCACACCTCCCCTTCTCTAACCGTCTCACCACTCCTCTCTCTTGGAATGATCACTTTCTCCTTTCTTCCCAACTTTTCATCTCTTCCCCGCAGGTCAAGCCGACTCCAGCACTGCCACCTACCTTCTCGGTTATCCAACCTATGAAGCGTATTTCAGTTGAGGCTTTCACCACTACTTTCTCTCCTCCTCCTGCACCTATTGCTGATTCACACCCTGACACAGCCCTCTCTAACCTTCATGTCAAATCCAAGTGCAACTCTTGGAATGATTCCGACCTCGCTGGCCTTAAACGCAAGTGTAGGGTCGACAGAGAAGAAGCAGAGGGCCTCGGGCGCACCCCCGACAAATTGGCCTACTGCCTGCTCCAAAGGCAGTACAGACTCTCTGTCCTCTCTAAGAATCATCTGAACTTTTCAAAATCTGCAAGGACCTGGCCAATCCTGCTGCAGTCTCTACCTCTCCTGCTCCCTCCCAGGCCCACTGCATGGCCTTGGCCTCTCATTTCACTACTAAAACTCAGGACATCCTGTCCACCCTTTCTTCCTCTACCTCCTCTTCCACTCCTGGCCCGTCTGAGGGCATATCTCCTTCTCCTTTCTCCTCCTTTGTCCCTGTTCACCCCTGTTTCTAGACAAGTCAAATATATGAAAGTATCATCAAAGTAGGTTCTCCCCTGCTGATCGAGAACTATCAAGCACCACATCAACACCACTGGAACTTTCCCCTCCCCCTTAAGCACTCCCTTGTGCACCTCCTTCTAAAGAAGCCCTCAGCTGATCCTTCCTCTCCAGCTATCACATGACCTTCATCACTCCTTTCCTGGGCAAACTGTTAGAAAATCTGGCCATCTCCCAGCTTAACTTACATTCTATCGGGTGCCTCCATGACCACCAGTCTGGCTTCAGTGCTTCCAGAAGCATGGAAACTGCTCTCCTGAACACATTGAAGACTTGCTCTCCAATGTTGTCTCTAATCTCCCTTCTGTCCTCATTTTCCTTTATCTATCCTCTGCTTTTGAAATGGTAAACCATGCCATCCTGCTCAATCGTCTCCAGGACAACCTTGAGTTTATGGATCAGGCTCTGGATTGGATGAGCTCCTTTCTCACCGACCAACGCTCTCAAGTCCAACTGGGATCTTTCCTCTCTTCTATTCCTCTCTCTCTGTGATATTCCCCAGGGGTCTAACATCTCACCCTGGTTCATCAACCACTACCTGGTACCTCTTGCCCACTGCATCGCTACCTTCTGCTCCAATTTTCAATGTTATGCAGATGACACTCAGCTCTCTTTCAGGTTACCTTCAGCCACCTCTGCTTCTTCTCTCATACCAGACTGTCTGGCTGCAATTCAGGAATGGTGTAACCCCAGTGATATCTGTCTTAATGCAAGTAAGACTGAGATCCTCCTCATTGGGACACCCACTCTCTCCTTTCCTATCTCTCTCTAAGGCCACCCACCCACTCTGGGCCCTCTTCCTGCTCCTTCCTGTGAGGCTATGAACCTTGGTGTAATCTTCGACTCCACCCTCTCCTTCTCTGCTCACATCTCTGATGTCTCTAAGAAGTCAAAGTATCAGCTGTACCTCCTTAGAGGCATTCTTCATTTTTTCACTTTTCCCCGAAAGGTCACTTTCTCCAGAGCTCTGGTCCTCTCTAGGCTGGACTATTGCATCAGCCTCTTTCTAAATCTTCCTGTCTCTGCTCTTCAACCTTTACAACTTATCCAGAACAGGACTGCAAGACTTGTCCTTGGCCTCAAGCCCAGGAATTATATCTCTCCAGCTCTGAAATCTCATCACTGGCTCCCATGGCTGAAAGAATCAACTTCTATAACCCTATGGATTGTCCACAAAGCTTTCTGGGACCTGGGACCACACTACCTCCAACTTTCTCTTCCAAAACATCTTCCTTCACAAGTTCTCCGTTCATCCGCCTCCAACTCTCGCAAGGTCAGACATTTCTCCAAGCAGAGATTTGGCGCCAGATCGATCTCCTCGGCTGGGGACTCCCTCTGGAACAGTCTCCCTGCATCTATTAAACTTGAGCAGAACCACCTCCATATCCGGAAGCAACTGAAGACCTTCCTTTTGGCTTCCGCTTTCTCTCTTCCTCTCCACTGCTGATGCACGTGACTGCTCCGAGTACTGGTCACAGGTCACTCTCTGAACTCGGGCCCAGGCTCCTGAATGTCCATTCGCCCTTGCCTTGCCTCCGTGCTCCCCAGCACGTAAGGGTCTCTATCTGCAACCCTACAGTCCCTTCTCCCTGCACTTATGAGCCACTCGGTGGCTGCACTTGTGAGTTAATTGCACTTCTCCCTTCCCCTCCCACCTGGCACCTCTCCCCTTCCCTCTTGCCTGCAATTGCGTGATCTGAATGGCACAAGGGCTGTTAAAATCGTTATGTTGTCTTCCCTTGTTTCCCCCTCCTTGTATTGTTGCGCCTATAACCACTTGTGTACAGGCGCGTCTTAAATGCTGCATTTCATCTTTTCATATCATATCCCCTTCATGTTTACGACAGCCTTTAAGAGATTACCCAAAAGAGATATAGGATCCAAATGGTCTGTTCACCCATGCCCTAATACTATGTTGCTCTCCATTTGCACTGAATGATACACCACCTACACTCCCACACTTTTAGGATGTCCTTGTTCCATGTAGCATGGGAGTACTCTTAACATCTTAAACACTTCTGCGCATCATTTTGTCAGAAACTCTTTGAACCTTCAACCTTATCTCTTGCTATTCTCCCCTTGAATCAGCTCTCATGCCAACTTTCCATTCCCTGCATTTATATCCATCTTTCCACTACCACAGCCATATTCCTTAAACTACCATTTCTGTAAAGGTTATGTAACCTGTTTGATATTTGCATTGAGAAACATATTAAATTACCTTTGCATGGCACCCTAACTTCCATTTGTCTTGCTCCGATGAATAGAAGGTTCTTATTCTTTCCCTCCAACACTCTTCCCCCTCCCTCTCCTCCATCTTTCATTCACTTTCCCCTCTAATCTTCCCATCTCTGCCAACGCTCGCAATCTAGGCATTCACTTTGACTCCTCCCTCTCCTTTTCCCACAATAATTCTCTTACCTCTCGCATCTGTCGCTAACACTTTCAATATTCGCAAAGTCTGCTCCTCTCTCACCTTCCATGCCACTAAACTTTTAATCTCCTTCATTATCTTCTCTTGCGTCTTCTATTGCTCCCCTTTACTCTTTGGACTACCTGCTTCTCATCTTGCCCCCTCAAATCTATCTACCTCTCAGTTGTCTGTACCCTCTGTCTCCTTGCCCCTCATGACTTGATTTCTTCTTCGCTTTCATACCTTGGTTGGCTTCCCTTTCACTCCCAAATTAAATTTAATGTCCTCTGTCTAGTCTTTTAATCTCTGCATGACCTTGCTCTCCCTTATCTCTCCTCTCTCCTGTCTTTCTACACCCCTTCCCGCTCCCTTCGTTCTGCTGATCTCTTCCTTCTCACCGTCCCTCCTTCCCCATGTGCCTCCTCCTGTTTCCGCTCCTTTCAGCTCCTAGCCCCCCTGCACTGGAACTCCCTACCTCTCGTAATCCGCTCTATAACTCCCTTTTCCTCCTTCTGTGCTTCCCTGAAATCTCGCCTTCTCCATTCCCTGCCCTGATACCTTTCCCACCTCTCATTCTCTTTCCTTCCCTATGTACCTCTCCATAACAGCCCCTTTCCCCTTACCCTCCTTGCATCTTCACTCTTATACCCTTTCTGTTTCCCTCCACCTTCCCTTTCTCACCCCTACCCTCTCCCCTCACAGATTAATTGCTCTACTTACTGTTTTATTGGTTTGATTCATGATTATAAATTGCTTCTACTGTTATACATGTCTATGTATTTTGTTGTTATAATGTAAAGCGCTTTGGATTAAAGCGCTATATAATCACAATAAATACAAATACAAGTGAGTAAATACATTAAAAATATATGCATACATTTAAACATATTCATTTCGTATTTACGCAAATGCACTTGTAAACAAAATTATGTTTTTGTAGCATCGTAAAAATGTACATTTTAGTAAACAATTAGTATGCACAGCTTAATCTGCATGTTGTATTTATTATATTAAAACCGGCAATGTAACAAAATATGTTCATCATAGGAAACTCAAAACACCAATTTAAATAAGCAAAAGATGGCTTGCTTCATTTTTTGATACAATTAGTGTATACTTCACTACCTCAACTCCACCAATACCTGCACTTTTTAAAATATTTTATTTGACATAGTTGAAAGACTGGCATTCTAAATGCTGGATTAAAAGAAATGAGGTACAAAAGTTTCTCAAAGATTATAAATTATGCTAAACAGCAAACGAGGGAGGACATACTAAATAAAAATACAGACGAATGTGCGTTGCAGAAGACAAAACAGAAACAAATACACAGCTTTGCTTCTTTTTTTTTACAAAGTAGATGGAACCATTTTACCACTTTTTATTCCCACCCAAAGTAACTTAATTGTTTAGAAGCATAGAATCTTGCAACCTCTGTTCAGGCATATAGACAGAGAAAAGAGGAAAGCTTTCTTTATCAAAACATATCAATCATTTATTCCCAAAACTGTTGACTACCTGTACATAGATAAAAACGTATTTTCTATACACAATGTACACTAAATCTGGTCCACGATATCTGTACATGAATATCAAGGAATTATTAGTGTTAGAAACAGGCCAGGATACTTCTATTGAATTATAGGATACACTTTTACTTGCTTAATCCAATTCCACTGATGACGTTTTGCACACTACACTGTCAGAATACAATGTCTACATCATTGTTCATGCTATACTTTGAGAATGATGGATCCCTGATGAAGATGAACTGCTCTTGAAAGCAAAACTCAAAGCAAATCCATGGGTAATATCAGCCAACAGTGCCACAAAACCTATGAAGGAGCCACTTGTTCACCACATGAAATGGTGACTTTCCTTTCATGGTCAATAGCCCTTCCCAACAAACAGCTCGTGCACCAAAGATTCAACACAAACTGTGCAGAATGACAACTGAAAAGTGAAGGAAAGCTCTTGTAACTTGACTGTCTAATAGTGAAAAGGCCAAACACGACTGAGGCCTGGCTCCTTGCTTTCTTAATAAGTGGAGAGAAAACCAGTGGCACAAAAGGACGGACTGCATCCAGTTTTTCTGTAGAGGGAAGGAAGCTTTCACGCTGAGGACACATTCGGCAGCTGTGGAGGTTGCATTGTCTGCAGGGATTGTGATATCACTGCTTTTTGCTGAGTTGAACTACCAGGAACGGCTGGTTGGTCTCATAGTTTAGCCGAGTGATCATTCGTGAGAGATGTTAACAGTGCTTTTTCCCGTTGAAGAGGGGAGCTTTTCTCAATCAATTCCTTTATTTGTTCGTTAAGGACTTCCACTTCCTCTCCCATTGCAAACACCAAATGGCCTTTAACCAAATCCTGCATTGGAAGAAAACAGAAATCAAATGGTTGGCTCAAATAACTTTACTAGTAAACATCAACGAACATGTGTTATGACAACTAAAATGTTGTCCAAGTATTCCAAGCCGTACACCGATATTTACATTTTGAAAGGGTTATTTGGAGGTCACCAGATCAATAAACATTTGAAAAGCAAGCTTCAAGATTATCAGTGAGGCAAAGGAAATGAAAGAGTGAACTTCTGTGTTCTGACCCGAATCCTTATGCAATGCCTATACCAATAGTTTACGTGTTCACCGTATTGGTAAACGTTCTACTTATTTATTTATTTATTTGGTATTTATAAACGTGCCTTTACACAGGTGTTTCAAGGTACAACAAGACAAGTGGGGGTGGGGGGTTGTCAGGGTAACAGGGATGAAGAAAAACAATAAAACTGTCCTATTAAGCCTTGTGACATTCGCATAAAGCAAGTGCATTTACTGTCCCACTGGCTAAAATCATGCATCCTTAGAAATTGCAAAAACTACACAATGTAAAACATATGTGGCCGATATTTATGGTTTAAGACTGTAGAGGTCAACTCAAAACAATTCAGGCCAATGGTAAAAAAAAAAAAAAGAAAAAAAGTTAACTGTGCGTTTGCAATAAAATAGAAATCACTACAAGTATTGAGGACACTATTTTACTATTTTAACACGCACCTGTTAACTACATTTACCAACAATTAATCTTGTTAGTTGACGTAAAATATTTAGAAAGTAAAGTTGAATGCTTTGTAATTTCAGGGACCATGCAATCCTCAGGGTGGAAGTGGCCATTTGCAACCCCTACGCTGTATCCTGGCAAGTATTTTTAAGAGGTGTTAGAATGTGCATGTTATTGAGTGCCTCACAGATGGTATTTACATGCTTCAATGCTGCTCCCTGAGCAGGTTGATCAATAGAGGATTGAATAAAAACAACACCAAAATCAGATTACAATAGGCCTTTATATTCCAGCATGTTGATGCTTAGATTATTTTGGTGAGTGAATTCTGGATTTCAGATTAACAGCACAAGGCATTTGGTGTGTGCAGATACTTAAGAAGAGCAGTCACTTTGTGGTCCCAATGTACACTGATGGTATCAAATGTGACACTATATTCAAAATGATAAGCACAGGTTTGAGAAACACTGGTTTTGTGCCGTAGCATCTTTCCATTCACAAAGTGATTTTACACGCCAGTGACACTCATGTAACTAGTAGCCCCACGTAGTTCCATTCCCCAATTGAGCGCTGTGCAGTGACCCCCAGCAACCTCTTATATGCATTTCCTCACTGTTAAGAGGTGTTCGTGGTATGCTCTTTTGCTAGCCAGTGCTACTGTCATGCGTGCTTATGTTCTTTTTGGCCGTGGGATTATGTCATTATATTACGTTAAGCAGTGACACATTTTGTAGGAATAAAAATATTTCCTACGACTCGCGTGTCCAGTAGACTGTTCAGTGATTACATTCACGGTCGCCAGGGGTCGCAACTGTGACCTCTGAGGTCTCCCTTGCTACCCCTGTGGTCTTGCTTGCTAACCCTAAAAATAATATTGTATTTTTTTTTTTTTTTTTATTGGTTAAGTATAGTTAAACCTTAAACATTACATCCTTATTCCTGTAGTAAAAACATTGTTCCTTTGTTAAAACTTCCTTCGTTCCAATTGTCATCAGGCAATAATTGCCCAATCCTTGTCCTAGTCTCTCCGTTATCTTATGATCCACTGCTGCATTAATTCAAGATTTGGGCAATCAAGGTAATTCGATACTTAAGTATCTAGGACTACTCGTAACGTTTTCTTACAGATCAGATCCTTACACCTCCTGATTCAAGTTCAACATTTCAACAAATTTCAATGCATCGAGAGTTTTGCCAATTTTTTCCACAGTGAGGATTCTTTCCCAATAGTTTTCTTCCGTCTCCTCTGTGATATTCATTATGTAGCTTCCATATAGATCTCTCTTTTGCATTTTAAAGCTGGGCAAATTAACATAACATGTCTTATCGTTTCCAGTTGGTCCTTCCGTTTACAGAACCGACAATATGCAGCTGTTCTGTCAATTTGTCTTGTTTTCCATTTCACTTCTCTGCTATTCCAAATGTTGAGTCTGCAACGCAGCAGCAAGTCCCGGTAATGCTCAGTTGGAAATTTCAACAGATATGGCGGTAAGATGTTCAAGCCTTTTTTTTTCCCAGATGATGTTATAACATAGATTTCTTCTCAGTCTTTATTCCTGGGTTTCCTCCCAATCTTTTTCCTGAATAACTCTTTTTGCTTTGTCCGGGTTATTCTTTAGGGTATCCTCCTCAAGATTTACTTGCTCTAACTGAGCCTTACATCTGCTTTTCCAATCATTAAGAATTTTGTCTTCATTCAGGATGTTCGTCTGGGCTAGAATTTCAAATGGTTTTGGTGGTATATCCAGAATGCACTTTCTATACAATGATAGGGTTTTCCAAAGTACGACAGAGTTTATTGATTGGAGTCTGAGCTCAGTTCTAATGAGCTCCACTGGTAATGAGGTTGGTAGGCGCAAAATTTTACGCCAAAAATACGCTTCACAGAGATTCCAAACCTCACATCTAAGGGCTAAGAGTGCTTCCGTGCCATAAGTGATGACCGCCACCACTTTTTGCTTGTAGAAAGTTACAATTGGAGTTAAAGAAAACTTCCCATATCTACGATGTAAGCAGATCCCTTGATTTGTCAGAGCCTCTAGTTTTTCCCGGATCAGAGAGTAGTGCGCCTGTTCGTTGCAGTTTTTGTTTATCATTATCCCCAGGTAGAGTGTCATTTCTACTTCTTCCAAATTCTGGTTTTCTAATGACCATCGTATAGTTTTTCCGGACTGTCTCCTGCCCCGACTAGATTTCATTGTTAAGATCGTGGATTTTTTGATGTTCATCTTCATGCTATTTTCTTTTAAGTAGTTGTTAAAGGACTCAATCCGTCGTTGTAGGCCTATTGGTGTTTGATCGATGAATACCGCATCATCAGCGTACAGCATCCAAGGTATTTCTTTTCCATTTATTTTCTGCGGAAATACACAAATCTTCTCCTGAGCTATGTTCATATCAGCCATATATAGGACAAAGAGGAATGGGGCTACTGCACAGCCCTGCTTGATTCCTCTAAAGGTTCTAATCCTCCTCGAGAGTCCCCCATTACTTGTAATTTGGACTTTAATTGAGGTATCAGTGTATAATGTTTTAATAGCTTCAAGTAGATCCTTTGGGCAGCCCCAATTTCTCATCTTTGACCACAAGAGCTCTCTATTGATTCCATCGAAGGTTTGTTCGAGGTCAATAAATGCAAAATAGAGCTTTTTTTCCCGGCTAGTGTCTTTGCCTTCAACAAGTTGATCAAAAATAGATTCAAGGCGGTGCCAACTCCACTTACAAAGGCTGTCTGTCTTTCATCTAGGATTTTCGCCCCGGTGACCCATTTTTTTAGATCTCTCAGTAGCAGTGATGCAAATAGCTTGCCAATTGAGTCTAGGAGCGCTATGGGCCTATAATTCCTAGGGTTTTCACGATCTCCCTTCTTATATATCGGTACTATATAAGCCTCCATCCATGTAGCTGGTATTTGTTTGGTTTTCATGATTTGTTGAAATAGTATATATATTAGATCCGTCCAGGTCTCACAGTTTTCTTTTAGTAATTTGTTGGAAATGCCGTCTGGGCCAGCTGCTCTTGAGGTACTAAGTTTTTTTATCAGGATTCGGATATCATCCTTGTCAAAGTTCAAGGCCCAGGGAGTTGAGTCTGAGATCTCTTTTATTGTTTTTCCCCCACTTTCGACTTCATAAAGAGCAGTGTAGTGTTCGAACCATTTGTCTTCTGAGACTTGATTGATACCTACGGCAGATTGATTGTGCTCTCTGTCGTTAAGTAAGTCCCAAGTACTTCTAGCGTTGTTTGTCGATATGGCTGCTATCATTTTTTCGGCATCTCTCTGCAGTCTTAGATATCGAGTTTGTCTCAGCCAGTTTTTATATGTTTGTTGACATTTTCTCAGGAGTTCGTATCTTTCTGGGCCGTTTTTCTTTTTTATGAGTCTCAATTCTGACCTATATTGTTTCCTTCTTAACACAAGTTGTTCATCAAACGCATGTTTTTTTTTAATGTTCTTTCTTTTAGTTGGATCATACTTAATCTCATGGGCTTCCAACAGCCATATATAGTCAACCAGCTCCTCATTGTTGTTTATCGCTTTTTTGTATCCTAGTACTAGATTCGGGATTGCCCGATTTTTAATTCTCAAATGGTTTCTTCCCCCTGTAGCATCAGTTTCCATTGTTCTTTCGGTTCCTCTATTAGTTCTTATTTCCCAGACGAGTTCTTTTGCTAACAGGCAGTGATCACTACTCGTTTGTTTTGTTATTGTGAAGGAAAGTATCCGCTCCAACGTGTTTCCTCCCACAAAGCAATAATCTAAGCAAGCACCTGATTTCCCACTGTGCCAAGTATTGGCCCCTTAGAGATCTCCCTTAGTCAGGCCATTTAACATCTTCATCTCACGGATTCTCATTTCTTGCATCCATACTTTTTCCTTTCTTAGCAGATGTTCAGTAACTTTGATCTTACCATCTTTATCCAGGATTTTGATATTTAGATCGCCATTTAATATTATCAGATGGCCATTCCCCTCCATCATGGACTGATCAATTACCTCCATGATTGACGTTAGAAAGTTTGTCTGGCCCTGCATATTCTCGCTCCAGTAGACATTAATCAGGGCCATTTGTTTCAGGATTTTTGAGCATTCTACTTCAGATGTTACTTTCAGGATTTGCACATAGGGGTTTGGTGTCAGATGTTCCATTACTTTTAGTGGACATTCCAGTTTTTAAGTATCATGAGGCCTCCAAACGGTCTTCCCTTTGGCCCCTTCCTAGCCGGGTTTGTGTAGACCTCATAGCCCTCGCATATAGGGGGTTTACGTAGCCATGATTCTTGTATTGAGATAAAATCATATTGGGTCAGGAAATCGCATTTACTAGAGAGCAGATGTTTGAAACCTCTTGTGTTCCATGATGCACAAAGGATCCGGTTCTGCTCATTCTCTGTACTCTATTGTTTCTTCTTGGAATTCAAAGCATTTGCCATCCAGGCCCATTCCGTTCCCCGATTGTCTACTTTAGTGGGTTTGTTCTTATCCCTCCTTACGTTTTCCGAAGTTATCCACTGTGAACCTCAGGGTTTTCAATATCTCCTTACTCTTATTAGTTGATAAAGACTCTTCCTCCTGAGACTCTTTCTCTTTTTTACTTTTTTCATTGTTTTTCTTCAAATTCTCCCCCGGAATTATTGATCTAGTTTTTACTGAGATTTCCTTCTTTGTCTCCTTTCTTTGTTCTGTATGGGCTTTTTCTTTTAATTGTCTAGATTCCTCGCCCAAGTCCTCCAGTAGGAACCCTCTTTTTCTTAAAGTGTCTGACACATCCAAGAGTTTCTCCTTTGTATTTTTAGATGACAAGTGCAAGATAACTTGGTCTAGCCTTTGTTCCTTTGGGAATTCCACTATTTTTATATCTTCTGTTGATATTGTCCTTGGTGACAGGGCTTGCTTGCAGAACTCCACCACGTATCTTCTATTTAAGATCACCCTTCTTGGTCCATTTGCAGCTGTTTCTAATTTTAGATAATATCCTTTGAGTAAAATGGATTTCTTCGGGGGTGATCTTAGCGGTAGCTCTTTCCTTTTCTTGACTTCAATGTCCTTTTTTTTCCCTTATCAGTTGATTCTTTAAGACAAGGGTTGCCCTGGATTTTTTTTTCTATCCTCCCCTCATTCACCATTTCTTTTCTTTTTTGTTCCAATGTCTTAAATCTAATAGATTCCTGGTCAGAATCCAATTCAATTTCATTTGTGCCTGGTCTTCTTTCTTTTTCCCTGATGTTTTCTTGGGCATTTTTCTTGTGGGGCTTTGGCTTCAGATCCTCCTTAGATTTTTGGGTTAGGTCTACTGTTTCCCAATTGTCTAAAGTTTGCCAATCCGAGATACTTATGCTATCCCAGTCTTCCTTCTCACTATCGGATTCCATCAGCTCGATAAGATCACTCAAATTTGCTTGCTGTTCTGGATCCTCCCCGCTTTCTTCCCTTAACACCTTTTCTTGATCTTTTAGTCCCTCGGTCTCTATATGTCCACCCATACTCATCTCTCTTCTAGATTTCTTGGCACAATGTGTGTTCTCTCTTCTTGGTGGAGTTCTTAGGTTTCTCAAAAAGGCTCTTGAACCATTTACTTCACGTTTAAGGGATTCATTTTTGTTTTTTTTCCCTTTTTCATTCAATGCACTTGTAATCTCCTTACCATTTCGGTGGATCGGATCCTTCGGCGTCGCCCCTGCAAATATTGCAAAAGAAGATCGTTCTAAATGTGCAGCGGTCAGCTTGTTAGTCTCCTTTATCCCGGATGGGATCAAGATCACCTCCTCTTGATGTTGCTCCTTTTGATTCGGGCGGTTAGTTGCATCCTTTTTCAATTTCATTGGTCCCTTGCCTTCTTTAAGTTTTGTATCAGTACAATCCTTCTTATTCCTTTGGTTGTTGTGTTTGTGGGTGCTTCTCATCCATTTACAGTCTTCTAGGACTGCTTCCATTAATACAGATTTATCAGTCGCATCTCGCCTAGCTAGATCACTAAGGCGAGATTGCCAAATTTGAGTTAGTTCAGCTTCTTTGTTTGTTCTTTCATTTAAGCTCTGCAGGGCCGAGGTCATATTAACATGATTCTCTTTTATTTGAGTGTTGCTGATGGTTACTTCTTGAACAGAATCTTTAATTGCCTCATAGAGCTTAAGAAAAGGGGCTAATGTTATAGTTAGCAAGGACATAACCACTTTTTCAATATGGTTCAAGTCGTTTTCTCTTTCAGTTTTACAGGCCTCAGTTATTATCCTTAGAATTTGTTTATTCCATATGTCTCCTGTAGGCCTGTTTTCCTCTTCCAAGTTTAAACGGCTGGCTAGATTGCTTCCCGTGAGATCCTTCCTTCTGCATTTTCCATACCTTCATTCACCCTAACCACTGGCAAAGTTTTATTTCTCCCGTCCCAAAGTGGCAAATGAGTTCCTTTCAGGGCTGTCATATTTTCCCGATGGCCAAAAGGAGGTATGGCGGTATTCTCAAGCTGTTCTTTATCCAAGGCAGCCATTTTTCCATTGATCAAGCAGAAACTCCTTCTTTTTTCTCTTCCTATTTTATCCATCAGTGTAGTGATGTCTTGCATAATTTTATCTGCCAGGCATAGATTACTCAAGCTTGCCGGTGCAGTGTCTGCTGCACTGTTGTTATTCAATCTTTCTAACGGCCTCCGCCCTCCCAGGCGGGAATTAATGGATCCTGTGTCGTAGTCATCTGTAAGAACTCCTTTATTTACTTCATTTGGGGGATTTGCAGATCGATTCCCCTTCTCCTTTGTGGGGCTAGCTGCTATGGTGTATTTCCTCAATGTGGGACTAATCCTTTCTTCCCTATATGGTTGAAAAATGTCTATAGGGTCTTGCACTATCATTGATGGCCTTCTGAGGTCAGTATTTTTATTCTGATTGATTGAGTCCTGCAGAGCGTCTTCGATATGTCCCAAATCCAGCACGTCCCATTTGTCAACTTGATCCCATGATGTTTCTACTGTTTGCTGGCTATTTACAATACTAGTCACGCCATAGCTAAATTGTGCCGCTGATGGCCTTGTAGGGTTTTCTAGACTCATGTCCAGAGTTTCTTGAATTATTGATTCACTGAGGTCCACCCCTATCCCATCTTTAGGAACTGTTCCGAGGGCCTCATCCTCTGTTTGTAGCGTCTTCTGATTACCTACCATGTCTTCAAGTGGATTAGTTGACAATAGGTTTGACTTTGTTGTCTCCTTTTCCTGTGTGGAGATAGAGTCCTTACCTGCTGGCACTTCATCAGGTGGAGCTACTTTCTCCTCGCAAATATCCTCAATTGCTATTTCAGCTACTTCATTGGATTCTAGAATGCTTTGTCCAGCTACTTTCCTCTCACAAATCCCCTCAGATACCGCCTCTACCTGGCCTGGAAATGTTGATAGGGAAACCATTTTTATGATTTCTCTTTCCGTGGGGATGGTACATGCCATGGATAGTTCTGGAGAATTAGGTGCCAACCACAGTTTATCACCTTTTTCCGCCAACTGTGAGAGTGATTTTTCCATATTTGATTGGTTGTCTCCCACTGATAAGCTTTTCCTTTAACAGTACCAAATGGTAGTCGGCTTTGTTTTAGCATCATAGTTCTCAGGGTTTGCTCCGGGCTCCCATTTACTTCTGGGAGTGAAGCGAATCTCTCTCTTACCTGCAGGCATGTTCTTAATCCTCGTCCTTGCGTACCCTTTGAGACCGGGATTGACTTCATTGTCTCGAAGGGGTCTTCGTTATCTCTCGCCTCAGTAGCTTCCCGCAGCTGGTAGCCAGGCAGTACCTGTACCGCCACCGCAAGCAGCCAAACAGCCTAACAGCTCCTTCAATCCACAACAAACGATGCCCTTTGCGCGCCAGGCTTAGCGCCGCAAGGGTGTCCGGGGGCAGGTCTTATTGCACTTCCTGATGTTGTCACAGAGGGCGGGCAGGGGGCGGAGCCAACTAGCGCAACAGCGCTCGAGCCTGCACGGCCCTCTCCTCGCAGGCAGGTACCTCAAATCCTCCAACGGCTGTCAGAGGGCAGGTGAGGGGGGTGAAGAGGGGTCGCAGCCACAGCCTAACAGCTCCTTCAATCCACAACAAACGATGCCCTTTGCGCGCCAGGCTTAGCGCCGCAAGGGTGTCTGGGGGCAGGTCTTATTGCACTTCCTGATGTCGTCACAGAGGGCAGGAAGGGGGCGGAGCCAACTAGCGCAACAGCGCTCGAGCCTGCACGGCCCTCTCCTCGCAGGCAGGCACCTCAAATCCTCCAACGGCTGTCAGAGGGCAGGTGAGGGGGGTGAAGAGGGGTCACAGCCACAGCCTAACAGCTCCTTCAATCCACAACAAACGATGCCCTTTGCGCGCCGGGCTTAACGCCGCAAGGGTGTCTGGGGGCAGGTCTTATTGCACTTCCTGATGTCGTCACAGAGGGCGGGCAGGGGACGGAGCCAACTAGCACAACAGCGCTCGAGCCTGCATGGCCCTCTCCTCGCAGGCAGGCACCTCAAATCCTCCAACGGCTGTCAGAGGGCAGGTGAGGGGGTTGAAGAGGGGTCACAGCCACAGCCTAACAGCTCCTTCAATCCAAAACAAACGATGGCCTTTGCGCGCCGTGTTTAGCGCCTCAAGGGTGTCCGGGGGCAGGTTTTAATGCACTTCCTGATGTCGTCACAGAGGGCGGGCAGGGGGCGGAGCCAACTAGCGCAACAGCGCTCGAGCCTGCACGGCCCTCTCCTCGCAGGCAGGCACCTCAAATCCTCCAACGGCTGTCAGAGGGCAGGTAAGGGGGGTGAAGAGGGGTCGCAGCCACAGCCTAACAGATCCTTCAATCCACAACAAACGATGCCCTTTGCGCGCCGGGCTTAGCTTAGCCTTGGCTTCTCTACCATTTTTATCATTTTTTATTTTATGTAAGCCCCTGGGCTGGCTGTGGCCAGCACCATGTGTCTCTTTTTTTCTGGAGTGGATGGTTTTCTCGTTCAAGCCTCTTATAAATAAACGAGGTTGCACAAGTGTAACACTTTGAGCAGGGACACGTACAAAGGAAAGAATAGGAATAACACATTATTTGTCTTTCTGGAATTCTATACAATAATTGCTGGACTCATTAAACATGTATTTCAGGCACACTTCAGGGGGTGAGTCACAGATTTAGTCTGATCTTAAATACCTCAACTCAGCCTTTCATCCTTCTGAGGTTTATAAATGAGTACCAACACAGGTTGGGTGATATTGTCTGTATATTTGTTCTATATAAAGCGCTTAAGCGTAAGTGCTTTCTAATAACACATCATTATCATTTTGCCTTGGACGTCTGGTTGCATTCACAGTAATTTGGTAATATGGGCCTAAACACACTAATATTAATGATACAATTGGTGATCCATTCTTGTATGAAATGTATATAACATTATAATGATATTGTAACCATATTTTTCGTAGTGTAGTTAGAAACAATGCTATGTGATGCCCCTTCCTGGTTTGTCAAGGGGTGAAAGGTCGTGTTCCATCATTTCACATGATGTCACTTCGCGGTTGGGTCAAATTACATCATTCCCTGCGATGTCATCAGATGTCAAGTGTCCTGTGGTATCACTTGAGATACCCCTGGCATTTTGGTGAATTGACGTCCCTGCACATTGAAACATTTTCAGGAATGCCGTGAAAAGTTAAACGTCACAGTCTTTCTTTTTTCAGGGAGGAAGAGAAATGAATTCATCACAAGCTAACACAGCTATCACTGAGCCATACAATTACACGTTTTACACTACAGACTCTGCCATTTTATTGCCTTTTTTAAAACACCACAATAAGCATGGTAATTATAGACCTTAAGTCTTTAATTGATTCTTTGTGAAAGGTTTTCTGTACACATGACCGGAGAAAATAACATACACCCTGCCCAAGTGGGTTTTAGGAAGAGTGTGGGCACCATCAAACAGGCATTTAGACTTTGTTATTAGACACATATGCCTGATCTGACTCGATGGGTGATTTTTGAGGGCGACATTTAAGTTTGTACAGTGGTTTGTTGATCAGGTGCCGTCCTTAATGCAGGTTAATTTGATCTAGAGGATAAGAAAGAATTAACAGGCATTGGGCCACCCTGATTGAACACATTCTTGCAGACAACTGAATATAAAACATCAGACTAGCTTACACACAAGCACTTGCATTTAATGCCCTCTTTTTTGGGAGATAGGGAATCATTTTGGTGGCTGTTGATAAAAGTTGCTTTCCTCATAATAATAGTGATCAAGCAACACCATTAGTGGCAGATTGTTTGGGTGTCTTATGAAAGACACTGCTTGTCTGAGGATGACAAAAGATGAAATTGTGTTGGTGTGGTGTGTCACCATTCCATCTGTGAAGATATACACTTGTGAGAGTTAAGGGATTTTCTAAAGACAAGTGAAAGAGGTTTTCTGATCTAATGTGTAAACTTCCAAACAGACATACTTTATGTTCTGTGTGGTTAAAAGCAGGTGTCAGTAGATAACCTCAGTTGATTTACGGACTGGGGAATCAATGTTCCATGGTTACTTGAGAAGCCAACTAATGAAAACAAAGCAAGTATTTGAGAGATACACCTATTTGCATGTAGGCTATTTGATTAATCAACCGTTCTCCCCAACGGGGAGACCCACCCTCCCAGTGAGGCTAAGGGTTTGTGACCACTCTGCAACACCTTCCTAGGGTTTGAGGCAGTGAGACCTCACCAGGATCTCATCAGGAGCGACTCACCCTCTGGGGACGGATAAGGACTCCCATTCCAGTGAAGAACTCCCTGATGCCCTCCATGTTATGGCCTAAATGAAATCTAATACACCAAATCCTTAAGGTTTCCATGACTGGGACAAAGATAAAGTAAGTGTATACTGCTACCAAAGAGAAAGAGAAACTGTGCCTTTAAATTGCAATCGCCAATGGACTGTGCTGAGTATGTTGAAGAGCGAGGAGATGCAAAGGGGAGGTAGAGAAAGAGAGTAAGTAGGAAACAGAAAGGGGAAAGCCCAGTACAGCGAACACCTGAATGAGGCAGAGCTGACTTCTACGTCCACGAATTTCTGAACTGCTACGAGCAGAAGCAGAATGAGCTGGAAGCCTGGTGTGTAAGATAAACAGGGTGCCAAGATGGCTGGACCAGAGAGCTTGGTGGTTCCATGACCAGCCAGCAATTGTGGTGGGCAGTCTGCCCTCGCAATGACACCAACATCACCTCAGAGAGGAAGCATTGAATGAACTGAAGACCCACAGCAGTATCCTGAAGAAAAACCAAAGACAGAAACGCACACAAAGTGGACATCACAGAAAGTGAACTGAGAAGCAAACTAAAGGGAGGACAAGATCCCAAGTATTTTCAGGCACCAGAGTCATTCCCCTACAATACTGAAGGTAACAGGGAGAACAGGAATACTGGAAAAACAAAAGGAACTTCTTATAGAAGTAATAAAACAGTACGAATGACGAAAGTCTGGAAAACAAGTTCATAACTTTGAACTATATTAATGTGGTAACGAGAAATACAGACAGCACCAAGAGTGAAAGGAATACAATTGGAGAGTTGATACCTTGGGAAAAGGGGAAAAAATGGAAGACAATCCAATATTCAAGAGACACAATACAGAGAGACACTTGGGACACTTGGGAACTAAAAACCAGAGAGGATCCTAAGATAAACCTTATACAAGAAAGACCACTTTGGCAAAAGAGGAACCATAAGTATTTGCACAACAAAAATCGCAGAGAAAGGACACAATACAAGTACAATCAGAATCCATATATAAAAGAGAAAAGAATTCTGACGTGCTCAGGAAGAACCAACACAAACAGGAGAAAAATATCATGAACCTCCTAACATATTTGAAGGAACTTATACAGAGAATAACAACAGACTAAAGATTGTATATTCAGATCTCTGGAAAGAAGAGAACAAACATGCAGAAGCACGACTACCAGCAGAGGGCAGTCTTTCCCCTGAGTTCAGTTGATTAAAATAGTGGTATGTTCAGTAAGGTTAGCTTTGGACAGCAGACTGGTTCTTTTTGGAAATGTATTCACAACTGACGAGCAACTTAGTTAGTACAGTAGGCAGGGAACATACCACCATGATAGAGCAACATTGGACTTCTTTCTATTCTATTCAAAAGCATCCTCAGAGAGCCTGTGTCCTTCGTCCTTGTTCTGACACTCCACAACCCATGATGTCTGCTGGTAATAGTCACAGATGTGCTACAACATCTTTGTGTCATTTAAAGCAATATGGAAGATCAGTTTCAAACAACATTTATTGCAAATGTACGCACTTAAATGTACACTTAAAAACAAAGGCAACCTATCAGATAAAGATATGTTTTAAGACTAGGACTCAGCACATGTAAACCAAGTGGCCTGTAGATTACTGCACTGCATATGGATGCACGTACTAGGTCTGTCACTGTATGCTTTACACATTCTGGGACATCTGTTTAGGAGGACTATGGCTACATCACATCTCAGAGCATGATGGTGCATCATGCAGTCAAGCACTAGCACCAGTGTCTGACTCAGCAGCCAGTAACACCTCTACATACGACTGCTTGCCACAGCAGTCAATACCACTCTCATCTCTAATACCACCAGCAGATAAGCTACTCATGCCCCCTACAATCAGCCACTACAACACAACACTTGCATTTCTCCCAAAGTGTCTGACAGAGAGGCTGCACCTTACAACTTGCACATTTGTGGACACTCTCCTGTAGCTGTTTCCAACACTTTAATGTGCCACCTGGACTGGGGAAATACAGAGCTAGTGTTGAAGACAAAGCAGAGCCTAGAGGCGATGGCCTTGTGACCACGCATGGTAGTTGTGCAAACTAGCTGCACAAACCGAGAGGGAGTGATTGCTTCGTCATTTCAGTCTGGCCCTGAGAAAGACCAGCTGAGATGCTGCCAATATTCTCAAGGAACATATTTTCAGAATGTAAAGAGAGTATGGGTCCCTTACCAGAATAAGTGCATCATGAATAGTAATTTAAATTTGACAAGGCTTTCCACCTGCAAGTAGAGCAATGCTTTCAAAGCTGGTGCCACATTGGCATATCTAATCAATTTCAACCACATTCTGGAACCTCTGGAGTCATTACATCAATGCTTTGTAAGAACCAAATACATACTGTTTGCCAAATTCATGGTTGATAGACATATCTGGATCTTCAGGTTCATCATTCTTTTTATATTTTTATTTTTTCATTTTCTTACGTGTTTCAATTAATTAGTGGATCAACCATTCTCATAGGGTTTCCTGGTATTAGCCAGTGCTTCACTGACAGATGATGAACGTGGGGAATGGGATTAGCCGGATTGAAAACTTCAATGGCAGAAGAATATGTTAGGGATGATGGCAGGGGACACAACGTGCGTATGGCCTGTTGCCAATGCTAAGGCAAATGCCCCTTTAATGCACAGATACATGCCATGGAAGAGGTAATCAGTTCAGTAGGGTATTCCATTAGAGCATCTGGGTGATTTGAATCATGTTGGAGAGTACATGGAGAAGACTGCTGCTTCCTTAAACAAAATTACTGTGGGAAAGGTGGGCAAACAGTGGAGGACTTCTAGTCAGGCAATATGATGGAACATTAACACACAGGGTGTAACAGAATCGGCTCAAGAAGATAGCTCTATCTGGGTGCCACTGCCTTGTGGTTCGTATTCTAGCGCATCTTCCACTGCCATTTTAACGTGTATGAATTATCTCCACGTTTTACTTGTGCTTATTGGAAATGTATTGTAAATCATGGTGAAACTGTCTACCTCCACCATTACAGTTTCAACTGCAGTGAAGACACTAGGAATCTACCTCAACGCCTCACTGTCCATGTCACACCAGGTCAGAGCCATAGCCTCCTCCGCTGCTGTCAGGAAGTACCGCATGGCATGTAAAAGGCTCCCCTTCCATCCAGCGTGGAAACAATGGAAAGTGCCTGTTATGTGGTCCCCGGGGTCTCGGGGAAGTGGCGGGCAATTATACCGTCAAACTCGCACACACGCACAAGGAGACACGGGACGCGCTGCTGATCTCTGCGCGTCCCGGCGCGAACTGCCGCACAGGCGCGGTTTATTGTATCTGCGCATGCGTGGCCGAGAACGAGGCCCACGCATGCGCGATAGTGGCGCTGGGACGTCACATCCCTTCTTTTTCCCCAACAACAGAACAAAACCAAACTTTGGTGCATAACATGTTACAGTGGAACATAACAGTAACCAACTATGGGGAGCCCGTGATCCCAAACGTAACTCACCCCTCGCTCAGTCCCCTGAGTCCATGACATAGTCTTTCAGATGAGCTGGAGGCCTCCGACTCCCGCGCACTGGATATCTCGATGTGACCGTTGGCAAAACCCGGTCAGCCTCCGTTGTGGAGCCGGGATCCGATGAGGGGTCGCCGTCCTGGTCCTCTGATGTTCTTTCCTGGCTCGAGGAGTCATTCGCTACCTGCGGGTCTGCCGGGACATCCACTTTCTTGAAAAAAGATCTATTTCGGGTAACGGTACCCCGTTCACTGGCTGCGGTCACCATCGTGCCCTTCACGTGAGTCACTGTCCAGGGGCATGGTTCAAACGGTAGGGACAACTTTCCTTCTGGATGTCTATTCTTTACTAGTACGGAATCTCCAACTCTTACTTCTTTTTCTTGCAGTCCTCTACGTTCACTCTCCTTCTGGTTGCGTACCGCTCTGTCCTCACAAACTTTATCGTGGTCGATGGCCCCCGGCCTCCTGCCTTCCATTTCTGGAAGCATCCCTCTCGGGCACCGCCCGAAGAGCGCCTCAGCTGGGGCAAGCCCTGTGGATTGATGGGGGGGTTGAGCGATACACTCAAAGGAATTCCACCACTCTTTGGACCAGATCCTCACCCCTGCTGGCCGAGATCCGCGTTACCTTGTTGAGCGTTCTCATCATCCTTTCGGCTTCGCCATTGGCTCGCGGCCATAGCGGGGAGACTCTCCTGTGTTTTATTCCCCTTTCTCGTAGATACTGCGCAAACTGGCTGCCGGTGAACGGTGGCCCATTGTCCGAGCAGATGATCTCCGGGAATCCATGTGCCGCAAACATCTTGTCCAATGCCTCCGTGGTGAACTCAGTCGCCGTCGATTCAACCACCTGTACTTCCGGGTACCGTGACCATTGGTCGACAGCCACCAAAAAGTATCGTCCACGGCCCGTCGACCCAAAATCCACATGGACTGTACCCCATGGCTTGTCGCTGCACTCCATCGAACTGATGGGTGGCGCTTTGTCACCCGGTGTTGCCGCCTGGCAGGCCAGACACCTCTTCACGAAGCTTTCCACTTTCCCTTCCAGATCGGGAAACCAGACTTTTGCCCTTAGCCTGGCCTTTGTCTTGATGACGCCCTGGTGTCCAATGTGCGCCAGCTCCAGCACGCGCATCCTTAGTCCCCTCCAAATGATGATTTGCTGCCCCCTGAGAAGCAGTCCATCCTCGGAAATCGACAACTCATCTCTCACCCTCCAGAGCGCCTGCAAGTCCTTCTGTGCTTCCTACTGGCGCCTTGAGTTGTTCCGTAGAACTTCTCTCCAGTCCCCGCTCCTCACTGCTGCCTTGATGATGCAGAAGACTTCATCATTGGAGGACTCCGTCGCAACGGTGAGCCTCGAGAGTGCCATGGGAAGTGCATTTTCTACCACTTGACACAGCAGACCCTTACAGTCCACTTCTCCATTTTCCACTTCAGCATTCTCTTTGTTCGGGTGACGCGACAAATAGTCTGCGGGGTTGTTGGTTCCGGGCCTATACACAAGCTTTACCCCATATTCCATTAGAGCCAGCATCCACCTCTCGATCCGGGGCGGCGGCTTGGATGATGCTCCCACCAGTATCGGCAGCAAAGGCTTGTGGTCAGTGACCACCACGACTGGCTTGCCCAAAATGTACAGGCGGAAATGCCGACAGCCCCATAGGATGGCCAGAGCTTCCCTTTCGATCTGAGAATATCTCATCTCAGTATTGGACAGCGCTTTGCTGGCGTAAGCAATGGGTCTCATCTCGCCATGCTCATCGGGTTGCAGCAACACCGCACCTACACCCACGGGGCTGGCGTCTACCACCACTTCCGACTCCACGGCCGGGTTGAAGTACGCCATGGTGTCTGTGTCTGACAGAGCATCCTTGAGGGCCTGAAACGCCTCTTGTTCTCGGGATTCCCATTTCCATACCGCGTCATTTCGTGTCAGCGCCCTGAGAGGCTCCGCTATCGATGCTAAACCCTTGATGAACCGCCCACAATAAGTCACCATTCCTAGGAAGCTCCTTACTTCCGTGGGGGATTGTGGTGTTGCAGCCTCCTTTATGTCTCTGACTTTTGCCGGGTCAGGTGACACGCCTGCAGCCTGAAAAATGAAACCGAAGAATCCTATCCGGTCTTTGAAAAATTTGCATTTCTGGCGATGTAGAGTGAGACCGAGTTCTTTCAACCTTCTTAACGTACCTTCCAACCTTCTCAGGTGCTCCGCCTCTGAATCTGCGAACACTAAAATGTCATCACTCATGTTTATAAGGCCGGCCAGCGCCCCCCTTATGGTCTTCTGAAAGACCTCAGCCGCCGATGAGATGCCAAAGCTTAGTCGCTTAAACTGGTAGAGGCCTTCGTGGGTGGTGAAGGTTGTAATAAATCTGGAGTCCGGGTGAAGTTCCAATTGGTGATAGCCGGCTCGTAGATCGAGCTTTGAGAACACCCGTGCCCCTTGGAGTTCCCCCACAATGTCATCAAGTGTCAGTGTTAAGTGTCTCTCCCTCTTAATCGCAGCATTGGGGAGGCGCATATCAACACAGATCCTTACCGCTCCTGGCTGTTTAGGTTTGGGAGCGACCACTATAGGCGATACCCAGGGTGTGGGCCCCTCCACCTTTTCAATTATATCCATGCTGATGAGCGACCTCAGTTCTTCCTCAACCTTCTCCCTGAGATGAAACGGGATTCTCCTATGCTTGAGGGCCACTGGTCTAATAGTGTCGTCGATGTGTAGCCTTATCGGGGGCGCTTTCAACTTCCCGACCCCTTCAAATATGTCCGCATACTTGTCGAGTAAGCCCACGATGTCTACTTGATACACCTTCCATGCAAAATGCACCAAATCGAGGGCTTCAGACGCGGCACAGCTGAGCAACAAATGGGGGCTCACGTCTGTGACAAAGAACCGCGCTCTGATGACCCTGTCCCCCTTCGCGACTGGCGTGATAAACACCCCTTTGATAGGCAGCGGGGCATCCCCACCAAAAGTGAATATCTTTGCTGCCGAACTGTCCAGTGGGGGAGGACCTGGCAGCTTCTGATAGTGGTCCTCCGCCAACACACATACCGATGTGCCTGTATCAATCAGGACCTGAGTCTGCACCCCCTGAATGTCCACCATGCATTTAGGTTGTCTTTTCTTCTTAGCCACAGAGGCCAGGTTTGAGATGAAGAACACCTCTTCTTCGTCTTCATCCTCCTCTTCTTCGGCCAGCTGCAGTCGCTGCAGTTCTTGTTACAGTGCCGCAATGCTCCTTAGCCTTCTGGTCCCACTGTTCCTGCCTCGTGCGGGGCCTCTCGGCACCAGAATGGGAACTGGAGTGCGACACATCCGGGCGTAGTGCCCTGGCTTGCACGACCTCGACACGGCTGACCATTCCTCTGCATGGGGCAGGTCGTACCCGCAAGCCGGACACATTGACCCCGACTCAGGAGGATGACGCATCTCTTGCCTTTTTTGTCCCCACTTGTCCTTTGTTCGGGGCTGTCTACTTATGGCAAATGCATCTTCGGACGCGCTTGTGTGCCTTGCCGCATCCATCTTGGCTCCTCTCACGTCTGCCAGCTCATATATTCTGCCACTATCTAGGATCTGCAGCAGAGTCCACCCCGGTTCCTTTAGCACTTGCCTTCTTAATTTTCCGGAGTTGCAGCCTTGGATGAGTTGGTTCCGTATCATTAACTCGTCATTGTCCCACCGACACGTGGTGGCCATCGATCTCAACCTGGCGCAGAACTGATCAAGGGATTCTCCTTCTCTCTGCTTCTCACCACAAAACAGGAACCTCTCGTAGTCAACATTTGAGAGAGGAATGAAGTGGTTCTCCAGCGCAGTTTTAACAGCATTGTACTTCACCACCTGCAGGTTGCATGATTCGAAAATACGTAAGACATCCAACCCCGCAGAGTATAGCAGCGTAGCCCTCTTCGCATTATCATCGGTAATGCCAGTTGCAGTAAAGTACATCTCAAGTTTCTTAATCCATAGCAACCACCTAGGCCCCAGCTTGGATGGGGGGCCAGACACATCAAACTCTTGCATTGGTAGCAGAGACCCTTGTTGAGGCCTGACTGCACCTGCCGCAGTTCCTTCCTCCCACTTGCTTTCCGCCATGATTACAGGTCGCACAGGCACCTCCTGGTGTTATAGAGGCCGCAACCTTACTTGGGGATCTTGAACCTGCTGCCAGACGGATGCCCACTGTGTCTCCTCACTTCTTTCTTCCCAGGAGGCGTCAGCGTTCCGGAGGGGGAAGGAGAAGAAGAATCGTCCCCGTGTGCTGGGGGACAATCAACGTTCCAAAAATGTTAGCTAATTAGCTGTACAGCGGCGCAACAAGCACCTGTTCAGGCCGCTACCGCTGCACGTGTCTCATGGGATCCGCGTCGGGTCTGTGACACGCTGCGACACAAGAGCACTGCCGATCACACTCTCTCGCAGCTGCCGTGGGTACGTGCACAATGTTGCCGTGCCGATCGTCCCGCCTCGTCGCCAGTTGTTATGTGGTCTCCGGGGTCTCGGGGAAGTGGCGGGCAATCATACGGTCACACTCGCACACACGCACAAGGAGACACGGGACGCGCTGCTGATCTCTGCGCGTCCCGGCGCAAACTGCCGCACGGGCGCGGTTTATTGTATCTGCGCATGCGTGGCCGAGAACGAGGCCCACGCATGCGCGATTGTGGCGCTGGGACGTCACAGTGCCCTTATGTCTTTTTCAGGGGCATCGCCAGCGGATGACACATTTCCCAGCAGCCTTAGCCCTAGGACATGTCATCACGCCTCCATTTTGATACGAAGCACTGAGCCAAGGCTGCTGCTTTTGTTCTTCCTTGTCCTCCCAACTATTACAGCTGATTTCCCTGGATTCCAGGACCTCTCGCTTCGCTTATTGGACTTGCTTTCTGTCTTCCTGTCCTCTTGTTACGGCCCTTGGATCCCTCGTTTCCTGAGTTGTCTTCTCGGTTTTTCACCCCGAACTGTTTTCATTGGATCTCCTTCCTCGTCTATGAATCCACGTTTGGCGCATGGTGCCTGTTTCAACCCGTGTGCCTCTAATCTTTCATCTTGTGCACATGAGTAACGGAATTCAGGTGGTTGCCGCCGTACACTGACATTCAACCTCTGTGTGTCTCTATCATCCTTCACTGCTGAAGTAATCTGGACCTTGTCTTTCATCTCCACTACTTTCCTGCTGCTTCAACCTGAGTTCTTCTGCTCAGCTCATCTCTTCGCTGTTGTTACACCGGCACCAGATCCCCTCACAACTGTGCGTCGGATATATTTCTGTTTCTTCTAGGTATTTCAAAAAACATTGGATTGTACTTTGCACATTGTGACTTTTTTCTGGGGATTGTTTGGAACTTGTGACTCTTCATCTACTCACAGACTGCTCTGGAGACTTTACACCATCCCTGGGATATTGTGGATTGACATTGACTCGTGTTTCCTTAGTTGCGCCCTCGTTCCGCCCAGGTCAGGTTACTTCCTCTCTACACCACATAAGCACGCACTTGTAGGTTCTTGACCTATCACTCACGGATCACAGGTAAGAGTTGGGAAGTGTTTTGTGGGAGGAGCAATATTTTCAGTTGTTTCATATTGTGATCAGTGTACCTATGAGTTTTCTTCGACTCTAGCTCTGTTGTTGCCCGGCCTTTTCACCTTAGCCCCTGGTCTGACAAGTTGTTATTATCTTGCAGACCGCGCTGTCTGGGGGAAAGTCTCTCCCTGAAGGAGACACCTGGCGTTTTCGGACATCAGGGATACGATGTGGGATCTGGTTCCCGACAGCTGCCCTCACCACCAAGATCATCAAGGCAGTCAAATCAATCCATTCCACAAAAAAACGCCTAGCTATTGCCAGAGCCACAGTTGGCACGAAACTTAATTACTGCAATGCCCTATTCCTGGGCACATCCACAAAAAAACTCAATAAATTACAAGTCACACAGAATAATGCCCTTAGAGCAGCTTTGAGTTTTCCCAAAAGGGAACATATCTCGCAGGCCAGGAAAGGTACACACTGGTTACCAGTCCGAGAACGTATCCTCTTCAAAAGCATGGCCATCACACACAGGTGCCTCTCCGCCGATGCACCCCCATACCTATCGGACAGGATCACCCCCAACATCTCCACCTGAAACACCAGATCACACCTTGCCAATAAGATCTATGTGCCAGCCTTCAAAATATCGAAAGCTGGGGTCTTCAGCTTTCGGCACCTGGCACCAAAAAACTGGAACACCCTCCCCACCACACTAAGGAACGAAAAATCTTACACTGTCTTCCGCAAACTGTTGAAAACTAATCTGTTCAACTGAGCATGCGCATGCCCTGTAAGTACAACACATAGGTTCCACCCTTTCTGCTCCGCCCTATCTAATTATCTTTGACTATATGCCTGTATCATGCCTTCATGTATAACTTCACGTATATTCTGTACCAGGCAAAATCTTTATTGTAAATTCACCAAGCAAGTATTCTGTAACAGCGCCACGATGCCCCTGGGCTTTTGGGTGCTTTATAAATCCAAATAAATAAATAAGTGGGATTGCTTTGGAAATGGGTCATCAATTTTTGGAGAGAGTTGACCAATATTGATCCATGCTAATCTGCACATGCTAAAAATGGTTTGTATCATTGTCAATACAAGCAGGAACTAACAAATCTATGTGATGACTGCGCTGCACGTAACTGAACCGATGAAAACGTCGACTCCAATTACGGTGCAGTGCAGTGATCAACTAGATCACTTGACCCAACTCCCCCACCCCGCATATCCCTACCCGACCCCCTCACCCCACTTAACTGCATGGTGGCACACTTCTGTGTGTGGTGCTGACTCCCCGCTATCCCTGCCGCATCGGTTCCTCCCAAATGCGTGGGTCGGAGCAGACGCTGAAGGGTGCTTTTTTTTCTTTTCTTCATTTTTTTACTTTTTTGTCCCCCAATTACCACAATGGTAAGTGGGGGGGCACCCTTCCAGCCCCTGACTCTTGTTACTGCCCCCAAGGAGAGTGGGGTACACCCCTGCAACCCCCGCCCTGCGTGAGCGCAGTGATGGGAGTCAGTTTTTTGTGCACCCCCAAAGTCGCAGTGACTGTGGGGGTGCACAAATGAGGGCAACGTGTTTGTATATTTCCAGAACTAACAGGGCCATTGCCCATGGTCACTAAAGTTTGTCTGATTCTTCTCGTCCCAGGTGTTCCTAAATTCTAAGTTACAAAAGTACACTAAAAAGGAAAACGCAGTTGTCATTACACGTTTTTCAAGCGTAAGCATTTTTGCCTGGCCGTGTTACACATCGAGAAAGACACATGACAATGTCACTCTGCCTTAAATACAAAGTAATATGTTGCAGACAAGGGTTTATGTGGTATTACACACTAGTTAGCAGTTATAATTATGCTTTTCATAACACAAAAACTTTGCTGTCTTGATTAATTGTTGTAATTAAATGGCTCATTATGTGAAAAGTTCCATTATCAAGATCACTTGAATTAGAATTAAATATTGACTAGGTTAGGCAAGGGCAACATTTAACATCATATTTCATTTCAAGTTCACGGCTTTAAAAGCAAAGACTACTGCAGAAAAACACCTTGGTTTTGGGTCATTTTATACTTAGTCATTACAGGAAATGTTTATTTATTCTCAAGTCTAGTTTTATTTCGCACAGGGCTGATGCATGTATGTTTAACATCATATACATGTATTTGAACTAACTGTTATGGACCAAAATAACTGTAAACTATTTCAGATATGCAGCTAAGTGCCAAGGACGAGTATGCACGACCTTTTTTAATAGATGTGCATAATAGCCTGGCACTTAAGGTAAAATATTAGTACTAAATAAATCCAATCAACAAAAACATTACAGCAGAATATATAGTGGTATTTATGCAGGCGCCTCAATGTATTATTATTATTCTTTTTTCTGGAGGAGTGTTAGCATTTACACAGACGTGTTACACTTTACTTTACTTTACTTTGTTATCTTTATATCGCGCATCACTGACCTGGTGGCTTAAGGGCGTCGAACATACCAAACACATAAAACAGGGTCAGACAGACAGTTGAGTGCGGGGCAGTTCATATACATGTGACAGGGGCTGGTCAGGGGGCAATGCAGTAATCTTTAACTATCTAAACAGAAAGGCTTTTAGCCTTTTCCTAAACAGGGCAGTTGAGTTCTCTTCTTTGATGTCTGGGGGAATAGTAGTATTTCATGCAATGGTTGCTGGTATGAAGAATGCTCCTTTTATTGCCTGGGTCATCCTATAGGCTGCAACTTTGAGTTGATTGGAGTTGTTTGATCTAAGATTGCGTACACTCGATTATATCTCCAGTACTTCAATCAGATATAGAGGCGACAATCCTGTCATTCACTCCTGTGTTAGGGAGAAGGTGAAAGTCAATTCTGGCTTCTATAGGGAGCCAGTGAAGGCTCCTTCTTGCCTCTGAAACATGATCCCTTCTTTTGAGATCCATGATAGTTCTAACTGCAATATTCTGTATGACTTGAAGCCGAACTCTGTCAGATTAAGCAAGGCCAGTGAGCAAACTTCCACACTAATCATGCCTAGAGCCAATTATGGTCCTAGCTAATATCTCAGAGTTTGGTCTTGAAATAAAAAGACGTGCTTGTGTCAGCAGTTTACTGTAATATGAAGCTGAGGACACTAAGCTGCTGACCTGTGCCTTCATATTGAGTTTATATTCAAAATAGACCCCCATAGTTTTCACTTTATTTTTGTTTTTTATGTTGCAACCATTAATTTGAAATTGGGAATACACATTTCCCATCTTTCAGGATTTTCCATCAGTGCCTATCACCATCAATTCAGTTTTGCCAGTGTTCAGGGCAAGCCCATTGTTACTCGTCCACCGTTGGATCAGTCCATATATCCGATTGATGGTTTTCCCATCCTCTGTATGATTAACAGAGAGATGGATAACGCACTGTGTATCATCTGCATAATTAGTGAAATCAATATTGTTTTGCTCTAGGAGGTGAAGGAATGGAAAAGTGAAGATGTTATAAAATGAGGAAGACGGACATGCCCCCTGGGGCACACCAGGTGTAAGCACAACAAGTTATGCATCAGCCGAAGCACTGCTAACTCTGCACCATTGTTTACCAAGGAATGATTCTACCCATTGGGCAGCTGACCCCGAGAACCCTGCCACCTCCCTCAGCCTACAGATCAATAGTGCATGATCTACCAGATCGAAGGTGGCAGAGAGGTCCAACAGAATCAGTAGAACTGTCTGCCAATTGTCCATGATACAGAGAAGTCTGGACTTCAAATCCAGAAGAGCAGTCTCCATGGCATGGTTTTACCTGAATCCTAATTGCCCTTTGTTCAGAATCTTATTGTTCTTGAGGTGCGTCACAACTTGTGTATATGCTACAAGATCAAGAATCTTCAATAAAAAAGGAGAGTTACAAATTGGCCTATAATTCAGAGGATTTAGAGGACATAGACCTGGCTTCTTAAGCAGAGGCATGATCCATGTATTCTTAATGACCACTGGAACATGACTTTCACTGAAAGAGGCATTTACAAATGTACACAAAATGCTAATCATTATGGGGGCATGTTTTTATAACCATAGCAGGGCACAAGCCCTCCATGCAGGGAGTCGGCTTCAAGTTTTCTATTAATAATACCAGTTCTAACTCTGACGCTGCTTTGAAGTAGAACTGTTCATCTTCCCCTCACAGTTTATGAGTAGAATTGACTGTTATGTCTTCACTGGACGCCATGTTTTCTTTGGCAAGTTCAATGTTAAGTTTAGTCGTATTTCATTTGCCAAGCTTGGCGTCCTGGACATGTTTCACTCATCTGTTATATTAGTCAAACTAATGAGAATATACGTGTATGTTTCTTTTCTCTACATTAATATATTGAATACGTTTGTGTTCTACTGTGATACTTTCATTCATAAATCAATGCATGGTACACATCTGTGAGGTGGAGATGTGTAAGGAGGACCCAGGAAGGTGGTCACAGGATGAGGACCCATTCAACATACGCCAATGGTGCGGCAGAGCCAGACATGAAGGGGCCCATTACATATAGAGGAAGCCGCCTCAACAGACCACCCTTACCTTATGATGCCGCCGGTGCAGACAGCGATGTGCGTGGCCCGTCATCGGGACCGGTTGCTGGCAGAGGGCGTTGCGGTCAGCCTGGCGGGCTCATCTCACCACCTAGGAGGGATGGAGTGGGGAGGCGGTGCTGCCGGCGAGGCAAACTGACTCTTGAGACAGAGTGGGAAGCTGCGCAGGAGGGACGAGACACAGTACCAGGGGTTTCCCATGTGGGAAGGCCTTGTGGAGCCGAGGGAGTGCAGGCGTGATGGGCTTTGAACACGCCCCTTCAGACCACCGGGGAAATCCATGGAGATGAGTGGCAGCAGCCTTTAAGGGAGGCAGGACACCACAAGAGCAACCAATGAAGGGCCTGCTAGGTAGTAACAGCTCTGATTGGCGGGGAAGTGAGGCAGGCAAAGACAACAAAAGCCCGCAAACTCACCCGCTCTGAGTGTTTTGTTTTAGAACGTCAGAGAGGACACAAGGAGAAGAAATGACTGGTGGGCCTATCCGGACACCAAGGAATAACAACAGGCTCAGAAAGACAGCCTCTACCTTCAAAAAAAGGAATCTGAAAAGTGAGGAAACTGTTAAGAACCTAAGGACACTTGTTTTGTTTGCTTTACTGAAGCAATACATTATAATATCTGCAGCATCCGGCTCCCGAGTCATAATTCCACAATATCCTTAAAAAAGGTACTCAAATTCTACAATAGTCATAATCCTTGGTGCTATTGTGCAATATGTAGAGTATCAACGAATGTATATACAAATTCAACCTCCGTGCAAAGTTCAAATCGTTGAAAAAGGTACTAAAAAGTACAGTATTAACCACCCTTGGTGTTAAAATATGTACAGTATAAGCCTAATGTATGATATGTACCGGTTTAGCCGTCTTTATGGCTATGAGTTTCACATGTTGTGCTTTTTCATGTTTAGTACATAGAATTAGTATGCTCCATAGTGGGTTTTTGGCAATGAGTTCAATTAATATGGAGATGATTCTCTTGAAAGACGTCCTATATCTTCACAACTGCATGTGTTTTGTATGCAGTGTTAGTTGAATGTTATGTCCATCCCACCATCATCTGCTTATTAACTTTAGTTTCTTCTATATTCAAGATGACCTATTACACAATTGTCCTGTAATGGATATGTATCCCACTGTGTTTGGCTCAGATCGGCCTACCAAGTGTGATTCCAGTCACTGTTTTTTTGTGTGCTTTATTCAACTATTTGAATATACAAGACACTAGAGTAAATAAGCCGAACACGGTGGGATGGAACTAAAAATACATATCAGGAAATGCACCCCTTCTCTGAGGCAAGTAAAACTGTCCCTTATGCAAACCAATGTTGAATGTGCAACCCACTGAATAGTTTGTATGTGGGCTTCATCCATTATAGAATTTCGGCTCTGCCGTGTAAAAAGCAACTCATTATTTTTTTGGGATCTAACAGTTGTGTGCTGAAGTGATATCTACCTCTGGGAGATGAAAATAAAAGAAGTAAAGTTTGCTTTTATGAACCTCCAAAGCAATGTTTCCATGAAAAGTTGAATTCTATACACAATACGTATGCATCGTTTTTCAATGTTGCAGTACCACATTAAAGTAAATTAAAAACAGATAAAACACACTGGTAAAATTCGTGGTGAACCTAACTCATTGGGGGTCATTATAAGTTTGATGGTCCGAGAACTACCGTACTGGTAAGCTTGCCGGTACTGTATTTTCCAGACCAGCAAACCTGGCGGCCGTACTGGCACCCTCGAGCAGAGCATGTCAGATGCACCGGCACCATTCTGAATGGCTCAAGCATGGGGAACATTCCATTCGGGCGCCCGTGAATCAGCAATTACCGGGTCCGGCAGGGCCATAATGACCTAGTAATTGGTCATTTGCAGGCACTGGAAAAAAGTGCAAGCTTGGCAGCAACCTGCTGGTTTTACTGCCAAGGCTACCGCCAAACTTGTAATGAGGCCCATTGGATGTTTTAAATGTTCCTCTAGTCTGCAGTGATAAAAATCGTGCTTGGGATCCTGTGACAGAAGAAAAGATCTTTACATCGGATATGTCTGCAATCAGTGGTTTTCAACATTTTGCAAACTTAAACATCTGACAGATACTTGTTTTTATCATTTTTCTGTTCTCTGTTGCCACAAAATTTAGTACGATTATTTAGCTCGTATTTGCGTTTTGTGCTTTTGTCAAAGAAATAAGACATTTAATGAACAATCTTCGACATGCTACGCGATTGTTTTTGTAAACATGTTTCCAGCTCCATTACGGAAAATGTTACACAGGTTCCCTAACACTTACAACTAGAGGCGTTGGTAGGGGGGACTGATGGGGCTATAGCCTCAGGTCTTTTGGTTGTACACACGGATAGAAGCTCAAGGGTTACAACCAAAAAGGCTAGCTAGACCCCAGTCCCGACAGTCTCAAAATTATCATAGCCCCAGATCTTTTCCAGACCTAGCAACAACCCTGCTTACAACAATAGATTATTATCCTTAAATTGAACCATTATCTCATGGTGCCATTGTGGCAGACAAAAAAACACCATTTTGCTAAGGAATTGGTAATGTTTCAAATGCAATATGCATTTCCTTAAACACTGTTTCTGAATGGCCTACAGGAGTTGTGCAAATCTGGAGGAATCCAGTCCTGACCAGACCGCTCACATCATATATCCTAACAGGGAGTGGATACATGTTCTCTCGATATTGATCACTGCTGCCGTCATCAGATGGGAATTATAATTGCTGATTTCCAGCTAGATGGTATAGTGGCTTCTTCCGTGATCTGTGTAAACAGTAGCATGAGGAACTCAGACCAATCCTCTGGGTTTTGTTTTATTAGATGGTTGGTAAATCCATCGGGACCCGGTGCTCTTGAGGAAGATGCTCGTAGGATGCTCTGTGCTATGCTCTCCTTGTCGAACCTTAAATCCCACTTGGTGAGCTTTGGAAATTTAGGTTCAATTGTTGAGCTGTTTTTTCTGTAACCCATTCAGCTTGCGGGACCATGTTTGTCTGAATTGCGCTTGGTTGACAGTTCATGTTGTTAATCAGATTCCAAAAGTCGGCTGAATTCTTGTTGCTAAGCACCGCTAACATGGCTTCGCTATCCTGTTGGTATTGGATGGTTTTATGCGAAATTAGCCAGTTTTTATACTGCTGCATTGAGGCTTTTTTTGCAAGCTGTCGCTGATCAAGATCAAGTTGTGCGTGATGTCTTAGCTCTTTTCTTAATTGCCTCTTTCTTACTGCGATTTGGTGATTATAGCAGTGTTTGGGAGCAAAGTCTGGTCTTTTTGAACCATTATGAATAGTCATAAACTGTTCTAATACAACAGTGTATTCAAGGCAAGCGTTTGTTGAGTTTGTTATGAGGTTATAGTATAAATCTTTAATCCGCTTCACCTCAAATGGCTTTATTTTCAGGCGAATTCTGTTAGATTCTACTTCAACCTGATTCCTCCAGCTGTTTGGTTTCACTACGATCGGAGAAAGCAGAGTGAGTGTTAACTTACTGTGGTCACTGTTTAGATCTTCTAATACCGTTAGATCTTCTAATACCGTTAGTTCCACAGGTCGTTGGCTCAGATTGTCAGAAATAAAGAAATAGTCTATAGTGGAAGATGACTTTCCACTTTTCCATGTTTTTTGTGCTGGAATATCTCCACTAGTGTTCCCATTTGCCATTGTTATGTTTCTTTCTTGCAGGGCCGAACACCATTTTGCTGCCAACTTTTGCGTTGTGGTTGATGCTGCAGAATCTTGCGCGTCCCTTAAGCATGATAGATTGAAATCACCACAGCAGATTATGTTTGGTACTTGTTGCTCGCTATTAATCGCGTCAATTAGATCCAATACTATGTTCATAAATTTGTATGTACCAGCTTCTTTATGATGCCAGTATAAACTGATTATGTTGAGCTGGATTTTTTTCCCGGGATTCATTGAAGTAGCCTCTGCAATTGTATGTTGGATGAATGGAGTGTAATTACAGGCACTTTTCACTGTCCAACCCAAGTTTTTTTTTCACCATTGTTATTAAACCAGCAGATGGGCGACCTTTTTTTCTCGCTATGGCTGGGTTCATAACTATTTCATACTCATCAGATAATGGGCACAGAGTCAGCCACGTTTCCTGCAGACAAATCACTGTTTGATTCAATGGATTTTTTTTAGATTCATTAAATAAATGCATGAATCCTCGGGTGTTCCATGAGAGGACATTCATGTGGGGACTACAGCGTCCCTGATGGCATTAGCTAGATTGCCCTCCCAGAACGCCAGCTAGCCAATTCCAATTTTTTGTCGTATTATTATCATCCAAAGTTTGTGATTCAATGTTTTGCTTGCTTGCAACTGCAGAATTTGTTCCCAAAATTGTAATTTTGATGTTTTCTCCCAAGTTACAAAATTTTTCTTCCTGTGGGAGGCCATTTAATTCCTTGTTGATTTCTGGCTTGCTGTTCAGTGTCGTAATGACAGCTTTATTGGGAGGATTTAAGTTAGCATTGTTTCAAAAGGTAACCTTGTAGGTTGAGGACAAATTGTTATCGATTGCTACCATTGCCTTTGTGGAATAAGGGTCTGCAATATTATTTTGAGAGACCTCATGGATGTCAAAGCCCAAAGATAGCAGGAACGAGACTGCATTTAGGAGTAAATCACAGACAAGTCTGGAATTTATATGCAGTCCGACTTTGTCATTCTGATGATCATTGATGAAGGCCACTGTTTGAATGTTATTGGACTCAATTGACCGAAGTCCAGGAACATGATGTAAAAGTCTAAGGACATTGTTTCGATTCAAAGTTAGGCCATCTTTAGTGTCCAATATTCTTTCCAATATTAGCATATACTTCCCAGTTTTTACCAGTTTGTCTTTGTTTACGAAAAGGTTTTGTTGCGAACTTTGTTGGTTTTTGTTAGCCACGTTTGATGTTGCGGTTGTTTTGGGATCCTTCAGGATGGGCTGAATTGTACTAGCCATATCAGTCATGTTAAGTTTTGATTTATCAATTTCTTCAGTCTGCGTTTTGCTATGGTCATTCCAGCAAGCTAAGCTATTTTCAGTTCCGAATTTTGGGGCTTCTTTCCGAGCACCCAGGCGTCTTCTTTTTTCCGCCATAGTTTCGAATTTGTTAGAGTTTTCAATGGGGGCCAAAGGGATCGCTTCTGTTGGCGGGAGTATTAGTTCACAAACTCGCCCGTTACTGGCTCGGGGTGCCCCATTCGAAGAGTTTGACCGGTCAATTTTTGCCAAGGCCTCAGGACTTGTGATTTTATGTGCCGACTCCTCATCGTCTATTTTGGCATTTGTCACATCTTCATAGACTGATAAATTTAAGAGCTCTTGCTCATCAGTTTCGGCGCTTTCATCTATCACAATTGTCGGTTCAGAGTCGTCCGGGCACTTTTGCAGGACATCTATATTGGTCTTTTTAGATGATTCATTTGTTTTTTTCTGTATTAACAAATACATTGACTGATTTTAGATTTCTTAGAAATTTCCTTGATCCCATATTGTTACCTTTTCGTTTGCATTTTTGATTCTTTGATTTTTTTTCCTGTTGTTTGCTTACATCGGCAATGTGTGCTTTCTGGAATATTTCATAAGTTTTATCTTTTGTGTCAGAGCAGCGGCTTGCTTCATGTTCTGAGAGTCCAGTAATTCCTTCAGTATTAGCAGACGTAGAAGGCACAGGGATACTTACATCCAACAAATTGTTTTCAGGTTGAGTAGATGGAGTACCTGAGGGAGGTTTCATTGGGGTTTCAGATTGCTCAATAAGAGGTGATGTAATGTTTATGTCTGGCAGACGAATAACAACATCAGCAACCTGAATAGTCGGTGGTAGCTTCTGTGACGAATCTGAGTGAGACACATCCGAGGGATTGACTCCCTCGCTCATAGATCTTTCATCACCCAGGGGAACCCTTTGGGGAATACTCACAGTCGGCTGCGTGATTTGAGGCCTAGAGGTATTTGTCTCCTCTCGTCCATTCATTGTTGAAAATGGAGCAATTGTCCTCAATGACTTTCCTGGATCATTTTTGCGAAGGACACAGCCTTCCCGCACAGTTGATAAGGTGTCTGTCATTAGTGGTGTGGACTCAGATTCCCAAGAAGCTGGATGGGACTCGTCATACCTTCTCTTTGGTGGTTGAGCCTGTTTCAGCAGGCTTAACGCTTCCAATGTTATTTCAGACATTAGACGTTTCTCATAAACGTTTGAGCGTTTCTGATCCGCAAGATCCTTGGTTAAGGTTTCAAATCTTTGGATAAAATCCTGTATTTTGGTATTTCCTCCATTATGCGACAATTCTGCTGTTGCAAGTTTGGAGTTTGTCAATGCTGCAAGTGTAGTTAGATCTTTGACATTGTCATTTAATTGCTCATACAGTTTGAGCATTGGAGCCATAGCTATGGTCAGCGAGGACAAAACAAACGGTCTAAGATCATTTAAGGCTTCTTTCACCATATTCTGCAGCTTGAGATCTTTCAATGTTTGGGAGGCAGATTTTCTGTAGTTGGATAATTTCCCTTTGGGAGGCTGATGTCTAATAGGAGAGGCATTCAGCGATTCGTCCAGAGATGAAAAGTCAGACAGCTCCTCATTACATGAAGATATAGGCAGCCTTGTATTGGTTTTCGTGTAACCTCTAGGTGTCGCTGAAGAGGTTTGAGCCAAAGAAATTCTGTTCCATTGGTTTCTATTTTGGGAGCATGGTATGGGGGGAGATTCACTGGAAGCCATTCATCTTCTTTTTCTAAGACCCCTTGGCCATTCGCTGCTTGGTCGTACGTTAACCTCAAGCTCATTTGCCATAGAACAGGTTTCAATGGTGGTCAGTCCACTATTGGGATCAATGTCATTTGATGTTGATTTGGCATTCAATGAGCTGTTCATTTTTGTTAAATCCAAGAGGAGTTTGTTCACTATGGCCAAGTAATTGCTTTTTTCATCGTAAGGAGTTTTCAAGTCATTAAGGTTGATACAGTTAGAGGAGGGATAGTTGCATTTAACTTCTCTAACACCTCGTTCCTCTGCTTCTGTCATAATTTCAGACAAATTACTTATCGGTACTTCGTTGACATGGACTCTTTTCTCCGCTTTGGAGGAAGTTTTGTTGGGAGACGAGGGGCTGATAGCGTCTAACAGAGGTTGAGAGATACAAGATTTGGGGGACAGTGAAGAACTCCCCGTGTGAGAAGTCATGGTTATCAGGGAAGTAGTATCAGAAGTACATTCAAGCCATGAGCCAGTAGCTTCCGAGGTTAGCCGTTGCGATTTGCGGTTTGTTGAACCCCGCATATCAACAGCTAACACTGCATCTCTCGGTAATCATACAGGCCCTGCCAAGTCAACGGATTGTACGCATGGGGGTTGGACTCTGTCAGAGCCGACAACATTGTCTACAAATGAAGACTCTCCCAGCGCTTGTGCACCACTTCCAGGAAGATAACTTACACTCGTGTTCATATTACTTAGCGGGACTCCATTACCTTCTCTCCATACTTCACTGTCACAGGGCCCCCCTTCATTCACTCTGCAGGCAGAGTTAAAAGAAACATTTCCTGTTTTTTTTTAAGCTCAATAGTCTATCGGGAGAAAGGCAACAGTCTGGCTCACTGTAGGAGCGGTTTACACAAGAAACAACAGCATGCGTGGTTCGCACGTCGCTAGCACAAACGTTAGCACAAACGCTTGTGTCTTCCATTGACACGCGCGGCAATGATATTATGCGTGCGGCTGGGGAAGAATGAGATTTGGATTTCCTTACTCGATTGCTCCCCGCTGTTGTAGTAGACACGGCAAAGCGGTTCCAGGACACAGGTAAAGCTCCTTCAGATCCTTCTTCAGCACGTTTCAGCTGCAGACAGGTAAAGGGGTGATGTATGATTCTTGGCGGCACCTTAGATATTTTTCCTCGATCCATGGGGGTTGTGCCCCTTGAGCCTCGGGAGCCTCCAGAGACTCACGAGACTCTGCACCGACTCCGCGCCGCTCCACGGAGTACAGGGGGTTATGAGCACACCCCTCTCAGTTGATGAAGGTAGAAAGAGGACTGTAGAGTTCCAACAGCAGTCCAGCAGGCAAAGCAGACTCACAAGACTCTGCACCGACTCCGCCTGCTATGCAATTGGGTACGTTCTCTTTTAAAAACGAGGACATTAATGATTGGAATGCTCGCTACTTCTTTCTTTTGTAGTTTGGCAGCTGTCCCAGGGCAAGAGCTTGATGTGCACTGTGAGTTGGACCATGACACACTCTGCCATCAATCCTAACCACTGGGCACCCACCAAGCTGATCAAAATGGCCAGAGTTGAATGTGAGTCACAACTAAGCACATTAGCTGGATGCACAGGCAAGGAGAATGCAGTGAGGGCCGGACTAACACAGCCTCAAACACTAAAGAATTATTCGCCATCATCAAAGAACTTGAAACCCCATATTCAACTAATCAGCCCTGTTACCATCAGCGAAGCATGGTGCACCACTATACAGGATGAGCTTTCGACTAAAACAAATACTCTCCAATGCAAAATAGCTTTAAAAAAATCTCCTTATGTCTACAAATTCACCCACCTCCCCCATCCCCCTATCACCACTACAAGATCGGACACACCCGAATTCCACTTCCAGCAAATCACAAATGATCAAGTTCTTAAAACCATGGCCTCTCTTAAGTCTTCCAATTCTAAAGGTGACAACTTCCAGGCCAAAATAGTTAAAGACTGCGCCAACATCCTATCACCCACCATCACTAATTTTGTGAATAAAACATTCAAATCTAGTGAAATACCAGCATCCATCAAAGCGACATGGGTTACACCCCTACTTAAAAACCCACACTAGACCCTACCAACCCGACAAACTATAGGCCCATAACAACAGTCCCATTCCTCCTTAAGATTATTGATAAAATAGCTTACTCTTAAGTGCAAACCAACCTAGAACAGAACCACATGCTAGGAGACAGACAGTAAGGATTCCGACCCACAGTACAGAGACTGCCCTTCTAGACCTTAACAAACCAGATGGACTCCATTAGGGACTCTGGCAAACTAGGCATCCTATTACTGTTAGATCTCTCTGTTGCGTTTGACTTAGTCGACCACGACAAATGATGCCTTATCCTAGCCACTAATTTTCACTTCTCAAAGAAAGTCACCAACTGAATAAAATCCTTCCTCTCAGACCATACCTCAAGAGTTGCCCTAGTAGAACAGCAGATCCCATCCCTGTTCCACTGGGAGTTCCACAAGGCTCTTGCCTCGCACCTACATTATATAATGCTTACACAAAGTTACTCTTTGCGGCTCTAGATGCATTGGGAGTAATTTGCTCAAACTTTGCTGATGATACGCAAATACTTATCCCCATCTCAGACAACCTCAAACAAGACACAGCCTGTATCAACAAAAAGTATTCTCTGATCCAAAACTGGATGTCGAATAACAGTCTCTGCCTCAACAGAGAAAACATTGAGATTCTTATAGTAAGCTCCCCAGTAAGACTCTGCAATCTTCCCTCTGATTACACCTCCATTCTAATAGATGGCACCACCAGCACTATCTCACACAAAGTCAAACCCTTAGGAGTTCATCTCAAATCCAACCTCGCTATGGCTAACCATATCACTGCATTAGCCCCCTCCATGGCCTATAAAGCTAACCTAATAACGCTCAACAGACCCCTACTCTCCACTAATAACTGCTTAAGATTAGCCAGAGCCCTTATTCTCACAAAACTAGACTATTGCAATGTTTTATTGCTAGGCACATCAAAAAAAAAAAAAAACTAACCAAACTTAAATTCCTGCAAAACAAAGCCCTCAGAGCAGCACTAGGTATAAACAGAAGAAAACACATCTCCCAACACAGGAGAGGTGCCCATTGGCTACCAGTACAAGTGAGAATAATCCATAAAACACTCACCATCACACACAAATGCATCTTCAACACAGCTCCTATCTACCTCAATCTCAGCATCTCCCATAAAACACATCCAGAGCCCTTGACAACACACACCTCCACATACTATGCTTCACCACCTCCAGAGCAGGCAATACCAGCTTCCCCATAGTCACAGTCCTCGTGAATTCAACCTTCCCCTCTCCAACCACTCTCAAACTTCCCCTCCCCTCTCAACTCTTGACTCCTACCTCCTCTCGCCACTCACTACTCTTCCGGATCCACTCTTGACCTCATCTTTACCTCAGTCTACTCCTCCTCACCTGTTTCTTCTCTGCCCAATCCTCTCTCTGACCATGCCTTACTCTTCTTCTCCCTTACCCACCCACCTCCCTCTCCTTCCAACCCCTCTCCCTCCCCTCCATCCTTCTTTCGTTGTGACCCGCGCAACTTCAACCCATCACTCTTCCTCAACTCCTGCTTCTCTGCCCTTTCACCTCTTCCCAACTTTTCTTCTCTCTTGGCCAACGACTCCCTTTCCACCAGTCTTGACCCACTCACTCCCTTCTACCCTTCTTGCAAACCTTCCCAACCCTGGCTATCCCCTCATCTTCTGTCAATGTGTCGTCTTCTTCGCTGCCTTGAACGATGTTGGATCAAATCCCCTACTCTGACTAACCAATCTTTCTATTTTTCATATCACTCTCTCTATGACTGCTGCCTTGACTCAGCTAAGCTCTCCTACTACTCCAACCTTCTCCACTCACAAGCCTCCCACCCCCATTGAATATTCCAAAACCCTCTCTTGCCTCCTCTCCCCTCCAACTCCTGATCCCTCTGCCAACTCTTCTCTCTCTCCCTCTGACTTTGCAAACTTTTTCTCATTCAAAATTCAATCCCTACACCAAAATATTCTCCTTTCCCCCTACTATGCTCCTCCTCCCACCTCCTCCTCCTCTACCCCTACTTCCACCTCCAACTTCCCCACATGCACGTTCAACCACTCTGTTTGCTTGTCCAACTTCTCTCCTGTCACTTCATCGTGCGTCTTCCTTCTCCTGTCCAAATCCCACCCTACTGCTGCCCCCTTGGACACCTTTCCCACCTCTCTCATTCCCAAAATCTACCCCAACCTCATCCCCTACCTAACCACCTTCTTTAACAGCTGCCTCTCCTCCGACACCTTTCCTTCTGCATTCAAACATGCCACTATTATTCCCATTCTGAAGAAACTCTCTGCTAACCCTCTTCTCATTTCTAACTTTCGCCCAATTTCGCTTCTCCCCTTCCTATCTAAGCTCCTTGAGCGCTGAGCCTATTCTCAACTATCAGCTTTTGTAACAACTCCCTCTCTCTCCTACCTCCCTCTCTATCTGGATTCTACCCTAAACACTCCAAAGAGACTGCCCTTACTTCCATGTTCAATTCCCTCCTTACTGCACGCTACGCCAAGCAATCTTCTATCCTCATCCTCCTTGACCTGTCCGCTGCTTTTGATACCGTTGATCACCCCTTACTCCTCAGTACCCTTTCCTCTTTTGGTTTCAAAGACTCTATCCTCACCTGGCTTTCTTCTTACCTATCTAATCGTTCCTACACTGTCGTCTGGGCCGCACCTCATCCAGAATCCCTTCCTTCAGAATTTCCCACCATTTCTACGCTGATGACACCCAACTCTTTCTCTCCTTCTCCTCTTTCTCTCCTGACCTCCATCACACCCTACCTTCCTGCCTTACAGCTATAAAAAATTGGATGTCATCCCATTTTCTCTCCCTCAACACAGACAAAACGGAAGTCCTCTTCTTTCCTTTTAACACTCTTTCCCTTACCCCTCCTCCTTCAATCCACTTTCCCCCTCCCTATCTCCCCATCTCCACCTCTGCTTGCAACCTTGGCATCCACCTCGACTCCTCCCTTTCCTTCTCCCATCACATTTCTCTCACCTCTCTTTCCTGTTGTCACCATCTCTACAACATCCGTAAAATCAGGTCCTCCCTCACCTTCCACGCTTCTAAACTCTTAATCTCCTCACTCATCTTCTCCCGTCTCTTCTACTGTTCCTCTCTCCTCTTTGGACTCCCTGCCTCTCATCTGACCCTCCACAAGTCCATCTACCACTCTTCTATTTGCACTCCCACCTCCTCGGCCCTCTTGACTCTATTTCCTCCTCACTTTCTCAACTCGGCTGGCTTCCCTTCCCCTCCCAACTTAATTTCAATTTCTCTGTTTGGTCTTCAAATCTCTCATGACCTTGCCCCCCCTATCTCTCTTCTCTCCTCTCCTTTTACACTCCCTTTCGCTTTCTCCGCTCCGCTGACCTCTTTCTACTTACTGTACCCCCGTCTCCTTGTGCTGCTTCTCGCTTTTGCTCCTTTCAGCTCCTGGCCCCCCTACATTGGAACTCCTTACCTCTCTCTATCCACTCCACCCCCATATACACCTCCTTCTGCACCTCCTTGAAACCCCTCCTTCTCCACTCCCCCCTTGACCTCCTACCTTCTCTCCTCCCTTCTCCCCGTCCCCTTACCTCCCCTTCCCTTCCTCTCATAACCCCTCAACATGATATCACACAATTTAATTTTGTTCCCTTCCCTTCTATCCCTTCCTTCTCACTTTTGCTCACCTTCAATAGCCAAGGAAACTGTTTTACATATTGTTAAACTTGTTTGTCTCATGATTGTTAACTTGTTTCTCCATTATTGTATCTTGTTGTTTTGTTGTAAAGCGCTGTGCATTAAAGCACTATATAAAATTAATAAACATAAACATAGCAGCCCTGTGCAACCACCTCACCAACAAGATCTCCTTTCAGAAGTTTAAGAAACTACTAAAAACCTGGCTGTTCATTAAATACTAACACCTAGCACAAGCCAAATACTTGACTGCACTATGTAACATAACCACCCTTCCTGTAACTGAAGACTATAATGTATGAATAAGATGCAAGACAACCATGTTTGAATGTAACCCAATCCTTAAGCAACCCAAGATGTTTTGTATAAGATATTTGTACGCTGTGATACCCAAGGGTTTGGGTGTGTAATTAAATGAAACAAATAAATAAATAAATGTGCATGTCCGAAGAATGCCATGAAACCATGCCACCATCTCACATGCAAAACCACGGCCCAATCACAACACGACTGCAACTGATGATCTTGAACAGACAGACATGTGAGCATGGAGTACAAGATGTCAACCACCTTTCAAATGCAAGTATGTATCTGCAGAGAATGAGCATTTGCCACCCCAAGGGAACAACAGTCACCATGGCCAATGGGAACATGGATGGGGCATACATGGGTACTGGAGCTAATTACCAAGCCACAAAGCCATCATCATTGCACCATCGACACAAACATTCCCCACCTTCCATTGACCAAGGATCCTAAAAACGCATGGGACCATGGTACATGGCCAAGGGTAAGCTGGACATGGCAGACTTCATGCGTCCCACCATAGACTTCCACTGCCTCTTGGCAAGTCAGCTATCCATCACCCATCCCAATCAATGGCCATCCAGGGCACAATACCCCTCACATGCATCACATCAGCCAACAACTGACTATGCACCCACACCAGATGAGTTACCCAAGCCATCAAATCCACCAAAGGCAAACAAACATCCTGCTATGCAGACTGCAGCCTGGGAACACAGCCCTGACTTGCACCACGTTTCCATTTTGAGATATACCACTGGGAGGTTTATGTGAAGGGTTATTATCCCTTGACCTGTAATAAATGGCTCAACACCCTTGACATCAACATGCAACTGCACAAGGCCACAGCGGAATGCAAGGACCCCCTTCTCCCAATGTTGTCCCACCCACAGGATACACACAAAGTGAAACCATACATGTAGCACATTGTGTCCATCGACATTCATCCTACCAAAATGCATTCCCATTGCATGGCATACACATCCTGCCCCATTGAGTTGACAGCGTGAACTCACCTGCTGCCTGGATCTGGTACTGCAGTACGAGGACATGGCCTGAAGATCTGGGTTCACCCTCAGCAAGATTCTGAGATGGAGAGGTGAAATCCTATGGTGCCAGCCCAAGTGCACCTCTGCAGTGGGTCCTGCTTCGATGGCCACACTGGCCTTCTTTTGTCACCAGATTCTCATGTCATCCCATATCTTTTTAATGTTTTGAGGGGTTTGTACGGCCACACTCTCAACATCAACATCTGTGGCGAGGTCCCGCCAGATCCTCTGGCAACCAATTGCCCCATATGCTGCCATGCCAGGTGGGGTTGGCTGACATGTTGATGTTGATGCTGGTGGACTGGCACAGGGCCTGGAATGCACCTGTAACAGAGAGAGAAGTGAAACAACTTTCTATGTAACAACATAATAACACACTGTTTGTGCCCCACAGAGCATGCCCACAGTTCATTGACCCAAGTATGCTCCCAGGACGTTGTCCACCATTCCCAGCCCTGGCCCAATAAAGATTCAGCGGTCAAGGCCAATTAGCCACTGCCAATGTCAGAAGTGTCACAAGTCTGGGCGGAGAGCACAGGGTAGAGGCTATCTCTCACGGTATGCACATAGATTAGGGGAGATTCTGGAGGCAATGCTAGCATATAACAGAAAAAAGGTACATACCAAGCTGTTCGTTGAAACAGGTATTCACAGGAACTGCAGGAGCAGAATCAGGCTGTAAGCAAAGAGACAGAGAAAAAGCAAAGACAAGCAAGTACACTGGGCCACACGGATTGATCAGAAATAAGGGTGTACTGGAATATGATAAGGGGTCTGGAGGGATTAAGGAAAGCCCTTGTGATAGGTACCAGCAGATTACTCTTAAAAACAGTCATACAGCAGCGTCATGACTTAGGTGTGCTGAGGAAACTGTTGTACTCAGTGCAGGGTAAAACTGAAGACCATATACTGAGGCAGGTACGACTTCAATGGACTAGGCGAAGGCAACAGAAGTCTTTCCCTTATCTGATCTGAATGGAGACCAATCCAGGGTCACACTGTAAAACAGATTGAAGTGGAGGCACCACAGTGGACCAAGATGCAGTACAAGTAGAAAGCAGTGTTGAAAGAAATAACCAGGTAAAGGACAGGATAGGATTCAGACACTAGAACTAAGGACTAAAGCGGTAAATATCGTAGGCAAGGAACAAACAGGACAACCTCAACAGACTGAGTTTGAACAAGGAAGAGAGAAAAGCAAGACAGGAAGATATCAGAAGCTAGAACAAGCAGGTTGCAAGGCAAGGAGCCAAAAGGAGCAGAGCAGAAGGCAGTGGAGTGTGGCAGGGCCACCAGGCAGGAAGCTCAGAGGAGCTGGGGAGAAGGCAATGGAGTGCGGCAGAGAAGCCAGGTAGCAAGCCCAGAGGAACAGGGTGGAAGGCAGCGGAGTGAGGTAGTGCCGCCAGGCAGGGAGCCCAGAGGAGCAGGGCGAAAGGCTGCCGAGTGCAGCAGGGCCATCAGGTGGGATCCCAGAGGAGCAGGGCAGAAGGCAGCAGCAGACTGGAGAGGGAGCTGCAAGCATCAACAGGATTCAAAGGCCAAAAGAGGATTTCTAAGAAATTCAAAAACTGGTAACTGGAGCACAAGAACAATCTCCCAGTGGAGCAGTTGACTGACAACAGCTAAGACCCTCCCAGCCAGCAGGCCAGCAGGGTGGAGCTGATTGCAGTTCAATTAAGCCTAGCTTGGCTTCAGTAGCCTTTAGCAGTGGATTCTAATTAAGGGCCCTCCAACTCTCTGCAGCCTAGCCTGCAGTAGCTTGGAGCAGGTAAATGCAATCAGATCCTCTGCAGCTCTTAGTAGCTTTCTGCATACAAATGTATTTAGTATGACTCCTCCAGCCCTCTGCCTTTTGGATTGCATACATGTCCCAGGATGCATCTGCTGGTTTAACCCAAAAGCCGTAATGGAACATGCAATTAGAATGGCCAAAACTGTAGCGGTAAAACAAGTAAATAAATGCAGAGGAAGTTTGCAGGTTTTAACTTTGCAAGTGAGTCTCTGAATGTGTGCATGTAGCGGTGCTGGGTGGCAGATGAGTAGGATTGTGACAGAAGTGCCCCCTCAGCATGGACTAACACACTCACACATGCACACACAATGACCAGCTGTACAAGTCCCTGCAGCCCAACCAACGAACGCACTTTGCCAGCGCAACTCATGCATCTGCTTTAGCAGCTCCCATATGTATGAGGGTACAATTTGAAGCTAACTACTGTGCATTGCAAAGTAACCATGCAACATCTGCGTATCATTGCATAGGTAAGCACCCACATGCAACACACTGTGCTCCCCACAACAGTGTGCCTCCCCATGAGTGCCACCATCCCGCCCTCACCTTCCAGCATGCAGTTACAGAGCCACTAGTTTCCCTTTTTTTATTTCCCCACTCACCTGTACTGAGTAGCAAATAAAGATGTTGCAGATACGTCACAGAATGCATAACATGGTGTATTCCTGTGACATATGTGATCTTGGGCAACACTGTTTAGAGTTGTTGTCTATACAATAAATGTATTTTATGCATGAGATTTTAGCACACAATGTGATACTGTCAACAGGGATAAATTATGGTTGAAGCGAATAAACAAGGGCATTCCAGGGTATCTCCTTAAATATTTAACTCAGCTATATTCAGCGACCATGGTGCAGGTATAGCTGAATAGCCATGGTCTGCTAATTAAGGAACTGAGAATATAAAGTGGGGTAAATCTTGGCCCTCAACTCTGTTTAACTTTTATATGGTGGAATTTGCAGAGTTTATAGAAGAAGTCAAAAGCTTCCCCTCCAGAAAAATTGGTAATGTGCACATACTCTGGCTTGCTTATGTGCATGATCTTCTCCTGCTAGATAACACCTTTGTGGGTATTTCTTGGAGTGTAGTCAGGTTCTGTGAATATGTCCAGGATTTTTATCTCATAATAAATCAGAAAACACAACTATGAAAATAGGCAGGCCCACAGTTGGCAAAAAATGGATCCCTTTTTCGGGTAAGGAGTATTAATAAAGTATTTAGGTCTATATATACTTAGGTCACTTAGTTACGGATCAAAGAGATAATAAAGTACTGTTCGCCACTAAGCGGGTAAAGGTTTTATCAGTGATTGCGGATATTATAAAGTTTTCCACTAACAATGCTGGCTTCAGTCTATGGTTGTGTGATGAATCTGATGGTATTGTATTGTAGTGTATTGTATTGTATTGTATTGTATTGTATTGTATTGTATGGATATTTGCTAAAGCGCATACAAGACCGGTGAAGGCATCAAGGCGCTGGAAGGAAGCAAGAGGTAAGCTGCACAGAGTACTTAGAACAGACAAGTTTTTAAGCGCTTACGAAAGGAAAGAAACTGCGGAATGGTGCAGATCTCATCCAGAAGAGCGTTCTACAAGGGAGGAGCAAGCACAAGGAGTGTAGGGGGAAAGAGGTGTGGCCCAAGGGCCAGGCAAATAATCAGAGGGGTTCCTAGAGGGTAAGGGGAGAAGTGCTGGGGGATGACAATGGAGGACCAACATCTAAGTGCGAAGAAGTGGGGGTTGACCGACGAAGGGGATGCCTGTCCCACCAGGCTAGTCACAGATGGGAGCAGGGAGGGCAGTGCTGGTAGGGGGGTTCTGGTGGAGTCTGGTCAGGGAGGGCCGGCTGCTCTGTGTGACTCATATGTGAACCAGTCCGCCATTCACAGTATCAGGTGGGGGCAATTAGCAAGAAAGGGGCATTGGAAGGAGGGAGAGAAAAGCAGGGTCTTGAAAAGCTTCCAGAATTTAAGGAGGTCTGACTCAAGCCCGAGAGGGCAGGGATGCCATTGCAGAGGGAGGCACCTGCCGAAGAGAGGGGTCTACCCACCAAACTCTGCTTGGAGAAACATCTGATCTGCAGAGAGTTAGAGCTAGAAGACCGAAGGGCTCTCGCAGGGAGGTATTAGGGAGAGGGAGTTGGATGTCACGGGTCCCAGGCCCCACATGGCCTTGTGAATGATGCAGAGGGTCTTGGATTTGATGCTTGCAGCCACCAGGAGCCAGTGGGGAGATTTGAGGGCTGGAGAGATATGGTCTCTGGGCTTGAGGCCATGAATAAGTCTTGCAGTCCTGTTCTGGATTAGTTGAAGGGGGCGAGTAGTGGAAAGAGGAAGATTGAGGAAGAGACCGTTGATATGGTAGTGCATTCTAGAGAGAACCAGAGCTCTAGGGAAAACATTGGCATTCATTACAAGTTTGCCGATACAGAAACAATGGTGCCGGTAAGCTTACCGGCACCATTGTTTCCAGACCGGCAAACTACAAGTCTGAGGGTGGGTGCTGTTCCGCCTGCCAGGGTCAGACCTGGCGGGCAGAATGGCAAATGCTTGCAGACTTTCAAGGATGCACCGGCACCATTATTAACATTATTAACGGTGCTGGTGCTTCCATGGTCCCCATTCCCTTGGAGTCCTTTGGGACTCTATGGGAATGGGGATCAACATTGTACCGGTGGCCTGACTTACCAGACAGCCAGGCTGTAATGCCCCGGTGATTACGGCAAGTCAGGCAACGGTAAATCATTACGGGTCCAGCAGCTACCTTGCGGTTTTACCGGCACAGTCTCTGCTGAACCCGTAATGAGAGCCATTGAGTTTCTGGGGAAGGCAAGGAAGGGGAGAATGCCTCTGAGGAGGTGAAGCTGAAAGTGGGCTGTATTGGCTTGTGGTGAGAGGGGAGATGGAGACAGAGGAGTCAAGGATGACACCAGGGTTTTTTGTCTCACTGGATGGTGTAGGGAGGGGACCCAAGAAGGGCAGCCATAGAGTGGGAGAGAAGCAGGGAGAAGGGGACACTGCTCCAAGGAGAAGGTCTCGGCATTAAGACAGAGATCATTAGTCTTGCCCTGTTAAGGATTTTAATCAGGCAATACACCCGGGTCTCGCCTAGCATTTAATGCACAGATGAAATATTTATTAAATTGTCTATAGGTTCAATATTCTGAGTGATAAACCACTCATATCACACTCGTCTCAAAATACCCCTGCCCCCCAAGTTCACAGTGGATCAGGAATCAGGCTGGTTGGTAAAGGTAAATATTTATTTATTTATTTAAAATTTAAATCAACACAAATTAATATATATATAGGGGGCAGCAATCACCAGTGTGGTGACAAAACAATTCAGAAAATAAGTAAAGCAATTAAATTCCCTTATAGCAATACAGAGGATAAAACAAAGGGAAAAAGAACAATTTTGATTGGCGAAAAGATAGCGTTTAAGTTAAGATTCCCCCTGCAAAGTTCTCAATTCACAAATGAGCACTTCTACACAGGTGTAAGTAAGTAGCAGGTGCAGTGTTTGAATATAGTCTTCTCTCCCCAAACAAGAGAGAAAAGAGCTTTTGGAAATTGACCCTTTTAAACTGACAGTTGAAAATGGCTTTGTGAAACAATGAAAAGTGTGCAAAAATCCTTAAATCTTATGAGAGCAATACTAAACAGATTCTAACCAACATGAGCTACAAGATGAGCAACAGAACACACTTTAAATCAGAATAGAAGTTAAGAAACACTTTGAATGGGAATTTACATGTGTAAAACTTTTGCAAAATGCAAATTTGTGCCTAAATTTCACTATGCGTTATTTAATAAAAACGGGTCAAATACACTGTTTTTGATTGCGGGTGTAGCTCCAGGTGTTAGGTTTAACTGAGAGTTGAAATTGAGTCTCTAACTATAAAACTGAAGAAGTTATGTACGTTTTAATGAGAGGCGTTTTTGAAAAAAAAAGAACAGAGAAAAGCAGAAATTTGGATTTAAAAATGACAGTTTGGTGTTATTTAAACTATATTAATGACTAAGAAAAAGAGAATGCCGCCCGGGAATCTCCACAGTTATGCATGGCCGCTTGTAACTCTTCACGTGGCAGATACTACGTTTTCTGTATGGGAATGACTTTATTCAATCCGAATCACTAATAGCTTATGGTCTAATGAAACAAATGAGAAAAAATCAGTGCGGGCACTAGGGATTACAACAGGGTTACAACAGGGTTGCAAGAATGGTTCTGACAATATTAGGGGTTCTGAAGTTAAAGATGGGATAGGTTGAGATTTGGATAGGACAAGGCAAATATACTATGGGTTACTCTGATTCCTGTTTATACTTACAGTCCACTGTAAGTTAAGATTGGACCATCAGGTTCTGATCATCACAGATTGGCCTACAGGCAGCAGGGTACCTCTGGTGGAATTGGATCAGCTGGGCAGTTCTGGTCAATAGAACTGCACCTCAGATTGGATTGGCCCTTCTAGTCACTGGGCACTGGAGATGAGCGGTATGGCGAGTTCAGCAGGAAAGCCTGGATGGTAGCAAGCCAAACTGGATCAGAATTATTTCCCTTAGGGATGGTTTCAGGATTTGGGCGTAGCTGAAAAGAGTTCAGCAAATGCTAAGGCCTGGGTTTTGCAAAGTAGTCTGGAATCAGGACAAGATGAAAATTCTGGAACATTGCGTCACACGACAATTAGGATGGAGCCAGGAATCTATTTATGGTAGAGGCAGAATTACAAACCACACCCCCACAGCTGTGATAGGTCAGAGGCCCTTGCCTCTTTCTGTTTGGAAGTCAGAAAGAGTCGTCATTTTTTATGATGTGATTTGGGAACTCCCACACTGATTTAAACCACAATTTAACTTTCCCACAAATGCACATTTCTATAATTATGCCCTAAAATAAAATCGGACACATACATTACATATTTTATGGGTTATCCTGACATCGAACTCCCATCTCAGTAAGAGCTGTCTTTGTTGTTATGTGGAATTTTGTCAATTTTAATCATAACTGTTTGGCCTAACAATTCCTAATTCAGTACATATCTGGGCAATTACCCTTAGAACATGGTTATACAAAATTACATTTGCAGCATCAATAGTTGTGCCACAATTATTCTTTTTGTGTAACTTTTGTGCCTTATGTAGTACAGGGTTCACTCACGTCTTCACAGAAAGAGCATAAATTAGATTTACAACTACCAATTTTTAGATTTGTACTTCTTCATGGGGCAAAGTTAAAGGTTTTCAAAGCTTAATGATAAATAGGCATTTTAAACAACACATGTCTTTTAGCTGTTTTTTTTTCTTTGTAACTTTCAACTGTCAACATCTGTCAAATCCTTTGATCAGGGTGGGTCCAGAGGGAAGTTTCCTGCCCCTCCCCTAAAGGGATCGGTGCTCAGACTGCCTTTGTCGTTGGCTGGGCCAGAGATGAAAGTATGATGAGTTCTTTGTTCTAAATATGTCGAGAACCTCCAGCATCAATTAAGCCTTCTTGCTAACAGGGGAGTGTCAACCTGAAATGTCATCATTCCCAGGCTGGGCACTGTCAAGTCAGAATTCATTATTTAGTCAACTCCAGACTGGGTTTTGACTTCAAAATTCACCTAAATCTTTCATTTAAAACATGTAACAATGAACACAGTTTATAGGGGAGTTTGACATTTAAAGAATTAGACCTTTCACGATAAAACATGCTTTTAAACAGGCAATTTTGCACTTCTTCATGGCAAAAGTACATTTAAACTATATCCTTAACATCAGGGTTTCCTCTGCAGCAACATTCTATTCAGTCCCAGTTCTTCTCTTAAATGCCGAGATTTGTTTGCAGTCTGGAAGTAAGTATCCAGTCTTTGCTTGAGGTTTTCTCTGCACTGCTGAAATTGTTACATGTTTTGCCATTTTTAGCTCTATTTTTCCTGTGGAACTGAAAGAAATGTTGCTGGGCTGGTTTTTCATGAGATACATTTCTTAGCTGCTGTTAGTCAATGAGGCCCAGCTTCTCTGGCCACACTGAATGATCTGTAATTCTGTTACGTTCAATGATTCACTGAAAAATGAATGGATCTAGTGCCAAAATAGCATTGTGAAGGTTGCAAAAGCTGCATTTTAAAAGGCATTTTCGGTTTTTAGCCCAATTCTGTGGACTTGCTTCATTTTAACTGTAACAGCACCTACTGGCATTCTCCTGCAGGGAGTTCTGTTTTCACTCCCAATTTGACTGTGTGTGGCAGGGGTGTGCAGCTTTTTATGATTATGACCCATGCACAGTTTTGCAGATTTTTGCATGCCCAGGGGTTAGCACATCCATTTTGGTCAGTTTATTTCCCCATTTGTAAAGGGGTGCAGTGGGGCACATCCGCATGGGTAAACATATCCCACAGCCCCATGACTGAATAGCAGTCAGACAGTCAAGAATGAGAGAGTAGGAAGAGGAGGTAGAGGAGGGAATCTTGTAGGAGAGCTGAGTGTCATCAGCATAACACTGGAAATGAGGAGAAAAGGAGGAAATCAGGTGGGCTACATGGGTAAGATAAATGTTGAAGAGACACGGCAAAATGATAAAGCCCTGTGAGACCCTGAATGTCGGGAATGAGCCAGATCTGTGATACCAAGGGTGTTGTGGAGCCAGATAAAGAGGGTGGCATGACTGACCATGTCGAAGGCAGATGATAGATTCAGGAGGATGAGAAAAAAAGGGAGTTAGAATCAAAGTTTCAGAGCAGATCTTCACGGGTGTTCAGGAGAGTAGTGTCCATGCATCTGGATGCTCTGAATCCAGAGTGGTGGTCATGGAAACAGCCAAACTTTCAGTGTGGTGGGTAAATTGGGAGATGACCAACTTCTCTAAGAGTTTTCCCAATAGTGGGTGGGTAGTGGAGATGGGGCAAACATTTGCTGGGCAGGAGGGGTCAGAAGACAGCTTTTTTAGGAGAGGATGCCCAAGGCATTGATTAAGGGAAAGTGAGAAAGAGAAAGTATCAAAGGAATGGTTACAGAAATCAGACAAGGTAGGGCCGAGGGAGGAGATGCTGTCCTTAATAGTTCTGGATGAGAAGGGCAGTACCTGTTTGAAGGAGACTTTCATAGAGCAGACTGCTTTAGAGACATCATCCAGTGCTGTGGGTGAGAAGGAGAGAAAGGGGGGGTCTAAGGAGGGCCAAGGGATGCCTGAGAGCAGGTGGGGGAGTAGGGAGAGCTAGAGGTGAGTGTAAACAGGATGTCCTGGGTTTTTTGTTGTGAAATAGGAGGCCCGTACAGTACAGAGGGCCTGGGATGGAAGTGGAGAGGTAGAAACTGTGGTAGAATTGTTGAGTTACTTGCAGATTTCGAAGAGGTCAGCTGTATTGTTAGTAGCACCAGAGATGCAGACTTGGATATGAGCCCTCGATTTGGAGAGGATAGTCAGAATCATACAATCTATTGCATTTGGAGGAGGGCTTCATACAAATTCTTATGACAGGGGCGCAAGTGTCAAGGGTGTTGGAGATGGAGATATGAAGGTTAGAGAGGGCAATGTCAGTGGGAGAGTCAATAGCAGGTATGGGTTGATGAAAGAGGCAGTGATAGCAGCAACTGACACTCACTTCATTGGTTGACAGAGAAGGAGGCTGGCAATGCATGTGAAGGCTTGACCAGTGAGCCCAAAAGCTTCAGGTGAGAGAAGGGACTGTTCGGACCAGTAGAGAGATGTGATCGGAATGTTAGGGATAGGGATGTCTACTGAGATTGCACATATTAGCCGCTGCATGACACACACCTTTAATCGTATAAGGAAAAGTATTGAATTACAGTGTGAAATGTGTTTTAATGTTATTGGCTGGCAGCCTACTTTGGAACTGGGTTACCATATATTGCTGAAAGAGTTTTAAACAAGACCATGTGAATCAGATTGGATAATGAATCAAGAACATCTAGGGTTGTTTAAGAGCTTTAATGAGTTTCTGAGACTTCATAGTGTGATGCTGGAAATGTATTGGAGGGACAGGGCCTCCATGTCCTTGTCCTGTATGTTCTGTGTTGCTTTCTGCACAGGAGTACAGTTGGTACTTCTGGAAGTGCAGCTCTTCCTCTTTTCTAGTTGTGGTGAACATAGGCCATTGGGTTAACCTCATGGCACCCATGGGTGGGGGTACAACCCTGTACTCCTTGTGTATGTTATTGGGCACCTGTGTGTGGCCCACAGAGCTAGATATGGGCTGGTGGCAGCTCCATGCTTAATTTGACAGGTGCTCTGAATATCCTCCATTTAGGGATACTGTAAAGGCTCACTTCCCGACTCACCAATAAAAACCTATAAAATATAACACATCCCACTAGGGAATGAGACTAGGAGAACGGGTTGCAAGATTAAAAAGTCTCTATATAAAGTTGGCATCCAGAGAACTCTACTGACTCGAGAGCGCTCTGGCAAACAATACACGTACATGGAATTATAAAGCAAAAAAGCATCATCAATGACATCGTTAACATAGGGTATTACATTAGTACAGGATTGGTTGGGGAGCGATATTACATATATTCATGTAGGCGCTGCTTCTTCCGCATAGGCTGCCCAGTTGGCGGGAAGGTGAGCATCACGAGGTCCAGCTGCCTGGGTCCAGGAGGGGTGAGGGTTAGGTCAGGACGAGATAGGGTTGACACTGACTAAGCTGCCATGAGAAACTACAAGTAGACATATAATAAATGACAATCATTAATACACCTTTGAATAAATCTTTGCAAACCTATAAATTGCATTCACATGATTACATAGTCTTTCATTGAGATTTTTATGAGATCAGGGGTTTAGGGGTCTTGTCCCTCAGGTTAACCTGGGTGACTGGGAGGGTCTTAACAGATCAAGGCGAGCGTGGAGTATACTTGACAAATTTTAGTTTTAAGACACAATATACTGCGACAGAGGTCTGTATTTAGTAGATGCACTCTGGGGTGGGCTGCACAGCAGGGCCACACTTCTGGTACATCAAGAGAATAACTCAAGAGGGCACAGGGTTACGTTGGCAGTAATTTTCCAACAGCGGGGGTAAGGGGGTAAGAGCAGGTTTATGGAGATGGATGTGCTACAAGTCATGGTTTGAGCCGGTTCACACATAGGACAGTGATCATCGAGGAAGAGTGAGCTGATACATTTTACTATTTGTTTTAATTATCCCCGGCGCATCCGTGAGAAAGGGATTTGTGAGGCTTTCAGACAGATGAAGAAAGGTGGGGGACATGAGCGTGCTGTGCGCGGCACTGCAGAGGAGACAGAAGCCTTTTCGTAGTATCGGAATGAGGCCTAGTCAAAAGATGAAGTTCAGGGCACACAAAATGGAAGCCAAGTGTATCCCGCAATAGCCCCACCTATGCTAATGTTAGCATATGGTCAATGGAGGCATCCCACGCTAATGTATGAGCATGTGGTCCATGTCATGCAGAATGTACGAGGGAAGCCCAAACGGCCCGTCACTCCCACACATTACCCAGGCCCTGCCTTAGGAATCAGTGGATTCCTAATATAAGGCAAAATGGCCCCTGTGGCCTCTTAGTTTCTATTGTTTTTTTACCTTGTTTCCCTAAGGTCCTGGGTTGCCCTGACTTTGTCCCTTCCCCTGATTGGCTGTTGGGTGGAAGAACCATATTTGGTGTTTTAGGGAAGTCCAGGCCAGACTGGCTGGAGCCTTCCCAGTGACTGTATGTTGTGGGTACACCTTTGGGGTGGGGCCTGTGTGAACAGAGTGTGTGACCAATATGGGTGTCTCGTTTCTCTGTGTGTGACAAAAAAATTGAGACAGTCCTGCCTGAAACTGACATGAATGCAGTGTGGTGAGTGGAAAGGCTTGGTGCTTGCCCCAATCAACATTCCTTGTTATGGGCGTCTTGGTGGAAGTGAATAGCTTGAATTCCTGTGACCCTGATTGGCTGCATGCCTGCATGAATGCTCTTCTGTCTGATTGGCTGACTGAACGTGGCTCAGCAGAGTGAATGAGGGACAGATGGGTATATCTGGGGACCTCAAACTTCCCAAATTGTTCAGAAGCTGAATTTGAAACTTGAAGCTGCTTATCCTTGAAGCCCAGCTGGAAGAAGAAGAATTGGTTCTCCTTTCCTTCAACAAAATCTAAACAATGTTGAGTCTTTTGAGGACTGATCCAAAACAGGACCTGGCTAGGAGACCTCTCCCTGAGCTACAAGGGAACATTGTGCATAATCTACCCTTCATCAAGGCACCCTGGAAGCCAATCCTGAAAGGCTGTCCACCGGAGAAGGGGTCTGCCGAAAATCTTAAAGTGAAGCACCTGGACATCGAGGCCTTTGAAGTCCATTATCAACGAATGAGGTTCTGAGGATTTCCGTAACCACTGGAAGCTAGTCGAGTTGTGTTGTTTAGAAGCGGTGGACAGATTGACGTAATGCTGCTCGACGACTGGAGCTGCAATGCTCCACCTTGCCTAAGAACATTTGAACGAAGGGCTCCCTTGCCATTACCGTCGACCACTTTGTCCTTCCTGCCAGAGGAAGTTGTGGTCGTTGAAGACTGAGGAAAGTCACCTGTGGGTTTCCTGCCACCTGAAGTCCACAAAGATGCTGACAAGTGAAGATCTGAAATCCAGCCCGTGGTCGAGTCTCGATCTCGAAGCTATCCCAACGCCCACTGCTGGGCCTACATCCATCGTTGAGTCACCCTTACGGCACACAACTCTTTGCACCGAGGTGGACCGTATGTCTCATCTTCACAGGACTTTCACGTTCGATCGTCGAAGAGCACCATGAAGCTCGAAGCTGCTGTCTTGACGCAAGTGTTCACTTTCTCTTTGAGGAATCTCAATACCCTAGGGCTCCTGCTTTAAAGGGAGTGCTCTCTCAAGGGATCTGTCGACAAACCGTCAAAGAAACTCTTCTAACTCAGGTACATTGGAGTAGTTGAATATTTTAACCAGGAAACAAGACTCTTTAAACATTAATGGACTGGGCATGTTAATATTCTTTATTAAAGGTTGCCCAGGTGGGGGGATCCTCACTCAGAACTGCCTCTAGGTAGAGGGGGTCAGCATTCTGCCATTCTTTAAGCCCACTTGTCTTCCTCCATATGATCTATGCTGCTACACATTGCTGTATAATTTGTATGTCATTATAACTGTCAGCAGTTGATGCATTTTAAAGGAGTCAATAGCTAATTGTGGTACCACATAGACATTGTGTATATTTGCATATTAGAATTGCCAGAGTACAGAGTGTGCTATTAATTAATGTATATTTCTTGAACTTTATCTTTATATAAAGAACTTTGTTAGCACATAACATAGTGGGTGGACATTCCTTTGTGGGGGTTTGGGGACTACACTGTACTTAACAACCAGCCTGCATCACCTCCTGAGAGCTTAAGCCTTGGTTGCTCATCCATTGCTACCATGGTGGCTGGGTTGCTCTGTGCTTCTACTCTGCTCTATAGAGGGCAGGAGTACAGATACCCCCCTCTATCCTTTACACATAGGAAATATCTTGCTCCACCAGGTTTTCTTGATATCCATCCATCACCATGACCCCACGGAATGATAGTATTTCTACGATGGGGCAAGCTGACCACCCTTGCAATCACAGGGAACCTGACAGTGCATAGTGGGCTCGAATAGAATGTTCAGACTATGTAAAATGAATGCATGTGTTGAGACTAACAAATACATAATGACTTAATGCCAGGCTGGTAGAAATTTGTTTGTGACAATGTTGGACCGATGTGTGGCTAGCAGTGAAAATATTCAGCAGGATGATTTCTGGGCATGCTGTCTGGAATGCCACAATATTTCATTGATGCTTGTGTTATCGTCCTTATGGTTGCAGATAAGTAAGATGTTATGAAACTATTGGCTGGACTCATAATCTATCCAAGGGCCTGAAATATGTAGCTACCAAATAGGCATTTAATAATAAACTTGAGGACTGGGATTGGGCCAACAATTATATACAAACATCAGGGCTCAAATCATAATCGACAAACCAATCTAAGAGGGCCCAACCTTATTTATGCTTATGGCCCGACCCATCAGACGATTGGTGTTATTATTATGAACTAACCACTTGCCCATGTGTGCTGTGCGGGGGGTTCAGCTTACACTAGCCCGCAATGAATGTTTCTGTAACATTTGTAAATTAAAGCAGATCCTAGAAACTGCCAAACATGTTTTTATGTAGTGTTCAGAACTTGGCTCAGTGTATATGTGTTCGCTGGGTTATCTGGTAGCCAATTATGAGGCTATTAAATCAGTTGATTTTTGACACTATTGCCTTCACCCAAGTCTTACTTCTGTCCGCATGGCCTTATACTGCTTATTGTGTATAATAGAGAAGAGGTTTACCTTAGGCGGGGATATGATTCAGTGATCGGTGGCCGTAGTTGGAAGAGTAAACTTGTATTGTAAAGTGACATTTATTTAAAGTTCAATTTATTGGTGAAAAATTGCTGATTACATTGTAAACAGTTTTTGTGTGTTTACGATATGGAAGTGTTTTAGGTCATTCAATTCTTGTAATGTATATGATGTGAGCTAAAGACTCTGGGTAAGTCTCACGTAACCAGGACTAATGTCTGGCAGAGAGACTCCCAGGACCCCCCTTGTCAATTTGCATATGATGTGTCTATGACATTTGTGAAAAGTTCTAACTGAAATAAAACACAATAACGAATTGTTATTATTATTATTATAAACAAAAGATTAGCTATAAGCTGTATGCAGCCTAAGTAAATGCTCTTCTTCATACTCAATTAAATGTGGGCAAAGTATTATAGTATGGTAAAAATGAAAGTATGAATGGTTTTAGAGTGTAGTAACTATATCATTTAAAAAGGAAAATGTTATTAGTGCATTTTGTAGAACATTGTCAACCTTTCAAACTTCATAATACAATAAATAATTAAAGGAATAGAGCGCTAATGTTGTGTATAGTCTTAAAAGATGGGCAATAATAAAAAATACAAAATAAACATCTTTTTAATGAAAGTTCCTTTGTAAAATGTTACACAAATAATGTTTAAACCCCTTTTATATCAAGCACTAAGAGGCGTCCAGCTTGTGAAATGGACGAGCCTCCTGTTCTTGAGTTAATCTCTGCCCTTGCGGCACTGATGAAGCAAAAGCCACCTGCTGGTAGATTATATTACGGCGGATTTTGCTTCATTAGTGCCGGAGAGCAGAGAAATGGTTTCTAAATACAACATTGTTGTATTTATGATTGCTGTGGTTAGAAAACCATGGAAATCATAAATACAACAACGCTGTATTTATAATTGCAGTGGCTTTCCCTTTGAGTCTCCCGGCTCGGAGACTGAAAGCAAAAGCCATCAAAATCATAAATACAACCTTGTTGTATTTATGGATGTAGTGGTTTTCTTTTTAACTTAACTTAACTTAAAAAGAAAACCACTGCAATCATAAATACAACAACATTGTATTTATAAATGCAAGTACTTTCGTTTTCAGTTTCCCGGGCTCCCCAACTCGGAGGAGCCCGGGGGACTCAAAACAAAAGCCGAACCAATCATGAATACAAGACGGTTGTAGTTATAATTGCCGTGGTTTTCTTTTTAAGTTTCTCTCGCTCCCCCAAGCCGGGGGAGCCCGGGAAACTTAGAAATAAAACCATAACAAACATAAATACAATGCTTTTTATGATTGCTGTGGTTTGCAGAGAAAAAGTCTTAAAAAATAAACCTTTACCGGCAGCAGCAGCCTTCCTGCCTGCTGTCTCTGCTCTCCATGTCTCCGACACTAATAAAGCAAAAGCCTCTGTAATACAAGCTACCAGCAGGTGGATTTCACTTCAATAGTGCCGCGAGGGCAGAGATTAACTCAAGCACAGGAGGCTCATCCATTTCACAAAAAGATGTTTATTATATATTTGTATTATTGGCCATCTTTTAAGACCATAAAAATGTTGAGTACATTATTCCTTTAAAAACGAATATCGTGACGCATTAAAAAGAAAATTATTCACTTTTCCAATACACTTAAAATTCTACAATAATTGATTACTTCCTCTGGCCCCATTTTCTATTAAGAAATGAAACATTCAATTTATCACTTCATTACAGGGCATTTGCTTAAAAGTATTAATTTCAAATCTAAAATCTGATTAATTCCATTTCATTTAGTTAAATCATTGTGTTGAAATATTCAACTTAATTAATGATTTGTTCCAAATGTGAAAAACGGCCGACGCTGTCACCAGGAATTCAGCTGTAAGAATCATGGCCAAAAATTGGTCTTTTCCCACAATCCTAAACATAATATACCCTTTTTATTATTCCGCTTCCAGTGCTGCACAGTTAGTAACGACATGCTTTTGGGTCTCGACATAATTCCCACGCAGTCTGCACAGCCATCACTCAGTGTTTTCAAATACTGGAAGAAAATGTTGTTGCATGGTGATTATAAATCTGGTCAATGCTGGCAGCTTAATTTAATTAGGTAGTTCCTAGGACAGTCAACCTTGAACCCCTATTGGGAGTATTCTGTATAGTGACAGAGTTTAGCTACGTGGTTGACAGCATGTGACATGTCCAATTGTCTCGTTTTCCACTCCAACTTGAGAAGATAGAACTCCTGCCTGGAGAGAGGAGGGAGGCATCTATAATAAGTTCACTGCAGAGGGAGGTAACCCGCAGGATAAATTCTCTGTACCATTTACTTTTAGAGAAATGACCTGCATGTAAGACTGATAGATTCAATAGGGTCACCTCCTGCTGCCCATTAAATTTGATTGTTGCCCACAGCCTGCAAGCCGTCAATCTGCAAAGTGACATCAGTGATGGAAGCCCCAGCTCCAGCCATATGGCCTCTACAGACACCATTGATGATAAGTCCACTACCGATATCAATATATTTGCCTCCATTTTCGGGAGCCATTTCACTAATCTTGTGCGGAAAACCTACAGCGCATACAGGTTACTCCGGACAATAGAACACCTATATGCACTGATCTTCACCTCAATAGAACCCCCTGTATGGAAGTCTATGGTCTGCGTTATTACCAGATATTTCTTCCATACTACATTACCAATAGATTTACAATATTTAGGCAGAAGTCATTCTAGGTATAATACTCACTACAAAATATTTTTTATTATTCCACTTGTTCTAGATATACCCCAGCTAGCTTCCAAAGAAAAGGTGGCACTCGATTCAACCTTTTGCCCACAATCATTATTTTTGTTTTTTGTAGGGGTGGGGCTCAATCCCAGCTTTTGTGCATAAATATGGAGCGCATCTAATGAGCGTTGCAACCCTATGGGCGTTCAGTCTAAGATGACTGTATCATCTGCATATGTAATGCAATGAAGTGCCTCATTAGCATAATGAGGGGGGGAATTACATACGCCCCTAAAGGCACCACTAACTCAGAGGCATATACATTGTACAGTAGGGGTGGCAGTGGCTATCCCTGCTTAAGCCCTCTACTAGTATTAAGGGGCGCAGAAAGGGTACCATCCTGATATATTCTTACCCTAACCTGCGTGTCTGTGTAGAGTGCCTTAATAAAGTACAATGATGAGGGGGTCTATACTCCACCCTTCTAGCTTCTCCCACAGCCTTGACCTAATAACACTGTCAAATACATATAACAATGTAACATGTACTGTAGTATTCATGTACAAAGAATGTTTTAAAGTTTAAAGTTGCATTGATGATACCTTGTTGTTAAGTACATCTTTATGGGCCATTAATGAGATTTAAATTGGTATGAATTATAACTATAATTGTATTAAAAACGGTGTGTAACATTAGCATGGATTCATGTAGTGTGAAAAGGCATATTTAACTGTAATTCACTTTAATTAATAAAACAAAAAGGTATGTTTTGCCAGATGAAAACTATCAATAACTAACATGAACTCCACAGGGTTAGTTTAAAAAAGAGACACCAAGGACAACATTTAATTTTCCACACTTTGTCCATGATATATTACACGGCCACATTAGTGGCCGTGTAGTTATGGTTAAGTTGCTGTTTCCATTGGAAGAGCACTATTTAGGCGGCTTATAACTCCGCTCCCCCTGGACGAATCCTCACCAAGCTTTGCGATAAAAGTGTATGGGTCACTCTGATTTTTTTGCAAAGTTTGGAGATGTTTGGGCCAGGGGGGGAAAGTTATAGGCGGGTCCCAAAACGTCTTTTTTCCCATAGACTGAATGGGGGAAAAACTTTGCGCACGGCTACAGGTGAAACCGCTGGACGGATTTTGATGTAATCTGTGGCAGGTACAGGGGCTTGGACCAGAGAGCGTGCTTTTGTAAATTTGGTCACCATCCGTGCCGTATTTTTCTTTATAATTATCAAAAAGTAGGTCTGAAAAAATTAGTGATATCTATGTTCGCTCCGCGGTCACACTTCCCTGTTCGGTCAACAAATAAGATACCGATTGGCTAAGGGGATAGCATCATGACCGCGGACACGCGATGTCTCTGCCCATTGGCTGCTGCAAGACGTGGTCTGCGTCAGATGGTTTGGATACGCCAGAAATCTTGGATCCACAGAAAGTCGAGCAACAACCAGCGTACACATGCTTTTTTCATGAAACTATTTTGCTGTGTCACAGAGCATTGGGAAAGGTTCAGACAGTAAGACATGGGTGATGAATGCATTTGTTCTGGGGGTCGGTTGTCATGATGTAATTTCTGTGGATGCCTTGTAAGCACAGTAAATGTGGGGTGTAATAATGATAGCACTTCAGTCCATGGAGTGGACAGGAAATTTGTAACTGTTGAAAGCACACGGGTATTGGTAGGCAACATTGAAATTGACAACATACCGTGAATGCATTAGTTTTTCCAATGGCTTCTATTATATTCATTAGTACGCTGCCATGGGTGGCACATGCTACGGTGGTTGTGGTCAGGGCCTAGAGTCTTGGATGCATAGCCGTCGACCGAAGGCCTTACTTCCAAGACTGTAGGCCCTAGCCACAACCACCGCTGCATGTGCCACCCATGCATTCACCCGTAGTGTTGCATTTTGATTGGCAAGTTGTGGGGAGTGCGTGCATTCTTGGGTGCATGGACGAAGGCCATGCACCCAAGAACAAAGTGGTAAGTGCTAGACGTGGAAGACACTGCACACCCATCCCATGTAAGATCCACAGACATACAGCTATTACCCATCCCATGTAAGATCCACAGACATACAGCTAGGAGTGAAGCCTCTGGGCAGACACACTGAAGGATAACACACCTATAGAATAACCCCCACTACCACACATCACCAAGGTGGTTGTGGGGAGACACTGCACTCTTGGGTGCATGGCCTAAGGCGTGATAATGCTACGTAGCTCATGCCTTCCTTAAACACTGTGTTTCCTATATCTATCAATGCTTTCTCTAGGGTAAGACCTTGGGATTTATGAATGGTAACTGCATATGCAAGAGTTAGAGAAAATTGCTCTCTACGTACATACTTGTCTTTGAAGAGAAGGAATCGAGCAATTGAGCGCCCTATCCTTTTCACTTCTGAAACTTTATCAAAGCGAATATTTACAAACTGAATGTTGCTATCACGTGGGTATGTTTGAAAGTCAACAGCTGTGCCCAGTACTCCATTAACTAGCCATTGCTCTACGTCAAGGTTACGTTTAAGCATTACTCTACAATTTAAGGATAATTTCAATATTTTTTCCAACCCAGCTGTTGTGGAGATTGAATTTTCTAAACTATTTAGTCTTGTTGTGGCTTGCTCACACATGGATACTGTCATACCATGTACGTCTAGTTTGTCTGTGGAGCTAATTTCTATTATTGCTTGCATTTCTTTCTTTAACATTGTTTCATTGAATTTGAAACAGCTTGCAAGAGTTGGCAATAAGGCCATACAATTGAAATTTGTGTGCGCTATTTGTTCCATAACATCAGTTGCACATGCATTATCGCCATAAAGTGCATGTATATGCCGGTTTTTTAATACAACTTGTGGTTCTTGCGATAATACACCAATTCAAATACTTGTTAAGATGTTGGCATAAGTGAGATCTGCAGATTGCCACATGTTCTCAGTTAATTCTCTGTTTTGGAAATGTTGCCAAAGGTTAACATTTTCTATGCTACCAACAGTTTTCCGGCAGAGTTTAAATCGGTTCACCTTTCACTGGTGTCAATTGTAGAAGATCTCTGAAAACAATAATGTGTTTCCCTGCAAAGATTTCTTTGTTATTATTTTTAAGTACTTCTTGCAATCTGAGATGAATCAAAGCCAACATTAGGTTGGAGACCATGCTCACTTCATCTATCAGTAGCATTTTCATTTGTTTCAATACTCTACGTAATTCCATTGCAGCTTCTGCAGAAAGTTTGTAATAGTCTAATTTATTTTGATGCTCTACTGGAAGCAGTAGTAATTGTCAATTGTTGAAGGAACTTGCTGTTGATTTTGATTAAGAATGCATTAGCTGATCCAGCTTCACCACTGACGTACAGCAGTATAGGTTTGAAATTTTGGCAGGTACATTCTTTATTTTCGTGTTGTACACCATGTACAATTTGTTTTGTTACGTCTTCAAAAATGGTGCGCTGATCATTGTTAAGTTTTGCTTGTTGTACAGTTGTCTTCTGTATTGTCTTGATAATGATACATGGTGTTTTGTACTTCTGCCATAGCTACTTCAGCCTCATTTACTATTAGTGGTTGTCCTAATGGTTCTTGACTTACTGTTACAAAAGGTTGACTACTGTCGGAAGAGTCTTTATCTAGTTGAGCCTGAAGTTCTTCTTCCTGTTGCTGCTCATTGTGTAACATTGGTTTGTACTGCGTAAAGTGCTTATCAGTGATAGTGCTTTCATTTGCTTTGAAAGCATATTTATAGCACTCATAATTATCTAGTATGTCTTCCTCTTTTCTCCATGGTTTGAAAAGTTGTAACAGAGACATGTAATATAGTTCTTTCTGTTGAGGAGTTTTTAATGACAATTTCACATGATTAATTAAGTTTCATTTGTTAAGTTTCACTAAGCTCCCTTCACAATCGGTCACTCTACATCTACGTTTGCTTTCATCGGGTTTTACATTATTTTTGTATGCAAAGTTTTGAGCTATGTGGTATAGAGACATGCTTTCCAGAGTGGTACTCCTGTTTGGATAGTATGTGTCTAGTAAATTGTTTTTTAGAATGTCTTGGCTGTTGGGATCATTTCTGGCAATTGTTTCTATATCCTCATATGATTTTAGCACTCTTTTTCTAGATTTTGCAGGACCAAGACTGAGCCATACTATGTTGTCTGATTTTCCATACAAAGCGGTGCCGGTTAAACAATCTGCTGATTCATAGGCCCCACATTCTCTATGCGAGAGCATTTCTATGCCTAGGCTGTACAATTTCTGTGATAATGTTTTGTCTGATGCTTGGTCATCCATGAAGTCTTGAAGCTCTGTTTGTTCTGCTTTTGTTAAGTAGGCTGTAACATATCGTGCAACAGCAGTTGAATCGTCTGCAATGTACTGCACATCTATGTTTGCATTCCATAATAGGGCAATGATTGCATTATAATCATTGACATATTTTGATTCTTCCCTTCTTTTTATGTAATACGTGTTTTTAGGTGATTTACCTTTAACACTATGTCGAACTGAAGACATGAAGTTGTTTACCTCACCTGTTTCTGTAACTGGACTAGGGAAACCAAAGCAGCATTTGGTGTAGTATTTACCTTTGTTTTTGTATTTGCGGTGACAATATTTGCCACATTTGTGTCTTTGAAATTGTAAAATGCCCGTGCAGCTCACTATTTGTCTGTTGTGATGGGATTTCTCATGTGACATATTTTTGGATAAACTGCAAAACAGTGCTATCACTGTCGTGCCCAAATTTCGGTGCACCTTTGATCCATAACACCATGTGAATATGTGGTGATCCTCTCGCTTGATATTCTTTTCTCCAAAAGAAGTGTTGCACTTCTCCAAGGGGAGGAACAGTTTTATTTCAAATAAAGTGTAGCATTGCAATGAAACAATGATGTAAATATCTTGGGACATTTACTGGATGTAGAGAGCAAAGTTCTCCAGGTGTTAAAATATCTATGTTGTTTTTGTTGCTGTTTGCTATGCGTAGGAACTCATGTAAATCTTCCCATGCATATTCTGCACAGCTTAGCGTAACAAACCAAGTTGGTGGTCACACTTTGTCCATGATATATTACACGGCCACGGTAGTGGCCGTGTAGTTATGGTTAAGTTGCTGTTTCCATTGGAAGAGCACTTTTTGGGCGGCTTATAACTCCGCTCCCCCTGGACGAATCCTCACCAAACTTTGCGAAAGAAGCATATGGAGTTTGGAGATGTTTGGGCCAGGGGAGGAATATTATATGGGGGGTCCCAAAACGTCTTTTTTTCCCATAGATTGAATGGGGGAAAAATGTTGCGCACGACTACAGGTGAAACCGCTGGACGGATTTTGACAAAATCTGCGGCAGGTACAGGGGCATGGTCTAGAGAGCGTGTTTTTGTTAATTTGGTCACCATCCGTGCTGTATTTTTCTTTATAATTATCAAAAAGTAGGTCTGAAAAAAATTGTGATATCTATGCTCGCTCCGCGGTCACACTTCCCTATTCGGTCGACAAATAAGATACCGATTGGCTAAGGGGCTGGTATCATGACCGCGGACACGCAAGGTCTCTGCCGATTGGCTGCTGCAAGACGTGTTCTGCGTCAGATGGTTTGGATGCACCCGACATCTTGGATCTGCGGAAAGCGGAGCAACAACCAGCGTACACATGCTTTTTTCATGAAACTATTTTGCTGTGTCACAGAGCATAGGGAAAGGTTCAGACAGTAAGACATGGGTGATGAATGCATTTGTTCCTGGGGTCGGTCGTCATGATGCAATTTCTATGGACACCTTGTACGCACAGTAAATGTGGGGTGTAATAACGATAGCACTTCAGTCCATGAGGTGGACAGGAAATGTGTAACTGTTGAAAGCACACGCATATTGGTAGGCAACATTGAAATTGACAACATGCCGTGAATGCATTATTTTTTTCCAATGGCTATTATTATATTCACTAGTATGCCGCCATGGGTAGCACATGCTACGGTGGTTGTGGCCAGGGCCTAGAATCTTGGATGCATGGCCGTCGGCCAAATGCCTTACTTCCAAGACTGTAGGCCCTGGCCACAACCACCACCGCATGTGCCACCCATGCATACAGCATAATGTTGTGTTTTGATTGGAAAGTTGTGGGGAGTGCGTGCAGTCTTGGATGCCTGGCCAAAGGCCATGCACCCAAGAACAAAGTGGTAAGTACTAGACGTGGAAGACACTGCACACCCATCCCATGTAAGATCCACAGACATACAGCAAGGAGTGAAGCCTCTGGGCAGACGCACTGAAGGATAACACACCTATAGAATAACCCCCACTACCACACATCACCAAGGTGGTTGTGGGGAGACACTGCACTCTTGGGTTCATGGCCTAAGGCCATGCACCCAATAATACACTTATACCTACTTAATGTTGTATGTTGTATCGCCTCCTTGTATGCACAGAAAATGAGGGGTCGAATAAGGCCAGTATTTCAGCCCGTAGAGTGGACGGGGGAGTTGTTACATTTGTAAGGACACGTGTGGTGTTAGTGAACATTGAAATTGACAACATGCCGTGAATGCATTATTTTTTCCGATGGCTATTATTATATTCATTAGTACGCCACCATAGGTGGGACATGCTACGGTGGTTGTGGCCAGGGCCTAGAGTCTTGGATGTATGGTCGTCGTCCGAAGGCCTTACTTCCAACACTCTAGGCCCTGGACACAACCACCGTTGCATGTGCCACCCATGCATACACCCGTAGTATTCCATTTCGATTGGCAAGTAGTGGGGAGTACGTTCTCTCTTGGGTGCATGGCCAATAAACGTGTAAGTTCTAGACGTGCAAGCCACTGCATACCCATCCCATGTAAGATCGATGGACATACAGCTAGGAGTGAAGCCTCTGGCCAGAAGCACTGAAGGATGTCGCACCTATAGAAAAACCACCACTACCACACTTCACTGAGGTGTTTGTGGAGAAACCCTGAACTCTTGGGTGCATGGCTAAAGCCCATGCACGCAAGACTGAAGTCATAAGCAGTGGAGTTACAAGTCAATATGGGTGTGGTGGAATGCGCTAGTTTTGTTGATGCTCTAGTGTCTTAACTTCATGGCTGCAGACGATGGTCCGAAAAGTAAATTTATAAGCAGCTAATTTACAAGGACCATGGTTTTCATATGCAGCGATGGTTGTGGATAGGAACTATAGTACTTGTACCTTGGTTGTAAGGCGTAAGTGGTAGGTTACTCACCGAAGATGGAAGGGAAGCCTACAGGCACTGCAGCATATTAGTAACATTGATTAAACGTGTAGATTCCCATGTGTAGAAAATGCCTGCCAATATACTTACTCCTTACTTTGTTCGGAATCCACATACATTTTTTTATTTGGCTATCGTACTTGGCAGAAGTATCACTTTTTCCATTTCTGTGATGAAAGAAAAAGGTGTGTTAGTGTTTGCATAATAGACAGTTAACCTTTTTTTTTAACCCGTATATTTAGTTTACAAACCAGTGTACTGTGCATTGCGCTCAGTTTCTGTATTTGCTTTCTTAATCCTTGGGTCTGGGGAAAAAAATCCTTGTCGGATTAAAAATAACCTTCATTTCCCATGGTGCTAACTACTTCCTTTTTTCCTTTCAGTGTTTTCTTCATCTTTCTGATCAATGTTATGTTTGTTGCCCTGTCGGAGCGACAATAGCTGATTGTCCAATTCTTGTCTTATTGTATGACGGGCAAATAGCTTTTCGAGTTCATGTTGGAATCCTCTGATGTCTCGGAGAAGTGGGTCATATCTGTATACCAAAGGTATTAACCAGTCAGCAGCACTTCCTTCTAGGTATGACAACACAAAAGCGACTCGGGATTGATCATTGGGGAACAAACCGGGTTTGCAGAGGAAGTGCAGACGACACTGTTTCATGAATGTAGCAAATTTCTTGGGGTCACCTAAAAACCGCTCAGGCCAAAGGAACTGCACATGGCAAGATGACCTGTAAGGGGGGCATAGGAGGGGTCTGAGGTTGATTACCTGTTAATGTGGCTTGACTGGCTTGGTTCTGGAGCATTTGTCGGGCTAAATCATCGGTTTGGTCTCTGTTTACTATGAGTTCCCTCCACAGGGCATTTACCTCTTGCCGGGCGGCATGTACTTCTGCTCTGAGTTCACCTAACAATTGGGCCAACTGATCTGTGTCTAAGGTCACAACAATACACGGAAGAAGATGATGGGGTTAGTTGAACGGCTCAGAGATTCATCCCCATTAAACAGCTTACTTTTGTTTCACAACAAAAAGAATCTCAGGCGCCGGTGTGTTGTGATACCTTCAAGTCGGTAAAATTTCAAGCCCTAACTATCAAGAGTTACAAGACTACTCAAGAACAAGTAGCAAAAAACATTTTTTTAGAAAAAAATACTTCAAATGTATTAGGTCAATAAGACAATATAATACTAAAAAATCATTAAACAGTTGCTTAAAACGAAAAAAAGATAGATGTGTAGTGAATTCATTTTAGAAAACAATTTCTGATATAACATACAGATCTAACTCTAAATTCCAAAAACATTTTTTTTTAAACAATTTGGTTTTAAATTTATAAAAAACTGTTTCAATTCTGCAGTCAAGTATAACATAACGACTGCCTTGTTTCAAGGGTAAATTGCCAACATTATTAATTATACTTATTCTTTGAATCCTATTGGAGTTACCATGGCTTTGCATTCTGTTACACTCACCTTAGCTCTGCAGGAGCACCTGGAACCTCTTCCTCAATGATCTGGACAGTGGCCTCCTAGGACTGAGACTGCTGCACGGGAACTCCCCCTTTGTTAGGATCACTAAGGTTAGGGAGAAGTATAACAAGATCCCCAACACCCTCCCTGTGACCCAAAACCCTACGCTCACCTTCTTTGTAGAATAAGGGCGCTCTCCATCCTGCCTCTTCTTCAAGCAGGGGACGCATGTAGAAGACCAGTAACCTCACTGCTCATAGCCTTGACTCCCGCCAAGACCTGCTGCAGTGTGGTCTGCTTCTGGCAACATGGCGGTACTCCCACCTAGTCCTTGCCACAGTCTCAATGCGTGCTTCTGTGCTGTGCACGCTGCTCTTTCCAATATTCAATTATTGTTTATGCTATGCCAATGGTCAGTGCATGCGTCTACACTGAATGCGCCTTTCCTTGGCTGTCTTGTTTCTTTTCTGTATTGTTCTCCTTCTTTGCGTCGGATTTTACCTTGCGGTATGCTACTGTGCTTTCCTTCTTCTTGCGAGCCGGATCTACGCCTTTTCTGCTGCCCTTATTGTTGATAATGGCTTTCGTGGTTATTAAGTGCAGACTTGCATGTGCGCTGTGTTTCTGGCTTTTCTGGCGTGATATGCACTACTTTCTATGTGCGCAGCACTTACTGTTCTTTGTTTCTTGATTCCACAGGTTGCGGTGCAGTGACTTTTCCTGACCGGAGCTGACCTGAAGACTTGCAGATTCAGGATCGCTTGTCAGATTAATCCACAAGTAAGTATTCAAAACAATGATCTGGTCCCTGGAGTAAAGTTTTCTTTCTTCTACTTGCAGGAGCTGGTACTGGTGAATGTCAAGCTGTCAAACAGAGTAACACGAAGCAAGGGGAACTGGTCTGGGTGTGGTTTATATACCTGGCCACACCCAACCACACCCAAAGCCTCCCAGACAAACCCAAAAGCTGGCCTGCAGCATCCAATGCTGAGTGTGCAGCCATCCTCCATGTTGGGGGAAGACAGGAAGTGATTAACCCTCAACCTTACCCATTGTAAAATGGAAGTGGCACCAGCTGTGCCATGCTTGCACCCAATTGTGTTTCCCAGTACCTACACCTGAACTGGCATGAGCCCCCAAACAGTGCCCATGAAGCCTAGGTGACCTAATGTGGTTCTTTGATATGTGTGCATATGTGTAGGGATTGGGGTAGGAGCTTCCCATGGAGCTAGTGGTTGGGACAGTCTAGGGATAGGTGTAAGGAGTAAGGCAGGTGTCTTATCTGTGTTTGTTGCTAATGAATAGACAGTGTTCTTCAATTATGGATCACGTGTGATGGCACCATGTTTGGAATTAATTCACCCTACATTTATTATTATTTTAGCTAATATTAATGTGATTATTATAGTTTATTTTACCACTGTGGATACTCTTGATGTATTCATATTATTATAATGGTCCTATACCTGGTTTACAAAGGCTGGTTGTACTCTTCATTAATCTGAATATATATGGTTTGTGTCTTGGAAATCGTTATCTGGTGCTTTCTTTCTGCCCTTCCTATACTCCCTTATTCATGATAACCTTGGCTTGGACTGCTAGCTACTACCTGACCTCTACACATATCTATATTTGTTATTTCAGCATTCTGAGTTCTCGTGAAGTGTTGATGCTTTTGTTTTACTAAAATGCATGTTGTGGCTTCCATTTTCGAAAGGATGGTTGCCTATTACTGTTGCATTTCTGTGTTCGTTAAATATATTTGTGTATCATTCAGGTTGCATTCAGCTTATATATTGCTGATGTTAGTGTGCTTCATGTTTTATGGATGCTATGTTAATATTTTCATGTCTAAATGTATGTGTTACCTAGTGTTCACATTCCTTTGCTTTGTGTCTAATACATGCACATGTATTGTCACAATGTTAGTTTAGTTACTTGTGCCATTTTCAACTAGCCATCTCCTGCTGTACCTGCCTGGGATTAGAGCGGTATGGTTGACTTAGTGAATTTCACCTGTGCAGCATTGAGCTAGAGGAGAGGCAGAAGCTATGATGACATATTCATCTGTCTCTCAAAATTCCCCCTTCTGGTTGTGTCCTCAACCACACTTTCTGTTCTGATTTCTCCCACAAAAGGCTTTTCGGGTATCCATTTTTCAGTCCCCTCCACCCAAGCAGCTGTATGTCTTTTATGTTTGTCCACATTCCGGGACATACAGCAGCATTCCTCATTGGAATCACGATATACCTGGAGCTGAGTGTAATTGTGAGGGTCCAGTGGACAAATACATTTTGGTGCTGGAGGGGTAATTGCACTTTCCATTGTCTGGGCACGGGTGAGGTCATCTCTTTTGGAATACTCATATGAGTATCCAGGTTTAATGCTATCTTCATGCATTGTTGGCTGTCTTTTTGCATTGGCTTGTTGCAATGCTTGGAACACAGAACCCAAATAGTACTATTACTAAAGTGGCTATTAGTATTGTTAATGCATTAGCCTACCAGGAGGGTATCCATGAGAACAGGTAATTGAACCAGTCATCATTAGAATATCATCTTCCTACTTTACCATTCATGTGTACATTTCTGTTAAGGTGCATATGGCCTTTGTGATGGTTCCTTTCTCAGCATCATGGGTGAGTGCGTATCTGCAGCAAGAAGGCCTTATTTCTGTGCACTCGACCCCCAGGTCCCTCCATGGTGGTTATTAAATCTAGAGCATACCTGTTCTGGAAGGGCATGAGTTTAATTGCCCCAACTCTTCTCTTATGGCATTAAAGCCTTTTATGATTGTGAATATTGTCTGCAACAGCTCCCAGTGGGTTATCTGCAGCCATTTTGCATTTGTGTCAGCCTGCAACCCAGCAGTAAGGAGAGATGCAAAGAACATCTCAGTTCTGTGTATCAATTTTTGTTAATCTGGTATGACATCATACACCTCTTCCATCTTCATTGAGTTTTAATTTGCCCGTTTCATGCATGCAAGTGTGAGAGCTCTCTTATGTCTTATGTGTGTGTTAATTTTGAGAAACTCACCAATCTGCACCTCATTCTGGGGTACTACTAATGGTGCACTTATAATTAGCAGGGAGCACAGGCCTCCCCAATTTGGGAGAAGTTTCATGTAGACTGTAGAACCACAAGTCCAATAGTTGCACATTATCATGGCTGTTCCTACTTTCATGCCTGGTACATCAAAAAAAACACTTACATTCCAACACGCACTGTCCCATAATTTCTGAAGCACAGGGTGGCATCTTTCAACTGTGTTATGGGTACTGCTCCTCTTTCATCTTCTACCCAGGTGTGCAATTTGGTATATTTGGGTAATTCCTCAAGGCATACCAATTTGGTATTTTGCACACCTTCTTCAGGCTGCTCTAGGAGTGGTTAATGGTTTGCAAACTATTAATTTGTCCCCCATCATTCTGCCATAGGTATGTCCTTTTATTTGCAACTGTCTTCTGTTCCAACACCCAGGTACTTCTTTTCATTTTGTATCATTACACTGCAGTATTTTATGTTCTGCTCTTTTAATCCCTCACCCATTGTGTCCATTGGTAGTTATCTTATTACTTTGTGTCGTGTATCTGCTTTTATCATGGTGTTCTTCGGTTTCATACATTTATCCTCCCTTGGAGACTTTACATTTGCCACTCATTTTACGGAGGATGTCGGCCCTTGAAAATGTAAGTGTTGGGTCATAAATAGTGTAAGGTATGTGGTGCAATAGGCTGCTTTTGGGGATACTGCTGTAGCTATGAATGTTTCAGAGGCACTCATGGAGTAGGGAATGAGGGAACAAACAAAACAACTCTCATCAGAAGTGTCTCAACCTCCTTTTCGCATGCGCTTATACTAATTGTTATTAACATGGACCGACTCATCAACATATTTAGTCAGGTGCATTGAGTCATCTAACACATTTCTTTTATTTTTATTATCATTTTTGGGTTTACTACATGGAATTCTTCTGGTGTCATTTTGTTCAACATTGTATACTCATGCTTACAAAAAATGTGTTATATACAAACTACAAAAGTAAAAAACAGTGATTATCATTATTACTAGGGTATCTACTTTCTGCACATTTCTTTGAGTAAATTCTATTCTAGGCGGGAAATTTTATATTATTCAACATGTGCATTCTTGTTGCAGAAAAAGTGGCTCCTTCGTAATCCTTTGAAGCAAGTGTTCACAAGAAACACCTTGTAAATATTCAGAGAAAATGTCTTTCCAACACTATATAAGCCTATGGATTGAATGGTAATATTGTGATACAGAGCTTCCAAGCTCCTAAAAAGGGATAATTGTTCATAAAAAATGGTAAAACAGAGAAAAATATAATTGCTGTAGGAAACATCTGTTATTTTCTTTATAACGTAGAAGTGTCATGCTTTATTTTAGATCAGCGATGTTGAACGGACTTGTCTGTGTACTTATAGAGAAAACAATGTTTTTATTCTTCTTGCTGCTAATTGGTCCTCATCATACACCTCATTTGAACTCTTCTCAAGTCCTCTTCAACTTCATGCTCAATGTTGGTGGGCAGGGGATGAGGGGGTCTCTCCTTTGGAAAGTGTGTCATCGCTGAGGTGTAACCAGGCATCTCTTCCTTTCATTTTTACTGCATTCTGTGTAACCTCCTCCACTATGAATGGTCCAACGAAATGTGGCTTGTGCCACCATCAGGTGAAATTCTTATGCAGGACCTTATCCCCTGCAAACAGTACTAGTGTTTTAAATATAGCTTATAGGTAAATAGTTCATTTGCTTCATCAGTCTTCTTCGAACCACCCTCCTGGAGTCGTACCTGTTGAGGCATACATTTAAGCGATTCCATCATAGCTGTCAAATAATGGTGCATTTTACTCCCTAACACAACAGCAGCATTTTGTGCATCAGTTTGAGCTTAAGTGGGAGGAGAAAGGGATATGTGCATTCAGCGTCTTGTCACCAGCTCATGTGGAGTCAGGTAATGGTCAGTGTCGGTCTGATTGTATAATGCAAATTAGGGCTAACGAAAGGTAGTGAAGCCAACCTTTTTGAAGAGTCTCTTTTAGTTTAGCAATTCACTCATTTAGGGGGCTGTTGAGGTGCTCACAAATGCTGCTTGCTGGTGGGTGGTAATTGGATGAAAATGCATTCTTTATACCAACAGGATAGTGATGTACTCAAATACTTCATTTATGAAATGTGGTGCATTGTCAGACCAGAGCACTTCACATATTCCACACCTTGGAAAAACCTCACATACAAGGAACATTGCAGCACATGTGGCACCTGGATGGGTGCATGAACCTGCTTCAATCCATCATGAAAGGGGACATATGACTACTAAAATATACCTGTAATGGTTACAAATTTGGAGCATATCTACATATTCGATATTCGAATGCTGAACTGGACAGGGTATTGTCCAGCGCTATACATCTTGGACGTCAAACAATTTACAACAAAACTATCAACAAGTCCTGCCAAATTCAGGACAAACCACTTCTCCAAAAACAGTACTGCAAGACACACTCTTGATTTGTGTGCTGGGTAATGCAATTGGTCTAGCTCTACTGTAAGCAGTCCTACAGGGATGACTGGATTCCCGGTGCTGTCCTGCTGTTACATCGAATCTGTGGTGGATAATGAGTCCCCCCTTTGTTTCCATACCTCTTGCTCTTGCTCTTTTAGTGTTGCTCTTTTCTGTAACTCAGTAATCTGTGCTGCAGGTAGAGTATTGAAACCCTACTTAAGCACCATGTTGTATGCAAATGTATATTTGTTTGGTGCAGTTGCAATGTCAGATATTTAAGGTAAATATGCTGCTCTTTTTGCTTCAAGTTTGCTGGCCTCGATGCTATGAGAAATCAGATCTGCACCTCTGGTTTATGCTGTGCATTTCACTACAGCGATACCTAAAGGGGGTTGGAGTGTGTCTATGAGCCTGTCCTATAGCGGTGCATGATAAACTGGTGTGCCAGCTGTGTGTTAGAAGCCACGCCTCTTCCAACTTGAGATCCCTGCCTATATTGTTGATATCACATAGGTGGAGTTAGAGTACACTGCTACAGCCTCTTCTACCAAAATGAGTGCTACTAATTCTGCTGATTGCACTGAGAAATGTGATGACTATCTCACACTTGCCACTGTCTCAAATCTGTCATTCTCTTTTGCTTTCACTACTGCTGTCCTCTTGTGTCATTCACCAGTACTCTGCTCTGTTGACAATGACCTGTCAATGAAGGGAATTATCCCCCTCCTAGGGCAGTTTCCTTGATATGTGGTATTTCAGCATTGTATTCCTTTACTGTTTCTGCTATAAATCTGGCTGGATTTACCACTCTGCACCTGACGATTATAATGAATGGTTTGATAAAATTAATTATTTGTGTGGTCAGTATGCTTTTTGGCTTTTCAAGTATGACAAATTCGTCATGTTTAACAAACAATGTAACTGTGCATCCCATAGTTATGATAGCAGATTTCTCAGGTTGCTGCCACCAATGATTGTTTGCAGGGATAATGACATGTCATGACTGGATCCAAAATCCCACTATAGAATGCTAATGGTTTGTGTGCCATTGTAGTTTTCTGTGCTAGGGCAGCGGTCTTCACTACTCAATTTGAATGGGAGAAAACAAAATCATGTTTCATTGTAATCTGGGATCAATAATATTGGAGCTCTGCTAATTGCTAGCTTTAATTCATCAAGGGCATCTACCATCTCACCTGTCCAGGTCACTTCACTGTTTTCTTTTTGCACTTCTTTGAGTTCCTTTAAAAGTAGCCTTACCTATGTGCAATAGTCAAAAACCCACATCCTGCAATAATTGCAAAAGACTAGAAATTGCTGTAACCCTTTGTCTGTCTCTGGCTTGGGTTTCTTCATGATTGCTTTTGCTCTTTCAGGTGCCACTTTCCTTCCTTCTTTTGATATTAGCTGAAATATGGCAATATTGCATTTAAATTTTAAGTTTGTAACCTTTCTCGGACAACACTGTCATCAGCTTTACTGCGTATCTCCTGCACTCTTCCTCAGTGTTTCTGCACACTAAAATGGTATCCACATATTGCATTACTGTGCTGTCAAGTTGTACATTGTCCATGTCCATCTGCAGCACTCGGTTAATGACCAAAGGGGATTCACTGTACCCCTGGGGTAACCAAGTATGTTTTAGTTTAATCATGCGGTAAGTGAACAAGGTCAAATACTGGGATTATTCATGCAAAGGGATGGAAAATAAAGCATTATTTTAATCAATCACTATCAAATATTTAACTTTGGATGGGATGTTACATAGTATTGTGACTTGGTTCGCAACTAATGGGAACTCTGTTTCAAAAATATGTTTCAGGGAGTGTAAGTCCCAAATAAATCTCAACAACCCCCCGTTGCTTTTTTCACTGGGTACATAGGCGTATTCCATGGGGATTCTGAAGACATTAATATGCCTTTTCGCACTATGTCATAGATACCCTTGTTAGCTTCTTTTGACATGGGATATTGCCTTTCTCTGGGTAAAATAGTTCCCTGTTTCAATTTCATTTTGACTGCCCCCACTTCTTTCAATAGACCACTGTCAGGTGGACTACTGGTCCACAATGTGCTTAGTACGTATGTCAAATCTTCCTGGATTAAGGACGGTACCTTTTTTATTAGTGACATTCTCTGCAGTATTTCCCTATTTTCAATTTTTAATTGTTCTGTAAGACTTATATTAAACGCCACTTCGTCATCTGAGTTGTGATCTGTAAACAATATTTCATCAGTTAAATCGGTCAATCTATGCTCTTCATCAAGAGCGATTACTGCTGTCCAGTTTGTCCCTTCTTCATAAACTCATTGTAAAATGACCTTGTCTTCTCTCACTATTGCTGCTTCTAACTCAATTGTAATTATCTGCCCTTTGTGATGAATCTAGAAATGTCACAACTATTTGCCCTGGAAGAGTCTCTCCCCATATTGCGAGGAGAGGGCAGCCAATACCTGATCCCGACTCGCTGGGTCGCTGCCCAAGGGAGAACCACGTGGGGGGAGACAATCCTAATGGCAGTAAAGTGAACTTGCTAAATGGAAAGTGGTATTACCACCATTCAAAATACATGAAACCACCCTCCTATAACACTAAGAACAATCCCTCCCCTAATAGACTCATAAATTTTACCCGTCTTACCGTTCCCCTAAAAAGTACTGGGACGAGGAAGAATAAGAGTCACTTCAAAGAAAATCACTTTCTCACCACTGTGAAGATGAGGAGAATGGAGGAATGATGATCACTCCTAAAGGGAACCACTGTCAGCAGTCTAGTCTCTATCCAGCAACTGAGATGAGAAAGAGGTGAGGAGTGACAATGATCACTCCTAATGAGAACCACTATCAGCGGTCCAGTCTTTCCCCACATCCTATTGGACATAGCCAATATAAAAGCAAGGAAGGACTACAGAAGTGTAAGAGGAGCCATCCCTGGGCAAACCATGTGGAATTCCTCTTAGATTAGGGATAGTGAGGCATTTTGCTAACCCATTTTCTTTTTTAAAAAAAAGTATTTTTTGTGTCCATTTCATTCCTGGCTCATCACACCTTCCTTCATGTCCATGGGAACTTCTGGTTGAAACAAGAATTCTGTAGGTAATGCAATACCCTTTATTGTATTCTTGTGAGCCATCCTAACAACATCTCTACCCCTTAAAAGGAATTCTTCCGGGTTCAATGGCTTTGTGCTTCCTCACCATAAAATGCCATTATGAATTGCTGTGCATTCACATAATGAATCCATGCGGTAAAACATATTATCCCCTGGTAAGTACATTATATTTTCGTGTTTAATTTGCTCATCAAATCTCTCACCAATATGTTAACTACTGTCTTGCGGGAGAATAATTGTGTTCTCTGATGGTGATCAGTAAAGTGTCCGTAAAAGGAACCATAGTTGTCATACCCAGAAAATCTGTGTGCATTCATGGCAATGCCTGACGTTGGGCACCTTCACTCTTTAACGCAAGATTGAGTCACCCCAATATCTACTAAGAAGAAAAATGCTTTGTCATCTATTGTCACCCCCAACCCTTGGTTCCTCTTGTGGGCCTGGTGTAATCGATAGGGGGGGACACACAAAGTCTTTCTGAGGGCTGTCCTATTGTGAATACATTAACAGTCATGTGCCAGTGAAAGAATTCGCTCCCACTGCTGCCACACGCCCTATTCCTGGTGTAGTTGTCTTTGGCGATATGCTCATGTCACAATGTGTTACTGCTTTCTTTTGTGCTAGGGCCGGTGTCTGCATTGGTGTTTGCAGTATCTGCATTAGAGCTTGTTGTGTTTGCATCAGTGCTTGTTGTGTTTGAAGTGGCATCCATTGTCGATTGTATTTGTGGTGCTTGTGCTTCATACTGCATGTGATCTTGGTCATAATATTCAGGTGGCTGTCCGCTATATGGTTGAAGTCATCTAGTCGCAACTCTTGAATCTGCTGTTTGCCAGTTATGTAGCATCCCTACCCTGCTTCTACATACACTTGAAATGGGCCCCATTCCCCCCCATGTCCAATATTGCTGTGACTGTCCACCCAATTTATATATGGGTGTTGAACACTAATTGCTGTCCATTCATCATCTCAACAGTTATTAAAAGGTGCTCCATCACCCCAGGATAGCCCACCCTCTTCCAAATGCCACCCGATTGCTCTGCTAATATGGCAGCAAGCAGACTTTTTATGTCACCTTCTGCTAAGGTCATCCCAGCTGTCAGCCTGTCAATTTCATGAATCTGTTTTGTGGCCATGGGATATATCATGTCAATCCTCCCCCTTTCTCCAATGAGGGAATTTTGTGAACCCAGCACCCTGTTTGAGTGCACTTGTACACTTGTCTTTGCCACTGCATCTGTCATGCTATTTCACTTCCATCCTGGTAAATTCCTCAGTATATTAACATATGGTGTTCTCTCTTCTAAATTGGTTGATCGCATCTTTGGGTGTCTGGGATATTCAACTGCCTCTGGCCTCCTTACCGGTACATACAAATCTAACCACATTATCTCTTTCCCTACCGGAATGTTTGTGGAAGGGGCTGGTGCCACTTTCTCTTCCTCACTTTCCTCTCTGCCTCCATCTTCTAACATAGTGTTGTAACTGTCATCACATTTATCATTTTCACTGTCGTCAACATTTTGTCTCCTAAGGGGACTCAAGATATACGTACCACTCATCACCTCCTCCAATACATTCACATTCCTTCCCCCATCTTGCGGGGACCCTCCCCAACTCCACTATATACTGCTGGTGCACCTCCTGATCTCTCTGCCCATCGCTTCCACCTTTTGCCTTTCTCTTTCCATTTCTGCTACTATTCATATATCCTTTTCTTCTTCTCATCGCTTCTCCCATTCTATGTCTGCCTCTCTCTTTTGTTATAATTTGTTCCTTCTTTCTTTCTCCATCTCCTCTCATTGTTGCTCCCTTTTTCTCTTCTTCCTTCTCCTGCCTTTCTCTAACTTCTGTGAGAAACCAGGAATGAGTTGCTGACAGAGTGGACTCATGTTTTTGTTATAGGCCTTAATTAAATAATAAAGGGTTGGAAAATGCCGCACTATCCCTAATCTAGTAGATATTTTCCTACCTCAACCAAAACTAAGGGTCTGTCCTGTGTCAAGATGTCCAAAGCAAAAATGTCCCGTGTCTGAAATCCTATCCCTTACATTCTAAAAGTAACTCTACGGTATAAAGGATATTTTGGGCCTCATTATGGGTATGTGGGTAAGAGTTAAAATTGGCACTGACGAAGTTACCACCAATTTTACCACCATGACAAATTATAAGATCGGGCCATAGAGTGGAAAATTTACCTCCAGGAAAATCTTGGAGGTATATACTGCTACACACCACTGGAAAAATCAGCAGAATCAGTGGTATTACTGCAGAAAAATTCTGCAGTGGTAATTCTGCCAAAATTACACTGCCATCACCACTTGTAAACCGGCGAACCAAGTGGTGGTAATGGTAATTCAACTGGGTGGTATTCTTGCAGATTTACAGTCGGAATATTGCCCAACTCGTAATGAGGCCCATTGATTGTCTTTGGCCTTGAAAGTGCACAAAATGTTAAAATCCAACAAAAAGGTATACATACAACTACATTCTCAACTGGTGATTCACTGTTCCAGAGAACAACTCTCTACCCCAGGTTTCGCTCCTCCAAAACAAACGTTAAAAAATAATCAAATTCTTTGTAAAGAAAAAGGCCACAACACAATTCTGGGGAAATAACTCCCTTCTCCAACTTTCTTTCCACCTTCAATGTAGTGGGATTCATTCTTCACAATTCCACACTTGGTATACTCTCCCTGCCAGGTTCTCTTTCGGACTCATTGTATTTCAAGATCATAAGGGTATGAGTTGTTGGGAATGGTGCAAACCCGTCCCATTCCCCTAGGTGCTTTAGGGTGAGGCGAGTCCCTTTGGAAGAACTTTAATAGTCCAAGTGGGATAGGGGTGCTCTAAGTGTCCCCACACAATCATAATATTGTACCTAATTCAGGTGGTTAGACGTAGCACACGTGTATAAGCAGATGTCATTTTGCAGTAGTCATAGTTGAAGCATAAGGCCTACATGGCCATGCAGTATTCAGTATGTTAGACGCAGGCCATGAGCATGAAGGAGAAATCCGAATAAGATCAAGCACTGAGGAGAGAGGCCCTGCTTCTAACTTTGACAGAAACCTTCCTTTGGTCTAAAATTGTTGCCAATATGTGTGTTATCTGCCCTAGTAGCAAGACCCTGAATTCCAAGATGCCAGTTCACCCCAGACCACTGACCATAAACCAATTCACCATAAAAGATCTAAGCGCATGGTCATCCCACCTTTATTTCATAATGACACGATGTGTAATGTGTGGTATACGGAGGGATACATTATAGTTCAATATTGAGGGTGGAAGCCTGGGAAGCCGAGAGACGTGATTGGGATGAGCCAAATGTGTGTGGGTTAGTGTGACCACAAGACTCCGACTGTGCTAGTCCTTGAGCATACCAGGTGCTCTGCATAAGGATAGAATAGCACCATTTACAAATGTAGCTAATTGCTCTTTGGCCTTGGTTCCCTGGACACGATGAGCCCAGGAGAACCCACGTGATGGAAGAGGGACGTACTGGGACCAATGGCCTGGCATCCCCTATGGAGTGGCTCATCCATGCTTAGGGTCGCACCAACCAGCCTTGTGAGTTTTCACTATATATAATGATGGGTTCTATGATGCTTTATCAATTTTTTTAGTTTCTGCTTGTACCCTTTTCGCCACATGGCATCAGAGTTCTTTGCTGACACACCTTTTTTTGTAGAAATAAAACGTGTTGTCTTTTCAAGAGTTTCATGGTCCTTTTTCCCTAGCGGTTTGTATTTTTTCTAATGTGAACATTTAGGGGAGAGCTTTCAGAGCCTTCCTAGGGTTGGGTTTACCCGGTATATTCTGCTGCCAAGACATTCTTATGAAGTCTGCTTCACACACCTGGCTTTGCCTGGTATACTCTCTTGCCAGAACTATCTTATGCAGTTTATTTTATACACTTGTCTTTTCCTGGTACACTCTCCTGCCAGGACTTTCAATTTAACCTCATGCTGTGGAGCCGCAACAATACCCACGTAGGCACAAAGGAGGAAGAGAAGCCCAGAAGGGGGTTTTCTGCACAAGAGGACACACTGCAAAGCTGCCAAACCACCCGTAGAGACACAGGGGACCAAGAGAAACCCAGAAGAGTGTTTACAGAGCCTGAGAAGAGCCACCAGGCACTGGTACAACCCTTACAGGTACCTGGGTTGTGAACCTAGTTGGTGGGGGCATAGGAGGGGCAGAGAGTATATTTTAGCTTTGCAAAATGGGTAAAAAAGACACCCCTGAATATAATACATGTTGTAGTAATAAAACTCAGGCCTGGGACTGTTAAGCAAGATTGTATGCAGTAACCTTTGGGAGACTTCACCAACTGTGTCCTCCTGGCAATAGGTACCCCAACATTTGGAATATGTTTGTACTACACAGGTTGGTAGTGTGGCTGAGCAACCAGGCATATCTCAAGAGAGGTCAATGTGAGCAGTGGGGTTTTTACACAGTGTTTCAAAGAGTCATGTGTTCAAATAAACTCTTACACTCAAGGTTTCTTGATTAAACAATTATTAATTTATTTAACAGTCAGTTGAATACGCCTTCTTCAGAAGTGAGCAATATATAAGTAACACAAAAATACACTCAAAATACACACTCTTAGTTTCTGTAAATCAGCAAGTACTCATGTGGGATGGCACACAGAAGGTTCCTACACCCTAAAGTGACTTGAATAGCTAGGATACTGTGGAGATAAATATATCACTGGTACATTTAGAGCAATACTGAGTTTGGTGTCAAAGAAAAGGGTTTGGGAATAAAATAAAGGTTTCACAAATATTCTGAAGCAGAAAAGTACTTTTTAACCCCCAATGCAAAATAAATTAACCATTTCCTGGAGGAAAAGAAAAGCACAAAGTCATAGGTAAGAAGTGTCTTTCAGGCAGCCAAGCGAGCCAATGTTAATTGAGAAAAAGTCTAAGTGAGCTGTAGCACTTCTTGCAGGGAAGTAAAGGTCTTGCACAATGTTTTAGAAGTCTTTGTAGAAAACATAGAATCACTGTAGGGCCACAAGCTGGGAGGCTTGTGAGGAGCAAAACTTGCAAGCAACTCTGCAAAATCAACCAAGACAAGTCTCACCTGAGAATTAGCAAGGCTACACGACAAGAGGTAAGTCCTCTCAGTTTAACAGTACCTTTGGTTAGAAGAAATGGGTTCCAGCTGGCTGCTGTTCCTGTGTAGGTCTGCATATCCTGTTGTTCCTGTGCCTCAGTCATGGGGACAAAGTGGAGAATGCCTGGGGACTACCGCACTATGAATGGAAGGTCAGAGGCAGCAATGGGCAAACTTCAGATCAGCTTCACTTTGCAGTTTCAGCTCCTCGCGGCTCTCGCCAATAGCACCACCACGGTTCTCGGATAGCATTATGGACATTCCTTGCATCTGGGATTCAGCATTCTGTTGAGGTGGCTCAGGCTTGGTCAGTCCTGCTTCCTAGGAGTCTGGAGGTTCTTCCGAGAGCTCGAGTCTGACTTAAAGCAGCTCACTCAATTCTGGTGTTCCTCTTCCTGGCACTTCGATTCCTGAAGCAGCAAGCACAGCCAGCTCCAAGAGGATTTCAAGATGACCTTGCCTTTAGGTCGATTGCTCCCACCAACTCAAGGGGAGAAGCCGTCCGTTGCAGGGCTTCTCTAGTCTAGACGAATTTGGAGCTTCAGCACTGCAGCAGGGCTTCACCGGGCAAACCAACGGTCCAGGAGATGCAGCAGGCATCTATTCCAGACTTTTTTTCAGATTCCTTCATCCAGGGGTCGTCTCTGCCTTCCAAGCAAAAAGCCTTGCCTTTTATGCAGGTTTCTTCCATTCAATTCCAGCATAGCTGTCAATCTCACAGTAGGGGGACTGTCCTCAAAGGACAGCCCTCCAGCCAATCGCCCTTGGGTGCATTCATGTAACCAATGATACTAAGCAGATGGAGTTTCGGGCACCTCCCTCGCTTCCTGCCCTGCTGGACACGCTGGAGCCGGAAGAATGCTTCACTTGAGAATCCTGCCAAAGACAAAACAAACAGAGTAAATCTCATGAAAGACCTGTCCATCAAGAAAGTGCAGAGTAAATCTCAAAAAGGACCTGTCCATCAAAAATGGCAAACAAAAGACCAGGGCCATTTTGACAAAAATGGGCACCCATCCATGTCTTACTGCAGCTGCAATTGCAACCCGTGGTAAAAACACACAATGGTAGTAAAAAGTAAACCACTCCCACCAACCATAATTGTAGAAAGGGTAACTTAACAATGTTACATGAGAATCTAGACAAAGGGGCAAGTAAGTAAGCTTTCCAGCACCCTACTGTAATATAGTGTGTGCTGGGTCTGGAATTTTACAAAATGTAAGTAAAGTCAATTTCACTTCAATGCTCTTCGAAACAGTAGTTTCACCAAGAGAACATATTTAAACCTTTGGCAAATCTTAGCAACTTCCCTGTGCCACAGCACTGGAGGTGCTGTGTGTCACAATGTAATGATAATGCCTATGGAGTTTGTCAGACTCCAAAGTCAAAAGAAACAAAGTCCAAATCACAGAACAATACATGAGAGAGTGGGATAAAGGTCTCACTCTCTCCAGGTTAGAAATTAAAAGTCCTAACCTCCAGCAAAAACGCTGGGGGTCTCTACATTGGGAGGAATTTAGCACCAAACTGAACATTCTCCCTAACAGGGACCGGCACCCACAGGTGAAGAAAACATTAAGAAATCTTCTTTGTCACAGTACCTGGCAGGTGGGTGAACCAGATCTACCTGCACAGGAGATAAGAAGCATCCAGGTATGGGACCCTTAACCACAGAACTGTGGAAACCATGGAGTGAAGACCGGGGAAGGGAAAAATTACCACTGGTGTTGGAGAACTTTCAAAAATATGAGAAAGGCAAGTGGAATGGAGGCACTCCCACAGGTGTTGGTGACATGTGCAAATATATGAGACAGGCCAGGGGAAGGGAGGCATTCCCAGTAGTGCTGATAAACTGTAATGTAAAGCTTGAGGAAGGCCAAGGGAAGAGATTCTTTCCCCCTAGTGTTGAAAACTGCATTGAAAAGCCTGTAAAAGGCTGGGGGCAGGGAGTCATTCCCCTCTGAAATTGTAAACTGCCTCAGAAAGCTTGAGGAGGGCCTGGGGAAGGGGAGTCAATCCCTTTGGCATTCGTAAACTGTGGCAGGGAGTCTGAAAGAGACCACGAAGGGAAGCCATGCCCCCTGTTGTTGTGTACCTCAAATCCAGGAGAGATTAGGGCAAGGAAACCAGACCCCATGATTGTGTGTACTGTGAAGCAAAGACAAGGAAGACCCAGGGAAGGTAGTTATTTCCTTGGCACATGTCCTGCAGTTTAGGCTGCATGCCATCCCCATGGTGCATGGTCAGCCTGCTTCTTCCTGTGGTTCACCTCCTTCTGGTGAACCCCGCTTGGTCCTTCCATGGTGGAACGACTGGGGACGCTTCCGACTTCTGTGCAGTGTCCCATGGAGACTTTGGTTCTTCATCCTCCCAGTACTTTCCCCCTTATGAATGTGATAAAGATACATGGGATAACAGGCTAGGGTTACATTACGGAAGGTGCTTTGGGATGTGAAATACTGCATTGTGCCAAGATAGTCATCCCTAGTCCTATAGGGGGTTTTCTCCTGATTAGATCCACACGCTGAGTATCACCCCCAAGGATGTCTGTCAGGTAGCAGCCTCAACTCCCTGGACTCATGAGAAGGACTCCCCCTAGGGAAAAAGGGTTGACATCAAAGGATTTATCAAATACCCTTCCCCTGATTTCACTGGCTTCCCCTTCTGATATTATGTAGGGGGTCTTTGTTCTTCTGGCCTGCTTTAGGATTGCCTTTGGAGTTTTTACCCCAAGTTTATAGTGATGGTAGATGATAGAGTGATTTTCATACATTCTTCCTCTTCCCAGGTGTCATGCAGGGAATATCTATTAGATGTTTTATTTATCTCTGAATTGATATTTCCAAATTTAGGGAAGTGTGTGCTAATGATACTTTCCTCAGGGAGTTGGCAATAACAGCTAAGCTTATCAGTGTTTCCCTCTCTCTGATATGAATGGTCACCATATGCCAGTGATATATCTCCTGGTCCCTGTGCACACAAGTGATTTTAACTGGTTTTAACTGGTTTCTCCTTCTGCAATAAACTGGTGCAGACCAGGTCCGCCTTTAATGCTGTTTGATTTCTCCCTGAGTATACTAAAACGGATACTTGGACTTTATTTACTGTAACAGACTTGTGTATCTTAAAGGGAGAGTACAGACAGAAACAGTTATGATCCCTGGGACATGGGGACTTTAAGACGAGGAAGCAATACTTAGAGATGGGTGGGGATGCAGATATTACTCATATCAATAATCAAACCGATTCAGGAAGTTTGTTAAAACTTAGAATTGTTTAATTCACAATTATCTAAAACAGGGAGTTACAACGGACATCAACAGACATTTGCTCAATTTCTCTCAACGTGTTACATGAAAGAACACACATTTATAGCAGAAATGTGTCATCAGTGATGTCACACGATGTGGGAAACTAAGAAAACCTACTTGTGGATGTAATAGGATTAATGGGGACATCAAGGTATACGTTCCATACTGACAGGGTTTGTGATTGGTTTGGGTCTCTAAGATCAGGTGGACAACTAAACCCACCCTACGTGCAAGTCATCTTCCATGTCATGCTAATATTCAACACTCTATAGGTTAGTCAAACTATAGGGCTCTTTGATATATGCTCTCTATAATTGGTTGGCATGCATGTAACCTTCTGGAATATTCCACTTGCTAGCAGTATGCAAGCTGGTTACCTCAGGTGCTGGGAGGGTTGGCCTGGTCATGCCTCCCACCCAATTAGCCCAACATCTATCATCACTCAATTAGGCTTTGAACTGGCCTTGTAGAACCTCATTGTGCCTGAGAATAAAAGGGAGTGTGGCATGACCTTATCTTCTGGTTTCGGTGTAGCTCGACCCAAAGTCTATTTCGATCTGCCCATGTGACTGGAGACCATGTTTTCAAGCTCTTTGTTGCATATAATACTATTAAATGTTGAACTTGACTCATTCAGTGTTTTTTCATTCCACCTCAAAAAGAAGTTTGTTTCTTTCTCACGTTCATATAGCTTTTTGACAAACAACCAGGCTCACGGTGGCCTTGACTCGTGGTGTTGGGCCAGCCAGCCTTTCTTGAATTCTCCTTCGCCATCCACTATTTTCAAACTGCGCCACACTCAAGGCCTTCCTATTCACTGGGTTTTAAGTTTGCTAAGGTGCACCGTGGAACATCCAGATTCTATGCATTCTTATATATTTTATATGCATTGGTGCATCGCCACAATCCATTCACTACGTAGACAGCATCAGGATTAATTCATCTATTGCGTTACAGCATCTGTACAAGTGTAAAATGACTTTGCATTTTCTTCAGTGTTTCTTCGTACGCAGATCTTCATTTTGATCCTGAAATGTTGCTTTACTTCGGCACCCCCCCTTCATATCTTACAGTATATTTATGTTCCTCTTTCATTTGTGTCTTTTTATAGGTGCGTCAATTCTATTTTATGTGACATCACCACTCTTCCTTCTCATTCATTTTAATAATTCTTCAACCATTATTTCTGGTTTTCTCAATGGATACCTTGCCTTAAGATCTCTTCGCATTATAGGCATCCTTACTGGTACTGCACGAGTCGCAATTTCTGGTTCCCAACATCTAGGCAACATGGGGGTGGAGCTTCTGGTAGGAGTATTTGGCTCTTCCTCCATGCTCCCCCCTCTGTGCACTTCATTGACCACTCTCTCATCAATCTTTACATCAAGACATCTCATCTGTAGAAGTGCTTCTTTGGAATCCATATCTTTATGACTCCTTTCAAGCATCCTGCTGAATTCACATGCTCCTCAAAACTCCAGGACATAGGACTGCATTGTCCATTGGGACTGCAGTAAATCCATCTTGCCACATACTTCTTGTGGTTCTTTGGATACAGGATCTTTGTTCCCTCGGGTGCATGAATACTGGCCTTCACATAGTCTCTGATTTCTTCATCTGTCAGCTCCTTAGGTTTCAATATTCTGATTCAACATGAATCACAATCTTCATTCCTACTGCTTTCTTCCCAGTCTTCTTGCATTGTGTGATTATTATCCTGATCACACAGAAACCAAACATGATCATCACCAACAGGGCTCCGAGGAACTTGAAAATGTTTGCCATTCATTGTGTAACCCATGAGAAGATTGACACAAACAGGCTGTCATCAGCAATGTTTTACACTTTTTCTTCCATCTTGACAGGTAGGTTTGTCAGCATTGTTATTGGCTCTGTCAAGGTGGCATTCTTGTCGTCGTGGGATGGTATGAATGTGCAACATGATTCTCCAATTTTGGCACAACACCTCCATCCATGTCTGTAATCATATCCAAGACAAATCTGTTCTGAAGAGCCATCAGGTGGATGGGTCTTAGCTCCTCCTTGATAGCATTGAATCCCTTTATGGTGGTGTTGATCATCTGCAAAAGCTCCCATCTGGTTATGTGTAACCACTTGGCATTTGCCATTGTCTGGATCCCATGCCTAAAGATAACAGTAAAAACTGAAGTGGTTTTGCTGAACAATCTGTGTTCATATGGAATAGCATCAAAGGCCTCTCTTGATTTGGCTGAGAAATAGTTGTCTCTCTTCATTCAATCAAGGAGTTCAGCAGATCTCTTCTTCCTTGGGTGAGCATCAGCTTTTCAAAATTTGCCAATGTTCAGGTCACTCTTCGGCATCACCAATGCTGGATCATGAACAATCACAATAAAACCTAGTCCTCTCCAATCTCTGGACAGCTTCATTTATGCTCTCGATCCACAGGCCCCATTATCACCACTGCCCCATCCTTCATTCCTTGTACATCAAAGATTTGCCTGCACTGTTGATTCTCTCCAACTTTTATCGTGCCATTATTTCTGAATCACAGTTCTTCACTAGCCAGAGGCACTATCTGCAATGGGCCTCCTTTATCTTTGACCCGTGTCAGAAGCTTTGCAAGCCTCTTTGCGGCCAGAGAGGTTTGCATCCATTTTCAACTTGTTCGATAACTAGCTTATGATTACCAGTTACCGCCACAGCTCTGCATATGACAATGCCATCTTTGCAGGCATCTGGAGAAACTACTATTCCCAATGTTTGTATTTGGCCTCTTTCTTTGCAGCTTTGAACTTTGCAGTTGAGCTTCCTGTTTATTTCCCATCTGATTACAGCTCCCTTCATGCCAGGCTGTGCATATCTTATCACATGATATGTGGCGTGTGCTCTTTCTTTTGTCTTCAAATCTTGGACATAATCATCGTCTTCTGCGGCTGACCATTCTGTCACCCATACCAAGGATGCCGTTCAACCCTGGAAGTGACCTCTTGCATGACAGAGTGCAAGGTGAGTCAGGCAATCAGGCATTTAGCTGTTTGGATATATTTCTCAATAGCTATGAATATTTTAAACTTTCCCATAGCATAGGACAAGAGAGCACATACATATCTATCCTCCTTAAAAGTTATTTTTCCCACTTCTTTCATGTTCTGATACCACGTTATTCCCCAAATGTGCTTTACTGTATAAATAATCATTTAATTCAAAATCATCCTCCCTTGAAATTCTCTTAGGTCTCTTTCTTGCCAGATGCGCTTGTATAAGCAACTCATGAAATACATCAGTATACATGCTTCCTACTGGAGGAATCATAGGGAAACTTATCAGAGAACTCGGTGACTTCACATGTGCTACTGGTGTAGGGACAATCAAATATGGCCTTGGCCTTCTTACAGTGTCTAGTTCTGCAAAGGTAACTGGCAGGATTAACGGGACTCCTTCCCTTTTGGGACCATTAAAGTAAACAGTGTGGATCAATAGAAACCGAAAAACGATAATAGATGCTGAACAGGCATAAATTATGCACCAATACATTACAGTCCACCATCAGTGTCTCTCCACATGTTGATGACTATGTTCATTTTAAGGAATTGCAATATATTCAAAAGACCAAATTTTGCCTGTAATTACCTTTAAGGAAGGAAAAACATCTTTAATCAGGCAATCCTGTTAAATGTTCAGGTAATTGTCTGATTTGATTTATAATCTCCACAAGTAATTGACTGATTGTTGGATGGTTTATAGGATCTTGTATAAACTCATAAGTGTTGGTGTTGCGCCAAATAAGATAAGGATGAACTTGAAGTAAATAGTAAAAGATCATGGCGAGCAGATTGTGTGCATCGTCGTTAGACAGGACCATTTGTGCGTCCAAAGAGAAACTCAGTGAGAAATTAGTCAGGGAACTGCTCCCTTTTCCAGTCGTCAAAAAAAGGAAGTGTAAGTCAGGCCTTTTCCCATTTACTTCAGAACTCCAAAGTTCAATGTCAACAAACTCCTGTGCCTCAAAAACAGTAACTTTCTCACTTCCTGATATGATATCTAAAAGGAGTTTTTCAGAGGAGCCACAGTCCAAATGTACACTTTCGTCTATCTACTGGAAAGTCTTTGCGTCTGGCTTTAATTTTCCTCGTCATCAATCAAGTCTACCCATCCTGATCTTCTTCTTCTTGACTTGCTTTCGAATGGGTTGGGGGTATGATGACCTCTCCACCGTAGACTGTCAAATCTGCTAAGTGTATCCAAGATCACCTCCCTTGGACTTTAACTGTTAAGGAAGTAATGTCTTCCACAATGAAAAGGCCACTAAATCTGGGTTTGTACCACTGCCTTGTGACGTTCCTTACTAGAACTGAGTCTCCGGCAAATCATTTAGGAACACATACCTTTTTAGGAGCAGTTGCTGTATTGTCTTCATCTATGTTCTAGAACTGACACCCCTTCCGCTTGAGTTGATCTGAAATGACAGAGATACTAGCGGTCATAAATGTTAAGTATTCACGTGGCTCATTTCCTAACAATTCTGCAGGTGTCTGGGCATCACTCATAGTCCTCGATGGAGGAGTCAGAGGCGTTCTCATCCACCTCCCTGCAACTAGTTTGTGGGGTGTGAGGTGGTGGTCAGACCGGCCTGATTTCTCAATGCATATAATGCAAGGGGCAGGAATGCAGCCACCCCTTCTTCAGTGTCAATTTCAGTTTTTCTATCCTTTCATCGAGAAGACCGTTGAGTCTCTATCATATTCCGTTTGCTTGCAGATGAAAAGGAGAAGAAAACTTTTGTTTAACACTAAGCAATTAGCTAATCTGTTCGAATTCACAAAATGAGGTTCATTGTCTGATCTCAGCACTTCACATACTCCCCAACTAGGAAATACTTCTCAAACTAAATATTTTGCAGTGAAAGTGGCATCAGGATGTGTGCATGTCAATATGTAAATGCTGAAAACGACCATTTGGTCGAGGAATTACTCCTCTGACTGTTTGCAGTGTGTGCCCAGAAGTAACTTTTTGACATACGATGCAATTTACTACATAAAAAGCATTGTGTTCTAGGAGTGTGTGGGATTGTTCCTTGTGTCCTGGTTCCTGGTGTTGTTTTTCCTGTGCATAGAGTAACTTTTCCCTTTCCATTGGAATTTACTGTTGTTAAACCCACCTCCGGACGTGGAGCATTGCAGATTGTGTGGGAGTGTTCCTTGTGTTCCCTGTGCTCCCTGTGGAACTGTGTAAGTGAGCAATCATGGTACCTTCTCCTGTATTAGACGTCATGCTACACCAACGAACAGCTGCCAGCCCAGAGAGAGGAGGATCTCGAGCCCGTATTGATGCAAGCTCAGGGACGCTGTGACTCTGAGCCCGCTGTAGCTGGGAGAGCGGATTCACTACTCCAATTCACACAAGTAAGCAAAGCGCTGCGATTAACTGTATCTGTTCCATCATTGGAAGGATTGGCTCCAGCTCGGCTAGCAAGAACTGATATGTCTAAACAGCTTGAGGAGGCCTCTTCTCACACAGAGCTGGACCCGAGATCTGCTTGTTTTGAATCATTAAGCTCTGTAATGTGATCACATGATCATCTAATTGGGGGATTTACAAGTTACGCTCAAAGCCCCACTGAAATGGAAGTTATGAAAGCTAAAAAATGGGATCAGTGGCGCTGTCCGAACTGGAGGTGCAGTGAGGTGTTAGTGTTCACAGGCACAGGAAATGGTCTTGAGGCAGTTGTCCCCACTAAGGGGCAATCTGAAAAGAGACAAGTTGAAGAAAGAGAGGCAGCTGTTTTCGGTGTGCCCTCCTTGAAATTTCTAACGTGACGACTGTTCGAGCAACAATAAATAAAAAGTTTGTCATGGAGCAAGGTGAAGAATCCTCAAACTTGGAATGAATTGGAGAATGTCTCAATGCTGTAAGAGAATCAACACGAAAATCTGACTTTTAATCCCCAATTGATTCCTCAAAATAAGCCTGATAAAACACTGACGGCGTGAAGTTTACCGCCTGTTGCTGCCTTTGACGCCAGTGCATTGAGCTCTGCTAAGAGAAGTTCAGAATTGTGGAAGAAAGCAGAATGGCATAATTCTTTAATGGTCACTGGCCAATTGCTAAAAAACCTGAAAGAAATCAATGCCTCGCTGGCAGTTAACCAAAAAGATAAACAGCCAGAAGGGGGGTTTGGATTGCAACAGGGAGTGGGAAATAGCAGCGCCTATGGAATAGTGACATTCTATTACCAGACCAGTATGTACCTGCCAGCCAATGCCAAATAAGTAAGCCACTAAAATGAAGAAGACTGGATCCTAGCTCGAATATGTCTCTAGCAAGCTCCCAAAAAAGAGACTCTTCAACCCAGCGCAAGGACTCTCACATAGAAGCGAATGCAAAATTAAAAACTAAAGCCAGACAGAAGTGGAGCTCTACTATGTCTTTGGATTCATCTGAAGAGACTTTCTCAGACTCGTTATTTATAGAAATAGACTATCCTAAGATAAGACGATTAACCCCTACCACAAACAGTCATAACAACTTACAGCTGTCGAGTGACCGGGTGGTTTGTCTGGATCTAGTAAAACAAGTAATAAACAAACAGCATCCAAACATAATCTCTGCTTTAACCATCACTGTTGCACCGCTCCTAAAGTTTTTAGAGCAGATAAACAAATCTTGCAAAGATCAAAATACCCTGTTAGCGCTAATAAATTAAAAAAATAATCAATATGGAATCTACGGTCCAGGAATTGAAACAACAGGAATCTAATTGCACTAAGAAAAATGAAAAGCTAAACACATTATTGAGAGATCAGCTCACAAACAATGCAAAGGATAAGCGTCTTCTTGCTGAAGTTGCAAGGGAAGCCCTATCGATTCTAAAAAAAGAACAACAAAAAGGAGTGCAGACGAGCAAGTGTGTGTCTCGCAGAATCATAATGAGAGACTTTACTCTAAAGACCATCCTGAAGATTTAACATATGACTCCACAGGGGGCTTTCACAAGAATCGATAACATCAAGTCCCAGAGGCTCACTAGCTGGCCGGCCAGGGAGGCCCAAGGAATCTATCCTGAAGGAAAGTGCAAACCCTGACCTCCAATCCAATATCACAAGCCCACTGATCTCCAGTGAAGCCACAGTAGTGGACGGTAGAGGGGAGTTAGCAGTAACTCCTTCGACTTCAGCAAACGCATAGGGGTCAATTACACCCCCATCTGAAAAAGCAAATTCCAATGAAAAAAGCAACGCTTCTGGAGGTGCAAATTTTGTCATTTTTGAGAAATCAAACTCCAGTTCTATGCCTAATAAAGAGGATAAAAAAAAAACGGGGAAGCAGACAAAAAAAACACAAAACATAAAAAAAGTCACTGAAACACATTGACAAAAAATTCTTGTAAGTTCCTACGTAACATACAGGCATTAAATGTGACAATATAAGCTGAGTCATCAAAAGAAACCACCACCAAAGCTTGGTTACTCATGTTTCAATGCAAAACCCATTGAAGAAGATAACATTATGAACCATGGAAAAACCAAAGTACATAAGTGACCCAATAAACGAGAATGACCAAATGATCGAGCTGCTTGCAAATGTGTCCACATTTGAGGTTGACACAGAAAAGGAATCAACGGAACCGGAATTTGAGGAAGAAGATGACATTGATGTTGTCATCAACTCTGTAACCGAATCGCCTAGAGATCAGAATGCTCAATCTCAACCAGAGGCCGAAAACCGCACAAAAATAACATGCACATTTGTAAATTCTCCAACCCATAAGAACCAATAATTGCAGACTGAAGGAGGAGATGGCAACCAATTTATGACAATAGCTGATCGAAGAGATTTCCTCTGGAAGAAAATAGATTGGATCCCCACTCCGAACAGAGTAACAACAGATAAACTGAGTTCCAGTGGAGATAAGGCAAATTACAAAACAAAAAATGACACTGAAGTAGAGTCTAAAGAGAGTAAGAAGAGGAAACCAAAAACTCACAGCATCACTGTACATGACTGGAGAGAGGATAACAGACCGCAATAAAATGAACTAAGCACAAATAAGTGGAAAAGGCAAAGGACGGAGGTAAACAACCTCCTTTAAATTGAAAGAATATTTCGTTCCCAAGATTCCTTAATCTTGAATAGACATAATGAGCTACAATTATTTCGACATATACCCCAATTGCGAGCAGTGGCAACAAACGATATAAAAATCGTTGAATTTTTGGATGAGGCTTCTACTTACCGAATATTATTGCACATTCCCTCTCAAATCATTCACAATCTGATTCTAAATTGTGACACTGACTTTAACTCTTTAGGGTTCGACATAAACAAAGTTTGCAACAACAAATCCCTGACAAACAAAAGATATAATAAGATATCACCAATTAAAAAAAATGCTGTATCGAAGGAGAAGGAAGGATCTCATGGACAGAAGCAGAGAGCAGAATCAATGATTTTCCAACCTACGCTAAATGTTAAAAACGCTGACCAAGTAGTAGAAATCCACCAGCACTCAGAAATTCGAGAAAGTCGTATGAAACAAATCAAAATTATGATGAAGAACAATGTAAAACCTGTAAAGGATCTTGAGAATGATAAGAAGAAGCCCAAAATCTCAAACAAATTAGGAACATGGAGCTGGTTGGCAGGTTCTATACATTGTTGTGATGAGAACTAATGCCAAAGCGACAGGAAGGATGATATTTTAAGGATTGGTTTATGGAACACTAGAGGTTTCACTCACTTGTTTGGAAGATCAGATGGAGTGTTGGATAAACTAGATGTAATCTGCCTCCAAGAAATCTGGCTTCAAAAACTGCTGTGTGCTCCAGGTTTTGAAATAGCTTTGAATCTGGCATTCAAACAAGCCAAGGGCAGACCAATGGCAGGTTTAATAACCATGGTGAATAAGACCAAACACCTAAGAATAATAAAATCTGTAAACCCTTCACCATACCTGCAGACATCCTCCATTGAAATAGGAGGAAACATAAAAGGATATAAGAACCTGCTACACATCATTAACATCTATTGGCAACATTTGGCCTCTGAAGAATCAGAGTTTCTTTATCTGATTTGTGAAAATAGTGATCAACTTATAGAAGAGGAACCGGATCCCCTTAAAATACTGTGTGAAGATCTAAACATGGAATGCCTCCAACAAGACAATCGAACCATCAACAAAAAAAACAAAAGAAAATGTAGAGACGATTATCCAATAAAAACAGCATGGGCGGACGAAATGGAGGCGAGAGAGTAACTCCATTGAATGGTAACATTAGAGGTGATATTCCTCCAAATGCAACATGGTCTCAGGGGACAAGCTTCTCTATTTCGGACTATTTCTACGCATCAAATGCCATCACAGAAAAAAAGTCTGAATTTATGGTAATACCCATGGCTCAGAGTAACCATAATTTGGTCACAATTAAAATAGTTGGATTAAGCTGCGAAGAGAAAAAAATGTGGGACGCAAAGATAAATGTGATTCCGGGAAGAAATTGAGTGCTTCTTGATGGTGAAAACATTACATTGCTATCATACATGCTCCAGCCGAGAGGAAATCCCAAGTCTATAGATCAAATAGAATACCCTAGACCTGGAGAAATACACTGAACATCATGCCAGGCGGTGCCAAGAAAGCTTCTGACATCATCACGTTTACACCCATCAAATTGTGGCTAGAAAATGAGAGCTAAGTAGATCCATAGGAGAGCCTAAGAAGAACAACGAGTGGGACCAGCCGTTAGAAATTAAAAAAATAAAACTAGCTTACAAATTCTGGCTGCGCTCCCACAAAAACTCAATCCTCCAAAGAGATGCCGAAGAGATGTTGAAGACCTTAACTGAAAATCATAGTCCTTGGAACTTTGAGATCTGTAAAGATGATATTCTGGAAAACATCAAAAAAATAAATTCCTCAAGAGCTCCAGGCCCTGACGGCTTGACAAATCTGATGCTTAAGCAGGACCCTGAGGAATGGGCAGAGTTCTATTATAACCTCTTTTGTAACATCTGAAAAGAAGGTAGGGTGTCAAATTCCTGGAAAAGCACCCTGATTGTGCCCATATTTTAAAAAGGCCTTAGATCCGATCCAAAAAATGTTAGACCTATAGCCTTACAAGAGGTTGTTGGTAAAATCTTTGCAACACAGTTACTGAACCATTTAACAACATGGATCAACAAAGTAGAGGCTATGGATATTCGGAAAACGGGTTTTGTAAAGGGAGTTGGCTGTTCCCTCAATCTGTTCCTGATCAACCTGTTAAATATGGAGGCAATTAAGAAGAAAAAAAGGGTATATTTAGCCTTTGTTGACCTGGCAAACACCTTCAACAGTGTTGACCGGGAACTACTTTGGACAAAAATGACAGACAGAAAATGCCCACTGAACCTACTCAAGGCAATACAAGAGCTGTACTGAGAAACGGAAATTAAAATCAGGTTTGATCAAAAGGGATATTTGTCCTCTCCAATAATAACATCAAGGGGAGTGAAGCAGGGCTGCCCGTCGGGAGCAACCCTATTTCATTTCTACATTACCGATGCAGGACGAGAAATAGTGGAAGTAAGAGCATTTCCCCCAGAGATAAATGAAAACCATCTAAGTTACATATTGGGCCTCATTACGAGTCCGGCGGTAACCGTGCCTGAAATTCCGGCAGGTTACTGCCGGACTCGTACTACCATCCCGCCTCCGTGATTCCCGGAATTACCGGGCATTACGACCACGGTGACCCAGGAATTCCGGAGGTGGAATTTGGTAAATCCCCATTCCCATTGAGTTCTAAAGGACTCAATGGGAAGGGGGAAGTGGAAATACTGGCCCATCTCGTGATGGTGCCTGTGTTTCCATGTCTGCCAGCAGGCGGGTGGTGTTAAACCCGCCAGGTCAGACCTGGCAAGAATGACACCTCCACCTGCAGGACTCGAGATCACATGCTATGGAAACAACGGTGGTGGTGGGTTTACCGCCACCGTTATTTCCATACCTTGTGACTCATAATGACAGTGCAACTGACAGCTCTGGAACCCTACACAGCAAAGAATGGCTTGGTTATAAACACCGCAAAAACTGAGATCCTCGTCCTTCAAAATCTAATAGGATCAAAATCCTTTAAAAGGAATACATTTAAATGCACTATTGATGGCAAAACAATCAATTTTGCCAGTCAGGTACCATATTTAGGCACTTTAATTAGCTCTCATATAAATGATGAGCCAATAGTCCAAAGGACTAAAAGAAAATGGAAACTCATGACCGCACAAGGGGCGATCATAAATAAAAAATATGGCAAATCTTCAATAAAACCAGCTCTGGAGTATTATAAGGCTACATTTATACCATCATTGATTTTTTTAGCTAAATTTTTGCTGGGGTGTGCGCATGCAACATGTTCCTGGTGTGAAAACACATGTTGTTGGAACAGAATTCTGCACCTACCAAAAGGGACTCGCAATGCCTGTATACAATACGAACTAGGCTTGACATCAATTATTTCCAGAGTGATGTGGAATACCCTGGTACTATATGGAAAAAATAATTGGTGCAGATGATTTACCTCAATTCAAGATCTTGAAAAAAAAACAACATCTGATTCTATCCAGGAAGAATGGGAAATTCTTTGCGCAAAGCTGTTGGCACAACTACATTTTGAAAAAGAAATATTGATCCAGAATACAAACATAGTAAAAACAAGAATTGTGGGAGAAGGACTGGGGGCGAAACCTGCAAAACACGAAAACTCCACCGCTGTATGTATCTGTCCGCCCATGAAGCAAGAGCGCATAATACGTTACCGAAATACTTTTACGTTTTCCCTGTGCCATCAAGAGAAGAACCTTTCTGAAATTATGCATGAATTTGTTCAAAACAAAGGATATTCAGAACTTGCGACATGGAAAACCAGTCTCCGACTCCTTGTGCAGATTCTGCAAATTAGCAAACGAGAATTTGAAACATCTTGTATTATATTGTACAACATTAACAGTGCTAAGATCTACATTACTGTAAAGAAGTACATTTTAAAGTTTGTAATGAACTATATAAAATTAAAAAATAGAAAATTTAAAAATTGTGTTCTAACAGGTTTGTTATGGACCAGTCCTCTGCAATGGTTGCTGCAAGACTCTCCCTAGGAACATGTGCAGGGTTTTGCAGCTGTTCTAACTCCACCCTTAATAAGGATACAGGCATCAACGGTTTACCAGTGTTGTCTTGTCACCATAATGCTTCGGAAGGTGATAAAGAAAAGAACCCACCCTCTGCGTCCACAGTTCTTTCTCTTCCTGTGGAGCTCCACCTTGAATTTTCATAAACTGTGTTCCTGACAAATGATTAAACCCTTCATTTACATCCTTTATTATAACCATTTTTGTTTTACATGAGGAGTATCAAAACTCAAAATATCAGATGAATATGCAACCCTTTCGGCCTCTTCGTCTGTGGCTTGGTTTCCGCGTGAAATAAAGTCAGTTCTCTTAGTATGTGCTGCACACTTCACTATTGCAATGGCTACTGGGAGTTGTAGGACTTTAATAAGCATGTCCAATAATGTGGCACGCTGCAAATAAATGAAGAACACCAGTCACAAAACAAATATACAAGAGTTTATTTTTGCTTCAAGCAGTCTTAGGTTCAGCTATGTGTGCAAACAGTCATAGAGAAATTGGGCAATTTACAGGGCAGCGAGTTAGCCTCTTTATACAGTTCAGATTTGCATCGGTTGTTGTAATTACAGATGGTTTATGACCTGCATAACATGGCCATTGTCCATGGCAACACATGGATCCTCGCTCTACGTCATGTCTGTACAATTTACTGTCTCAGAGCAACAAGGTTCACCCTGTTTCCAGTGCAAGGGCACTTTGAAGTTCAGCTCAGTAGTTCAATTATCCCTCCCTTCTTAGAATTAGCATGGTACATCATGTTTTCTAAACATTGGTAGTGCAAGTAGCTTGGAAAGCAGGAGACATGAAGACACATAGACTACCCCTCATTTCCGTCTGTGCCTGCATGCTCAAGGCTCGAAGTTGCTAAATTCCATTAGCTAAGAATTCCTTGCAGGAACACGTTCACCAGCCCTTCAGGGTGCAATCATTTTCTGCATGCAACGGTTTCAATGGGGTGTTCATTCTGTGTTTATTCATCTGTAACACTGCCCTTTGTAAATAGGATGCCAATATATTAATTAGTTGCTTGAGGGCTAACGCCTCGATATACTTTGGTACAGTATTTTTCCCCAACCACTGAGATAGTGTGTTTTGTATCCAAGCACTTAATTCTGAAGGTGCTTCATTGGGGTTCAGCCTAATCTCACTGAATTTTTGCCGGTAAAAGCATTTTGTCTGTCCAACTCAATGTTTTAACCCCTGCTTAATTTAATTAAAGGGAGTGATCCCAATGGGGTTTAGAGTTTGATATGAGACCTGAAGCTCACCGCACAACAAAGGAGCGAGATTGCACATTTTAATTGCTATGTTTCAATGAAGTTGTTCGGTGAGCCCTTAGGACATTTAGAACAAACAATCCAAGGCACTCTCCCTTCCTATAGCGTCCTAGAATACCAAATGGGAGGATCAGCCTTTGATGGGTAGCTTTTATTCCACCTATTCCTTTTTGGAACCTAGTGTTTGCCTGTATTTGGTGTGCAACAATGCATTCTAGTCGTGCAGCCATCGTATTCAGTTTGACAGATGTTATGGGCAACTTGGGGATCTAAGGAATTTTTACTTCCTCTGACATTACGAATTATGGTCAAAAGAGATTGGGTTTTTCTATTGAGAAGATCTCTTCCTCTGACTCATATGGGGAACTGGTTTCTCCCTGTGGTATGCCTGGTTTTACTAAGCTATTTTTATTTAGATGTACTGGACTCTTGGGAAGAGAGGAATTTGGGGCATTTCCCCAAGGGGTCTGTTGCAGGGGGTCATTTTAGGCTTGGTTTTATGACAAAGGAGCCGATTGATGACAATTCCCTGCTGGGTTCCACTACCAAGTTTAAACTTGAATTTGGGGTGATGAAATATTCATAAAATCGTAACTCATTCAAAATGGATCTTCCCATATAGGGGAGCTTTGTTGATCACTGGGAATGTTTAATTTTCCCTAAATTAAAGCTTTTATGGCAGAGACTTGGTCATGTGGAGAAACTTGCAAACAGATTTCCTCCCCCTGTAAATCTTTAACAGTTAGGATCGTAGACTTTTCTCATGGGGCGCTAAGGATGGTTGAATGGTCTTGATCATAGGTATCTTTGGGTCCTCCACTATTTATCATGTGGATCAGCATTCCCACTCCTGACACAATATACAAGGGTACAGAATGAGGAGACTGACTGACACACAGGTGGCATGCTTGTTGACATAAATATTTATTTAGTAAAAAAAGGGCAACCTATCCCTCCCCAACTCTAATAGGGTTTTCCTTGCCTCAACTACGGAGCTAAGGATGCTGTCAGAATGTCCAAGTAAAATAAAAAGAGTCCACCATTTTCTGTCAAAAGGCCTACTTTTTTCCCTCACACTTGTAACTCATACTAAAAATTCTCTTCTTTTCCAAAGGAATAACTCCCTTCCTCTGGACAATGCTTTATAGCTCCAACTGCAGGTGGGAAATCCTCCTGCAAGGATGCCTCCCATCTCCAGGCCCTCGTTACTTTCCAGGATGCAAATCAATGTTCCAGCTTGTGGAGTTGTAAAGTACTCAGTTTAAATCAAAAAGGTAAACGTTCCAACTAAAACATCATTCCTTATTGCCCATAGTTAATTCCACTATTGGGTCCCTGGTGAATGCCTCCCTTCTTCAGGTTGCTCTATCAATACTGTCACAGTGCCAAGGGAATAGCTCCCTTCCTTGTGTCTTCCTTGGCTTTGCTTTACAGTACACATGAACAGGGGTTATGGTTTCCTTCCCGTAATCACTCTTGGCTTTGAGGTACACAACAACAGGGGATATGGCTTCCTTCCCCATGTCTCTTTCAGACTCTGCCACATTTCACAAAAACCAGTGGATTGATTCCCTTCTCTCTGCCTTTATGATATGATATGATATGGCATTCGTAACGCGCCTATACACAAGTGTTTCAAGGCGCGACGAGGCAGGGAGGGGGGAACAAGGGGAGACAGACAACGATCCTACTAGGCCAGGTGTCATTCAGATCACGCAAGTGCATGGGTAGGGGGGACGGGAAAAGTGCAAGGGGGAAAGGGAGAGGGGAAAGTACAGTACAGGGTTAGTAATGAACAAGATAAATAATTAGGGCCAGCTGGTGGCAAGTGCAAGATAACTGCAGACAAGTGCTAGGAAGGGGGGCTCTAGGGATACAGAGGCAGTCCCGCAGTGCAGGGGTTGCCAGGAAGGCAGTGCAGGGGAGAGTGGCTGGGCCAAGGACCGAGATTGGTGAGTGGCCCAGTTGCTGATTCAGTACAGTTTCAGTGATTTAGCAGGGGAGAGGGAGAGAGAAAGCAGAAGCAAAGAGGAAGGTTTTGAGGTCCTTCCGGAACCGGAGATGGTTCTCCTCAAGTTTCAGGGAGGCAGGAAGGCTGTTCCAGAGGGAGGCCCCTGCTGCGGAGAGAGATCTCCCCCCAACTCGTTGCTTGGAGAAGCGGCTGACCCTGAGGGAGTTGGAGGCGGAAGAGCAAAGTACTCGAGAAAGAAGATATTTAGGAAGGGAGAGTTGAAGGTAATTTGGCCCCAGGCCCCAGAAGGTCTTGTGGACAATGCAGAGGGTTTTGAACATAATACTCGCAGCCACAGGGAGCCAGTGTAGCGATTTCAGTCCTGGAGAGATACGGTAGGAAGCTAAATGAGTGGGTACCACTGGAAAATTCATCCACTTGTAAAAGGTATACCAAATCTCAAAAAGATACCAGTCTTTTCAAAAGTAGTTTGTTGTGCAGGAGCAGGCTGTAAAAGGTTTGGAGACACCCAAGCCAACAATAACAACTGAAGCAGGAGACCAGGTGAAATACCCAGTCATACAGCCGCTCTCTGAGATCCCAATCTGGGTTATACTTAATTTCAGATCCTATAGGCACTCAGTATCAACTATAAAGGTAATGTTCAAAAAAACTCAAAAAATGCTGTTGTGTTTCAACGATGATTTTATCTGTCAAACCATAGTTTTATGAAAAAGTAGAAGGTTGTCACTAATGACGTTTTAGTGAGGAAGAGTTTGCCACAAATAACTCAATAATCAGACTAAGTTATGCCAATGCATTTCGGAATAGATATTCCTTCATCAGGGCAAGTCTGAACAACATAAACATTATATGTACATTCACATAATTAAAACAAACAGTGCAAAATCCAAATTTCACATACAATACGAAAAGTATGAAGTACATACCAATAAGTAATGTTTGCAGAAGCAGAAGGTAGACCGAATCAAAGAAAACAAAAGAAAAAGGAAAACCAATCAGTATTTAAGGTAAGAGCTAACTTAGTGTAGCTATGTATAAAGAAAATAGTCAAATACCTGAGAATGGTAAGTCAAACGTAGCAAATTGAATTAGAGCTGTCATAGTCAAATAAACAAACCGCCCCGCCGAAATCAGTGAAGTACGTGTCACTGAAAAGCGTTATCTGTAAGCAGGAGGTGATATGAGCTCCATTTGGTAATTTGGTGGCAACTTGAGCAGCAGGATTTGTAGGCGCTGGAGCTGCTAGACAATACCTTTGGGCTGGGCCAGATAAAACGCGTTGCAATAGTCCAAGCGGCCAAGAACTAGAGCAGCTACAACTGGTGGCCTGTGTTTCGGATGTGTAAGGTGGAGCACTTTCGACAAGATCACCAGGTGGAAGTCTCCCGCTTTACACACAGCCGAGACCTGGTGCTCCATAGAGAGAGTAGAGGAGACCACAACCCCAAGATTCTTTATGGTTGTGACTGAAACAGGGAGGGGACCCAGAACAGATGGCCAGAAAGAGGTCACCTAAAATGAGGGATCGGGGGGGTGCACACACCACCAGAATCTCTGTCTTGTTTCTGTTAAGTTTTAGCTAGTTGTGGTTCATTCACTCTCCCAGGGCAGACAGACACTGGCAAAGGCATGAGGACATCTCAGCCTGCTCAAAATCTAACCGAATCAGGATCTGAGTATCGTCAGCATAAGAGAAGCACCTGATGCCGAAGATGCAGATGAGACACCGAATGGGCCGAATGTAGATGTTAAAAAGTATGGGGGACAAGGCAGAGCCCTGAGGGATCCCACAGGAAACAGTGCAAGGGAGTGAAGAAAAGGGAGGAAGCCAAATTAGTACCCGGCGAGAGACAATCAGAATGCAACAAGCATTACCTTCAGGAGTGGGAGCAGGGACGTCATTTAGGGGTCACCAGAGGTCACAATTGCGACCTCTGAGGTCTCCCTTGTGACCTCTGAGGTCTCCCTTGTGACCTCTAAAAATAAATAGCAAAAAAAATGATATTTTAAAAAATATATATATATTTTTTTATTGCAAGCTCCTGGGCTGTGGCCAGCACCATGTGGCACTTTACCTCTTGGGTGGCTGGCTTTTCAGGAGTGCCACAAGGCTAACACTTTCAGCACTGACTTTAAATAAGAAAGAATACGAATACCAAATGTATCTTTCTGGAATTCTATACAATAATTGCTAGACTCATTAAAGGTTTATTTCAGGCACACTTCAGGGGGTGAGTCACTGATTTAGTCTGTTTTAAATGCCTCAACTCAGCCTTTCATCCTTCTGAGGTCGATAAATGAGTACCAACACAGTTTGGGTGATATTGGGTGTATATTGTTTCTATATAAAGCACTTAAGTGTAAGTGCTATATAATAACAAATCATTATCATCTGGTCATGGACGTCATTGGGCCACTTGCATTCACAGTAATTTGGTAATATGGGCCTATAAACACTGATTTTAGCGATACATATGGTGATTCAATCTTGTATGAAATGTACATCACATTATAGTGATATTGTAACCATATTTTTCGTAGTGTACAATGCTATGTGATGCCACTTTCTGTTTTGTCTATGGGTGAAAGGCCGTGTTCCATCGCTTCCCGCAATATCACTTCGGGGTGGGGTCAAATGACATCACTTCCTGTGATGTCATCAAGGGGTCAAGGGTAGTGTGATGTCACTTCCGCTACCCCTGGCATTTTGGTGAAATGACGTCCCTGAGTGGGAGGTGCATGGAGTGCACGTGATGATCCCCATCCTAGGGGCAGTCTTGTACCGCAAGTATGGGTTTTGGGCAGGAAAGGGTAGATAAAGTTCGGGAATGTCCATATGAATTAGCATGGATGTTCATTGGCAGTCAACAGATGGGTCAATAACCTAACCACATCCACAAGCTCTTTACAGCTCCTCACGTGCCATCTCCGCCCTAGCTCTACTGGAATGCAACAGTTTCAGCTTAGACTTAGTGCTCAAACACCACCTAACAGCCAAAACAGAAAAATAATAGGACAAACAAAATGCTGGATTTTTCCATTTGTTGAGCAAACCACCAGCCTAATTGCAGACCCCTTCCTTGCAGGTGGGATAATGTGCGCGTAATCATTAGTCACAGATCCCTTCGGACTTAGTTGTCTGTCTAACGTCTGCACTTGACCCATCTGATCATGGGGGAAACACCATCTCCCAGGTGTTTTTCCCTTAGGGAATGAACATTGGGAGGGCCTAGAAATGAGCTAAAAAATTGAAGAGCCCTCCCACCCCCACCAAATAAATATAATCAGACTAATTTGCTGGTAAACCAGCTTTTGACTCCTTAACCATTATTCATTATTCTCCAACTTTATATGGTATCACTACATATTATCCCCACCAAAAATATTGCTGTATATATGGTCGTTCGGAACGGCCCTAGGTGATATTTTTTTGGGAGGGTGTACTTATTGGGGGTTTTGGTAGCAGGTGTCCTCGCTCCTTTAAAAATAATGCAGGGGTTGCAGGGGTGTCCCCCGCATGTTCCATTAACACATGGAACCATTTATATGAACACGTTGGCATCATTAAACTGCTGGTTGACAACTTGTTGAGGTTGGGGATGGCACACGTCAATTGTAAGGGTAGCCAGCGTGGCTCTCGAGTCTTCTTAAACCACTACACAGGAATCACTGCAAGTATTTGTTTCTGGCAGCCCCACAGCCTCAGATGATTATTCAATATTCTCTTCATGAGACACCTACGTACAGTAAGACCCCATGTGCCAGCCACCCACATCTCCCTCATAAAGAAAACATGACAGTGACACTCCCACCCGCCTCTTTCACTTTTAATCGGCCTATGTTAGTGTGCTTGCATTGACAGGGCATGGGGGCGCGCGTCTGAAAAACACATGTATGCAGGAGGTGCACCTGCAAACGGCAGGTGTTTATGGACCAAACGGGGAGGCAGCTGTAGCTCCTTCTCCCCGAAATCATTACCCGCGTAGGCAGCACACGCGTGTCTGCCCTCCTACGTGCGCTTGCCCTTGACAGGGGGCTCAGGGGGAGCAGGCAGTCCCAGCAGCAGGTCCTGCATCCAGCGCTGCAGCAGCTTCAGCGGCAGCAGGCTGGTGCTGGCAGCGGCTCTGCGTGTGTGTGTGCTCTCTGAGAGGCTGCATGCAGCCCGTGGATTGGGTCTGCGTTGCTGCCTGTGCTCTGATGCTGCTGCTGTTGCTGTTGCTGCTGATGGCTAAACGCAGAGGCTGCGGGGTGAAGCTCTAAGCCGTCTGCTGCTGAGCAGCTCGGCGGTCTGAGAGGGAGCCGGAGACAGCGACGTGGAGGACCAGGAGGATTTCAAGGAGAAATCAGCGGATACAATACCTGCCTGCACGGGGTTGTTTTCTCCTTCAGAGGTGTGCGCAGGCCACCGTCTTTGCCTTTGCCCCCTTTTGTGGAAGTAGAGGAATTTTGGATCAAGAACAAAGATGAAAACAAGCGAAGTTCCGTCGGAGAAAGTGGTGTAGGAAACCGGCTTGGGCGTGCTGGTAATGCGCTTTCAATACTTTATTTTGCGGTCCTGGTTCTCCCTCTCTCTTTCACGTCTGCCCAAGAGTTTACAGCTGCACACGTTGTCTATATTATGATAATGATTGGCTTGGTATGTCTGGGGTTTGGTAGCCGGGTGTGCTTGCTGTCCTTTTAAAAATAGATTATGTCTGTGTTGTGGTGATTATGATTACAATAAAGTAGCTCCACACTTTTATAAAAACGTCTCATGTTGCACTTTTGGAAGTAGTACACAGCGCAAACGTACACAAGCATGCTGTCTACGGTCGATGTGTACCCCCAGAGTTATCCCAATAGTATGTGAGATTCCCGGCTGATTTACTTGAAGCTGTACTACATCGCTCTTAGATCTGGAGGATAGGTTTTTCAAAGGGAGGGGTTATGGCCCAGGTGTCTGTGATAGCAGGTGAATTAATTAGGGGGGCCGGTTTGTTGCCGCTGAGTTGAACGAGGGGAGAGTGTGTCTGTGATAACCGATGACTACTGAGGGCATTGTTCGGAGCCCGGCGGGAGGGGACTGCACTCCACTCCTGGGAGACAGCGTAATGCAAAGCACTCTGAACGGATAATAAAGCCGCGAGTGCTTTAATGCCCCTCGTGCTGTCATGTCTCCCGTGATTGAGCTGTTGCTAAATTGCGTGTAATAATGTATTTTGGAGCGGCCCGAGATTGGTGGCTGGCATGGCATGCGCTCTAATTGCCGAGACAATGCACACGAGCCCGGCTCGCCCCGGCCGACGTGGCCGGCTCGTGGTTCTGCACAGGACTGGCAGGTTGATGAGGGATGTTTATCGCTGGCGCTCGCCTTTGCATGCTCGCGAAAGCTGGTCAGGGAAATCGCAGCACGTCGCCGGAATTGAAAGCGAGAGGCAGCTGGTAACCTCTGCTGTCAGTGCGGCAGTCTGGGAGAGGATTGAGTAGTGCAAGCCTCTCCCCGAACTGCCAGCGAGCCGAGTCAGCCCTAGTACCTGGACTATTTTGAAAAACAAAGCCACACCACATGGCAGCATTGCCATTTGAATAACAGCCGGCCTTGTACGCTACGGCAATGGTTCCCCCCCCCCCCCCCCCCCCCGTGCCCCCCACGGGCGAAGGACTAAGACATAAGGTGGTGGCGAGTTGTAGACGTGCGACGTGCAGGTGTCACCTTACACTTTGTTGTGACTGCTGATATTTGACCTTACTGGAAAACCGGAATGGACTTTACTTGATACCTGTTCTTTTTAATAAGTAACCGACATTTCTATGTGTGATGACATATGTATTGGGTTATGAAAGAGTCATTTTCCCAGGTGCTTGTTTCCAGATTGTAGAAAGGTAGTGGCTTAGGGGAAACAAAACTTAAACAGTGCCTGGAATGGGCATACATGCAACACCCAATTATGAGTTACTTTTGGAAGCATTTGAGTTTTAAGGCAACGTGACGTTTAATTGTTATTAATACATTCAAGTATATGTAGACTGGTAACAGACATTCCAAAATGCCCCTGTCACCATAAGGCACCAGTGCAATAGAAGCTAAAGCGAACATCAAAGTGCCTCAGTTGTCATTTGATTGGCCAGGCGCCCTAGGCCTTTGTATCAGACAGGTGCATTGTTCACTCCCTATGAATAGAGTTTGCCTTGGGTATCCGCAGCGACTGTCTTTAAAACACTACAGCAATACTTGTTACTGCTGCTTTAAGGCCAAGTACCGTATGGTGTAACAAAAAAAAACGAGTAAGGATGTCCCTGGAAGCATGGCAGGCATAAAAACCGACGCCAAAGGCATTCTATAGACAGGGGTAGTTTTGCAAGAGCGTAGCGCTCTCACCACCTGTTAATTAAGGCACGCAAGACTGGCTTGCCACGTGCCTTACTACCATGGCCATGTCCTGGTCAATACTAGCAGCAGAGGGTCAATACGATGACAAATTGGCTGCTGAGAACGAGTCAATTCGGTTTACGGTTGTGAAATGTCCGTTGAGGGAGCTAATATCGATCTCAGCATAGGATCTACAGTGTGGGCCCCCCGAATTTATGCAAGAGGGGAGGTGCACAGAAGTGTGCCTTTATAGTTCACTCCCACCGGCTGTCCAAAGGCCCCCATTTAAATAACCGGCTGGATTAAAAGTAGGCTAGTTGCAAAGGGTATTAAGGCTTCGGAATCCAGCATGCTCGCAGACAAACCCTCTCAATGAACTGTTAAGAAGGCTCAGAGGATTAAGGCTTGCCATCCAAAGCAGAGAGCTGTATGTAACGCGAGAGTTACCTGTTGAAATTCAGGCCTGTCCAAGATAAAATGAGTACCATTCCATCAATGACGCCCCCTGTGATTTTTAAAGAATATTGATTAGTATGCTTAATAATTGGTCCCATTCCATTTGCAATTTTCGAGTCCGATGTTTCTTTGCTTTCTCTGTAGACAAACTGTGTGTGATGCAGGTTGTGCACAGTGCCCGCGCGCACATGTCTTTTATTTTGCAATGAAGCCAACCTGAGAGCACCGTCTTGCCAAATCAATTCTCGTTAATGTGCAATTTGGAATGCTAATATAAAAGTGCCACTGATGCTTCTATTGGCATCTGCTCCAGCATGCAGCCCGACATATTCCAGGCATCCTCCCTTCTTATGTGGAGTCAAGATTTAAGCTGCATGCAGTTCGGATCAGACCGGTGGCATTCATTAATATTTTAATGTTTTTTTTAATGCATTTTTTAACGTTTTCACTTCGCACCTCTCCTTCATCCCATTGCATTGAACTGAATGAAATAATCTAACCACATACACGTGTATATTTCAGGGTTTCAGCGTTTGCAAGATTAATTAACAGTATACAGTAATGTATTTTACTTAATCATGTGCCTTTAAAATACTTGATTACATTTTTATTTCTCTGGAAAATTCGATTGTGGTCATGAGTGGGCTAGGCTCATGTTTTTTAAGTGTTAGTGTTATTTTTTTTCTCTGACTTTTGTGCAGAATTCAATTCCTACAAAAACACGGTTTAACCTATCACCAATCTTGTTTAAACAATGTGGTATATTTCTATGATCAAATGTGCCATTTAGAACATGAAAAGGAGGGACCCAGATTTAAAGGGGATATCCCAGGTACTATTTCACAATACATACAAAAACATATCCCCTCTCATTTAGCACCAGATGAAAGAATCACAGCAATCCCTACAGCAATAATCTGCCAATTTGCCGAAATATATATGTGTCCTTATTTCATGAAAGGGGTCGAAGCTGCAGCAGTACACAGGCCATTATGCTGCATACCATTTCTAAATATTGGCAATTAGATCTATGGTTTTAGGTTTTTCACTGTCACTTTTTTGTGAGGTGATGGGTATGTTGTACTCTTGTGGTTGAGGGTTCTGATTTATGTGCTTTGTTATTTTTTGATATACACCTGTCACATTGTTTGCTTTCTTCAAATCTTGTTGGTATTGAATGTATGTGTGCTAGAATTTAGAGTCTAACTGGCACCACACCATTGGTGGTCATTGTGGTTCACACTAGTTTTCCATTGCATATACATTTTTATATGGAATATTCATATACATTTTTTTTTACTAAAACTGAATCATTTATGAAATAATACACTAATATATTTTTGTACCATTTACCTACAACTTTCCAAGTAAAATCTTAAGTATCTATTTATGAAATAAAAATATACACTTATTTTTTCTGCATGTTAGTGAGAACTTTGAGGATGGAGTACTGAAGTACTCTCAATCTGCATGACATAAGGAGCATGCTGTCACTGATGCATGAGTAATAATCGATCACCAGTGTTCTCCTGTGGCCCTGATGTTACTCCCACAATACTGCGGTAGGCAGTTAGACTGGTGTTTCTTCAGGTAGACTTGCTGAAAACTCTCCTCTTATACTGACACACTTGTGTTCCGTCTTCACTCTGCAGATGACCAGGTGGTATCCTTAGGTTGCGCGGCTGTAGAAAGTGAGATCTTCTGTTGCTATTTCCACAAATGCTTTAAGATGTGTTACCTTCAAGTGACGTCTGTTGGTGGTGAGATGACCCTATTAAAACTGTATACTTGGCTTGTGGATGGGAGAGGGCAGAATGCAGGCTCCCTTCTCAGCCTAGCATTTTCAAAAGTGCAGTAGCTCCCCATCCCGTCTGCCTCTTCCATACCAACAGTGGTGTACAACAACAAACCTAACATTGAGCCATTGGATGTTAGGAGATCTGTGTTAATTTCACGGTATCAACATTAGCATATGTTAGTATATTGACAAGTTGGGGAGTTATGGCCTTGCTGTGAACTATACAGTTCTTTGTTTGATTCTGTGAATTCCACCCAGGTGGCTAAAGCCGCACAACTGTGAAACCCCACATTGGAGACGTATGTAATTTATCCTGGGAAAGTTATGATGTTATGATACATGATTTTGATTGGCTATGAAGAGCATCACAGCTGAGTTGCTAACAGCAGGTACACCTGTGATTTACTTTTGGGAATCTCGTGTTGATTTGGCTCTCTACTAAATGTTAACAGGCGTACGACAAAGCTGGTTTGAGAACTGCTTAATTACTTAAGCAATTTGTCACTTGGTTTCAATTTACTAGACTTGTATGATATTTTTACTTAAATAATGAATGAAATCACTATCATAAAAATGAAATGCCAGCATACGTGGCATGGCGTATTGTAAATAACCTACAACACAATGGTTTTAAAAGACAACACCTATCATAATTAATCGATGTGTGCTTATTGATTGCTTTTTATGAAGATGAACTCTGAGATCCTTAGATCTGGTCCTGGTGATGGCTTGTCTTGTTAATAGGTAGGCCAATGGATGAATCATGTTCTCTCCTCTTTCATTTATAAAATGTCATACCCCAAACCACACATTATTTGTTAATTATACAATCAGATAAGGTGTTCCTATTGTTACGTTATATGTACATTTCTGTATAACTGTCCATTAAACATTTGTATTACTATTTTTTGTTTGTGTGTGCACAATATGCATTATTTAGGTACAGTTTACATGATTACTAATGGCTACTATGTGTGTATTGCTGTTTTTTTTAGTATTAGCGTCATAAAACATTTAATTCAAAGTGCCCAAAGCAGGCCCTTTTGTGTTTCCAAGAATGCAAATTTGAATATAATAATGTAAGGTTTGTTATTTTACATAAAACAATTGTGTTTGAGTTGCCGTTATTTGTTTATGTGGTTAGACTGATCATATCACTCTTATAATTGTATGTGTACGTTTTTCCTAGGAAATGTCTTGTTCTTCGTTGTTCACGGTCATGATTTCGCTATGGTTATTCATATACTCCTTTTCCTTTTTTGCATCTCTTGCAGGAGCTAAACAAGCAGTGTTTGGCAGGAGCAAAGGGGAAAACCCAGTCTATATGATAATAGTGTGTCTTTTGTTATTTTATATCTACATTTTGTTATTATATATGCATTTTAACGTGTTTGTGGGGAAGAACAATGTTCCATTTTGTACATTCTACATTAAAATAGGGATTTCTTTATCACCGCCACATAAAACATTAAAAAGCATATTACACTCACATTGTTGGTAATCCATTTTCGATTTTCTTAAAATAACTATTTATTTAACACATGCGTTGATGTGCAATTAAACAAAGTTCACCAATTAAACATCGTTATACAATGTCCATCCCGAGCAACATAAACATGTACATGCTGTAAGGAAGGAAAGCTGAATGACCTGGACAAACTACCATGTGATTTGGTGAACAGGAGACATGCTTAGTTATGCACCTGTGTAACGTACTTCCTATCCAGCAACTCTTCTGAATTTTGTGATTAGCTAATTGAAGTGGAAAACTATATTCCTATGTCCTAGTTTATATGATCCTCATCCTTCCACAATAACTACAATGCATTATTGTCCTTGAATATATTATTCTTCCATCTGAAGAGGTCTCGGCAGTTTCCTGCGGCTGATGTTCTGGTACATTTTGAACAATGTAAATGTTTAAGTCCTCAGACTGGACTTGTGCCATACCTGACTTAAAATTTCAGATTTGTAGCATAATTCTCCATGCAATCTCGAGCAACAGTAGGCAACTCCACCCTCACATGTGTTCTGATCTATCACTCTAATGCATGGAGACCATTATTTTATTTAAAATACAACTTCCTCACAATCAAAAGTTTAGAGAAAATTTGAATTCACATTTATCATATATTCATAATCCAATTTCATACAGAACAATACAAAATGCATTTCCCTTGTATACATTTCCAGACTGGGTCAATTCTATTAAAACCATTGTATGTCCACTACGATCAGCAGTGTAAACAATTACAATTGGAAACAATTACAATTTCATCAACAGATCTTGTGTGCCAATCATATGATACAAAAAACTACAATTCTACAATTCCGTCAAAAACCTGTGTGCATCTAGGTTAGTACCAATATGTGAATAACACAAATGCATGTTAATCTAACTATCAACATCTGGGGAAACCATTGACAAAATGTTGTTTTAATTATTTAAAAAGTGTACATTTTAGGGCAAGGGCAAAACTATAAGACTCAAAAAGTTTTCAGTGTACTGATTTCCTGTGTGGCTATATCTTTGCATACGAAGAACACTGCCACTCCTATGAATTTGGCTGCCCCCCTGTAGCACTTTAATGTCCATTTGGAATGCACTCTCAAGTTAGATATGTCGACACAGTGTGTTTTGGCCATGCTGATCCTCAAGGTACACACATCCCAGGTGTCCTCTTATGTATATGAGGCAACCTTCATCAGGACAGGATAATGATTTATGATGGAAGTTATATTTGTGGCACCATTGTGCGTACGATGTATGCCATGTCTGAAACATAAATGTAAAATGGGAATACATATGGCTAAGCAGTCATAACATAAATAATTCAACTGTTCTCAAATGATCCCCAAGTACTGACCTTTTTAGGATTCAACATGTGTCAAGAGGGATAATATTTACAAGTTTTCTTTTTCTTCATGATATATTGGTGAACACTTCATGTAATGTGGATCAAAGGTCCTCCTTGATTTATTAATGTTTTAACACGTCTCATGTATTGAATACAAAACCACTAATTAATCTAACTTGTTTGCTGGACTATACTATAGAAGCATTTTATTTTTGTGTACTTGTTTGTCCCCATTTAATATGGACAACCTCACTATTTGTTTGTCAAATGTATCCTTTTTACATGCAGACTGTTATGATCATAAGAGATCCTTTCTACTCATAACGTTTTCTTAATTCTATGTCCAAAAAATATACGAACACAAACATTGTTAATATTGCAATCTTTTTTCCTCTTTCAGTCTCACTCTAATGATCTTACCTTTATGTTTGGATAGCCCTACCATGTAATGCTGTATTAATCGGGGTTTTGCATTATGAACCGCTTATCAGCATGTCTAACACCGTCTACAGAACATTGGGTTGTTTGTCACCATATTGTGCCAACAGGGAATCGAGTGACTATACGTTCACTGCATGTAGGAAGTGTAATCTCCAAGCGATAGACTTGGAGCATAAAATGTGTTCCATATTATAACGGAGCCGCGTCTAGTAAAATGGTATACATTGCAATATCTCATACCAGGACAAATGATGACATACCAACGTGTGTGTGCAAGTTCACCATATAGCTCCTTAAAAATCAAACTTGTAGGCAGGGTCAATTTCCAAATAGCAAGAAATGTCAAACTAATATGAATTCTAGTTAATGGACCGCCATGTGATGTGTATGCAATAAAATGTTGCTATGTTCTACTGGTGCTACAGGTTGCTCAACTATGAATGCAGATGTAATTACACTATGACTGGTCATCATGTGTGCTGGAAAAGGTGACCATTATCATTTCCCCACAATGAAAGGTGGAATCACGTGCCAGTTTGTTCCCTGCTTCATGTAATCAGTAATGACTCTTCTACACCTTTGAGTTGTGTCCTTTTTGCCCCCTTGCGGGTGTGCTTTAACAAATTGAATTACAAACGAAAAGATGTCACATTATTTGTGTTGCATTGGCATGTAATGATCTAGTAATGGTTTTTCTGGAACTTTTGTTTTTCACAAGAGATCGATGTTCACATTATGTTGTCTGAATAGCGAGGTAGCATTGGAGACTGCATCAGTTAAACCTTAGAGCACATTATTGTAGTGCCAAGGTGTATACCAGCCAGGAAGCCTTAGCTGATACATTAGAATCACTAAAACACCTGGACGGTACTTTGAGGCTGCAAAACACTTTTTAAAAGTCTCTGTGATTAACATACAAATTTACCCCATTTCACAATCATGGGCCTGATCCACAGAAGCATTTTACAATGGCGCAATCCCATAGGAAAACGATCTGTGAATTAGGCCCTATGTGTTTGCAAACCTCTCAATCCAATATGCCATTTTAAATAACATCAGTCATTTTAGAAAACTAGCAGGGCCCACCTTATGACTATTTGCACCTACCTAATAATTACATGTGAAAAGAATCCGTTTTTTTGTCCCTTTTTCTGTTGAAGGCTACTCTCAGAATGTGTACTGTTGCCAACCCATTGTGTCACCTGCTTCCAGAAGTGTATATGGCCTTTCAGATAAGAGAGCAATTCCAGGCTTACATTCCATTCATTCTGTTCCTCCGCCAATTCTTTTTTTTTCCATTTTGAGAATGATCTCTGCTGTGGATCATTACAAATCATTTCACTCTCCAACATCTGATGAAGAGGCTTGTTCAATAAAATATATCACAATCTGCAACTTGTGTGTTTTTAAATGACTCACAAAGGGTTGCTGCTGATTTAATGTTATTTCATTTGATGCACATTACTGATGAGTGTCTCAATTTTTGAACATTGAAAAAAAACAGACTTTATGGAGACAATGATTATGATTATGCTCTATAATGCTTGGGAAACTCCAATCCATTCTCTTGTCAATGCAACACTGGAGAAATGAATAACCACATCTGGCATATCTTGTCTACATGACCAGTTTACTCCACCAATATGTATACAATAAAGCACAGTGGTAAGTTTCTGAAATCTGAGGAGAATCTTGGTCTATGTATAGGTGTAAGTATCATTTCTCCTATCATTGCCTATGCATATATTACCTCAAAACGTCCTCTCAATAAGGCAGTGATTCTGTAAGCTGAAATTGTTCCCCAAAAATTGACATAAAATATAAATGATTTCATGGGTGTTCCTTTCAGCAATATCCTAATCGTGCAATTGCAACCTCATTATTAAAGAAGCTTTCCCTAACCAGAGAATCAGCTACACACATTGACACAATTTCCGATTCAATTTACCAACTCGTCAGATTTCATAATTGATTTTAATATATTCAAACATGGTTTTCTGCACAGATTTACAACCAATTAATCTGCTCTGTTAAAAAACAAAAATATCTCTTGGATGAGCTTGATGGCAGTCAACCTGCTGTGCTAATTCTTTCTGTATTTCATATGTTCTTTAACATTATATAAGCAATTAACTTTGGGTGTCAGAAGGTTTGGTGGACCATTTCTTTATATGTGTGTATATGTCATGCTTTTCCTCTGGTGATAGAATGTGTACAACGTTGAAAGTGCATGTGAAACTGCTCTTTCTTTGTGGTGTATGTGTCATACACAAAAGTTAAAATGTGCATTATTTTAACTTGCTGCTTACCCAAGAATGAGAGGACAGTATTGACATGTGGAATAAGGGGACAATGAAACATGGGGTTTGTAGAAATAGCATAAAAATACGGGTTCAAGGTGAAAGAATTCACCTATTCAAGTAGCATTGAGGATGGTGGTTTTTCTCCTGACTGCATTCCGTGGAAAATGTTCACTTCAACACTTTATGTGACCTTGCTTTGTTACCCACTCTGCATTAAGACCAAGGGCAACAAAGAATCTCAAAATGTGAAACACATCACTTGTAATGAGAATGTAGTCTAAATCTATACACCCCGATACAAAACATGACTGTACAAGTTGCTCTGTTTTTCTGTTAAAATGTGAAGATCATTGAGTGTCAGTGAAATGGGCGTATGTTCCCTAGAGGCAAAGATTTTGTGGAATGCATGGTTCTTCTGATGATTGTGGATATATTTTAAGAGCCTCTGAGGAAGCCACTTGCACATTAGTTTTGTATTGCTAAGGTAACTCTCAAATTAAGATTCCAAGCTAAACATAATAAAATACCTAGCACATAGATTCTAATCAATATTGGAACCTGCATATGTTATCCAACCATACTTCAAATTCATTTCACAAGTAAAGTTTATCAATCAAATATGTTCTTACTATTTTCGCCTTGATGTGAAACTATAGACATGTTGGCAGAATGTTGACTTTGAGACGGAGACACATTTCTTGAGTTGAACAAGACCAATTATTTTCTGACTAGAACATGAGCATTTCCCTTTAATTTGGGCATTTATTTTTTCCCTGTTAGTTTTTTTTTTCTTCCAGTTATGGAAACCAAGACAGTTTCATTGACCATTCATTAAAACAAGATCAGGTGGTCTGATTATGAAGCCATATGTAATCACAATGGTGCAGTCCTTCTGGAGGGACAACTATCTCTATCTCTCTGCCACCCTAGGTAAGATCAAACTTGAAAAGAAGTATATGGTGAATTTGCATGGGGGTTACAACAATCAACTTATTATGACTAGCGACCTGTTTTCTGATTGTTGCTTGTGGAAAGTGTTGCATATGTGAGGAACACACAGGTGAACACCCCACCTCCGATAAGTACAGCAGTGTTGAGTCCTCACCAAGAAGTTGCGCCACAGCTAAGGGTTGATTCTAAACTATTTATTTTATTCAAAATATTACTACTCCCTTAAGAGAGGCCCTCTGATGACACATGTTTCGAAACACCTAGTGCCTTTTTCAAATCTGGCCAATTCTTTTAACAAACATTTGCATTACATCTTCAAGCTAGTATTTAGCATATTAATGAAGTAGGAGTGGTGAAGGGGAGGAGTGTTAGGGTTAGAAATACATTTAACAAACAATCATTAAAGAAAAAAGACAAACAAAAAAAGCATAGGTGTGTTGGTTGTTTCCCATGTATGCATACTTTGTTCATTGACATTTTGTTAATTACATGTTTGTTCTACCAACGTTGACTGTGTTGACATTTTTGGAGTTCTTTCCAGTGTGTCAAATTTAGTCTCAGAACATTTCATACAATGAATATTTGCATTCCTGAGGTCTTAAAATGCATGATATATGTAAATATCTTATTAGCCACTGGGTCCCCCTTTGGTTTACATGAGTCTCAAACAAAAAGTGTGCCAAAAGTTCTTAACCTTTAATTCACCCATTTGCTGCATATGCATCTCAAGCAATGTTGCTTAAACAAATAGTCTTGTCTCACCATATGTGTATGTTGATCATTCCCATGCTGTTTGCTGCAAATCTTACATGTTAATCCCACCTCCAATGCAATATTCTTTGTCATTGATGTATAAAAGATCAGACATATGATTGTGTTTCTAGAGTTTGTTTTGCAAAATATTGCCTGTCCTGTTAAAGACCTTCTGGTGTGTTTATTACCTTGGGTGTTCCATTTTGTTTAAATTCAGTTTTGATGCTGCTGCTTGTCACCATTGTCTAACTCAATTAAGTGTGCACTTTTAGCGTCTTGTTTCTCAACTGGACCTATACTGTCTCTAAAGGTCGTTAATGGTCCTGAACGCTGTGTTTGTAAAGAAAAATCTTGGAGCCTGCTTATATGATTGCAGACTAATCCCATTGCCATGCAAACTGTGGCCACCCATGCTCAATTGGGGGCTGATGTATATGTAAAATCTGTGTCTAACTATACACATCCTCCATATTCTCATGTTAATTACATTCTGGTGAACCTTCA